>NC_140585.1:407881150-409081150 GCF_964204655.1 Triturus cristatus | reverse complement strand
TATCTTGGTGAGAAAAGTCATCACATTTACATGGGGCCGCATCTTCCGGCCTAGACCAACCCTGTGGATCACTTAATACTAAATGAATCTGGTTAAAACGGAATTTAGTCAATAGCCATCTATGATAAGAATTCGTAACTATTGACAAATAAGGGTGCATAGCTAAAGATAGATTGAGCAAGAAATGAGCCCTTACTGTAGGTTTGCTTATCTCCTGAGATTCTCGCTCAACTTCACAGTGCTTAATAAGATTAGTTTTAACCCACATTAAATCAGCTTTAGATAGACCTTAAGGATTGGAGAAAATCTCTGGGCGCCCAATTTTCTTAGATAGCATTTTAATGTAGGACAGCCACTGGATTTCCTTCATGTTATCTAATTTGATACAATCTCTCAGGATACTATGATTCAACATAAGATCCGGATTTAACCAGGTTCTGATCCACAACATAATAGGAGCTATTTTTATGATGTCAGAGATGTATCCTATCCCCAATTCAAGATGGACCGCGTGTGTCGCTGTAGACTGAGGGAGCCCGAGAAGGGCACGTAAAAATTTGTTTTCTTCTTTTTGTATGGGATCAGTTTTAGTATACCCCCATATTGCAGCCCCATACCTGGATATTGAAACAGTTTTAGCTTGGTATATTTTTAAAATAGCCTCACAAGGCTTCCCTCCCAACCTTTTCGCAAAACCCAATATTGCAGCTGAAGAGCTACGTATCGCATTCGCCTTGATGGAGAGTTGAGGCGCCCAGGTTCCTTTGTCATCGAAAACAACTCCCAAGTAGGTGAACACTTTCACATTGGTAATAACCTCTCCACTGCAATAGAAGGTTTTGAGGTGTTTTTTTCCCTTGCCCAGTGCCATAATATGAGATTTACCATTGTTAACCACAAGGTCCAAAGATTTCATAAACTCCCCAAAAGAATCCAATAAACTT
Organism: Triturus cristatus; assembly: GCF_964204655.1. Classification (NCBI taxonomy): domain Eukaryota; kingdom Metazoa; phylum Chordata; class Amphibia; order Caudata; family Salamandridae; genus Triturus; species Triturus cristatus. The sequence continues at coordinate 409,080,206 of NC_140585.1, read as the reverse complement.
TGAAGCACGAGCGGAGTCCGGGCCAATAGAACTGTATCGTCCGCATAGAGGAGTACAGGTATAGGAGTACCATCCATCCGCGGAATGTCAAGAGAAGCGGTTAACAGATTATCTTCTAGGGAGTTTATATACAATGTAAATAACATAGGAGCAAGGATACATCCCTGACGCACCCCTCTTCCAGATTTAAAACTAGCAGTGCATTTCCCCTCCTGAGTCATTCTTATAGCGGCTTTCAGATCTTTATGTAATTCCGCCAAAAAATACACAAGGGGCCTATCAAGTCCCAGATCCAAAAGCATAGACCATAGCTTAGACCTGTTAACCAGGTCAAAAGCCGTGGACAGGTCCATAAAGCCTAGAAAAATCGAGCCCCCTCTAGCTTTCGTATATTTTGCGACAAATAGATGTAAGTTAAGGCATTGATCCTCTGTACCCCTCCCAGATCTAAATCCATACTGGGCATTGGAAATTATACCTTTCTCTGTAGCCCAGCTTGATATCCTGGCTAGAATAACCTTTCCTAGAATTTTAATTGAAGAATCCAGCAGGGATATGGGCCTATAACATCTAGGGTCTCCCCTTTGACCCTTCTTAAACACAGGGATTATGATTGATCGGGACCAAGACTTCGGAGAGGCAGTTACGGCCGCGGAGTTAAAAACATTTAACAATATTTTAGCCCAGTACTTAGGGTTTGCCTTATACAAGTCAGACGGAACCCAATCTGGGCCTGGCGCCTTGCGCCCGGCCGTCCCCACAATAGCTTTCACCACCTCTTCAATAGTAAAGTTGATAGGGGGGAAAGAAGAATTGGAAATTGGTACCTCGAAGGATTCCAGCTCAAGATTACTCCCATAGATTTTTTCAAAGTGGCCTAACCAGTCCTCCTCTGAAATATTCAATTCTAGTGCAGAGTTCTGGGAGCCAGATAGCAGGGGGGAATTAATAATTTCCCAGAACTTTGAGCTGTCTTTCAATGTAGCTTTATCCATTAGAGCTACCCATGCATCTTGTTTAATTTCCCTTTTCCGAGCCTGAATTGCCTGTGAGTACTCTTTCCTTAGCTGAACAACTAGCCCTTTATTTCTAGGGTTGTCATTAAGAGCTTTTTTGAGTAAATTATGGGCTAAGGAACAATTATGATTAAACCAACCACAGGCAGATTTACTTTTATCAACCCTGCCTTTCAAAGTGAGTTCATTAGACACTTGCGAGCAAATAGCCTCAAATGACGTTATAACATCCCTACCCCGTGAAAGCAAATCAGCACATATGTTTAGGTGTGAACCAACCTTTAAGGAAACCGAATTAAAAAAATCTTCAGGAGTTACCCTGCACCAGTTCAATCTCCTCCCCTGATCTTTAACTTTCACATTGACTAAAGCAAGTGACAGAGCTGGTTTGTTCATGAGGGAGAAGTCATTAGCCAATACCATTACCACCGGGTATGATCACTAAAACAAGAGCGTATGGCATTATAAAAAATCACGTATCTTAAAAGCCCTGCAGATAAAAATATGTAATCTATTATAGATTCACAATCCCTAGCAGCATACGTGGGGACACGATTATTCTTATCAGGGAACCCTACTTCATACAATTCATTATTAGACAAAAGGGTCTCCAGAGCTTCCCCCATGGAGCTATGTTCAAAATGTTGAGGGGTTGTGAATTGGGGGCCATCCTTATCTCTATAGCGGCAGTTTAGATTACATAAATGCACATTAAAATCACCCATCAGGATATAATAACAAAAAGTGGATTGATTTTCCTTATAAGATTCTAAAAATTTCGACAGCCAATGAATATGCTCATTAGGGGACTCCTCTTGCTGAGAGTTATAACAGTTAACAAAAATTAACTTAATGTTGTTTGTCAAGTATACTTCCAATATAAGACAATTATGGGAGGTACATGCAACCTTTTTGATTCTTCCTATGATATTTACTGAGATCAAAAACATGAGACCACCCCTGTCTCTTCCTGCTATCGAACTCAGAGCAGGAACAAAATAGGAAGTAAAACCATCAATCCAGAAGTCACAGTCCTTATCCCAAGTCTCTTGAAGGGCTATAATATCATATTGCTTTAGAAAATTTATCCAGTCACTATCGTTCCTTTTTGACCGTAAACCCGCAATATTCCAGCTTAACAGTTTTACCTTTTCCCCTACCTCAGTTACAGCGCTATCGAAATTAGATAGGAAATTTCCATGTCTCATTAATGATTGTGCAGACTCCAGATGACCCAGAGCTGCCGGGCTAACATTTCCCTGTGTCTCAGGGACCTCACGTCAGTCGCAGGCCTCCAGGTCCGAAAGTGCCCCAAATCTATTATGGGTAGTGATGTTCGATCCGAACCCGCAATGATGGTTAACATTATAAGCTTGGGGAACTACAGGGGTCTGGAGCTCCGTAAAAATAGAAGGTCTAGGTCTTACGCAATTCAAGGGTCTTATTGAATTCGTATAGAAAAAACCCAGAGGCCGCGCACAAACACTATTAGCATCACCCACCAATGAAGCTGCTCGTAACAAAACTGTATTGACATGTTGGGGGTATTTAAAATTAACTATAATGCAATCCCCACTACAGTTTTTCCGAGACGGGCCAACCCACTTCGTCCTTCTAGTGGATAAAATTTGATCTGCGAAGTTTATCGGGAAGCCACATCTTCTATTGAGCCATGACAATGTTTTATTTTTTAACGACTCATGTGATTCCTCATGGGGCTGAGCGTGCTGTGTTTCTAGGGGAGGCACATTTGTCAAGACAACCACGTATGGTGCGCAATCTGGGGGAAGATTAGTAAAACCTATATTTATTCCCTGACCAAAAGTTAATGGGCCCCTTTGACCCGGGGAAGATCGCTCAGAGACACCATTTAATGGTATAGACTCAGAGGGAACAATTTCCGGTATAACGGGACACTGGGAGGATTGCTGTTGGGCATCGCACAGTGTACCTTGAGAGACAACAGCAGAACCCGTAGCTAATGCCTTAGCTCTTTCACTTATGGACAAATGTTTCTCTAGAAGGTCGCCAAGCCTCTTAACTTCCAAGTTAGCCGTATTTATCTGGAGTATTAGAGATTGGGTATACTCGGCTAACTTAGCCTCAAATTTGGCCTCTAGGATACATACCAGTAGTGCAAATTGATCTGGTGATAAACTGATACAGGCTGAGCTGTTACATTCCTGCATTACAGTTCCATGGGCCGTACTATTTGGTACTTGTTTCAGAGTTTCCACTCTTTTTTTAATGTGCTTTCCCCCCCTTTTGCTAGGTTGTTTCCTACAGGCTCTCACGGGTCTGGGGCTAGGTGAAACTTCCTCTAGGTCTATACTAGGTATAACCGAAGGATCCACCAAGGGCTCAGGGTGGACCTGAGCTTCAATCATTGTGACTGGCTGAATGCTCATGCCGGAAATATCATCTCCTGAACTTCCAACCGCAGGGTTGAAGATAGTGTCAGAAGGGGCAGGATAGCCCCCTTTACCAAGTGAGGCTCTCCGGTCATTATTAATTTTATTAACCACTTTGACCAGATAATTATCAATTAGACCTGCCGCAGCTAAAGTTTTGTCGGGTTTACCAAGAGGCATGATCACAGTTGAGATATTATAACTAGCCGAAAATAATAGGACTAATGGGGGCAACAGCACAATAGAAATGCCTTAATCTTGGCAAATACCAGGCTATACAAATAGTAATTGCTCTAGCAAGAAGGCAAGAAAGGTCCACAATATAAAAGAGTCTCACGTGTACAATGATTGCATAGTATATGCTCCTCAGGATCGCAGAACCAAGACCTATGGCCCAGCCCGGCCTCTCTCGGCCCCGGACGGCCACAGACGGCCCGCCCTTTGCCCGGGCTTAGCTCGCGCGCGGTCCCGCGACGCGGGGGACGGAGTCAGTCTTGTAGCGCCTTCGGGCGCGAAAATGCGGCGCTTCCGGGGTGCAAAGGATCCTGGGTAGTGTAGTCCCAACGCTCTCCCCCCACACGGCGGTTGCGTTGTCCGGCGACGGCGGGAGGGAGAAGCAGAGGCCAACAGGAGAGGCTACCCCAAGAACCACAGGGGCACAGCAGGTAAGCGCAGAGACGCTGGTGATTGTGTCCAAATCGTGGCAAACATAAAATATAAGTTTCATTTTGTACGAGTAGGCAGTGATCCATGCGATCACTGCCTACTCTTAAAAAATATTTTTGTCAACATTCACAAAGGGGACAGGGTCTCTTGGGGACCCCTTTCCATTTGTAAATGGCTTACCACCCCTATTGAGGGGTGGTAAAAGATTAAGGTTTTGTGACCGGAATTTGATTCCAAAACATTAATACATACCCATGCTAATCTTTTTTTTTTCAAGGGGTGCCCTAAACATGCCCCTTCCAAATGCCAATTTGGTCTTTGGTCTCAAACCCAAATTGCGATTCTGTAACATTTGTGGTTGTACAAAAAGCCAAGTCTTTTGGCAAATCCGGCCTTTTGCGACCGAGTAAAGGCTACACACATGTGGCTAAAAATCCTTAAATGTTAGAATTAGAACGTCTGGCTTGGCAAGTTATTGTGGTCGGTGTACCAGGTGGAAAACCCTAAAATCTTATGAAAAGGTAGCTGGGGTGATACTGTGATGATGAAAACCCTCCCGCAGTGGTTCGGACCATACAGAAATGCAGGTTCCCAAAGCATGCCACTGACTGAAGATGAGCCCTGAGCAGAGGAAGTCAGCTGAACCACAGCCTCTCCCGCCCCAGCAGCTAGCATCACCCTGCCCCATCAGCGGGGGGTTCAGACGTGATCACTTGCTTTTGGACAGCAGCCCATCAATAGAAACGGATACCCTTCGGAGTCGAAACTTCCTGCAATAGAATGCCTCGGATTGTTTACATCAATATGTACCTTCAAGGTCTTTTTCTGCTTTAGGGAAAGTTACACACGCAGCTTTCTCAGCTTTTTAGACCCTTTGTTTGTGGAATGTGCTGACCTTTCAGCCAGGGCATTGTTTATATTCACTGGTGGGCTATATTTCTTAGTAATTGTTCAAAGCATTTCAAACTATTCTTGGTCAAGGTCATCTTTACACACCTGCTGTCGAATATTTCTATATTTTTCTGTTGTGACCTCTGAATGACACTTAAAGCGCTACTGCAGGGACATTCGTGAAATCGCATTGAATGGATGCGGTTTTCTGATTCTCATTTCAGTCTACTGTGCTTCTGTCTCACAACCCTGGAGCTCCCAGGGACATTCCTCGGACACCCTCGGCCAGGACCTAGACTGACATTTGGCTTTTTGATACTTTTTTATGGAGGCTGCTGGATGTGCACTGGGCACTCAAGGTTACAAGAAGAACCAACAATCCCTTCTAGAACAGCAATGCATTATGTTCGATAGCATCCATGTTTGTAATGGGAGGGCATCTTTTTGAACATTTCACAGTATTTGAACACCGAATGTCAAGTCTAATACACACATTTATTTGAGAACTGGGCTCTTAATCTCTAAAACCTATTATTTCTCTACAGAATGTAAAGAAAAAAAGCACCAGCCTCTCTCCTTGTTCCCAATCTAACTGTGCCCTGAATAGTTATTTATCAAGGAGTATAGAAAGCACTGCATGTTGCCTTTGAAGTTCTTCAAAGCGCTTGAGAGAAATACAGCTTGAAAACAAATGGGAATCCTCAAGTCCTTCTGTGCACAGTAAAAGAACAAGGGACAAATGTACTAAGAACTTGTCCAAAATACTGTCCGCAGTTCCCAGTGGGTCGCAATTCAACCTGACTCATGAAAAATGATACTGAGTCGGTATTTGGCTGCAAAGCTAAATTGCGATTTGGTAATGAGCTTCCAAATCACAATTTAGTAAAGTACATAAGAAAAGACTTTTTGCGGTTGAAAATGGCCCAATTCTGCTATTCAGACCCTTTGCCACCACACAAAGGCTACATACATCTGCCCCCAAATGCAACATTCTTTCATTGTAACCCCTTTTCTATGTAGAATTCAATTAAAGGCATAGCCAAATATGTCTGCTCTCAATGTTTACTGAACCTCTTGAGGCTGGGTTCAGATTCAAAGTTCAGGCTCAGGATCCTTGCCCCCCCACCCGAGGCCCACCCCGCGACCTCTTTTATTTGAATCTGTTTCAGTCTCTTGTGTTCTTTAATTATGTGGAGAGCTAAGCTACATACACGAGCGTATCTGAAATTCTATCCTTGTTTCTAGAACTTCTGAAATGCCGGCATTAATGTCCTGGAATCGCAGTCACCATTATCGGAAACTCCGTGCTTTCAAGACATTCAGATTAATAGGATTTACTGTTTGTTGGAATTCACTTTGTAAAAATGCTCCACTAACAAACACATAAAAAGCTGGACTGAATTTTCTCCAGAGTGGAAATTTTGAGTTGTGCCCAGAGCATTGTGTTGACTATGCCATTGTCTTGTGTTCTTACAGTGGTGCACTTCTAAGATATCTATGTGAAACACGTCCTGGATGTTAACTAGTTCCTACTGTGGAATCAAAGGCTGAGGTCATTGAACTTAACATGTTCTATCAGTTTCTGCATTTACATAGATCTACCTTTTTTGTGGATGACGCTTTGTAGATTGTGGTTCCAAGTTGAACTTTTCATCAAACCTATGATCTTCCGTAGTGGTAATCCCCGGACGTCCGTATGCGACATTCAGCCCGCAAGTTAAAATCATGAAGGTTTGTCTCAGCCTTTGTACTTCTGTGGAGCACAAGGCAGTAGAAGCATTTGTACAATATGGTTAAAAAAACACAAGAGTTTAGAATGCTCACAATCATTTAGTTAATATTTTACAAGTGAAAAAATTACTTTTGAAATGGTGGGCACATATATTGTTGACAACTTTATATGGCATAAATGTGTTCATTAATCATTATGTGTTGTGTTTAAACAATGCTGAGTGAGTGAGTGGTTTCTGTGCTTAGATAGTACCATGTAGCCGGAAAAACATCAGCACACTTGAAACAGAATGTGGCGGCTGGTATTACGAGTGGGTCAGCCAATGAGAAGAGGCAGCAGTCCCTCACTCGTCACATAGCGGGATGGGCTCTGAGAGACTGCTGACTCTACCCCACTCTGTGACAAGGCTTCATAATAGATATTCCCCCTGGGTGCTTCAAGGCTTAAAACTGAAGCACCGAGGTCTGAGAATATCAGTGGCGCTCCCCCACATCATGAGGGGTGTAGTGTCCTGCGAGACACGTTCTAGTGTCTCACTGGAAGCTGTAACCCCAGCCACTCCCTCTAGGGCTCGACACACTGCACCCCCACACCCATCCATCACGGGTGCCATGAGTGACGTGGCCCCGTCAATAAAAGGGCCCGAGTGCACGTGCTCGTGGCCAGTTACCACACTATATCTCGAAGTGTCTGTGTCGGTCATTTTCTCGTCATGTGGGCCTAAGGCCCGACACTACATTGGTGACGAGGTGGGTCTGACCTTGTGTGCCCGCTGCTAGGCGCTTTGTCGTTCCTCAGGGGGAGGAAACGCGCCCGGGATTCGACATCCCTACTGCCCTGAGGATCAGGCTCCATACTGTACTGCAGTGACGCCTGGCGACTGGCTGTCTCTGATCTCCGATGGCCCCGGTTGGAAAGGAGAGAAACTGCAGCCATCCCGCACCAGGGTGAGCGAGTGCCTCGTCAAGAAAGCTGTGAGTGTGCCTACTGCCGCGCTCCAACTGCCACTGCAGCAGGTGACGAGCCCGGTGACCCTCGGCCAACACCCCGGCATCAGTCCCGTGCACAGGGGCGATTTAAAGCGTCAGCCAGGGGAAACATCGCAGCCCAGCGACATGCCACATGCTCCCTGGCTAGTCGCCGGTGGCTCCCACGCAGTGGGGAAGAGTGGGACAACCTACAGCACCACAGCAGAGTGCAAACTTCTGTAAAGCCAGCCGCAGAAGGGGCCTGCGAACACCGGTGCATGAGAGCAGCGACAGCGCCAAAGGTAGGGCTGGAATTGCCCCGCATTTTAAAAGGTGCGCCGCCACACAGACCTGTCACACAAGCGACTGGGGGGTGGCGGAAGTGAAAGGAGTGGTGCGGAGAAGAGGCAATGCCCACCCTTACCTGCTTGGGCGTTTGGAAGCTGTCTCACCCGACGCTGGCTACCCCGTGAAGAGAAGCGCCATTTCCCCGATTCTGGTCCGAAGCAGCGACGGGCCTGCAGGAAGGGCGTGCTTCTATCTCACGCACAGAGGCGGCTCGTCACCAAAGAGCTCCACCTAACACGCCCGCGATCGAAGAGGCAAACGAGGCGGTCAAGGAACACGCGCAGCGTCACCTTCTGGGCCAGCACTACACCGGCTTCCCTGCACAGCAAGAGAGCTGTATGACACGGCCCCCCCCTGCCCAGAATGGAAACCAAATCATTGCAAACTGCAGGTCCTCACCTGAGACGTCATCGGCCGGTCGGGGAAAGCACTACGGCCAAGACGACTGCCCCACAGCATCTGTGAAGCGACAGTAACACAGGGGAATTCATCGCAGCGCCACTCAGCGGCAGGATCGCTGCACTGCGCCGAAGAAGTGCATGGCCCGGTATCTAGATCTACTGTGTGGGCCGAGACCCAAAATCTAGGAGAGACTGCCAAGGGCTGTTGCCCAAACCCTGCAACGTCACCCAGTAGCCATCCTCCCTAAACCCTACATAGCAACATACGCCTCCAGCGGCCACCTGCTCACACGGCCAGGAGAAGGACTGTGTGCTTCCTGCATACCCAGCAACGCTCAATCGAACCAAGAGCAGTTTCCCCACAAGTCCAGCAGGTGGACTGAAATCACCAGCCTCCCTGGTGCACATAAAGAGCTAGCCTGCGCAAACTGCGACAGTGAGGGACACGACCACTGCAGTGCCACACAGCGGCAAGCAATCAGACTGGGATAACATCCCAAACAGCCACTGTGGCCAACAGGAGGAAGAGTCCTACCACACACACACACACACTTACAGGCCAAGTATGCTAAAGAGCCTGAGCCACTGCAGAAATCAGACGAGGGATGCCCCCAAAAAAGTCCAAGGAAGAGGAGCTCTAAACCCACACCTAGCGAAGAGAAACCAGGAGCCCAGGACCACCCCAGCACAGGAACGTGCCAAGAGGCAAAGGACAGCGAAGCCCAGCAGGACGGCAAGCCCTGAGAAAAGCACCCGAAGTCGGAGTACGTTGCGCACCACCCCAACAGACTGCTCAGATCTTTGCAGAGAAAAGACTTCTGCTCAGCACTGAGCGCTCCAAGGAAGCCTGAAAATTCTCAAGCTCAAGCACTACCCCCGAAGACGCCGCAACACAAGCCCCACCATCACAAGTGGACGGCCAGCCATAACAGCAGCGCCTCAAGAGAACTGTCCTCATCGACAGCACAAGAAAAGACCGGTGCAGAGCACGCACCACACGTGGCTGCCCAACGCCACCGCCAGGGAAGAGATCGCATCACCCGCCCCTTTCTGGTGAACAGGCACAACCACCAACCACACCACCACAGGCACACCAGTGCCAGAAGGGAGCGCCCACGGCAAAGACGGAGCGCACGTGGTCCGAAGCGCACAGAAGACCACACCAGCAAATCCGACAGCACGGGCAGGCGCCCGGGAGAGAAAGACTTCTCCGCAAAGAAGCACTGCTAAACACAGGCAGGAGAGCATCCCCGTCTCCACTGCCCCAGCGAAGCCCCGCAGTGGGCCGAAAACAACAGGGTCCTCCTCAACACTGCCTCAAGATGGAGTCGGCGGTGACCCACGACAGGCAAGAAAGGAGTCGCACCCGCAGCCCCGCAGTGGGCCGAAAAGCAACAAGGTCCTCCTCAACACTGCCTCAAGATGGAGTCGGCGGAGACCCACGACAGGCAAGAAAGGAGTCGCACCCGCAGCCCCGCAGTGGGCCGAAAGCAACAAGGACCTCCTCAACCCTGCCTCAAGTTGGAGTCGGCGGTGACCCACGGCAGGCAAGGAAGGAGTCGCACCCGCAGCGGCCCGAAAACGGCACAGTGTCCGCGACACAGTGTCCTCCTCAACACAGCCTCAAGATGGAGTCGGCGGTGACCCACGACAGGCAAGGAATGAGTCGCACACTCCACGTGGCCGGCCGCCACAGCAACAGGTGCTCCAACGCCAGCGACACACGACTAGACGTCACGTTGCCCAGCAAGCAAGGAGCGCGCCGGAGCGAAGGCAGAAGCCGGCACCCTGACAGCGCCGCCTCGATGCCCAAGCGCAACGCCCTCGAAGAAAGAAGAGTGACAGCCCTGTCACCCTGAAAATCGGAAGACACAGGTAGACTGAACAGACCAGGAAAAAGGAGTAGACCAGGGACTCACAGCAAGCCAGGAAGTCACCCTGACACATTCGACAGCCACCAAGGCGGACCACCGTCCCTGGACACAGCCTCACAGGAGAACCGAATGTAAGCCGCAGCAGTCGCGAACCGCGTCTCTCCACAACGCTTCCCCAGGTGAACGGCCACCCCCCAAGTGTCAGCAGTCTAAGTCAAGTAGCATCCCTGCTCCTGTCCGCAGACGCCACTGGTGAAGATCCGCTCTGAGTGTCCGTCCTCACACCGCTTCAAGATGGAGTCGGCAGTGGCCCCAAGCCAGGCAAGAGAGGGTCAACACACTCTACGTGTTAAACCGCCACGGACACTCAACATCAGCAAGGCGGAGGCATGTGGCTGCCAAGGTCCATCCTGACATCCAAACTCTACCAGCAAGTCAACATCACCTGTCATTCCGACTCACCACATGGCTGGCAGCCATCACCACGCCAGCCATCAACACATGCGTCAAGCACCACTCCCCGAGTACCGATGGACTGGAGTCCGAAACCGTTGCCACATAAGCCGACTAAACAAAATCAGAAGCCACCAGTGAACCTGGCCTACACTGGAACAGCGACAGCAAGTGCAAGTCTTGACCAAGACTTATCCACCCGTGAGGGTTGTGCGTGCGACCAAGCAACGGCTCCTCGGCGGTCCTGCAGCTGCCCCAGATGGCACACAAGCAGTGGCTCCAGCGCAGCCTTCCTACAGTCCCGCAGCAACCCCGACGACAGGCCTCCCAGGCAGGAGAGTGAGAAGAGACATTGCCACACCGTCAGGGTACCGGTCACAGCCAAGCGGTTCAACAGGGACAGTCGGTCCAGCAACACTTTTGTGAATCCTCATGTGAGACTCCATCCATGGTCACGACGCAGCACACTAAAAGGAACTGTTGGAACCCACCACAGACCATCACCAACGTCAGTCAAGATGAAGCCAGGCAAGACAGCAAGACATGGCATTGTCAGCGAACGGACGGTATGCAGCGGACGTCTCCAAGCCAGCGGTCGTGTCCTGAGTCCCTCAGGTTAAATTACGGGTGCCCGCCGAGGAGGTCCTGCTGCAAGCCAAGTTCACCAGCCCACGTCTGATGTCGTCCTGCCACCTGACTCGAGAAGCTGATGGACCCTGTGGTATTTAATCAACTGTGTGTTTCTTCCCCACAGGTAGGACTGACACTTTATTGGTCCTTCAATAAAGTTGGGGAGGAATGTAGTGTCCTGCGAGACACGTTCTAGTGTCTCACAGGAAGCTGTAACCCCAGCCACTCCCTCGAGGGCTGGACACACTGCACCCCCACACCCATCCATCATGGGTGCCACGAGTGACGTGGACCCGTCAATAAAAGGGCCCGAGTGCACGTGCTCGTGGCCAGTTACCACACTATATCTCGAAGTGTCTGTGTCGGTCATTTTCTCGTCATGTGGGCCTAAGGCCCGACACCACAAGGGGGAGGGCCACTAAGCACTTTGCCGGGCTGAGGAGTTCCCACTCACATGACTGTGACATCTTCAGCAGGGGCGGCGGTATTCGGCCAGTGGAATGGTACGTTTAATAATATTTGTATTAATATTAAATTAACCCCCTCCCTGTGCAACCCCCCCTCCCTGCGTGAACTTCCCCTCCCCACTTGACCTCCCCCTTCCTGCGTGACCTCCCACGCCCCCTCCCCACGCGAACTCCCCCTCCCCACACGACCCCTACCCGCCCACCACCCTCGAGTCATGCCGGCCGCAACTGATCTTCAGCCTACCACAGGTCAGCTCAGGCAGCCAGGCGCCTGCGCATTTAGCGTTTGTACAGTGCCTGGCTGTCTGACATGAACAAGAAGAGTGTCTGTCAGGCTGACCATTGCTCAGGCTGACAGACACTCTTCTCATCAGGAGAACGGTGGGGTGGGCTCCGCCCTCAAGGCATGGGTGCTCTTGATAGCGGTCTGAAAACATTGGGTCCTCTGGAGTTTTCTGAAACCCCCCATGATGCTGACGAGCCTTGGCTATTCACTGCACCTGGTAAATGTTGATTCTGTGGGATACGGTATCTCCGATATGAGGTAAAACACACGTACCCACTATTCCTAATTGTGACCCTGGAAATTAAGCATTCAGAACATGTGTAGTCGGCATTTATCGCAGTGAAATCTGCATGTTTTAGCATTTTAGGAGGAATTTTCTCCTGATAAATTTCACCAGGTTTTATCTGTTGAAATATTTCAGAGAAAAAAACAGGGGTGTGCAGGGATTTAGGGGTGCAGCTACCATTGATGTAGCAGGTGCAGTGCACCGGGACCCAGAGACCTAAGGGGCCAATCGGACCCCGATAGCTGCGGTATTCCAATCCCCTACAGTAGTCAAAGGGTCCATTGTCCCGAATTGGAATTCAAAATCAGGACGTTAGGTGGATTTTCATAAAATGGGCCCTCGTTTGAGACCTCCCTTTCCATGCAGTCTCGCCTGGGATGTTCTAAATTAACTCCATTCAGCCCTTCCCTCCACAATCACGGTGCTGCCGCAGTGTGAAACATGTCGCTAGATTACCATCTCCCCGCAACACAATAGCTCCGCGTTCCACTCAATGGTTGCGCTTGAGTGTAACATGTGCTGAGATTATCACAGGCTGCGGCTCCTCGACAACCAGCAGCGCGCGCTCCGAATGCACGGCACACAAAAGCCATGCAGGGCCCATTTCCTCCTGATAAAAAAAGGGAGAGAAACTGGTATTAAAAAATGTCAGGAAACCTTGGGAAAGTGTCTGGTGGAGACGTTGGAGCCTGCCATTAGACACACATCCGGACACTCCCAGGACTCACTTCCGGTGCTTTTTCTGTAAAAGAATTCTTGGCTCCAGGGAGAGATACATGAACTGCTGCGGTACCTGCTTCGCTGGCCTTTAAAAAGCTGATAAGCAGTGCAGCTGGAAATAAAGTGCTATTGAATTATTTTTGTTGAACAAAAAACTATTCAGTTCAAGACTGATTGTCTTCTGTCTGAACGATTGTATGTGACACCCCTCAGTATGCCAAGTACTAACATTCACAATAGAGCTGCTAGTATTTTAACTTTGCTCCACAGACATCTCCGCTGATTGTGTTTAAGAAACAGCATGGAGTTGCATGTGATGCGGTATAAAGTGTGTTTACACAGTGGTACCGTATGAGCAAGGACATGTCAGAGTACCCGCTGAATCTTAGAGTGACTATTTATTTGTGTTTCCCAAATCCCCTGTGGCTGGAGATTCCCGCAAGGAATCATGGGCCACTGCATGAAAGGCCAGACTGTGTGCGCCTACATTCGAAGAGAATAATAAACTAAAATTACTTTCAAGAAAGTTATTTCTTATTGTTGTTGTTGTATTTATCATGGCTTCATTCCCGGAGCATCTACTATTTTTGTCTGTTTGGCGCCACATGAAGAGAGGCGGCATTGGAAAGCAATATTGGCTTATATGAAAGTGACATTGAGGGTGAGGCATACCGCTGGCCCTATTTAGGGCTAGTCTTCAAGTGTAGGGTAAACAAGGGATTAAAAGAGAAGGTGTATGCTTGACATGTAAGGGAGATTGTGGAGTTAAAATGATCAAAGCCAGAAATCTGAGGATCATTTTTTATTCGGATCCATCATTCACTCCTTAAAGCCATTGTGTAGTCACTGGTGTAAATCTACTACTGTCTGTGTCAGAATGATCCATGGGCAATGCAAACGAATCATCTGAACGAGTTGACCAAAGGCCTAGTAATGGAATGGCGGGACTCAGGGAATGTGGTCTATATTGGGCTCCCAATGAGCTCACAGCCGGCAAAGACGACAAATCATGTGGCAAAACTCTCTTGTACCCTTTGGAACCGCAGCCACGTAAACCAGCCTTGACCACCCTCCAATGCTCCGAGTAGAATTAAAGGAGCTGATCGATGGCCAGATCTGCCCTCCACGGCAGCCCCTCCAGGAACCTCTATCAGCCCACCCACACTTTATTTATCAGTGTGGCCAGAAATGACTTAGTCACAGTGGGAGGTCTCTAGGCCTCCAGGGCCGTGAAGCGCCTTATAACCCAGTCTGTGGGGAGAAGCCATCAATGTCCAGTTCTGAATGCCGCTGGACATAGAACTCTTTATAAAGGCTGGTATTCTGCTAAAGACTGGCAATGACCAGATCAGGGACATTGGGATCCCAAAGAGGGGGTTCAAACCTTGCTGTGAGTCGGGGTCTACCTACCCTTGTTTCTTCTGCACCGCATGGACTCCTTACTGTTCTTTTCAGCACTATGTGGTGACATTTCAGAATGTGTTAAATATTCTAATTAAATAAATACATAATTTAGCTAACTGAATATTGGTACTGTTTTAAATGCCTTTTATTTCATTGGATGGTCGTTCTCTGGGTGTCAGCAAGTAAAGCGTTGTTGTGAAAGTTCCGTCCAGTGGCTAATTAAAGTTACTGGGCCGGTTCACTCAAGCGCGTGTAGGAATGGGTCGGTGCAACTAGCTAGTGGTTAGATAGCTCTTGCCACTGCGGTGTTGCCATTTCATAGGGCTATAACAGGTCTTACTATCATGCAAGGCAAGGGCCCTCAGGCCCCATGATTGGTGATGGAGGATGGGGCAAGTCGAGAAGCCACGTCCATGTCTTTGACATTCCATCCAAAAGAAGGACCCAGGAGCCTCACTGGCTCTTGCGCACTCATTAAAGCTCTGTTAGGTAAGTGTCACAGTAGTGAATCCAGCAAGCCTCAGGTCCTCTATCAGAAAGGATGCTGCCGCGACTGCAGGTCTGATAACCCCGCCACTCAGAATTCCAAAACCAAATAAAAATGCAGAGAAGGGCACGCTGATTGCTCAGCTCGCTGGCTTTCCTTGACTTTTGTTCACAAGCAGTCTGCATGTGCAGTCCAAGCTCGGGCACCATGAATCTATGAGTGATGGGTTCAAATCCCAGCAGAGGGGACCCAGTGTAACCAGTGTCAGAGCGGTGGGAAGCAGATACGCCTATGTGTTTAGTGCAATGGAAATATCTACAGTAAAAAACATGCTTTCAACTTATTAATATCAGGGGTTCATTCATGCGGTGGAATTGGTCAGTAAGATTGGGGGGGGTGAGTTTCAGATTTCTCTACAATCACGCTTGCATATAATGTTAAAATACATTTTACGACAAGCATGCGCATGAGAGGAGCTTAAGGGGCAGTGGAAAGGAAGACGAATGTGGACTGCTGTGAGTACTAAGTGAGAGAAACAATATTTTGTAAAAATAATCAACCTTTATTTAGGACTTTCAAAACAGAGATGAGAGAGTGTGTGTGTTTTTGTCTGCATGCGTGCAAAAATCCCAGGTGAAATCTGACAGACACCTCACCATACCCGACTGAAAGCACCTGTACCCAACTACTTCTCAGAAAATACATTTATTAGAGGGGTGGGGGGGTGTAACACCCCAAACATCTTCCCCCAAAGCCCTCCACCCCGGCCGAAGCTGCACCCCTGGAAATGGTTCAGCTTTCTGGAGTGATGGACTTGTAGGGAAAGGAGGTGTAGTCACAAGTTTAGTTCCTGTTCACAAACTCATAAAACATACCACAAATGCAGCCCGTTGCAACAATAGGAACACATATTCAGTAGCATAGCATTTATCATAGTTTAACGCATCAATGCATTATTTACAACCGTTGAGAGTTAAAACGAAAAATACTGCATTACAAAAAAGAATATCTAAAAACAGCGGTAAACGTCACACTAGAAAAGTACGTTTATTTCCATATCTACATCAAGAAGTAATTCCTAATAATCAAGTTTACTTGTAGAGGCCACCAGAGCGTGAAATAGTGTGTACTTGAACCCTAATGCAGACCTAAGATATCTGAGATGTTCACACCCCACTGGAGTGGAGACAAAATGATTCTACAACTTGGCAGCAAACTAGCTTGTGGGAAATGGAATAAGTCAGCTTCACCTTCTGAGCAATGCAAGTGGAAGTATTAGTAGAGGACATAGTAAATGTATCCTTTGTTTTGTATAATTAAAAAAAAACATAAAAGAGAAACCATACATTTAATTTAAGGACTGCGACCCAGATTTACGAAAAGAATCCCACAGTATTGTACGAAAATCTGCAGCGCTGCGTTGCACAAATGTTTGGGGAAATTGCATCACTTTATACTTGGCGAGTGCTGTGCGCAGACGCCATCTGCTGGGTTGTGCCTTCGAAGATGACACAAAGGACTGAGCCACAACGCAAAGGCAAGCAACTGGTGTCTTGTGCCACTCTGTACTTCAGGTGCGCCCTCAAATACACATGGGTCTGCACAATGTGTCAGGGTTTACACGTTACTTTGGGATTATCACGCAGTGTTCTTGGTTTTTTTTAAAATAATGTTATTAACATTTTAATAAAACATACACAATAATACTATTACAGTTACTACTAACCCCAACTCCCCCCCCCCTTTAGTCTGGTCCCCTTTACAGCATATATAGGCACATCTTATTTCACAAAGTACACTTCAGTTTTACATATACTAATTTGCAAAGTATATATTTGTACTTGATTCCAAACTTTTCAAGGTCTCTAATTGATAAACCCATACTCTGCCAATACACAGTTCAATCCATTGGCAGGTACATTGATAACGGTTTGGGCCTGGATTCATCTGGTGCATTCATTATCAGTGGGTTGGAACTGTGCGACGTAGTCATTTGACACTGCGCTGAGTCAACTCTTTGGTGCAAAATATATTTTGCACAGGAAAGTTGAACAATGCTGCTGTTTCTTCCGCTTTGCATTCCATGGAACAGCTTTGCATCACACAAGCTCCCATGGAAATACATAGCACATCTGGATCTATTTTTCACAAGTGAAAACCCGTGGGTGTAACTAAAACACGTCAAAATTACAAAATAAGTGTCTTGATATTTATGCGAGATGTAGTAATGACATTTTAAACAGAGAAGCTAAAGCCCACAGCTAAGTAATCGGATCTTGATGATTAAACTGTGCTGTGGCATGGGCACTGAATAATAAACAAGGTATTGAAATGCTTCTGCAAACTCAAGGGAGGCTTGCAAGCTATCATGGTATTGAAGGGCCTAGTGCATGTTTTTCACCTATGCGTTTCTTGAGGAACGGACCTATATGGGATTGGCCGTTAATCGAGAAACAAGTCGAATGTGCCAGAACCCTACAAAGAGGGGCCACATTAAATCCGCCCTAAAAGAGCTACATTGGTTTCCAGTACCTGTAAGGATCAAAGTAAAATGTTTATAATCCCACTGTGACCAAAAGAAGTTTACTAAACTCAACTAAATATACAAACACTGTCAAAGCCAGTAAGTCTGGGTTTAAAGTGCTGCTAATGCATACATCTTTCGTAAATTTCAGTGAGATACACAGGAGAGAGGCAGTACAAGCAGACAGAGAGGGTAATATTTGTAAAGTAGTCTCTCATACAGTGCAAAGCAAGCACTTGGGTGAAAGCGGAAGGTTGTGCCCTAACAGTCAATAAATAGCATTACGTGAGAGCTGAATACTCCATTGGGTGAGCCAAGCCGTGATGGAGAAAGTCTCAAGATAATGAAAGAAAGAGGCTGGTCAAAGAAAGCCAATGGGTGAAAGTGGGGACCCAAAGCCCACTCTGTGTGTATTGCAAGATGACAATTTTCAGCTAGTTCTAATGAATGCAACATTGGCTTGTCTTTGGTACTTGGCCTGTGCAACAACGCAGCCCTCACAGGAATTTGATATAGATGTTGTGTTTAACAAGCACACCACTGCCAGTTATACATTCAGTTTCCACTGTACTATACACAAAACAAACTTTTGATGAGAAATATAAATGAGTTCAAAAGATATTGGAACACTTAAACTTGGCACTGTTAGACGTGACATCCTTGGCGTGACAGTCCCCCAGGCTTTTTGCCTTCACTCCCTGATTTATGCTGAACTCGTTTTTGTTGGTATTTGGACTCTGTGCACTTTCCACTTGCTAACCAGTGCCAAGTGCCTTCGCGCTCTCCTTCAAACATGGTAAAAATTGCCATGCACCCAATTGGCATATTTAATTTACTTATATGTCCTTAGTATATGGTACAACATGTACCCAGGGCTGTAAATCAAATGCTACGAGGGGGCTGCAGCACCATTGTGCCACCTTCTAAAGTAGCACTGTTAACGTGTATCAGGCCTGCCCCTGCAGGTTGTAGGGCACTTTTAATCCGCCATTTCAACCATTTACCAGACCTAAACGCTCCTCTTTAATAAATATAAGGCACCCTAAGGTAAGTCCTAAAGGCTCATATGGCAGGGTGCACGGTATTTAAAGAGTGAGACATGTGGGTTTAGTCTTACATGTCCTGACAGCGAGAAACTTCTAAAGTCGTCCTTCACTGCTATAAGGCTATATCTCCCATGGACTAATAGTGTGTTACCTTATTACACTTTATAAGTGATAAGTCCAGTTTGGGACCAGATAGAGAAATGCTGTTTCCACTCAAATTAATTGTAATTTTAAATCCTCTTCAATAGTAAAGTCAAAAATTAAGTTTCTATTCTGACAATGCCACTTTTAGAAAGTTTGATAAGTAATTGGGCAACCCAATCAACCCTTGTGGGCTTGGGTATTAAAGTTAGAAAGATAAAGATGCCTATAAGGGATTTATTTGAATCAAAATAGTTTTGAATAATTATTTTTATATATCTGTGGTGTGATATCTAATAACACTCAAAAACAATTTTTTTAAAGTTATTTATGGAAAAAAAAAATTCTATTAGCAAATCAATTACAGCAACCGGGTGATCAAATGTAGAAAATATATTTCAGATATCATACAGAGGAGTAGTAAGTCATAGAAAAGCTGTACTAAAGGGAACAGAAAGAGCAGTAAAACTTAACATACATTGACAACTGAGAACATATAGGTTAGATGTAAGAAAATATCTTAGTTAACAATGTATATATCCATCTTCATTCAGAAAAACAGTGAGTCTGTCCTCAACATAAGATTCTGCACTCAAAGATAAATTAATTTAACAATCACTGCAGAGAAAAATTGATTATTTGTCGACGTTTTGGTCTTTGTTGTATAACATCATTGAGACCATCTTCAGGACAAACCTAACTCTATTGGCTGTTTGAAAACATGTCTCAATGAAGTTGCTTTTGCTCTTTTTTCCCCACTGGTTCACATTTTGTATCAGTTGACCCTCCGTTCGGATGTAAGAAACGTCCAGTGTGCACTCACTTGTCAGGGCAAAATTACGTTTACACCCACGAGCCATTGCAAACCAGCATTTTGCACCAGCCAGTCAGTCGGAGATACTCGCAGTGCAGAACTGCCCTGAAACTTGAACTAAATTAAATTTAGACCCAGTCTGTTTTGTACAGACGGATGGGAAGAGTGGCCTTGGCAGCCAGACTCCCAGACGGATGGGAAGAGTGGCCTTGGCAGCCAGACCCCCAATGATAGGCCGCCAGACGGATGGGAAGAGTGGCCTTGGCAGCCAGACCCCCAGACGGATGGGAAGAGTGGCCTTGGCAACCAGGCCGCCAGATGGATGGGAAGAGTGGCCTTGGCAGCCAGGCCCCCAGACGGATGGGAAGAGTGGCCTTGGCAGCCAGACCCCCAATGATAGGCCGCCAGACGGATGGGAAGAGTGGCCTTGGCAGCCAGACCCCCAGACGGATGGGAAGAGTGGCCTTGGCAACCAGGCCGCCAGATGGATGGGAAGAGTGGCCTTGGCAGCCAGGCCCCCAGACGGATGGGAAGAGTGGCCTTGGCAGCCAGGCCGCCAGACGGATGGGAAGAGTGGCCTTGGCAGCCAGGCCCCCAGACGGATGGGAAGAGTGGCCTTGGCAGCCAGGCCGCCAGACGGATGGGAAGAGTGGCCTTGGCAGCCAGGCCCCCAATGATAGGCCGCCTGGCCGAAGGCCTCTGTGCATCTGTGCGGCACCGCATTCAGCAAGCACTGCTGGACAGTGCACACAGCCTCGCCTCCGATAGAAAGGACAGATGTCAGCATAGCGCACTGAAGCGTGCAGTGTCTTCAGAAGCCGCGTCAAGCGTCGGAACACACAGGACCGCAGAGCGGCCGGGCTCGGATAAAAGATAGCCTAATGCCAGCATTCCTTGGCAGCGCCTCGCTGGGAAAGAGGCGCTGGACCAAAGAGAGTCCGTCCTTTTGGGTGAGGCTGGTTTTATGAAGAGTAAAAACGCAGCATATAATAATAGGCTGCGCTGGAAAGAAAACAAAACGGACCCACAAATAGCCACTGGGACGCGAGGGGGAGATAGGAGGAAGGAAGACAGGGGTGGGGAAGAGGAAAGTGAGAGGGGCCGAGGGACAGCGGTCAGCAGAGACAAGGAGCGCGGCTGGAAAGTGAGAGTCCCGTCTGGACAGCAGCGGCACGACCAGCGTCCAGCAGCCGAGAGGGGGCCGAGGCTCTCCTCAGAGAGCTGGCACTGGGCTCCCTGGCACAGGCGGGGGGCCGGCGGGTCACCAGGAGGTCGCGCCTCCATGGTGGAAGGAGCAGGGGGTATTATTCAAGGGACACGGCTGGACAAGGCTGGCAGAGGAGGGGGAGAGGCGTGCCCTGGCTCCGGGCCGGGGCTGCGTCCCGCTCGGGTCCCTAGCACAGTATTGTTCCTTCGGAGGGAGCCGAGGAAATGGACTCTTGATTGCGGAAGTGGATGGAAAGGGCTCGGCAGGCTGAGGTCGGCTCAGAATGGCAGCGTGGGAACTGCGAGAAGCTGCCTCCTGCACCCTCTGCCTGAAGATCTGTCCCAGCTCCTGCGCCCCCCGCAGCCCCTTCCTGGACCCGGGCAGGGCCGGGGTCCCGCTAGACTCAGTCCCCTCAGACCCTCGGATGCAGCTCGGCTCGTTGCTGGGCCGGATGCTACAGCTTGTCTGAACTCCCTGGTTTTCTGCTGGGTGCAACCACTGCTCTGAAGCCTCTGCTCTGCAGAAACTGTTCTCAACTCCCAGCTCTGCAGCAGTTGTTCTGGATGTGAAGCTCTTCCACAACTCTTCTGGATGCAGTCTCAGATCTTCAACAGCTGTCCTGTGGCCTCCACTCTGCGACAAATATCCTGAGCTCTCCTCCCTGATCCTAAAAACGGACCCCCAGATCTACTGGAAGAAACACCTGTTATGAACCCCCAATTCTTTTGGGAGCAGCAGTGCGGCTACTTGATGCAGCGTATGTTCTGAAGTCTCAGTTCCACTGAATGCAAAAACAGTTCCTCACCCCCAGTTCTGCTGGAGGCAACGCCTGTTATGAGCCCCCCAGTGCTACCGGATACATCAGCTGTTCTGAACCCCCAAATCTACTGGATGCGTCAGCTGTTTGGAACCCCAAGTTCTCCTGGATGCATTAACTGTTCCGAACCCCCATATCTACTGGATGCATCAGCTGTTCTGAACCCCATGTCCCCCATCTCCTGGATGCACCAGCTGTTCTAAGCTCCCCTTCCTCTGGTTGGATGCTACAACTTGAGTGAACTTCCCGTTCTCGAACCCTCGGTTCTACAATAACTGTTCTGCTCTCACGGCTCGTCTTATTGGACCAACACCTGTTGTGGTCCCCCTAGATTTTGATGCCACAACTTTTATGAACCCCAGAACTTCTACTTCATGCAACTAGTCTGAACTTCATGTTTTGTACTGGAGGCAACAACAGCTCTGACTGTTCTGAACCCCGCGCTGTTGTGCCGGATGCAACACGTGTTGTAAGTCTCAGCTCTGGTCCTGGATCAATCAATTACTCTACAATTAAATTACATTTACTGAGCGGAACAGCTGCTTTGAGCCCCAAGTCTAGATGGAAGGAGTGGTCTGAACTTCCAGTTTTCTTAGACGCAGCCTCCACTGGAGACACCCCTGTCCTAGAAGGGGTCGAGGGGCCTCTCCTGCCCGCCTGACACTGCCCGCCTGCCCCCCGGATGCCTGGTCTGTGCCTTGAGATGTGTTGCTCCAGGGGGAGGATTATTCAGTAAAGGGCACCGACATGCTGAGATATGTGTCTGCATTGCCACTGTGGATTATACTCAACTGTGCCAAGGTGAGCTGCTGCCACGGCTGAGCCTGGGGATCAGGTACCCCAGGAAAGGGTTCACCACGAGTACTTGACACTGCTTTGTTAATTCTGAGACTGTATAACATCCAACACTTACACTGGGCGGTATGGCATCCAACACTTACACTGGGAGGTATGGCATCCAACACTTACACTGGGCGGTATGGCATCTAACACTTACACTGGGCTGTATGGCTTCCAACACTTACACTGGGCGGTATGGCATCCAACACTTACACTGGGAGGTATGGCATCCAACACTTACACTGGGCGGTATGGCATCTAACACTTACACTGGGAGGTATGGCATCCAACACTTACACTGGGCGGTATGGCATCCAACACTTACACTGGACGGTATGACATCCAACACTTACACTGGGTGGTATGGCATCCAACACTTACAATGGGCATTATGGCATCCAACACTTACACTGGGCGGTATGGCATCCAACACTTACACTGGACAGTATGGCATCCAACACTTACACTGGGAGGTATGGCATCCAACACTTACACTGGGTGGTATGGCATCCAACACTTACACTGGGCATTATGGCATCCAACACTTACACTGGGAGGTATGGCATCCAACACTTACACTGGGTGGTATGGCATTCAACACTTACACTGGGCGGTATGGCATCCAACACTTACACTGGGTGGTATGGCATCCAACACTTACACTGGGCGTTATGGCATCCAACACTTGCACTGGGTGGTATGGCATCCAACACTTACACTGGGCATTATGGCATCCAACACTTACACTGGGCGGTATGGCATCCAACACTTACACTGGGAGGTATGGCATCCAACACTTACACTGGGCGGTATGTCATCAAACACACTGGGCGGTATGGCATCCAACACTTACACTGGGCGGTATGGCATCCAACACTTACACTGGGCGGTATGGCATCCAACACTTACACTGGGCGGTATGGCATCCAACACTTACACTGGACAGTATGGCATCCAACACTTACACTGGACGGTATGGCATCCAACACTTACACTGGGTGGTATGGCATCCAACACTTACACTGGGCAGTATGGCATCCAACACTTACACTGGGTGGTATGGCATCCAACACTTACACTGGGTGGTATGGCATCCAACACTTACACTGGGCAGTATGGCATCCAACACTTACACTGGGCGGTATGGCATCCAACACTTACACTGGGCGGTATCCAACACTTACACTGGGCGGTATGGCATCAAACACTTACACTGGGCGGTATGGCATCCAACACTTACACTGGTCAGTATGGCATTCAACACTTGCACTGGGCAGTATGGCATCCAAGACTTACACTGGGCGGTATGGCATCGAACACTTACACTGGTCAGTATGGCATTCAGCACTTCCATTAGACAGTATCGCATTCAACACTTACATTGGGCAGCTTGGCATCCAACACTTACATTGGGCAGTATGGCATCCAACACTTACACTGGCAAGTATGGCATTCAACACTTACATTGGGCAGTTTGGCATTCAACACTTACACTGGGCGGTATGGCATTCAACACTTCCATTGGACAGTATCGCATTCAACACTTACACTGGGTAGCTTGACATCCATCACTTACACTGGTCAGTATGGCATTCGACACACACTTACAGTGGGCAGTATGGCATTCAACACTTACATTGGGCAGCTTGGCATCCAACACTTACACTGGGCAGTATGGCATCCTGCACTTAGACTCGGCAGTATGGGCACGGAGCGTGCTCTAAGCACTTTGACATATGATATAAGTCATCGACTGCTGTAATCCACGTCCATAGACAGTGTGTTGCATGGACTTAGAGTGGGATTTATAAGTACTTGGACAGTGTGCTGTAAGGACATAGGCATCGTAGTGTACGTAAAGTGGGGCCAGTTCACAAAGGCATGTATGTGTATGTGAAGTGTTATTCCTGTTGTGCTGCTTCAAGTCCTCATACAAAGCCCAAAATGTCTAACTCTCTAAAACTGCACATGGGGCACCGTCCTTTCTGTTTGTACTCATTATATATGTCTGTTCCCTGAATATTCACCTTTAGATGTTTTGGGGCCAATTCACTGAGGCTTTTATGAGTAGTTCACCAGGAGCCCTACCTCATGTACTCGTAAAAGCCTTCGTGAGGTGGACCCCTAGCGTAAGATATGTTCACACCATGTTATATGGAATGAAAGCGTGTAATACTGCCATGGCACTATATAATGAGCCCCTAAGTCAAGAATGAATGTTTGCCCTGACACGGGCATTGGAGCGTGTATTTCACTCAGATCTGGGTATCCAGCTGTGGGGCTCAGCGTCATTCAGCTGGCTGTCGCTCCTCTGCCCCTCACCACATCCCGTGCTCCATTAAGCGCTCTGAAGCTGCTGTTCCTTGGAGTGGGTGCTATACCAAAGCAATAAATCCGATAATAAGCAGCGCGAGCCAGTGAACCTGACACTACAGACAGCAGCAGTGCTTAAGTCAGTGACACGTCTTTGAACAGAGCACAGACAGGGGCACACTACAGCCATGTGATGTAGACGAGAGAGGTGTGGGCCAGCTCCTAACAGGAGGTTATGGATTCATAGCAGTTATAAGCATCGAGAGAATGTGTTCTGAGGTCCTGGACACTACACTCCACCAACGCAGACAGCATAATCCAAGACCCGACACGACATACACTACATCCCAGAGGGTGTATTAGACGCACAGACAGCACGCATTAAGCAATGAGTCAATGTGGAATAAAATCCCACCGAGTGTACTCTGTTCAGTAACACCCCGGACTGCACTATAAACGCACAGAGACTGAATTTGAACATCATTGGTAGTTTATTGTACGTGCCTAGGCTGTGTAATAGATATCCGAGACGGGGTACTACATGAGCCTAGACAGTGTATTGCGAGGCCCTAGACAGAGCCCTACACGTGCCTTAGTAGCGTGTTCTAAGAACCTACACAATGACACACACACACACACACTCTGTACTACACACACACAATGTACTGCACACACATACACACTGTACTACACACACACACACAATGTACTACACACACATACACATAGTACACACACACCCACAACGGACCACACACACACACACCCGTGTATTTTAAGATTCCCTTTCCCTATTGGGAGGGTGAGTTCTAAGTTCATTGGCAGTGCTCTATTCAAGCCTAGACTGGGTATTATGACGCCATTAACAGTGCACCAAGAGCGTGTGGGCAGAGTATTAAACCATCCTTGACAGTGGCACCTCGAGAACACTTTGCAGGATCCTTGCAGTGCATGATCAATGTTGTATCTCGGATACGCCAGAGAGTGAATCGCGAGCTTCTGTGTTACATGTGAGCACCCAGACAGTTCTGGGGCCCTTCTGACCTCTCCGCTCTCATATTTGTGACTCTATGCCCGTCGGGCGGCCCTGTTGATCATTTCACTTTTTATCGCCATCATTTACGGTCCTAAACGGTTTCATGCGAAAGACAAGCCCTTCAATTGTCTCTCTAATCTTTACTTTATGCCCATTTCTTCATTGGTCCAGTGGCGGGGTGATCAGGAGTCAGTGCAGCGGATGCTGTGGGCCACAGCTCGGCTTTGCAGGAGTTTCCAGGCGGTGTCACATGCATGCTTCTGAGGACCCCCTTTCCACTGAGCCTTTAACCCCTCTGTTTCTGTGTCCCCCCCCCCCCCCCGCAGTATGTGGAGCCCCTGAGATGCACCATCAACCTCACGGATTGGAGCGTGTCCAGCCAGTCTTTTGATGTCAAGTGGAGCAGTGTGGGCAATCCCTGCAACTTCACCCTCATCTACACCTCCGACAGCTCCTGGGACAGCTCCTGCCTCCCAGTCCAGACAGGCAACCAGTCCTACGAGTGCAGGCAAACCGGCCTCGAGGCCGGGACCATGTATGACCTGAGCATCGTGTCGCTTCTGGACGGTGAGGTGAAGAACCTCTCCCTGGAAACAGGTAAGAGCTGCGCTGCGGGTGTGACTGTCTGGGCGCTGCCACCTTCTCTATGAAAGAGCTGTTCTCATCTGTGGGGTGGGATAAGGGTGCGCTGCAGCTCAGTCACTGCGGTCAATGAGATGAAGCTAGTCCCTAGGCACACTGATGACACATCAAGCGTTGCATGGTCTGGCCATTGGGGCCGCGTTAATGTTCCTATTACTCGGACGTCTTAATAACAAAAATGTAGAACTTAGGTTATACACTGTAGATGGAGTCATACCATTAACTGATGGGCCACAGATGTGTTATTTGATCAGTTGTTACAATTTGAATGTTAGTGTTAGGATCTCTTTCTTAGACCAGACCATGGGGAAATCCATTTTAGTGAGTAGCGTGGACCCAGTATGTATGTTATGTTTCGAATCGATTCAACATGGCATGTATGAAGTTTCACATTATGACATGATAAAGTGTTCCCAAGTGTGTACATTTAGGGGCTATCTAGAGTGTCTGAATGTTCTTAATACTTCAACTTTGAATTTTGAGCACCAGGATTATGGAACAAAGTGGTCCACGGGTGTTAGGCAACCTGAATTCAGTGTCTGTACTTGTCTGAGCCTTATGGGTTCACTTGGTCCGAAAAAATTGCATTGTTCTGAGATAATGCCCATGAGCCACTGAACATTTTATGAAGCTGTTTATTCTGAGACACACGGTGCTGTGTGAAAAGGAGAAACTAGATTTTCACATGTTAGTCACAAGAGCCAATTTCCCGGCACACTGATGATACAGTGCAACACAGGAATGATGCCTTTTAACAAAGTAATAGAAATCTTGAGGCAAAATGCTAGTACAATTTAGCATAGTGACTACAGGTCTGTAATAGTGATTCACTTTGCACAGTGATGGGTATAATATGCACAGTAATGATACATTCTGGAGCAGTGATGAGAAACTCAAGCACAAGAATACAATTGCGCACAGTAATGAGGATCTTCTGTCAATGTGCTGATACATTCTGGCATAGTCATCATACAGACTGGCATAGTGGTGATACCCATGCCTACCTGACAGGGATGAACTATCAATCACGAGGTGTGCTGTTCATAGCAGAAGGAAGGAGTTCAGTTCAGAAATCCAAACGGAAGGGGGGGGTAGCTCCTAAAAGGCACAAGGGCCCCCACACACCCCAAGGGGTGTCATGCTTCATCATAGGGCAGCTCCTCTTTGGGCCGGAGCTGCAATGCCCAATGAGCCCCACAGGGTGGCTCTTTGCCAGAGATGTTTTCCTTGTGGTTTCAGCCGTAGATAAAGTGGGTGTGTGTGGGAAATGTGGTGTGTGGTGTGTGTGTGGGAAATGTGGTGTATGTACAAGAGTGAGTAGAGTGTTAGGTGGGTAAAGTTAAGAATAACCTGGGGAGAGGATGTAGACTTACAGCTAGAGCGGTCGACTTTTAAACTGAGGAACAGGGTTCGAATATCAGCAGGGATGCTCAACATCCTGTGATTCTGGGCAAATCACTTAATCTCCCAGCGCTTAACAAAAATGAATGTGTTTGTCTGTAACCCAACTGGTGCTCATGTAAAGCGCTCTGAAACCTGATATCTTCGGGTCGAGTTTGCGCTACATAAAACTGTAAAAAAAAAAAAAAAATCTAGAGGAACTCGCTGTATTTACTTTATTTAGCGGGCTCAATGTCATGATTAAAAACCTGTGATGTTTGTATAAAGAGATTATTAATGGTCTTGTCAAGCGTTGTGAGTCAGGATAGTAGTCAAC
Organism: Triturus cristatus; assembly: GCF_964204655.1. Classification (NCBI taxonomy): domain Eukaryota; kingdom Metazoa; phylum Chordata; class Amphibia; order Caudata; family Salamandridae; genus Triturus; species Triturus cristatus. The sequence continues at coordinate 409,052,069 of NC_140585.1, read as the reverse complement.
ATGTTTTATGCCTTGTGTGTCATAAAGATCGTGGCATTTCATCAGGACCTAGATACCCTATTAGGTACTCATAGAGTATGTATATGTTTATAAAAACTTACAACCATACCCTCACCAAAATACACCAACTGCAACAAGGTTCCTCCTGAGTAGGAACCGTAATAGCAGGTGAGGGGATAGAGCTCCTGAGTCATGGGACGCTCACTGGCGTCACTGCCGCACAGCACGGCTGACTCGTAGGCCCCCGACCTGGCTGCAGTTGGTGTATTTGGTGAGGGTATGGTTACCTATTCTTATACATAGATGTGAACTACCCCTGTTTGAGTAGGGAGTAGGGTTTCTAGGTCCTGAAGAAATGCCACGATCATTCTGACATCCAATGGCATGAAACATGACGACCGTTATCCTCACTTAAAAACTTGACGAGACTACTAGGATCTACATGTTCAAGTACTACTGTTTTTAATCATGACATGGTACCCACCAATTAAAGTTGGTTCAGCGGGATCCCATAGTTATTTTTAATCCATACATTTCCCACACCCTTGTATATATACAACACATCCCACGCTCTTCATCTACGGCCAAGACCACAGACAAATAGATCTTCGGCAAAGTGCCCACCTGCGGTGCCAGTTGGGCATTGCAGAGCCTGCCCAACAAGCAGCTGCCCTATGATGAAGCATGACACCTTTCGGGTTGCCTGAGGGCCGTTGCTCTTTATAGGAGCTACTCCCCCCCTTCTTCTTTCCCATTGTTAGGAACAGCACATCTCGTGGTTTATATTTAGGAAGGAATGACATTTAATTATTTCGTTTGATATTGTATTATCAGAATATACCTGTTTGAGGCAGCCTCTGGTGAAGCAAAAAAGTAAGGGCCCGATTCACAGAACTTACTTAAGACAAAATCCTAAACTTACTACCATTTTGGTATTCACAGAAGGCACTTACTCATTTTGGTATTCACAGAAGGCACTTACTCATTTCGGTATTCACAGAAGTTAGGAGTCCTAACTTTAGGACTCCTAAATGCCTTCTGTGACTACCGAAAGCCTTAAAATTAGGATTTTTCTCAGTTTAGTAGTAATATAGTTAGGACTCCTAACTTTAGGACTCCTAAATGCCTTCTGTGAATACCGAAAGTCTTAAAATTAGGATTTTTTGAGAAAAATCCTAATTTTAAGACTTTCGGTATTCACAGAAGGCATTTAGGAGTCCTAAAGTTAGGAGTCCTAACTATACTACTACTAAACTGCGAAAAATCCTAATTTTAAGACTTTCGGTATTCACAGAAGGCATTTAGGAGTCCTAAAGTTAGGACTCCTAACTTCTGTGAATACCGAAATGAGTAAGTGCCTTCTGTGAATACCAAAATGAGTAAGTGCCTTCTGTGAATACCAAAATGGTAGTAAGTTTAGGATTTTGTCTTAAGTTAGTTCTGTGAATCGGGCCCTAAAGGTTTAATGCCAGCTCATCATTATAGGCCCAAGGCTCCTTGGGGGACCCTTGCCTATTACTTTGTATAGTTTGGCCTAACCTAAGGCAAAGCCTGACTGGAAATGCTGGAGGATGTTGGCAAGCACAAAAACAATGTGATACGGTCAAGAGGTAAAAATCTTAACTTACAGACAACATTTGATAATAACTTAGTAAAAAGGTATTCCATAGATACTGAAGGTAAAAATGGCATGAGTCAGAAGAAAAACTGACCAAACCATTTAATAGGGCAATGCCACTGGGCCTTTGTATTCTGCATTATAAATGAGGGCCTAATATAGCCTTAGCATCGATAGAATTGTTCTAAATATCCTAATGCTTTTGTACCCAGCAAACAATCAGTGGGTAGGACAAGTCACAAGTGAATCTGCTTGTTGTGTGGGTGGAAGTTTGGCCTCGTGGAAAGGGTTGCTTTCTGTCTTTAACAATTTCTTGGAGCTTAATTCACTAAAATGGGAGCTGGACACAGGCAACATTCAAAGAAAGGTCCACAGCTTTTGACTAATTTGAGTTGACACTTTAGGTATACTATAATCTGTAAAAACTTCTAAAGCATGGTACACAATTGTTTGACCATTATGGTGCATTCCTGTCAGGTGGTTTTCTGCCCAACAGCTGTCGGTAATACATTTCACCCCAGGCCCGCAGAAGCAGACTAATAGTCTTATCTTAAGAGGATCAATGATGACATAACACACAAGTTACATAGAGGCAATCAATCATAGGTGTGTAAATCAGTGTATAGTAAATGTTACATAAGATAACAAGCGGTGGATTCACATGTCATCCATACAGGTATGCAGTATATCTGAAGAGTACTTAGTCTGGAGAAGCACAAACTCTGAATTTAAAATTAAACACAATGGATTTAGGCTCTCTTTAATAGCAAGATCTGATTTGCACTCAAATGAACCATTTTTGCAACATGAGAATAATGAAAGTCCGGAGAAAAAATCCATACGCTCTAAACTATACCTTGAAGTCTGCACGCAGTTCTTTGATGACAGTTAATAGCTCACTGTGAACTGCAACTAACAATAGAAAGTCTCTGACAAAAGCAGTAACCCACTGACCTGTTTAAATTATATTCACGTTGTGATCTGCATGGTACGTGTTCTTTGCAGCAGGCATATTAACCCTCTGTGCTACCTTACCACGAATCAACACTTTTACTAGACAAAACTCCAATCTCGTCAGGAACAACATTAATCACCAGAGTTTTCTTGACATTTTAATTGTTGACTGAAAATTACTGGAGGCTAGGAACAGGGCAGCAGGTGCTTTCAAGCAAACAGGCGCTGTGAAGTCAGCACCCGGTGCGGTGGCACCGGTCGCACCGACCTGGAGCCGACTCTGGGCGATGCTTTAGAAGCAGAAGCATCAACACAGACGTTCCTCTCAGTAGGTCCTCAATGGTTATTCTTCAAGCCGATGATCTTTTCCTGGTTGCAAACGAGGTCAGGGCATACTCAATGCTTTTGAATCAGCTGGAACAAGACCACAGTGAAAATATAAGAAATGGATTAAGGTCCACTTTAGAGTGGGTCAGTAATGGGAAACCCCCTATAAACTGGCAGGTTCTCCCATGACCCATCTCTTGCTTTTGCCAACCTCCTTTGAGAGGAGGGGGATGCTTAGTTTTCAACAGTAAAACTTCTCTCGACTCTAACATCAAAATTTTTTTGCCAATAGCCCAACTGCCAGTGAACCATCATCTCAATAGCATTACAACAGTCAGAGTGGGGTTTGGGCCAACTCCTTGCTCATTATTGGAAGTCTTTCTTATCAGTCCCAGTAGCCTGCTCCTTCTCCAGTGCTTTCATCCCTGTTCCTATATTTGTCCGTTCCTGGAGTAGAGCTTTGTTACATCAATTCTGGCTGGAGCTTTGCATCCTTACACTGTGGACACAAGGGGACTACTTCAATCAATCAGGGGCTTGTAAAGCGCGGCTACTCACCCGTAAGAGTCTCAAGGCGCTGGGCTACTTTGTAATTATGTTTCAGCACTTTATGGGAGTGTATTGCTTTCCATTCTCTTTCCCCTCTGCTTACAACCCTCCTCGCTCATCGTGTGCTGCCCGCCCTTCTCCACATTGCCTCATTATCTTTTATATGTTTTTCCTTTTTTTTAAATGTTGTGTGCGCAAGAGGATGGCAGCTGCACACTACTCCTGGTCACTCGCTTCCTCATCCATTGCTCCCCCATCACTCCTTCCGCACCTAACATTTTAAATATTTTTATAAACATTTCTGCAAGGGTGGTACACTGCTGCCTGGCTGCCCATTTCTAGTGTCATCAGCTGTTGGTTAAGGCCCAGCAGCTGGCACTGCTACCTGACTGTTCTCTTTTCCCTTGTGCATACGTTATTTGTTTTTTTTTATTTACAGTTCCAAAATGGCCACCCACACCTTGGAATAGTAAATTAGATATATAAATAAAGTACAAATATGGCCCTGCTTATGTGTTCACAAGCACGGTATTCATTAGGCCTGGGCAAAATTTCCGTTCCGTTCGCGGAATTTGCGATAATTTGGCATTTCCGCGTTCCGCGGAGAGCGCGGAAATGTAAAAATTTCCTCATTCCGCAGGTTTGCGATAATTTGGTTCTTGCTCGCGCTGTAAAATAATACATTCTCGTGCGCGCGCGATCGCCTTACCTGAATCCCCGCGTTCGCCGACAAGTTTTCCCGATCCGGTCGCGTTCTCCATGAGATGTTGTATTGTTTTAGCCATTTGCGCTGTCTCGCGACAGTTCGCGTCCGCAGTGACGTCATGCGTCGCGCGATCACGTCTTTTTTCTCGCGATCATGCACCGCGAGACAACTGAAAACAAGATGGCCGCGCCCGCGAGCAACCGCAGGGGTAAGTTAGCGACCCACAACCATGCAAAAAATATCGCGAACGGGCAGGAAAAAAACTTCCGCATCTTCGCGATATTTCCGCTTGTTTGCGGAGATTTTTAACATTTTCGCGATAATTTGCGAAAGTCGCTTTCGCAAATTCCGCCCACCCTAGTATTCATCTTGTTATAACTTTTCCTAAAGCAAAAGATAAATCTTTCAAAAATTGCTGCCACAAGAACTGTACGCGTATGCTGCAGCCATCTATTTGCTTAGAGGGGAAAAAATGTGGCAATAACAGACAGATAGATTTCCAAGATCCTGATCACTTTCGAAACGCACCTACAATATTGGTCATCAGTGAAGCCCAAGTGTACCCAATTAACCAAAAATGGAAGAGGTGCAACCAAATAATTCCTTGTGAGCTTGAAAGTAAAGTACAAGCAAGGGGATCATGTAGCACGCAATACAAAATCACTTATTGAAAAAACTCAGAGTGAATGGTGTCAACCAGACATCTAAAATAAACATGATTGAACAATGAATCCATAGAAATCAAATAATTAATCAGAAGAAGGCATACCTACAGAAAAGACCATTTAAACGCAAATACAAATGTATCATTAATATAGGGGGCTACATAATCCATCAATCAGCACATACATATCAAATGTTAGGATCAAGTCTGAAGAATGTCCATTGGAGAGATGTGTGCCAGCCCACTCTTGTACACGAGAGTTAGTAAACTAGTCACCCATTGGGGGATTTATGCAGTTTGGGGATGATTGAAGGCTTGATTTGTAGAGAAAACAAGAAGCTAAGTACACATTGACATGTCGGTCTCAGTCTTAATTAGTAATTGAGACCTTCTTCAGGACAAATTGCAAATGTACGTTTGTTGACCCCATATTTACTTACCAGATGTGTGTGATTCAATTACTGAGGGAAAGTGTTTCGTATGGATTGATCCGGCCAATATAAAAAAACATATACGTTTGGATTTCAGCCTATTCTGTGGTAAATACTTGTGATTCATGAGGGAATCAATCAAGAAGGAGGCCACAGCGAAAAACGCTCACGCGACCTGACCGGCCATATCAAACCATACAATACATTTTCTCTCAACACATTATTGTATCAATTGTAGTCAGTTGCATATTTCATGGGAAATACTAATCTTGCTCAATATCTCTGCTACCTTCAGCCATGCACTGTTCCAACATTATGGAGCACCTAGACTTTGTGTTGGATTCATACACACTGCCTTACAATGCTGCCATTCATTCTTCTCAGTTTGAAGCCAGAAGACCTAAATTTGCAATACCACATTGTTGTAATCTCAAATAAGCACCATCAGAATAGTTGTGATACCAGTATACATGTACTTTATTGCGAGCACAGGAGTAGCGTTGGTGTTCCCAATGCAGCCAGCAAACAACTGCCTGAGAAGGAACACATCTACAATACATGCCATGGCAACCTTAGAACACAAAATTAGAATGTGCATTTAAAGCACCATACTACAGAAAACATTTAAGTAAAAACCAAACATAACATATCCTCCTCCCTTTATCACTTTCCCAAACCTTTATCCCTTTCAAAACATAACATATCCCCTTCCCTTCATGACTTTTCACGAGAGGAAAAACAAACAAAAAAAAAACTGTAACATTATATGAGCTACTACATAACCCTATAGACATCACATAAGCAGCTACAAAACACAAGTAAGTTAACAACTTATCTATCCCCACATACATAGTCTTGAAGGTACCTCGGTGGGCACCTAGATCTCTGCAGCCCCACTCTATTACTGATGCCGTCACCCCGATCCGGACTAGTCAGAGAAGATTGAGTTTTACACATTTCCTCATCACTAATAAATAGATAAGGATTTAAATCACCCTTATTTTCCACTATCACATCCTTCCCTTGATTGACATTTTTTCTGTACAAAGCCACTCTTCTCAGATTCCAATTCTCACCATTGTATAAAGTAACATGCCTACTGTGCACGTTTTTAACCTTATATGGACCTCTAAATTTGGCAAACCCAGACCCAATCCGTCCAGGCTTAACCTTTACCCAATCATTGGGTCTTATAGAAGTATTTTGCTGAGATTTTCTACACTCCACCCCTCTGTCATAATCAGAATTAGCTAATGGTCCATATCCCAAACAAATTTTTGGCCCTTCCTTAGAAGTATTTTAATTTTCTCTGTCTTCTCTGCAAAATTCTGTACAAATTTAGCATAGTACTCAATGAGTCCTAAGAAGGATCTGAGTTGATCCTTATCTGATGGTGCCGGAGCTTTCCTTATAGCCTCCACCAAATCACGTTTTGGTTTAATACAATCACAAGACAAGGTATAACCTAAATACTCCACTTCTTCTACACCAAATTTGCACTTCTCTTTTTTAAGTGTTAAACCCGCATTATCCATTTTGTGCAATACCTCTTTCAAGAACAAATCATGTTGCTCTTTTGTTTCCCCGAATACCAAAACATCATCCTGAAAATACACCACATTTTTTGTATCCCCCAAAACTGAACCCATCATTCGTTGGAACACACCAGCAGCGGATGCCAATCCAAACGGCATCCTCGTGAACTGGAAAATCCCTTCTGTCGTGATGAATGCTGTCAGTGGTTTCGATTCTGTGTGTAATTTTATTTGGTGGTACGCACTGCGCAGATCTAATTTTGAGAAATACTTCCCTCCTTTGAGAGAGAGAATAAGTTCATTTATGTTTGGTAACGGGTAACTATCCACTACAATGTTCTGATTCAGTGTGCGCAAGTCCACACAAAATCTGTAACTTCCGTCAGGCTTGCCTGTGATAACAACGGGCGAAATCCATCTTGATGTCTCAATCTGTTCTATGATACCCTGTTCTACCATCTCACCTAACATCCGTTTGACTTCTTGCCTCGCAATGATAGGTACTTTCCTAACCTTGTGTTGCATTGGTACAGCATCAGGTTTCAACATAATTTTGTGAACATACCCTTTAAGTTCACCAATCCTCTCTGCAAACACACTACTCATACCTTCCACAATGGTATTCGTTGTAATCTCATCCACAATCATCACTTGGTGCTCCGCTCTTGGGTTTAAAATTATGTGTAAGTCGTACTGATGTGCCCAACCCAAGATAGGTGGTCCACTGTGAGCCACATACACTTTCCCCTTTACCCATCTTTCTTGAAAATGAATATCTGCAACCATAAATCCAATGATATCTATTTTCTCCCCTTGGTACCCCCCTGGGTTGATATCCTTTGGAAGTAATCTTTCATCAGGCCAATTTTGTTCAAACAATACCCGGGGAATAATCGTCCAGAAGGACCCTGAATCCACCATTAATTCCACCTCCCTTCCGTGAATAATGAATAAAGCCTTTGGTCTTATTCTTCTTCCCACCGGGTCTACAACATCCTCATTCTCTACACACAGGATTTTATTTCTCCCTTCCACATCACACAGTGATGTAATATTTCCTACCTCACTCTGCACTATCGATACCTTGGGTTTGTACATTTTGCACATCTTGTAGAAATGACCTTTACGACCACATTTCTTACATTCCTTGTCAATGGCGTAGCATCTCTTATAATCTGCTGTATGGTAAGTGCTTCCACATCTAGTACACATTTTTTCATTCACTTTACTAGTGTCCGCGTTTGAACTCGAGCTATTAGTGTACTTCTTCCCATATATACCCTTTTTACTATTGACATCCGTATTTTTACTAGCACCTAATGCTGCCACTTCATCCTTATCTACATACGTTACTTCCGCCGAGCTTTCCTTCTTTTCCATCTCCTTCATACACGTCTCAGACTGTTCTACCACTTTAGCAATATCAATAGCATTGGACAATGTAGGATTCTTAGCCGCCCATAACCTTTCCTGCATTTTTTTGTTCCTACATTGTACAATAAACTGATCACGTATCATCTCTTCCCTCATGCCACCAAATTGACAATTTAGAGACAATTCCCGTAATCGCGTTACAAATTGATCAATTGTTTCATCACATTTTTGTGGTTGCGTATAGAATTTGTGCCTACACATTACTATGTTTATTTCTTTAGCGTACTGTTTCTTAAGTCTTTCTTTCGCTTCTAAATAAACATTAGATAAAACCCTTCCTTCTGCATCCACCCCAACTGGCAAGAACTTAAAAGCATGCTGACCCTCTTTTCCTAATGTGCTTAATAACAACGCTTTCTTCCTTGAAGCACTGAAATCTTTCCCATCAAGAGCTTCTAAATAATTTTCAAATATTTCTATCCACTCATCCCACTCAATAGGAGGATCCCCAGGTTGTTGTAAAAATAACGGTGGCGCTATTACAGTGGGATTATCCATTATACAGTATGATAAAATTAAATTACCACAATCACCCCGTACAATGGTTTGTAATAATTACACAATCAAGAGAAGAAAAGGGGAGGAAAAGGAAGAAAGGAAAAAAATAAAAAATAAATTTCCTTTACCAATGCTTTTTTTTTTCAAACGTAAATAGTGTACTATATTCGTCCCCACCAGTTGTTTTCACTATAGTCATATGATGAATACAGTGTAAGGCAAACGAATTCACACACACCCGTCAAGATGTGCAAGTACCGATGACTCCTCGTTATTATCAAATGTTCCTCAGTCTTGAATACGAGCGATGTCCGCGAAGTGCCGTTTCTTTGTTTGTTTATCACACCAATGTATCCGTAACACTTGCGTGAATGCGCCGACAGGATTCGTTTCCTAGGATACAACACAACAAATATGGCTGCAGACCTCACGTGATCACGTATTCACGCTTAAGCGTATGCGTTCCAGTGACTCTCAAAACGTCACAGCAGCTTGAGAACTCCGGTGTGAGAACGCTCGTAAGATTCCTCTCGTCGAACTTTTCATCCACGCGCCGATGTTGACTTTCAAGAATCCAGGTAACGGTTGTACACGTAGATTGTTTAAAGTTTAAACAATTTTTTTTTACCAATACATTGTTTTTTTCCCCGAACGACGAAATCCTTCGAAATCACCATAAAAATTACCTCAGACCCTTGAGTCACTTGCAGAGTTTCACAGTCGAATCGCTCGCTCCAATTTCCTCCTTGGATACACGAAATTAGTAAATCAACTCAGGTGAAATATTGAACAGGGTTCTCGCCTCTTCAAACACTGTCAGCACCTTCACCTTCCACACGATTTACATATTTCCCAAGACTTCGTCGTGTTAGGTCGATTCCATAACACCGCGTGAGTTCTACTCTACCAACGCCGCTTCCACTCCGTGCAGTACATCCCATCCTCGTCGCCAATGTTGTAATCTCAAATAAGCACCATCAGAATAGTTGTGATACCAGTATACATGTACTTTATTGCGAGCACAGGAGTAGCGTTGGTGTTCCCAATGCAGCCAGCAAACAACTGCCTGAGAAGGAACACATCTACAATACATGCCATGGCAACCTTAGAACACAAAATTAGAATGTGCATTTAAAGCACCATACTACAGAAAACATTTAAGTAAAAACCAAACATAACACACATCTACATCAAAACACACCATACTCAACATTGTTATTCCACATCTAATAAGAACACAAGCCCAGGTAATCACTCTGTACTTATTACTCTAACTCCACATCTTACTGGGTAACAATGAGTAACAACATATCTCTCATTGCCTGAAACTAATACACAAAACGGCTGACCGTACGGGAGCTCCGTGAAGGAGCACCCCGGGCTAGGGATTGCCTTTTGGCATAAATCCCCATAAAGGCCCTCCCATCGAGCCACCGATCCATCACCTGTGTGGAGGCAATCTTGTGATCTGTTTAGCAGACGACACAGCCTGAGGCAATGAACAGGCTGACACAGCATTGTTAGCAGTTGAGACCATGCAACAACAATTCAAAGGAACAATTCCCAGGAAGGCTGTCCCCTACTGGTCCCCTGCAGATGGCTGCCAGCCCTGATGCTCCTGTGCAGCCTGTACCCTCTCTGATGATCGGAGGATCAAGAATTTGGGCCTAACTAGCTGTGGGGCTCTCGGACCCTGCCTCCCTTGAAGAGCGTGCCTACTATTGCTTTAGCGGGGTACAGAGAGAATGAGGTGTCCATATTGCTTGGAGAAGAGCCCACCACAGTCCATCTCTGCAATCAACCTCCCTCGGTCCGCGGTGCTCCTCCAGCCCCCAGGCTGTGACTTCCTGGCAAGTTTGCACTACTGTGAGACAGCGGGGGAAGAAGGTCTCACTTGGTGCACACAGACGACGACCTAACCCACTTGTCCCACACATACCGAGCCCTGTCTGCAGGGTGGCTGCTGAGCTGGGGATAGGGGGTTCACAGGCGCTACTGGGGCTAGATACTGTCCCTCAATCCTCTTGCTGGCATGAGGCTTGCCAGACCCAGGCAGCCACGTCCCTGTATGCAGGACGGCAACAGACCCCATCAGGCACCCTGCCCTGATGGGGATTTCATGCAGAAAGGGAAAGAGTGTCAACAACAAGCGGTGCCCCCTGCTCTCAAACCCCACCACCACCCCCGCGGCTTGCGTGCCTGAGCTCTAGTGCCAATCGATTCTGGCAGGTGCATAAAGCATTGCCCTATTAACTGCTGGCCAAAAGGACTGTCATGTGTCGAGGACCATTATGTGTTTGGAAGTGCCAAAAAAGGACAAAATCAAGAGGCTGAGCCTTCAGCTGCCCCCTTCTTCCTGCTTCCATGACTGCCGACCAAGAGATCACCCCCACCTTCCTCAATAGCGTGACTCAAAGGGATTCTGAATGAATAACAATTCTGTGTCTGGAAGAGACACATTGTAGACGTCCCTTTCTAATACCAAATTGGCATCTAATATATCAATGTTCTGTGACCAAAATACAGTTGCAAAACATTGAAAATGTACTGACACCTCAAAGGAGATGCTAACCCACTCGCACAAGGGAAGGGTTGCTGCTTCGTCAACCAGTGTTTGGGGGATGCAGATCTTTCTCTGAATTGTGGAGTACGAGGTGTGAAAGAACTCAAAAAACTTCATGGATCTCTAATTCCTATTTGTTCCCCTATTTGAGCGAAGTTGTCTGTCTATATATTGCCCTTCCTCATAATCAAGCCCCATCAAATATGGATTTGTGTTTTTTTTAAACTGTATCTCCTAATACATTTCTAAAGTTATTGTGGCGCATGTGGGGGACTGGCTTTCGTGCAGGCCTTTACAGCTGATGATTCAATAACCAATGTATGCAGAAATGCACTTCAAGCAAGGATCCCAACTAAGACCATCTATATCCCTCTGTGGTCTTGTGTATGTTTTATTGAATAGTGAAAATCCTATCTCATTCCTCTGCAATGCTTGGTTCTTTTTGAAAACATTTTTCTCAATGCTTCACAGCTTCAACCTTCCAAAATTACTAAGATCCAGTTTTAGTGCAGAAAAGTGATTAAAGAGGTTCTGCCCTTTAGTATCCAATTAAGAGGGCTGTCTTCCTCTCTGAAATATAATCTTTGCCTTTAATAGAACCATGATACAATCTCAAATGTCCTCAGAGTAGTTACTCCAGGAGATTGCAGAATAATGGAAAGAGATACTACTTTCTGCATTGTGGCAACGATTTGCATTATGCCGCACTTGCCATACTGCAGTAATATGCTCAAATCCCTTAAATCCTGCAAAAACAAAAAAAAGATACTTAAATGGAGAGCAGATGTGTTCTTCGGAAATAAATAACTAATTGGGTTAAAAACTGCCGTGGCTAAATGTGGTGCAAACATTTGCACTTAGTTATGATTAGGGTTCCTGGTTTTATGGTATTTATTTTTTTGACATTTCCGTCTGTATTTATCCATATTTATTTATTGCTAATTTTATCTGTATTTAATCATATTTATTTTGGGTTTTGTAAAAAAATTAATCTGAAATGCATACATTTCTACATTTGACTGATAAATATGCACTCATGCCTGAACGACTGACAGGTTTACGGGATATAAACACACTAGGATGATAAAATATGCTCTTATAAGAAAACAAGCACGTTTTAATATCAAGGTTATGCATATCTATTGCTGTTAAGGCTCTATATAAATATCACTTAATTTTTTATCACCCTTACCTTTCGATTGACAGAGTTATTGGCCTGGTAGTCATGATTGACAGCATTTAGAATCACTCAAAACCAACCCAATATCCATTTGTATCCACATTTAAAATTAAATACAGACAGGAAAATACATGGTTTTCTGTCTGTATTTAGCTGTGAAAATCTGTAACAACGGAAATTAGGAGCCCTAGTTATGATGCAAAGTAGGAATATGAATAAACAGGCAAAGTGTCCCCAGTATTTTTCCACCACAACAGCAAAATCAGCTAGAAAAAAGGCTAAAGAAACAACTCTAGAAGTATCTTTCACAATCATGTACCCCTGGCCCTCTGCCACAGAATGCCTAGAACGCCACAAGTTGAACTTACCAAAGTTAAACCCAGGGCTCGAGTCGGGGTACCACGCGGGTGGACGGCGTCCCCCCACTTATTTTACCAGGTTTTTCCGGGTGGACGCCGTCCCCCCTGCCCAAAAGCTGGACAGCATCGTGTGAGCAGAGAGCCCGGGTGGGAGGGAAGTTTCCCGTAAATTACCAAAGATATGCTACTATTTGTAATTGGAGACTTTAAGAGGCACTGGTGGTGTGTGCAGGCTGGAGTGATTGGGAGGCGGAGCGAGCAGGCGTGGCGGTTAACGCTTGGAATGTGTGTCCTTCTGTATCTTGTGCACTTTTGAGCACTTCGTTGTGCAACTGGGGCACCCCCTCGGGGGAGTGGGGGGGAGGGGGGGTTGCAAAGGACATCGAGGAACAGACCAGGGGTAGCAGTGCTGTGAAATGCCCCGTCATCTAAAGGCATATGAATACTCATGAGATTCCTGTTGTGACGTCACTTCCGGTGACAGCGTCCCCCCCACTTCTTTTCATGAGATTCCTGTTGTGACGTCACTTCCGGTGACAGCGTCCCCCCACTTCTTTTTTTAGGACTTGTGCCCTGGTTAAACCAGAAATACAAACTTGTCTTGCGGCCTTCTACAATGCTAGTGCACCACACTGTGATGTCAGGTAAGGTACCCCGGGAACATAACACTTCATGATGCTCGCGTGGACCTACCTGGTGACGTCATGGTCAAGCTAGGTTACACCGGAAGGCGTACACAATGGCGCATGCAGTGATCCTCCTTTGGTAATGATGTGTGCAGTCAGTGCGGAGTGGTTCTACGACAGGTCTCGCGGTTTGCGGTCATTGGTTAGTTTATGCCCTCCAGTGTCCCAGCAGGTCAAACGCTTCCCGGAACGTCGCCAAAATGGGCGCAACTTGCGGAAGCAGAGTGCGAACAGCTGCCTGGCGGAGGATGGCGCTGTAACTCGTTGCCATAAGGTTGCCTTAGAAAATCGAAATCCAGAGCTAGATTAGCACGCGGCTTATTACACGGTTGTCTTCGGCTGTCTTCTTTACCGTCATGCTAAAACTGAGTAGTTTATACAGAATGTGCTTACACCAAATAAAGAATTTTCAGATTCCTGGCTAATTTTTTTAACCTGAAGTTCACTCCAGATATAGCTTCGGTTCTTTCTATATTTGTGTAACATGCACATAATAGCCTTTTTCAATTGCTCCCAGAAATAAACTTGTCAGCTTGCCAGCGGCTAGCCAGTTGCAGAGGGCAGCCCTCCTCATGTTGACGAGGCTTTAAAAATACTGAATATTTTGACATGTCACTTTTACTAAACTTGTTGGAATTTATATAAATACTGCAGTTGTTATTTGCTCTCATTAACCCAGACCGGCATTGTTCAGTTAGAAGATTCAGTCATGCTAACGCAGTAAATTGTTGAAAAGGGCACATAACATTATTACCTCTTGCAAGTTAAAACACTGTAATTACAGAGCATCGCATGCGTTTGCTGTTTGATTATAGCTGCCCTTCAGCTATATACTGGCTTCTTGCTGTTTCTTTATTATTTTACTTTTTTTAAAATCTGTATTTTCCATGAAACGTGCCTTCTTGTTAAATATGTGTGTGATAAACATACCATCCTTAGTCATGAAGCCATTAAAAGTGACAATCGCCCTCTGGCAGAGGTGTGAGAAAGTGAATCTGTGCCCTCTCTGGCCCCTCTCTCTTCATCATCTGCTTGCAATCCTGCACCCCTAGCAGTCCCACAAGGCTGCTGCTTAGGAGTGGGCCCGACTTGCCTCTAAGAAGAGAAAAGGTGAGGAAAGAGAAGGGGCCATTTACCCTGTAAGGCTGGGCTTTCACAGTTAATCAATGAATAACTAAACACTTTCCAAGCATGACAAGGAGATGCCAATACTCAGGATTCTACAGAGGTCAAGGTCTATTTCCCTTGCAGGAGGAAGGCTAGGAAGACTAATCCTTTATGTTTTTTGAATTTATATTAATGGATGGGTGCGGATGCAGATACGTTCTTGCAGGACTCAGGAGTCGTGTCATTTGGTGAGTGCTGGGCTACCCTGAGACCGTGCTATGGTGGTGACCAGTGGTCTGCTGAGAGTGTTATTTTGCTTTACTTTGTTCTGCCACTTTTTTAGTCCCAGGTGTTCTTGATTGAACATAAGTGTTTTGTGTGTTTTTAGGAACGTTTGATGCTAGAACTGTGAAGAAATTCTTTTTTTTGTCAAATTGGCAGTAGGGACAAAACTTCCTCATGTTTGCTTGAGTACACTAATATGATGGTTGGGGAGGGCAGATGTTGCTTTATGTATCTGTTTTGTTTACTACGTTTTTAATGCTTTTGACTTTTTTCACAATTATTTACTTTAATTTAGGTGTTATAAAATTTACATTGTTCTTAACTGTATTCTGGTTCAGTTTTGTTAGGACGACGCCTTATTTGAAGAGTCCTTAATTCCCTGCTTACTATATTGTTCTTTATTTATGTTTGCATTGTGCTCATACTTTGCTTCAACTTTTACAAAATATTCTTTTTTTTATTTATTTATTTTTATTAATTGAGCAGAGCTTAGGATACACAGGTTCATGATTACATAAAGTAAAGTAAAGAATCCAGTAATACATAATCAATTTGATAGCTGTCATTTTCAACAATAAAACTTGAAGTATAAGAAAGATTAATATTCGATGGCAACGGCACATATCATCATCGTCCAGTATTGATCTGGTGCAAATCATTTAAGATAAAATACGATAATCAATACGGTTACAAGTATAGATACATTTAGATAAAAATGCAGCAATATAAAGTGCAAATATTTCTAGAATACAATAAAAATCAGCTAGAACATTGATATGAAAAGTGAGCACTGTAGTCCCTCTCTAAATTTTTCCAAAGTAAAATAAGCAATAAGCTTACAGATGTTCCTAAAATACGACAAAAATGCAACTATATACAGTGCAAATGCTACTAAAGTGCAATACAATATAACTAGGACATTAGTATAGTAAATAAGTACCACAGTCCCTCCTCAAATTTTTCTTAGGTACAGTAACCAGTGGACTTACAGATGTTCCTAAAAAATATTCATAAAGTGCGACAGTATAAAGTGCAAGTGCTTCTACAGTACAATATAATACAGCTACCGCATCGATATAAAAAGTGAATACTACAATCCCGCCTTTGATTTTTCTAAATCAATAAAAATCTTCCAATTCTTTTCAAATTTCCTAGATGCCCCAACCCGTGTGGCATAAGCTTTTTCCTTTCATTTTATTAAACCATTTCAAATGCGAAGGGACTTCACTAGATTTCCAATTCTGGAGTATTAATGAGCAAGCTATAGTACAAGAAATAAATAGAAAAGTTTTCTCTGCCGCTGATAAGATTGTTCCATCTCGACAGATTCCGAATAATGCGGCCTCTGCCTCGAATAGAGCATGCTTACCGATTGAAGACTCAAAATCAGCAAAAATCTTCTCCCAAAAGGGTCTCAGCCGGGGGCACCCAAAAAAAATATGGAGCCACCCACCTTCCCCATCTGCCTGGCAACGAAAACACTTATTCTCAGCTCCTGGAAATCTTTTTTCTAGAGCGGCCGGAGTTAAATAGGAGAGCCATCGCGAAAGGAAGGCCATCCTTTTAAAATTCGCCGCATGCAAAGATTTATTTCCTAGATGACATATCGTCTCCCAGTCCTTCGGGGAAAGGGTAGACCCGGTCTCACGATCTATTTTGGCTAAATGACTCCCCGACATGGACATTTGGCCCTGTTTATGTATTAGCCGGTACCAATTCCCCACCCCGCTCACTCTGGCGCCATATAAAGCTACCATCAGTTGATCAGGGGTGTCCAAGACACCCTTCATTTTTTTTTTTTAAAAGTGGACGATTTGCAAATATTCAAAAAAAGGGGGTTTTTGATGGCTTTCTGCCCGGGCCATTACCTCTTGCCAAGATATCACCCGATTTTGAATTATGAAATGTCTTAACTCGAGTAATCCACAGCTTTCCCAATTTCTAATATGTCGAGGTCGAAGTTGGAGACCACAGCTGGAAATTTCTCTCAATTTTAAGTATTGAAAACCCGAAGAACCCACCTTTTAAAAAAATGACTGGAGTCTATAAGCCACATCTTTCAAAGTCTCATACCTGGTTTTTTTGGGAAGCTTAGAAGTTTTTAAAAATACTGGAATTTGCGAGTCACTTTCTTGAATCATTTTATCTAAAAAAAAGCTATCTTTAATACATTTAGATCCCATGAGTCCCGAAATTAAATCTATGAAGGCTGCCTCATAATACGTTCTTAAATGAGGCAAAGCTAAGCCCCCGTGTGCAGTAGATAGTTGAACCACTGTCATTTTAACCCTTGGTACTTTCTTTCCCCAAACAAATTCTATAAATAACTTTCTAGTTCTTTAAAAAAGGACATATTGATCCTAATTGGAACATTAGTAAAAAGAAATATGAGTAACGGGAGTATAGACATTTTAATTAACGAAACTCTTCCTACTATCGATAAGGGAAATAAAAGCCATTGTTCCAAGAGTTTCTTAATTTTCTCCTTCATCCTTAAATAGTTCAATCTAAATAGCTGATGATATTGGCAAGAGACATATATCCCGAGATATCTAATTGGGTCCGATTTAATTGCTTGCCTCCTCAAGCAAGATGGAAAAGAGCTTAAGTCTGCATTGAGGGCAAGAACTTCCGTTTTATTCGCGTTTATTTTATAGCCACCAATTAACTCAAATCTTTTAAATTCCCTTAAAACCAATTTGAAATTGTCTTTAATTGGGGTCAAGTATAAGATGACATCGTCTGCAAAGAGTTTCAGTTTAGCCATGCCAGAAATTGGAGCTTTAATCACCATATTACTACGTATTTTTATTGCAAGTGGCTCGATAAAAAAAGTAAAAAGCAGAGGCGAAATCGGGCAGCCCTGTCTAGTCTAGATTTATTTTTATAGTCCCTGCTTGTTTTAAATTAATGACTACCTGGGCCGTGGCTCCCTGGTATATATTGCGAAGCATATTGACCACTTGAGCCGGGAAACCAAACTGCTCAAGAATGAAAAACAAGGTTCTCCAGTTCACGAGGTCAAACGCTTTCTCTGCTTCGACCATAACGATGCAGGCCGGGGTTGAATTCATATTAAAGAAATCCAAAGCCTGTATTAGAAACTGGGTATTCGCCGTCATTAGTCTGCCCGCTATAAACCCGGTCTGATCACTACCAATAGTCTCTTGAGCTGCAGATAAAAAACGCTCAGCCCAGACTTTCATGAGTATTTTATAATCTGAATTCAGAAGACTAATAGGCCTATATGAATTAACATCCGCCGGGTTTTTATCTTTTTTAACAAAAGATACAATGATTGATTCCTTAAAGCTTGTTGGAACCAGGCCACCTCCTTTTACGTAGTTAAATAACTTTTTCAAAGGAGTGATCAGCTCTCTTAAGAAAACCTTATAGAATTCAATAGGGAATCCGTCCTGCCACATGCTTTAGCCCCCGCTGTTGCTTTAATGGCTGCCGAAATCTCATCTAATTCCACATCTGATCCAACTAAACCCTTCTTATTTTCTGATAATTTAGGAATATCCATATTTAAAAAATACTCCTGGATCTTCTCCTCCTCTACCAAATATTCAGTAGAGTAGAGTCGGCGGAAGTGTTCCAGGAATATCTGGGGAATCTCACTACTATTGACTACATCCAGACCTGTCAAAGGATCAGACATTTTTGAAATAATGGCAGCTTCTTGTTTTTTTCTGGTTGAGTTAGCCAGGAATTTACCTATTAACTGGCTTTCCTCATACACCCTTTGTTGGAACATTTGTGAGCTACAGATCTCCTCCAAAGTACAAAAAATCCCTCAGTGCTGTTCTTGCTGGTTCTAGGTGGTTAGGGAGCAACTGAAGTTGAAGAGCGTATTCCTTTTCCACCTTTAGTTGTAATTCGGCTATTTTTAGCCTCCGGGTTTTATCTTGGGCGGCTGTAAAAGCAATTATTTGACCGCGAGCAGCTGCCTTAAACCCACCCCAGACTGCAAAGGGCTCTGCTGTGTTTTCATTGAGATCAAAGTATTCAATTATCCACTTCCTGAATTCCTTGACCCAGTCCTGATCCTGTAAAAGGAGACGGTCCAGCTGCCACCTGGGCCGCTCGCTCCGTTCAGTCCAAAGAACCATTTCCAAGCCAACATACGCGTGATCTGAAAAAGGATTACACCCAATATCTGCCTTAAGAATTTGAAGAGATCTAGACATAAGAAAAAAATCAATCCGCAATGCTGTTCGAAAACGGTGCGAATAACAAGTGAAATATTCTTTATCAAGATTCATTTCCCGCCATGGATCTATCAATTGATACTCTGTTTTAACGGCTTCCATTATCTTTTTAGTGTTAGGTTTCAATTGTTTTTTATTTTTATTGGAGGTGTCTTTTCTCAGATCCTGTATGAAGTTGAAGTCCCCACCAAAAATAAACTGCCCAGGAGCCCCTAACATAAGCTCTTTTATCTTGACCAATGCTGAGGTATCATCCGAGACAGGGCCGTAGTAATTTATACAATTTAGAATTTTTTCTTGCAGCCTTACTACTACCCAAATCCATCTGCCATATTTGTCCCTATGTAATTGTAAAAATTCCCAAGGAACCTGTTTGGAAAAATAAATAGCGACTCCTTTTATAGCAGAACCTGCAGATGCAAAAAAGACATTAGAGAAAACCCTGGGAACAAATAGTTTAGGAGAATTAGATTTTAGATGTGTCTCCTGGAAAAATAAAACTTGAGGGTTAAAAGATGTCAACCATTTTATCAGAGCACCATACTTCTTTTTGTTCAAGATTCCGTTTACATTCACAGATAGGATCTAACATTTACTGGTTTCCATTATTATATTTTTCTACCGACATTTTCAATAGTACATTCTCAGTATCTTCTGCTCTTGCTCTTTTTTTCCTTTTTCCCCTGCGTTGAACCCTAAATCCCCCCCACCCTGCCACCCTGAAGAAAAATAAAAAACAATCCCCACCCGAAATGTGGAGAAACCCCTTCCAACCACGCTGCCCACATTTCGCCCCACCCAGTTACCCTCATGGGTGTCATGAAATTACACCCTAGGTGATCCCTGCCGACCCAGGAGCCCCCCCCACAAAAACATTTCAAAATAATCAAAAAGAGAAATTTGCTTTTTTTTCTTTTTTCCTTTTTCTTCTTCCCTCCCCTCTTTCTTTTATTTTTTTTCCCTTTAAATATACTACCTGACTTCCTATGTCAGTAAAAAGAGTATAAGAGAGACCCCTCTATAATTTCCGTAAATATTTATCTTAATACGAACTAATAACAAAGTATTCTTCATTTCGATTAATAATGATAATTATATTTTCCCTATCCAACCAACTTATATCTTTTGGGGAAAGGGAACCCTACATATTATCATTAGTTCTAGTACCTCTCTATACATTTCTATAGTCAACCGCCGGACCCTGCTTAAATTTCTTTTAACAGAGCCTGAGCCTCTTCAAGGTCTGAAAACATAAGGAACTTTCCCTTGACTAAAACTCTGAGTTTTGACGGCTGTGCAATTGAAGCTTGCACACCATGGGCTTTAAACAAGTGCAACATTTTTACAAATTATTTTCTCCTGCGTGCAGCAACAGCAGTCATGTCGGAGAATATACGGCACTTATTAGTTTCATTTACGGAGAACTGTCTCTGCTGGATAGCTTTTGATAAAATCCTCTCCTTTATTCGGAAATCCGCAAAGTTCAGCAGGATGGTTCTTGGTATGGTAGAATTTGGGAAGGGTTGTGCTGGGACTTGGTGGGCTCTTGTGATCGTGAGGTCGCCTTCAAACTCGGGAAGGACATGCCGTTTAATGAATGAATTTACCCATAGGATAGGTTGGGAGCCTTCAATCCCCTCTGGAACTCCAACAATCCGGAGGTTAGACCTCCGTGAGTGATTTTCAAGCTCTTCCAGTTTATTCTCGAGGTAGTTCTTCCTTTTGGCTATTTCCTTTACCTCTCCCATGGCCATGGTCATCAGATCCTCCAATACCGATATTCTAGCTTCTGCTTCCTGCAACCTGGCAGGAAATCCCAACATCACTTCTTCTATTTTCCCCAGTCTCAGATGCAGAGCAGCGATTTCCATGTGTGGCGTTTTTTTCATTTCGCGGACCTCTTCCAAGATTAAATTTAGCATTTCTTTGATATCTAACTGAAAAACCCGCCCAGTCTCTACATCCAAACCCTGAGTACTCAGTCGGTCATCAGCTCTAGTGCTTGTATCCTCCGTCCTTACATCGAGCAGAGCTGGCTCAGCTTCTAGTGGCAATTGCCCCTGAGATCTCAACTGAGATTGAAGTTGAAATTGAAGTTGAGGTTGGAATTGAGCCTGGGAGGAACTTAACCTTGGCATGGTTTTTCCGGTTAAATTCATGGGGTTTGAAGATGTTGGAGATGTTGAGAGTACTGTCAATGTTTGTACTGGAATTAAACCTTGCTGTGGAGGCCGGACTCCCATGAGATCCAATTCCAAATTTCGTTGTTGAGCTGTGGTTACGCTCTGATCCTTGGGAGTCAGCTCTTCTTGTGGTCCTATTAAAACCAGTCCTGACTCCGACAGCAGAGCACCTGATGGTTTGAGGGCTGAAGTCGCAGTTGGTGAGGGGGATTGTGACACTTGTAGAGTGGATTTCTTTATAAACAATGGAAAATCCCTCACTCCTTTTGCACTATTTCTTAAGCCATCCTGCGTTGGGCTGCCTTGTAGAGACATACCGACAGCAGCCTCAGTCTGCTCCGGTATAACACGTACCTGTTCAGATGTTGATTCGGGCAACCCCTCGCTTTGTGGGGAGGCAGTAAAGGAAGGCTCGTCTTCAGAGGTCTCGGGGGTGCTGTTAAGATCGGGGGGACCAAAGTTGTTTCCCTTTTCTTTCTCCTTATTAATCGGAAGCGCAGCTTTTTTTGCCCGAGCATGACGTGTTTTAGTTTTGAGGCGGGCCGCTACCACAACATATATTGCTTCTTCACTAAAATGTTTATCCTTGCCAGCCCGCTTCAGTGTGATCATGTTGGTGGGTGGAATATTTGGTGAATTCTGTCGATCAGCTGTTTCAGGGCCTCTTGCTCGTGAGTTTAGGTATCCATGTTAGGTTACATTCCCTGGGCAATCGTCTTACGATAAATGATGCTCAAAGCAACTCATTCAAGCCCATAATAATACAGGATGGCCATTGCAGGTAATGGTGTGGGGCGCTGCTGAAACTGACCTGTTTGTCATTTCTGATGGATAATCTGCCACCCTCCTGGTGTGACTGCAGTTGTTGCTGTCACTGACATCATGTACTATTAGAAAAGATTACGCCGATCCGGTCTAATACTTAGACACACTCTGTTGGAAAGTGGGTTATTGGTAGGGGCAAATGTAGGTCTGCCACTGGCAATAAGGCCACTAACACATGATAGGACTCAGCATACGTCTTAGAAAATTATTCCTATGCTCAACCCTTGGTAACGTGACTGCAAGCAGACAGGCTTAACTTCAAAGACAGGTATGTAAAGCATTTAAAAACCCAATTTTAGTAAATAATTAAGACACAACACATAATAAAAATCCAACACCAATTCATAAAAATAGTAAATATTTGTATCTTTAAAATGACACCAAAAGGACAAAATCTAATGTAGGGAACCGGAGATATGAATTTTCAAATATTTAATAACATATAGCACTTAGAAAATTATAGCACCATATTGTGATACCTGCTCGCCATAGACCGAGGAAAAGTCAAAGTTTCAGGCCGGGCGCGATGGAGCCCTGAGCGGCTACAGCTCCCGGCAGGTCCCGGTCTCAGTTTCTACCTCGACACTTAAAAAAAATTCTGGAGCTTTTCTTCCCGGGGGTCCTCAAAGCTCCCTGCCAGTCCAGATCCGGTGAGGGTTCGCCGGCTTGACTTGTGACGAGGTCCCGGTCAACTTCCCTGGAGCAGACTTAGAAAATATTTCAAGATTGCTTCAGCAGGACAACCCAGGAATCTATGCTGACACGTGATGGAAGACAGGCAGCTTGGCTCTCGCGGTTGCTCCTGGTCACCTTTTCTGCGAGCGGACTTAGAAACATTTCTGGAGCTTTTTCTCGCGCGGTCTCTTGATGCTCCTCATGTAGCCGTATCCGGTGAGGGTTCGCCGGCTTCAGTTTTCTTCTAGTCCCGGTCAAACTCTGGAAGTTGGGCCAATGGAGCTTTTAGCGGGACGCACCTAGATGGCTTGGCCGGCTCGCGGTTGAAGACAGGGGGCCTGGCTGACTAGGTTGAGTCCGTCCCTCTATGGAGCTTTTTTTCAAAGTTGCTCCAAAGTTCTCCAAACTTCTTGAACTTCTTCCTGAAGTTCCTCAAGGGGTCCCAAAACTGAAAAAAATTGGAAGCTCCAAGATGGTCCTTGAAAGTTGAGGACGTCAGTTCCCACAATCCACTGGTACAAAACCCTACCAAATCCACTTATGGTTCTCCAAGGTGTAGATTTAGTTGGTGATGTTCCAGTTGAGCTCTTTTAACCTGTATCTTTCAGAGAGTCCACTCTTTAGTTATTTTTCAGCAAAATAGTCCACAGGGCTGTAGTTTTAGATGGTGCAGTTTCAGAGGTCAGGCCTTAGAAATGTAGCACAGCAAAACGTCTCAGCAGGGCACTTCTTGCTTCAGTAAGTTTCAAGCAGCAGATCTGGAGGCCTCTGCCCCTCTCAGATACTTATTCCAAGTTCTCTGGGTCATGCAGGAGGTCACTTCTGACCAATGGGAGCAGGGTAACCCCTCTAAGTTATGACCACATTCTGTAGAGTGTGGCCTTATTTTGTCCCAGAGTGCATCAAATCTTCCAAATCCCTAATGGCTGATTTTCCAGAAAGGCGGTAAGAGCTGGCTAAACACAACCCTATGATGGCTAATTTACTTAGACTCTCCCCCCTGCAACTGCTCATACCTTCCTTAATCCTACTATCTGCCTGAGGTGGTAAGTTCAGAGCCATAAATGACACTGATCTCTGCTCTCCTCTTTGAAGACCATGGTTTACGATTCCTTCCCCTGGCCTGGCATTCCTATGGAACAGCACACTGCCCTCCTAGCAGAGCTGGTCAACCCCAGGGGCTCTTTATCACCTCTACAATGCAGCCTGGCTAATCCACTTAACTCTAACCAATCAGGGCAGACCACTGGAAGGCTGAATTTGGTTTTACAAACAAGAAAGTCTTATAACTTCTTGTATGTACACTTTAGGAGAAATTCAACAATATGATATTGTTGGATTTAATAATACCATTCTGGGAAGTCTTTAAATGGCATTTCTATCCCTCTCCTATCCATATTTATTAATAAATAACTTCCTGCCATGTTAACCTATGTAACAGGGGATTTGCAATGGGAAAAATGACTTGGGCCATTTTTCCAGCACCGGACTTACAAAAAAATATTTTATAAGTACCTGTCTTATATCTACAGGAACCCCACCCCATGTGCAACTAGGGGATACTTTAGGGGTTCTGAATCTGTAGAAATATTGCAGATCCTCCCTCTACAGTGTTCCTAGCATCAAAGTCGAATTTGAGTAGCACTGTACCACAATGTGGGGAGTGAAATGTGAAATTTCTCTTTACCCAGGCATATAAAAACTCATTTCATAAGGGCGTACCTCATAAATACCTGACCCCACCCCTGGGATACCTAGGGGAGACCCTGGGGGTCCCTAATATGCCAAAACAGTGTAGGGTATCCAGTTTTAAGTGCCCCAAACACCAAAGTCGAGTTTGGGCACCCAGTGCTGCTTTTAAACTGACCTCCGGCTTCAGCAGTGCACACATGCAAGTGCAAAAAGAGCTGCTGGCCTTTCAACTGCCATGCCCCAGGGTACTAGGGACTTCTAGGTAGTTTCAATCCCCCTGCCCAATTATATACTAGGGTCTTATAGGTTAAGTTATGCCAATCACAGGGGTACCCCACCATACCATTATGCACCCCAGTGTATGTAGGTGTTTTAACTGTATTCTAATGTGTTTCTTTCTGCATAGTACTGGCCATGGGCCTGGTTAGGCAGAGCCCACAGCCAGTCAGAGTCAGTTACCACCAGCATCAGTCAGCAAAAAGTTGGGGGGTGCCCAGGGCACAGGATGACTTTGCAACATACTCTATTAACACAAACGCAAAGGCATCAACTTCCCCATAATGATATGGTTGATCTTCCAAGAAACCGCTACGGAACAATTACAAAAGACCATCAACAACTGTAAATCTGCCTACCCTCAGATCCACTGACTTCAGATATTCTGCATAAGAGCCCATCTCCCTTAAATGGAGCCTGTAAGAAATTGGGTTGTTGGTTGACCGGGGTGTAAGCCCTGGTCAAGCAGCAACCACTGTCCTTGTTAGGGTAAGCAACAAGCAGAACCCAAATGAACCTGTGATCGCCCCCTTGCCAGCTAATTACAGAGCAGTCAGACTAATCTCAGAGGCAATGTATGAAGCATTTGTGCAACACTTCAAACAGTAAAACTGTGAAAACACACCATAAAAGGAGCCCAAAACTGATTTAGAGACATTAAGTATTTTTTAATAAATAAAATAGGACCAAACAACAAAAACTATTCATAGAACCAGAGATATTGAATTTTTAATTTTTCAGCGGAAATTGCTCCAAAAAGCAAAAAGAGGCAACTAGGGATATCTGGTCATTCCAGACAAAGTCACAAGTTCAGGCCCATTGTGATGGAGCACAGGTCTGCTGCAGGGACCCAGTTAGTTCTGCTGAACAGAGTACCTTAAATCCTGCTTCGGAATGCTGCGTGGATCTCTGTCGAAGATGCGCCAGCGCAGCCAAAGCTATGTGTCAGTTCCAAGATGCGACGAGGCTGTGGTGTGAGGTCCTGTTGCGTCATCGCTGAGGGTCCGATCAACGGGCCTTGCAATGTGAAGTCCTGCATCAGGGATGCGGCGCGCAGCTGGTGATGCGTTGTTTTTAAGGAGGCTGTGATGCGAAGTGTGTCATCATTGTTGAGGCTACTGGGGATGAGAGATCCCAGGACCTGGGCTATGGATGCACCATGCTGTCAGGGCAATGCGTCGGTTCCGAGGACTTCAGGGGCAACGCAATTATTTGTGATGGGCCCAATCCACACTGCTGCAGCGATGCAGCGGTTCTGCTTGGGGATGCACAACTCAGCCGAGGAGATGTGTCGGTTCCGCTAGCAAGTACCTTAGTCCCATCCCACTTCCAAGGGTCCAGGATTGAGGTGGCACCACTTGGCAGGATAGGCTCACAGATCACAAAGTCCAAGTGTAGATGCAAGGTTATTGGAAGCCTGTTATGTTCCTGAAGCTTCAGATCAGGAGGCCAGCCAACTAGCCCTTGGAGTCACTCTGGGTTCTGGTTTCAAGAGATGCAGTTCCAGTCCTTCTCACCCAGGCAAGAGGACAGCAGGCAGCAGGCCAGCACAGCAAAGCAGGAGTACAGCAGAGTGCAGTCCAGCAGACTGGCAGTCCAGTCCTTCAGCAGAACAGCAGTTCTTCTTCCTGGCAGAGTATCCATAGGTACTGAAGTGTACTGAAGTGGTGGTGTCTGAGATCCATTTTTATACAAAGTTGTGCTTTGAAATGGGGAGAAGCTTCTAGAGGCATGCCTTTGAAGTGCACGGATGTTCTGTCTTCCCTGCCCTGGCTTCAGACTAACTATAGTGGGGTATGCAGCTCTTCATGTGGAGACAGGACACAGCCTATTCAGGTGTAAGCGAGCCAGAACCCAGCTCCTCCCTCACATCCTGCCAATAATGGCCCACTCAGTCACACCTAAGCTCCCATTGTGCAGCTGTCTAGGAGAAATACACAAAGCCCACTAGTTGTAGACCCGCCCCGCACTGACTGTTCCGCACTGACTGCTTCCATGAGGAACATGGTCAAGACTGATTTGCAAATGGGTGGGTCCAAGCTGGGGTGGCGGGCTGAGCAAAAGAACGATGGATTAAACCCAGATCTTTGTGACTGGGGGTGAATGTTTGCATTGTTCAGCATTCTGTCCATCAATTGTTCCTTTAACTTTCTACAAGTGGCATTTTCAGAATGGAAATTTAAAATCCAAATTCACCAAAAGTTAGGGTT
Organism: Triturus cristatus; assembly: GCF_964204655.1. NCBI lineage: Eukaryota > Metazoa > Chordata > Amphibia > Caudata > Salamandridae > Triturus > Triturus cristatus. The sequence goes on along the minus strand of NC_140585.1, from coordinate 409,025,098 downwards.
TTAAATTAGGAATCCAGAGACACTAAACTTGAATCAGTTACAGCTCCCCATATAGAAATTACACATATAAAATTGTATAAGGCAACTCCAATGTTATCCTATGGGAGAGATAGGTCTTCAGTATCAAAAAATGAATTTAAGAGTTTTTAACTACCAGGACATATAAAACGTAAAATTCCATGTCCTGTTTTGTAAATAAGTTGCACCCTGCCCTCTGGGCTATCTAGGACCTACACTAGGGGTCACTTATATGTATTAAACGGGTAAATTTGGGCCTTCAAAAGGTTTATTTTGCCAGGTCGAAATGGCAGTTTAAACTGCACACACAGGTTTTGCAATGGCAAGCCTGGGACATGTCTAAAGGGCTTCTTAAGTGGGTGGCACAATTAGTGCTGCAGGCCCACTAATAGCATTTAATTGATTTACTGATAGTATTTACTTATTTACTTATAGTACCACTTTACTAGTGACTCATAAGTAAATTAAATGTGCCAATTGGGTATGAGACAATATTACCAAGTTTAGAGGAGAGAGTACATGCACTTTAGCTCTGTATAGCAGTGGTAAAGTGCCCAGAGTCCTAAGCCCAGTCAAAACAAGGTCAGAATAAATGGAGGAGGAAGACAAAAAGTTGGGGGGAAGACCACACCATCGCTGACAGGTCTAACAGAGCCATAGAAAAGATCATCAGTCTTTTTCTGTAATCAAACATTTTCCCCCTGAATTATACATGGAATGGTTAACTACTCCTGAAAAATTCTAATCCAGAACCTTCCATGTAGTCCTATCACCCTCCCTCCACGGTGGCTACAGTTCTGAAAATCTAGATGCTAAACACGTTTGTTTGCATGAAGAAAGGTACTCTATCCTTATTTCTGGTCAGACAGGATTCCATTGCAGCAGAAGTAGCGGATCAGTCATGATCGCTGTTGTTTCCAACCTTGGCAGCAGAATCAGGCAGTGTCGGTACCCTGAATATACTTGATCTTCCAGCAGCATTCAGTACTGTTGACCACAAGATCTTGATATCCCATCTGAGTGATTGGTCTGGAAGGATGTGTAATTGAATGGCTCTCCCCTTTTATAATAGATAAGGCACACAAATGGTAATGATTCAGTGGTCCTTTTCTTCCACTCCATTACTATTGCCTATATTCTTAGCTGTTTTTGTTTACATACATTTACTCTCACCTCTTATCAGGAGTTTTGGCATTCAGTTCAATGCATTGGTGGACAACATATAGCGATTTCTACACCTTAATTGCAAATTTTGCAACTCAACCAGTGTCAGAAAATGTCTTATCAGAGTTAAGAAATGGTCGGAAAACTGGCTGAAAATATATCTAGACAAGACCCAAAAATCTACTGTTTGTATCTCTTCCCTGTGGTCTTGTCAGTTCTGAACTTCAAGTCTCTGGCATTTTCCTCTGTTGAATAAAAGTAAAACGTCTGCAGTAAAAGAAAACTTTACACGGAATATGGGTGCCCAAGCCTCTGCTATAGCTTCACCTTCCTTGTACTTTTTGCCCAAGCTCAGTCTGATCCGCCCCCTCTTACTCCAGAAGAAAGAAACGCCACCATCGCTGCTTTGATAAGTTCGGATTTAGACTACTGTAATGTCATGAATACAATCCTTTTGCATTGTTCACAAATCAAGTGGCTACATTATTTACTTTAGCTGCCTAGTTGCAAGAGCTAAGCTTCTATTAGCACATCCCCACTGGCTCTCTATCACGCACACTAAAATGATGAAGCTGCCAGCTCAAACGTCCACAGCCCTGGAATGCTGTATTTTCCATGTTGGAGCTGGGAGGCAGATCTGCACAAATCACAGTCACTTACATGATAAGTCATGATTGTAAAGAAATGCCTCTTTTTTTATATGGCCACCCCCAAGTTTTTCGTCTGATGTTGCTCTTTTTTTTACTCTGAGAGTGCACTGAGGCCTGCTATTCAGACCTCAGTGCCGGTGCCCGGACCCTAAAGTGTGTGTGTTCCCCGGGGCTTACAGCACTGGTTGTGCTACCCTGAAGGCAATGGTAAAACCACCATTTCCCCTGTACATGTGGGTAAGTCGCCCCTCTGGCAGTCTTACCGAGTTCTAAAGGCAGGGTGCAACATATGACACAGGCAGGATATGTACTTTACATGTCCTACCAGTAAAACACTCAAAACAACCGTTTTTACTTTGGAAAGACATGATTGCCCAATTGGCGAGTACAGGGTTGCATGCTGACCCATCGGCTGTGCCAACCCCTGGACGGTGTGACTAAAGTGGGCAATCCAAGGGTCAAACAACTCATTACATTAAGCCCAACTTGTATCTCAAATCGAAATTAATGTAACTTGTTGCAATGTGCAGCTTTAGCGAAGCTGGCACTTTGTTGCTTTTAAAACTCATGTCCCTTCCCTGGCACACATGGAGGCTGTTCCACAAGACAGCTTTCTGCCCTTCTGGAGAGACTTGCCAATGACTCTCAGGAAGGAGAGCAAGAAGGGATTGCAGGCCAGTGAGATATTACCTCCCTCCTGCAGGAAACCACTTGGGGGCTAGTACCAAGAGGCAGGCTTCAAAGTTGAAGTCGCCTTTGAATTGCAGATGTGTAACACCAGGGGGAGGGCTGCCCCATTGTTGAAGAAGACAGGCTGGCACGGGGAGCAGAGAAGGGAAAACATTTGCTAAACTGGTTTTCCCAAGAGCTTGTAGCCCTCAGGTAGCCACACCCCAGGGGTGGGCTAGTGAGGTCTGAACACCGGGAGAGGGGTCTCACCATCTTGGGAGTTGGCAGAATAGTGGTTCCTGGGATAGCCAGATGCCACGCTGTGCAGGAAGTGGTCCCCAGGTGGGAAAGAACCTGGTAGCCAGTTGGCTACCAACTGCATCCTGCCCTGAGGGCACTTTCCAAGCATAAAGAGGGCACCCCTGGCACACAGACCTCATATCCCGACCAACTTGGAAGAAGGACAGCACTTCTGCACCGAGGGACCAGCAAAAACAGGCTGCAACATTGAGGACTGAACCTGCTGCACCTAGTGGCTATTGTAGAGAGGGACTGTCCCTGCCGTGCCCTGCTCAAAGAAGAAGTTATCTCCAGAGCCCCGTCAAGCCAAGACACTTCAAGGGCCAGCAAACTGGCCTCCTGTTCATAGTGCACGGACACAACAGCTGAAGAAGCCTTCAAGTTGGTAGCTCAAATTCTTCATGCTGCTACCACCACTACAATGCAGCACCAAGGAAAAAGACCAAAGCACAGAGTTGGACCAGAGTTGACTGAACCCAGGAATCCTTTCGGAGACTTGCTGGAATCCTCACATAGTGAGTTATCGACTCTGGAAGAAGTGGCCTGTGACCGTGACAACAGGCGACTCGTAGTCTAGAGGCAACTGGATTCCGGTCTGACAGGAGAGGACTTTGTGGGACGTTGACCCTGCAAACAGGGCATCCTCACCATCTTTGTGAACCAAGGAACCCCTGCAGAAAGACGTCCATCGACTATATTGCATACGCAGCATGGATTTAGGAATAGTATTATTTACTATTCCTAATCCAGTAGGGAAGGTGTTGGATTTTATATCCAATACCGTAGCGCCCCCTACAGCAAGTTGTTCTATTGACTTGCAATATAAAGGTATTGCGTACTAATAACGCGGCTGTTGTAACGACCGCATTGTGATGGTACTTTGTTGTAAAAACAGCGTTGTAAACGCTGTTTCCCCTTCTGGGGTCCTGGGTTAAAGGCAAGCAGGATTCAGATAGCAAGGCAGTCCTACTTCTTATCTTCATTGTTTCAGGAGTATTCTGAGGAGGGTAGTGGTGATGGCACATTTATGCCAAATGCCAGCCTGTGAGTTGGGGAACTCGTGACCACTCTGTATCCAAAGAGGTAAAAGGTCCCAGGGATGACCCTACCCAGTGCTTTACTGCCAACTAACCCACAGTATCCCTCTTTCCCTAAATCCAAAATGGCAGAACCTTTCTACTTCTGGTCAGAGATCCCTGTGGTCACCCAGAGGTGTGACTATGCTAATGGGCCTTGTGGTAACTCCAAACCTGTTCTGGGGCAACTCCCCCGTCCACTGGTTTTGGGGTCAAGTTATCTAGGAACACAGATGGGAGGCAGGCCTAGAAATAAGCTACATCTGCCAGTGACAGGATAGGCCTCCTCTGAAGCTTAGGAAGAGGCTAGACCCAGCACCCAGGCCATCCTGCTCAAGGAAGAAAAACACCTCTCCACACCCAAGCCCTTTGACCACTCTCTAGGAAACAACCCATCCATAAAATACGATTGACCATTAAGTTTGATTTGACATAACTATTAAAATGAATCCTTGGATTATATTCCTAGCTGCTACCAAACAAAAATTAATCACTATAAGTTGTAGAACCCAATGTGTTCCTATGGTAGAGCGAACCTCGCCACAGTGAAAAATGACTTTGTAGGTATTTCACTACCAGGACATGTAAAACATTAAATCTACATGTATTTCTTTTTAAATACCATACACTCTTTCGCCTGAGCTTGTAAGGTCTACCTTTGGAATGTCATAGCTATTAAAAATGAAGGTTTAGGCCTGACAAAAGGTTGCTTTGCCAGGCTGCAATGGCAGTTTAAAACTGCACACTCAGTCTGCAGTTGCAGGCCTGGATGTGTTTTAAAGTGTTACTTTAGTGGGTGGCAAAATGAGTGCTGCAGCCGACTAGTAGTATTTAATTTACAGGCCCAAAGAACATGTGGTACCATTTACTAGAGACTTACAAGTAAATTAAATGGGCCAATTAGACATATGCCCATTCCAACATGTTTAGAAAGGACAGCACAATCCCTTTACCGCTGGTTAACAGGAGTAAAGTGCGCAGAGTCCTATGGCCAACGAAACCGGGTTCAGCAAAAGAAGGTAAAAATCTAGGGAAATACAACACAAAAGATGGTTGTTTACAACAAATCTGTTCAGAGAATAATATTTCACAGGATATATTCCCTGATATTTAAAATTCATGATGTGCCCTAGGCTAACTGTGAACTATTTTATTTTGGCCTTCGTTATTTGAGTGAGTATAGGGCTGTAGTACTGTATGGGATTTCTTGGCATTTGATTGAGTACCGACCAGATTAATGAGCTGTTTGTGAATGTCCTCCATGTTTTCTGATGTTAATAGAAAGACTAAGGATCAGGGATTATTTTCTAAAGACTAGGTGTTCACTCACAGAAAGCATTGGCTTTACTCCAAGATTTAAGCAAAAAAGGGAACTCTCAGACAGCTACCACACGAAAGGTTAAAGGAGTAGACAGGTCCATCTTTGCAGAATGTCTTGGGTATAATAAATACGCAATCTGCGGTCTGACTTTATTTTTGGCTCAATTGTAAATCAGCCACTGAAGGAGAATTCTGTTTCACATCATCCAGGCCCTCTGTGGCTTCTTCATGACACCCTTGACAAGGTTACTTAATATGGGTATGCTCATAACTGGCTTTGGCTTTGTGTGGCAAAGTGGGCTTTGTTTTGGGCCATCATACTAAGCAGCCACATTCGTTTTAGCCAATAAAGTAACCACTTTTATTTCTGTCTGAAAATGTTCTTCTGGCTCACTGCCAGAATGGAGTTGTGTAACAATGCAAGTGGCTTTCTAAGTGTGTGTTTCCAGCCAAGTCTCTCCCAGCCCAGGCACTTCCCAGTCTCATTGTTCCTTTGTTCTAACGGATGTTAAAAGGACTAAGTGTTTTGTTTTCTGGGCCTGATAGATTAGATAAAGTCTGCATTTTTTGAACTACACCTTTTAGGCACGCAAGCCTTTTCTTTTTTTAATGTTCTAAAAACTGTATACTCAACTCTAATTCTGTTGGAAGGTTAGGGAGTGAACACTGTACATGAAAAGCACATATTTTCTTACATGCTCTTGGACATAATATATACTATTGTCGTTTGTGCTTGCCACAGTGGTAGAAAAGCTCAATATGTTTTGCTGATGCTGTTTCAGCAGATATTATCAGATTGTTGTAAAGCATAGCATAGCATGGCCAGTAGCCAATATGACACAGGCCTTCAGCCTTATCCTGTTGTGAGTCAGGCTATGATGCTTACTGCCTTACGATTATTTGGTCACGTCCATGTTACTCATCGAAGGCCTTTCCTGCCTGCCTTGTAGTATCATATAAATGGCATGAGAACATCTCTGTCTTCCATATTAAGACATCCGCAAAACCTACTTAGTAACTCAGTTTAACAGGTCTGAAAATAATGTGCTACTGCATGCATACCGATACCAAAGTGGATGATGGACGGAGCGTTTGAGCAAATCAAACACTCACCACCAGTCAACTGATCTGGGTTTACTGCATCATCATTCTTTAGCTCACTCCACCACCCCACTTCAGACATGGCCATATGCAAATCAGTCTGACCCTGTGCCTCATGGGAACAGTCCAGCCTGAACTGCCAAGCCATGTCTTCCCTGGACCGGAAACAAGCATCCTGGGACCGGTTTTGGGTTCATAACCCTCCTCAGCCAGGCTATCTTGAATCCAGTGGCAAAGTGGGCATACCCTGCCAACTTAGGGCAAACAAAGCGATACCAAAGGGGATGATGGACGGAGCGTTTAAGCACATCAAACACTCACCCCCAGTGGGACTGCATGCATACAGCATGTGTGTATGTATGCCTGTCTTTGCACGTGTTAATACATCAAAATCAGAGCTATTGGCAATTGACAATGTTTGTCTTTGCTGGTGCACGTGAAAATCGAAAAATAAAGGGAGGACTTAAAGAAAAGTATTCTAGCCTCTCAAGCCACAAGACAATCCATTCCAAGCTGGTTATCGTACCATGATGGTTAACATTACAAACATTCATCATTATTCTTTGGTTGCCATCTTGGAAGGGCAGGTCATCTTTCCTGATCAATCAATCAATCTGTATTTGTAGAGTGCAGCTAGTCACCCGCGAGGGTATCCAGGCGCTAGGTTGCTGGGATCAGTTGGAAAGCCAGGTCTTGAGTCTCTTCCTAGATTTCAGTTACAGAGGGTGCTGACCAAAGGTAGAGGGAAAGGCCGTTCCAGGGCTTTGTAGCAAGGAAGGAGAATGAACAGCCTCCATTGAAGCTTCAGCAGATGCGAGGTGTCTGTGCGAAGGCGAGTAAGGGAGATCAAAGGTCTCTGGAGGGTTAGTGGAAGGGCAGGCGGTAGCTGGTCCTTGGTCGTGGAGGGCTTTGTAGGCTTGCTTCAGCATCTTGAATTGGCATCATTTCGGGGCAGGTAGCCAGTGGAGGTTCCTGAGGTGGTGGGTGATGTGCGCCAGTTTGGCAAGGTTGAGAATGAGTCTGGCCGCTGAGTTCTGTATTGTCTGGAGTCTCTTCATGAGTTTGGTAGTGGTTACTGCATACAGTGCATTGCCATAGACTAGCCGGCTGGGGACTAGGGCTTGAGTGACAGTTTTCCTTACGCCGATGGGAAGCCATTTGAAGATCTATCGTTTCATGGTGGGAAAAGGTCAGAGTTCAGTAGACCACCAGGTGGCATTCCATGGGGAGGCGTTGTTCCCACAGATCAGCACTTTGGTATTGTCAGTGTTGAGCTTCAGACAGCAGGTCTTCATTCAGTCAGTGATATTGGTCATGCAATTGTGGAAGTTGGTCCTCGTGGTGGAGGTGTCTGTTGAGAGTGAGAAGATGAGCTGGGTGTCATTTGCGTAGGATATGATGTTGAGGTTATGGGTTCTGACGATGTTGGCCAGGGGTGTCATGTACATGTTGAAGAAGGTGGGGCTCAGGAATGAACATTGAGGAGCATGGCAGACAGTGCTCCTTGGTCCTGAGGCAAAGGGTGGCAGGTGTAGTCTCTGAGTTCAACCTATGAGGAAGTATGTGATCCATGTGAGGGCATCACCCTGGATCCCAATGTGGTGTAGTCTCTTTATGAGTGTTTAGTGGGATACGGTGTTAAACGCTGCTGAGAGGTCGAGAATGATCACGACTGTCGATTCACCCCTTTCGAGGAGGGTATGGATGTTGCCTGTGGTGGCAATAATGGCAGTCTCGGTGCTGTGGCTGGCAAGGAAACCAGATTTAGAGGTATTGAGCAGGTTGTTTTTCTCTAGGTGTTCGGTGAGCTGACGGTTGATGGCCTTCTCAAGAACTTTGGCGGGGAATGGGAGCAACAAGATGGGACAGTTGTTCTTGAGTTTGCTGGGGTGGATTTTTTGAGGAGGTGTCTGACTTCTGCATGTTTCCATATGTCAGGGAAGGTGGCTGTGTTGATGGTTATATTGAGAACGGTGGTGAGTTGTCATCTGATTTCCTTGATTCCTAGGTTCAAGAGGCAGTGGGGGCAGGGGTCCGTGGGTGCTCCGTAGTAGATGGATTCATGATGGCTGTGGTGTTTTGGGTGGTGAGCTGTTCCCATGCTGTGAGCGGATGTTCAGGGGTGACGACCATTGGTGTGAGGAGACTATTGAGGTTGGTGGGTTGACATTTGAAGTTGCTGAAGATGGTGGATATTTTAGTGGGGAAATAGTTCAATAGTGTGTCCCAGAGTTCCTGTGAAGGGGCGATTGTGTTCTTGGTAGCTGGTGGGCAGGCAAACTTTCTGACGATGCTGAAGAATCCCTTGGTGTGGTTGGCACTTGTTTCAATGCGGTTTGCCAGGGTATCTTTTTTGTGTCTTTGAGGCGTTGGTGTTATTTGCTGAGGGCTGACTTGAAGGTGGCTCGGTCTATGCGATCTCTGCTGGTGCGCCATCTTCTCTTCACTCGTTTGCAGCGTTTCATTGTCCTGAGTTCTGGTGTGTACCAGCTGATAAAATAAGACATCCGTTCCATCTGCTAGCATACTACTCATCACACTTGCCCCAAACCCACACACACCCTTTTGCTAGGACTGAAATGCACTGGCTCTTGGATCCCAGGAAAGGGTACAGCCACAGGTACAGCGCAGCCACTGCCATGAGCTACAATGGCAAGGGCATCAGTTTCTCAGTGCCAACCTCCGAGCTGCTCACCTTTGCATTGCAGGTGATTCCATGGAAGCCTGCACTGTGGGCCCCCACACACATCTACAGACCCCCTAACGCCCTTATGAAGACCCCTATAGCAAAGATGGAGGTGGGGCAGTGGTGGAGAGATATGGTGCCCAGATCTGCTCCAAGGCAAGTAGTAGAAGCACTATATCTTCAAAAAAGCCAGCGCTTCAAAACCTGCATAAGACATACAAGGGGGCGTTGTTTTCTCCAAGATGCAGCCCTCTGGCTAGATATATTTTAAGGATAACAACGTTTGACAGCTTCTGCAATGTTTGTTAGAGGTTGATGGCCATGGCACTGCCAGTCTTGCAGCCTGCTAGCCTTCATGGGTTATGATGTGAAGTTCACAGGAATGGGCAGAGCCGCACCCTGTGGGTGGCACACAGCTGCCCTGTTCCCTAAACCAACAACACTAAGGTGGAGCCAGCCAGCAGCTGCACTGGTTAAAGGCATGCGCATGCTGGCAGCAATCTGACCCCTTTTGCTTTTATGTAGCCGAAGACAAACTCCTTTTCTAGTCACCACTATGAAATGTAAGCCTTCACAATGCTCAAGTGGACTGGAGAGGTAAGCGACACTCGACTGAAGAGGGGCTAACCTAAGCCCTGCACTCTGTGTTTGTGTGCTTTGAAGATGTGATTTAGCTGTCAATGGTTAGACCTAAAATGGGAGGACCACCCATGTTTGCTGCTGATTGGTTCACGTACCACCAAGTAAAATATTCTCTGCGTTTTTGCTAATCTGAACCTTTTTACAAAACTTTGACAACAAAAGTAAAAGAACAATTGATTAAAAAAGAAACATCCAATAGAAGAGGGTAATTCGATTGTCATTATTCTTATCTTGACATGAGTGATAAAGTTCAAGTCTTGTTCCATGAACACTTTAAGTTCCTGCAATAGACACCACAGCCAGAACCTATTCAGCTACAATTCTTGTCGACCTTACCATCAGTTAAAACGAGAGAGAAGAAATGGGAAAAAATGCAAAAGATGTCAGTGCTAATAGCCGTTTAGTCCAAAATATAGAACCATGTTATGGGTATTTGTATTTGATAATGCAGCAATAGATATGTACAACAACTATTCCCCACTTCATTTGGAAATTAACTTCATTTTAGTAAAATGAAACAAATCCATGTTTACACAGTGACACCTATGGTGGACTGGTGCATAAGTCAGTCAAAATCCAAACATCCGGTAAATCAGAGCAACACTATGCCATATAGTGGAGAAATAACTAGACACATCTCTTTTTGAGTAAGGAAATCCGCTTTCAACTTGTTCCATTTATAACTTGCCTACATCAATAGCATATTCCCTCTTAATTTGTATTCAGCTCTTTATATAAATGTTGCTGATCAACAGCGCACAACAATATTTTGGCACACACAGAAGAATAGTACAACTTCAGCCAGTCTTCATTCTCCATTTTGCATGTGTACGTTTTAGGAAAATTTGTTGTTTGGTCAGTTGTTCAAGGAAAACACATTATCCCAATTCCAAACCACAATTTTCTGTCATGGCTAGCGCTTCCATGGACTTCTTACCACAACATCTGCATAAAATGTCATTGGATCCTTTACAACAGATGCTGCTATCCAAGATCTCCATTACGTGTCACTCAGACCTTAGAATAGTAACGTTTCTTACATATTATTGGATGTAATGGTAATCTGACATAAACTGGAAGCCTATCCTAAAAGCTCTTGCTTCATAGCTACATTACCAGTAGCCAAAGCCTGGTTTTGCATAACACCAAATAATAGAGTAAGTTTACATTTGAATGGGCAAACAATTCATCCAAATATGGTCTCCTTGGGCTATTATGGGTAAGTCCTCAGTCAGAGCACAGTAGTTATTTTTAATTAGCAAATCACTGGTCAATTTTGCTATTCTGCCAATTTAGATTATACTCGTCTTGCACTAGTGATGAAATATGTCTGCATCTCAACAAACAAGAAACATGAATGGGAATCACCAGCTGGTGACAGCCAAATAAAAGTGAATGTGAAAAACTTGTAGTAGCATTGGCACTGCAAGTTATTCCCCATTTATTTGTAGAAAGATTAAAATCTGGAGGTAACATGGAGCTTTACAGTGAACACCAATATAAAGCATTACGAATAGCTTTTGTTACCCTACTCTGAATGAGCATGTCAGTAGATATGTTAATGTGCCCTCAGACTGCCAGATCAAAAGAGCGACACAACCTGATGGTTGATGTCTGATTTTTAAGTAGTGGAATAGGCAAGCATGATGCATTTTAGTATATCCAGTAGTCAGGCACAAGGTAAGGTGGAGAAATGACTGGACGGTACTAAGTATTAGAGCCTAAACCATTCGCACACTTTATATTCCAAAGTGTTGAATTTATGGCATGTCACACATTTTATTATGTTTATACTATGAACAAATAAACCTGCCAATGTAATAGTAAATGCCCTCAGTATTAATTGTAGGATCACCCCAACATATGTCCTATGAAAACGTTTGATTTCCTGGGTCCATAGGATATTTTTTTTCCAATTCAGTAACATATCTGTTTGATTGGTTCAAAAATTAAAGTTTAACTTCCAGAAAGGGTCTACAGCTTCTAATGGTCCCTTTCCCAAACCATGATATAAATCTTTCTATCACATCTGAACAAATCTATGGCCAGATGTACGACCATTGGATTTAGGGCCTTGCAATTTGCGGTAAATTCCGAGTCACAAATTGCGAGGCGCTAAATCCAATGTACAACACTGTGAAAGACACTGTTAGCGATTCCCAATGGGGTCGCAAAATGCGAGGCCATCAATATTCATGAGCCGCTCGCAATTTGCGACCCCATTGGGAATGGCCAGCCTCACAGTGATGTTGGCCTGCTGGGGTCAGCAGACCACCATGTCTGTGACAGCTTTTCAATAAAGCAGTTTCTTTTTCAAAATCCTGCCCGTTTTCCTTAAAGGAAAACGGGATGCATTTTAAAAAGAAATAATGAAACATTTTCTTTTCACTTTTTAAGGGCTGGTCGTGGACCCTGGGACCACTACCTGCCCTTAAAAAATATATGATTTCCTACATTCATAAAGGGGAAGGAGTCCCCTGGGGACCCCTTCCTGTTTGCGAGTGATTTACCACCCTTCTGAGAAAGGTGGTAAATTGCGACTGTTTTGCAAAAGAGTCATACATACCTGGAGGACTCGCTATTAGGAAGGGACGCCCTCGGAACGCCCCTTCCTAATAGTGACTCGTTATTCCTATTTTGCGAGTCGCAAATAATTTGCAACTCACAAAATAGGAATAGTAAATGGCCAACTCGTTTTTTGCGGTCGCAAATGGGTCTGAAACCCCTCTGCAACCGCAAAAAACGGTTGTACATCTGGCCCCTAGTACCTTAGTTATCTCTTTGCTGACAGTAAACATTGTTGATTGTAATTGTCAATAGCCGGAATTCTTCTCAACTCCAATTGATCAGCTGTCAGAATTGTATATCATTCTACAATGTACCGATTTGCCCAGTAGAAGTATGAACATCTGTTGTTGGTTCATGGATCTTTGCACTCTGCAAAAGTTTAAAATGCAATTGATATCACAACCAGAACTTTTCATATACTTCTGTCTTACTTACAACTATATATTTTAATGTCAGAAAAGGATGACTAACCCATCTGGTCTTCTGCTGTTACTACTTGCTCTAAGCCACAGCTTTTCTCCATCTCTGTTTTTACTCGTTCTTTACACCAATATTTCCCTTTCATCTATTCCAAATCTTGTTTTTGTCATTGCAACTATTGTACTCCCTCAGCTGAAGGTGGAGAATATTTTAATTAATTCTCTCCAAAATAGAAAAGGAATAGTTAAATCTAATTGTTACATTTGAACAAACTTGAAATATTTCCATATATATTTGTTTTTCAAATTTCAAATCAATTTATCATCAGCCATAGATATGCATCTTATGCATGTATATGCAGGAGTACATTTTGTTCTCCTGAGGCACTGGTGGATTGGAAATGGAAAGGCGAGCACGTGTAAGGGCTGTCCTGTGCAGGGTTTGCTGATGGGTGTCACATTACTACTAAGTTTCACTTTCAAAATCATATCAACCTGAAAAGCAGTGTTTAACCAATTTGTATTGTAGGGCCTAGTTTACAAAGCGATTTTGTAGTTGCAAAGTCTGCAATTCGCAAGATTACAGCATTTGCAACCACAAATGGCTTTTAAAAAAAAAAAAATCTACTGACCCTCTTTTGCCATTCTGTAAAATTTTACAAAATCAAAAAATGGGTGTAGGAAGGCAAAACAAATCACTGTTGGAAGGGATGTGCTTAGGGAGTCACTTCCAAGTGGCAATTCGTTATGGTATGTATCAATATTTGTGTCCTTAGTCAGGTCTCAAAACATGAAAATGTTACTAAGGGCCACATGTATAGTGCATTTTACAGATCGCAAATAGCCTGATTCTGCGAATTGGGCTGTTTGCGACCGGTAAAATGCTTTTTGGTATGTATGAATTCCAATTTGCGATTCGGTAACATGTTACCAACTTACAATTCGGAATTGCGAATACATACTGATTAGGTATTAGGAAGGGGTGTGTTTAGGGCGTCCCTTCCTAATACAGAATTACAGCGATATGTAGGATTGGTTTGTGACTGAAATGCAGTCGCAAAACATTTGCATTTTAGCACCTACTTCAAGTAAGGACCACTGCCTGAAATGCAAACTTTTCTTTTTTAGACGCAACCTGTTTTCCTTTAAGGAAAACTGGCTGCATTTTAAAAAACATGATTGCTTTACTTCAAAGCAATCACGTAAATGGTGGTCTGCTGACCCTAGTAGGCCACAATCCCTGTGATTTTTGTGATTCCTAATGGGTCACAAATTGCGACCTGCCACTTTAATATTAATTTGGGACATATTACAAAACGCTCAATGAAACTCATGGCGTTTCGTACATTCAAGTAGCTCTTACCTAATTGCGATTGACAGAGAATCGCAATTAGGTCATCGCTATTTGAAATTATGATATATGTGGCCCTAAGTCCCAAGGTGAGGTGGTAATACATTTGCAAAATGAGAAGGATCACTCACATCTAATCAAGTCATTACTTGCCATCACATGCACATCGTTAGACCTCCTTATGACTGTGCAGGCCATGGTCACTGTGATGGCGTCTGTGAATCTTGACGAGGAAGGTCAGATTGTGACCCACTACAGTTCAGAATTTTGTGATCTAATAACCTATTAATAACATAAATTGGTTCGCAAAATTCTTTTAGATTCGCAAAAAGTGGGAGCACAATTTGCAACCACGCTTTGCGAATGGAAATTTTGTATATCAGGCCCTAGTCTGATTTTCTTTATCTTTTTGTTGTTTCTCCTAAATCGTGTACTGCCCTTCTTTGCAATAAACTTCCAGCTTTTTAAATGATCACTCACATCTAATCAAGCCATTACTTGCCATCACATGCACATCGTTAGACCTCCTTATGACTGTGTATGAAGTTTCTGTTGAATCTTTTATGTTTCATTGCAACAGCTGAAAAGATAGTATTGAATTAGTGTGCTGGGAGGTACAAGAATACAAGAGTCAAGAACAGTGTGAGGTTTCCCTCTTCCTGATCCTATTGCCCTCTTTTCCTGCTTCATAAATATGTATTAAAAATACAGAAATTAATTAGCATTAGCATTGTGATTTTATTATATGAACTTTTTTAATTATTTGACGTTATGTTGTTATACAGTTAAATTACTTGTGTACGTTATTTCTTCATGGTTTTTGCTTATTGGTTGAATGTTAATGATGTTATTACAAATGTCACTAAAGCTTTTAAACTTAAAAAAACTATGGCATGAGGTACTTTGATGAACAAAAGCAAAAATCTCAGAATCTGTTGTTGGTTAAAATGAGTGTTTTGTCTGAATCTGCATGATGGTGTCAGGCTTTGCAAATCTTCCCTACGCAGCTGCTTGCTGGAGCCATGTAGGTCACTGTTGGACCCAACATCCTTGGCGTGGATTACCCTCAACTTTTTGCCTTCCATCCTCCTGTTTTGCTGACTTCGTTTTTGCTGGCTTGAGGACTCTGAGCACTTTACCACTGCTAACCAGTGCTGAAGTGTTTGTGCTCTCTCCTTTAAACATAGTGAAATTGGCTTAGATCCAAGTGGCACATTTATTTGTAGGACCCTAGTTAAGTGGTACTACATGTACCCTAGGCCTGTAAATCAAAAGCTACTAATAGACTTGCAGCACTTATTGTACCTTAAGTAGCCTTTTTAAAGGTTGTCTCAGGTCTGCCATTGCAGTGTGCAGTTTTAAACTTTATCCACAAAAATGGGCTGCCCCTAACATGGGTTCCTAGAGTTTCCTACACAGTAACCTTGAGATGCAGCATCAGTGGGGGCATCTCATAAAAAATTACGGACTGGCCTCACACACCGCCCGGTGTCATGCTTCATCATCGGCTGTCCTCGCCCTCTAAAAACTTCGTTTGATAGAGGGCGGGCATGCACCTGGAGACTGGGATGCACTTCTAAAGCTAAGTGATGGCCATGAATAGGTGAAAAGTGACCTAAAAACCATTACATTTGTCAAAAGACAATATGTATTCAAAGAACAAATGTATAGTATTAAAATAGGTGAGCGGTGATCCGAGACGCTATTCTCCCTTCACCGTATAAAGTGTGGTCAACACGTTTCTGCATTTGTGTCCCCGAAGGGTACGTAGCATTCGTCAGGACCAAAAGAGGGTTTCTAACTATGGGCGCTGTCTCCTCGCATCTAGTGCAAAAAGAAGATGCCTCTAGGGAATGGGGGCTGTATGCTTTGCGCTCCCCGCTCGGTGTAGTACCACTGTTAGTGATTCTGTAGGAAAGAAGGAAACAAAAAGAGAGACATACAAACCAGACGTTTAAGTATATGTGCAATTGGCACACTTTGTCTTCCGTGCGGCATCATACTTATTGCGCGCGTGGTTTGGTCTTTATGAGACACGTGGCAAGTAAACGTGTCATCATACAACCAATAAAAAGATACCGTTTCTTACCTTAAAATACAATCCTATTTGCTCCATGGGAGGGCGAGAGTGGAAGGGCCTACTGTGACTTTCTGCAATGGAGAAGTACAGTGGGTCAGAGCTTAATTGTAAAACCACAAGTTTGTGACACACAAAGACACCACAACACATAGTGCAATTTAAAAAGGTTAAAAACATTTTTGTTTGTATGCCCATTGTGGGCAACACTCACACATCTTTTCAGAAGAGGGTGAAACAGAGTCTCACTCTCACAACCAACTGTGGCAGTCACGCTCTTACTGTCTGAATTCAGCGCTTCCAGCCGTTCAATCTACAGGCATCCTCTCGGTCTCCCCGTCAGTAGAGAATGATGAAAAACAGAGGGTTTAAGTACTGTAGTTAAGTGGCTAATTGGTAATTGCTATGCCCTGATTGGAAGTGCATGGTGTACATCATGTGTACCTCTCGAGTCGCGCCTGGTCGCCTGGTGTAGGGCGTGACTTCGTGCGTGCGCTCGCATTGGGTGAGGAAGTGGCTATTAACATATTAGCTAGTGATTCCCAGGAGCGCATGCTCTCCTGCATAGAGAGATCATATGTCTTGACCTCATATCGTGGCTTGCCATGCGGACAAAGACTAGTGCTGTTTTAAATTGCCATTTCAACCTGGCAACATAAACATCTTGCCAGGCCTAAACATTTCTTTTTAATACAAATAAATCCCCCCTAGGGAAGGCCCTAAACAGCCCAGAGGGCAGGGTTCAGAGTATTTAAAAATTCGAACATGTACTTTTAGGTTTATATGTCCTGCCAGTAAAAAACTCCTAAATTCAGTTTTCACTACCGCAAGGCCATCTTGTCCCATAGAATGAAATTGGTTTACCTTATTATATTGAATAAGATATAACTTTCAATTAGGAGCAAGTAGGTGTGTCACGTTCTGTATTTAAAGAATTGTAATTTAAAACCCACTTTTAGAAAGTTTATATTTTCTTGTCCTTACAATTTGGTGTCTGCAGCCTGTATCCTGGATCACATGACTAGATATATCTGGCAGTTGGTATTTGTGTATTGCTCCCAGACAGTGAGACAAAGGAGACCAGGTGTTGTCAGGATGAGCCATCTCTGACTTGATGAGGGAGAGGAGCTGTCACCTACCACAGTAGCATATCACAAAGGGTCTGCCAGAGCGCACTCTCAAAGGGTTTGACACTAGTCTTTTGTGTCCCCAGACAAGCTGGGGCCAGGGCAGGGAGGCAGGCAATTCAAAACACCTTTGGGGATGGAAACCTCAAGATCCTACTCCTAGTTCACAGTGGGCACCAGGTACAAATAATGGTGCCTCAGGCCCAACTCTTCACTACACCGCTGGACCTTTGGAAGACTCAGAAGGACTGCTATACTGCTCCGCGAGAAAGACTGCTACACTGCTGCCCTGCTGTCTGAGAGAAGACTCGACCTGCATCTTGAACCCAGGATCACCAGTTTGACTCCAAGGGATAGTTGGCTAGCCTCCTGATCAGTCACAAACACAGACAGAAAAGGCTCCAACCACCTTGAACCCAACACCTGGACCCTACCTGCTGTGTGACTTGCCCTCTAACTGATGCCACCACAGTCTTGGACTTTTGGAAGTGGGTCTGAAGGTGCTCTGCCAGCCCAGCTGCGGTCCTTTGAGAAGAACCAACAGAGCGCAACACATCTCCTCACCACCCCTTCAGAACTGCTGCACTGCAATGTATCCTCGATGCAGGATCTCGCAATGTAGCTCCCTTGGAATGTTGCTGGGCGATGCATCCTTGACGCAGCCCTTCACATCGCAGGCCCCTAGTCGATGGCATCCTCCACGATGAAACAGGACTTTGCTTCACAACCCCACAGCTTCTTCAGAACCTTTGCTACATGATGCATCCTCGGCATAGGATTTCACATGGCAAGCCCCTCAAAGCAGGACTCTACATCACAAGCCGCTCAACACAGGACTCCACATTGCAGCCTCGCATCTATGATGCAGGATTTCGCAACGTTCCGCAAACCATGATTTAAGGTACTTTGTTCAGCTGGCCTAACTTGGTCCCTACATCCAGCCTACGTTCCATTGCAGACAGCCTGAACTTGTGGTTTTGTCCCAGTCCAGCGCGACTAGATAACTACAGTTGGTGCTTTATGCTTTTAGGCATTATTTTCACTTGCATTTTTATAATTGCAAAATCTCTGGTTCTACTGTTTGAATTTTACACGTTTTGGTCTCAGATAATTTATTAAATTGTACTCTATTTTTCTAAATCGGTGTGGGATTTTTCTTGTGTTGCATTTTCACATTATTACTACTTTGAATTTCTGCATAAATGCTCTAAGGTAAGCCTGACTGATGTGTGCCAAGCTACCAGAGGGTTGAGCACATGTTAATTAAGGATTTGCTTGTGCTTCACCCTGACAAGAATTGAGGTTGCTGCTTGAGTAGGGTTTCACCCCCCTCAACCAGTAACCATATTTCCTATAGTCTTGCACAAAGGTTTCTGGGATAATGTTTTCTTCAAAAGGGGGTCATTCTGTGAGTGAAGTCACAATACTCAGAAAAAAACAGCTTAAACATGTTTTGCACAGTTATCTTTATTTTTATGCTACCATGTCTAATTTCTCACTGTGTGTCTTTTTTGAGTGAAGGTTAAATATTTGTTGCCACTCCTATGGATTTTGGTCCTTTGAATACATTTATATCTGAGTTCTAATTTCACATGAATATTCTGTATCTGTGACTGCAGAGCATGTCATTCATTATGCACATACGATATCTGCCAGTGTCAAATATAGATTTATGTTTCATTAGACCATTACTGTTAAAAGGTAAATTGTAATCCCGGGTGCAAATTCCATTAGATTTTGTCTTATCAAAACTCCACACTGTGCAGTTATCGAGGGTCTATTGGTGGTCACCAAGGTTGTATTATGAGCGAAAAACATGTGACCATCTTCTTTTCTGAGAAACCAGTGACTTTAATCAGAGGCTGTTTAACATTGATCGAGGTCATCAGATATTCAAGGTGGCTTCTGACTACGTAAAGGTGTTCAATTTACGATTTATTGTATGTAAATATATGTTATATGCATATCTGGAAACCCTGCTATGGATCCAGCCTCCTTAGGCATACTTTGAAAGCCCCTGCTATGAAAGCTAAAAGAATGATCTTTCAGCAAATTGGAAGCAAAATAAAAAATGTGCAAATTTTCTATGGCTTGCCATTGCAAGATCGGTTTCGATGCCAGAATAGATTTGACCAAACCTAAGAATCGGTCTTTTCTACGTTTAAACACGAGCTTCTTAGATTTCTCAACAGAGAGGTGTTTTTATTATTATAAAAGTCACACACCTTTTGGCAGCTGGCCCTGTACAATTCTATTTAAGTTCTATTCTGATACACACCCTCGCATATCACTTTCAGCAGTTTAAAACACACATCCTTTGCATTGTGCACTAAAAATAGTGGTGATGAGCATTGCTGAAATCGTACTTAACAATAAGCGTACGCAGGTGAAATCTATATGATAATTATTTAAATATTCTATGTTTTTTCCTAGAAGGCTACTGCTAAAAAAATTCGCATGTGACCATAAATATTGAATGGCACTCAACCCTGAATTTAAAACGATATTTTCTTCATTTGGCTATAAGATTGTTCTGTTGGCCTAATGGAGCCATTGGGACCATCCTCTGTCCCTTGAAAGCTGTCCCGCCGACCTAAATTCAATCAGTTCCTGATACCATAATCTGATAGCAGAATGGCCACATAAGTAGGCATAAAGCCAGCTGCTGAACGGTAAAACGAACCCACTGACTGCCCCTGCTATGACACTGTTCTATCATGCGACTCTCTGGCATGTAGATTTTAGCAACTGCATTTTACAGTTCATGCTGCTGTTGAAACCGACGTAGGACCAAAAGAGAACCAGAAGCAAATTGAGGGGTAGGCAAGCACGGTATTGTGTTTTCCACTCTTGCGCAAGTTCTTCATGTGTAGTGTAACTGGTGCTCATGTAAAGCGCTCCAATATCTTCTGGCCGAGCTCACACTCTCTGAAACAGCAAAAAATAAAGACTGTAGTGGTGGGAGTATCTGTAGGATCACATTGAAACGTTTTTAGCATCAGAGCAGGCCATGCACATCATTGATATAGAATATTTCAGCAAATTGGTTTGTCAATTTGAAAGAGTCTGAAGGACTCGTACGTATGTCAGTAGTCAGAAGCAGAGAAAGCCAGCTATTCAATGCCCAGAATTGTTCTTCAAGATGTAAAGGATTGAATGTATGAGGCTTCCCAGGTTTGTTTTACCCTGCCTTCAGTACTTCAGCCTAGGGGGGGGGGAAGGGCACACACCAACAGAGGCCAGCAACGGGGTCCAGGGAAGGGGAGTTGGAACTGGTCAGCTCGGCGGTTGCAGGGAGAGAGGCCCCTGAAAGCTTGTTGTCTCCCTGTAGCTCGAAGAGGAGGTCAGCCGACTGACCGTTGAAGTAATTTCTGGGACATCCTGAGTTCAAGGCAAGCAGGCCCAGTTTTCCTTCCGGATCTTCAGAACGCAGGGCAGTCCTGATTCTCCACAGGTCCAGGAGTGTTCTGGAGAGAGGTCTGTGGGGTCCACTTTTATACCCAGTGCCAGACTCTGAGTGGAACGCAATTCTTTGTCCACCCTTTAAACCAGTTGTGGTCAGTTGCTCTGCCCCAACTGGGTTAGGGGCCAGTCTTACGAGATAGACAAAGGTGAGGGAAGCCTGACTGTGAACTTCCTCTGCCAAGCTAGGCATCCTTTGAATCTCAGGAAGGGGCTGAGCACAGCCACCCCGGCCATCCTGTCATGGGTGGAGTCCCCTCCCCACTCTCAGGGCCCTTTGTCCACTGTTTGGGAGCAATACACATCTCACCACAGGGGAGTCATCAGGGATCAGGTGACAAAAAAAGCCTTTTGGTTTAAGGCAGGAAAATTTACAGCTCTCTAAAAGTGTAATTCGCATGGGCCATTTTTGTAGCTGCTCCCAATCTGAATTTAAGCACTATAACTTGTTATAGTGTATCTCAATTTTTTCCTAAGGGAGAGCCAGACTTGCAACAGTGAAAAATGACTTTGGAGGTTTTTTACTGCAAGGGAATGTAAAACTTTAAATATACATGTAAATGTAAATGTACAGATATTTATATAGCACAAATCACCAACCGGTCTCTAAGCGCTTGCTTAGGGAACCCGTCCTGGTATTCCCCTGTGAGATAACCCAGCAGGGTATCCACAAGGTGAAAGCCAGGCATCCCGCCGCGAGGGGCCATTGTGGAGATTAAGCAAGCTATTGCCCAGAGTCGCAGAGTGTGAACCCATGAATCGAGTATGCACTGGAGCGAGAATTATCAAGTCCATGGACAATTTATGGACTCAAGACCCAGCCGAGCCGGGAATTGAACCCTCGTCCCGGGCTGACCTCTGCTTCCAGGTCTGCCTACTCTAACCAGTGAGCCACACTTCTCCACAATGCTGTACTGTAAAAATACTTTGCACCCTGGCCTATGGGCATTTAAGGCCTACCTTAGTGGTAACTTATAAGCAATAAAAAGGAAGGTTTAGGCATGGCAATAGGTTTTTTTTGCTAGGTCAAACTGGGAGCTTAAACCTGCACACCCAGGCTGCATTAGCGTGCTTGGAGACCCGTTTTACAGTACTACTTTAGTGTGTGACACAATGAGTGCTGCACCCCATTAGTAATAATAATAATAAAGAGGTTTATGAAGCGCTTGGTTATACTAACTAGTATGTCCCCGCGCTGCGGAAAAAAGGACCGTGCTCAGGAGCATTGTCGGACAGAAAAGGAGAATATGGAAAAGAAACCCTACTCTCTACTAAACAACCAAGTCTTCAATTTCTTGCGGAAAGTGGTTTCAGACTGTTCCAGTCGAAGATCCACGGGGAGCATGTTCCATTCATTAGCCGCAAGGTAGCGGAAGGATCGGCCACCCATTCTTGCTCTTTTAATAACAGGAATGTAGCATTTAATTTACAGGCCCTGGGTGTAGTACCATATACTAGGGACTTATAGGTAAATTAAATGTGCTAATTGGGCATATCCCAATTTTTGTAGGTTTAAAAGGGGGAGCATAAGCACTTTTCCACTTGTTAGCAGAAGTAAAGTCCTATGGCCAACAAAAACGGATTCAGCAACAGAATGCAAAAATCTGTCTTGACCCTGGAGAGAGTGCACATTTTTACACCAATTAATAGCGTAATATTTACAATCTGGTGCCTCAAAAACACACTAAGTTTGACTTCTTAGTTTGGCTTACCATGCCTCAGAGACGGAATGGACAGTAGGCCACTTCATCCAATGACTCTCTCATTCTTAAACAGTCATTTAAAGCCAACATAAATATTATTTTTGGCAGTTTTATTTAGGAGAAATGATTCGGAGCCATATTTTATCTATCAATCAATCATGCTAAAATGTAAGAATAGCAAAGACATATCGCATATAACACGCTTTACGATCGTAAAAGACTAACACTTGCAGACAATTTGTTAAAAATAGTTACTTCAAGGTGATTTGAGTTGAAGCCAATACCTCATCAAGGCAGGATTAAATGAGGTATCCGTGGGTCTGGTGCTAATATTGATGAAGTGTGGTGCTTAACTAATGTATTGGGCCCTGTGGTTGAATTCATAGAGTGATGAGACAGTGAGGTCCGGAGAGTAAGAAATGAGAGATAGAATGGCTTGGGGCACTCTGGAGGAGAGACTGTTGCCTGTCACTGTCTTTGCAGTACTTGGTCATACGGTAACGAAAGGTAGAGAGCCATGGATGTCGATTTACCCTATTACCGGGCTGGTGGAAGTGACATCAGGTGCATTTAGACCCCATGACAACTTCAAAGAGTTATGCATTTGTTCTAGCCTATAGACATTAACCACCTAAAGTCTGCTACTGAGGGACCAAGGAAGGAGCAAGGAGAGGAAACGTCAAGGCTCTTAGCCATCTGTCTACTTTTTCTCCTATCTCTGCCATCATGACCCCTATGACCAGGTGTAGCAAGGGCAGTACCAGGGTTATCAAAGCATTTGCTACCCTTGAATGCCCATGTTTGATGTCCACGTAGAGGTAAACGACTGCAAGTATGGAGTGAATCTGTAAGAAAGGGGAAAAAAGTGTACAGGATAGTGGGAGTAGCCGAATGCCCCTGAGGAAGAGGAGGGGACAATAAAGGAGGACCCCGACTATGGAGTATTATCAGTGTGCCACTTGAGGGAGATCCACTTAGGCATGGTATAAAGCGCATGATGTGATCAACAGTGTGAAGGGTGGCTGACAGATCAACATGAGTCTGAGGGTGGGCGTGATCAACAGTGTGAAGGGTGGCTGACAGCTCAACCTGAGTCTGAAGGTGAGTGTGATCAACAGTGTGAAGGGTGGCTGAGAGATCAACCTGAGTCTGAGGGTGAGTGTGATCAACAGTGTGAAGGGTGGCTGACAGATCAACCTGAGTCTGAAGGTGAGTGTGATCAACAGTGTGAAGGGTGGCTGAGAGATCAACCTGAGTCTGAGGGTGAGTGTGATCAACAGTGTGAAGGGTGGCTGACAGATCAACCTGAGTCTGAGGGTGGGCGTGATCAACAGTGTGAAGGGTGGCTGATAGATCAAACTGAGTCTGAGGGTGAGTGTGATCAATAGTGTGAAGGGTGGCTGACAGATCAACCTGAGTCTGAGGGTGGGCGTGATCAACAGTGTGAAGGGTGGCTGACAGATCAACCTGAGTCTGAGGGTGGGTGTGATCAACAGTGTGAAGGGTGGCTGACAGATCAACCTGAGTCTGAGGGTGAGTGTGATCAACAGTGTGAAGGGTGACTGACAGATCAACCTGAGTCTGAGGGTGAGTGTGATCAACAGTGTGAAGGGTGGCTGAGAGATCAAACTGAGTCTGAGGGTGGTCGTGACCTCCGTTATATTCTGTCGAGAAGCCTGTTAGTTTACAAGTCAACTCTCGATCACTCCAAAAGCAGGTTCTCCAAGGCCCATGACCAATAAAAAAGTAGGGGTACATTTTTAAAGTTTTGTATCTGTGACTTGATATGCCCTGTTCTTAGCAGGGGTGCGTTACTTGCTATCATTTCTGCTGAAATCTTAACATGGTTGCTGGCGTTGCAGCAGACAGAAAGTAGGACAAATGGCACAATGCCCACTTCCCAGGCTGGCATTGGGCGGTGACGACAGTTAGCTTGGATTGTGGCATTCCTATAGTTTATTTTCATTAGTGCATATCCACTGATTAAGCTGTTGAGAATGTCAGACGTCTTGCAAACAAAATGTACCATAATATTTCAAGGTTGCAGGGTATGTTTTTTTAAGGGCTCTCAGGCAATTTCTTATGCAGCGCAATCATAACATGTCTTTCAACCTGCTCTTTGCAGAAGGCTTCTCTGCTGTGCTGTGAACTTCCTGGGCTTCTGCAGAGAGCCGTGTGAAGCTTTCCTGTATTTTCATTAGGATGTGCTACTGGGTAGGGGCAGGGTGAAGGGGCATGGAGATCTTATCAACAGGAATGTACTCAAACATGGTCAGCAAAGAGAAGTTTGCACTTTTGGTCAAATATGGAAGGGATTCTGAAACTCACCTCTCTACCAACAATTGCTAATGTGTTGTCCTTTCATTCCAGATCCCCTACCGCCAGCTAAGTTTGAATTTATGCGGGACAGAAGCACGTCCACCAGCTTGCAGGTTTGGTGGACCACCTCCCGGGGAAAGGTCACGTGGTATGAGCTGCAACTGTTGGATTCCAACAAAGAAAACATCCAGACCCGTCGAATTCCAGGGACTGTGTTAATAAAGGAAGCCACATTTTCTGGTCTTACTCCTGGAACCAAATATAACCTCACCCTGGCTGTACTTGCAGGCAATAAAAGCACCCCTGCTGTTCTCATCACTGGCTCAACAGGTAGTACATCCCCCGCCAATTGCTTTTATGGGTTTAGCTTGATGTGTGTTGGGCACTCACCTGAGCGTTGCTTGCTGGTGCTGTCTTGGAAAGCAGAATTACACTATTTACATGTATGGCTGGTCCTTATATCACTGTTTTTCATTGTATATTTAAATATCCACTCGTTGGGATTTTAGGAATTGTGGCATGGAAAGTAAAGTAAAACTAGCTTAACATGATTAAAGAAAGTTAGTTCAAAAATATTGTAGCCTAAATTAACAAACCAAGCACATTGATTCAAGAGGCTCAGCCATAGAAATAGAAGAGTGTCAGAGCCATAGACATAGAAGAGTGTCAGAGCCATAGAAATAGAAGAGTGTCAGACTCTTGAATGTGGTGGGCGCAGTTCACGTTGCACTGCTCTTCCATCGGTCAGTTTGAAGGTGCCTTATTATTTAAAGTACAGGTGTCTACGTACCCCTGGCACACTCTCCTCTCTTGAGCGTCAGTCAGGGCCTGTACAGCGCCAGCCTCACACAATGTGCACCACCACCTCCGCTCAGCCTCCCTAGAGCGCTTTCGGCTTCATGTTAAAGGCGCCCTTCCTCTTCCAGGCCCCAAACCTTATCTTATTAAGGACAGACTGGATGACAGACATGGAGCCTGTTTCCAAGACCTGTGTCTTTATACAGAGATGCCTCAGTTATACCTTTGAAGGGCGCTCAGTGCCTCACACTGAGTGGTTCCGAGTCTGATTGCAGCCGCAGGGAGCAGGCAATAGACTGTCCGTGGGGGCCATGTCTACATTCACATTCACACCCTTCCTAAGAGACCTCATTCCAGACTACCTCTGGCCTCAACGCAAGAGTGCCAATGCGTACATCAGGACAGAAGCACGGCCACACCCCCCATCCTGTAACATCGGCCCGTGCCAGGCGATCTTAGGACAAAGGTGAGTGACCCAATCAGATATCATATTAGGCGCACAAACTGTTACGTCACCACACGGTGGGCGCCTTTTGCTTTCAGAAAGATGTAACAAGCTGAAAAGGGGCGTTTGTGCTATAACTGTGCACATCACTATCATACGGGGTATTGTGCCTCAGGGTCACCCAGAGCTCCCAGACTTGCTGAGCACACACAATACATACAAAGCCCAGTGGCGGTGCCTAATTGAGTTTCACAGCCATAGGATGAATGCTTGATTAATTCAGTGCGTTTTAGTGTCAAATATGTGGTCACTCAATTTGTTACTGACTGCTTCGTCCCACGCCATGGCTAATCTGTGCTACTCGCTGTTTTTACTATCCGCATACAATCAAGCAAATTATTTTAGCTTAAATACGTATTGGGAATAAATGTTAAATGATTCTCATTGGTGTAGGCATTTTAAGTCACATTTAGCATTACTAATTCAATTTTTGTAGTTTTATCAGCTGCAGCTGTAGTATAATTTCACGGTTTAAGTATGGTGCCAGAATACTGTAGTCAGAATATTGCTGACGTAGATATTGCGTCTTAAATATCGTTTACTGAACTATGGCTGCTTTGGGTTTTATTACACAAAGTCTACAAACAATGAGACGATAGTTTTGTAAACGATATTTCTGACATAGCATTGATAGTTCTCAGAGGATAAAATCTATTGGGTGCGCACTTAATGAGTGTTTATTTGTTATTTTTTGTGGCAACAGTTCCCTCAGCAGTGGTAACTATGCAGGCTTCCAGGCAAACCGACAGGTTGAATGTGTCCTGGGTTCCAGGCCCTGGGAATGTGGACTCCTACAGGCTCCTGTTACGGGATAAGGAGCGTACCATTGAGGATGTTGTCGTGGAGAAGCACGTCACCAGCCACGCCTTCATTGGTCTTAAAGCCGGTCACCTGTATAACGTCACAGTAATAACCCAGGCGGCAGACCTGGAGAACTGCACCTCGAAGCTGGCCAGGACAGGTATGTAGCCACCAATAGTATGAGCTATGACTGACGGAATGTCCCAATCACGCATATGGTTGGAGGGGTGCGGGCACTGATGGCTCAATCCTAATATTTATAGTCCTGCAGGGACAGAACATGCATGCGGGCATTCGTCGAAGATGGGTTACCTGATCACCGCAGACGTTTCGAGTCAAGGTAGATCTTGAATAAAAAGGCATTTTGGAACCACATTTCCAAATTAAATTAACACTCTTGAACTTTGAGAAAATGAACCCTCTTGAACTTTAAGAACAAAACAGGTATCATTCTATGTGTGATTGGGCCTACCATGTCCAAGCGGAAGGCTGTGGTGTGGTCCAGAACTGTTCCCATGATGTAGCTTTACGGCGGTGGAGAATGAATTGCACTGCCCTGTCCAGCCTGTGCACAGGAAGCGCTGACAGCCCCCCCCCCTTGCCCCACCTGTCCATCACAGGGGTCTTGTAGGTCGGGGTGGTGCTGCCCAGCATCAATTAGAGGGAGCCAGGGTTGACAGTCGCTCCCTCAGTCTTGTCTTTGAAACCCCTGAGAAGGCCTCTACTGCCTCTGCTCTCAAGGGTCACGAAGGCAACGCCAGGAGTAAGAAGTAAACAGACCTCTAGGAGTGATGTTCAGTTTCCGTAGTTTACACCCCATGACCTTTCACTAACTCTTCAAGCAGCAAACATGAGCATGTGGAGGAACAAAGTTGAAAACATGAATGAGTCCCAGGATGAAGTGACATATCAAAGTGTGTGATGTTGCTTCAGACACCCCCAACCTTTTGATGAATCAGTAGTCGGAAGAGCAGGCTTCCAATTGCAATGCATTGGCTGTGTTATACTGAATTACTCCTACGCGCTCCACTCTAATACAAGTGATGATCGAGAAGACAGGCAGTAAGGTATTTTTGTTACATTGAGAAATATCCATTAAGAACATGAGGGAATGGGTCAAACCCTGCACACTACAATACTCTTTCCCTTTGGGAACAGATCAAAAGTGAGCAAGAGAGAAGAGGGAAGTCAATCCAAGAAGCTAATTGTAGGATTTCTCTTAAAACCAATTTGGACCTTTTTGTTGTACAGAAAAAATAAAAACTTCTCCATAATATAAGCCAAGAAATCAAAGACTTCAATCCCCTGTGTTGCATAGAGCGTTACAAGCGAGGGAGCAATGGTCACTTTGCCCAAGATCCCACACTTTTTGGGGCCCCATGCTTCCATTAAATGTTTCTGCTCGCTTTTGGGACCTATTGTCTTTGCCAATGGACTCAGCCATGCTGTACAGCATCCCCAGTGTTGCACAGTATTGCTATAAAGAGAAAGGAAGTGATTTTGTAGGCATTCGCAAACGTGTGTGCCTACAAAGTTGTGCAAACACTTTTTTTTCTTTTTGATTACCTCTCCGAGTTGGATGGGTAAGCAAAAGGGGAAAAAAGTAGCTCCAGCTGCCGGGGGGAAGCAGCCCAGTGTCATTTGAATCACAGAGGGTGCGGGTGGGGAAGCAACAGGAGGGCAGGGAAAGCAACACTGGGGGAAGGATAAAGCAACCCGGGAGCCACGGGTGAAGGCAAACAGCACATGGCACAGGAGGAAAGCAACGAAAAAGAGAGGAACACATAGCAGAGGACAGTGTTTAATTTGAGCCAGTGGTTTCCGGGACTCTGCACCGTCACTTAATTGTCAACGCCACGGCACATGTGACACTCTGCCACAAGGTGGCACTGTTTGGCTATTTAGAGATGACCACAACAACAGTTAATTACTGATCCAATATACATTAAAAATGACTATTGTCACTCACCCAAGCCATTCTTACTGCTTTGGGGGCCTGAAATTGTCTGAATTGTCACTACTGTAGGAGTGTGATGGTTGGCAGTTGTGTTGTTAGTATCATTGGCAACATAGCAGGGCCAGTGTGCGGTGGAAGCTGCAATGACCTCCTGACGAGAGCCACTGTACGTATTTTTTTTTTTACAAATTAACCACTGGCAAGGGAAGCAAATGGGCGAGAGAGAGTGCAACATTTATCTGTGGGGCAGACGCACACAGGTCAGAAAGCAACATGAGGCTTAAAAGCCCATGAGGGCGAGCACACCACAGAGGGAGAGCAGAGAGAAGCACATGGGCAGAGAAATGACAAAAGGAGTGCAGAAGAGGGGCTACGCGAGGCAGACAGCTAAAAAATACATGCACTCTCATGGAATACGTAAACAAAAACATATATAGTGACTGCAAAGTGGCATTTGGGGAATTTGTGTGCTGTTATATCCATTAAACCCAGTCCCACACGGTTATTCCCTGTTCCATTAGTTAAACTTATAATTGGATAGTACTGGTGCTGTGTTATCGCATTTTAATGTCAATTTCACATAAGGAGTTTGCGCCCCGCCAGTACCGGGCAACTTATAATCAGAGCTGCAGTAGCAAGAAGGTTTTGCCAGTTTTGCACACGAGAAAAGTCGCACTAATGACAACCATTAACATCATTCATCTTCTTGGGTGTGCAAGTAAATAAGCCACTGTCTTTTTAATGAGTACATCATGAATAATGTATTGTGTACGAATGTATAACAGACAGCTTAATGAATGTATTAATACCTTAAAGTATTCCAGATACCATGTGCGTTATTCAAATTCATCGTGGATTCATCAACATTTGAATATTGTTCGCAAAAAATGGTGTAAACGTGCAGCGTATTATAAATTAAGCGCTATCTAAAGAGAATATTGCATTATGAAGGAGTATTACATGGTGAGGGATTGTAAGTGCCAGACAGTAGCACAGGTCACAGATGTTTCTGTCACTTTAAAACTGGCATGATGGCTGTGGGTGAATGAACCCTCTGTAAAGACTGAAAACCCTAAATGTCACAAGTATGAATCTTTTCAGGGATCACTCCATCTTTACTAAGAGTAATTACTACAGTTATAAAGCACACTTGACCCTGGGTTTAGTCTTTAAGCATAGATAGCAGCCGTGATTACCCAGCTCAGTGGTAATCGTTTTACCGACCCTGAAGGATGAAATGACGAGCGAGCCTCCCAGGATAAACCCTGTGGCTTTCAATTAATGCAAGGTTCTCTTCAGTGGGCACAGTAGCCCGCCGAGCTATCTTCCCGACTTTCACCTTCTAGGGGCTACGGGCACCCGTGAGCTCGAGGTCAGAGGTCGAGTCCCTGGTAGAAAGGACCGTACGTTAACGCGAGTACGGCTGCCTGCGTGTATAGTCAGCGGGCTGTGTAAGGGTCATAGAGTCCAGTCGTGCTGGAATGTCGCATATCGTAGGGCGGCCTCCCAGACTTCCTTCCTTGGCTATGCTGCCCGGTTTCCTCTCAGGCCAGAAGCATGCGTGTGATTTGCAGAAGACTGTGCAATGATTTCCTTTCTGATTAGACTTTAACCCAAGCAATGAAAGTCGGTTGCTATGTTTTGGGCCTAATCATCGCTGCATTGTGGGAACGTCCCGCGCGGACGGTGTAGCTATGTAAATATTGACGTGTTGGTGCAGACTGTATGGTAACTCGGGGTATTCTCGTTCCCATTTTAGCTCCTGCTGAAGTCTCGAATCTGACGGTGATTAATGACGGTAGTTTGGACACATTAACAGTCTCATGGAAGAGACCCTCCGGCAGTTTTGATTTCTACAACATCTCCCTTTCTCATCTCAGCTCGGTCAAAGAAATCAAGACCTTGCAGCCGGGGGCTGCCGCGGCCACTTTTAGCGGCCTGGTCCCGGGGCGGCTCTATCTGGTTGTCGTCAAGACCATCAGCGGGGACTTATCTGCTGAAAGGACCGTGGCCGGCAGGACAGGTAGGTGTAAGAAGCGCCGAGAAACCTTGGGGCCTATTCACAAAGGCGTTTTGGAATACGTAAAGTAATACTCCTGTAGTACTCTTTTACAATCTCTTACATTTCAATTCACAAAGGCATGTGGGTACCCCTGTAGCACCAATCCCCGAGTCCGGGGTCACTTCTTAGGCCAGCCTGTACCAAGGTGCTCGGATTTGAAGGTCTCTGGAGCCGAAGGGAAGCTTGGGGGCGTAACATGAAGTATCAGCTTGGTTATATGACACCATGTTCATATTTGAACCTCAGAGAGCGCTAATCATTATTATAACATGATTAAATTGAGTATGGTACATATGTTAACAAATGTCTTTCATGTGTTTGCAGGGTGCAAAGGTTCTTGTGTACTTTATGCCCAAATGTTAGTTTAAATGCCCACTCCTTTCAAAATACAAATGGCTGACACCACTCAATCCAAACAAAAGTAGATGAAGTTTGGAAGGCACAGGCTGGACAATAGCCGCAGCCAGCATGTAGAAACCAAAGTAGTCCCAAACATCAAGTGGTTAAATGCTAGGCAAATTGTGGCTGAATATCTCCCACAATGGAAACAAGAAAGATGCGGGCTGCTACTGGGGGTGATACGCCACACGCAGAGCGACTGCTGGTAAATTTGATAGATATTTTAGCACCTCCCCACAGCCAGGACCTATACAATACTCACATAGTGTCCCACATAGAAATGGAGAAAGGGCATTTGTGTTCAAGAAAAAAACAAACCACACTTTGTAATTTGGGGTCTTCACCTTTAATAGAGGGACGATTCAGTAGGATAACAACAAACCACTTTCTCAGCACACATGGTCACAGCACATAGCCAGAGTCTTCTAAAATAAATATGATGATGTAAGCATGTACATTACAACATGATGATTGGATTGCTAGGTGATGTAGGGTTTTTGGTGCAGAGCACCTGTACTCAAATGTGTCTGTGCATTAGGAAACGTTGCTGTAGACGGAGGCATACAACATGGACACATAAGTAATCCAAAACACAAAAAACAGTAGCATAACATTTGAGCACAAGCAATATCATTTAGATACTACATTAAAACATTTTAAAAAAAACTGATACAATGTCAGGCTCCCCTGATAACCATGCACAAATGTGAAAAAGCATTGATTAGACAACCATTATAGTTCCTCAACCGAGAGGCAGTGGCGGCTCCTCCGGAAAGGTGGAGAAGCATCGCCCCACTATTCTTTAGCAGTTAAGAAAGGAAAAAATAAAATGATAATACAGCAATGTTATTATCATTTTATTCTGTCCTCTACTGCAACAGCTTTGTGTAAGGGGGCGGGATGGGGCTACAGAGCAGGGGAGGAGTGGTTTGTCCACTCCTAAGTGCACAATGACTGTTTGGTCGATTTTCTCGGGCCGCCCAAAACAGTCATGAGCACTTCCCTGTTCTCCATGCAGGCTGCATTATAGCCTGCATGGAGAACATGCCCACTCTTCCAGCCCCTGGCTGAGCGCCGAGTCACGGTGCTCCGACCAATCACAGCGCTGCATTGCAGTGTTGTGATTGGCTTAAGGGAGGGAGCCTGGCTGCCTGCTTCCTGTTCCTGGAGTCGGATGCAGGAGAGCAGGAACAGAGACGCGGGACCCAGCAGCAAGGTAAGTGTTATTATTTTTAAATTTGCTTTTTACATTACAGCCTGCACTCACCCTTAACCCCTGCATGCCCGCCCTGCCTCCCGCAAGCCGTGCCGGCTGCCACTGCCGAGAGGAGTAACCTCCCGTCATGTTTACAGTCATATTTCATGATAATTATGCTCTTTAACAGTTACTTTAATAATGATAGTGGCCTGCTCCCGTTTTGGCTGTGGTTGTGCACTGGGCATGCAGCAATCATTGGGGAAGCAAGACTATACCTTTTTAAAAAAAAAACATTTATTTATTGATTTTTCTTCAAAAACGACGTACATTACAGTCCTCAAAATTTGTGGTTACAAACATACACAGGGAATATATATTCATCACTCTTGTACATCTATGGCGAGTACAAGGGTAAGATTTTTGTTATTCACATTGCATCAGCTTATGTCAGAGCATTTCCTTCCCAATGCAGTCACGTATTCCCAGAGGCATTGCATTTAAGCAAGACTATACCTTACAGTCCTGGTCGCTGATTGCAGCTTTTCACAACTATGATATTCTGTGATTAATGTTTTGTATGTATGTAAGTGGCAGTGGAGCAATGTGTAAAGAAGTCCAAGGGGCACACTGGAAGCTTTAAGTAGATTTATTGATAAGTGCAAGTAAAGGACCACCAGCTCAAGCAGCAGCCAACCTCCAACTGCCAGGGATGTAGCCACAGAAAACAGAGCATTGCATTCTGCTGTCAAGCAATGACACATGGAATGCAGGGACGCAGCCAACAACAGGGACAGTAAGTAAAGAAAGAGGGCACAAGGATATGGAAGGGAAAAGAAAAGAGAGAGAAGCAAAACCACAACACATCTCCCTCCCATACAATAAGCAAGAAATATTTTGCAAGGTACAGAAAGGAAAGAAAATTATTGCAACTGTAAATGTTTAAAACATTTCATAGTCCTTATGCCAGGACGGTCTAAATCTCAACCTCTGGTTAGACACATCAGTCCCAGAATTGTCACCCAGCTCAGAACGTTCAGGCCCTCTTGAGGAAACAAAACCCCGTTCACGTCCATGAGCATTGGAACCAGGTTGCCATTTAACTAACCTGGACATACGCCACACTTCACCAGAATTCAGAACAACAACATTCTTCCTGACTTCTTTGATGATAAAGGGCCCCATAAACTGTGAACAGCCCTTGTTAAAAAAAACAGGATTCCTGATCAACACCTAATCCCCAACATTCCAGTGCTTGAAGAGAGACAAATTCTTTAAGTCAAACCTGCTTTTGTATTTTTCTTGGTGAAGTCTCTGTTTAGAAGCAACCTGGTCATCCATTCCCACATCATTCACATCCAACCTTAACCAAGCAAGACTCAACTTGTCATGAGGTTTCCTGCCTCTCAGAATTGAAAAAGGAGAAACAGACGTCAAACAATTTGGAGTATTACGGTGAGCCCACCATGTTTCTTTGAGCATTTTCTTAAGGGAAGACCTGGTTTGCAAAGCCCTCTGGGCACAATATTTGACCAATTTATTCAAACTTTCAGCCAGACCATTGGCTTGCGGCGAGTATAAAGCCGTCTTGAAATGAGTAATAGATAATTCCCTTAGAAACGTGTTCATCTCGTGTGAGACAAATTGAACTCCATTATCAGTGATGAGGTGTTTAGGAATACCCTCTCTGAAGAACTCCTCCGAAATACATTCAATAACAGCTCTAGTGTTAACAGCAGGCACACATTTGGTGACTACCCACTTGGAAGTGTAATCTACCAACAACAACACATAACGCTCATCATGAGCAAACAATTCAAAAGGTCCAGCAATGTCAATACCCAACTTGGACCAGGGCTCAGAGGGAACCTCCACAGGCGAGAGTTGTGCGGTACAAGTCTTTTTACTCTTATCGCTGTTGGCACATTCCCATCAGTCTTTGACAACTTCCTCAATTTGTCGATCCATTGTCGGCCACCAGTACCACTCACGAACCCTAACTTTTGTCAAATTCCTCCCTAAGTGTCCATAATGTGCTAAATTTATAAGCTTACTCCTAGGCTCACGAGGAGGTATCACTCGATTACCCCTCAACAACTTCTCATCAAAAACACACAACTTTTGACATTGATGAAACATTTCAAAGATTCAGGTACATCCTTGTCTGCTGGCCAACCTTCAACAGAAAACTCCTTGACCATATCCAAATCACTGTCACCACGAGAAGTAAAAGACCCCTCATCAGAATTAACAGCAGACTCATGCACCCATCCCACAAAAGTATTTTCCACTTCCACACCAGATTGATCCAAAGGTAACCTTGAAAGACAATCTGCAATGGCATTCTCGATCCAGGGACATACTCAACCACAAAATTAAACAAAGACAACCCCTCCATCCAACGTTTGATTCTGGGAGAAATATTGTCAACTTCTCTGCATGTGAAAATTTGGCATAGAGGACGATGGTCAGCCCTGACAACCACAGGTAAACCCCAAAGATAAAACTTGAAATGGCGAATAGCCCAGAAGACCACCAACGCCTCACGCTAAATCACCGAGTAGCGCTCTTCTGCATCCCTGAGGAAGCGAGAGGCGAAAGCAACAATTCTCGACTCACCATCCATAACCTGCAATAAAACTGCCCCAAGCCGAGCATGCTGGCATCAGTGGATAGTATGGTTTTCTTGCAAGCATCATAATGCCCCAACATGGGTATGCGACCAATTACACTCTTGATGGAGCTAAAAGCAGAGGAGCAATCATCAGACCACGAAAATTGAGCTCCCTTTTTGAGAAGCATCCTGAGAGGAGAAGAGACACAAGCAAAATTAGGAACAAACTTGGAGCAAAATTCCGCCAACCCTAGGAATGACCGAACTTGATCTTTGTTGACAGGTACAGGGGCTTTCACAATGCTTTCAGCAAGGTCTAATTTAGGACTAATCCCTTCACCAGAGATGGTATGTCCTAAGTAGTTCACACAAGACACACGGAATTTACATTTTTCTTTTTTGATAACCAGACCAGCATCTTGAAGTCGTTGTAAAACTTTCCACAATTCCTTATCATGTTCCTGTTGGTCCTTCCCATAAACAAGAATGTCATCTTGAAAAATGAGTACCTTGGGCAATCCTTCAAGAAACGTATTCATGACCCTCTGGAAGCAGGCCGCAGCGGATGCCAGGCCAAAGGGCATGCGAATGAATCTGAAAGCCCCCTGAGGCGTCACAAATGATGTCAAATGCCTGGAGTCTGGATGGAGTTGAACCTGATGATAGGCAGATGAAAGGTCCATCACGCTAAAAGATTTAGCATCTTTGATCAGAGCAAGAGTTTCAGAGATGTTTGGCAGAGGTTGCCTGTCAACCCAGATATGTTTTTTTAGACCGCTTAAGTCTACACACATGCAAATCCCCTTGTCCCCATCTTTAGGTGCCAAAACGATGGGGGCCAACCACTCAGAGCATTCAGTTTCTTCAATAACACCAGCAGCTGACAATCTCTTGAGCTCTTGATCTAATGGTTCCATCAACATGTGGGGAACTTTCCTTACTTTACTGACAAATGGTTGAGCGTTCTGTTTTAGAACAATTTTATGTTCAAAGTTTTTGATTAAACCTAACCCGTCACTGAAAACCTTATAAAATTGTGAAGAGACATCATCAGATAATGAACCAAAGGACAAAAGTAACACTTTCTCAGGTGAATTGGGATCTAAAGTGATCACCATATCCCTCTAGTGTCTCCACCCAAGGAGATTATCTCCCCTTTTCACCACATACACTTTCCCAACTGTCTCTCTATCCTTGAACTGAATTTTCTTAACCACAAACCCCAAAACATCAATTTTTACACCACCATAACCTACTGGGTGGATGTCTGGAGGAGACAGTTCAAGACCAAAAACAGTGTTCCAATTTGCATCACCCACCATGGTGTAAGGTGAACCTGAATCAGCCAACACCGAAAATCGTTCACCACCAATGAACACCTCACACTCAGGCATATCCAGTTTATCACCATCCACAAGTCCATCTTCTTTTACACTGAACATAAACTTTTTCTCCTGCTCAATATAATGTACAATCTGATTCCTACTACGATGACACACACATGCGTAATGACCCTTCTTTCCACATTTATTGCAAATAACAGATCTTTCAAAACAATTGGAACTGTTAGGCAAGTGACTCTCACTCCCACACCTAAAACATTTAAAACCATTTCTGTTGTTTCTAGACCCAGACTGTTCGGAATCAGAAGACTTGTACTTGGAAACAGTCTGTTCCAAATCAGAATGTTTTTTATCTTTCTCCTTAGGATTTCTCTTGGACGCCCCCTTGGAATCATCTCTCTCGAAATCATCATTCTTAACTTCATGAACGGCTTTGTCATGTACAGCAACATCACGACTTTTCTCCACTCTCATTTCGCGCACCCACATATTAGTATTTTCCATGCTTTCCACAATAGATAAAGTTTCTTTGCGATCTGGATTCTTAGCAAGGAGCTTCTGTTGAACTTTTACATCATTGGTGCACCTAACAATCTGATCCCTAATAAGAGAATCAGTGAGTTGTTCAAACTCACAGGTACGAGACAACATTTTCAGAGTAGCCACATAGCTACCAATCTTCTCTTGCTTACCTTGAATTCTAGAAAAAATGTGTGGCGTTCCAAAATGACATACATTTTTGAGCTAAAATGTATTTCAAGCATCATAACAGACATATCATAAACGTTGTCAGGTTCGCCCTGTCTACGCCCCAAAACAATTTCATCCAAACTGTCGTAAACATGCCTGTCCTCAACTCCCAAATTATGTAATAGCGTAGCTTGTTTCCTCAAAGTTGAAAACGTTTCTCTCCGAATAGCTAACAAATAAGAGTCAAATAAAGACTTCCATCTCTTCCAAGGTAAGATGGGATCACCTACATCAGAGAGAAATTGTGGCGGTTGAGACATGCTAGAAGAAGCCATCTTAAAGAAAACACTACGAAGAAAGTTAGCAAGTATGAAATAAAAGCAATTGCAATAAAAGTACACAATCACTTAACTAACATCACACAATTCTGTGATAAATAAAGAGAGAAAATAAATGAATAAATGACTGATTCCCAAACTGTAGATGATCAGGAACCCTAACTCATGTAAGTAATCGTAATGCACAATAACACAGTACCTGAAACTGTAATATAGTTTACTAACATAAAAATGATGTGTACAAAAATACACTTGAAAGTGAGCACATCACTGACACGCCGTAGAGAAAAGCTGCTTCCAAACTGTAGAAGACACAACTGTATTGAAAAAACTGTGTGCATCACTGACATGCCAAGGAAACCAAAATCATACTTGTGAGGCACTTCATGTAAAATACCATTGATAGCGAGAAGATGAAGAATAAGTGTGAGCATCACAGACATGCCAAAGAAACAAGAATCTTACTTTGACATTTTCGTGTTCCGCGGAGAGCGCGAAAATGTCAAAATTCCCGCAATCCGCATCTTACCGGAATTTTTTTTCTTGCTCGCGCTGTAAAGAAATACATTCTCGCGTGCGCGCGATCGCCTTACCTGAATCCCCGCGTTCGCCGACTAGTTTTCCCGATCCGGTTGCGTTCTCCACGAGATGTTGGATTGTTGGTAGCCATTTGCGCTATCTCGCGACAGTTCGCGCCCGCATTAACATCATTTGTCACGCGATCACGTCATTCGTTGCGCGATCACGTCTTTCTTCTCGCGATCATGCACCACAAGAGTATGAGATGATTGAGATCTCGCACCCGTGAGCAACCGCATGGGTAAGTTGGCGAGCCGCAATCACGCAGAAAATACCGCAAACGGGCGGGAAAAAAACTTCCGCGTCTTCGCGATATTTCTGCGTGTTTGCGGAGATTTTTAACATTTTCACGATAGTTTGCGAAAGTGATTTTCGCAAATTCCGCCCACCCCTAATTCTGTTGTCAAGCAATGACACATGAAATGCAGGGACGCAGCCCAGCAACAGGGATAGGAAGGAAAGAAAGACAGGGCACAAGGATATGGAAGGGAAAGGAAAAGAGAGAGAAGCAAAACCACAACACAATGTCAAAAGTCAGAGTCAAAGTAACAGATTTTGTCAGTGAGTGCAGGAGAGGTAGCTGGTTTGTGGGCAGATAATGCTTCGTGATTTAGTGTTCGTTGAAAATGGAGCAGTGTCCTGATGGATATGGGGATGTTGTTCCACATCTTGGGTGCATAAATGAAATGGGTCTGCTGTCTTGTATCTTCCTTCTTACACTTCGTATTCTCCAGTCTTATGGTGCCCTGGCTGCAGGTGAGCCAAGAACCTCCAGCGATGGTGATCTTGTCTGTGAAAAAGCAGAGGTGCTGGTCGTGATGGCTTTAATGCTGTGTGAATGTGCCTGCGTAAGTGATGGTTTGTAGAATAGGCTGCTGTGCAGATGACATTGCATAGGACCAACTTAAATGAGTCTATTTCGGGCCAAATGTAAGAAATAAGGCAGTTATGTAAAACTTCTGGATGTACATTATGAAGAAACAATTTAGAATGAGGCATCGGGATGCACTATGCTACGCAGGTGCAATCACACGGCCGGAAATAGACAGTGGCTACAAATAAATACTTGGGGATTTGTTTCCACACCCATTCTGAAGACAACGGGAGGTCAGTTCCAGAGCTACTAAGACATGTTTAACCTGTAACAAATATTTATCATAGATGATACAAACACTTTTTTTCAGTGAACTTCCTTTTATTACCTACATGCAAACAAGTAGTGTCACCAGATGCAACATATACCAGCAGGCACATCTTCACAGAGCCTTCCATCACAGTCCTACAAAACTGCACTGTACCTATTTGAGTGTCATACAATTACAAAGGAGACCATTTTGAGTAATTCCTGTGATTTAAGAAATACTGAAGTGAATAGAAATTTCACAAAACAATGAAGATAAAAATTCTTATTATCTCAAAATGGAACTTCAAAGGGTCTTTTGCTGCCCCCAAGAGATACGCACCTCACCTGTCATTGTGTTGAAGGGGATTTTGTGTGCACTTGACAATGATGAACTGGGAAATGCTTGACGAAAGATCAGATCTACAGGGATGTGTTTTATATCCCACTGCAGTGAATTTTAAACTCAGCTCCATAATGATGACCTTTTCATTAATGACAAGGATTAGCAGGGATAGTTTTGTGGCCTTGCGGCGTCACTGGCGCAAGATCTGTAGGACACCCCCTCTATGATTCTTGTAGGCTCAAGTTTTCCAGCTCCAAAGGCGATATGAGGCAGAACAAGTTGCACCAGGGCCTTCCGGCCCTGTGATCAGTTTTACCCGTTCCTGCAGGGGTTGCGCTACCAGTGTCCCTGGGAACATTTCTCTCGCAGATGTCAAGAAAGACTGCATCGTGAGGAGCATTCACTGCTCTTCAGGGGCAGCAGCTTGGCATCCAATGGCGCTTTTTCCACTGAGAAGATAACTTCCTCTGATCCTTCTCACAGATGTGGGAACACTTGCTTAGGTTCAGATCTTCAGTCAGGCTCGGGCATGCACCAGTCTCATGCAAACAGTCCAGCCTGAACTGCCAAGCCAGGTCTTCCCTGGACCAGAAACAAGCATCATGGGACTGGTTTCAGGTTAACACCCCTGATCAGCCAGGCTATCTTGAATCCTGTGGCAAAGTGAGCAAGGGACCCACTTATGGGCATCAGTTTCAGGCGGACATGGGATTGCTTGGAGATTTGACTCACAGACACTTTGAGCCTATGAACACTAGAGACATCGTCCATCAATAGTGACGCTTCAACAATACGTTCACTGTTGGTGCTCCTTTTGGATTTTTTACGCTGGCATCAGCAATTTCTTCACTTTATCCTTGCCCTGAAGAAGCCCCCGTGAAGGGTGAAACGCGTTGGCTGTTTCCACAAATGTACAAAGGATCTTGCTAAGAAAAGACTTGCATCAGAAATCAACAAACATCTGCTAAATTAACTCTTCTTTCTGTGTCCTGTACCATTGTTGATCTTTTGGGATGCCTCTCATCAGCTTTTTTTTGTATATCAATTTTACCTTGTTTTAAGGTGTAAGCACAAGCCCTTCAGCACTGGTTAATATTGGTAATGTGCCAAGAACCCTAAAGCCAACAAAAATGCATTTCAGCAAACAGGAGGGGAGCAGGCAAAAGGTTTGGGGAAAACCTCCCTAAGTGTGGGAGGCCTAACACTGGCTCTTCCTCCTCCCTTGTGTGCATGTGAACGTGTCTTCATTGGTTTTTTAAGAAACGACAAGCACTTTATAAAAGATACTTCATTCCTGTAATTAATTCAGCCTCCTTATTATCCAGCATTCTACCATTAGCAGGAATTACGCAATCTTCTGAACTTACTGCAAAATGGACCTCGGTAGGTTTCTGTAAGCTCTCAGACTTTCTGAGGAATGGAGGATGGCTGACTTTGACTGAAATGTCGCAAGTAATTGTTAATGATTCTATTCTTTTAGGGTCATATAATATCCTCCTTAAATTTTTTGTTGAGCTAGATGCTTCTCAAATTGGCAAACAACATCAATTGGTTACTGAACTCCTAGAGGATACTTCTGGCAGAAATCCCGGGATATGGAGAAAACGTTTAGCCTCAATTAGGGGATTGGATCATGGACAAAAGGCAATAAAAAAATGGAAGGACCACGAAGATTTTGAGATCTCTGTTAATTTATGGTCGGTCGTTAATAAATTGAATTTTCGTACATTAAGAGGGGCGAATTGGCGAAGGATGTTGTTTTTTAGTAAATGGCAACTTTACAGAAGCCCTCTTTCTCTCTCAAAAATGTATCCCAATCACTCAGCAAACTGCTTCCTCTGTAATATCCATCCCTCAGCCAATTGGTCGCATATTATGCTGCAATGTTCTAAGAATCAGAAGTATTGGGAGGACATTTTTTGTTATTTGGAAGCTGAATGTGGTATTCAATTAGCAATGAACGATCTGTTAATTATTTTCGGTTTTGACCCAGACCTTTTCATTTGCGATCAATTGGTAACATTTTTATACATTTTAATGGCAGTAGCTACATCATTGCTATTGCAAAGGTGGCGTACTGATTTGATTCCCTCTGCCCTGGAGTGGGTTCATAAAATGCAAGCGGTTAGAAGAAGTGAACGTATTTATGCACTTCGGGTGGAGGGCCTTAGGAAGTTTGAAAAAATCTGGGTCACATATTTTGATTAAGTTTGGGAGGGGTTATTGTTTTGTTTTGAATGTATTTCTCCCTGATATTTAAGTGCTTTAGGTAATCTCTGTGATATTTATACATTTTTGGAAATTTAATGATATGCCTGATTGTAATTCTCGTTTATTTAATCAACATTTTGATCTTAATGTAATTAATGTATTGCAATAATTATGGACTACAATAAAAATTTTTTAAAAAAGAAGCAATTTCTTCACTTTATCCTTGCCCTGAAGAAGCCCCGTGAAGGGTGAAACGCGTTGGCTCTTTCCACAAATGTACAAAGGATCTTGGAAGGAAAAGACTTGCATCAGAAATCAACAAACACCTGCTAAATTAACTCTTCTTTCTGTGTCCTGTACCATTGTTGATCTTTTGGGATGCCTCTCATCAGCTTTTTTCTTGTTTATCAATTTTACCTTGTTTTAAGGTGTAAGCACAAGCCCTTCAGCACTGGTTAATATTGGTAATGTGCCAAGAACCCTAAATCCAACAAAAATGAATTTCAGCAAACAGGAGGGGAGCAGGCAAAAGGTTTGGGGAAAACCTCAATAAGTTTGGGAAACCTAACACTGCCTCTTACTCCTCCATTGTGTGCATGTGAACGTTTCGAGGTGATCCATAAAGCAGGGGTGAGAAAAAAGGGGGTCAAAACAGCATATTTCCCCATGTATTTTTCATAGACATTTTAAGCAGGGCTACAGCAAAAACTGCTGAAAGGAATTACACCAAATTTGGCAGGAAATTTGATCTTGGTCCGCAGACTATGCGTGTTGTGATTTGGTGTACATCCATCCAGTAGTTTTAGAAAAAAAGTAGGTTTAAAAATATTTCTATGTCTGGATGGTTCGGTCCACTAGAGGTTCGCTGGAGTGCAAGTTTAAAAATAGAGCGTTCTGATTGGCCCAGGAGATATTTTTCCCTTGGTTCAATCCACTCCTGCAGGACTCAGACTGCTCCCCCTCAAGACCAAAAGCAAAAAACTTGACAAAATTTGCCACAACCCTGCGTGAGTCCCGCAAGATTGTGGCAAAATAAATAAATAAATAAAGTGGCGGCTACCATTTTGTTATATACATATGGGGAGAGGTGAGTGAGTAGAGCCTCCTCCCTAGCCCAATTAGCGCCACAGGGACCCCATCCCCCAGGGCCTCATTGCATCTTTAAGGGAAGTGGTTAACACTGCCCCCCTCCCTGAGCCATTTTTTCCCTGGGGGCTCTATTCCCCGGGGCCCAGTCCATTTATTGAGGGGAGAGAGCAAGCTGCCCCCTCCCTCCCTGGGCCATTTTTGGCCCTGGGGACCCCATCCTGTAGGTCCCAACTTAATTATTTAGAGGATGGGGCACACGCCCCCTCTTTAAGTCATATTCAGCCCCACGGACCCCCATTCTGCGGGGCCCAAAATGGTTTTTTAAGGGGAGGGGGCTGCCTTAAAAAGGATCTGTGGCCCTCATCCATCACCTAAGTTTAAAGGGATGAGTGCCACGCGCCCCCATCGCCCTGAGCCTTTAATGGCCCTAGAAACTCCATCCCCTAGGGCTGGCTAACTTGCTGTGTCCCGGGAGCCCACCCGCAGGACACAGTGGTTTCCCTGCCCATACCGGTGTTGGTAGGGAAACGTGTTTGCTCCCATCTGGTGGGAGCATTTTCAATTTGCTTGCCAAAAGGAAGTAAACACAAAGTCTGCTCCTAGCGGGTGTCAGCTTTAAAAATGCTCTTGCAAGCTGGGAGCAGACTTGTATTCTGTTTTCCTACCCACACTGATGCGGGCGGAGAAACAAAAGAAGATGTTGCTTCTGCCTGGTGGGCAGGAGCAATGCTGGCTCATGCAATATGCGGGGAGCCAGTTGGAGCCCAGGGGGCCCTAGGGCTCCCCCTGGGTGGGCACCGGGGCACTGATTCCTGGCTCACCAGTCTCATGTGGTTGCGCTGGGAAACTATGTCTCACCTTCCTTTTCGCTTTCGTGTGGAGTTCCTCAGGTTTCTTCCCTGAGCCCAACGCTTTTCAATCTCTATGTTACACCTCTGGCCAGATTAATAAAATGCTATGGTTTTTTTCTCGTATCGTACGCAGACGATACTCAGAATATTGTCTCTGTGAGCATTTCATCTGGACCCATAGCCATCAGCTTTCATGACTGCATGAGCCATATAGCTAATTGGGTGACAGACAATTGTTTGTAGTTGAACTCATCCAAGATCGAGGTATTGGAGTTTGGGAACATTCCCTAATTCTGGACTGATTGGTGGCCGGCTCAACTTGGTCCTCTACCTAAACCAGTGCCTACAGCCAAAAATGTAGGAGTCATCTTTGATACTAAGCTGTCATTTGAAGCACAAACAAATTTGGTCACCTCAGCTTGTTTTTATATCCTCAAAGTCTTGAGGAATATTCTCCCCTCAATAGTAATGAATTTAAGGAAAACAGTGGTCTCCTA
Organism: Triturus cristatus; assembly: GCF_964204655.1. NCBI lineage: Eukaryota > Metazoa > Chordata > Amphibia > Caudata > Salamandridae > Triturus > Triturus cristatus. The sequence continues at coordinate 408,981,051 of NC_140585.1, read as the reverse complement.
TTGATATCATCAAGATTGGACTATTGTAATGCCCTGTTTACGAGTGCTTCTAAGTGCAGCATTCAAAAGCTGCAGACTGCTCAACATGCAGCAGCAAGAGTACTTCTAGGAATTGACAAATTTGACTCCGTTTCCACAGCTTTACTCCATTTGCACTGGCTGCCGGTAGCTAAACGGATCCAGTTTAAATCACTCTGCTTTGCCTTTAAATCACTTAACAACTCAGGAAGAAGGCAGCTGGCGAATTCTTTTAAGCCATATACTCCAGCAAGATCCCTTAGGTCATTCGACCTTGGAAATTTAACTGTTCCTAGAGTTAGTAGGGTTAGGTGGGACGGCAGGAGCTTCACCACTATAACAACTAAACTGTGGAACTCTCTGCCATTCTCGCTTAAAAGAGAATCCAGCCTGTTAAAATTCAGGAAGGTCCTAAAAATGGGAGATTTTTTATGTTTTGGTATATATATATTTTTTTACTGGCTTTTTAAGGCAGAATCTTAAGGTCTAATTTTCTTACTCTTCCAGTCTGATTGGTATGTGATTGGTATAGCGCCTGGACACCCTAGGGTATTTGTCGTGCTGTATAAAAAAAAATCATCTTCATCTTCATCATTGCTCATGACATGTTTTATGAGATCACTTATGGCATCTCAAATGACATTATTGATGGCATCACTGATGACATCATCCAATGAGTGTGTACATAGAGGCCTGTAAATACCACATTACTTTTCTACCTAATTTTGTACAGCCTGTGTCCAGTTAATGGGTGTGTTTACAAAACACATGCCCTTCTAATGCATCATAGGTGTGCAGAGTTATTGAAACATTATAATTCTTTGTATTGAAGAGTAGTTCTGTGTGCAATTGATTGTGTCTAGTATGCGTTATCTTATTTCCAAGTTATGACAATACTTTTTTTGCTACCACTAGGAAGAAGACTATGCGTCTGTATCAGCTCTCTTTTTCTTTTGACTTGGCAGTAAACCCAACAAGAAAATATCAGGTTTTAGGAGTCTTCTTCTACCCATCATTTTAGCCACATTCCCTGTATATATATTTACAAGGCTACGAATAAACCAGGACAAGGCTAGGTTTACTAATATTAACTATGGTAGGACCTCCTCCCCACTCTTTTTCCCCTCTGCTGGGAGCATTCAGCTGACCTCCTACGTTGAACGAAAGAAACAGATACATTATTTCAGAATTTGAGGGTCCCAGTGGAAACGAGAGCATATGTTTCTATTCTCCTTTGCAGGACGGCTTGACTTCAGTCCCAAAAACCGATACATGTATTTAATATTAAGAAAAGTATTGGTACACCGGAACAGTCCTCTGAAAACCAGGACTGTCCAGGGAAATGTGGGACTTCTGGTATCCTACCCAAAATGGAACCCAGAGTCTTCCATGTATTGTACCATTCACAGGCACACATACACCCAGCATATGCATACAACAACACGTGCACTGCACAATACTACATACTAACTTGATGTTGGCCAAGGGTGAGTTAACCCCACAGCAGCAGAACTTTACATGAGTTAGCCTCTAGGCATTACAGCAGTGACACAGGTAAGAAGGCCTGTTTACTCCAACTGATCACTACAAAGTATGCTGCAACCACTGCGCTTGTGCTACCTAACTCCTGGCAAAGGCAGAAGCCTTTAACTACTATGACGGCATGGGTTTGGGCACCCCTCCCTCTTTAACAAGACCATAAGCCATAAGACAGGCCTATGTTATGGTGCACACGCATGATCCGTGTTTGCACACAACAACACAAATCAGCGCTAAGGCTCCAGATATTATTGCAGCTGGGACACTTACTGCGAGATACCCATCCGTCACTATGCAAGCGTCTTTTCTCTTCTTTTCTCTTCTAACACTGCCATAATGGCCAAGCACCATCATTCTGTTGCCACTGTTCACCTGCTTTTTCTGCTACAGCCGCCATTTTCAGGTCCTCCAACACCATCCTGTTCACATGCAGCCACTTCACTGTGTGCTGATGTGTGGACAATGAGTGGTCTCAAAACCTGCTGTTGCCCCAAGTTAGGACAATGCACTGCTGGACCGTCAGACTAGAACTGAAATGCACCATTATGATTTATATAATGTTTGTATTAGCTGTCAAATATCAGTGCTTTCTCATGTCCCTCCTCATACCTGCCCTAGCACCACTAGACTGTCTAGCTGATAGAATTGTCTCCAAACAGGCTTATGGTAGGGATAAATCCCTTGAGTGCTATTTTGGACGTTAAGGGGCTTATTTACACTATTTGTGACAAACCGGCAGTGCATTTTGCTGCCCCATATATACAAGCACACAAAAAGGCACCCTGCGTAGCTTTTCCCGTTCTTGTAATTACGGCCCTATTACACGCAGCACTTTTCGCGAAAGGGGTGCTCCATCGGTTTTGCCGTCGGTGTTCCCATGCAACACCCATACAACCTGACACATTTTCAGATTTACGAGAAATCGTAGTCCTAGATATGCGTCTGAATGCTACTCCTCCCCAGGGGAGGTGTAGGGAGGCGCAACAAGGAGAAATGTATTAATTTCATCTTCGTTTTTTTCCTCTTTCTACACAGAGAACAAGGAAATCACCTCTTATGATTGTTCCTGCACATATACAATCATTAAAAACATGAAGTTTTACAAGTTCAATGTGTGCTAATGCAGCACACATAGATGTTGAAAAACGCCATTTCAGCTTGTTTATGTGCAGGAAGGGACAACTCCCTGCACATAAATAATCCTCCCCGTGACTCAGGCATCCTTGCACCATGGTGCAAGGGTGCCTGCGTCGGCGCATGGCAGCTAATTGTGCACCACCGCAGGGGAGACCAAAGGGATCCGTCATATCCTTATAGATGTGATGCATCCATGTGGTTTGAAATTGCCACAGCGTGGCGCAGCCAAAGGGCTTGCGGTGCCACGCTGAGGTACTCTCTTGTAAAAGAGGCCCTTATTTTTTCAGTAATTAAATATTGCAAATAAAGGAAAAAGTGGTGAAGTAAGATTTCTGGGATTTTGAAAGAAGGAATCGTTTGAGTAACCTCATTTAACAGAAGGTCAATTTACTTTAATAGTTGCCTTTTAATAGCTTGCAGTCTGTTTGTCCAAGGGCTGCTGTCGTCACTCGTATTCCAAATATTTGTGAGGGAGCGAAGTAAACAAAGGTGCGGAACTTCCGTCCTCAGCTGCTGGACAGTGAAATTTTGCAGGGAACTATCTACGACGGGGACAGCAAGATAAGACAGTAAAAGAGGAGGAACTGAAACATCCAATGCTTGCAGGGTGAGATTGCATTTTAGAAAGGCTTGCTGCAGATTAAAATGAACAAAGGTGCCTCCCACCAGGCGCACCTAAGGGAAAGGAAGTCATTATTGAGTGGCGGCTGGTAACCAAGTAAGACATGTCTGGCTAAATGAAAAGTATTGCATTTAAACGAGGGGCATGCAAAGCTATTTTATATTTTTTAGCAGTTACCGATTTTCGCTATTCACATATTTCCTGATATTCCATCTCCTTTGTCTGTACAAAGTTTTTTCTCCGCATAGTAAAATCATTTTCACATTAATATAACTCAGCCAAATCAAGCACAACGTCCGAAATGCAACTCCCAGAACTTGCATATTTTGGTCGCAGTTCTGTGCTGGAATGCAGCATTTTTCACTACCAGTTTGTACTTTACAGAACTTTGATATGCTCACGCTCATTGCGAGGGTGAAAACCTGGAGTGTTCGATTCTAAACTGAGGTATCTCTAATCTGGCCTGAACTGACATTAGGACATTTGCTAGGACGCCGCACTCTGGCCCCCTCTCAGCAGGCTTTTCACTGAAAAAGCCTGTGTGCTCTAGAAGAAAAGCACCAGTGCATGGGAAAAAAGCTGCAGGAATTGATGCATGTTGCTGATGCACTTCTAATGAAGCTTGCTATATTCTACATACAGAGCACAGCGTATTGTACATTGTTAAAGCTCTCTAGTCAGGCCTCTATGAGACCCGCGCTGCGAAAACTACACTGGCTCCCAACAAGGCATAGACAGGCACATGCATCAACGTTTTTTGCGAGCGCAAACGATGGGATTTGCAAAAATCGGCCGTTTGCACCCGCAAAAAAGCCTTTTGCGATGCATCAAAGTGTAAGGCACTCGGAATTTAAGAAATCGCAATTTATTGCGATTTCTTAAATTGCGATTGCATTTAAGGATTGCATTTAAGGAATTGCAATTTGCGATTCCTTAAATGCAATGCATGTACCCCTTAGATATAGCAAATTCGCTATTTGGGGCTGCAAAATACAGAGAAATTACTCTGTATTTTGCGAGTCGCAATTAAGGAATGTTTAGAAATCGCTATTTTAATAGTGATTTCTACATGCATAGGCTTCTGAGAGTCCCTAATTGCGATTCCTTAATAATCGCAATTAAGGACTCACAAACTCCTATTCAGAAAGAAGTAAAACACTTGGCTTTTTGGCTTCGAGTGAGATTTTCCATCAGACTGGGTAACCCCTTGCCCACTGTGTCAGCACCCTAGCACTGGACACTCCGCAAGGAGTAGCTATGTGCTTTACAAATCGCATTATTATTATTATTATTATTATTATTATTATATATATATGTTTTCTACAGGGCCATTTTTAGGTCTCGCCTACGCAGTACGCATGCACTGAGTAGGAGACCTTTAGCCGTCATGCAGCTCTTTTTACAAAGCACATACTCATGCTTGTGGCGACATACGGCTTGCGGGAGTGCGCAGCCACGCGCCACAAGCACGAGAATGTGCTTTGAAAAAGAGCAGGATGCGTGTGCACACACGCACACATCTTCGCCATGGTTTTTTTTTTAAATTCCTTTTAGAGAGCGCTCGCGCGCGCACCTCTCCCGGGCTTGTGACCGCTTTTGCAATTCGATAGCTCACTGCCAGTTGGCAGTCCTTTTTCTCTTTGGGCTACTTGAAAAAACTCAAATGCAGAGCCTGTTACACATGCCGGTTTACTCTATTCCGATAAGGCTCTTGGGAAGACCGGCTATACTTGCAAAGGTAAACTACCAATGCTTTGTTTTTTATCGCTAAGTTGTTCTGCGCACTTAAATGCACACTACTTTACTTCCTGCATTTCCAATTATTAAAGGCTTATCAAAGATTGAAGTCGCACTTTCTAACTTACGTTAGTACTTTTCATGTGCGCCACGTCGCTTAACCACAGGTACGTGTCACAAAACATTGTGTTCGTTTTCCGAACGGGGATCTATCAGAACCGTGTTATGGCAGCGGCTTTGTTATTTAATCGACCTCCCCTACACAGATATTTGACTCTTTCATTTTATTTTGGAGCCATACTAGAGCACCACAATAATCTTCCAGATTAACCACATACCTTGCGGGCTGTTCGTTCGGAAGCGTATAGGTATGCTTCTGACCTTTACATATTTGTACTTACTACGTCTTTTCTACAAACACTTACCGCTTCCATCTCTATGGCTGCTTTAACTAGGTACTTTGGGAATGTGTTTCCAACAATTCATGAGACTTTTTAGTCAATTTTGGATTGTTGAGTATTTAATGTAAATGAAACCGGCTGGGATCCCATTAAATCACCAGGTTTTTTCCTTTTCCCCCCCAAGTGTACCTAAGACTGTGCATGACTTATTGCTTCTGGCACAGACAGTGGTCACCTTTATATTCCCACTTTCCATATCGCACTGCGACCAAAACTATATTGAGGCTTTTCTCTACTGTAAATTATTATATTATCATATTTAGCATCCCCTATTTATTTTCCTATGCACTATACAAGTACATTCTTCATTATTATGGTCTTTTCATCTTCATTTTATTAGTGAGGCACCACACTATGGCTCGCTCCATTTTCACTTTGTCTTGTACTGTTATTTCCAGGTACGGTGCTTTCTTTTTACTTTGAATATATTCTCTGCTTCACTGTTGTGGGTCCCCTTTTTTTAGCCTCACAACCTTTAAGAGCTCCCTTCACTGTAAAACGTACTCAATCTTTTTGGCCAATGCTAGAAATCTCACGTTTGTGCCACTGTGGCCTCCTCTTTTTCAATACGATATTCTTTCTGCACTTTGAGGCGCACGCACAAACTCGGTTTACACAATCCTTAATACCAGTCTAAGCTGATTTCACTCTTTCTTCAGCAATATTTATAGCTGGTCTGAAAAGCTTTTCAAAATAAACAAGCATTGGCATAGCCAATAGGTCTCGCCTTTGGGACCATATAAGTGTTTAGCCATGCAACACTTTATGTTATTGCACCAAGGATATTGTGATGGATAACTAAACACTTATAAGGTCCCAAAGGCGAGACCTATTGGCTATGTCAATGCTTGTTGTTAAACAGGGATGCAACATAAATTGTTTTAAAAGTTAGGATTTTCACATTGTTTTAGAGAAGAGAAAATGTTACTACGGAAACTTGTGATGCTTTTCATAGATTTTGGTGAAGATTTAAAAATAGTTTGCACTTTAACATACAAAACTGAATCCTACAGGCTGGAATGACGCAAGAATGTACTCTGCCTAATAATGTTAAAAAACAGGCTCTCAATACATGTTGCCCGGAGTGGTATACTTGGGGGAATACCCCTCTGGGCAAGTACAAGCCTTTTGGTGTCCCTGCGCTGGAATTATCACACAGTCAAACACTAAATGTAAGAAATTGGAGTATTAGTTTAGGGCGGTGGACCACAAATCATTAAATAAGCCTGTGGTAGCTTGGCACAAAAACCATTAGGCTTAACCTTCAGGTAATGTGTAAAGTATTTTTGCAGTACTCAACAGTGATAAAGTGACAACACAACAAAAATCCCAAACCAATTTAGAAAAATTGAGAATATTTTAATAAATAAAATGACACCTAAACTACAAAAAAACAGTTAGTATATATCCTCATTTTAAAAGTTCGAATGAAAAAGACCATAATGCACCAACTGCATTTATCTGGTCACTGTTGGCCGGGTCAAAGTCAAAAGTTAAGGCCAACCTTGATGGAGCGTAGGTCGGTTACAGGAACCAGGTTCATCCCAGTGAAAAATTTACCTTCAGAATTAGAATTTTTTCAGGAGAAAAAGTGGTCATCAACAAATCATCGGCAGGGCAAGCTGCAAGCTGGACCCGAAGCGAGCTCAAAGATGGTGGGTTGCTGGAAAGCGAGCTCCTCGTGTGGCCATTGAAGAAAGTGGGAAATCTCCAAGGGGGTGAAGTCCGTGCCCAGTAAGGCCTCGTCTTTGATAGAAATGTACTGTGTAAGTCTGGAACTTTAAGGACTTAGTTATGGAATTTTGACGTAGGGCGGTGCAGCAAGGCACCTTGCTGCTTTGCCCTACACCAAAGTGAACGGGCAGGAATGCAAGTATTTAAACAATATGGTGCATTCTTGTCCTTTCTCCCGGCGCTTGCCCCATTTTGGAAGCCTAGCGCCAATGTAAGCACCCTTGCACCATGGTACAACGGTGCTTCCACTGTATGCAGGATTGTCTTTGTGCAGGAAGGGGCACTTCTTGTGTTTTTCTGTGAGAGAGCCAACCTTGCCACTGGTCTACATTTTAAATATCATGCACTCTGCCCTATGGGCATTTGGGGGCTACCTTAGGGGAGACTTCTAAGTATCACAGAAGAATGTTTAGTCCTGGCAAAAGGTTTATTTTACAAAATTGAAATGGTAGTTTAAAATTGCATGCACAGGCTGGAAAGGCAGCACTGAAGACATGCTTTATAATGCTACTTAAATGGTTGGCACAATAAGTGTTGCAGCCCATTAGTAGTTTTTAATTAACAGGTAATGGGTGCATGTGTTACCATATACGCTTCGATGCGGCGCGCATTCCCCCACTGTGCGGGCGGATTCTATGCATGAGCGAATCAGAATGCCCCTGGCCATCTTCCGCACACGCCCACCGTGACGTCAGACGTCCGGGGGTCATCCGACGCACGGAAGAGGATATACTAGGGAATTATAAGTAAACTGAATAAAGAACCCATTCATGTGTATACCAATTGTACCATGTTTAACATGGAGGGCTCAAGTACCTTACCACTAGTTAGCAGGAATAAAGTGTGCAGAGTCCTGTGGCCAAAAAAATGGGTTTAGTAAAAGAAGTAAATCATCTGGGGAATGCCATGCAAAAGATTCTCATTTTTAACACTGTTCGAGATAATTCTGACCCCTGGGACACCAGATTCAGAGACTTCTGAGCAGCTCCTGGGCCCTGCACCCGCTCGCCCTCATACTTTATGGGCAAAATCAGAAAAATCTCCTCCAGCTGATGGGAAAGTATCTCTGTACTCCGGTTGCTTCCTGTTCCCTGACTATACCCACCACTGAGAAACAAAAATCCCTGCATCATTTACCACCTGCTCTGAGGAGGAGGTAATATTAACAGGTGTGGGCCCAAGTATTTCCCTCAGAATGGGGGAAATGTGGAATTAGACCAGGTATTACTGGGCTTGCATGTTGTTCCCCATTTGGGGCCTGAAGGGACTTGTAATCCCAGTATCTCACAGGGATTTACCAGATGGTATTGTGATTATTATGAGGGAGAGCCATGCAAGAGCCTAGACAGTGGTCTGTGTTGGCTCTGAGAACCTTAATTCGAGCCATGTCTCAACATGTTTGAGATGTAAGTTGTGCAACAAAAGCATTTAAATAAGATAAAGACTCTCTAAGAATTAAAAAAAAGTATATTTTTTATTCATGGAAGTGCTTTACTTTAGAGCACTAGTAGTAAATCACAGTATTTAGACCTTAGTATGTCAAACCAACTTAAAATCCTTACACATTAAATACAATTTATAAAACAATTTCACACCACATACAACATCATCCACTATACCAGAGCATATGCCACATCAAAAAAATCCATATTTAACACGAGTGAGATTGCTTCCCTTCAGTGCAGAATATTATACTTATTAAAAATTGTTTTTAGAAATAAAATAAACGTTGAACATCCAAAGAATGTGTGACCAGATGTATAACCCTACCAAATTGCGACTCGCAAATAGGATTGGACAACAGTGTCTCAGACACTGTTTGCGATTCCTATTGGGGTCGCAAATTGCCTGCCTCATTAATATTCATGAGGCAGGTGTAATGTGCCACCCCGTTAGGAATGACTAGCAATCCCAGGGATGATGCCCTGCTGGGGCCAGCAGGCCACCATGTCTGTGATGACTTTTTAAATAAAGCTGTTTTAAAAAAAAATGCAGTCTGTTTCCCTTAAAGGCAAACGAAATGCATAAAAAAAATAATATGAAACGCTATTGATCTTACCGTTTGTGAGTGGCTTACCCTCTACTTGAAATAGGTGGTAAACAGCGAGTGTTTTGCGACCACAATTGCAGTCGCAAAGCAATGGTACATACTACTGGGACTCGCTATTAGGAAGAGACACCCTTGGCTCGCCCCTTCCTAATAGCAAGTTGCAAACTCTATTTTGCGAGTCGGTAATAGGTTACAAGGTCGCAAAATAGGGTTTGTACATGGGGCAGACATATTTTGCTGTCGGAAAGGGGCCGATTTCCCGTTTGCGCCCGCAAAAACATGGTCGTACATCTGGCCCTTAAACAATCAAAAAGCAAATGTACATTAAAGTAATCATACTATAAAAAACATATATAGTTTCCCTCCATATTCAATAGACCTTGGAATTTACTATAATATAAATATTAAACATTAAAAGCAACTTGGAATATCAATAGCAACTGACGAAGAAGAGAGTTAGGTAAGAAATACAAATAGGGATAGGTTTGATTTAATTACCAGGGTTTCAACACATACCTAGCCAACCTCTTCATTGCCAAGTAGCGTAAATCTGTAAGCCTTGATTCCCTGATACAAATGTCTTTAAAGTCTTTTTTTGAGAGGGACTGGGGCTCTACAACCTTATAATTCCCAATATTTAACTTTCTCGCATTTTTCATCAGTCTACCTTTAACATTCAGTGCCCAATACAGTTCACTGCTTCTAATTTTCACAGCACAGGCTTGAAACCTTTAGATCATCAACACTGCCACATTTCCCCAAAAAGCGTAATGTCGATTTCCCTGCCAGGAAGTTCCAGGATTGCAGATTAGATTCTATTTTTACAGCAGAGGTCATTACTCCACTGGGTAGCCTAAGCAATTTCCTTAGACATTTGCCTTCACACTTTTCCCACATTGATTCGGAGCTTAGGCATAAAACTTCTGCCCCATTGCCCTATATGCGGTAAACATTGGCAAGAGTAAGGGACAACCAAAAACTTTCTTAAATCTGGCTAGCCCTGAGTTGTAGATAAGGCCATGGTAGCCCCCATTTCATGGTTCAATGCCCAATTCAATTTCCCGTAAATACCACCCCAAAGTACTTATATGAGGTGGCCACTTCTACAGGCTTATCACCATAACCCACAAATAAGGTTTGCATTTCTTACCAAATTTGTAAATCTTTGTTTTATCCGTATTTAAGGTCAAATCATTGGAGGTCCAATATTTGCTAAACAATTCAAGCCTTATTTGGAGCCCCACCTGTGTTAATTCAACAATTGCGAGATCATTAGCACACAGAAGACACAATATATTTCTTCCCCCTATTTTAAGGGGGAAAATCTTGGCTTCTGATAGGACATGCGGCAGGTCTGCAAGATATAAGTAAAAAAGCATTGGGGCCAGCACTCACCCCTGTCTCAACCCATTCTCTAAGGCAATTTTCCTTGATACGAACCCGGGAAGATCTAGTTCCACCTACATCCAGTTGTCACTGTGTAGTTCTTAAAGAATCCTCAGAAGGTATTCCAGTATGCACATGCCACTAAATTTGGACCATGAATTTGGAAACAATCACACCTCTTCACTACCCTTATGACAGTGACGAACCAAAAGGCATGCCAGTTCTCATGTGTACCCAATGTGTGGCCTTGATTTTAATTATGCATGGAGCAACATAGCAAGTCTCTTAAATTATATAAGAGGTATTTGTACCACACACAACCCGAGATATTTTAAGATGCTCTCAAATGCAATTATAAAAGAAAAAGAGGCACAGTGAAACAAGGTAATTGCCAGGGATCACACAATTTGGTCAGGCAGGGGAGCAGAGATTTGTGTGGGCGTTCCTAGTTGTCAAGTCTAGCACTATAGAGCTATATGTTTCTCTATCCCGTTTTAATTCAAAGGATAATGCTTTATCTATAATTCTTTTAAAAGCTATAGCTGTTCTGTGTATTAAATAAATACTTGTATTGTACGTGAATTCAAGTTGAAGCAAGAATATTTTCTAGAAAAAGGCGATTAAAGAAATTAGTTTTGGGGGGGGGGCATAAACCGCATATACCACATGATGGATCGGGTTGTTATGGGGATGAGATTTTAAGAGGACTTCGGATTGGCCGAAGCCAGTCTTCTGGCTAAACCATGGTTCGAGCATTCAGTGGAACTCTCAATTGATTTTTAGTGCCAAAAACAAGCATCTGATCAGACAGCATGACTTCATTAAAAGTGGAGAAGTGTGGCTCACTGGTTAGAGTAGGCAGCCCTGGAAGCAGAGGTCAGCCCGGGACCAGGGTTAAATTCCCGGCTCGGCTGGGTCTTGAGTCCATAAATTGTCCATGGACTCGATAATTCTCGCTCCAGTGCATACTCAATTCATGGGTTCACGCTCTGCGACTCTGGGCAATAGCTTGCTTAATCTCCACAATGGCCCCTCGCGGCGGGATGCCTGGCTTTCACCTTGTGGATGCCCTGCTGGGTTATCTCACAGGGGAATACCAGGACGGGTTCCCTAAGCAAGCGCTTAGAGACCGGTTGGTGATTTGCGCTATATAAATATCTGCACATTTACATTTACATTTAAACTAAGCATATTAAACCCAATTAGGTTGTGTATGGGTAGAGTTATATCAAAGAAGGGAAAAGGGCTACAGTGGCGCTGTATTGCTTGGTGGGGTACAACGGTACCGAGCTGGTAGGATGATGTAGAATGCACTAAGGCTCTATTTATGTTACAACATTGGTGACAATTCTCAGTAGAACATAAAGTTGACATTTCGTTTATTCCATTTAATTAGATTTCAATTCTGTTTCCTGGATCCTACACACATTAATATTTCACTCTGCCTTTTCCCATCAGTTCCCCACAAAGTATCTGAACTGAAGGCGAGCAGCAGCGGCGGGCCGCACTCCCTTAAAGTGAGTTGGATCCCCCCTACCGGAGACTGGGAGAAATTCCACATTGTGCTGTTGAACCACTCTGCTGTGGTGATGAACACCACTGTGGAAAAACACAGAAGAGACTTTGTCATCGAGAATGTTGGGTTGATACCAGGAAGACAATATGATGTGGCTGTCATTGTAGAGAGTGGAGATTTACAGAACACTGCCCGCTGCAAAGGAAGAATCGGTGAGTGAATCTGCAGCGCATGCGCACACGGCTTGTGATCAAGAGTCTACAGTGATCTATTTACTGTGTCTTTGTCATAACCTAATAGTGATCTATTTACTGTGTCTTTGTCATAACCTAATGGCAAGATGTGATGAGTTGACAGTGTAAAACTGTGAAATTACAACTATGAAAATTGTGTAGAATGTACTTCCTTACCTAAATCCATCCCTGAAATGAAAATGCCATCAGCAGTTATTTTTAGTCTAAAACCTCAAAGCCCCTAGGGCCTCATCACTACTGCATTAAGGGCCTCATGTAGGTAGCTAAATACCGGTCGGTAACGGCCGAAATTCAGTAAATATCCTGTTACCGACCGGTATTTAGCTATTTGAGATGTAGGGGGCATATTTCAGGATTCGGTAATTTACCGAATCGGTAAAATTACCGAATCGGTAAAATTACCGATTCGGTAACTACCGAATCCTGAAATGATATGTAGGAAACACTCTAATGAGTGATGAGTAGGAATTAGAATTCGTATTTACCACCAAATATAGGTTGGTGATAAATACCGAATACCTTGCAAAACGTGATATTTTGCAGATGTAAAAGTGCCATGTGGCAGACATACATGCCCTTAGGGCATGTATGTGCGCCACATGTGCACACATGGATGAATCAGGGGTGCAACAGGGTGTCAATGTGACACCTTGCCACCCATGATACTGCCTCCCCCATTTCCGATTCGGTATTTACTGAATCGGTAATGGTAACTGGCTTCCCATTCATTCCTATGGGCCTCCTGGCCCATAGGAATCAATGGGAAGGTATGCCTCATTACCGAATCGGTAAATACCGATTCAAAATTACCGACTTTTTCCGAATCGGTAAATTTTACCGAATAATTACCTACATCACATTTACCGATTCATAAATACCGAATCGGTAAAATTCGGTATTTATGAGTCGGTAAATGTGAAGCTACCTACATATGGCCCTAAGTGTAGTTCTTGGTATGCCCCCCCCCCCAAAGATTTACAGACACCGGGTGCATTGTTATTTCTCAAAGACAGGGTACCAAGTAATGGCTGTTGGATCTTAGGGTCCCCTAGGAAAGAAAACATCCTGGGGGGCATCAGAAATTTAGCGGCCCCACGGTAATAACCGGGAAATTTCTAATGAAGGGTATTTTAAACATTGCCCAGCAGCCTATTTGTATGTGGTATTTTTTTACTCCTTTTTCTTGTTTGTCATTGCTTCGTTACGTAATACATTTATTGGAGTCTGTTGACTTAAAGTTTGTAGTAGTCATGCTGTCTATGACACAAAGCTGTGGAATGGAAGTTGTAAAACGTTTATCTATGACCTGGCAAACCCATTAACCCAACACTTCTTCGGTTGACTCAAAGGGAGCAGACTGAAAGGATGAAAAGAATCTTCTAACCCCATTACCCATAATCCTTCAGTAACTGGATGGTTTAACAAGCAGCAAACCCAAGGAACAGCAGGAAAACTAATGCTTTCTCAGAATTCATTCCAGCCGTTTAGAAGCCTATGTTCACTTTCTCCAGCTTTTCAGACCAGACCAGCAGCTTCCTCCTCTGTGGTCCTGATTCACAGTAAGCATGTCCCCGGTATTAATGAGAAAGTCACACCTAAGGTGGCCTAAGACACAGCCACTCCCAGAAGAAGCCGGGTTTCTGGATCCATAATCCTATAGATGTGTCAAAACATAATTAATGGTATAGAATTATTTGAGCAGATATTAATTAGCAAAAGATTTTTGTTGAACTTTGTGTGCTAATTAAGGCATTTGCTTACACAGTATTCAAATAATTGACTTAGATTTCTTCTTGGTGCCTGTAGATTTGTCTATTGCGATCCGTATAGTTACAGTGCGTCACTTTACTCAGGTCCTTATCACATAGAACCATCACTTCAAAGATTCCTATAATACTTAGAAGTACATTCTGGCATCTTTTGTATGGAACAGCCAATTGCTTAAAGTTAAATGATGGGGTTCATGGGTCAGGTTTGGTTGAAGGTTCCTCACATTTAAGAGAGGCTGACCAGCTCACAAAAGCCTTGCCCCCTTTCACCCCCCATGCTAGGCCAGCATGCTTTCGGTAATGATGAGTGGGTCAAACTAGGTTGCACATCTTAGCCAGCACTAAGATGGGGCTGCAGTCGCCCTGGAAGCCAGAACGTTTATGAAGGCTTCCGTTGTGGACTATAAGATGACAAGAAGAACTAGTTGGGTGTCAGAGAGATAAGACAAGATAGTTGAAAGAGACACAATATCAGAGGATAATGGGCAACATCAAAGTTTTTTCACCATCAGCATTGCACATGCATGTAACCATTCAGAACCTGTGATTTCTTGATTTTCTGACAGCTCCACACCCAGTCCTTCAGCTGCGAATAAAGCAAGCCAATGAATCATCGCTGAGCATCATGTGGTTGACTCCAGTCGCAGAATGGGACAGCTATGTTGTCTCTCTGGGAGACAGGGACCTCACTGTCATCAGCAAAGCACTTCCTAAAGAGGCCAAGGAATTCACCTTCACAGACCTGATTCCGGGTAGAAAGTACACAGCAACCGTCACCAGCATCAGTGGGGAGTTAAGCAACTGGACTGCAGTGGAAGGAAGAACAGGTACTGTAACATGGGCCGTTGTCCTCAATTCAAGCATCTGCCTCACTGTCTCTTCCCAAAGCATCTCATAAAGACCTTCAGGTGTCATGCCGATGTCCCACTAGATTTCAGCGCAGCCCACCAACCAGAGCCCCCATACAGTTGTAGCACATATCTTCTTACCTAGACTTGAATTTTCTACTTACCGAAAGTACATAGGTTTCACTCCACTGCCTTTTGGCTGGGTTTGTGCCATAGATATACCATATACATACAGACATATATTTCTAAACCATAACTAGCCATTGTGTTAAATGCCTGGATTTCATTCTGCTGTATGAAATGAGCACATTTTATGCACATACGTCTTTCATATTATGCAAGGGTTATCGTTGGATAAAAAGATGTAGAAGTAATTAAGTTCAAGACATATTTAAAAGAAAGCTCATAAACTATTTTTACATATTTTTTATTACTGCTCTGAATTGTCAAAGACGTTTGTAAGCAAAATAAGATTATTATACAGATGAGAGCAAAAAATAGTGTTTTTTTAGCTTTGTTGTTACTAAAATTGTGTGTGTGTATACAGTTTGCAGTGGTTTGTTTTTAAATCTCACCTGCACAGTGCAAGTGCTATGCTTGCAAAATCTCTAGCATTAAAAAAAAATAAAAAAATCTTGCAATGGTCTTGGAACCCACCCATTACTTATCTTTGCTTACCATTGGCTGGCTCCCATGTCAATTTACTTACCATTGACTGGCTCCCACGTGGCTCCTATGTCACTTTACTTACCATTGACTGGCTTCTACGTGGCACCCTCCCCATTCTGGTTTTCTTGCTTGTCAGCGACTCCTCCTTGCCTCCGGCGTCATGCTGTGGAGCCTGGATCAAATACTGCTTCTTGCTAGTGTCCTTCTACTGGCTACATGCTTCTGGAGGTACTATTCTTAATTACAGACAGCAAGAGCGCTCCCATGCTGTCCGATTTTTGCGACATGAAGGTTCCCATCAGCTTGCTGCTGCATGGCCACAAGTGTGTGTGTGTGTGGTGTTCTTATGTGAATTGTCACAGATGTGCTGTTATAGTGCCAGACCGAGGCAAGAAGCAGGGCCAGACTGGGAACCAAAACCGGCCCTGGCAAAGTGCTCGCCCGGCCCCCCCAGGGGGTTGGGGATGCCGCCGAGCTCTTTGCCAGGGCCGGTGTTCGGCCGATTTTGTTACAGGGCCGATTTTGCAGCTATGCTGCAAAAACAGCCCTGTAAGAAAAACAGCACCCAGGGGCCCAAAACCTGCCCCCATCCGTGCGGCCTTGGGGGATTGCCCGGAGCCCACTACGGCCAGTCCGGCCCTGGCAAGAAGAGCTGTGCTCACGATACAGTCTGTTGTGCAGCATCCCCCCATGGGGGCCTCTGAGTAAAGCCAGCCATTTGTGCACCATATCGATTGTAATGTGACTTTTTTTAATTACCTGATGACCCCCCTTACTCACACACAAACACACATCTTTCCATTTGCTGGGCAAGAGTGCACCACCTCGTATGCAGCGATGCACAGCCTCGGGCTCGAATACCGTCTGTAGTCGACCAATTGATATACACACCAAAATCATACCTTTGACCTGTTAGATTTTTGAAATGTTTTATTCTTTGTAAAGACCTTCTGGGTCCAGTTGAAATCCTATGCTATTTATGCTAGAATTAGGATCGTTTTCTATATTTCACATATTATATATCACACAGTTACCCCCAATGGAAGAGCCTTTCACAAGGTAGGTGATTCTCAACTCATTTCTTTAATCACGCAGGCTGCAGCAAGCTGGGAAAAACAGGCATCAACTTTCAAAAGCCAGACGTGTTTCGGGTTCGTGATGGCCCTTAATCATTGGCATAGTCCGTGAAAGGAGACAGAATTGCACAGCTTTTATTTCATCCATTGGGCGTGGCCACTCGTATGGGCTTGTGGTACTTGAAGTTGGCAATAATCTTACTCAAGTGAGCCTGTCAACTCATACGGCGATCAAAGTTCTTATATTACCACAGTGGAGTGATGCGTAGCTTCCCTCATATGCAGTCTCATTCCTCCGTGATGTGACTACCTCCAGTCACATTGGAAAAGCACATGTTTGCATCTCCTACGGGAACGCTGCAATTGCGGCAGGGCTCTTCCGCGGCTGGGTATAGCCGCTTAAATCCAAATCACAAAGTTACCCCAAATGGAAGAGCCTTTCACAAAGTAGGTGATTCTCAACTCATTTCTTTAATCACGCAGGCTGCTGCAAGCTGGGAAAAACAGGCATCAACTTTCAAAAGCCAGGCGCGTTTCGGGACCGTGATGACCCTTAATTATTGCCATAGTCCGTGAAAGGAGACAGAATTGCACAGCTTTTATTTCATCCATACCGCCCCATTGGGTGTGGCCACTCGCATGGCCTTGTGGTACTTAAAGTTGGCAATAATCTTACACAAGTGAGCCTGTCAGCTCCTACGGCGATCAAAGTTCTTATATTACCACAGTGGGGTGATGCGTAGCTTCCCTCAGAACCAGCTGCAATTTCATTCCTCCATGATGTGACTACCTCCCGTCACATTGGAAAAGCACATGTTTGCATCTCCTACGGGAACGCTGCAATGGTGGCGGGGCTCTTCCGTGGCTGGGTATAGCCGCTTAAATCCAAATCACAAAGTGAGTCACATCACGGAGGAATGAGACTGCAGCTGGTTCTGAGGGAAGGTGCGCATCACCCCACTGTGGTAATATAAGAACTTTGATCGCCGTATGAGTTGACAGGCTCCCTTGAGTAAGATTATTGCCAACGTCAAGTACCATAAGGCATGCTTTTGATTTACCCCCAGTGGGCCTGCATGCTGGGACTTGTAGTCCTTTAGGAATTAGTGTTCACCTTTAGTAGGTACTGCGTGTACTTTCAACTTCAAAAAAGCATTTGTTGTAAATTTAATTCACTCACAGTGGGTCCAGGAATTATGTTCAAGTTCTAATTACCATATTTGCTGTGCTGCATATTGCATCAGGATACACTAATTCCTAAAGGACTACAAGTCCCAGCATGCAGGCCCACTTGGGGTAGATCAAAAGCATGCTATTTGGAACCACTTGCGAGACTTTCTAAAGCGACCTTGGAAGAAGAGGCAGCATCCTCGAAACGCGTCAGGTCTAATGGAAGGATGACTGTGGTATTTTGTTACAAGTTCCCGCTTTTGAAAAATAAACCAAACTGGTTCTATTTGCTGTGAGTGCATCACTGAAAGCTTTCGGGCCATTGATAAACATGGATTACACGGCTGCCCTGCCGTGAGGAGTGACACCATCCTAATACATCAGGAGGCCGAGCAGGAACTGTATCCCGATGCGATATGCGGCACAGCAAATATGGTTTTTAAAGTTGAAAGTACACGCAGTACCTACTAAAGGTGAACACTAATTCCTAAAGGACTACAAGTCCCAGCATACAGGCCCACTGGGGGTAGATCAAAAGCATGCTAATTGGAACCACTTGCGAGACTTTCTAAAGCGACCTCGGAAGAAGAGGCAGCATCCTCGAAACACGTCAGGTCTAATGGAAGGATGACTGTGGTATTTTGTTACAAGTTCCCGCTTTTGAAAAATAATCCAAACTGGTTCTATTTGCTGTGAGTGCATTCCTGAAAGTTTTCGGGCCATTGGTGTGTGTGTGTGTGTGTGTGTGTGTGTGTGTGTGTGGTGTGTGTGTGTGTGTGTCTGTCTGTCTGTCTGTCTGTCTGTCTGTCTGTCTGTCTGTCTACAACTTATTATTGCGTAAGCAATACAAATTCCCATGCAAGGTTAAATCCTTGACTAAAAATACAATTTACAGAATCATTCCATCTTTTGTCGGTGCAACTCACATCGCTGTAGGCAATATATACAAAATTATTTTACCTTGCATCTATATACTCCAAATAGCTGCCACCATATTTGTATAGTGTAATTACTGTATAACCAAATGTACAATCAAAGCAGCTGTGGTCAGTCATGTATATATGTGTATATATATGAACCAAACAATCCACCTCCCACAGTGGCACCATGGAAGGAAGCACGGACACGAAGTGGTTCAGGATTCGGCATCTCTTTATTAGTTGTGTATGTATATATAAAAAAAAAAATATATATACATATACATATATGTATAGATTTGTGTGTATATATATATACATATATATGTATAAATACATATATATGTATATGTATTTGTTTATGTACTGCTTTATAATGAGTCTTTTCTTTAATTATTTACCTTCATCATTCTCTTGCTATACTTGTGAATTCTGCCATTAAATACAAAGCATGCAGACGCTTTTGGGTTTTGCTTGTGTGGCACAATACTGCTAAATATCACAATATAGAAACTTTGTGAGAAAGAAGGGAAGAGGGGAGAGTATGTGGTGGTACAGCAAGGACCGCTGACTCTAGAGCTGGGGTAAAAAGGTTTGAGTCTCAGTGTTGGCTCAACATCCTGTGCTTCTGGGCAAATCGCTTATGCTCCCCACTCCTAAAAATCAACTGGCACAGTCAATAGGTTTCGAGTCTGTGAAATCTTTTGGTTTTCTCAATGTTTTTTAAAACCTGTTGCACAGCGGCATTAGCTGCTGTACAACATAGTTTAAAGTTTAAAAATGAAAAGCTCCATGATGCAGCCAGCATTAACCGCATCATAGCCTTTTTTATTTAAACTTCAATCAATGCTGCGCACCAGCTCGTGCTGATGTGTAATAGGGCTAAAGGTGAAACATATTGGCTTTGCCAATGCTTGTTTGTGTATTTCATAGACCTTCTGTCTTTTTTTAATTAAAAAAGGATACCTCTTTCTTGGATGCTGCCTCCCATTTGCTTTGGTTATAAATAGTAGTCGTTTCCCATACAAGTCAGGCACTACACTTAATTGCTGAGCATTGTGGAAAAGATGAACCATCTTGGAGAAATCTATCTATCTATCTATCTATCTATCTATCTATCTATCTATCTATCTATCTATCTATCTATCTATCTATCTATCTATCTATCTATCTATCTATCTATCTATCTATCTATCTATCTATCTATCTGTCTGTCTGTCTGTCTGTCTGTCTGTCTGTCTGTCTGTCTGTCTGTCTGTCTGTCTGTCTGTCTGTCTGTCTGTCTGTCTGTCTGTCTGTCTGTTTGTCTGTCTGTCTGTCTGTCTGGTAACCAATGCCAGACTTATTGACCTGCCAATGCTTGTTTTAAGTTGGGAAGTTCAATTATGTGCTGTAGCCTTCCCATAGCTAAACAGAGCAACTGATTTCAATAAGCAACACATCAGAACATACATGAAAATACACTTGTATGGGATACAATATGCCCCAAAACTAGGACGTAGAGTTCTCAGAAAGAGAGGGTATCATAACAATGCACAATTGTCTATGAGATTAAGACAATCTAGACTAATTCATCTGCCCATACTAGAGCGAATCCTAAAACTGCTCCACCCTACCAAGATATTTTGAAAATGTGAAAGCCAAGTGCCTGCTGAAATGAGGATTAATAAATAAAGAGAGGTGCTCTGCAGTAATATGCAAGTGTTAAATGCTGTGGTGTGTTAAATAAACATTACTTTTCTCAATCTTTGGTCAGAGGGTTCTCCATCCGCATTTTTCATCACCAACACTTGGCATTTTCTAGCACCTTTACGAAAAAAATTTAACCCACTCTTTTTTGAGTATTCATTGTCTTTCATAGAGGCTTCGATGCACACACGTCTAGTTATTACAAAAACTGTTAAATATTTTTTTATGTTAAAGTGACTGCTGCATTTGTAAATAATTATTAGGGTCATTCAAAAGATTTAAGTCTCAATTGTTTACTTATAAAAGTTTTGAATATCTTTTTGAAAACCTTTTAAAAGTTGTCATTATTTGTTAAATTATTGATAAGTTTGACAAAAAAACCGGTTCTATAAGACAGTTCTTTAAAATTATAAAATTTCATTTGAAGTTATTAAACATTGACCAATTGTTTGAAAACACCTATAATTTTAATAAATATCATTTGTAACAAACACATGTTTTTCAAGGTATTCAACTGATTAGGCATTTTAAAAAGTTAGGTTTTCTTGCCAAAATATTATATAAAATTTTAGTAACATTGTAAGAAAGAGCCAAAAGCTTTCATTACCAAAGGAAGGTCAATGCCTGACTTGTTCAGTGAGTGAGAAATAAAAGGGGTGAAGGAGCTTTCAGTGGTTTTAGCTACCTCTTCCTGCAGTATATCATCTCTGCGGTAGCCAAACTATTAAGTACATGAAGTGACTTGGTGAACGAGCCACACCATATGCTGTTCTTCTTACATTAGTACACCAATAGTAGTGAGATGTCCTACTTCCTCCTGACAGGGGCATTCCATCTTAGTTTTCTTTGAGTTTTATGGAGATGTAACGATTCTCTGGTAGGGGCCACGTGTATATACCTCTTATAAGGTGGCAACCGGCTTGTTTCTCAGAATCAGGCCGTTTGTGATAGAAAAAAAAGCTTTTCCTATGTACCAAACCCTATTTGCGATTCAATTACCTGTTATCGAATTGCAAATAGAGTTTGCGATTCGGTGTTAGGAAATTGCGTTTTTAGGATATCCCTTCCTAATACCGAATCACAGAAGTATGTAAGAATGGATTTGTGAGCAAAATGCTGTCACAAAACATTCGCATTTTACCACCAACTTCAAGTTGGTTGTTACGCTTCACAACCCTTTTCCCTTTGTGAATGGTAGTACAAACATTTTTTCAGAGCAGGCAGGGGTCCCACGGACTACTGCCTGCTCTTAAAAAATGAAAAGAATACATTTCTTTTATTTTTTCAATGCAACCAGTTTTCCTTTAAGGAAAACAGGCTGCATATTTTTTTAATTATTACTTTATTTAAACGCAGTCATGGTGGTCTTCTTACTAAAGCAGGCCCCATCCCCGTGATTTTAGCAATTACTAATGGTTTGCAAATAGCGACCTACCTCATTAATATTCATGAGGTAGGTTGATTTGCAATCCCCTAGGAATTGCTAAATGAAACTCATGTTTCATATATTAGTAATTGCGATTCGCACAAAATCGTAATGAGGTAATCGCTATTTTTAATGTTGATACATGTGGCCCTCAGGGATGGATTTCCAACCTGGCCAGGCACTGCATTAGTGTCTAAAGAGGAGCAGAGCGGTGCAAGGATACAAGCCTTTTGTATACAGGCCCTCTCACGCAGGATCATATCAACTGCAAAGATTGAGCTTTATAGCTACAATCTTCTTCACAGGGATATCACACATGCTATATCATTGTGTTAGGGTGAGAACAAGGTATAACATTAACATTGCATCTCTCCCCCACAGTGCCAGCGCAGGTAACCCAATTGAATGTAGGAAACAAGGAGACAACTGACAGCCTGTACACAAACTGGACACGGGCGTTTGGAGACGTGGACTCCTACCTGGTGCTGCTGATTCATGAAAACATTGTCATCAAAAATGAAACTGTGCCAAGTGACACTAACAAATACCAGTTCCACTCACTGAAGCCTGGCGGACTGTATTCAGTGGTGGTGACCACTGTGAGTGGAGGAATCTCTTCCCGGCAGGCACTCACCGATGGCCGCACAGGTAAGAAAGTAGTGAACCTCAAAATCATGATTGACACTGGAATTTACAGCCAATCTCCTTAATGGTACCCCATTTAATTTCACCTAAAGTCCACGCCCCAAAAACAGTATAAACATCCATAAACAACAGTGTATCCTACTGGTTATCATAAGCCCTGTTCTCACATTTCCGTAGTATTTCATATTCAACTTGAGAATTTGGTGTATAAAGTATATAATCCTCACAATTTTCACAGTGCTTTGGACCTTCATTTTAAAGAACCTCTATGGCATGAGAAAGAGTGAGAAAGGCACAGAGGTGGTGTGTGGGGGTGTGTGCGAGAGAGAGAGAGAGAGATGGAAAAAGAGAAGCTGAGTTGTAGTGTTGTAGTGAGAGAACCAAACGAAGAACAGAAGAGTGAAAGATGTTGTAGGACAAAGAGAGAGAAAGCGAGCAAGAGAGACAATAAAAATATTGCAATTGCTTAAACTTTGATTGGTGATTCATTTTTAAGAAATGGTTTTAGATAAAAAAGAAATAAGATTGGTGCCTATAACTTGAACAGTTAGTCCTGAGGAATGGTGTCCAGACAGCTGAGAGTGGCCTTATGGAGACAGTTTGGTATTAGTGGCCAGATTAATGTTCTATCAGTTGGCACTTTGTTCATACACCAAAGAAAGAGGGCAAAATGACTATTGAAACCAATTTTAAAACCAGGTTATTGGGCGTGGGCTGTTCTGTGCTGAATCTAATCCAAGCATATAGAGAGAGAGGGTGTGGAGCAGCAGTGTGTGTGTTTTCTTCTGTTTCCCTTCTTTGTCTCAGCTCTGCTGGTGTTTCCGTAAAATAAAGTGCAGGCAGCCTTTCAGTATCACTCATGCTGAGACCAGGGGAGGGAGGAAGAAAAGCACAGTAACCAAATAACCAACCTGTAGAACATGGCCTTTTCCATAACGTTGAGTATAGAATGGGGATGAGCTACTCTTTAGCATAGTCACCTCTTCCGAAGTAGGGGACTGTACTAAAAAACACAGTCAAGGGTCTGTGCAAAAAGCACTTAGCATTGTTTTCTGTGCCTGCTCTTCACTTTATCATAATTTGCATGAGCACTGCTGAAGCACCTGCCTATTAAAATGGGGTGTTCTGTGCAGTAGGATCTGGATTCGAAGCGAGAGGGGGCAGGGAATACAGAAATATGCACAGACATAGACAAAAAAAGAAATAAAAATTAAAAACTTTACTTACCTGCCGCTGTGATCGCTACATTGCTCCTCTCCTGATCTGAACTCCAGGACCAGTGCACACTACACAGTCTCCCAGATGCCAACCCTGACGCTGCTCTCATTCTGGCAATACTATTCTCAGCATTAGAGAAGCGCAGGGATTGGACTGAGCGGCCTGGTTTGCTACTCAGACTGTTCCTGGGAGCCTGTGGCTTTTCTCCACCTGGCTGTACAACACAGATGGGTGGAGAAATGCTAAGTGCGCATGACTGCTTGGCTGGCCTAAGACGGCCAGCCAAACCATTCTGTGGACTTAGTAGTGCCCATCACACCTCTTCCCCACTGTCATAAACTGCAAGGCCCCTACCCCTCCCTACGGCCTCGCTGGCAGCCTGCAGGTAAGATGAAAAATAAAATGATTATAAAATTGGTTTATTATAATTTTGCATGTGTTTACCTCTGCTGCCTCCTAGTGGGGTGACACTCCTCTGCCATAACACAGGAGCCACCCATGGTTCTGTGATTTGCGGGTGTGTTCCCCTTGCACATGATTGAATGTCTTGCAACTCAGGGGCATTTTGCAGCCTCAGTTCCTGAGTTACTTCTGAACATTTTCCTGAGCTTGTGGACTACTAGCGCACGGGTGGTGCAGACATGCCTTAATTTGCTGCACTGGGGGGGGGGGACAGCCAGCATGTGGAGCAAGACCGCTGACGTCCTGGACAGAGACCTGCTCTCACCCCCAACAGCTCTGCTGTTCTGCCGCTTCCGCTGCCCTGTGCAGGTAGGTCCCTGCCTGTGCCTCATCCCTGGTGGTCCAGTGGGAGAGCCTTGCTCTTCTGCTGGTCCACTGTTGTCTGTCTCTGTGTTTGTGCCCGTTGTTTCTGACTTGCATCTGTCTTTGTTAGTGTCTTGTTATTGTGCCATTGTGTCTTGTTATTGTGCCTTTGTTTCAGTTTCTCCTGTCTTCCTGTTGTTTTTTGGCCTGTTTGTGTCCTCCGTGCCTGTTTCCTTTCCGTCCGCAGCTGCCCCCGCAGCCCCTCCCCCCTGCCGTATCCCACTCCCGCCTCCCAGCTACGCTTCCCTCCCTCTTCCCTATTTAATGGCGGGTGCTACTTGGGTGACTGAGCAATACCTCTGACCTCCTGGTCAGAGACCTGCTCTCTCCCCCAGCAGCTCCACGGTTGTGCCGCTGCCCTGTGCAGGTAGGTATTTGAGGCCCTCCTCCACCCACAGGTGCGCCTCATCCCTTGTGGTCCAGTGGGAGAGCCTTTCACTTCTGCTGGTCTGCTGTTGTCTGTCTCTGTGCCCCTTGTTTCTGTCTTCCATCTGTCTTCGTTAGTGTCTTGTTATTGTGTCTTTGTGTCTTGTTATTTGCCTTTGTTTTTTCTATCTTCCTGTTGTTTTTTGGCCTGTTTGTGTCCTCCATGCCTATTTCCTTTCCCGCCATTTCTGCCCCCCTCCCCTTTGCCGGTTCCCACTCCCGCTACCCAACTGCGCTTCCATTACCCTATTTAATGGCGGCTGCGCGTAGTGGGTGCGTCGCTGGCATGCCAAAGGCAAGCCCGTCTGTGCCCATACCCGACCAGAGCCAGGGACCCTGGTTCTCCGACCGCCCACCACTACAACTCAGCTGCCCTCCTTGCACTTAACCTCGGAAGGAACAACAACTGCCAGCTGACAACGCCAGTTCTCTTGCCGACAATCCTTCACCATCCTCCACACCCCACTGCCGCCGCACCCACAACGGACGCCAACACAACCAAAGCCCCGAGGTGCATCCTCCTCAACGTGCATTTACTGCCCTGACATGCTATAGAGATCTGGGACCTCCTCGGCGCCCTCTCGCCAGATGTCGCTTTCTTCAGGGAAACCTGGACCAATGCCTCCTCTGCCCCCGACATCGCCACTGCCATCTCCGATGGATACAAGATCCAGAGGAAGGACCGCCCCAACCGCCCAGGAGGAGGACTCGACATCACACACAATAGCTCCCTCCGAATCTTCACCTCCAGCATGAGCGACTCCCCTTCCACTACCGAACACCTCCACTTCCAGATCCAGACCAGCCCAAGAACGACGCTATGCGGTACCCCCACCTACAGACCCCTCGGACCTCGAACCTTGTTCACCACTACCATCGCTGACCTCATTGAGCCCCACGCCATTGCCTCCATGGACTACATACTCATCGGAGACCTGAACTTCCATCTCGACAACCTCAGCGACCTCATCTCCACCGCACTCCTGGGCAACCTCGCCAACATCGGACTGAAACATCTGGTCACCACCCCTACCCACAAGACAGGACACACCCTCGACCCCATCTATGCAGGAGGGAACAACATCCGCTTCAGCCATACCATGCATCCCCTTTGGACGGACCACCACTGCGTACACTTCTCTTTCAACAATGCCACCGCTCACAAACCCACCCCACGCCCAATGCGAAGGAACTGGAGCAAGGTCACAGAGGAGCACCTCAACTCCGCCCTCAACCATGATCCTCCTCCAGCCTCGACCGACGCCAACTCTGCAGCCAAAGAACTACACTGGTGGATCACCAACTGCGCAGACAAGCTCGCCATCCTCTGTAACCCTGACAGACAGCGCCCCATGAAGGCCACCTGGTTCACCACTGACCTGCAAGAATCCAGACGCACCTGCAGACGTCTCGAAAAATGATGGAGGAACAGCAAAACCAGGAAAGACCAGACCACCTACAGGAACGCCATGACAGAATACCACCAACTCATCAGATCCACCAAAAAAACCTTCATCCTCAACAAAATCCTCGGCAACTCCAGTAACTCAAAGGAACTCGTCAGCATCATCCAGCAATTCACCAAACCCCTAGCGAAGCCATGGACATCACACCCTCCCAGGACCTCTGCAACAAGCTCCGCTCCTACTTCCATCTGAAAAGCAAGGCCCTCTACGACAACTTCAGCTAACAGACTCTGGAAACCACTCCTTTCTCCAGCGACGACAGTCAGCATACCATCGCCGCCTGGACCCCGGTCACCACTGAAGATACTGTCACGCCCATGAAGAGCACTCACTCAGGAGCCCCCACGGACCCCTGCCCACCACACATCTTCTACAGAGTTGCCGCCATAGCACCCGAGCTACGACGCACCATCGATGCCACCTTCCAATCCGGCACTTTCCCCCACGACTTGAAACCCACAGAAGTCAAGCTCCTCCTCAAGAAACCCCCTGTAGACCCGATGGACCTGAAAAACTACCAACCCATCTCTCTCCATCCCTTCATGGCCTAAGTCACTGAGAAGATCGTCATCGCCCAGCTGACAGACTTCATTGAAAAAAAACACCACCCTCGACCCTACCCAATCCGGATTCCGCAGCAACCACAGCACGAGACCTCCCTCCTCGCCGCCACAGACGACATCTGCATGCTCCTCAACCAAGGCCAAACCAAGGCCCTCATCCTAAAAGACCTCTCCGCAGCCTTCAACACCGTCTCTGACCGCACTCTCACAGCCAGACTCCACGACGCTGGCATACAGGCAACCCCCCTCGACTCGCTCTGCTCCTTCCTCGCCGGCAGAACCCAAAGGATCAGACTCCTGCCCTGTCTCTCCGAACCCACAGAGATCAACTGCGGTGTACCCCAAGGATCATTGCTCAGTCCCACGCTCTTCCACATCTACATGGACCCCCTCGCCGTAAACAGCAGACAGCATGGACTCAGCATCGTATCCTACGCCGACAACATCCAGCTCATCCTCTCCCTCACGAAGGAACCCGACACTGCTGGACTCAGCTTCCACCAAGGAATGAAAGACGTTGCATCCTAGATGAGCAGCAGCTGTCTGAAGCTCATCTCAGAGAAGAAGGAAGTCCTCGTGCTCAGGGTCACCCCCTCAGCTTGGGACAACACCTGGTGGCTCACCGCCCTCATCAACCCCTCCAGCCCCACAGACCACGCCCGGAACCTCAGCATCATACTCGACTCCTCCCTCACCATCACCTGCCAGATCAACACCGTCTCCTCTACCTGCTTCAACACTCTCCACATCCTTCGCAAGACCTTCAAATGTATCCCCCCCAATCCAGAAAGGCCGCCACGCACGCACTCATAACAAGTAGACTGGGCTATGGAAATGCCCTCTATACTGGAATCCACAAATCTCTGCTATGCAAACTCCAGACCAATCCAGAACACCGTGGCCAGACTCATCCTCAGCATCCCATGACATGAGCACATCACCCAACACCTGCGAGACCTCCACTGGCTCCCCCTCGAGAAGAGAGTAACTTTCAAGCTACTCACCCACGCATACAAATCCCTCCACAACACCGGACCCAAATACCTCAACGAAAGAGTCTCCTTCCACGTACCAAAGAGAAACCTCTGCTCCGCCGACCTCGCCCTACCAGAAACCCCGCGCATCCGCAGAACCAGAGCGGGTGGCATAGCCTTCTCCTACGTGATAGCAAAGGCCTGGAACGAGTGCCCGGTCAACATCAGACACTTCCTCCACTCTGCACACCTTCAGAAAGAGCCTCAAGACCTGGCTCTTCGGCTGACTCTGAGCTGCACCCCCACCTCCCACAGCACCTTGAGACCTTCACGGGTGAGTAGCGTGCTTCACAATTCCCTGATTGATTGATTCCAGGTAGAACATATGGGCCCCAAACCGGGCTGGTACAGTCAATGATGGCAGCTGATGGGGCTCTGCAGTCCCCCCTTTAAAACACACGGGTAAGCCTCCTATTCACTCGGGGGACAATTTACAAAAGCATTTATGAGAAGTAGCACTGCAGGAATATTCGTTTACGTACTCTTACATGCCTGTGTGAATCATCTTAAATGCCCAGCTCCATATTACTAAATGTGCAAATAGGGCACAGTAATTTATATATGTACCAACGCTATAGGATTATGTCCTGCATATTCCAATGTTATACACATTTTTGATGTTTTAGGGCAATTCAAAAAGGTATGTTGGAGTATGTGTGAAGAGTATTACGGGAGTACTACTTTACCCATGCCAAAATGCCTTTGTAAGAAATCCCCTAAGAAAGACGTAAAGATCAGTGCACTGTCAGGGTGGAGTGGGGAGGGGGTGTAGTGTCCTGCCAGACATCTTTTAGTATCTCAGCAGGTACTAGTTTTACCAGCCACTCCTTTGTGGGCTGGCCACACACACCCCACACCCATCCACCACAGGTGTCATGATGGCCTGTTAATAAAAGAGCTTGAGTGCACGTGCTCGTGACTAGTTCAGTAAGCATCACCACTGTGTCTGTGTCATCATTCACAAAGTATGTAGGCCTAGAGCCCACGACTTTACAGGGAGCAGCCTTGCAGACGGAACTGGTTGTTTTAATAGTATGGGATCTCAAGTGTTACATTTTTATGCATTAAGGCATTATGCTTGTTGTCTGTTGTGATGATGCTACTTACAGGGTTGGACCAGCCTACAGGGCAATCAGAAAGTGTCCAATGGGCTGGTCTGACAGGTAACTGTAAGGGCCAGTTTTTGGCCTGTTTGTAGCCTGTTTTACGGCCTGCTCTCCTGGTTTTTGCTGTTCATTTCCCTGATATTGAAACAAACATTACCTGCAGCCAACTTAAATTCATGCAGTCCTCCATGCTGTGCAAAACACTTATTCAGCTTTTCTCTTCAAGTTCATAAGTGACCCAATTTGCAAAGGCCTCTTTTTAGCTTTCTAATTTACTAATGGGGGCCACTTTTATTTTGGTTCCTAGTTTCTGTTTCAATCCTACCTTGATATGGAATGAGCTGTCCCATCACAGTTCTGTTCCTCAGGCGACTAATTGTAAACATGTGTTTATAGTTAGTTTCTTATTTAGGAGGACAGCACCACCATCTGGTTTTTAGCCCTCTGTGAGTCATTCACGAGTGGCTGAAACACACGCAATAATGAGCTTTGGTGGCTGCCAGCGTCCTCTCCATGGAGGTTCATGGGCCTCATTTCTGTCCATTCGTCTCGGCTGTTGAAGATTATTTATTTCCAGCGGCGGTTTCTTCATTGGAGCGCGGGGGCATTGCCCCCCTGTTTGTTTTGCTGCCCCCGAGCAAGCCCCATATTAAATGTTAACTTTCAATTAGTTGTGATTTATTTTTTATTTTTTTTGCCAAGGTGCGCAGGCGTTGCATGACACGGGCAAAGTTTGGCTTTTTTAAGGCGAGTTACTCAGGGCAGTTCATCGTAGATGGGGGATGGGAGCTTGTATGATTGAGAGGTTAGAATATCGGGCCTCCAAGGGGGAAGTGCGCAGGTCAGGTTGGTCGTGTGCCTTGCTCTGTCCAGCCCGACATGCGCTCTTAAACCCTAGCCTAACTACAATGCAAAACCTGAGGGGATTACGGATACAGCTGCCAGGTTTCCAAAGGAGCGTTGGCAGCCCCTAACCCTGCCAATCCTCACGCTGCTCAGAGCAGCGTCTCGATTGGCTCAGGACAGGAGTCACCATGCGCGCCTGGAGGGAAAGTAAGTGTTTTCTCTGAGACGGACCGGGACCAGGCGGTGAGTCACTCGTACTCACTTAGTCCACAGTGTGTCCTGGGAAGCACATAACTTTGTGAAATATTCGAGTACACTGTTTATTCAGTGCTGTGGGCATCGATGTATTCTGTGTCTGTCATTTCTTTCACTTATTGAGAGCTATCAGGGAGTGACTCACGTAGTGACGTTCCTAGGTCGCATACATATCCCTGGTAGTGCACAGCCTCCAGGGACTGGTACTCGATCCCATCTCTCCCCACAGCCGGTCCGATAAACTGGCTCCCTGCCTGCTCGGCCAAAGTCCCAGAGGCCCAAGAGGTGATTGAAATACAGAGATTCAGCTGGTGCAGGGGTGGCTCGAGGACAATCTGCAGCCTGTCCGTGCAGCTCCCACTCCAGGAGATGTGGCGCTACATTAAAACCAACCCCACGTCAGGTCTGCACTGAAGTGGAGCACTGAGGAGTTCCCGGACACACTCTGCAAAACAGCAGGCCGCTGAAATATTGTATAGCGCTGAGATGCCATTCTTGAGACCCATCAGTAACCATGGAGACTTAGTTCCCTTCGATGACCGCTGCACAGTGTCTCTACTGTACTCTTGCACACCCCTTGAGTGGCTCTCTGCATAGCTCTCTGCAGTGCACCAGGAGCTCCTTGGGTCTTCTGCAAACTCTGTGTAGTTTGATTGCATAAGCCCATCAACGCGCGAGCGGGACGCGCGCGGGACGAAGACCGGGGCGAAGCCCGGGCAAAGGGCGGGCCCGTTTAAGCCCGTTCAAGCACGGGCTAGACCAGACCGGGCCCCCCCTCTTGGTCTCTGCTTAGTGCACCGCTAAAGAACGAGGTAATGTCAACAAGGGAGATGAGAAGCAAAGCCACGGCATTAACGTCCATGGTTGCAGGTACTCTGGATAGTTTTCTCATTAGGGCCAACACTGTGGTGAACAATGAACTAACCGTCTTGGAAAGACGGCTTTCGGATGGGATTGAAAGCACCAGAAGATCCTCTCTGGGTCTAATTGCGACTGTTAGAACCCCTGAGAAGGCGGATGATTCCCACATAGCTCTCTTGGACAGTATCGACCAAACGATTAAATCAGTCTTGCAAGAGCTTAGGACTACCTCATCTTCACGCCGAGATTCGCTCGAGCCTATTCCTGAGTGTGTATCTGCTTCTACATCTGAGGCAGTTCTGACTTTGGATGAGGGGAGTGACCTAAATGTATCCCACGCACAAGGGTTGCGGGAGGGTGCTGTCCCAAAAAGGAAAAGAGGGAGGAAGTTCAAGGAAGGAAAAAGGGCTAAATTAGATCTTCCCCTTGAAAACCCAGCAAACACTTCGCTCTCAGCGGACAGTCCTCCAACTTTAAGTCTCAATGTAATTGCTAATTCAACTGATCCCGTACAAATACGGCCGTTAGCACAGCCTGCCTCTTTTATCTTTAGTGAGGGGTCGGTGGGGGGGGGGGGATCAGTCAACCAACGCCCTTATTAATGTTTTGAAGGAATTTTTAGTCCCCCTGATGGCCAGATTCGACCATATTGATGCTAGGTTAAAAGAAATAGAAACGGTTACTGGGGGTATTGAGGATTACCTGAGGAGCAAGGGCAGCACCCAAAGTGTGGCTTCAATGAATATGGTTGTTCCCCCTCTGTCTAGTTCTGCTGGTTTGATAACTCCCGTGACAGCAATCCAACCTATCCCAACACCCCACTTTCTACTCCTGTAACGTCACTACCCTCCCTCGGGCAACCATCCTCCCTAGTAAGGAAATCTAACCTGGCAGTCAAATCAAATTCAACTAAGTTAGTGAAGACCCCCACTGAGATTGGGGGCCGTACTACTCAAGATTCAGGCAGTTTAAGTTGGAAAAATGTAGTTAATCTTCCCCCAGAGGCAGAACCTCATGTAGTAATTTTAAGCGGCGTCCCTGAGCTTACTAACTCTGCACCAGAAACCTTTGATTCCCTAAAAAACAAAGTGATCAGCTGGCTGAATATTCATAGACCCCTCCCCCCCAATATGAGAGGTGATTTGTTGACGGTCAGGAGGGTTGCATGGGTGGGAAATACTGCGAAGAAAATCAAGGGTGACTGCATTCTGGTGAATTTTAGAAATCCACAGATTGTCTCTCATATTTGCAACTGGCTCGGTAGTTCGGGAGGCACATCTATTCAACCTCTGCCACTGTCCTTTTTTTACCCCCCACGAAATATCCGAATCCATCCAGGGAATGACGAAGGGTGGACATGGGTGGGACCCAGTTTCCAGGGCAGAAGGCACAGGTACATTCTTTATGATGCACCTACTTTAGGTGATTATTCTTGTACCAATAGGTACAGTTGCCTTGAGCAGGTAGATTGACTTCGCTGGGAGGATGGCACTGGGGGAAGTGAAGGGGGGGCTCCTCATACAGTGCAGCTGGGGTCAGTGATAGCCATCCCTGGTAGCGGGCATCCTCCACGAGGACATTCACCCCCTGGCCCGGCGAATGCTAGTAATGAAGAATTCTCTATGCAACCCCCCGACACCCCTCACGGCCCATCTGTATTAAAAATCCTTTCCTGGAATGTAGCAGGCCTTGGTAACAAGCTGGCCTGCCCCGAGTGGGGCTCATTCATAGATCTGCATGATATTTGCCTTTTCCAGGAAACATGGGCGAGGAAAGAGCAATTTTGTGTGGGATTCGCTTCATTCTCAGTCCCTGCCAGGTGGGGTGGAAAAGGTCAACCGTCAGGGGGTTTAACAATCTGGGTTGCAACCCATTTGGGTTGCAGTGCCAGAGCCTTGGACACAGGGACAGAGGATGTTCAGTGTGTGTTTCTGGAGTGGCGGACTGGCTCCAGACTTGCTCTGGTCAATGTCTACTCCAGACCCGTGAGCCTCTCCGCCGAGTCAAAGGCCATTGAAGAGCTATCCACTGTCCTGACTAGAATCCCTGAGGGTGTCACATTCGGGGTGGGAGGAGATCTTAATTCCCTCTTTGAACCACTTGAGGGGTTGTTGGATGGCGCAAATCAGGAGGAAGACGATTTATGGAAAATCCCACATGTGGTAGGCCCCACGGCAAGGATATGGGGTCCTCTGGCCGTCCAAATTACATCCCTGACGTTGGCCCACTCGATCAGGGCATGTAATGGCCGCGCAAAATCCGATAACCCCTCTATGCCCACCTTTAATAAGGCAGGGAGGGAGGCACGACTTGACTATATTTTTGTTGAGTGCAGGGCTTGGAACAGAGTTCTAGACTTTAGGGTGGTATCTAGGGGAGAGAGCGACCATAACCCCTTGATCCTGGATTTCTCCGCACCAGGCGTGTGTAAGGGTAGTTCATTATCGCAGTCTGATACATCTAGCAGGGTTATCCTGTCTAGTAACAGACGTAGGGTAAGATGGGACAAGCTGGTCGACAATCCCGAGGGACTATGTGAACTGTATGGCAGGGTCAGCCCAGTATTGGTTGATGTAGTTGCTCTTATTGAGCAACAACCTGCGTTTTGATTTTTATGAAAGACTGGGAGAACTTAATAAGTCACTATTTAATAGTCTCTCAGATATCTTAAATCCCCCAGGCCCTAGTGGGAAAAGGGTAGGAAGGAAGCCATCCTGGTATAAGAGGGCATGTAGATTGGCGAAGAGAGAACTCCTTGATGCATTGAAAGATAATACAAGCAGGGATCTCATTCAATATAGGAGGCAAGTATACCGGCAGCTAATCTATCATGCCAAGCTTGAGTGGGGGAATGAAAATTGGGCTAGGTTAACATCAGCCTTAGCGGGTAAGGATGCACGGAAGTTTTGGCAGATTGTGACCACTGGCTCGGTTGAACCAGAGCTAGCAGTGATGCCGAACATTGCTGCAGAGGTATGGGAAGAACACTTTAGCACTCTTTATAAGGGGGACAATTCCTGTATGGAGGTCCCTCCGGGTGATTTGTTGACCAGCCACGTCGATGGCTCATCCGAGATTAGTTTTACTCTGGGCGAGGTCTGGGCTGCTATATCCAAGCTCCCTGTGGGCAAAGCACCAGGGTTGGACAAGGTCCCGGGAGATCTTTATAAACACGAACCCGGGGTTTGGGCTCCCTATCTTTTAACAATATTTAATGCAATCTCTGGAGGTATGGCGGTCCCAAGTACTTGGCTGGGAGCAGAGGTAGTCCCTATTTTTAAGAAGGGGTCGCCTCTGCTACCAGCCAACTACAGGCCAATCAGCCTAATAGATGTAGCTCAGAAACTCTTCGCAAGGCTGATTTTGGACCGCCTCCTGGATTGGATGGAGGAATCTGAGATCCTAAGTCAGTATCAGGCGGGTTTTAGAAAGAGCGTATCTACCACTGACCAGATTTTCAGACTGGCTATGCTCTTCTGGAAAACGGTCAAGGTTGAGGGCGGTTCATTATATACTGTCTTCGTAGACCTGCGTGAGGCCTTCGATCTGGTCCCACGCTGTAAACTCTGGAGTGTTTTACGGGAGCTAGGAATCCCAGCCCCCCTTTTGGATATCATAATACGACTCCATACTCATAATTTCGCAAGGGTCAGGTGTGGGAGAGAAGGCAATTTGTCATCTAGCTTCTCCGTTGGCAGGGGGGTTAGGCAGGGTTGCGTTTTGGCGCCAACCCTCTTCTGCCTCTATGTAAACGGAGTAATCTCCCATCTGAATGCGGTCCCCAATAGAGACGCCCCAAGGCTTGCTGGTACAGGGATTTAAGCGATTATGTTCGCTGATGATACCCTGTTACTCGCTAAGACACCAATGGGTATTCAGCGAGTCTTGGATGGTTTTGTCTCTTTTTGCCAAGACCGGGGGCTGGAAATAAATACGGCCAAAACGAAACGAAATTTATGATTTTCAATCCTCCGAAGACATCCCGCCCAAACCCTGCTATAGATGGTGTGCGCCTGGAAAGAGTCCAGACGTTCGAGTATCTGGGTTTGACTCTTAACGAAACTATGACCTGGGCTCAACACCAGACCAAATCCCAGTTAAAGTTAACTCAAAAGGTGGGGGGGATCCTCAAACTATGGAATAAATCCACGACAAAACCCATTGGGCCCCCTCTCAAAATTTACAAAATGCAGGCACGTGGGGCGATAATCTATGGTGGTGAACTGTGGGGCCACAATTGTGCCCCTGCAATTACAGCCACGGAAAACAAGTTTCTTAGGCAGTTGGCTTCCCTGCCTATTAGCACACCCCTTCTTCCCCTCAGGCTTGATTTGGAATTAAGATCACTAAAGGAGGAATTGGGCCTAAAGCCTCTAACTTTCTGGAGGCGCCTTTGGGTAACCCCTGAACTTTTTAGTTACAGGCAAGAACTCTTGGAATTGTTAAAATTCCCAAATGCGTGGAAACTTCCCTGGCTAAAATATATAAAGCAGGAATTTGAGAGGCTAGGTTGCCCTTTACTGTGGACTAACCCGGAAGAGGCTTGTAGAAACATATCGCGTAAAGACTTGGTCAATATGTATTATGATTATAACTTGTCTGCTTGCTTACTAAATGACCAAATGGGGACATTGTCCAGCACATTCATAATAATGAAAGATTACTACAAGATGGAGACCGTGCTGGACGACATTAGTCCCACTGGCCTAAGGAAGCTGTTTCTCCAATGGAGGCACAACTCCCTACCAATCAGAGCCCTTACCAGCAGATGGTACCCACATACTCTCAAAAATTGTCCAGCTTGCACCGAGGAGCTGGAGAATGATATTCATGTAATGTTCTTCTGTCCTTCCTAGCGGAAGCCTAGGAAGAAGTGGATCATTCCTATATGCAGAAACCTGGGGATTAGGCATTGTTTGCACTCTTATCGAATATTAAAAACTGACCTATCCCCACCAATTGTTTTTGCTGTAAGTAAATTTTTAGCTGCCATGTGAAATATCAGAAGAAATTATGTGGTAAAATGAGATTCAGTGTACCGATGTTTAGCTTAAGATGCATGAAGGCTATTAACGAGGAGTGGGACTTTCAGTTGACCGTTTTGTATAAATAAAGAAAATGTTTTTATGACTAATAACTTTTATGGGAAGATGTACTCTTGGCTTTTATCTCACAATTTGTAATGATTTGTGCTGGTATTGTATTGTGATCTCTTTTATGACATTTTTAAGTTGAAATAAAGATGCTGCCGCATAAGCTCCGGACAGTGTGTTAATTGTGCACATCTTTCTACAGCGCTCAGTATGATAGCTCCCTGCTGTGCTGAGCAGCTTCCTGCACTGCTCAAGCATACACATGCAAGCTCCCTGTACAGCTCACTGCTGTTATGCACAGGAGTCCTGAGACCAACACTTTAAGTCAGCCGAGTCCTGACATCTGTCAGTCCGAGCACTAATAAAATACAACTTTGAAACGAGCCCCTATTGGACCCTATATTTTTATATCCCTAACTTTACAAGCAAAATCACTGATTTATTACGCAACAAGGGCTACAAACACCCTTAAGCACATCAAATTGAACAGCGCAGTCCCTGTTTATATTTCGGTTTTAGTTCATTTTACATTTCCTTACATTATTTTTTTTTTCCAGCTGTTGTGCTTCTCAATCTTTTTCAAGCAACATACGACTCTTGTATAGTGCACACTGATATATGCCTTAAAGTGTCTGGGTGAGTTGAGGTTGTGGGTGGGTGGTTATTACAGGGCACTATTGTTTGGCACATTGATCAGAAGCTGTCAAGCAGTCCTGAAGGATTCCTTTTCTACTCATGCCGTCAACAAAGGTGCATTGGTTCGCTGTGTGATGAAGCGGCCAAGCAAGCATGCAGATGATACCCGTCGCTAAAACAAATAGATTACATTAAGGAAGCCCATGGATCGGCGACTCTGGAAACATTCAATAACACATTGCCAGTTGTACGGCAGACCCTGCACATTTGAGACATACTGCTCATCCTAAATAGGATGCACATTTAAATATTAATTTCTTCCCCTCCCTACCAAAATAAATGAAATGATGAATGGAAATTACCATGTTTTTCCACCCTCTCTCATAGTCTGTGTGCAACACAAGTAAACGGTGCTTCAGGCTCCATATGATTTAAATACATGTTGTAACAATGGTGAAGGGCCACAGAAACTAGGGCTGCAATAGCAGGGTATTTAACTTACAAATGGGGAGAAAATCCCAATGAAACCGTAGGGTCAACAGCGTGTGCCATTCAAAAGGACTTACTATTTCATGCCAATGGTTTCGACAAAGCTCCACCCTTTTTTCGTGCACTTCTGTTTTTCCATTGTCATAGGTTATCTATATTTATTTTCATGTCCTTTATATGTACATGCTGGCAGAGAAGAAGTTTGCATGTGCATAATAAATTCCAATTTTGTACTGCTAATGCTAGCACCACCCAGCACCACCACTATCTCTACAATTTCTACTACAACCACCTCGCCTCACACTCGCAGCACCGTGCACCCAGCCTTCCAACACGTCCCCTCACCCTCCACTTCCACTCCCCATCTCCACAACCACGTCTTCATCACCTCTTCAGATAGTTCACCCCTCCCCACCTCCCCCATTAACTCCATTCCAGATGCTACTCCAATCTCCCCTTACACAGCTACTCCCGATAAGTCTGCAGTCCCACACTCTCCCCCTCCTTGCACTACAGTTCTCACTGTCTCCCCTCCTACAGACCACACCAACACCCCCTCACGTCCCCTCTCTACTGCCCCCCTTCCCAGCGACTCCCACTCTGCATCAATGCCACATAAAGAATCAAACACCCTTAAAGCACACATCAATACCCCTTCTCGTCCCCTCTCTGCCCCTCCCGTCCCCACGCACTACCACACTGAAAAACCACCACTCCTCAAACCAGCACACGTCAGGCCCTGGGACAACACACAAGCCACAACCCCTCCTCAATTAACCACAGGCCAGGGTATTAATATGATAACGTCTACACATGACCCCAGATTAGATGAGATACTACTATCCTTACAACAAATAAAAGCGATCATCCAAACTCTTCATGTCCTGATCCGGCAACAACCCAAGCCACAAGCGAAACCCATTCAGCAGTCATGTACTAGCCCCTCGCCTCAGTTACCCCCCAGATGGAAAACAGTACCTTACCCCAATGCCTCAACCCGTCTAGTCAGGGAAAAGCAAACCCTATCACCGAATGATCTTACTTCCCTACTTCATTCTTACGAACCCCCTTCCGTACCCGCTAGACCTGCCCGTGCGGAGAATACGCAGAAACTGTCCTTAATCCAACCCATCCATTCCATTCAGAATTACAAGACACATTCCAAGAGGTATTGTTGAAAACAACCTCAAAAGAGTACCTATCTCCCACGACCAGAACACCACCCCGACCAAGGCCCAGATAAAATGTATTCTACTAAACAGTAGATCGGCAGCACGTCATGCTGCCGATATAGCTGACCTCATTATAACCAATTAACCCGACCTTATAATCTTAACGGAAACCTGGCTAAACGAATCATCCACGCCCATCTTTGACATACTAGTTCCCTCAAAATATCACATCACCAGACTTAGTAGACCCGATAGGCTTGGTGGTGGTATTGCCTGCATCCATAGGAACAACCTCTCTGTAAACCGCTCCATCACCACGGTGTACTCCTCTTGTGAATACATTTGCCTACACATCACTAGCAATAACAAGCCAATATGCTCACTACACTCTTTCTACCATCCTCATGGTAACAACCTTACCTTCATCGAACACATGATGGATATCCTAGCCACAAATGTCGGACAACAGAATACACAGATCTTCCTGGGGGATTTCAACCTCCATTGGAACGATCCCGACGACCCAGAGGTCAATAGCCTCAAAGCGTTCCTTCCTGACCTTAACTTGTCCCAAATCTGTGACAGCCCTACACACGAAAAGAGCTCAATCCTTGATCTAGTAATTTCCAAAGCAGACTCTACCCAGCTGTAATTGATTCTCCCTTGCGATGTGTCCGACCATTACATAATCACTTTCCATATCAGGGAAGTAGTTAAACTTCTCTCTGTACAACCATCAAGAACAAAAAGCTGGAAGAGGAACCTAGAAAACATCAATCCTGCCGATCTTGCATCCGCTAGTCACATCCTCACACCCCCACCCGATGGATCAAAGGATGTACAGGATATAACCACTCACTACTTCAACTCTATGAACAGGGTACTCGACACCTTAGCTCCCCTGCAACTTAAAAGAGTCGCCACCAAAATCTCTAACCTCTGGTATGATGGTAGACTAAATGAGGACAGAAGATCACTGAGAGCAATTGAAAGACAATGGAGAACCGCCCCATCCGCTACCCACCTCAAAATACTAAGAAGCACCAGAAATGCCTATTACAGAAGGATTAGATGCGCAAAAGCTGATTTCATATGCAAACAATTAGACCAAGCCAAAAATCACCCCAAAAAACTGTTCGAAATAATCAAAGCTCATTCGAAGGGTGTTACCCACTCCCCCCAAGCCAATCCGGATACGCGACCCAATTGCGAAGATCTTGCCTCCTTTTTCACAACAAAAACTGAAAACTTAAAGACAGACCTACTTAACGATCTATTATCCCTGACCGATCCACACTCAATCCCCGCACTGACCACCCCGCTTTACTGCTCTGCAAGGCTTGACCTCAAGAACAATGCCTCCTGGACCGCCTTCAACGTCTACAGTGAAGAAACTATCCTAAACACGCTCACTACTTTGAATCCCTCCAATCATTTCACAGACCCTCTCCCAGCATCCCACCTAAAGACCTTCATTCCACTGCTAATGCCCCTATGGACTAAGATTATCAATATCTCTCTTCTGCAAGGAACCATCCCAGACATCCTCAAAACTGGTCGGGTTTCCCCCATCCTATAGAAAGTAACAGCAGATCCCTCACTCTTGAATAACTATCGCCCAATATTTAACATCTCAACCCTGGCCAAACTGCTCGAAAAATGTGTCCACATGCAGCTTAGTAACCACATAGACCATTTCAACCTACTCGACCAATTCCAATCAGGCTTTCGTTCAGGGCAAAGTACCGAATCAGCCATGACTCACATAATAGATGACGCATTACAAATACTGGATCAAAACAAAGCCTGCTTGCTAATCTTACTGGACTTATCCTCAGCCTTCGATACAGTGAAACACGACAACCTACTGGACCTCTTGAAGCAAAGAATGGGACTATCTGGAACGGTGTTAAACTGGTTCACCTCCTTCCTTCAAAACAGAACACAAAGATTCAAGATTAACCAATCCTTATCTAACCCCACCCCAGTCACATTGGGAGTACCCCAGGGATCCTCCCTCTCCCCAACACTCTTCAATTTATTTATGGAACCACTCACTGAGCTTCTCAACTCCGCAAACATCCATTATCACATTTACGCCGACGACACATAGCTCTATATTAAGGTCCACTCTCTTGAAGACATCAAGTCCCTTAACTCAACGCTCCAAAAGACACAGACCTGGCTGGCTAGGAACCCTCTAAAACTAAACACGCTAAAGACAGACTTCCTCCTAATCGCTCCCCCCTACCAAACATCCACGAGTGGATGAAGCACCTAACTGCACTCGACGGTCAGCCTCTCATCATCGATTCCGCTAAATCCCTAGGAATAACCCTGGATAATAAGCTAAATATGCAGAAGCACATCCGCGCTGCAACTAAAAGGGCAAATTTTCAGATAAACACCCTGAGAAAATTGAAACCCTTCATACCCGCAAATGACTTTAAACAGACAGTCCAAACTCTAGTAATTCCCAGAGTTGATTATGGGAGTGTCGCTCTTTGTGGCCTTCCTAAATCAACGACCGCTCCGCTAAGAGCCACAATCGATACAGCCGCTAGACTCATCACTGGCAACATAAGAAACCACCACATTTCCCAGACCTGCAGGCCTTCAACTGGTTACCTTTTGAAGCCAGAATCCATTTAAAAATCGCTTGTATGACACATAAGGCATTGCATCACAAAACCCTGAGGTACCTAGCGGAGAAACTAGTACTATCGGGTGGTAACGGATCTACCAGGAGTTCTGATAATCTTCTACTTAAACCACAACGTTTCTCCAAGAAGAAAACATATAATCGTACCTTCTCTGGAATGGCTCCCAGGATTTGGAACGCCTTACCCCCAGAAACAAGACTTAATCCGTCCACTGCTTTTTTTAAAAAAAGAAGTGAAATCGATATTCATGTCTAAATTCCCTTGAACTTTCTCTTATACACTCCTGTAGATATATGCTAACCTCTAATAGTTACCAATACTGTATTCGCATAATTCTGAGTTTTCTATATGTATATGTCATCCACCTATATCTGCGCTCTGATACCCGCAAGGGTCTTGTTCGCGCTAAACAAAACTGTCAAAATAAATAATTAAATAGCTACAACAATTTTTATCATGCTGGTACCAATGAAATGCATATTGATAGATACATGATCAAAGCATGGTATCCTCCCTTTGGGATTACGGTCAATTTATCATTATTATTTGTTGAATGATCTTTTTTGCGCATTTTCTTTTTACAATAACAGGGTATTCTGATGGCACTCTGAACATACTTTGTGAGAATCCTGTGATATTTGCAGAAATAGTTTTCTTGATTATTTTCAGTGCAGCTGAATTCTAGTCTAAAAGTCTGTTTAGGAATACGTGTTACTTGATTATTAACCCTAAATAAAGTAGATCCACTGTGAGGGTTTACATGGCCATCATAATTATTTCAGGTTCATTGAAATTTATGAAAACGGGAAAATATGCTGACCAAACATTTAAGTGATATAAAATGTGAGATAACATTAGGCCCCTAATTTAAGGATAATGTCTAGCAGCAAATGGCATGTTTAAGACTGTCTGATGCGTAAAATCTGATGGTTTTCCAGTTAAAATACAGTGTTATTCTGAATAAGCAGCTACCTAAGTCACTATCATATGAAATCTCTTTATTGATGTCATAACTATAATTTCACAATTGTTTAATTAATCTTCTTTGTTTCACAAATATGCTTGAAAATGCCCCATTTGCCCACTCCTTTTTCAAAATGTTCCTGGGGGGTAGAGACCCCCCCCCCAAACCCTCCTAATGACGGTCGGGCTCGCTCACTACGCTCGCTTGCCATAGGTTACTCATCTTGAACCTTTTCGCCTTACCACTTTTAAATGTCACCAGCCGCACTGTTTATATCTTATTATTAACCATGTAAATTGTTCCTGTTGGCTACTTGCTGACTGCTTTGAACATTGTACCGACATTTTTAGCGAATCCAGGATTTACTTTCGCGGCATGCCTGAACCCTCTTGAGAAAGG
Source organism: Triturus cristatus (assembly GCF_964204655.1). Classification (NCBI taxonomy): domain Eukaryota; kingdom Metazoa; phylum Chordata; class Amphibia; order Caudata; family Salamandridae; genus Triturus; species Triturus cristatus. The sequence continues at coordinate 408,938,372 of NC_140585.1, read as the reverse complement.
CATGGGGCGTGCTAACATCATTAAGATGTTGGAAATTCATGACTCCGGGTGGGGCCAGGTGGAGTTGTGGGGGTGACTCGGATGGGTTAGATAGTTAAATGAAAGTTTAAGGAAACCTACATTACAATGAACGTACTTTTAAACTAACTGGAAGATAGAACTAGTGCCAGAAACAAGATAAGGAACTAGCCATGAAAACTCTGCCGGTGATATTTAAACACCGATAATTAATCAGTAGTTTTTTTTTGTTTTTTTTTAAAGCATAGCCCTCTAAGGTAGTGTATACATGCCAACATTTTAAAACAGGAGAGTGGGAGACTGAAAATAAAATCGGGGAAATGTATTTTCCCCATTCACATCTGCTAAAGTAAAGGCAATTTCAGGCGGGAGATGGCCCCAAAAAAGGAATTGTTGACTACAAAATTCGTGTGTCTCTCTTCTGAATCGGGTCTATTGGCATGTATGGTTGTGCAATGCATTTGGTGCCTATCAGTAATTCTGTCTCTTGTTTTACGCCATGCGACCACTGGAGGGCAGTGGACCCTATCTCAACAGAAAGAAAGGGTCCCCCACAGGACCACGGTTGAGGCAGGTGCTTCCGTTTCCTTTCAGTGGCAAGAAATTCAGAGTCCTTTACTGACGTCAAACATATAGAAGAGGCGGTCATCCGTTCAGTATAAGAAATATAAAAATAGTTGACGAAAGGTTATGTTCTTTCGATCCACTTTCGATAATTATGCATTGTTGCTATAACAATACACCGTACACTTCTTTGCAGGTTTCACTGCTGTGAGAGTGAGCCGCTGTTTGTTTAATTGGGCATAATTCCTTTTTTTATAAATTAATTTCAGGCAAATCCTTTTTCTGTTCTTACAAACCAGATATGCAAAATATAAAGTAAAATACATGTTTTTTCGGGAATCAGTTGCATACATGCCAACATTTCAGAGCAAGCAAGTGGGATATTTAAAAACAAAAAAGGGCGAATGCATTTTCCCTACTGACTTATATAGAAGCAGAGGGAACCTGCCTGGATCGGGTCTATTGGTATGTATGATGACAGACAATCAGCATTTCATTATTGGTAGTTTAATAACAGCGCAAACATGAATAGAGGTCTAAACTCTGGCAAACAAAAATAGAGTTTTAAACAGTTTTTGTTACTATGTTCAACTGCTAAAACAAATGTGGAGGCCTGTGACATAATCTAATCTCCCCCTAAGAGCATTAAGGGCAAATCGTTAACCTTTGATGTTAGAGGTAGTTGCTGGAGTGTGAGATTGGAGCGTGTGAGACAGGCATCAAAGCATTATTTTTGGCATTTTTAAAACACTCCAAATCGGGTTTCCGCATGCAGGAATCAGGAGGCGGGAGACTAGCCTTGAAATCGGGAGGGTTGGCATGTATGCATTTGCTATTTGTCTAGCTTGCCGTCCATATTTCGTGAACATTAGGTCCGTTCATGTAAATGTTAGCAGCAAAGACAGCCGTATCCTCCGTGCTCTTTACTACAGAGCAGCTCCACCGGCGAACTGGGACCATAATTAAATTCCTGCAGTCTCCAGTCCTCTTTCAATTACACAGGCTCTTAAGAAATGTTTTGTCCACAGCTCAATAATCGGATAAAAGGGTATCAAAAGTTTTCTAGGAAAGGGTAATGTAGGGCTTTCGTATGTGGCAATGTCTGCCACAGCCAAATCCAGTAGAGGCTGAACACTTACCCTAGGCGCCTCTACACTGTCCTCTTCTTCCTGACTCCGGTCCCTCAGCAGGATGCAGGAAGCACCCGGCTCCCAGCCTCCCAATAGCCAATCAAAACGCTGCAATGCAGCGTTGTGATTCGTCTGAGCTCCATGGATCAGCGCTCAGTTAGGGAACGGGGGCCTAGGCATGTTCTCTACGCAGGCTGTAATGCGAAGATGCGAAGTGCACATGACTGTTTGGCTGGCCCAAGATGGCAAGCTAAATAGTCATGTGCACTTAGGAGTGGCCAAACTACTTCTCCCCTGCTCCTCTGTCGTCGGAGCAGCACCGCCCAAAACACAAAGCTGCAGCAGAAGGAAACATAAAATAATAACACAAGTTATTATTATTTTATGTTTCCTTTACTTCACTGCTGCGAAGCAGTGGAGCGAAGCTCATCCGCCTTAGCGGAGGAGCCGCCACTGGACAAATAAACCAGGGTTGGTGGTAAGTGTGGTCCCTAAGGTTGTCGATGCCTACATTTAAATTTTTGGAATTTATACGCCATTGCTTTCGCATCAATTGCATGTGATAGGTGGTACACATAAAACAGTGGCTCCACTACGATCTAGGAACAAAAAACCCATCCAGCACGCAATAAACATGGAGCTAACTCAATTGCAATGTCAATAACTTTATTATACACACTTTTACAGGAGACAATCATTATCGATTAACATTATACAAAGGGGTTACATTTTAGGGGAAGGAAGGAGGTGATGAATACCCCATTGGGGTCCTGAGGAAATGCAGTTTCATCACACATACACACCCACAGCCGCAGACATTCACACACATGCACACCATTTAGGAGCCAGCCAAATATGGCTTTCTACTGTCACAACCTGGATCCTCATGGGAAACCTGGCTGCAGCAAAAGCTTTGTATAACACACAAAATGGATAAGGGGGGTCCAAGGGAACAGATTTAAAGACCTGCGAGAAGTTTTATTCCCCTAATACGTAATATGCAACACACAAACATAAACTCTCGGGTCTGAGCAACTTTAGAACTAGAGCATGAAAGGAGAGATACTATAGTCAAGCTGTGTCTAAAATGACAGTGAACAAATCAGAAAGGAAAGAAATCCCTTTAAGGATGAATGCCCTCACTCACCCGAAGGTGACATGCTTCATCATTTAGGCTTTCTCCTCTCAGTGGGAAAACCTAGTCCCACTGAGGGCTACAACCACCGCACTGAGAAGTGGGAGCTCAGGGATGTTTTTGTTTAAGATTTTAGGATACTCAGATCCCAAAGATGAGCACTAATGTGAGAAGAGGACGCAGCGCAAAGAAATTCAAAAGTGTGTGAAGTGTGAGCTAAAACTGGCTAGCGCTATTGAAAAAATGATTTTTATTGACTCATTAGCCCTGCCAGAGATAAAAAAACAGTGCAAAGCAGTTACTATTGAAAACTGCTAGATGACAAGGGTCAACATGTTTCAGCCAATGACCATCTCAAAAGTATGTGTGGCTTTCATCAGGACCAAAAAACAAAGCTGCTGCTAGAAAGTGTTACACACGTGCAAATAAAGTTTGAAAAAAAGACCAAACCAGTTAATGCTTTAGCGGATACAATCTCGCTGGAACTTGTCCAATCTGTGGGACAAGTGAGCCCACCTCAACCTGGTTACAACTCAGGGAAGGGAGCCCCGCTCTCTCCGTCGCGAGCGGGGCTCCCTTCCCTGAGTTGTAACCAGGTTGAGGTGGGCTCACTTGTCCCACAGATTGGACAAGTTCCAGCGAGATTGTATCCGCTAAAGCATTAACTGGTTTGGTCTTTTTTTCAAACTTTATTTGCACGTGTGTAACACTTTCTAGCAGCAGCTTTGTTTTTTGGTCCTGATGAAAGCCACACATACTTTTGAGATGGTCATTGGCTGAAACATGTTGACCCTTGTCATCTAGCAGTTTTCAATAGTAACTGCTTTGCACTGTTTTTTTATCTCTGGCAGGGCTAATGAGTCAATAAAAATCATTTTTTCAATAGCGCTAGCCAGTTTTAGCTCACACTTCACACACTTTTGAATTTCTTTGCGCTGCGTCCTCTTCTCACATTAGTGCTCATCTTTGGGATCTGAGTATCCTAAAATCTTAAACAAAAACATCCCTGAGCTCCCACTTCTCAGTGCGGTGGTTGTAGCCCTCAGTGGGACTAGGTTTTCCCACTGAGAGGAGAAAGCCTAAATGATGAAGCATGTCACCTTCGGGTGAGTGAGGGCATTCATCCTTAAAGGGATTTCTTTCCTTTCTGATTTGTTCACTGCCATTTTAGACACAGCTTGACTATAGTATCTCTCCTTTCATGCTCTAGTTCTAAAGTTGCTCAGACCCGAGAGTTTATGTTTGTGTGTTGCATGCAGCAAAAGCTTACCTTGCATAGAGGGACCTTTATACTGACACCAGTACAGCATTGGGCAATGGGGTACATATCATGAACAGGTGTCTCTGGATTTATATTTCATTGTAGTGTGCAATATATTAATTTCTAGACATATAGGGTCGTTGTAATGAAGACAGTAGCAATGCATTGCATTTGAATAGGGCATGCGCTGACCCCATTCACTACACCTGGCCAGAGGTCACTACCCAATTGCAGAAAGATGACATTTCCATGTTTAGATCATTCTGTCTGATTATTTTTGAATGCGTATGGGGGGTTGTTGTTTGCAATTGTTTTTCCATCAGCGTAATTACGACCAGAGGACACAAGCCATTTGGAAAAATTCCGTGTCTGATGGTTCAAGAAAAGCCACAAATGTCGACAAGCTACAGCTGCCAGCAACAAAGTAAAGCCAGTTTTGAGATTTATCAATGAAGAGGCTAAATGTTTTAACTGAATAGTACTATTTATTTGTCCTATGACATCACTTATGTTATACAGAAATGGCGCTTCCTAAAGCTTTGGTACATCCAATAAAATTGCAAATTAAACTTTAGGTCAGGATCCATTGCTTGATCAGTCACACAGCCATTTAAAAATAAAAAAAAACTCAGAACAGCAAATTTTTGCACTTCAAAGGGCTGTCAGAGTCTTAGAAAACAGGAAGGTCCCCTGTAGTCAAAAGGGCTACTGCTTATGATTACAGTAAGAGTATTTCCTGTTGGTGCACTGATCTCAGGGCCAAAAATACTTTTAAAGACAAATCCTTTTTTGGTTTTGTTTAATTTATTACAGAGGAGACTGAACGTCTCCTGGTTCACAACAACCACATATATGGAGACTATGTTCCATGAGTCGGGTAGTGAGCCGGTACCCTTTCAGAATGTTTTTGGACATGCCCATAAGAGACCTTTCAATGGATAGCTGTCAACTCTCCCTTCTTTTATTTAGAATTGTGCGAAATTCAGGTAATTTACTTTCATGTAATTATGCAAAATGCAAATATGGCATTTAGCACTATATTTTAGTGCGCAATGCATCCCTCATTTCACTCTAAATAAATAGCACCAAAATCATAAGTATGTGAATGACAGTTATTCGCAATGCACCCATGCTTCCATGCTATAATTTTGCACAAAGCAGTTTAATTACGCACCTGGGCATAATGGTGTGAGTTTGAGAATTATACGTAATAAGCATAATACAAAATTCCTCAGATGGCGCTAATTACTCTGGTGTTATTCCGATTTTGCCCAAGTCTACTTTTAGGGCAGTTTTTAGGAGTCACTGAAAAAAGTTTAGTTCTCGGACTCAGGAACATTAATTAATAGGAACTAGTAATACATGGAGACCACTGTGACCTGCATACACCTGTCTGGCTTGTTTGTGCATCATTACTTCACATGTGGTTATCTCCCCAGCAGAAAATAAGCTTGTAGCCGTCAAAACTCAGAGAGATAACTAAAACCAATGTATAGAGGTGGTAAAGGATGGTGGGGGAATGGAGAACTTGATTGGAATGAGGTTCACCAGGTGCATCCAGGCTGTACGTTTCTCTGGCCGCTGCAGCGCTGTACATTCTCCTTCTGACCGCATTGCAAGTTCCATGATTTAGTTACGGGGGGGATACAGAGAGGTCGGAATCTCTAATTCCAGCTGCTACCTCCCACCTAAATTCCCTCCCATAATGAGAAATAACACTCATATCAAAAAGTATCAGGCTTAGACCAGCATGTTTTCTCGCCTTTATGTGTAAGTCTGTGTGGGGGGCTCTGTTGAGGACCATGTTGAGGGTGACGGTAGTGGAGATCTGGGAGGGACATAGCCTGTGAGGGGAGAGCTGGGGGAAGCCTTTGCAGACCCCCCTCTATTGTGCAGTAGTAGAACGGGTGGGTATCAGCAGCAGCAGCTTCCCACAGTCTAGGGTCTCCATGCCCGAAATGTTTGGGTCTGTAGGTTGTGGAGACAGTAATTCGAGGCACAAATACTCCCTCAGGTCAAGTTGGAATTTATCTCCAATACCAATCAGGGACACTCATGCCGATGGACCTATAGCTGAATTTAAAGTATGGAGGATTGATCACTCGTCACAAACAGACGGATAGCCTCCCTGCATTATGATACGTGTATTAGCATCTAATGCACTTGCAGTAAGGCAGACGACGTATGCGTCACATTTGTAATGGAGTCACCCACCCACCAAACTCTAAATGACGCCCTAGGTCTTTAATGATGCCTTTTCTCTTACACTATTAGCAACATTGTTAGAATTACAAACACTTTCTAAACTATGAATAAGTCACTGTCCTTGTTTATTTACACACACATTTGTAACAATTGACTGTTGTCCAGCACAAGACAGTCCATTATTAAAACATTGTACAAATACAATACAAACCATAGCTTCAATAAAAGCATTACGGCTTTGCCATTGTTTCATAGATGTACGTCAGAAGCTCCAATCCATTTAACTTATTGAAGTGAACAAAACCTACTGTGTTTCGACTACTTTATGTTTTAACTTATGGTTGCATTTATTTTTATAACATAAAAAACACTGTTCTTTTAAGCAGTGCTTATAAAACAAACAATAGACCACACTGAAATACACAAACAACGATCACTTGTGATTATGGTTGTCTTAATTTGCGCTTCTATAGGAGCTCACTGTCCAGAAGTATTTTAGGATTTCATCCATCAGAATACATATGTGATTTTACTTGCCCCTCCTTCACTGAACATTGGAGATCCTTGCATCTTATGAGCTCTTCTAATATGGGCACAGCTGCTCATTGAACCCAGCATGCAAGGCATCCAGAGCCGCCTTCCGTATGACACCACGCGGGGTTGATAACATGGTCCAATTGCCCTGTTTGTGCCTGTATCACAGCACCCGCCAGTCTTTCGCTAGGGCCTTCTTAGAGGTTGCCTTAGAGCAGCGGTACTCAAAGTACGGCCCGCGGGCCAGTTGCGGCCCGCCAGCCCTTTCCATGCGGCCCTCGAGTAAAACAACAGACAGTTGGCAATCAACTGCAATTCCGCCTGTTGTTATTCCTCGGGGGCCGCATTCACTGGGTAAAGAAGCATCCGCAAAACCAGTGCCTCGCAAGCAGAGGCGCAACTAGAGCTAAATTTCGGCGGCGGGGGAGGGGGGGGGGGGGTGAATCTTTAAGCTTTAGGCAGAGTGGAGCTGATTTCGGGGGAGGGGGGGGGGCCTAAATCTTTAAGCAATAGGCAGAGTGGCGCTGCAGGGCCTCTTAGAAGGGGTGAAACAGCGAGGCCTCATTAACATGCAAATGGTCTTTTAAAGACCTGTGAAGTGCTCGGGTGCGGCTGTGTGTGCGCAGCGAGGCTGTCTCATCCCGGCTGCCACACGCGACGGGGGTGGGGGGGGGGGGCTGAAGCCCTTTGAGTCCAATGGGTGTTGCGCGCCTGATGGCCTGTGTTACCCAAGCAACCTCTCGCAGATCCTCTGCCCTTAAAACTCGATGGGAGATAAGACGAGTGAACAGCAGCGCAAGGACCTGCTTTTTCAGCAGTCTCTCCTCTGCGGGCCGCACACCACCGTAGGCATCTCTTATGCCTCTCACCAGGGCCCACGAGCCTCGATTTGCTCCTACCCCTCTGTGGCGAACAGGCTAGCATCGCTGGTGCTGCCCTACCTGCGGCCTCACAATGCGGCCTCCCCAAACCCACCCAAGCCCGGGAAGCTGTCTCATCCCGAGCTGCCACACAGAGAGAGGGAGGGAGACAGCGAGAGGGAGGGAGACAGCGAGAGGGAGGGAGACAGAGAGAGAGAGAGACCGAGAGGGAGGGAGACAGAGGGAGGGAGAGAGGGAGGGAGAGAGAGGGGGAGGGAGACAGAGGGACACAGAGGGAGACAGGGTGACAGAAAGAGGGAGACAGGGAGACAGAGAGGGAGACAGGGAGAGAGAGAGGGAGACAGGGAGAGAGAGAGGGAGAGAGGGAAACAGGGAGAGAGAGAGGGAGACAGGGAGAGAGAGAGGGAGACAAAGGGAGGGAGACAGAGGGAGATGGAGGGAGACAGAGGGAGATGGAGGGAGACAGAGGGAGACAGAGGGAGGGGGAGACAGAGAGAGGGGGAGACAGAGAGAGGGGGAGACAGAGAGGGAGACAGAGAGTGAGGGAGTGAGACAGGGAGGGAGGGAGACAGAGAGGGAGGGAGACAAAGGGACACAGACAGAGGGAGACAGAGAGAGAGAGGGATACCGGGAGAGAGAGAGTGAGACCGGGAGAGAGAGAGTCCCTGTTTGGCAGTATGTCGTATGACCAAATGGGCTGCTCTATTTGAGACAGCACGTTGCGTACGATATACTGCCAAACAAGGACTCGGGGAACTTACATTCGCATACTACTGACTGTGTGAGCCTCTGAGGAAGAGAGTCATCGAAACGCGTCGGGCTCAGTCAGGTGTGAATAATTATAGGCAAGCGCGACGAACCATACCTAATAAAAGCTTGTGGGGAAAAGCAGCTTGTGTTCAAGTGCGGTTCTTCTGATGGACAAATCCCCAATGAACTGTATACATATGTGTGTGTGTGTATGCTGGGTCTGGTGGCTCAGTGGACGAATGCGTCCGCTGCAGGGGTCTGTGTTCAACCTCATGGTCAGTTTTTTTTTGTTGCTCTAGCCCCGCCCCCTCCACCACTGACCCCGCCCCCACAGGTGCGGCCCTCGGCCACAAACCACACTGTAAATTTGGCCCCCGAGAGAAAGTTTGTGAGTACCCCTGCCTTAGAGAATCCTCTGGACTCCTTACTACCCTCACTAAATGAATACACTAAAAGGAACACGTTTTCTCCAGTGCATGCTGTGGCAGGCCCCAATTACATAAGGAACAAAAAATCCCTCCGTTGCAAGCAGAACACCCCCAAGCACTTTCAAAAACCAAAGTTTGCGCTACATTGTGGTTCGACTACACTTTATGTTACCTTTTTCCTATATTTGTAGAGCAATGCATGGCGATTTATTTATGCATTTTTATATTGCGCATACTTTACCCGAAGGTGTCAGAGCGCTTAACAATAGAACCAGTTACATTACATAAGGACTTCAGAGAACCTGAATTACATAACAGATACATACAGAAAAAACTCTAAACACACATTGGAATGGTAGTACGTACATATGTCTACTACAGATACTAGTCGTTGCATATATCCAAGATGCAAATTCACTCAAGATTACATTTTAAGAAGAGTTGATACGATGAGGATTGGACAATTATGTATTGCAAATTAACATAGTATGATCTTCTCGCCATTGCTGGGGTTCTTGTGGTGCTCGTTCAGCAGGGCCGTGATGAGGTATCAACTTTGTACATGTACTTGCAACAGTTCTGGCTCACCATACATTGCTAAAGACCTCCAGAGCATCAGTTCTCACAAACGGGAATAGTGGAATCCAATATCTGGTTCTGTTCTTCTGTCTCCCACAGTTCCCTCCAGTGTGAGTGGTGTTACACTCAATAACTTGGGCCGGAGTGACTATCTGGGTGTATCCTGGCTACCTGCTGCTGGAGATGTCGACAGTTATTTGGTGACACTGTCTCATTATGACAAGATTGCTCCACCTCTGACCATCTCAAAGTCTGTCAGTGAGTGCTCATTCAGTTCCCTAACCCCCGGCCGGCTCTACAATGTCACGATCACCACTAGGAGCGGCAAGTTTGAAAACCATTCCTTTGGCCAAGAATGGACAGGTAAAAATGACAGCAAATACGGTTTTTTTTGTTTGATGCATGCATTTCTGCATTATACCTGGATGTATATGTATGTCGTCCGTTGGCATAATACATATCAAAGATGTCATAGAACAAGGCATGAGTGAGGTCATACGCAGTACATCGCAAGAGCTATAGTTTCTTGAATTAAGTGTAACTTGTGAGTTTCAAATTATTTTTGTAAGTTTGTTACGTTTAAGCTGACATTTTCACCTAATATTAACGTCACTTTATGGGTTTTTTAAAGAGAATTTCTAAAGGTTTTTTGTAAAGTAAGATAATCTTCCCGGGGTTTATTTACAGGCCCCTTGCGCTGCCAGGCATCACTTTTTATCACAGAAAACATGCGCACCGGCGACGCAAAGGGCTTGTAAATAGGCCCACCATACCTAACTATAACATCCCTTTAAACTTTGTTTTTCACTGATTTTCAGTTTTTTTTAATGTAAAGTAAAGGTATATTACTATACATAACTATGCCAACCTCCAATCCAGTATGGCATGAGGTTGACTACAGGGCCAGCCCAATACCCTGCAGCCTGCTAACGCCCCACTGTACACAGCCATGCAAGTTGGCCACAGGGCCTGGCCTTGGGACAGGCCCTGTGCCCAACCTTCATGCAGCCAGCCAGTCTGCACTGCGCATGGCCAAGGCCAAGTGTAGTGGCGGGTTGGCTCAGGGCCCCCAACATGAACGGACACTGACTCTCCTCAGTGGGAGTCTAAGGCCCTGCGGGACTTCAACGTGGTTGTGGGGTCCTTAAAAGATTTTTATTTTAATTTAAACCCCCCACAAGGTCAGTGCTTTCCTGACCCAAGCTCATCACACACTGTCTTATTTCTTTTAAGAAGTGTGGAGTAGCGGCAAAAGTATAATTTCTGATGGCCCTGAAGTTTGAGTATTATGCTTTGAGAAAAGCTGGTTTTCAAGGGGTTGAAATGTAGATGCTAATTTAAAAGACACACGTGCAGCACCTGAAGGGTTCCTTGATAGCCCTGCTAGCCAACTTTACCACTAGTTTCAAGGGTCATGAAGGTAGTGGCGGCAAAAGATTGTAGACTGAGCCTAGTTTTTTCTCTCTCCTTACCCTGCCCTAAACCCGAAGCTGCAGACAGAAGTCTATTGAAGCCTAGATGTCAAAAATCAGTCAAAGGGTGCACGATGTCGCTTCCTGTATCGCTGGACTTTTTGGGGCCTTAATGGATTGTCATTAGTGGTTTGAGTTATAACAACAGGTTGGAATGTTAAATAGATAGAAGTATTGCGGTTTTATCAGTTCTCTAGCCACTTGTTCATAATTTCCCCATAAAACTTAACATTTGTTAATATTTCGGCAACATTTTGTTATGCACTGTCTCTTCTTACCTTGGATTTACCTCCATTAGTATCAGATTCACAGATCCAGATAACTGTACTAGACATGAAAGGAATCAATATAATATTACATATCACCCTAGAGGCACTACTCTTTTTTCTGTATAATTAATTGTATGTACCCTATTAAGAGTTATATGTTGTCTGTGTCGTCTGCTGTGACAATATCCATAATCAAAGTTCTTCTTTTGGGATTTGTTTGAATAAAGCATTGGGGGACACAATATCTACTTTGACTTCTCGGTGTGATGCATGTGAGCTTTTGAAGAATCCTGACAAATTTAAATGCCCTCTCCCGTTTCTGTTCTTGATTTTTTGCTCTCTGTATCCCAGTGCCTTCCGGTGTCCAGGGGCTCACTGTCAGCAGCTCGGCCCAGAGCCAATACTTGAAGGTGTCTTGGCTTCACGCCACTGGTGATTTTGACAACTACCAAGTCATCCTCAAAGACAATAAAGGCTTCATCAAAATACAAAATGTGTCAAGGGTTCAGAATGAGTTTGCCTTTCATGGTCTTGTGCCTGGGCGCCTGTACAGTGTCACCGTGAGCACAAGGAGCGGAAAATATCAGACCATCGCCATGGCCAGTGGCAGAACCTGTAAGTACTTCACAGTCTCGCTCTGGCAACACATGATATTTATATTCAAGTGGACATTAAGGATGCAAGAACCTTTACTTATTCGTAGGTGTATTGTTAGTGCGTAACTTTGTTAGCTCACTCCAAAATTGTCCCACGTAGGCGGCATGCAAGATTTTTTTTGTTCTGTAATGAAACTGAAGATTATTTTTTTAATTAAATGAAAGGATTTGCAGAACCATACTTTTGTAACTCACACCTTCAAAATCATTGATTGTTTTCAAGTAAAAAAATGACAAAAGTGCATATCTGACATAATTACAAAAATGTTTGAACCCGCTTTTGTCCAGTCCGGTTCACCCTCAAAACATACCTTTATGCAGCAAGTTTATATCCAGATGTGTAAATCCTCAAGTAATATAATGAATTTTAATAACAATATTTAAATCATATGCAGAAATAAGGCATTAGCCATTGTGGTTTTAGTCATCTATTTCCGAAATTAAAGCATCTTTTTTTTTTAAGAAGAGCAAAAAGCAGTTAATTACGTGCTGCCTTTTACTCTACTACATGTATCTGTAAATTAAATGAAACCTGAGTAAGTGTAAATTGCTGGTAAAATAATTCCAGAAGAATGACTTTGAAAAAATGACTTAACAATGAGCCTCTCCAAGGAAAACAAGTCAGAACCTTATATAGTGCAGAAAATCAACCACTCACTATTATTTCATCGAATGCTGTCAGGTGGGCTATCTCATCCTTCAGTCGCTTATCTATGATCTGCTCCATTTCATCACTTATCAATTTGATGACTACTTCTTTAGCATCAAAACTGGTTCTCTTTTCCCTGCCAGTCACTTTTGAACATCTGTCTATCCCCCATAATTACCTCTGTCATACATTAGACAGACCTTTGAGGAAAGGAGGAGGACTGGCCGTCATTTATCATAATAGCCTAACTCCCGCGTTCGAGGTAGCCTCCAATGGCACATGTGAAGCTCTGTCAATCATTGTTCGACATGGGCCACAGGACTCTTTTAAAGCAATTCTTGTTTATCGACCCCTTGGCCCTAAAGGAGGTTTCCTGGATTCACTCGGATCCTTACTGGAGGAGGGTTTCTGCGCCAAATCCTTCACCTTCCTAGGTGATTTTAATTTTCACCTGGAGGACCCCGGTGACTCGGACACTGCCAGGCTGTTGGAAACTATGGATGGTGGGAATCTTAAGCAGCTGATAGCTGGCCCCACCCATAAGAAGGGTCACACCTTAGATGGAATCTTTACCAATTCTTACACTCTTTCCATCCTTGACATCCTGCCACTACCCTGGACTGATCATGCAGCCATTATTTTTGTAATTGCCTCCACCCCCACTATACGTTCATACTCCAAACCCAATGGAAAAGTAGCCATCCGGTCCTGGAAAAACATAAATACGTCTAACCTTGAGACAACCTTGTCAGAGTCAGCCCCCTATCCCTCCTCAGATATAGAGGTAGCAACAGCAACCTACGAGGACTGGATCAAGGCAGCCTGCCACAAATTGGCTCCTATCAAATGGTATTCCCCCAGTCGATTGATTCCCTCTGCCCCCTGGTTCTCTCATAATTTGCAAGAACTTAAATCTAAATGCAAGAAGCTGGAGCGCCTATGGAGAAAGGGGTACAATTTAGTCGACAGGGGGCTCTACCGAACTAGCCTTTCGGCTTATAAAAGAACTCTGCAGGAGGAAAAAAAGGCCTATTTTTCTGAAAAAATCGCCGGTGCAAAATCCTCAGCTAAAGAACTATTTAAAACTGTAACCCTGCTTATGACTCCCCCTAAACCTGTTGGGCACGGCGACGCTGAGCTCTGTAATAAGCTTGCCACTTTTTTTCTAAATAAAGTAGATACCATCTTTTCCTCCTTTATCATTTATTCAAGACCACTCAGTGTTAGAGACCCTGTGACCACAACAATTTACCATGTCCCCACATTTAATACCTTTATCCGTCTGACCAACAAGGAGGTCTCTAACCTGCTTATGGGTTGTAGATCTGGCTCCCCTAGGGACCCCTGTCCGGCCTCTATAGTGAAGATGGCACCGGTAATCATTACCACCGCCCTAACCCCTTTACTCAATCAGATACTGGAGACGGGGCATTACCCGGTACCCTGGAAAGTTGCCTCCATTTTACCTCTCCTAAAAAAAGACAACTTAGAGCCTGGTGACCCTAATAGCTATCGGCCTATCTCCCGCCTCCCCCTACCGGCTAAAATCTTGGAGAAGGCCATGAATAAACAGCTAAGCTTGTTCCTGGAAAACAATAACTTATTGGACCCCTCCCAATATGGTTTCCGGGCTGGGCACAGCACGGAATCGGCTTTGATAAAAGCCACGGAAGAGATACGTGAGGCTGTCGACAAGGGTGGGTCAGCCATTCTCATCATGCTAGACCTGTCGGCGGCCTTCGATACTGTTGGACCGCCTGCTGGAGGTTGGGGTACAGGGATCTGTTTGGGACCTATTGAAATCATTTCTGACAGACAGAACACAAACGGTGGACCTTGATGGGGAAAGATCTAACCCATTTTCCCTTCCCTGTGGAGTTCCTCTGGCATCCTCCCTGAGCCCCACTCTTTTTAACATTCATGTTAAACCTCTGACTGCCCTTATACAATCCTTCGGCCTGCTTTTTACCTCTTATGCGGATGACACCCAGATAGTGATATCTCTGCAGAGAGGGAAAGAAGAGGGGCTGGCCACTAGGTGCCAGGAATGCATGGCCGCAATTACAGACTGGATGAAAGCCAATTGCCTGAAGTTGAACTCCGGCAAGACTGAGGTGATAATCTTTGGGAACAATCCTAACCTCTGGACCCCGGCCTGGTGGCCGGGTGAGATGGGGCTCCTGCCAGATCCCGCACGCACAGTAAAAAATCTTGGGGTGATGGTGGATAATACCCTCTAATTCGGGGACCAGGTTTGCAGAGTAGTAGAGTAGTATCAACTTGCTTCTTCATCTTTAGGACATTGAAAAAAATCAAACCTCTCCTGGTCGGTAGTCTCTGCATTAATTTTATCCCGCTTAGACTACTGCAACAGTTTCTATCTGACGATCAATAAAAAACTTCTTAACAGACTCCAGATGGTTCAAAACGCGGCAGCTAGGCTGCTTACAGGCACTCATAGCTCGGTATCTATTAGGAAAGGCATTGCTGACCTTCATTGGCTCCCGATCATAAAAAGAGCTCAATTTAAGGATCTTTGCACGGTGTTCAAAGCCCTTCATGGAACAGGACCTAAAGATCTAAGAGAACGTATCCATTGGTACGTCCCTGGGAGATCTTTGCATTCAACAGAAGCCAAGTTGGCAGCAGTTCCCAGGGTAAACAAAGCCAGATGGGGTGGAAAGAGCACTGTTATCAGAGCCACCACTGCCTGGAACGAGCTCCTGCTCCATTTAAGATCTGCTTCAGAACTCTTATCCTTTAGAAAAAACTTAAAGACTTGGCTTTTCTCAGGCTAATCTCCGGGAATCTCCTGGGGGGCGGACTCTCTTTCAGGTAAACAGTATGCAGCGCCAGGACACCCTCGGGTAACAGTGCGCTTTATAAGCTCATATAACATAACGTAACACCTAACAATGCCACCCAAGTTTTATAAGTACCAATCAGGTAAAAAGTTTACACCAGTACTAGCTTGCTGCGAGTACCTGAATGAACACAGCGGATATCCCATATGCCTTATGGAAAGAGCCCTAGGACATAATGCACTTGTAATAAGGTGGATGGGATATCCACCATCTTTGTGATGGAGTAACCCACCCGTCAAATCCTAAACCAGGACCTTAGTCTGTGTCATGAAACGAGGCAGATGCCGCACAGGCTCAAATACCACAAACACATGCGAACGTATTTAACATGGTCGCGTTCCGAAATCGCTAAGGGATGTAATGTGCACCTTTGAAAATGTGTACCCTTGAAAATGTTTATAAAGTATCAATCTTTAACTGTGTTGGCTTACTATGAGCACTCTACTTAGAGATCCCTGTCTGCCTAAGGTGACTTGATAGCCATACTAAAACTTGCTGAAAGGTCCACATGGCGCACACAGACAAGAAAAATGAATGATATGAACGTGGCCCTCAATGGAACAAGACAACCATTACATTGACCTTGTGACTCCATGGCTGATGGGCCTCCAGGTAAGAGATATATATTGGTGAGACTAGCTGAGGGTCCGTTGAACATGGTGTTTCCCCCAGCTCTAACCTCTAGTTTGTTGAGGTAGGAACAATGCTGATTTAGAGTGGTGTTCTCCCTCTGCCAATCTTCAAACAAGGCACGTACTAATTGAAAGTGCTCAGATTTGGGATACTGGTATAACACAAAAAAAACTAAAATATAGTAAAACGATAACAAATAGTTACAAGGTTTAAGCTAGTTCAGTAAACATAATATTCAATGGATTTAATAATAGACAGGACAAATAGAGAGGATACAATCATTGCAATGGAGAGAAAACATATTAACCTTTCTTATCAAATTCCCTGGGAGCAACTGTAACTGGGGGGCGGTGCTATGCTATTATGTAATGTGCTCAAATTTAGGCATATCATTTTTAAATGTAAATTTGTTTTGTCATGTAATAGAGTTGGTAAACTATGTTATTTGTTTGAAGTGAACCACTCTCTCTCTACTGTTGCACCGACTAGAGTGGGAATAGTACATTTTACCCCTCCTGAGTTCCAGCACTTTCCCTACTGTTGCAACGACTGAAGTCAGAATAGTAAATTTTACCCCTCCTTAGTCCAGCGCTTTCCCTACTGTTGCACAGACTGGAGAGGGAATAGTAAATTTTACCCCTCATGAGTCCAACGCTTTTCCTACTGTTGCACAGACTGGAGTAAGAATAGTAAATTGTACCCCTCCTGAGTCCAACGCTTTCCCTTCTGTTGCACAGACTGGAGCCGGAATAGTAAATTTTCCCTCTCCTGAGTCCAACACTTTTCCTACTGTTGCTCTGACTTGAGTGGGAATAGTAAATTTGACAGTTCTTAAGTCCAACGCTTTCCCTACTGCTGCACCGACTGGAGTGGGAATAGTACATTTTACCTCTTCTGAGTCCAATGCTTTCCCTACTGTTGCACTGAATTAAGTGGGAATAGTACATTTTTAACCTCCTGAGTGCAACACTTTCCCTACTGTAGCACCAACTGGAGTGGGGATAGGACATTTTACTACATCTGAGTCAAACGATTTCCCTACTGATGCACTCACTGGAGTGGGAATAATAAATCTTACCCCTCCTGAGTCTAGCGCTTTCCCTACTGTTTTACCCACTGGAGAGGGAATAGTAAATTTTACCCCTCCTGATCCTAACACTTTCCCTACCGTTGCAGTGATTGGAGGGGTAATAGTAAATTTTACCACTCCTGAGACCAATGCTTTCCCTATTGTTGTACAGATTGGAGTGGGAACAGTACATTTTTCCCCTCTGAATTTAACACTTGCTCACTGTTGTGTAAATTGTAGTGGGAATAGTATACTTATTTATATAGTTTAATTTTTTTATTAATGTGTTCGAATATATATTTAATTTTATATTTACTATATATATAAATGTATGTAATTTGTAAGATATATTTTAGTAAAACGTATTTTTATATTCTGTTTACTTATTGCGTATAATTAAATTGGAATATATATATATATAATTGCTATAGTGGTAAATTTAAAAACAGTTATAAAATTATAATATAAGTTAAAATTAATGTTTTTAAATCAGCTTTACATTATATACACACTTAGATATATACACACACTTAGGTATATATGTGTGTGTTTTTGTTTAAATTATTAAATATTTATTAATATTTTTAAATATTATTTAAACATATTTTATAAGAATGTTATACTTATTTAAACTACATATATAGTAACAACTATTTTTTTAATATATATTTTGGGATATTACTATAAAACAATATTTTATTCGATACTGTTGTACTTACCATTATATGTATAGAAAAACAATATTTGTTTATTGATGTTTTTGACACAATATTTTGCTATCAGGATATTTATGGTTTCATTATTGTGCCAGTGAACATGAAACTACACTAATCTTAAGCATCCCATAAGCTAACCCAGTCTTACCTTTATGGGAGACTGCCCTAATTTACATCTAGTCACAATTACTGTCAGCCGAATTCAATTTGCTGCTAGCCACTCTAGTATTGAAATCATGTTGAAAACAATATATTAGTTTGTAAAGTAAGATTTACTTTGGCCCACTAAGAGCGCAATTCTCAGTCAAGTGAGTTAATTCATTCAAGTGTTCAAAAATCAAGTTGGGAATTTCACAAATATGTATAACACTCGTTAATAAGCGTGGCATCCTCCTTTTCCTGCTCAGTCTTTAATGTTTGTGTAAAATGGATCCACTGATCCCAGAAGTATTTCGTGCACCTAGATAGTACTTAAGTACACACAAATTCATTGAAAATAAAATTCACATCCTGAGTCACGGAATCAGGATTTTGTAAAATGTTTATTATAATAGAATTCAATTAGACTATGGCAGATTTTTTATCACTTGTAAATTATTCTTGGAATGGGGCAGGAAGGAAGGCTTCTATATAAGTAGCTGAATACCTACAAATCCGTACGTTGTGGATATTCACGTACTTTTCAAAGGTACTGCCCACCCTGCAAGTGCACCCAGATTTTCACCTGCCTGAAAGAGAAAACAGGGTGCCGTATTTATGAAGAACGAATATGTTTTTTCCATGGGGAACAGATATTTCCCTCTGAAGAGTATGAAATATAAAGGTTGAGCACAGAAATGCACACTACTTCATGATCTCCTAGTGCAGTTTTTCCACCAAGTGCCCATTATGTGGATTGGAGAAACCTTGGATAACTACGACTGTTGCCTGAGCGGTTCTTTGAGCACAGGAATATTACCGTGGAAGTAGATTTACCACTTCAACAGTGTTAATGTTGCCCAGATCAGCCGGGTATTTACAGACAAAAAGCTGAACTTAACTCGGAGTCCGATCAGATCTTTAAAGTTCCCTGCCGGATGAAGACACACGTGTAGAACTCACCGAGGGAGTTAGTGGCCTGAAGAACAACTAAACAAAATTGTGGTTAAAGAAAGGATGGTGATGTTCCACATCCTTATGATGGATACAGTGTTTCAACAGAATAACTCCGTGGCTGAGTGACTGCAATATCGTAGAGTTTAAAAACTATTTTCGTTGTAAAATATTATGTTTTCAGCCAGCGATTTGTTTTTAGGCAGATAATTCTGACTCTCTTGGTTAAGAAATACTGAAAGGATGTCATTTTAGTCGCATAATGTCTTCGCAGTCTGTTATTTTTGAGATGCGTTGGCGAGTCGATCAGCAAAAAGCGGCCAGCTGCACTTTAGCAGTAAGGCCGCCATTGTTCGCAGAGATGGCTGTGTCAACACAGACTCTTTACTAAGAGCACGTATGCACATTTGCAAATTAAATCCTGTCGATCAGCTGCACACGCTGCTTTTCGGCAGCTCATCTAATCAACTAATTGCATGTGCTACCGATAACGCTACGAGTATTGTCAAGTTGTTACAGCCTCAAACAATTCCCCATACATTGTATGTTTTGTATCAAGTGTTCTAACCCACATATTCTTATAGGTAATGTTAACATTTTTGCTTTTTGGAATGATACTTTAAAATATGATTTTATCTATGCTCAAGGATATTGTTAGTTATAGGGACGATGTATGAATGCGTTTCTGTTTGAATCACCTGCTGTCCGTTATCAGGATATTGCAAGCCACCAACGAGTTCTGTGACCATATAGAGGAACGAGGCTGAATGTTTAAATCCTTGGTTTCCTGCACTTTTATATGAAATGGGATATTGTGGTTGCCAACATCCAGAACAAAAGCAAAATCTGCAGTGCAAAATATGAAACATCAAAAAGCAGTTAGTAATTTGTTGCAACAATTATTACAAACAGCTTTATGTAAGTCAGATTAAAAAATTTGCTGTAGCTCAAATGAGTTAAAAGATGCAGAAAGATTCTATATTTTCCTGTAAAGATCCATATCATGCAAAAAAATTAACAGATTGAATAAAAAATATCCCCTTTCTGCGATCACTGTTCATTTTATAAATAGAGAACAGAAGAAGACAAAAACGGTTCTCCTTTTTTTCTGAGCTGTAATTATCCTTTGCGACCAGCTTTTTAGGTCTCGCCTACGTTGCAGCGCATGTGCTGCTCGCTTGCGAGATCTATTGTCTCTGGTTTTCTGTCGGGCTTCTTTGGAAGTGGGGTTGGTGCACGCCCTGTCTCCCTTAGGCCCTGCCCACCCATCGTCTGTTCCTCGTCATGCGTGCGTTTTTAAACTGTGAAGTGGAATTTTGATTAGCCACTAGGTGGCAGAAGAGTTTCATAACTTGGCAATGGACAGAACTCGCCATTAAGGGCAATGGAAGAAGCTCCGAGTTTCTCCAGACAGCAGGTCATTTGACTAGTATCTGCTTAGTGATAAGGTGTTAGTGCAATGCCAAGTACTGCGGTTGTAGCGCTATGAAATTCCTGTGGTGCAGTAGATGTGCTGTACCCCAGACATGGAAAACTGGCCTATAAGTTATTATGACTTCTGCTGAAGGATTGGTGAGCTTCAAGCAGTTTATTCAAAATATCCATATTTTAATGTCCATAAAGTCGAGTTGGTCATTTGATAAGTATCTGATCATTGATAAGGTGCGTGCGTTAACTGTGAAGTTGATTTTTGGTTAGCCACTAGGTGGCAGAAGAGTTTCATAACTTGGCAATGGACAGAACTCTCCGTCAAGGGCGATGGAAGAAGCTCCGAGTTTCTCCAGACAGCAGGTCTCAGAGATCCCCTTTCGTGTTCAACTTCTATCACAATGTTTTGCTGTCATGTTACTGTATGTTAGTCTTCCGTCTGAACAGGGAGAATCCGAATGCCGTAAAAGTGATGCGTTTGTAGCGCTGTGAAATTCCTGTGGTACGGTAGGATTGTATGACATAATTTCGAAAGACAAAAATTCGACCTACAAAAATATCGCAACAAAAATATCGTGGTCAAGAATATCGACATCCTATCTACAACATGGTAAGTACAAAAATATCGATAATTTAATATCGATGTCAAAAATATCGTAATTCAAAAATATCGGTTTTTTTTTAGTTTAAAAATATATGTAAAATAAACCAAATAATACTTATAAATCAAAGAAACATAATTAAATATATTGTATAATATGTAAAATTTATAATAAATATATATAATTAAATGAAACTTTAATTAAACATATATATAATATATAATATATACACTTACTTAATAATTACTTTTAATAATAATTTCTATAACATATAAATTATTAAATATTTATTTAAATTACCAATACATCTATACACATAAAACAATAACATTAATAAATATTAAATAATTACATATAGCAAATAATAATCAATAATTTTAATTTGAATAATTTTTATTATTAATTATATATTACAATAGCTAAAATATTACAAAACATATTTAATATCAGACACAATAAAACTACTAGTCCAACTTCAACAAAAACAACAGTAAGGAAAATGTTGGATAGCGTAGGGGTAAAAATATCTATTCCAACTCCCGAGAGTGCAACAGTAGGGAAAACATTGGATAGCGTAGGAGTAAAAATTACTATTCCAACTCCAAAGAGTGCAACAGTAGGGAAAGTGTTGGATAGCGTAGGGGTAAAAATTACTATTCCAACTCCAGAGAGTGCAATAGTAGGGAAAATGTTGGATAGCGTAATGGTAAAAATTACTATTCCCACTCCAGAGAGTGCAATAGTAGGGAAAGTGTTGGATAGCGTAAGGGTAAAAATTACTATTCCCACTCCAGACAGTGCAACAGTAGGGAAAACATTGGATAGCGTAGGGGTACAAATAACTATTCCAACTCCAAAGAGTGCAACAGTAGGGAAAACGTTGGATAGCATAGGGGTAAAAATTACTATTCCAACTCCAGAGAGTGCAATAGTAGGGAAAGTGTTGGATAGCGTAAGCGTAAAATTTACTATTCCCACTCCAGAGAGTGCAATAGTAGGGAAAGTGTTGGATAGCGTAAGGGTAACATTTACTATTCCCACTCCAGAGAGTGCAACAGTATAGAAAACGTTGGATAGCGTAGGGGTAAAAATAACTATTCCAACTCCAAAGAGTGCAACAGTAGGGAAAACATTGGATAGCGTAGGGGTAAAAATTACTATTCCAACTCCAGAGAGTGCAATAGTAGGGAAAGTGTTGGATAGCGTAAGGGTCAAATTTACTATTCCCACTCCAGAGAATGCAATAGTAGGGAAAGTGTTGGATAGCGTAAGGGTAAAAATTACTATTCCAACTCCAGAGAGTGCAACAGTAGGGAAAACGTTGGATAGCGTAGGGGTAAAAATTACTATTCCCACTCCAGAGAGTGCAATAGTAGGGAAAGTGTTGGATAGCGTAAGGGTAAAAATTACTATTCCCACTCCAGACAGTGCAACAGTAGAGAAAAGGTTGGATAGCGTAGGGGTAAGAATTACTATTCCAACTCCAAAGAGTGCAACAGTAGGGAAAGCGCTGGATAGCGTAGGGGTAAAAATTACTATTCCAACTCCAGAGAGTGCAACAGTAGGGAAAGCGCTGGATAGCGTAGGGGTAAAAATTACTATTCCCACTCCAGATAGTAAAACAGTTGGGAAAGCACTAGATAGCATAGTGATTCTATTAACATTATAACCAATTTAATAATTTCTTATAAAAAAATTGCATGTTAACAATGTTTTAAAAAAAAAAATATTATTAAATACCAATTATGTAAAATAAATATTTAAATAAATAAATTTTAATTACATCCCACACTATTCCCCCTTTAACACACAACACACTACACATAAAAATTCACATAATTAATTTAATTATGAATTAATCACTTAATAAAATTAAATCACCAATTAATTACTAATTAACAATTAATTAATTAACTATAACAATAAAGAAATATTATTAATAAACTAATTATAATTTATATAATTAACAAAATAATAAAGTAATTTTACAATTAATAATTAATTAAAAATTAATTAATCTATTAATCACATTAATTACCAATTATTAATTGATTACAAATTAATTAATCATAAATACCAATGAAACAATACATATTAATTCATTAATTATAATTACATTACTTCCCACCCTATTCCCCTATAAACCCACAACCCACTACACATTAAAATTCACATAATTAATTTAATTATCAATTAATCACTTAATAAAATTAAATCACCAATTAATTACTAATTAACAATTAATTAATTAACAATAAATAAATATTAATAATAAACTAATTATAATGTATATAATTAACCAATTAATAAAATAATTGTACAATTAATAATTAATTAACAATTAATTAATCAATTAATTACCAATTATTAATTAATTACCAATTAATTAATCATAAATACCAATTAAACAATACATATTAATTCATTAATTATAATTAAATTACTTCCCACCCTATTCCCCTATAAACCCACAACCCGCTCTGATACTAAAACGCTAAATTAAATGTAAAATAATTATAAATCTCTAAACATTTATTTTTAAATGTATTAAAATACATTACAATAATCTTTAACATACAAATAAAATACATATTAAATGACATTACACTAAATAAATATCGATATTATTGACATCGAAATTTTTACTTACGATATTACTTACATCGATATTAATTACTTCGATATTATTTACTTCGATATTACTTACCTTGGGATCGATATTCTGTCCATCGATATTCTTGACTTCGATATTCTGTACCTACGATATTAAAAACACGATATTATTGTAGGTCGAAATTTAAAACTCGATATTTTGGCTAACCACCGTACGGTAGATGTGCTGTAGTCCAGACATGGAAAACTGCCCCATACGTTATTATGACTTCTGCTGGAGGATCGGTGAGCTTCAAGCAGTTTATTCAAAATATCCATATTTTAATGTCCATAAAGTCGAGTTGGTCATTTGACTAGTATCTGCTTAGTGATAAGGTGTTAGTGCAATGCCGTCTTAACCAGCAAATATTTTTGTCTTTCAACCAAGATTACGTGTTCCACGGCCGAAGAGAAGCTAGATAACCTGGGTTCCACGACCCTGAAGTTTTATCTGAGAGGAATAATTACATTTTGGAAATCTGACCATCTTTACATAAGTTATTAATGATGACCTCATCCTAGTCAACAACTGTTGGCAGTTTCTGTTGCCAGGTGGATAGCCTTGTGCATATGTAAGACCTATGGCACGCAGGGTTAACCCACCTCTGAGACGTCATGGTCATTTTGTGACGTAAGTGAAGTTGCAGAGGCACGTGTCCATTACGCATCTTTGTCAGCAGCTGTTTGGCTTCCTTCCACACTTGTGGTAATAATCAACGTATACTGGATGCTGGTTTCTGTAAAGGGGCTGCTTTGTCCAGAAAAGTCTATCCATTCTGTTTGCCTGAAGCCCGGTTTAGCATGTGTTATCTCCCTCTCCCAGCATTGTTGGGATTGTGGAATAAGCTTCCTAAAGAGTTTGGAAGTAAGGAAAGCCAGAGCGATAAATTACCTTCATGACAATTCCAGTACACTTGAGTCTTGCTGGCTGGTTTAAAAAAAAAAAACATAATGCCACCTTGCTCTTATTACTTTTTAGTATATGGCACGCTGCAACTTTACATGGCAGCTAACATACCCGGGAACTACATTGGGTACAGACCTGCCAACTTTGAACACAAATTTCACTGAGAGAAAATAGGGACATTGGAAGGGGCGGGCCTTTGAAAATGGTTGGGGCTTTCACCTCGTCACTGTTTTTAACCAGTCATGGTGTGGTGTTGGACCGGCAGCAAAAGACACACAAATGATGAACAGAATTCGGAACAAATCAAACATTCACCCCCAGGCAAGAGATGTGGGTTAAATCCATCGTTCTTTTGCTCTCTGCGATACCCCAGTTCAGACCCAGACTTATGCAAATCAGTCTTGACCCTGCTCCTCATGGGAACAGTACAGCCAGAACATCCAAACCAGGTCCTCCCTGTACCAGAAGCAAGCATCCTGCGACCGGTCTCAAGGAATCACTCTATATCAGCCGTTCTAGCTTGAATCCAGCGGCACAGTGAGATCAGGACCCACGTCTGGGCAAATCCGGCGCACTTAGGGCGAGAAAGC
Organism: Triturus cristatus; assembly: GCF_964204655.1. NCBI lineage: Eukaryota > Metazoa > Chordata > Amphibia > Caudata > Salamandridae > Triturus > Triturus cristatus. Next base: position 408,913,288 of record NC_140585.1, on the reverse strand, counting down.
AAAAGACACACAGATGATGGACGGAATGCAGAACAAATCAAGGCAGCGCCATGGCGAGGTGTGGGGCATAAGGCCTGTCTTTGCCTCAGCAGCCTTTCCTGTCTTCCTCTCTGAAGTCCTCTCCCATATCCTGGGAAGGTTTCAAACCTTTTACTGTCCGTCAGTGGTGCCCAAATTCCACGTGCAAACTGGAAACCCCCTCTTTTAAGGAGAACCAGCTCCCTTTGTGACACTATGTGACAGCAGCTTTTCAGGGGTGGACCGTGTGAAGAGTGCAAATATCATTTTACGCGTGGTGCCACTTTGTCAATGGGCAGGTCTCTAGGTAGATTGGTGACATAATGGTAATAGGTGGTGCTTGTGCACCGGGCAGGGGTGCTTGTTCTGGAGGCTGTGCCAAAAATAAAAAATGCACGTCTGTCAGAGAAGCTGTTTCTGATCCTGGCCGTAATGCAGTTGCCTCCCATCCAGATTGGAAAGGGCGGGGGAACAAGACGCAGTACTGGAATTGCCTTATAAACAATTATTCCTGAGTCCCTTATTTTCATTGCACTTAAAAAGAAATTGATCTTTGGATTCAATATTTTGGGTGTGTTTGTTATGTCCTCCCACTGTACCCACACTGTCAATAAGATATAGTAATTCTTCCCAGCTTCTATAGAGTGCCTAAGTCTAAAGAATTATTCATGTGTTTGATACATTGCACATTTATTCGGGTCACTGCAGCTAATTACAAGTTCGCGGGGAAACCATAAAATAATGGTGGTGGCCACACAGTTCGTGAAAGTGCTTCATTTATTTCAACAAAATAAGTCTAAACTGAGTTAGTCTATGAGGGAGTGTTACATGCCACCAGGATTTAAATCTGAGCAGGCGTGTTGTGAATTACATGGCCTAGAGCGCAAATAGAATATGGCTTGCTTAGGGTGGTGTGTGGGATATGGTAGTCCAGAAACAGTATGCAGGGCCGAAAGTGTAGTTGTCTTGGTAGAAAAGGTTGCTTTTTCAGAAGTGATTTAAAGGTGAATGACGGTTTCTGACAACGAGGACCAGGACCTGAGCAGCACAGAGGTAGATGGCCAAGTAAAGACGTAGATGCGGAAACTGTCTTTTTACTTTAGTGTTATTGCATTGCTCATTAACAAACCCTTGGCTGGCTTTTCTTTTTCTGGATCTGATTTTCTTCTTTATCTATTTTTTCATTCTGTTATATTATTGACCAAATTCATCATCCTCATATAAATGCTCTAATAACTACTTGCGGTACAAAAGGGGGTGGTGATGGACGGAGCATCAGAACCAATCAAACACTCACACCCAGTCAACAGATCTGGGTTTGATCCATCACCGTTCTTTAGCCCACTCTGCCACCCCAGTTCAGACATGGCCATATGCAAATCAGTCTGACCCTGTGCCTCATGGGAACAGTCCAGCCCGAACAGCCAAGCCATGCCTTCCCTGGACCGGAAACAAGCTTCCTAGGACCGGTTTCTGGCATTTGAGCCGTCTTCAGCCAGGCTTGCTTGAATCCAGTGGCAAAGTGAGCAAGGGACTCACGTCTGAGCATACCCTGCCAACTTATGGCGAACAAAGCGGTAGAAAAGGGGGTGGTGATGGACGGAGCATCAGAACCAATCAAACACTCACACCCAGTCAACAGATCTGGGTTTGATCCATCACCGTTCTTTAGCCCACTCTGCCACCCCAGTTCAGACATGGCCATATGCAAATCAGTCTGACCCTGTGCCTCATGGGAACAGTCCAGCCCGAACTGCCAAGCCATGCCTTCCCTGGACCGGAAACAAGCTTCCTAGGACCGGTTTCTGGCATTTCAGCCGTCTTCAGCAAGGCTTGCTTGAATCCAGTGACAAAGTGAGCAAGGGACTCACGTCTGAGCATACCCTGCCAACTTATGGCGAACAAAGCGGTACAAAAGGGGGTGGTGATGGACGGAGCATCAGAACCAATCAAACACTCACACCCAGTCAACGTTTGTTAAACTCTCTGGTATCAGAGCATCAATAACTGTGCACATCACCCTTGAAATGTGTGCTGGTATGTAATTAGTGACTTATAAGACGTGTACACCAAGCCAAATAGCATCCTTTGATATGAATGGATTGGACCATTTGGAGGTAGTAGAGTGTAAAATCTTTTTGGTCATTGGTATTTGGGAATATTACATTTTTTTGCATACTGCATTCTTAAAATAGCCTTTATATGGAGCGCATGATTGGTATCTGGATCAGTTCAGATATTCTAGTTGCTATAAAGTTTGCCAAACTATGCACAGTGGTGGAGCTATCCATAGACTGCTAGATCTTGTTGATGTTTGAAGACTCAATGTTAAGGTTTTCCTATTTGCAGGAAAATACAATATGTACCCTAACCTCTGGCATATTAAACTTTGTCACTTTCAAGCGGATTATATACAAATGTCAGATTTTTTTTAACATTCTGATGCATCATATTTGACTAATATTACATTCTTTAAAAATGTACAAGAGAAATATTTGTATCACAGAGTAAAAAAGTAATGTGTTCACATCACATACAGCATGACTACCATGTGATATTGTCATGAATTTGATATCCCTATCTTCTTGTTTTGTTCCATCAGTTCCGGAGTCAGTGAAGGAATTGACTGTCGCCAGCAGGAGCACGGAAGACCTGCAGGTGACGTGGACAAAGGCCAATGGAGATGTGGATCATTATCAGATCCAACTGCTCTTCAATGACATGAAGGTCTTCCCACCCATTACCCTCAGTAACACTGCAGAGCAGTACCAATTCACCTCTCTCACGCCCGGAAGGCTCTACAAAATTGTAGTTCTCACATTCAGTGGAGATGAACAGTGCTCCAAATTTGTAGAAGGATTAACAGGTAAAAAGACTCAAAGGAAACAAGAGAGCCTAAAGCAACCAATGTTATACAAAGGAGGTTCACAAGCATCTCTCCATTATACTTTACAAAAGGACATCAGTGTTTTTCCTTTTACCAAAAATGATATGCACCTTTTTGATTGAGCAAAACGCATGCACATTTCTTGTCTCCTAAGTAAAAAGAATGTTGAGACTTATAGTGACTCATCATAGCTGCTGGTGGGATAGTGATAATTTGCCACTGACTGCAAGGCGCAGGCTACAAATAGTCTAACAACTGGCAATCGCAATTGATTTGGGTAGCATTCCATCGTTCTTTTGCCCATCGTGCCATCTCAGATTAGACCCAGTCCAGCCTTGGTCCTGCTCCAGTAGGAACAGTCCATCTCAAACAGCCAAGCCAAGTCCTCTCTGAAACAGAAAAGAAACAACCCAAGATTGGGTTCAGCCTATCGGGCCTCTGCAGTCGCGTGCAGCTTAGTTCCAGTGGTACAGTGAGCACAGGACCACATCAGGGCATACATTGTATATATATCATGCAGTATGCTCTAAGGTCCTACTTTGCTAAGTTTTTTTTTTATTTGATCATTGTAAGGTTTATATATTTTTAGTGTTTATCTGAGATGCCATTATATGTGCCTGATTTGATCATTACATGACCATTGTACTCTGCTGTCCTCTCTCTGTACTGTCAATCAGTTGAGGCTGATGGCTTATTGCAGAGAGAGGAAGGTTTATTACAGAGGAGAAAACTTCAAAATATAATTTGGATAAAGCTGAGAATCAAGTAAGACGTGGCTGAACAGGTCATCATAAACTATTCTAATGCATATAATTTCTGTCTAGTCTGCATGTTTCCATTAAAAATCATTAAATAGGGACTGCTAACTTTAGTATGAATCCTATGTTTGTGAGTGAAGCAAATATAGTTTCTTTGTAAGTCTTTGCAGCTAGGAGATAACTCTTTATAAAAATTGCCCAGGTAACTCCTTGTTGTATCTTCAGTCCCCAGCACGGTGAAGAATATCCACCTCTCGGCCAATGGGATGACAAATAGCCTGAGAGTGAATTGGACGCCAGGGGCTGGAGATGTTGATTCTTATACAGTGACAATCTTTCGGAACAGCCAGCAGATTGATATGCAAGCGGTGTCTAAGCATGTCTACGAGCACACCTTCTACCAGTTGGAAGCAGGGGAGCAGTACCAGGTTGTGGTAAAGTCTATCAGCCGTTCCTTATACAACAGCCTAACTGCCTACGGACGAACAGGTGGGAATTGGTGGACTTCTGTGCACTATAAAAAAAAATGCCTCTTTTATGTTAAATACTGCCTGAAAATATTTAATAATTTATTGGATATAACTGTGCATTCAAACTTTGTAAACATTGTAGTTTACACAAGGGTGAGAGAGGCACACCACAAAGTGTAAAAATATCTCACATAGTCCTGAAAAAGGTGTAACAAAGAAATTGATGTTCCACACGTATCCAGTAAGTTACGCAATTGTTGTCCAAATATGAGAAGACAGTTCATAGCTAAGATGGTAGTCTTTATTTCTTCTTGAGATACACAGAAGAACACAACCACCACATCTCGTCCCTGAAGCAACGGGACTTCTTCAGGGCTCAACTACGCTTTAAGAAGAATTCTTTTTTGCATCAATCGAAAAAGTATGAATCTTAACATCCAATTAGCAGTGTCCTGTATACATTTCATAGAACAAGCTTCGTAGCATCATAATGGCATTCATGCATAGATGAGCGTAATTGCGTAACTTATTGGATACATGTGAAACATCAATTCCTTTGATACACTGTTATCTGGATTACTTCAGAGATTGTTATGCTTTACGATGTGATGTGCCTCTCTCACCCTTGTGAGACGCTGGCTTCGGCATCATAATGTTCATTAAGATGGAATTGCTCCTGGAAGCTGCTGCAGGCAGTTCAGTGGTCTTTAATCTGTGTAAGCAAACCAACTGAATTCTAATCCACAAGTTCAGTACTTCCTAATTGTTAAGCTCTTTCTGGCTGGAAGCCCTGGTGAGCAATATTTCTTATACATTTGCATATAAACAAAAATGAACAGTCATGGAACATTACGCTTGGTTACTCACATCTGAGGGTGGTTGCTATGTGGCAATATTTCTGTAGCTTGATTTGACCTAAGTCAGAGTTCAAAGGTCACTAAAATTAACCAGATATGTACATTCAAATACCACGGCTCATACTAATATTTACATGTTCATAAAACAGACAGCACTGCATTATCTACGTGTATATATGAATCCCTGTTTCACCCTAACAAAAATGTGCTTTCTCTTTCTGGTTCCATTGCAAACTATGACTAAGTCGACATTTAGAGACAAAACAGAAAAATATTCATATCATCATAGTAAAGCAATAATTGTAGATATATGGGCTGGGTACTAGTATGTTTTTATTAAAATCTGTAATTTAAAAACTACCTTAAGGAGGAGTAGAAACATACATTTAACAAATAATGCCTGGATAGTGAACAATGGGCGAATATGCTCCAAAGGGCGATTAACGAAATGGCGGAGGGACTGACAGTTTGTACATTTTAGTTGAATTCTTTAGTGGGGAATGTGATTAAAGCATGGATGAATGTTAGAATACATGTAGTGCAAAATCTTTCACAAATATGTATTTATGGTTTCACCTACTATTTAAAATTATCAACAATCTAAAACCGCTCAATCTGATTTCTCCTTGTCCAGTTCCTGCAGCTGTCCAAGGGTTAGTGGCTGATAATCTGTACAGCAGCCATTCGCTGGTAGTCAGCTGGCGCAGTGCAGCCGGTGTGGCAGAGCGGTATGACATTTTGCTGCTGAACGAGCAAGGAGTCTTGTTGAGTAACCGATCTGAGTTGGCTGCAGTCAAACAGCACAAATTTGAAGAACTGACACCAGGCAAGAGGTACAAAGTCCGAGTAATCACAGTGAGCGGAGGACTCTTCAGTGCGGCCCAAGAAACCGAAGGACAGACAGGTACTGAGAACTCTAAAGTTGCATGTTCATGGTGGGCTATCAATGACTCAACTCATTGTTGAAGAAATATTTACGTGAATGCATTGGTTTAAATTCAAATGTGACCCTGGGAGGACTCCCACAATGTTATTGACGTTAAGTGAGTTATTTGGTGCCTTGTGTGAAAGTAGTTCATGGGTTTACATAAAGTCTTTATAAAGGCACAAACCACAATCAGTGCACATATGAGATCCATTAAATGGATATGAAAAGTTAACTACTCACCCTATGGAATTGCCTAAGGTCCATTGCTAGGTTGAGGGGCTTTATTGCCTCTGGCACTGACTATTGAATTAATCAAGGAACCATTGGAGGTGTTTAGTGCTTTACAGATTTCCCTACCTCCATTCTTGGGAGTACTTCATACATTCAGTTTATCTATGTCTGTTTTCTTATATGTTTGTATTGTATAAAAGAGATGTGAAATATTCATCCAGTTCACATGAATGCCCTAATCTTGAATGTAGATACAAATACTACAGTAAGCGTGTGTGCACCTCTTTCTGTAGGATACTTTCAAATTCTGCATCAACTGTTATTGTGTTGGGTCACTGATATCTTTCGTCATTCCCTTTGTGTATTTACTTTCCCTTCTCTAATGCTACCCTGGTGGAGAGGCAATACGCAGGATGGGAAAGGCCATTGGAAAATTTTGTAAAAGCCATTGTGGGTGTACAAAGATTCCTAATGCTCACATTTGACCTCTCCCTAGGAATATCCATTTTCCCACCCATTTCTTGAACTTACAACTGTGGTAAATCTGGCCACTTGGAGGATTTTTCCCAGTTGTAGGTAGTTGTAGGTATCCCCTCACATTTGTACGACAAATGTAATTTATTTTTTGCACATGCGAGAATATCTTAGATGTGCCAAATGTTCTGAGTAGGAGTCCTTAATATTAGACAGTATAATATTTTGCATTTGCAGCTCTTTCAGTGACACTTTTCTTGGTTTTCAATAAAGAAAGGTAAACTTGTACTTAAATTATATCTGCAACGAAATTGTGGTCTTATAAATAGCTGGATCTTACAATTAGAACCCCATTAACGTCTCAATAGCAGCACCAACAGCTGTATGAAATGATAATGAGCTGTTCACACTTGATGATATTGCAATGTAAAATGGTAAAGAATTGTTCCATCTATCGGATACAGCTCCCTGTGTTTGTCTCTCACAAGTCTTTCTCTCCATTTTTCCTTCTCTCATTCTTTTCTTTTTGTTTTCACAACCCATTCGATCTCTCACTCTTCTTCTCGCCACTGTTCTTTCTCTCTGTGAATAACCTTGTATCTTTGTTTCACAAAAATCTTGATAAAATATTCTACGTACCTTACCTCTTTGTTTTGGCAGTCCCCGCAGCCGTCACTGGCCTGAAGATAACACAACACAGCATGCAAAGCTTGTCCTTCACCTGGGTGGTGTCGGAGGGAGACATGGAGTCCTATGAGATACTGCTGTACAATCCTGACAAAACTCTGCATGATCGAAAATCAGGAACTCCCGCCCTCCAGCAGTGTACCTTTGAAAGTTTGCTCTCGGGCAGACTGTACAAAATGGTGATTGTTACCCGCAGTGGCACTCTTACCAATGAGACATCCACCCTTGGGAGAACAGGTAGGAACCTTAAATCATTGGCCAATTAGTTAACTAAAGAAATGAACAAGCATAATTAATTGCGTTCAATATTTGTATTCAACCTTCTGTAATTCTAACTGTTCCCATATAGTAATGCATGGGTGTTACTGAAATCCTTCCTACTAGAAGTCAACTCGCATCCTCCATTGCTCTGTGCCACCTCCTCTACCCGGATCTTCAAAGCTGACCTCAAATCTCTTCTCTTCCAAAACACTTTCAGAACTAATACTTTCATTCTCAGACCCCTCTAGGAAGTTCGTTCATCATTGTAAATTTGTAATATCTTCTTGGACATTCCTCACCCTTGCTTGCTGTGTTTGATATTGTGTTCCTGCCGTCTATGATTTTACCCTACGTTTTCTAGTCTCCTGTTTATTTTTGTAACGTTCTATTCTGTAACATTTCTCTCATGTAACGTAACTGGTTCTATTGTACAGCGCTCTGACACCTTTAGGTAAAGTCCGCGCTATATAAAAATGCATTAAATAAATAAATAAACTCTGACTGCAGACAGCTGTGGTCATAGACATATAATACTATATTCCATTCATTCATATGAATTCATATATGAGACAATGGAAAAGCCTAGTCAACATAAGCAGCCAACTGTGATGTGGGAGACACCTGGCAGGCTTCATTATTTATGAATTAGCCAATTTAAATGTTATTATATAAAATGCTTGGATTTGTTGTGTAACAACCTGGGGTTTACTAGCTATCAGGCCATACGTCTAAAATAACCTGGTGTTTATTTGTTAATGTCAGTAATAAATAATCAGGCATCAGTAGATATCATGTTTGACTTCAGTGGTTAACAGGTTTGGCCCTATTTCAATGCACTATAAAGTCTGCACCCCTACTTTGGAGATGATTACAAGTAGGCCGGAGTAGCATCACCAGAGGATGCCCCTCTTACTGATTCCTTGTTCTCCTTATTAATTAGTACCAAAACACCTTAGACGTCAGGAAGAGGCTGTGGGTAAAGCCGCAACCCAGGCCCACCCGATCCAGTCCTGCACCACAGGTGGAGCATGGACACGACCCCCAGCCATAGGAAAGCCTGCACTGCCTACTCACATACTCCAGACCACCTAACATTTGCCCCACAACCTGTACTGCCCCCGCACCCACCTACCACATGCGTATATCATGTGGTAAATATAGCAAAAAGAACCCCTGTAATGGAGGATAACCATGAGGAAAAGGACCTGATAATCCTAGGCCGGCATGATTATTCTTCATTCCATAGTCTGAAACTCGAGACTGCATGGTGCAGGGGTGTAATAACTGACCCAAATTGGTGATTTCTGCCCTTGCAATTTTAGGCTTCTTCACTGTACAACTTGTAATCGGCCCCTACATGTTTTGTCTGAGTCAAATGGCCCAGTTGGATAATCATGCCAGTAGTATACATGTTAACATTTGTGTTAATCAATTTTGAAATTCAGTCACCCAAGTTGCTCACAAAGAGAGACCATAAATGTCTTCGGGTCATTATTTGTAAACTGCTTGTAAATCTTGCTGCAAACCTCATTCTGATTGACCTGTAGCCCAATTTTACATTTTTGAATTTGTACTGAGAATGGAAGTTTGTAATGCAATAAAGAGATTTGATAATCTTGTTTTATCACCCAAGTTCCTGCCCCAGTAACTGCTCTACAGTCATCCAACCGAAACCTCACAGACAGCCTTTGGTTCACCTGGAACCCAGCAGTGGGTGACCAAGATCTGTATGAACTGATTCTTCTTAATCCAAATGGAACAGAAAAGGAGAAAAGACAGGGCAAGGACCTGAGGGAAGCCCACTTTCAGAGCCTGATCCCAGGCAGAAAATACACACTGAAAATAGTGACTCACAGCGGAGACCTCACCAACAGAGCCACGGCTGATGGAAGAACATGTGAGTAGATTTTAGGGTTTTGCAAACTCTGATATGTGGTCGAACATTAATACATGGTTCATAAATCTGTTTTGTTTTGACAACCATTTTATCATTCATAGGAGTAGCATTTCTGGAATAATTTTTGGGACCTTGTGTCAATGTAAGTTGTGCCAGGCAGTGTATACCGTGGGGAAACACTGGGTATATCTTTGATCTTAGTCTGTGTATACCTATGTGGCGACTCATGTAAAGCCTTGCATTTTGTGCCTGAGGTCAAACAGGATTGTATGCCAACATCTGCGGTATATATATATATATATATATATATATATATATATATATATATATATATATATATATTATATTACCTACTGGCGGTCGCCAGTAGGTAGTTATAGTTAGGACCCTCTTACCATAGGAAATCCGCAACATTCTATTTGGAATAACTTTGGCGCCGGTCGATGAATCCTCGCGAAATTTTCAAAACTAATGGGGCGCTACGCTCCGCTCCTACCCTGAAAGTCTCGGGGGGATTCGTCAAACGGGGGCTGAGAAAAAAGGGGGGTCCCAAAACGCGTTTTTCCCATGCATTTTTCCATAGGACCTTTAGACACAGCTACAGCCCGAACGGCTGAACAGAGTTACTTGAAATTTGGCAGAGAGGTAGTCTACAGGTCAAGGAAGTGCCTTTTGTAGGTCTGGTGTAAATCTGTTCAGTAGATCCTGAGAAAATAGCATTTAAATCAATATATATATCTGTGGCAGCTTACGGTGCGCTTACCGTGCGCTTACGGTAAGCTTACCGTACGCGTACGGTGCCGTGCGCGAGCACGATTCTGATTGGCTGTTAGATCTTAGTAAACATTCGAATCGGTCGAAACCAGGAAGCGGCGGCCGCCATTTTCTCTCTCGCACTCTGAGGGGGGGAGGAAAAACAAAGGCAAAAAACATGTAAAGGGGCTGTTTATACAGCTCCTAACCACCTAGCCTTGATTAAGGTTTCCCAAAAGAACCCCCAATGCAAAAAATTCAATTTTATTTTTTTTCGAAAAAACGCCGATTACGCTTACCGTACGCGTAAGTTAAAAATTATAAAAAAAAAAAAAAATATCCACACTTTTCCCACCCCGTGTGCAAAATGCGCCTGAAGAGCACCTTTTGTGCATGGCATATGACACAAAGGAACATTTAAAATTGTACCTTTCACAACGAAGCCCATGTGCGGACGGTGCGCGAAGCGCATCGTGCGTACATGGCCCATCTAGCGTAACGTGGGCACGCGGTGCGCGTAGTGCACCGCGTGCCCACCGTGCGTGCACGGCACTAACTGCGTAAAGTGGGCGCGTGGTGCGCGAAGCGCACCGTGCGCGCACGGAACGAACTGCGTTAAGTGGGCGCGCACGCCACGAACGGCGTAAAGTAACTTAGCATTTAAAAAAACGTACAAATTCACTGAAAAAACCATAGGTTTCACACACGTTATAGTTAGGAATTAGCATTTAAAAAACCTTGCAAATTCAGTGAAAAAACCATAGGTTTCACACATGCTATAGTTAGCTGGAGATTTTACTCATAAAAAACCAATGAAATTCCCCCGTTATAGTTAGTGCAGGCAACTATAACTCACGCGACCGCAATCCTCTGCTGATGACATATGTGTCTTTATGAAAAAAAAATATTTGTAATATATGTATAGCTAAAATTTAATGGAAGAAGACATGGGCAAATAAGTGTCTAAATACAGTATTAGCATCAGCAGAGGATTGCGGTCGCGTGAGTTATAGTTGCCTGCACTAACTATAACGGGGGAATTTCATTGGTTTTTTATGAGTAAAATCTCCAGCTAACTATAGCATGTGTGAAACCTATGGTTTTTTCACTGAATTTGCAAGGTTTTTTAAATGCTAATTCCTAACTATAACGTGTGTGAAACCTATGGTTTTTTCAGTGAATATAGATATACATACAGATATAGATATATAGATATAGATAAATATCTATCTATCTATCTCTCTCTCTCTATATATATATATATATGTGATCAAGACCGCTGTGTCGGTCGAAACGCGTCTGATGCGAATCATGTTTGTGGAGAAATAAACTGAGCACTATTTTCTGCACCAGCATATATGTGTCCGTGTCTTTGGTAGTACCGGCTGGCACTACGGAAGGTGGAGTTGATATATATATATATATGACATAACCAACATCCTCTATGAAAATCAAACCTCATTGATTTGCCACCAAAATGAAGGTCAGAGTCTTCAACTGACCATATGGTTGAATCCAGCCATGTTTTCAATATAGCCATAATGCATGTATATGAGGAAAATTTACATCCAATTAATTTCATTGGGGATAATTTGCCTGTTTCTTGGTCACTCTAAAAAGCCCAACTGAATTATACTTTGTGATAGGTCAACAATTATAGCCCTAGCTAGAATCTAAAGCAGATAGCAATTGCACACTAAGGGCCACAATGTGCAGGGTATAGCCAGACACAGGTTCCATGACCCAGAACGTTTTGCCAGTTGGTCAGTGTTTTAATGTACCACCTCTGTAATTGTTTTCTCTATCTGTTTATTTATTAAAAGAGGAATAGAGTGCTCATTGAACCCAAAGATGATCCTAGCACTAATGCAAGGTAAGTCACTGTGAGAACAAACAGCTCAGACCAACTAAACCTTGGACCCAGGATATGAAGTTAAGAGCACTAGTCAATAGGCCAGGTGAACAGAATGTCCTTTAATAATTCGCAAAATTTGAGATGGGTATATTTTCTCTGATAAAGGCGATTGGTTTCTGGAAGGGAATAGCAAGCCATTCTGCTCTTCCTCTGTCTGTGGAGGGTGCCTGTAAGAGATAAGCATGTATAGAGTGAAAAGAACATGTTGGTGCATGTTTGCAAAACTGTTTCTGAAGGAAAAGAGGTCAGTTTGATTCAGAAGTTCCCTAACACTGTCTTATTTTCTCACTCTTAACCAGCACCCAACCCACCTATTTCTATATCCTTTGTTGATGTTAAAAATACTTCACTGTCAATCACATGGCTGGGCCCTCCTGATTGGACGGATTATGATGATTTTGAGCTGCAATGGATGCCACGGGATCCCCTCACAATTTTAAATCCGTACAGCAGTAGCAAGTCAAAGGGGCGTATCATAAATAGCCTCCGCCCAGGAAGACTCTACTCTTTCAGTGTCAGAAGCGTCAGCGGCTCTACTGGCAAGACCTACAGCCAGTCTCTGTACGGGACTGTGCGAACTAGTAAGTTGGGGGTGTGACCTTTTTAAAGAGTGATGGGCTAGATACACTACACATGCTAGAAACCTTACAAGAAATGCAGCTTTTAATGTTAATCACATGTTCTGCACATAGTTGTGTGTCATTTACATATATTTCTAGTGGCTCCTTGTGAGAAATTGGGTTGTTGGTTTATCGGGGTGTGAGCCCTAGTCAAGCAGCAAACACAATCCTTGTCATGGGACCCTAAATTAACCTGTGCTTAACCCTCTGGTAGCTTGACACGGAACAGTCAGGCTTTACTTAGAGCAATGTGCAACACTTCAAACAGTAATAGAGTGAAAACACCACACAAAAAGGATCAAACACTATTTTGGGAACATAGAGCATAATTTATTAAATAAAACAAGACCAAAATGACAAAATTCCCATCAGTAGAACCGTAGTTATGAATTTATAAAGACAAAAGTGTAAAGTAGCGCTTAAAAGCACAATGCACTAACTGCGACTATCTGGTCGAGCTGGACAAGGTCAAAGTTAAAAGTTCAGGCCGACCGCAAAGAAGCGCAGGTCCGATATAGTTCCAGATTAGTCCAACTGAATTTTACCTTCTCAACTGTTGTGCCAAGAGAGCGCTGCGAGGAACAAGTAGAGTGTCGCAGGAGGCTGTCGGCATGGCGTGCAGAGCAGGCCAGGCATTGCGGAGCTTCGCGTTGGGAGTCCCTCGCAACCGGTCTATGCTGAAGTGCGAAGAGATGGCCTGGCGGCGCTCTGCACTGATTTTCAGTGTAAGCTGTGTGGTCTCGGTGCGCACGGGCCCTTTTGCAGTCGGGAAGAGCCCAGAAGCTTGACTTCAGTGCCTGTGAGCCACACCAAGAGTCCAGGATCTGAAAGGCACCCCTTGGGGTCAGGAACTTGCAACAACTGGGTACCGTAGCTGGCTGGGGAGCCTTTATGTCCCTGAGGCTCAGATCAGGAGGCCAACAGAGTAGCTCCTGGAGTCACTCAGGCAAGAGGGCAGCAGGCAGCAGCAAGCATGTCAGCACAGCAAGGCAGTAGCTCATTTAGAGTAACATTCCAGCAGAGTGGCAGTTCTTTCTGCAGCACGGCAGTCCTTTTTCCTGGCATAATATCCACAGGTCCAGAAGTGCACTGAAGAGTTGGTGTCTGAGGTTCAGTATTTATACACAGTGGTGCCTTTGAGGGGTGGAGAAGCTTCTAGATGCATGTCTTTGAAGTGCACAGAAGTCCCACCTTCCCGGCCCATTGCTCCAGTATAACTACAAGGGGTATGCAGCCCTTTGTGTGAAGACAGGATACAGCCTACTCAGGTGAAAGTGGGATTGGGCCAATTTATGGCCCATCCAGTAACACCTATGTGTGGGTGCCTAGAAGAAATACACAAAGGCCATCTGTCAGCTACATCCAGTCATGTGACACACAGACAGATTGCAGGCACCAAATGGCAGTTTAAAATCCGACTTCACCATATGTTAGGATTTTAAAATTGTGAATCTGGAGACCCCAAATATAAAGCGTTTACTTATTCTTATTTCGAAATTACACTTATAAAAGGTAATAAAGTAATTCCAATTATATCCTACAAGAGAGGTAGGCCTTGCAGTAGTGAAAAACAAATTCAGGAGTTTTTCACTACTAGGACATAGAAAACATAATGTCCACATGTCCTACGTTTTTAATACATCACAACCAGGCCTATAGACTGACCAGGACCTACCCTAGGAGTGTCTTATATGCATTAAAAAGGAAGGGTCGGGCCTGCCAAAAGGTTTATTTTGCCAGGTCAAAATGGAAGTTTCAAACTGCACACAAACAGATCCAATTGCAGGCCTGAGACATGTTTAAGGTGCTGCTTAAGTAGGTAGAGCAAAAAAACTCCCACACGACCTATAGTGATTTCAATATGTCTATAAAAAGCTCTAATGGGCTTCCTATATTATGCAAATCAAAACCTACTACATACTTTCATGTTATTGATTTTATTAAAAACTTATTCTTTTTTTCCTTTGAGATATCTTGTTCAAAACATATATTTCTTTTTTAATCACATTGATATTACTATTTTATAGTGCACTTTTAAAAAAAAAAAAAAACATGATACAGCATCATTTTTGTGAGTCAAGTGAAAAAACAATGTTTTTTACATATATACAATTAAAACATGACAGACATGTAAACAGCACATTTGTTGGTAAGAATTTCGTTATACATGTATATACGTTCAATGGTATGATAGATTTATCTTTTCCCCATCATGAGACAGAAACCAATTTTTTTGGGGACAAGCAGAATTATTCGTTCCGACAAAGGAGGACTGCTGCCACAATGAATGCAGCCTGAATGATCGAACTAGGAGCTAGCGCCGAAGATCTATTTCACAACGTACTGGAAGATATCATCCCTAAAGATTTCCTGTTCTAAGATGTTTGAATCATATAGTGCTGAGATACAAGGATCAACCATGTCATATCTATAAACCAACCCCCTATGCAGTAAGAAGTACCCTAACCAGGACATGACTCCTGGCTGTTAAGGAAACAGTGTACTGCAGGAAAAGATAAGTTCCTGATCACTTCATCAGGATTTCTACATCGCACCTCTACTAGGGAGATTATGAATAGAAAGTGGATGGCCCTGAGGAAGGTGGATATTAACTAAATTGAATCCACCGAAACGTACGTTGGCTATATGCACCCCCGGCTGACGGCCACACCATGGATGGATAAATAAGAGTTCTACCATGTAGTGTAGCAGCATGCTTTTTTAAGCCTGGTGGAAAAAATTTGTTTGATAGTGTGTATGTATGACTGGTTTGAGTGGTGTTAGAATGGTGTGAGAGGTGCGTTATGATTTGATTTTTCCTTTAAAAAAATGTTTGTTTCTGTCTCTTGATGGAGAAAAGATAAAACTATCATACCATTGAAAGTATATACATGTATAAAGAAATTCTTACCATCAAATGTGCTGTTTACATGTCTGTCATGTTTTAATTGTATATATGTAAAAAACATTGTTTTTTCACTTTACTCACAAAAATGATGCTGTATCATGTTTTATATTTTAAAAAAGTGCAATATAAAATAGTAATATCAATGTGATTAAAAAAGAAATATATGTTTTGAACAAAATATCTAAAAGGAAAAAAAGAATAAGTTTTGAATAAAATCAATAACATGAAAGTATGTAGTAGGTTTTGATTTGCATAATATAGGAATCCCATTAGAGCTTTTTATAGCCATATTGAAATCACTATAGGTCGTGTGGGAGTTTTTTTGCTCTATTGTGTTGATTTTCCCCTTCTCCCAGACCTAGAAGTACGTATAGGGGGCACCTCATTATAGACAAGCTGCTTAAGTAGGTGGCTCAATCAGTGCTGCAGACCCACTAGGACCCACTAGGAGAATTTAATTTCCAGGCCCTGGGCACATGTAGTGCACTTTACAAGGGACGTATAAGTAAACTAGATATGGAAATTGGGTATAGGCCAATGTAACCGTGTTTTAAGCAGAGAGTAAAGCAGTTTAGCACTGGTTAGCTGGCCTTATGCCAACAAAACCAGACCCAGCAAGAAAATAGGAGGAGGAAGGCAGAAAGTCTTGGGGGGATGACCCTATAGACAGGGCCAGGTCCAACACTTCTTTTTTCTTTTAAACATCATGTGTGCATTCTCCACAGCGTGGATATTCTTCTTTGCGGGATCAGGAAATGAGTGTTATTCTGAAAAGGCTAAATTATCCCTTTTGTTTGCTTTATCATTTCCCGAAATGTATTTTTCATGAGAGAGCTTTCTTCTCTATGGTATCTTACTCCTGCATTTTCCACACTTCCTGCTGGTCTTCCACCTAGATCATTAAGTAGCATGCTAAAGAAGTGCCCATAAGTGGAGAAAATTCATTATAAATATTTGTGGATACTCATCAAGTGGGGGTTTTCACCTCTTTTGCTTTGGATTTCCTTAACCGACCAACTGCTACTCCTCTATGAAAGCCTACATCTGTTCCCCATGAAACAGGAAAAAGGTTTTCGCAATCAGCACTTAGGTGTTTAAATCAAGTTATGAAGATCTTTAACACCATGTCAAAAACTTGCTGTGCCTTAAAATATCTGAAAGGAGGAATAAAGAGCTCTATAACATTTTTAAGTAAATACATAAAAAATGAATAAATACATAAATAAAATGAGGCATGCCTTCCTTCAATGCAAGGAGGAGAGGACCAGAGTTCCATTTATACGCAGTTTTTATTATATACATACATTATTTTCCACATAGGTTCAAAGACGAAGTGTAAAAAAGGAGCACTGACTAGCCATTGCATATTCACTATAAAAAATGCGATGTACTTTAATTGCACAAATATTGCATACCTCTTGGCAGGCAGTGTAGACATAGGGAAGACACAGGTTAGTGTAATGAGAAGAACATATATTTCGGGTGGGGTAAAACCCTTTTGATGTGGCTTCTGTTTCCAAGCAGACAGTTTTCTGTATCTACATCAACTCTGCACAATTGCAAATCACCCAATGTCGGGCACAACAGGAAATAAACATTAAAAAAGTAATGAAGGCAAATGCAATGGATCACTTCTTTAAAACAGTTGAATTCTTGGCCATTGCTGCATACTATTTAATGTACTATGTGGACCACTTGCTGCCTGGGCTTCCTTGGTGACTACTGTACCAGTCTTTTTGAGGTTAGTGAGGTGCTATCACAGTGTTGCACTTAATGAATATTCAGCCTACACACTTATGAGCAAGGAGGCTCCCAGAGTAAAACATGGAATCTTTTCTAAGGTACCTTGTCTATTTTTCCTGTCTAGAGCCAGACACTATACAGCACCTTCACTGCCGGCCACAGAACTCGACCGCCATTTCCTGTTCCTGGACGCCCCCAGACTCAGATTTTGATGGCTATAGCATTGAATGCAAGAAGATGGACAATGAAGTGGTGGAATTTTCTAAAAGGATTGAAAAGGAGAAGTCCTTGATCACCATTGTGATGTTGGTGCCACACAAGCGATACTTGGTGTCAATTAAAGTGCACTCTGCTGACATGACCAGTGGTGTGGTGGAAGACAGCACGATCACCATGATTGACCGTGAGTAGTGAAATCAGGATGGAGGGAATGAGGGAGGGATAGCTGAATGTGGGATGGGCCAAGGCAGAATGAGGGTGAAGAAAGATGCAAAGAAAGAAAGAAGTAGGGAATAAGGTATAGCAGAAAGGACAAATGGAAGGTATTAAGGGAGGAAGAAAGAAAAAGGAAAGAAGGGAGACAGGGGGGAAGGGAAGAAATACAAGTTTGAAGCAGAGGCCATGAGGGGAGGAAGGAGGTGAAGTAAATTATATAATTAAGAAGACAAGAGCAGGTAGACCCGAGGTACAATGTAAAAATAATGGGGGGGTGTCTGTGAGAGTGAGACAGAAAACTTTTATGCAAGCTGAAATTCTTTGCCTATGGGAGAGGATTTTTACAATGAAAGAGGCTTCAAGCTCTACTTGTTGATCTAGACCAAATCACTTTATAAAGATGACTGCAAGAGAGCAGTTTAGTGAGTCATTTTCTCAAATTTCTTTAAACATTTATTTACCTGTTAGTAGATGCCAAATCCTTATAAATTGGTATCAACAAGTACACCAAACCAAAGCATTTGCTTTTTCTTAGAACAGAGTCAACCTACTAAATAACCTTTCGTACATACTTCCTAAGGTGTGTAAATGTACTAGTTCATGAGACAAAGGTGTCTGCTGCTTGTGATAATTTCGAGGCACACTTTGCCAGGTAGGTGTGTATTGTTTGCAGATACATAATTGCAAGGGATTGAACTATTACACATTTTCCATCCGTTCAAATCTACATATTGGTGACGCTCAACACCCAACTGGTTTAAGATGCTATAATTGTTTCTCTTTTACAGGTCCTCCTCCCCCATCTCCATATTTCAGAGTCAATAAGAAAGAAACCGTAATTAGCAAATCTTCCATTGGCTTCAGTTTCAACTGTAGCTGGTTCAGTGATGCCAATGGGGCTGTGAAGTACTTCACGGTGATTGTGCAAGAGGCTGATGGTAAGCTGCTGTTGACTTTGATAAACTTTTTTCTGCTTTTACAAGGAATTTCCAGTTTTATCTATCAGGTTTAGGAGTAAGACTTGATCTTGGTCTATGGTGTGTGGAAATGATGAAATAAGGAAAGACTTGTGTTTGAATGTTATTCTAATTGGTAACTGTTCAATGATTAATTGTTATATGGAGAAGCAGGAAGAACTGTCGAAGATGCCATTGTTTTGTCAGAAGACCAGCAGTGTGTTAACCGAGCTTTATATATAGCATCAAATTCCATTATAAACATGCTCATACTTCCAAGCAATCGTGTCTGGGTACACCATGCACATAGTTATTGAACAGGAAATTGAGTAGTGAATGTATGGACACTTAATATAAAAGAGTGAATATCATTCAAAAGTAACCCACATAAATGTATTGCCAGCACTTATGTTGGCCATAATCCATTTCTGTTTTTTTAAACTACATAGATCTGATTAGAATAACTCTTAGATCAGAAATACTAATGTATGATACTGGCATTTACTTAGTTGTTTAACAATAGAAGTTATTATTAGCAGTGGCGTCACTAGGGGGGTGCGGGGGGTGCGGACCGCACCGGGTGACACCCTCACATGGGGTGCAGCGGACCCCTCACACGCATGCACCCCATCACTCCCCCCAGAGATATAAACTGCCCAGCGCCCTCACACACAGCCACAGATCGAGCCTCGAGGTCGCGTCCACATCCTGTGACTAAAAATCACTTAATCTCCCCGAGCCTTAATGTGTAATGTAAATACGGTGCTCATGTAAAGCGCTCCAATACCTTCGGGTCGAGTTTGCGCTATATAAATATGCAACAACAAAAAAAAATATTAACATTACAAGTGCAGAGTTTGCTGGAGGGTGTACAGTGGCGTCACCCGGCGGGTGTGGACCGCACGGGTGACACCGCGAGTTACCGCACTGGGTGACACCAACCCTAGTGACGCCGCTGATTATTAGTTCCATATTGTACAGTACCCAGGAAGAGGGGTTAATCTACCGGGTTTTGACAGAGCTATCATTTTGTTCAGCAATAGGTATGATGAGAGCCTGTTTTGTGATAAAGAAAATATTCTAAAGTTAATACTAACATTAGGAAATAAATGAACATCTGAAGACTCAATGGCTTATCTAAAATAGGATATATGGTGTTCATGGTACCCTCAAGAAAACAGCTCTCACTGCTTTGTTACAAAATCTGATCAGACATATTTGTTCGAGACAACTATCTCCCCATACCATAGCTTTCTGAGATCTTGAGTTACTTTCTAAGAACTAACCACATTCTTGACCCTTGTGAATTTAGCTTTTATCCTGGGCATGACGCAAATGCCTCCATGGTAGAAGAGTGGCATGTATCCTTTCTCTTGCTCATTGTTGATTTCTTTTTATAGTCATCCTTCTAGATATTTTGGTAATTGATTAGTGTCGGCTCATGAGAGCTAGATCAAATCTTTCAGAAATTCTGGAGCCTGCTTTTCCTTACCATCAAGATCTCTCCATCTCTCATCACCATTAGACAGGCCCTTAAAACAGTAATCTTTATTGCCTGCTTTGGCTCATTTTGACAACTGTGTCCAGAAGTGAGTTGGATCACAGTGCACACATTCCAAGCTCCAGCCCCTCACAAATCCTATTTTGCCCTTCCATGATTTATTAAGATGGTGAAAGAGTATTCCACTTATCCGGGGACAGAATTAACAATAGGGCAATGTATTTATTGTCCTTGTCTTCATTCCTGGCTTTTGTATTGGACTCAAGTGTTCAGTTGTTAAAGTCTTTCATAAAAATAGCGGAGATTGACAAAGCAATGAGATGTTACATTGTCTAGATTCATGTTCAATAATCTCGAAGGAGTTTGTCTTTAGCATCTGTGAAAAGGTGTAATAGTTTTAGATCTAGTATAACAGTGCAGCTGTCTGCAACTGTTACTAACTTATACATTCTTTAAAATAATAGAATGGTCTTTGGCTCCACCAAAAGGAGTATTTCTTTTTCACCTTATGGCATTGGCTATTTGGTGCATCATTTCACCTTGTTTGGACTGTTTATATTGCTTGACTATTTCACGTCTCAAAAGTACACCAAATAACACCCATTAAATGTGTTATCTCATAAATGCATTGTGTGCTGAAAAGAAGTTGTTTTTTGGTTTGCTTTTTCACTCAAACAGGCTTTTCCATAATATTTTAGTCAGGGTTTAAAATTAAAGCAAGATGAGTGGCTTTGTTCTCTCCTCTGAGACTGAGATTGAGGAAGCTCCCTTGAGTAGACATTGAAGGCAAGTCTCTTCCCACTGGTATCTGTTCTGTTCATGCAGCAGACCTAGATGAGAATATTGTTTGATGTTAATATGGTACATTTTTAAAGATTCTTTAGCACATATTGTTTAATGTGTCACACGAAGAAATTATTTTTGAAATGGCAGTGAATCTCTTACCAGTCTGTTTGCTTGAACAAATGTTCTGGCAACAGTGATCTGAAAATGTTGTAGATGAATGAAATATTTGTGAAAATATTGTATGTGTGTTAAATTTGCCTAATTTACTTTTTTATGATTAGGTGAAACTTCTAAAAAATTACATGTAATTACTCAAAATGCATTTAGCACTATAGTTTAGCTGAAGTACGTCCTCACTGCCATTTTGAATGTGAGGATGCATTCTGCACGTTCTAGTCGGTCGCATTATTCCTGTGCTATTGTGGTACCATTTTGCCATGAACACAGTGCAATTAGGAGATGCCGCATAATAGGGTCACTTTAGAAAAATAACATAACAAGCATAATATAAAAATTCCTGGTATTATGTGAGATTATGCCAGCATAACCTACATTTCACCTGGACCTAATTCTCACCCCACATAGATACTTCACAAAGTTCTAATTAATGACTATTAAAAAGTAAATTCTGAGACAAAATATCACTGTACAATCGGGCTTGTGAGCACATCAAAGGCATGCAATAGATAGCTGCTTAGGATTTAGTAAAGAACTCATCATTACGTAGAGTTAGCTTGTAAAACATAAGGAGAAATTAAACTATTGTAGGTTGGGTTCAATTAGATATTGCAGATGTAGGAGAAATCACAAATCCCTGATGACTAATCCCTAATCTGTCTGATTTGATAAATGTGGTGGTAGGTCTGTCACTGATTAGACATTAAGTTCTGAGTCAGTGGAAAGTGATGAGCAAATTTCAGCTTTCTCTGTCAAATTGTTTTTGCTGAGAAACCTTGTGAATTCTAGTGGCCCCCCTTTATGAAGTCTCTGGTAGTGGTCTACCTTCAGATAGGTCTATTTCCTTATTTGTGTGGATTCCTTTGCATGAAATCGTTGCAATATACCTTTAAATTGCTGCTAATGGTAGGGTCAGGTTCATGCAGCAGCCTGCCTAGTCTATGGCCCCCAAAGAAAAGGGATGCAGTCAGGTACTACACCCACCCAAAATGGACCTCTCACGCACCTTTCCAGGGTTTAGGGACTCATGAACCTTTTTAGAAAGCAGCCAGTGAAACAACTGTTATCTAAAGGAGTGCTGGTCACTTGTACAAACTAAAGGAGATTACAACTGGACCCCAAGACCCAGCTGACAAGAGCTCAAAGATCACTCTGGGGATTGCTCTCTCACCCATACTTGCCATTGCCAAGACTCCTCCCACTCAAGGCATCTTCCACAAAGCTCTCAAGAGAGAGCAGATCCTCCCAATCACAAAGAAACATACACTGAACTCTAATGACCTCACCAACTACCTGCCTGTCACTCACATACCATTCATCAGCAAGAATCTGAAAATAAAGTCTATGTTTAACTCCAAGATCTCATTAATGCTAACTGTCTCCTGCACAACTACCAGTCATGCTTTGAATCACACTGCAGCATGAAGACTGCTACCTTACACATTATAGACAATTCCTTCTGACCAAAGATGAAGATGATCCATATTCTGATATTGCTGGGTCTCTCAGATGCAATTGACACAGTCAACTATCCCACCCTCATGCACACCATAGAGTCTGGAATGGGATTAACTGGCAGTGTCTTTCACTGGTTCTCCTCCTACCTTTCAAACCAACGCCAGCTTGTTTGAATTGGCACCTCCAGGTCACAAAAGATCCTTATCACCTGCAGAGTCCCCCAGGGTTCTATACTGTCCACTGGCATTGTCAGCAACTATATGGAGCCACTTGCTGCTGTACTCACAGATAACGTAGGACCTGGGCAACAAACACTACTGCAAAGAGGGCTCTCTGTGGGGATAGATTCAGATTTTGCTTAGTCAACAATAGTGCCATATTATTGGACCAGCCATATTATTCGGCAAAAGTGGTTATTTTACACCATGTTTGTCTAGATATGACTTGTTTCAAACACTGCTTTCTAGTACATTTATTAATAACAGTTTCAAGAAATCAGTCCAAGCTCACTTTATCCTTGCCGCTCAATAGTTTCCTAGGCCAAGGTGTCCACTATCCAGTTTCAACATGTGACATGTGGTCGGAACTATAGGTAGCACGACAACCGGTCTTGAAGGTGTATGAATGCCTCATGGTTGCAACAGAGCATCGTCTACGCTTGTTATCCTTTAAATCCTTGTGAGTTTGTTGGTGTGCTCCCATACTAAAGATATCAGCGCATTTCAGCCTATGTGTAAAGGCCTCCTCAGGACACAACAAGGTCAAGTGCCTGCAAACTCATCACCACTTGTATGGTTGGTACCTAATATTAGTAGGTTTTCCACACATGGGGGGGGACAGATCAGTGCTGCACGTTAGTCACTGAAGCAGAGCGATTTCAATTACGTAGCTTACAGGAGACAGCGCAGTATCAACATCGGACGATAAACACGCAATAATCTGTTTCACAGATAACAGCTTCAAGATTTGTCAATATGCTGATCTTACCTGACTCTACTCAAAAGTTTCCTCCCCTACAGACATTCAACACCTCATACACTACCTTCACATAATTCAGACCTGGACGTCCTGTTATTTACTAAGAACCACAAACAAGAAGCTTTACACACCTGGCTCGGTGACATGACCTTGATTGCATTGAACACCAACCTTTATCCTCTGCCAAATCACTTGGACTCACCCTGGACACCAAACTTACACATTGCTAAAAATAGAGCACATTGCCAAAAAACAAAGACGGTTTGGTATCTGTTCTCTTTTCTAAAGAAAGTGAAAGGAATTTCAGAACTGCTGTTCAATCTATCATACTCTCACATCTGAGTGGTGGTAACACCTTGCTCTATGGCACTCCAGGATTAACACTGGCACCATTGAAGTGCATCCTACACTCTGCAGCATGTCTTGTCAGGGTCTGCAGAAGCATCACTTTAGCCCCATCCTGATGAAACTCCGTTGGCTCCCCTTACCAGTCCGCATCATCTTCAAAACCGGCTACATCATTTACAAAGCCATCATGTCCAACACCCCCAATTATCTTTCAGACAGGCTCACTATCTCTTGTGGTTCTCAGCACACTCACATCCAGGAACCCACAGACTGCAGGCTGAGAACTGTAAACATGCATTAAAAATGCATTAGGTCTCGTCTTTCATTAAGTTAAAGCCATTTGCTTTGCTATACAATACCATTAGCAAAGCAAATGGCTTTAACTTAATCAAAGGCGAGACCTATTGCATTTTCAATGCTTGTTTAGAAAGTGTCTACACTTGTCTATGAATACCCTACAAAGTGTGAAGGGTACTATGGGAATGGTACACAACACAGAAGGCGTACCTAATGAAGGTAAGAGCCGTGGGTTAGAGGGAGCCAAATCTTGCAAGCCTTTAATGCAGTTTCGAGCTTAGCAACAGTTTCTGAAAGGAAGATTCTAGAGTCCTCACTGTGAGTAATGCCGAGCGTGGAATTCGGAGACACGATCAGTGTTTATTTATTCAACGGCAGCTGCCTTTCATTCAAAAGACTGATCGTGACGGATTGTGCATAGTTTGTACACTACAGTACGTGTCAAGTGTGTGCGTGGTGTGCACACTACAGAAGGTGTCAACAGTGCACCTATGACTACCGATGTTGTTGACACGTTGTAGTTGTGGAACAGCTGCAGGCTTGCATTTAAACGGAATTATTGTATTTTTTGGTGGTCGGTGCCCCTCCTCACATGCCTGACATACTCAGATTGCTATCGATCACAGCTGTGAGGAAATGAGGCGCCCTCCCTTGTTCACCTCACAGCACTGCGCCTGCTTCTGTAGAATACGACATAGCTCCAAGAGGAGTGAAGAGGAGCTATACATCCAGGGGAGTTTCAGTACACTGAGAAAGCGTGTGGCCGGGAACAGAGGAGAGGTACACATAGGAATAGGTGTGTGGCTCTGGAGGTGAACATAGTCGGAGGCTGCAAGTGAGTGTTACAAAGCTCGGAGGGTGCGCGTCTCAGCACTGCCCTCTGTGGGGTCTGCATGTGAAACAGCTGGGAGACAAGATCAGTGTCTATTTATTCAACGGTAGCTGCCTTTCATTCAGAAGACTGAGCATGACGGATTGTGCGTAGTTTGTACATTACAGTACGTATGAAATGTGCCTCTCGGGTTTAAACAAGCATCGGCATACAAATAGAACATGGTGACCAGTACGGGGTTGTTTGATCTCCCCCACGCCCCAGTGACACACTCAGGAGTGACACCCTCAGTAATGACACCCATTAGTGATACATCCAGGAGTGATAACCTCAGGAGAGAAACACAGGACTGACAAACTTAAGAGTGACAACCCCAGGAGTGACACACTCTGGAGTGTAAGTACAGGGGCCCCTGTCCCTGCAGGCTGGACTCATTAAGATGTGGCTTGACGGTTAGAGCATATGACTTCGAAGCTGGGTACCAGGTTCGAGTCTCCGCGGCTCAACCTCTTGTGATTCTGGGCAAATCATTTCATCTCCCCACGCCTAACAAAACATGGATGTGCCCGTCTGGAACAGCTGGTGCTCGTGTAAAGCGCCATGATACCTCCGGGTTGAGTTTGAGCTATATAAACCTACAAGACAAAAACACGGCTCTGCGGATCTCACACGTGCACTCACTGTCACGGGCCTCATAGATGCTCTCGTGCTCGTGGGGGATGCACTCTCCCCCTCCTTATGTAGCCCTCACTCCGAGAAGATTCACAGGATTGTTTGCTCTCCCCCACGCCCCAGTGGCACACTCAGGAGTTACACCCTCAGTAATTACACACCCAGTAGTGATACATCCAGGAGTGATAACCTCAGGAGAGACACACAGGACTGACAAACTAATAGTGACACACCCAGGAGTAACACAATTTGGAGTGTAAGTACAGGGGACCCTGTCCCTGCCGGCTGGACTCGTTAAGATGTGGCGTAACTGTTAGAGCGAATGACCTCAAAGCTGGGTTACCAGGTTTGAGTCTCTGCGGCTCAACCTCTTGTGATTCTGGGCAAATCACTTCATCTCCCCACGCCTAACAAAACATGGATGTGCCCATCTGGAACAGCTGGTGCTCATGTAAGGCGCCATGATACCTCCGGGTCGAGTTCGAGCTAAATAAAACTGCAAGACAAAAAACACAGCTCTGCGGATCTTACACGCCCTCACACATGCACTCACTGTCACGTTCCTCAGAGGTACTCTCGTGCTCGTGGGGGATGCACTCTCCCCTCCATAAGTGCCTCTCTCTCCCAGAAGATTCACGCACTTCCTGCTGGTTGGCGAAGAGTGAGACACAAGCTCTCACGTGACAAGGTCGGGGTATAGCGCCCTACAAGCGCATCTCGGGTTTAAACAAGCATCGGCATACAAATAGAACACAGTGACCAGTACAAGCAGCTAAAGTACACAAGCGCTCGGCATGAAGTATTTGCTTGGCTTGTTCTGCCGGCCTCGCCTGCTATAAGGTTTCTTGTCTTTATAGGGCCATGTGTTTGAAACACATGGCCCCATAAAGCTAACAAACCTTTTGCGACCAACGTAATTCAGGCAAGCCCGTCCAAGTGGGACGGCTCAAAAAGCCGAGCAAATAAGTCATGCACAGCTCTGTTCCAATGGCTGGCCACCGTTTACCATAAACGGTGACGCCAGCCAATGGACCAGAGGGGGGGGGACTTAAAGCCCCTTACAGAAAATACCCGTTAACGTTAAATCTCGCCAGCGAGACTGCGCATGCGCACAGCCTACGCCAGGCGAGACCTAAAAAGAAAAGGTAAGGCAAGAGTTGTTTTCCTTCCATGCATCCAGGATCCGCAGTAATATCCCTGTATCCATCAGAATTATCCCAATGCTACTCCAATTTAGAAAAAGAGTTGAAGACGCACCTCTTTAAAGACAATGAAATCACAATGCATTAACATTCCACAAACCAACTACTTCTCCTATCACTTATTGCCTTTTTGCTTGTCCTTGTGCCTGTATAGTGATCTGCTTACTTTTGGCTAGGTTCGCGCTATGGAAATACAACATACGCACTTATATACAGCTGACATTTCTGTAATGGGGCATTCAGTAGGAGTATGCACCAGTTACCAAGGACTTCCCCCGGGGACCCTTATGCAAGTCCTAGCAGGTTCCCATTAAGCAATGCCATCCCAAGTCTAACACTCCTGTTGGATCTTTTTTTTTTTATTGCTTAACAAAGCAGGGACATGTGAGTTTAGTTGTTAGCAATTGGGTTTCTGGTTGGCAGAGGTAAGCACCCTTACCAAGCAAAAACCACAGTCCTTGTCAGGGTAAGTCAGATACACACCATACATTAACCTTTGCTCAGCCTCTGGTAGCTTGGCACTGATCAGTCAGGCTTAACTTAAAAGGCAATGTGTAAAGTATGTGTGCAATATTTCAACCAGTAACACAGTAAAAACACCACAAAAAGGCTCCACACCAATTTAAAAGAATAGATTATATTTTTTTAAATAAAATAAGACCAAAATGACAAACATCCAATGGGTAGAAGTCGAGATATGAATTTTTAAAGATTAAAAGTGAAAAATAGCGCTTAGAAGCAATGAGCACCTATGGTGGTTATCTGGTCGCACTGGACTGAGCAAAGTCAAGAGTTCCGGCTGACCGAGATGGGTCACAGGCCAGGGACAGGAACCATGCAAGGCCCATTGAAAAAAAAGTACATTTATCCAGGTCGCTCTGCAACAGCGTTGATACTTTGATTCTTCTCACGTATCAGATAATGTGTCTCTTCCACTGGAGCAATCACCTGGATTCACTTCCAATAGACCAGGCACAGGAGCAGGTGTTAAGACTTTGAAGTCCCTAAGTCTTAAAACAGGAGACAAGTCAGCATACCCTTGGAGAGCAGTCTGGGTTCAAGTCAAAGAGTCCAGTTGTTCCTCAGCAGGACAGAGGGTAGCGAGCAGCAGGGCAGCACAGCAGAAAAGCATGTCTTATAGTGCAGCAGTCCAACAGATTGGCAGTTCTTGTAGCAGCACAGCAGTCCTTCCTGCCGGGAGAGTTTCTTCACAAGTCCAGTAGTGTCTGATTTGGAGGGGACAGAGCCCCAGTAGTTATACCCAGTTTTGCCTTTGAAGTGGAGGCAACTTCAGAGAGGGGCTTTAAAGTGCACAGATGTCCTCCCTCCCAGCTTTTGCTCGGGACTCAATACAGGGGGGTATGCAACCCTTTGAGTGGGGACAGAACACAAGGTGTGTGTCAGCTCCTCCATCTCATCCTGTCCAGGATGACCCATCAGGGTGTGGATGGCCACTCAGTCACACCTAAGTTTCCTTTGTGTGCAGCTGTCTAGAGGGAATCCACATAGTCCAGCTGTCATCCACCCCAGACGTGTATTGGAGACAGGCTGCATGCACACAGAGCTAAGAGCAGAGAAATGCCATCTTTTCTAAAAGTGACATTCTAAAATAGTAATTGTTGGAATGTGGCTTATTAGTAGGTGTAGGTAGGTACCTACCACTAGTAATAAGGCCACAATCACAATATAAGTTCCAGTCAAGGTCTCAATAAATGATTCCCTTGCTCAACCCTTGGTAGCTGGCTGTGACCAGGCAGACTTAACTTAGGAGACAGATGTGTAAAGCATTTAAAAACAGCAATACATTAAATAAGCAAGACACAACACACAATACAAATCCAAACCAATTCATAAAAACAGGAAATATTTTTATGATTAAAATAACAACAGAGTGACAAAAATCCAATATAGGGAACTGGACATATGAATTTGCAAAGAGTAAATACTTTATAGTGCCTACAAACAGAAAGCGCCAACTTGGTACATCTGGTCTTGCTTGACCAGAACAAAGTGAAAGTTTGTGGCTGACCATAATTGAGCGCTGGTCAAGGTAGGGCACGGGCAAGTTTTCTTATTACCTTTGGGCTTAGTTGTTTTTCTGGAGCTTTTTCTCTCGACGTCAAGCAAGGCACATCGTCAGGCTGAGTTTCGAGTCAGCCCAAGGCTTCAGTGAAATCCTGGAAGCCTTGAGCTCTGGATCTTTCAGCAACATGAAACAGAAATCCAGACCAGGTCGAGGTTCGACATCAGCGGCTTGACTCTCGACGACGGGCCAGTCCACTTTGAAGCTTTTTACCAGAAGTTCTCCACAGTTCTCCAAACTTATAGAACTTCTTCCAGAAGGTCCTTTTGGGATTCCAAACTGTCCACAACACTAATCCAAGGTTCCAAAAGCTCTGAGTTGCTCATTGGGATGTTAGGACTACGCCTCCCAAAATGCACCTGGCCAAATCTTCTAAAGTCCAGCTGAAGGTGGCCAGCTGGTTTCTTCTTGCTGAAGATGATGCAGATGGAGTACTTTTAACCTGTTGCTTTCAGGGAGTCCACTCCACTTTTCAAAGCAAGGCAAAGTCCTTATGGGCTGTAGTTCCAAAGTGTGCAGCAGGTGCAGTCATTCATAGTGCAATCCTCTTGGTGCAGGCCAGGGTTCCTGCAGGGCAGTCCTTCTTGTAGTTTCAGGAAGGGATTTCAGTGGCTGGGAAGCTCTCCCATATTTATCCATTGTTCTTGGGACCCAATGGCCCGGGATGCCCCGCTGACCATTGGGTTAGAGATTGCCACCCAGAAGTATGACAGCTTCCTGCAAAGTGTGGCATATTATTTTGCCAGAGAGCACTGTTCTTTTAAAATCTAAAATGGTGAAACTCTCTCCTGGAGGTTAACTTCTGGCTATGCCAACTTACTGGTGTGGCTAAGTTTCCCTAACACTCCCCTTCTAGCCCATCTGCTAATTCAATTACTGAGGCTCCTGTCTAGCTGGTGGTGCAGGATATGGGAGTGAGTCTGTGTCCTGTCCTAACTGTTATTCCCTCTTTGAAGACCAGGTTAGCTGCTCCACCCCATACTGCCTTTTGCTCTTCAGCTTGCAGCTCTCCTCCCACCAGATGTCCTTTGTCTCTATGCAGGCCACTGCACACCTCATCATAGCAGTTTGGCTCAGCCAGTCAAAGGCAGGCCAATCAGGAGATACTGCTGAAAGGCTGGATTCATCAGAAAAGCAAGTTCTATAACTTCTTTTCTGTGATAATTATAATAAATCTAAACATGGCAATATTTGGGATTTATTCTATCATTTTAATACCTTTGAAGTTTATTTTTTGCTGACTCCTGTCAATAGCTATGCTTAGTTAAAGTATTCACATGTTGGCCTATGGAGCCATTGTGCTACAATGGGGTAGAATGAACTTGCCAGTTTTGTCCATCACCAGGGCATGTAAACAATCCTTTAAAATGTCCCTGTTAATAGTTACAAGGCACCATACCTCTGGGGCACTTACGGGGAGACATTAGGGTGACTTCTATGTAAAGATAAGTTAATTTAAGATTTTGGAAGTACCTTTAATTTCAAAGTCAAATTTACATATAATTTACTTTTTAAAACAGTTTGCAGAGCTGCCTTTAACATGACAGAAGACAACACAGTAGTGCACACTTAAGGGCATTCAATCTGCTGGGCCTCTAAACCTACATTCCCTACCATATACTAGGGTCTTACAGGGAGGTTGTCATCCCAATTGTAATTGCACCTACTTACCATATACCTTTTACATAGAGCACTGGCACTCAGTCTGGTTAGCAGAGCCCAGGGCAAAATCAAAGTCAGTTACCACCAGTATCAGTCAAAAAATGGGGGTGATCAGGGCAAAAATAATTACTTTCTCACAGAAATGATAAATTTAATATTGCCAGCAAAGAGGATTTATCATTACCATTCCAATTATATCAAACTTGACAGAGCTACTTGTTCTCAATCAGAAATTACATCATATTCGTGTAATAGGGAACTCCCATGTTGACCTATGGGAGGGGAAGGCATCACAGTAGTGAAAAACGATTTAGGGTGTTTTTCACTACCAGGAGATACAAAACATGAAAGTACATGTCCTACCTTTTTTTTACAGAGCACCCTGCTCTATGGGCTACCTAGGGCCTACCTTAGGGGTGACATATGTAATAAAGGGGAATTTAAGGCGTGGTAAGGGAGTTTAAATTACTAATCGACATAGCAGTGCAAACTGCACACACGGGCTCGGCAGTGGCAGTCCTGAGACATGATTAAAGTGCTACTGGTGTGGGTGACACAATCAGTGCTGCAGGCCCACTAGTAGCATTTATTTACAGGCCCTGGACACATGTAGTGCAGGTTACTAGGTACCTATAGGTAAATTAAATATGACAATTATTGATTAGTAAATCAAACCATGTTTTAGGAGAGAAGCACATGCACTTTAGCGCTGTTTGACAGTGGTAAAGTGTTCTGAGTCCTATGGCCAACAAAAAGAAATCAGCAAAAGGTTTGGAGAAAGACCACCTAAAGGCTATCAGGTCTAATATTAGTGCTGAGTGGACAAGCGTTTATGCTGAGCATATTGAGAAAGGACTGGTCACTTTGTGAACCTCTGGAGGAAATTGCCACATTATTCTCATAGTCGGCACCCACCAAGTACTGCTTTAAATTTGGGGCTTATTTATTTGAGGTCAGTGACCTCTGGTTAGACCAGGGGTCAAGTGTCATTGAAGGACATGTAGATAGATCATGCCATGGCCATGCTCTGTGTCTGTAAGCCCAGTCAGCAGCAGCCTGTCTTCTCAATTCCTATATAGTTAGTAAAACCTTATACTGTGTTAATAACGTGTAGGAAGTAGAGCATTTCTAACCCGTGCAGCAATAAAACAGACTCGGTTCACTTTAAGTCAATCAGTAACAGCACAGCTCGGTGACCTGTCATCATTACTGTGTCACCCGCGCTCCCGGCTCTAGAAATACCCATCATTATCTGCAAGAGCGACATTTGACCTCTGTTCACCCCAATCTTCACTCAAAGTTCTGCCTCCATTTCCAATTTACTCCCTGCCTTTTCATGTACAAGTCTGTGTAGATGAGGAATTGATGCAAGACCATTTCTTGCCATGAGCTGGGCAAACACAGCATTTTTAATTTGCATTGTACTGCATGTCTATTAAATGTGCTACACGCAAGGGAGGGGCTCTGGGGGAACCTCAGCCTCAGACTCTGAGCTTTAGAAGAGCATATGACACTTGATATGGAACAAACGTTAGAAAACCCAGTAGGTCAGGGCTACTTTCTGACTAAAGCATTTAAAAACTATGCTGCATTAAAAAAAATATATATTTTACGTACAAAATGCATTCATGGGATAAAAACATCAGCGTATGACCATTCAGCGTACTTTTGAGATCCAAAATAGCCCCATATGCATTTCAAAGAAGCACTACCCAAGAGGCGGAGTGATACACCAAATAGTCAATAGCATGAGGTGAGAGAGCCCTGCTCCTCCGAGCGAAGCCAAAGACCACATTTAAAGTATTAGTAGCAATAGGTAACGAAGACACCTGTGATGGTAGCCGGATCTAAAAAGTAAGGATATGTTCACCTGACTGTCGATGCCTGTTTCTCTGTTATTCCTTTTCTGTCTGTGTTTTCTACACGAGCTCTGATTTGCTGCCAGTTGTTGCTACCTGCTGAGCTAATGCACAATTAGATGCATTGATTAGATGTGATGGAGTGCGATTGAAATCTGTATGAGCAGGTGTGCAGAGCAAACTATTATTTCTGGTTAATTGTCAGTCACTCAATTATGTTTCTAAATTGAGGGCATATCCTTTTCCTGCAAAGCCCCTTGTGTGACTGTAAAATTATATTATCATCCTGGCCAGCAGTGTCATGGATGAATACTGGAAGTGAGTAAACAATACTGGATTAATGATTTGCACTATGCGAGTGCTTCACCAGTCTCCACACTAAGTCTGCTTTATCTGCTGCTATCACTATGGGGCAATATGACCACAAACCTGCTGGTCCCCAGTATCCTTTTGTCTATAAGCTAAAGTACTTGTAAATATAACCTGAAACCTTTCAGCGGTGTTCCCAGGTAACCATTCATCCAGGCCTGCAAGTGCTAGAAGTGTCACAGAAAGTTGTGTTGTCAATGAATACGCGCGTCAGTCAGCACTGCATACATTGCATACAGCGGAACTCCCAGTACATTGGTTTGTAAGTGCTGCCATGTGTGTGAGTCAAGGCGGCAGTTCTACAGCAGTGGAGAATGGTCAGGTGCACAGCAGAATGGCCTTTAACAGGTGTTGCTTTCAATGCAGCAGCATACCACGACAAGGTGCACTTATGCAGGTCTTCAGCACTGCAGCATAGCCAAGGACCTAGTTCAACACATGTCTAGGACAGGCTGGGGCCTGAGTAAGCCACCCCTCAATGGGAGAAGTGAGTTTGATATGGTGTCCTTGTTCTGCTTAGGAGGCGCAGGGAAAAGTGGGCCACACAGAAAAGCGTAGTTGACGGACCCCCTCCCCCACGGACTAAAGGTTCTTGGCAGCTAGGATTCAACATATTGACACTGATGGTAACTTCTACCCAGCACTGTGCTTGATGTGGAATGAACCCTTTTTTGGACACGTACAGAGTGACTTTGTGTTAAACAAAAGCAAAATCTTTAACACAGCCACAGCAAGGAAACCGGTGGATGTTTTGCCTGGATGTACAAATCTGCCTGTGCTCAGGCTACCCCTACCTACTTGGATAGCAAAACGTGGTTCATGGAAGAACAAGCTGCCCACCGAGATTCTGACTGACTGGTTGCCTGCAGCCCGAATAGACTGCTGCTAGGAGCTCTCTTCAATTGTAGCATACTGTAGATGGAAGCTCCCTTCCTGCTGCACCCCAGAAAACCGTGCATTCGTCATGGAATTCTTTTCTGCATACTGCAGACTAACAAAACAATCCCAACCACTATTAACATGTGCCAGAGGCCAAGGAGAAGATTTATGATCTAAAAGTGTGGGAGTGCATGTTAGTGCACATGAGCTTTGTTAGAAATAGGGTTTCTAGTTGACTGAGATATGTACCACGTTCATGCAGAACCCAGGACTCTAGTCAGGGTACGCTAGATACACAACTTAGATAACCTGTGTTCACCTGCTGGTAGCTTGGGCCAGAAAAGGCAGGCTTGTCAAAACAGGCAATGTGTAAAGCATTTGTGCAACACACAGTAACGCAATGACTACACCACAGAAAGACTCTACAGAGGTTTATGAAGGCCAAAACGATAAACGTCCAATTTATACTTTTCCAGATATGAACACCCAAAGTATGCAGGTAAAAATGCAGTGTTGAAAGAACACTTTACGTTTTGTAGGTTATTCACACTCACGTCGACCGGGTTGCATTCAGTTCAATCCAAGCAGAAGATCATTAGTTATGCGGCTGAAAAATAGTATCTGTTAATTAGTGCCCAATAATCACGAACAAGGGAGATCCTTAACAAGTCCCCTGAGACCGGTTGAGTAGGATTCAGCCGCATGCGAGGCACGCAGCACAGCTGACAGGGACCGCATGGGTCAGTTCGCACACAGTACCTTCTCATATGAGGCAATCGGGCTGGGTGGCGAGCCGCCGGTGTCTACAACCTCAGGGATAGAGCTTTCAAGGCTGCAATCTCCTCCTCAGGCCGAGTGCGGGGGCTGTGATAAGTCAAGCTGATCCAGTTTTCAGGCGTCACTGAACGTCGAGAGCAGATGCGGCTGCCTCCCTCTGGCAGAGTTATAGGCAGGGCAAGATATTGCCCTGACAACATTCCAGCACAGAAATGTGGCAGTTTGGAATAACGCACTGCCGCCAATCAGGACTCCGCCACGTTCACTAGGGAAGTGCTGGCCCTTTGTTTAAGTAAACACGGAGCACTGAGCCCAGCTGGAGATCGGGCAAGTGCTGAGTGTCACTACCAGGAGTTCATTGTTGATGCAGAGCGGAGCTCTGGTTGTCACTGCACGGTACTTTTCTCTTGTGCAGCCGATGTGCTGGTTCTTATGGAATGGGCTTCTGCAGTAGTATAGTAAAAGCGACCAGGAAGTCTTTGATTGCCCTGAGACTTCAAGAACAGAGGGCAAGCCAACAAGCCATTGGTGAGCACTTTCAATGTAGCACAGAAATCCCTCTGGCAGCACCACAGTCCTTCTGGCAATGTGTAGATTTAGATCCAGCTGTGTCTGGTTACAAGTCCAAAAAGCCTCTGATTTTAGGGGGTCAGAGACCCAGGACTTATACCCAAAAGTGCCTTTGATGTATGGGGTGACTGCAAAAGATTTCTCTGCAGTACACAAGGATCCCTTTGAACCCAGTCCGGTCAGCCATGCTAACCCTGAGGGGTAAATCAGTTCTTTGTGTGTGGACAGGACAGTACCTATTGAAGTGTAAGTATCAGCCCCTTCCATTACTCCCTGCCTTGGAAGACCCATCATAATGCAGATGAGTGCTCAGAATGCAGGTGAGCCTTACCTACCTGTTTTTGTGGCTGTCTAGAGGGAATGCACGAAGTGTTGCTGTCGCCAAACCCAGGAATGCTTTGGAGATCGGCTGTCAGGCACAAAGATCAGTAAGTACAGAGAAATGTCCCCTTTCTAAAAGTGGCATTTCTGAAATAGTAATAGGGAGAATTTATCAATACCATTCCAAACATATAAAACATGAACAAGATACTCCTCTCTTATCAGGAATTACAGCTTAAAGATGTATAAATATTTCCCAATGCTGATCTACGAGAGGGGTTGGCCTCAAAGTAGTGAAAAACAAAATAGGCTGTCTATCACTGCCAGTACTTGCAAAACATAAAAGTAAATTTCCTACCTTTTACTTACATAGCACCCTGCCCTTAGGGCTACCTAGGGCCTACCTTAGGGGTTACATATCTAATAAAAGAGGAGTTTATGGCTTGGCAAGTAGTTTTAAATGCCAGGTCTAAGTGGCAGTAAACTGCACGCACAGGCACTACAGTGGCAGGCATGAGATACATTTAAAAGGTTACTTCTGTGGGTGGCACAATCAGTGCTGCAAGCCCGCTAGTAGCATTTATTTTAAATACCCTGGGTATAAGGTATGCGACTTTACTAGGGACTTACAAGTAAATCAAATATGCCAAACAGCTATATGATGTTTAGAGGAGAAAGCACATGTACTTTAGCACTGGTCAGCTGTTGTAAAGTGCTCAAAGTCCTAAAGCCAACAAATACAAGGTCAGAAAAATAGGAGGAGGAAGGCAAAACGTTTGGGGTGATCCTTCAGAGCGGGCCGGTTTCCAACAGGCTTCCTTTCCACTTTAAGAGCACCAGGCCACAATGTAGCGTTGGCCTCTTGTAGCAGCCACATCTAAGGCAGTATTTCACACACCTCTGATATGAATCCCAGGGTTCATGGGCTTGAGAACTTTGGAGGTTCACGCTACACAGATCCCTTCCATATTGAAATGGAGGCGTAAGTCAGACATGCCTATCTGGTGGTGCAGCAAGCTACCCCCAAACTTTATTAAGTGTTCTCAATATATTTTATCATATTTTATTAGTGTGATTCATATACCTGAGGGGTAGTGGACTGCCATATATAGAACTAGGAATACATCCTGATGCATATGGGTTACAGATGTTTATGAAACCCGGCATAGATGGTTGTTTGCATTAACTCAGGGGACATAGCAATGAGAAGTAGTAGAAACACAGGTATTAACTTACTGAGTTGATAGCTTGAGGGGAAGCGGGGTAAGATCGGACTTATTGAAATCGATAGATTCCTCTCTAAGGGCCATATGTAGGTAAATTACATTTACCGATTCTTAAATACCGAATTTTACCGATTCGGTATTTATGAATCGGTAAATGTAATGTAGGTAAAATATTACCGAATCGGTAAATGTCGGTATTTTAGAATCGGTATTTACCGATTCGGTAATGGCAACTGGCTTCCCATTCATTCCTATGGGCCTGGAGGCCCATAGGAATGAATGGGAAGCCAGTTGCCATTACCGAATCGGTAAATACCGAATCGGTAATGGGGGAGGCATCATCATGGGTGGCAGGGTGTCACATTGACACCCTGTTGCACCCCTGATTCGTCCATGTGTGCACATGTGGCGCACATACATGCCCTAAGGGCATGTATGTCTGCCACATTGCACACTTCAAAGTGCACAAAAATGCTTTTTCACAGCTATTCGTCATTTACCATCAACTTTTAGTTGGTGGTAAATAACGAATCACCACACCAACGACACACTCCCCCTACATCTCATTTCAGGATTCGGTATTTACCGAATCGGTAAAATTACCGAATCCCGATTCGGTAAATTACCGAATCCTGAAATGTGCCCCCTACATACCAAAAGCCTAAATACCGGTCGGTAACGGGATATTTACCGAAAATCGGCCGTTACCGACCGGTATTAGGCTTCCTACATATGGCCCTAAGTCCTTTCATGTTTAGGTATACAGAGAGCACTGAAAATGTGCAATAGTGTTTCTGCTGCTAAGTGTCAGTACGTGTCTATTCTCCTTCTCCAAATTATAAATGCTGTTCTTATGGACAATGTGTCGTATACAAGATATGTATAAAGGAACTCAAATGAGTGCTCTAAAGACAAAATGTTTGTAATTACTTCATTTGAATCAATTATAATTCCATGTTGGCTAATTATAACCCATAAGGATATTGACATTCACTTGCACCATTGATATAAATTCCTTTTGTTGCATATTACTGAATGCAGGCCCCAGAACACCGAACAGTAAAAAGTCCATATAGTTAAACAATGAAAACAAATGTGGATTACAGATGGGCGCATTTACAGTGCTGGATAATTTAGCATGTCAACGAAGGCCTTTCCTGATGATAACCCTCAAGCATATGAGCATCAGATAACAAAGTTTTGCCATCACGATAAGTTGCATAGGCATCTAATTCTACCACGAGAGCTAAAAAACAAAAAAGGCTCAGATCAAAGATCATTTCAAGAGATAATTTCTAGAGTAACAATATCATATTTTTACAGCAGCAGGTATCTGAGATACCTAGTAAGAGTATTTAAATGTACCATTCTCTTTGATGAAACTCTTTGAAAAAGACTATTGTTATTACCTCAGTTATAGAATGCCTAAATTTCTTCTGGTAGCACCTCATCATTTCCCCTAAGAAATCCTCTTAGCTATTCCTGGATACTCACCGCATCCCTTCCATTAACCCACTCCATCCCTGTCCCACAGTACTTTGCTGCTTTCATTGCACTCTTCGTGCTGTATGAATACCAAATAGAATACAGTACAGCACAACAAGGGTTCAATCAATCAATCAATCAGGGGATTGTAAGAGCGCTACTCACCCGTGAGGGTCTCAAGGCGCTGAGGGGGGGAGGGGTCTGCAGCTCTGTTTAGCCGAAGAGCCAGGTCTTCAGTCTTCCTGAAGGTGTTCAAGGAGGGGGTCTGATGTCTACCTGGAGCTTGTTCCAGGTTTTGGCCGCAATGAAAGAGAAGGATCTTCCGCCTGCTCTGGCTCTGTGGATGCACAGGGTTTCAGCCAGTGCGAGGTTGGATGATCAGAGGTTTCTTTTGGGTACGTGGAAGTTGATTCTGTCGTTGAGGTATTTGGGTCCAGTGTTGTGTAGGCATTTGTAGGCGTGGATGAGGATTTTGAAAGTGACTCTTTTCTCCACTGGCAGCCAGTGCAGCCTACGTAGGTGTTGGCTGATGTGCTCGTGCCAAGGGATGCAGAGGACGAGTCTGGCGGCGGTGTTCTGTATCGTCTGAAGTTTGCGGAGTAGGGACATGTTTATGCCCACATAGAGTCCAGTCTACTGGTGATGAGTGTGTGGGGGACTGTCTTCTTTGACTCAGGGGGGATCCATTTGAAAGTCTTGCGGAGGATGCAGAGGGTGTTGGAGCAGCTGGAGGCGATGGCGTTGCCCTGTCGGTTCATGGTGAGGGATGAGTCGAGTACAATGCCGAGGTTTCTGGCGTGGTCCGAGGGGGTCGGTGGGCTTCCGAGGGCAGTCAGCCACCAGGTGTTGTCCTATGCTGAAGGGGTGGTTCCGAGGATGAGAACTTCTGTCTTCTCTGCGTCAAGCTTTAAGCAGCTGTTGGTCATCCAGACTGCTACATCTTGCATTCTTTTCTGGAAGTTCAGTCTGGCGGTGGTGGTGTCTTTGGTGAGGGAGGGAATGAGTTGGGTGTCGTCAGCATAGGGTACGATGTTGAGGCCGTGTTGTCAGACAATAGCGTCGAGGGGGGCCATGTAGATGGTGAAGAGAATCAGGCTTAGTGATGACCTCTGTGGGACTCCCCAGGTGATTTCTGTGGGATCGGAGAGGAAGGGTGGCGGTCTAATTCTTTGGCTTCTTCCGGTGAGGAATGATCGGATCTAGTCTAGGGCTGTTCCTCGTATGCCGGCGTCGTGTAGTCTGGCGACGAGTGAGAGGTGGGAGACAGTGTCGAAGGCTGCTGATAGGTCGAGTAGGATCAGGGCTGAGGAGTGGCCTTGGTCCAGGAGGGTGTGGATGTCGTCTGTGGCGGCGAGTAGTGTGGTCTTGGTGCTATGGTTGCTTCGGAATCCGGATTGGGACGGGTCGAGGACGGCATTGTCTTCGATGAATCTTGTCAGTTCCCTGTTGACTGTTTTCTCTGCAACTTTGGCCGCGAAGGGGAGGAGCGAGATGGGCCGGTGGTTCTTGAGGTCGTTGGATTCGCCTGAGGGCTTCTTTAGCAGGGGCTTGACTTCTGCATGTTTCCAGTCGTCTGGAAAGGTGCCTGTTTCGAAGGTGGTGTTGGTGGTGCTTTGTAGTTCGGGTGCGATGGAGGTGGCGGCTCTGTGGTAAATGTGTGGAGGGTAGGGGTTGGTGGGGGCCCCTGAGTGGATGCCTTTCATGGTCGAGGTGGTGTCTTCGGCCGTGATCGGCGTTCAGGTGGAGAAGGTGGGCTGGCTGGTCTGTCTGGGGGTTGTTCAGATAAACGTGTTGTGTAAAGAATTTATGCAGTGGTGTCTCTTTTTCCTTCATGTCTTTCCAGAAATCAGTGATATCAAGCCAGAACAGCAGAACCCTTTGCCAACATATCATGAGTACAAGCACAACAGCTCCATCAAGGTCTACCAAACCAACTATTTTGCCAGTAAATGTGCAGAGAACCCAGACTACAACTATCAAAGTGTTCAGATTAAGCTCGGAACAGAGATGGAAAGCCTTGGAGGGAAGTGCGATCCAAATCAACACAAGTTCTGTGATGGACCACTCAAGCCCCGGACGCCCTACAGGTTCGATTTACTGTGTTCGTTTTGACAATGTTTGAACTCCTGCACTCAGATGTCCTATGTGCAACTCTTTGTGTCTTCGTGGCGGGTACCCAGTGCATGTCATTACTCTTTGAGATATCTACATGCAGAAATCACAGAGAATGGCGGATTCTTAAATTTGGACTTGGTTTGCTTCACAACCAGTGGCGTAGCAAGGGGGGGCGGTGGGGGCGGTCCGCCCCAGGCGGCACTATTTTGGGGGCGGTGGCGGCTGGTGGTTGCGCATGGCGGAGTTTATGATTTGGGGACACTGACATACACTGACTCACCACCTACCCCCACACGTGCGGCTGAGTCTGTTGCTGCGGAGGTCGTAGCACTGTCTGCACACGTGACGTGCACAGAGAAAGCGCACTGGCTGCAGTGCACGCACGCACGCACCACCTAGCAAAGTGGTGGTGGTGCGTTGCGCGGTCGTGTACCCTGTTATCATGCATAAAGTGCCTCAACTCGGCTCGCTGTCAAGTGTCCCGAAAGCTATGGCTGATGAGTGTTAAAGAAATACGATTTGGTAAAAGCAGAGAGTGGCAGAAAGCGGAAGTGCACAGTGCATGCTGCTCGGCAGGCCAGGTTTGAGGTTGAGGGAGGGGCTGGCTGAGCTTAAGTGCAACACTTGAATTCGTACTGCGCGGCACGGCACACTGGTCAGGGGTGTGTCTGAAACTCAGTTATAGAATGGTGGCGTTGTATTTACATATGTGCACGTCACGTGTGCAGGCAGTGCTGGCGGCTAAAACATACGATAACTGCAGCGGCCTGCAATGTGGTGGTTTATGGAACTCAACTGCACTGCCCAGAGAGGGCTGCAGCTAGTAGGTGAGCGATCCTTGCCGCCACAGAGGCGACCCAGACAGCCCTCGGCCCGTGTATGGAGCTGCTCTCACCGACCGACCTGCCCGGAATGTGTGGACTGACTCACATGGATTCAGTCACCACCGCAGGTAAGTAATTTAGCGCATTATGGTTGGTGTGAAGGGCACAGAAGCTGCTCTGTTGCCGGGGATCTGAGTTTGTCCACAGTGATCGTCGTCAGGGAATCGATTTTTGTATGTTGTTATTCTTAGTGTCACTTATAGTTTCGTTTTCTCGATGTAATAAGAACGCAAGTTTCCAACGGAATGTGGAGCTTCTCTGCCTTTTTGAAAGGCTGTTTTTTTTCCTACATTTCAGTGGGGGTGGGAGGGGGGAGTCAGACACGCTGTGGAGAGTGTATCTTTGCCCCTTAGCTGTTCACACAGACTTTTCTCTCCCGCTCGCACACACAGTCAAGAGAGGAGCAGGGAGATGCAGCCATGCAGGGGAGAAGTGTCATCACGGATTGCCCAGCAAGAGGAGCTCCTCAAAGCGTGGACTTTTTAAACACCCTGCTAAGCTCTTTATTTCATGAGAGCGCGCCGGACCCAGGGCCAAGTCAGCAGTTGTTGGGCAGGGTGTGTGCAGCTCAGATTATGCAGAGGAAGAGTAGATTTAACAAGTAATCGCAAAGCTAAAAAGCTCTCCCCTCTGGGACAACTTTTAAATTTAGCAACCAAATGGGGGATGGATAACGGGGGAGGAGGGTTGGATAACTGACTGATTTGAAAAAAGCACTAGAAAGCGGACTGTGCTGAATGCTTCATAGCGCTTTTAGGTCCAGATTGCGGAGAGGGGGTAGGTGTGAGGGGGTGAGGAAGGAGGAAGAAAAAGAGTACAAGGGAGGGAAATGGGAAATGAGACAGTGGGAAGAAGGGAAAAAGCAAGAAAGAGGACAAAAGGGAAGAAGGAGAGAAAGAACATAAACCACATATTCGCAAAACTGTATTTGGTGAGGATTAGCTGTGAGTTACT
Organism: Triturus cristatus; assembly: GCF_964204655.1. Lineage (NCBI taxonomy): Eukaryota > Metazoa > Chordata > Amphibia > Caudata > Salamandridae > Triturus > Triturus cristatus. The sequence goes on along the minus strand of NC_140585.1, from coordinate 408,871,055 downwards.
ACTTTTTACCAGGTTAGTGCCCTTCCATTTCTGGTGCTTTTCATCAGTTTTAAGCTCTTATTAGAGTTTCACATTGCTCAAATTGGTATAATTTCTCATTTATATATTTCCCTCATCGCTTAATTTTGCTTGCGAGAAAATGTAACTCATAGTTGTTGAATGTCACTCATAATTACACTGAAAAGTTGAAAATGTCACACATTGCCACCGCATATAGGACTCTGGTCATATTTTTGGTTAAATATGCTAGAGGTTGCAAACGAGTCAACCTTGATACCTCTGTACTTATATATTATTTTTGCAAAAAGAACAATTGATGGACAGATTACAGAACAATGTCATACATTCACCCCAGTACAGAGATCTGGGCCTAAATCCTTCATTTCTTTTGCTCCCTATGCCATTCCAGTTTGAACCCAGCCATATGCAAATCAGTCTTGATTTGCATATGACCAAGTCTAAACTGGGGTGGCATGGTGAGCAAACAAATGATGAATTTAACCCAGATCTCTTGACTGGGGGTGAATGTTTTGATTTGTTCTGCATTCCGTCCATCAATTGTGTGTCTTTGTACTGCTGGTGTATTCAACTGTGTAAAGAAAAACCAAAGGGGATGATGGATGGAGTGTTGAACATTTCAAGCACTCACCCCCTATCAACTAATCTGATACCGGTCCCAGGATGCTTGTTTCCGGTCCAGGGAAGACATGGCTTGGCAGTTTGGGCTGGACTGTTCCCATGAGGCACAGGGTCAGACTGATTTGCATATGGCCATGTCTAAACTGGGGTGGCGGAGTGAGCTAAAGAATGATGATGGATTAAACCCAGATCAGTTGACTGGGGGTGAGTGCTTGCAATGTTCAACACTCTGTCCATCATCCCCTTTGGTTTTGCTGTATTCAACTGTGTAGCCTTGGCGCTGTACCTCGTGTCTCTTGGACCTCTTTCAAGTGCTCACCATTCTTTTTACCCAGCATCAAACCCACCCACCCCGCTACCTGCCATGGGCGGCAATCTGAGGGATAGCCCCGGGCGCCAGAAGCTCTAGCTACGCCCCTGTTCACAACACGGCTGTAGTTGCTGGACATTGGTGTTGGTGACAGATAATCTATTTCAGTAGTTTGTCAAGAGCTTACAGGTGAAGGACCAGGATATGAGGTGGATGATAGACCTTCAAAATGGAATAATAGGTGCACAGCACGATTGTATTGACTGTAAAGTTAGCAGATACCCTAAACTAAAATGTATTTTTTAATTAAATGGGGCTGGTGCTCAAAGAGTTGTGAACAAGCAACAGAACAACTTCACTTCCTAAAGCTAAATGTCTTCTCTTTTTTGACACTGTACTCTTATAACTGGTTAAATAAATATTCAAGACATGCAACACCCATAATCTGGACTTAAAGTGGAGCGGTGTTGCGGAGCTAGTATAATTAGCTCCAGGGCCCTCATATACACTGGCTCCCTCGCCCCGCAAGGTGTACACATGTTATCCACTCAAGCAGTCGTTGCGATACCACTTAAAAAAAGATGTGCTTTTCTTGTGGTTTGGGGAGGCGCACATTGGCGTGCTTTCTTTTGCTAGGACAATCTCGCTCCCTGTGTTGCATTTTTGTTTTTGTTATATGTCTCTGCTGGGAATAAAACTCATTCATATTGTTATAAGGGATTCTGTTTTCATGCACTAAGCCAAAGTGCCACTCATAAAAGCCTAACACTTTGTGCATTTTAACACTTTTTTTCTAAGGTAGGGACTCATATTTTTCAGTGGTGCAAAGCCACTTTCAGTTCATCGGTGTTTCCACTGTATACATTTCATACAGAAACGCTACCTGGAACCTACTAGTGCATAACTCAGTCCCACTACTCTGCGGAAGACATTAATGCGTTCATAAATAGGGAGGAAGGGACACATTTGTAGAGAAACTGTAGTGTACAGATTCGTCATTTCTCCACATATTTCCCACTTCATCTCCTCAACATGCCGCATTTTTTTAGATCAAACACACTACCATTTCCCAGCCAAAGAGGTCGTGGTTAGAATATGGGGAATAAATGTGAAGCTTAACCTCATATTTCTAGGTTCTCCCCATGTATGCCTCAATTTTCACAGTATGAATGAGGTTACATGTATTAAGATGAATTTACCCGTGAAGCAGGTGATATATAGATGACCCCATACCTGGATTAAGCCCTGCACAGTCACCACACTGCACAGTCTACCAATAGTCCAGCAGGATTCCTATTCCTGAAGCTTCTTGATCCATGTATCTCTTGTTCTCAGTTTGGTGACGATAAGGCACTTTCTCTGCCCACTGGGCCCTTTTGTATGTTGACACTCCTATTTATCCTCTCAAACTGCAACACAGCTTGAAGACAGTCCCGTGTCAGCAGATCAGCAATATCCTTGGTTACAGGACTTTAGAACCCATCATTAGAAAACATAGCTGAATGTCAAGTTGAGGCAAAGGTACATTCCCAAAATGTTGTTTGACAGTGAAGTGGAGATCACAAAAAGCTTTGTTTTTTCACCTCTAGCTATTAGTAGATATCTGGGATAAACTACCCCCTACCGTACATGACAAGGATATTGCAATTCACTGAGGAGTTCCATGACCATATGGAGGAGCAAGACTGAAGGCCATAAACCACTTAAATCCTTGGTGGTTAGCTCTTTCATATGAAAGAGAAGGCATGTTAAGAAACACAAAGAATAAAAACAGAATCTCTAGCGCAAAATTAAAAACATCAAAAACGTTTTTACATATTTGTTGCAAAAATATATTAGAATCGGTTAAATATAAGTTGCAATAATAAAAAAGGCATAGTAGCGTGGAATGTGTAGAAGCATGGAGAAAGATTCAAAATTTTCTATAATTACCTAAGGAGTGCAAAATATATATTTTCCCATAATATCCCCTTTCTGTTTGCTACAATGCAGCTAGAAAAACAGAGCAAAAGAAAGCAACATTCTGTTTTGTTCCTTAAACTTCTCCTTTAATTATGCTCCATGACATGACCTGTCTTTCCCCTTGGCCGATGCAGAAGGCATTGTGATGTCACAACTCAGCTGGCAATGAGACATTTCAGTGGAGTTCTGACGTCATTTCTTTATAATAGGTGACTGGGTGCATCACAAGTCCCCTATTGCAAGAAATTAGAGACAGTGTTTTATATAGGAATTGCAGAATCCCATATATATATATATATATATATATACATATATATATATATATATATATATATATATATATATATATATATTATCTACTGGCGGTCGCCAGTAGATAGTTATAGTTAGGACCCTGTTTCCATAGGAAATCCGCAACATTCTATTTGGAATAACTTTGGCGCCGGTCGATGAATCCTCGCGAAATTTTCAAAATAGGTGGGGCGCTACGCTCCGCTCCTACCCTGAAAGTCTCGGGGGGATTTGTCAAGCGGGGGCTGAGAAAAAAGGGGGGTCCCAAAACGCGTTTTTCCCATGCATTTTTCCATAGGACCTTTAGACACAGCTACAGCCCGAACGGCTGAACAGAGTTACTTGAAATTTGGCAGAGAGGTAGTCCTCAGGTCAAGGAAGTGCCTTTTGTAGGTCTGGTGTAAATCTGTTCAGTAGTTCCTGAGAAAATAGCATTTAAATCAATATATATATGTGGGCGGAGCCTAACCACACATCTCATCCTGAGATCTGATTGGCTGTCAGCACTTCATCCAAGAAGTGTTGGCAGCCATCTTGGGACCAATATACATGATAGCACCTCATTAAAAAGCATTGCAGTTAATAGAAGATTTTAAGACTTTAGTTACATTATAAATCATTTGTTGATGGTACCATACTCATTTTAGGAATTGTGGTATGTTCTAAGGTGATTTCACCATGTGAAAAAGCCTTCTGCTGGGATATCATGATTGAGAGAAAAATATTTTCTCATGCTTTTACCACAGAGGTTTGGAAGGTGATCTATAAGCTAAACTGAGAGCTTATTTTCTGTAAATTCGCATTATCTTTCTCAGTCATGTGAGAATGAAGTCTGACATTCTCAGTAAAACATGTACATCCAACAAGGGCAGAGACTGTCAGTTGATTCCTTTGTGTTCTACTGCAGCTTTCCAGAGTGTTCCAAAGAACTACTAGAGCGCTAACCGTCCTACTTATGATAAATGTATGGCACACCTGAAGCCATCTTGCTTGGATTAAAGTGGTAACTCTTAAAACATTTAATTTAAAAAGGAACAAAATGAGGTGGTTCATTTTTCCATAAAAAGTATGATTAGTGCTGCAGAAAGAAAAATTAGGGCACATTTTGAGTGACTTCTCAAATCCTGGCATGCAGACTGAAACATGCACTTTCAATACCAGCAGCAGTTTTCCCTGGTGAGCAGTAGCTTTACTACAGTGATCTAATGAGCAAAAAGAGTGCTAACATTCTGATTTTATGGCAAATGTGTGACACATTTGAATGCCTTCTTGATGGAATCAAAGTAAAAAACTGAAAGTATTTCCTACTGAGGAGACTGCAGTAAATGAGGAAATTAGGAAACTTCATAACAAATAAGTCTCCCAAGATGGCCACCAGAGACAAAAGAGCCCAAATGTAGCCCAAATATCACCCAGATGTAGCCCAAGTATAGCCCAATGACAGAATGTCCAAGAATGTTCTTAAAAACAACTAGAGCACTTACTGTCTTCATTATGACAAAAGTATGGCACACCTGAAGCCATCTTGATTGGAATAAACTGGTAACACTTAAAACATTTAATTTAAAAAGGAACACAATGAGTGGGTTTATTTTGCCATAGAAATTATGATTAATGCTGAAGAAAGAAAATGAGGGCACATTTTGAGTGACTTCTCAAATCCTCTTCTATTTCATTAAAAAATTCTGACATGCAGACTGAAACATGCACTTTTAATACCAGGAGCAGACTTCCATGGTGAACAGTAGTTTTACTACAGTGATCTAATGAGCAACTAGAGTGCTAACATTCAGAATTCATGGCAAATGTGTGACATATCTGAATACCTTCATGATGGAATCAAAGTAAAAAACTGAAAGCATTTCCGACTGAGGAGACTGCAGTACATGAGGAAATTAGGAAACTTCATAACAAATAAATCTCCCAAGATGGCCACCGGAGACAAAAGAGCCCAAATGTAGCCCAAAATCACCCAGATATAGCCCAAATATAGCCCAATGACAGAAGTGTGCAAAACACTTATTATTTTGTGTTTTGCAGTGTTATATAGTGCAGACTTGTCAGGTATTGGAGTGCTTTACATGAGCATTGGTTACATCACACAAGAACAAATTCATTTTGGTTGTAGACATGGGGAGACTAAGTGATTTGACCAGAATCACAGAATGTCGAGCTGAAGCAGAAACTTCAACCTGGTTCCCCAGTTGCAAAGTCTGCAGTTCTGGAAGTAACACCACATCCTCTCCCCTAAGTGCAACATTTAATCAAGTTGTCAACTAGATAAAAAAACATAAAGGTAACAAATAATTTAAAAGTGCTTTGTCGCTATTTGAAAACTCAGAAAATATGTCCTTATTTTAGTCTTTTAGAGCACTAACCATAATTTTGATGCCAATAAGACCCTCTCATATATGTAATTTCTAAAGGAATGCTCTAGGTATTACAGTTTTGATTACATCAAGATGATGTCAGGCGTTCCACACTTTTGTAATAAATATAGAATGTTAGCAATCTAGTTGTTCATTAGGATACTGTTGAGAGGCAGAGGCCAGGGGCACGGACTCTGAAAATTGAAGGCAGGTAGGAGGGTGCAAAGGCAACAATTTAACCACACTGAGCAGGCAGGAAGGGCCGTGGAAGCACAACAGATTATGGAGGGCAGTGGAAAGGGGGGCAGGGGCAACAAACCAACAATACAGGACTTGCAAGAGAGGCTGTTGGAGGGAAGATCTATTACGGGTCAAGGAAGCTAGGGGCGGTCCCCAGAGCCCCGGGAGCCACCACAGAACTGAGCAGGAGAGTGAGTCAGGGACAAAAGGGGCACCTTAATTTGAGCCGGGGTGCCTAGGAACGCTTGCTCCAAAAATGAAGAAAACAGACATATGAGACATGGAATTGGAGGCAGAATACAATGGCAGTTTAATGAGAAGATGCAACTTCAAAGAAACCGCAGAATAGAGACATAAAGTACAAAATACAGAATCCAGATAATCATACAGCTGTCATGATATTCTCTGTATCTCAATTAATGGACTGACAGAGAGAGAGAGAAAACACATCTATAAATGCATCATGAGAAACAAGTTACACCAAGGAAAATGTTACCTAGGGACACTCACATTTACTCTTAGAGCAAGCATTCCTGCAATTACAATACAACATCTTTTAAATGCAAAAGTAAAGAGAACAATGGTTAAACATAACATGACATTTCATATAGGTAAAATAGAATAAGATACTTCAAGCAAAGCAGAGCAAGACATTTTAAGCAAAGGAAGACAAGAGCTCCCAGTTCTTGGGGAAAACCTGCACAGCCTGTTAACCTACATACAGACGGCGAGGTTGTCCGTCGATATCTGTGGGTGCTCCCTTTTTATATCATTTTGTGGGCTCCTTTGCACGCTACATCTACCTACGTATGCTACCCAAAAGCTTCGTCTGCAGATTTTACCAGACATTTCGTCATTTACCCACTTAATGCTGACAATGGACTGGGTGAAAAGGTCAGTCTCTCAGGCCAATCGCTTATCGTAAGTTCCATAGAGCAAGCAGAAAATAATGGGTATTGTACAGGAATTCAATATATTCATGTATAAAATCTCCTCAGTTCTCCTAACTTGACGCTCTGCGGTTGCCACTTCCTTAAAAGCGGGAAACCTGCCCAGGAAGCAAGTACCAGTCCAGGATGCAGCCTACTGTATGTCGACAGCTTCAGGGGGATGTTGAACTTTGATACCGAGCACGGAGCACTCGGGTAGGGTGGGGGCTACTAGTTTGGAGCAGAAGGCCTCGCAGACCTGCCTTCAGACTGCTATACACTAAAATTGCAGAGCTATGGTCAATTTAACAAAGAGGCCTACATATTGAACAGAAGGTCCTACACAGGGGTTTTATGCTGGCTGAGTGGTAAGGATGTCTCAGGATAATTATATAGCAACACAGGACCCGCTGGTCAATTTAATACGGCCTACAAATGCGGCTGGCAGGGCAAGGACAAGGGTCTCATACTTCAGGTGTGGACAGAACGGGACAGGGGCCCCCTGTGATACAAAATCTACCCTCCTTCAAGGCTGTGGCAATGTAATAGACCATTGTGGGCAGAAGGAAGAGGCAATGGTAGTACAACCATACATGCCAACAGCCCCGATTCAGCCAGGAAACGTCCAATGTTTTTAAGCTCAAATGGGCTTTATTTGATCTGTCTCCTGTCTACAATATCCTCTTTTTCAATGTAACTCAAAGGGGAAAATCAATACCCCAGTTTTTTAAAAAAATCTCCCTCTTACCAAGTTCAAAATGTTCGCAAGTATGGTACATTGGATCATGGAAGGAAATGGGATAGGGACATGGACTTGGATAACAGAGGACAGGAGAGACATGGAGAGGTGCACCAAACTGACCCTGCAGGGCAGGCATCAGGGTTTGCAGCAGCACAATACACCACACAGGGCATGCAGGACGGGAGTGCAGCACAACAATCCATAGAAAGCAAGAGGGAGGGGACAGGACCATGCACATGGACAACAGAGAACAGAGGGGCAAGAGGCAATGGTAGCTAGCTGACCATAATGGACAGACAGGAGAGAAGGCTGCAGCATAACAGACCATAAAGGGCAGGAGGGACGGATCAGGGGCATTACAATGGAACAGACAAGCCAGGAGGGAGGGAGTAGGGGTCTGCACATGTAAACAGAGGGCTGGGGGCAAGGGGGCAGGGCAGGAGCAGCAAGATGGCCATGGAGGTCAGGCAGGATGGGCACTAGAAGCAAGACACAACATGAATAGCAACAGTGAGACTGTGATGGCATACACACAGACCATGGAGGGAAGGTGGGAGGGGGTCAGGGGCAGCTAACTGACCACACAGGGAAGGTGGGAGGGGCCATGGCAGCACAGAAGACCATGCATGGCAAGTGGGAGGGTTAGTGGCAGCACAATGGCTATGATGGGCAAGAAGGAGGGTGCAGGGGCATGCACAAAGGACGATGGAGGATAGAAGGGAGGGTCAGGACCTGTGCACAGACAAGAAAGTTCAGGGGAAGGGGCCTCACAACAGACCACACGGGGCAGGCAGGAGGAGCAGTTGCAGCACAACAGACCAGGGAGGGCAGAAGGGTGTGGCAGTACAATGGACCATGTAGGACAGGAGGAAGAGGATAGAGGCATGGCATGTGGACAGGCAGGGTGGAGGTGGCAGGGACAGGTTACAGTCATCTGACAATGCTAGGCAGGTGGGAGGGGAGTGGCAGCTCAACAGAACACTCAGAGTAGATAGGAGTGGCAGGTCCATGGGACATGGTGGGCAAAAAGGATGGAGCAGGGGCATGCACAAAGACATCGGAGGGCAGGGGGAAGGAGAATAGGGGCAGCAAGCTAAGCACAGAGTTTAAGCAGGAGGTCAATGATGGGGCATAGAATTGGGCAATGGAGGGCAGGAGGAGTGGACTGGTACATCATACTAAATTGAGGGCAGTGGCAGCACATCAGACCATGCATGGCAGGAGGGAGGAGGCTAGTCCATGGATTCACACAACAGAGGATAGGGAGGAGGGGGGTGGGGCAGCAAGCTAACTGTTCAGAGAAGGCGGGTATTAGAAACTTTATTGTTTTTAAAACATTTTGTCTGTGCAAACTACTTAAAATATGAACAAGTATGCAGCATAATCTCACTTTTATTCAGGAAGAAGAAGACGTTAGTGACTGTGACTCCGGGCTCACTTGGCAAAAACACCCCCTGACCCTCCACCCCCTATCGCAAAATGTAATGCCCGTGAAAAGGGTAGGTGAACACAGTGTTATATAGAACATAGTCCTGAGAGCACGATTGAAAATGAAAACTAGATATAGTGTATGGTATAAACTATGCACCAAAAAGTGTGATATAAGATGAACCAGGCATGAAATATAATATGCAATACATTGTGCGCAATGACAGATTCATTGGAGAGCGCGAGATAGCACAGGCACTAGCGCGTGCTATGCGATATGCGCCTTGGAGTGTAATATGCACAGGGCAGTGTTGTGTAACCTAACTAGTCTCTAAAGTTGTAATATAAAATATGTGCTGGGGAGTGTAACGTTGCATATGCACTGTGACAAAGATATGGATCCCAAATTGTAATATGTATGGCATAGCACTGTGCGTTATAACATAGGCATCGAGGAAGGCACGTTAGATGGGGCAATATAACCCGTGCGAAGACAAGTGTGGCATGACATTTTCACGGGGTGGTGTTACAGTGCACATGGGCTAGAGAGTGTCATAGCATATGCACTAGCTAGTGGAATACAATACAGAGGTGTGTGGCACTCGGCAGGCAATGGTGGGTGTAACACAGCATTGGGCTCTGTCAGGAGCGCGCTGTGACTCGCAAGTGATGTTCGTCCCCTTTCCAGAGAGTAAAATAAAAAGTATTACACATCCGGCAGTGGATGTGTGTTTTATTAACTGTGAGGGGGGTTTCTTGCATAGTTTTGGTCGAATTTTTGTCGAATCCCCTTTGAATGGCTTGGTGTGCATGTGTATTAAATGTGCCCGTCAATAGCTACCCATGTTTGTATAAATAAACGACAAGGGTGTCTACCGGGATTAGGCACGGTAGAGCATCAGACATGTCAGAGCTTCACTAGTGGTGTAAATACATTCCACGTGGATTAATTGCATGCATAGTCGCCTTTTAATGAATATCACGCAAATCGTCATGGTGATAGGTACGTACGGTTTGTCCAGCATGTCCTAGGTGTGTCTATAAATATATATTTTTTAAAAATAATAAAAAACAGTGGCCGGCCCTGGGGATTGGGGTCAAAAAAATATAATTAGGAGACAGGCCCTGGGGGATGGGGTCATCAGGGCCAATAAATTAGAATAAGAAGGGGAACCACACAGCCCCCCTTCTTAAAAAAATAAAATAAATAAAAGACTGGCATCGTGCCGGAGGCCATGCCCCCTCCATGCAGCACTCTGCAAACGCGCCCCCAACAGGCATCTCCAGTATGCGCCAGGGAGCTGCGCTGCAGACAGGTGTTCTGAGGCCAAGCCCCTTTTTACACCTCTCTGCAACGCAGCTCTGTGGCGCTTACTGGAGGTACCTAGTGGTCTAGTGTGACCCTAGGGACCCTTAGGATTCAAGGGGACTTAATCTCTCAACTTAGAACAGCCACAGGGCGCATTTACACAGTGGTGAAGGGAGGGGACGGGGCCTGAGGTGACGTGTGCAAACACGCACCATGGCACGTTTTAAATTGGGGATATAATTTCCCTTCAATACTGAGGGCCCCTGGGGGCTAACTAGCCCACCAAGTGCTTCCAGTAAGCGCCACTGAGCTGCATTGCAGAGAGGTGGTCCAGGCCGTGCCACTTTTTACACCTCTCTGCAACGCAGCTCTGTGGCACTTACTGGAGGTACCTAGTGGGCTAGTTGGACCCTAGGGACCCTCAGGACTCAAATGAACTTAATCTCCCAACTAAAAACGGACACAGGGCGTGTTTACACAATGGTGAAAGGAGGGGACGGGGCCTGAGTTAACGTGTGCAAAAACGCCCTGTGGCCTGTTTTAAGAGGTAGTTTTAATCCCCATGCCCTATTATATACTAGGGGCTTATAGAGGAGGTAAGGCTAATCACAGGGGGACCCCAACGCATAATGTTCCCTAGTGTATGTAGGTGTTTTCACTGTATTCTAAGTGTCTTTTAACATAGCACTGGCTCTAGGACTGGTTAGTCAGACTCAGTTACCACCAGTATCCGTCTGAAAAAGTTGAGGGTACAGGATGATTTTGCAACAAGGCTTCTTTCTGCTCTTCTTTTTGTTCTTTCTGCACGTTATCCTTCTTCCTGCACTTATCTTCGTATTTGAGGACTTCTGTTGCTTCTTTCTGCACTTCTTTTGTTTCTTTCTGTGCATTTTTTCTTCTTTCTTCACATGTCCTATCTCTGTAGGCATAGTTAGAAATTAGCATTTAAAAAACCTCAGAAATTCACTGAAAAAACCATAGGTTTCAGGGGTGTTATAGTTAGCTGGACTTTTCACTTGTACAAAACCATTGAAATTCCCCCGTTGTAGTTAGTTCAGCTAACTATAACTCGCGCGCCCGCAATGCACTGCTGATGACGTCACATATTACATCACTCATGACATGGTCAGTGACATCACTCATGACATCACTGATGACATCTCAAATGACATCACTGATGACATCACTGATGACATCATCCTTGTGATAGAGTGGCAGACCTCCTCTCACCCTAATATAACCTTTGATACACACATTCAAAAATAGAGACTAAAATTTTCAAAACAATGGACATACCAATACCAGTTACAACAACCTCTTCAGTAATTCTAAGATCCACATACACATCCACTCATTCACCAACAGTCCAATACAGTCACTCATACATGTACTCACTCATCATATGTACTCATACACCTATACATCCTGTTACACAATGCCACTCATCCATAGAGTTACTCACACACATAGTCACTCATGCTAATAAAGAATCAAACATACATTTACTTGCATATACAGTTATACACACACCACCACACTTACTTCTACGGAAACTTACACATACTTAGTCTTTTAAACAATCACTTATAGAAACACATACTTATTCATACAGGAACTCTTTCAATCTCTCACTCTCACATATACTCACATATATACATCAATAGTCACATATACTAGTTTAAAACATATGTAGTTACTCATAAAGACACTATTGAGACAGTCATTCACTCACTAACACACCCATACACACACTCATCCACCCATACAGTCCTGCACACATACTGTGTTCAACACATACAAACAGTGAGTCACTCATTCATGCACCTATGCACTACGTAATACCCCCACCGAACCATGCAGACACTCAGACTGATACTCAAAAAACCAACTAATAACCTATATAGACACCCATGTAGCTACTCACCAACCCATGCAGCCACTTATACACAAAGTGAGAGACTGATACAGATATTTACATATTTAAACATTACTCACTAAGCCATGTATTCACTATGATACACTTAATCAGTCAGTTACACAATCAATTTTTCAAAAACAAATCATCCATTTAGACACTTATATACCCATTTATTCTTCCATCGACCTTGAGATATACATAGATAAAACATATTTAATTTTCAGAATAACACACATTCACTGGATGATGTCATCAGTGATGTCATCAGTGATGTCATTTGAGATGTCATCAGTGATGTCATGAGTGATGTCACTGACCATGTCATGAGTGATGTAATATGTGACGTCATCAGCAGTGCATTGCGGGCGCGCGAGTTATAGTTAGCTGAACTAACTATAACGGGGGAATTTCAATGGTTTTGTACAAGTGAAAAGTCCAGCTAACTATAACACCCCTGAAACCTATGGTTTTTTCAGTGAATATATATATATATATATATACACTCCACTGGTTCCCAGTTACCGGGTGATTGCAGCGCTTCTTGTGGGTGCTGATCCCTGCGGTTGAACCACACCGCTTTAAATCCACAACAAATCCCTCCAGCCGGAAAGAAAAACGGGATGCACTCTTAACAACCTTTTATGCGCTTTTATTTTCTTTGTATCTTCACTGCATGGGGTACAGGCAAGAGCTGATCTACGCGTTTCGGTATTCCTGATACCTTGCTATATGTATATATATATATATATATATATATATATATATATATATATATATATATATATATATATATATATATATATATATATACAAAAAAGAAGCAGAGAACTCTGGGTAGTTCTCATGTTTAGATGGAAAGCAGCTCCTGCATGGAGAACCCTCAACACCAGATGTTGAGGGTGCTCTATACTGGAGCTGCTTTCTTACCTAACCTAGTTCTTTGCTTCTTTTTCGCATAATTTATGCATCAGTCTATACCTGAAAGGGTACTGCTCTGAGATATATATATATATCGTGATCAAGGTCTTATGCTAAGACCGAAATGCGTTGGTCAGTTGCCTTCACCCTAGCTATGAGTTAAAGGAAATTAAAGAAATTAAAGAAAAATTGCAAAATACCTACGGGAGTGCGACCCTCTCTCCTTCCTGCTGGGAAGGATTTGTGATGAATAGGAAGCAGTTCGGCTCGACCGCGGATCCCGCACCTTTGATGAGCGCCGCTGAAACCCGACAAACGGACACAAATCAGGAGGATATATATATAAATATATTATACATATTATACATATTTATATATATATATCTCTTCAGGCATAGAGTGACGAATAAATTATACATATATATATATCAAATGTCTGCTTATATTATCTACTGGCCGTCGCCAGTAGATAGTTATAGTTAGGACCGTGTTTCCATAGGAAATCTGAAAATTCAATTTTGAATAACTTTGGCGCCGGTTGACGAATCCTCGCGAAATTTTCAAAACTAATGGGGCGCTCCACTCAGCTCCTACCCTGAAAGTCTCGGGGTGATTCGTCAAGCGGGGGCTGAGAAAAAAGGGGGGTCCCAAAACGTGTTTTCCCCATGCATTTTCCCATAGGACTTTTAGTCGAAGGTACAGCCCGAACGGCTGAACAGAATTACTTGAAATTTGGCAAAGAGGTAGTCCTCAGGTCAGGTATGTGCCTTTTGCACATGCCTGACCTGGTGTCAATCTGTTCAGTAGTTCCTGAGAAAATTGCATTTAAAAGCACATAAATATCTATAAGCGTGCACCGTGCGCGCACCGTGCGCGCACCATAACGTGCGCGAGCGTAATTCTGATTGGTGGTTACATGTCAGTCAACATTCGAATCGGTCGAAATCAGGAAGTGTCGGCCGCCATTTTGTGTATTTTGTGTGTGACAGTAAAAAAGAAAGGTGGAGAACGTGAAAAGGGGGCAGGGTAGAGAGTTCCTGACCCCCTAGCCTTTGTCAGGGGGTCCCTGAAGGACCCCAAAGGGTGAAAAAAACATTTTTTTTTTTTTCAAAAAATCGCGGGGTGCGCGCACCGTGCGCGCACGGTGAAAAACCTTAAAAAAAAAAAAACATTTTAAACGAGCCATTCCATATTACAGGATACAGTCAATCTATAACTATATACATAGGTAGCTTATTGTAAAATAAATATATAAAAAATATAATAAAACATACATAACTTAGCATTTAAGAAACCTTACAAATTCACTTAAAAAACCATAGGTTTCACACATGTTATAGTTAGGAATTAGCATTTAAAAAACCTTGCAAATTCACTTAGAAAACCATAGGTTTCACACATGTTATAGTTAGCTGGACATTTCACTCGTAAAAAACCATTGAAATTCCCCCGTTATAGTTAGTTCAGATAACTATAACGCGCGCGACCGCCACTCTATCACAAGGCTGATGTCATGAGTGATGCCACTGACCATGTCATGAGTGATGTAATATGTGACGTCATCAGCAGTGGATTGCGGGCGCGCGAGTTATAGTTATCTGAACTAACTATAACGGGGGAATTTCAATGGTTTTTTACGAGTGAAATGTCCAGCTAACTATAACATGTGTGAAACGTTTTTAAGTGAATATATAGATAGATAGATAGATAGATAGATAGATAGATAGATAGATAGATAGATAGATAGATAGATAGATAGATAGATAGATAGATAGATAGATAGATAGAGTACATCAGTTATTTATTTGCCTTTTCCACGCTTCAGTTCGCTGCTTTAGAGCAGGGGTAGCAACTGTAGATCAGGGTGAGCCAAATGCATGCCAGATTTCCAGGCAATGCAGAAAAGAATTTTACATTCAATTAATCTAAATGCAACCAATTTTACACAGTTTGAAAATCCGGCTTAGATTGAGACCTCCTAGCCCTACATTGAAAAGTCTGGCTTTAAAGAGCAGTGCTACCTTCTTCGGCTGATTCTCACACCTGGCCACTGTAGATGATTCCTCTTTTACTGTGTTTTCAGGATCAGCATTCGCGCTTTCACACAACTCTTTGGTGAAGATCTGAAGGACTTATCTAAACCTCTTTTCTCAGACACTTTCTTCTCTCTACCCATCGTGACAGAGTCGGGTAAGTGCGGGTGTGCAACCCTTTATTTAAATTTAATTTTAAAGATTCCCTTTCCAATTCACAAGTCCTGACCAAACTTTACGGCTGCAACATATTTGTTTTAGGTACCTAGAAGAAATCATGCCTTCAAGTCTGTTATTACTTAATTCTTTCTTGATGCTATTTGACGACTGTGTACCAGCTGTCATTGAGCTACTTAAACACTACTTAAAGGTGGTTCTTTGGGACACAGAGTTATCCATGCATGCTTGATTATAATGGCCAGTTAGGCTACTGGACCCTTAGATAATAAACCTCATTAAGGGATACTGTGAGGTAAATGGAATTGTGCCTCCGGTCTCTTTATAGACAATAAAGGTCAAAGGCCCTCCTTTTGAGTTACAGAGCACTGATTTTTCAGACACCAGTGATTGTTGTCTCCTGGTATCACAGACTGTATCCAAGATTATTTATATGTCTTAAGAAAAGCAAAGTGTTTGATTGTTTTTTTTGTTTCTGTGCAGAGCCTTTGGTCGGGGTGATTGAAGGTATCAGCGCTGGTCTCTTCCTTATACTGATGCTAGTTGCAGTCGCTGCCTTCTTAGTCTACAGGAAAAAAGTGCGGCGCGGGTAAGCATCTGTTTTGGTTTTGTACCGTTGCTTTTGATGGTTACTGCCTAACTTCACTAGTGAATTCTAATCAGAAACTAACCATGCTTTGAAAGCACGGCGATCACTTACAGTAATTACATAGCACAAAGAACCATAGAATGGCTGAGAAGCCAAGAGAAAGGGCAGGTGGACTACAGACACTTGTAACAGCCTTTTCCCCAGATCTCTGTAACATACAGACACTGGTTTTTCCAACACCAGGATGGTTTGGGTTGCTATGGCCAATGCGTAGTGCTGAGACTCACACTGTCTCGCTTTTGAAAACACCACTGCTGGGATAAGTATTACTGATGTCCAGATCGATCACAGCTGCGGGCACTAAACTCATTGTGTATTATACCTAAGCAGGGAGGCAGTCACATAAACATAAGAATGTGTTCCTCTGTGTTTGGTATTTTTAAAAGGAGTTTGAAATAACATAATAACCATTGTGTTTGTCTGTTAGTCATCTTCAGATCTCACAGAGGTGTCATGGTTCAAGCAAGCATTGTGTTTATTTCCTTTACCTAATAGTCAGTTTCTCTACATGACGGGTGTCCAGCTGCATCCAGAAAAGCCAGATGCTTACGTGGCCATTTTGACACCCAATCCCAGCATGGCCATAGGGGAAATTGAGTCCGAAGCACAAAGATTTGGGCAAATATCGGGGTACAGTCTAAATAGTTCCAAAACTCAAATAGTATGCAACCACCATATTGTTTTCAATGATCAAAGAGTTGTGGACTCAGCGGTATATTTGGGGGTTGCAATCACAGCTGATTTAGACTCACTGATACAAAATAACCTTGCGCCCCTAATGCTAAAGGTTAAGACGGATCTGGATCGAATGAACAATCTGCATTTGTCATTAGTGGGCTGCACCAACGTTATAAAAATGTTAATATTGCCAAAATTTTTGTATTTTTATAGGACAATACCGTTATGGTTTGAGGTGAAATGGTTTAAAGATCTAGAAAATATGTTGAATAGATTTATTTGGGCCCATGGCAAGACCCGTAGGGCATATCGTTTCATGTCTTTGCCTAGAGAGAGAGGAGGTTGGGGGGCGCCTGATTTCAGATTATATTACTGGGCATCTGCACTGCAATATATGCGGGGGCTGATAGGTGGGGGCGGTTTGGACGTTAGAACATCAAATGATTCGTCTAGGATATACTCTATAGTGTTGGGACCGGAGGTGGAGAATTCTTTTCTTAAATGTATTGACTTCGCATATTACAAAAGAACCCGATTTAAAACAGTCCAAGCCGCAATTAAGATCTGGAATGCCGTGATAAAAAAAATTGGCCTGGGCCGATATAATTGGTACACCAGGTTGTATAAAAATGTCTCCCTCCCAATGCAGATTTTTGGGGATATCACAATGGCGGGCTGGATGGAGAAGGGGATAGTACAGATTGGGGATGTGAGGAGTACGGAGGGGGTGTTTCAATTTACAGATTTAATGAGCAGATTTGGATTAGACAGGAGGGATTTTTTTTAATTTTTGCAGTTAAGAAGTTTTCTGGGAATAAGCAGGGTGGGAGTGTGGGGTTTGGTAAGGTAGAAATACTGGAGAAAATAAGGTTGGGGGGGACTGTTCTATTCGGAGTTTTTACGCGAACCTGTTAGCAGAAAAACCAGATGATATGGACAAGTATAGTGAAAAGTGGGCAGACAAGCTGGCAGGTGAGGCTAGTTGGTTTAAAGAGTCACTGGACCTAGGGCGTACTCTGCTCTGCTCAGCGCCGCTGCAATCACAGCAGTATAAAACCCTCTACTCGCTATACTTCACCCCAGCAAAGATAGCAAAATGGGGGGGTAGCGTAGGTATCACATGCCCAAGATGTAGCTCCCCTGATGCAGACCTAATACATGTATTTGCTGTATGTCCGCAAATAAAAACAGTGATAAAAGAGATAGAGAAGTTTCTTGATGCCTCCCTGAATATCCAGATTACTTTAAAACCCCCAGAAATATTGTTAGGGATAGTCACAGATACCAATATTAACCAGAGGGAGTTTATTTTTGTCGCAATGGCAGTTTATAGGCTCTGCATAGCCAGGGCCTGGCTGGATAAAAACCCCCCAGTAATGCAAGTCTGGCTGTCTAACCTTTTATCAACTTATAATCTGGAAAAAAAAATATATGCCCGGAAAGGTAGAAAAGGGAGGAGATTGGGGTTAAGGATATGGGACCCCATTATAAGATGGAGAGAGGGCCTGGGATTGAGGGATTAAGTTAGGAGAGCTTTGGATGAATTTGTGGCATCTGTTGCAGAAACTCGAGATGATATCAATTTATTGAAATAAGTAAGATGCTTTGATGAATTTTGTTTATGATGGAAACGTTTTGATATGTAATATGTTATAAGAATTTAAATGTACTATTGGAGATTGTGCGATGAAATGTGCTAACTGTGCAATGGTGAAAATAAAAAATGTAAGTACAGAAAAGCCAGATGCTTGCCATATTTTGAGGATAGTCAAAGAATATGTAAATTAGGTTCAGTTTGAAACGTATTTTATTTGATGTCCTGAAAACCTAGCATAAGTCAGGCCCTCTTGGGCATACGTTGAACATCCCTTCTCTGAACTGTTGCATTGACCCTGAGAAAATCACTTTATGTAACTGAGCCTTATACTGCCAGATAGCAGTAGAAAGCAGCTAGACTCTCCTTATGAAGCAATCCGGTGCTACATAAATACTTGCTTTCATTAAATTAGGAACATTTTCTTCATTTTTAAGACAGGTTACCATTGAGTAGTTGACAGAAACTGTCAGCTGAGGGTGCCGAAAACAATTTGATCAGCAGTGGTGTTTCTGTGGTGCCCTTAAGCAGGGCTGTTCTTATTCAAACATTAAACTTCATTTTAGTGAAACACCAATTGCTACACGATTCCTTCTCTAATGAGCATGCCATCAATCATTATCCCTGATTTGTTTTTCTAAAACTATGCTTTGTCTAAAGATTTTTCAATTTTTCTCAAGGTTCTTTGGTGTGTTTTTTGTTTTACAAGCATGATCTTCTTCCACAAGCATGACCCACTATCTGCTTTTCAACCACATGATTCCTGCTTCCGTTGGGTGGACCCTCTTTGGGATGTTCCAGCATGTGAATTCATATCCCCAACCGTCTATGGTCTCTTCCATCATGTCAGTCCTTCTATCAGCTGGACCACCTACAAACTCTTCAAACACATGATTTCTCCTCCTTGCAGCTTGACCCTCTATGGGCTTTTTAGACATGTGATTTATTTTCCTATAAGCATGACCCTCTTTGGGCTTTTGTGCCACATGCTTCTTTCTAGACACAGCTTAGAAATGTTCTCCTTTTCATCCCTTCTGTGCTTCACAAGCAAGTGGTTACATCTTTAATTCAGTCTTCGCTGAACTAAACAAATGCCTATTATCTAGCTCTTTCAACGGATCAGTTAAGACGTGTGCAACTGATCCAAAATGCAGCAGCATGACCTATTACTAAACTTTCAATGAAAGTTCATCCTACACCTACTCTTTCGGATTCTCTGGTTTCCAGTAACTCAGAGAATTCACTCAATTTAAAACCTTGTCCTTTACTCACATGTTGGTTCATGGCCAGGTTCCATCATTCTTATAAGAAAATTCAAGATACATATAGTGCCACCCTTACTGGAAAGTTTTCCTCGAGATATCTAAAATATGCTTGTCATCCTATGGTGGAAAAACCTTTTCTTAGGCTGCTTCCAGGGAGTGAAATTCTCTCCCCTTTTGTCTGCATTCCCAGCCTTTTTTTATCAATTTTAAAAGAGGCTTTAAAACATTTGTATTCAGAATCTCTTATACTCATGCAACATTGCTCTAAATGTTATGTTGGATTAACTCTGCTCAATATCAAGAAATTTTCGTGATCAGCCGCTTCGGAAAGGACTGTAATATAACATAACCTAACATCCTTGTGTGGGCTTTGTGCCACTTAATTTATTTTCCCAAAAGCTTCACTCTGTCCACTCTTCAAACATGATGATTTTTATCTAATAATAGTGGTTACCTATAAGTGTCCTTCAACACTATGCATAAATGTTGGAATTGTCCCTTTTTGCAGGGTCATCCCAGAACTATTTGCCTTCCTCATGTATTTTTAGGTCTCGCCTGGGCCAGCGCATGCGTTGCTCAGGCGAGACTTTTAGTAAGTGGGCTTCAAAAAGCCGACCACAGCTTTTTGTGTGGCCTAGAGCGTGCGGTTAAGCGCACAGTAACACGCACAGGCACCATCTGGCTTTCCACTCTTACACTTGCGGGACGCTGCAGCTGCTTTCACTTTTGCGGCTTTTCTTCTGCTTCCCTTCGCTACACTACAAGCGCAGCGCCTGACTTTGCTGCCCCTGCTCTTGATATCTATTTCCCCGCGTGTTGCTCTTCCCCCACCGCACCACTCTTGGGACGTGCAGTAGCCTTCCCCCACCACCACCTCCCACGTCCCGCCACTCTTAGCCCATGCGCTGCCCTCCCCCTGCTAACACATCCCGGGGGATGTCACCCTTAGCCCATGCTGTACCATTCCCCTGCTAACACCTCACGGGGCACGCCAATCTTGGCTCCTCCCATGACAAGGGAGAAACAGAGACAAACTACACACTTAAATGCTGCCATACTGACCTTCCTTCACTACCACCTCCCAGGGCACGCCACTCTTAGCCCATGCTGTACTCTTCTCCGCTACCAACTCCCGGGGCTCGCCACTCTTGTTGCCTCCCATGAGTACACAGCGTTTAAACTTAAAAGCTGGCATACTGACCGGCTTGTTTTTTTGTTTATTAGGTCACCACGGAGCTTCAAAGTGAGCGCTCTCACATTCCGGATTGGTGTTGAGCCCTCCCCCCACCCTCCAAGCATGAATGCAAAGTTTCCCTTAACCCACCCTTTCCCCATGCGTAGAGTGAGCAACCATCCATGTCCTTATCTGGAAGAGAGGGAACATTTAGGCCCTTTTCTATGGCATTACTGACCGGCTTGCAACAGGCACTCATTAAGCTGGACAGGATGCTTTGCAATCAAACTTTTTTAGATGAATATTTCTTTTATTGCTAAAGTACCCTGAGCAAAGTTTTATTTGCTATCTAGCACTCGATATTAGTGCATTTGCAGGCTGTTGTCTCTCCTCCTCTGCGATCTTTCCAGTCGTTCCTGGCCCCTCCCTATTCCCTTCCCCCAATTCATTTTTTCCTGTCTCTTCATTGATTGCCCGTCCCTCAACCCCTTCTGCCTTAGTGCCTTGCTACGGTTTTCGAACTACCGATTCTGCTGTGAAACCACTCTGCTTTGCCCTGACTGTGTTGATGCTGCATGAATTGTTTCTAACCCTGAATCAACATTAATTGCTGGGGTTATATGCAAGGGTATGGTCGGTGCTTCGGGGCTAAATGTGTCTGCGGGCTGGCTCACCGTGATTAAAAGAAAAAATTCTTTGAAAGGAAAATCATGCTGACTTATTTAAGCATTGGTACAAAAATGAGCTTAATGTTTATATTAAAAACATCTCAAACTGGTTCCTTCAGTAATTTCCTGAAGAAGCTCAATCACACAGTTATTAACATACCATTCACACAACACGAGCAGCACAGGACACTTCCCCCAGAACTCCTCTTTATGCAAATAATAAAGTTCCAATATGAGCGTTGCACTTAGTAAGGCTATTGTTGAAGACATGGGGCTTAAACACAGTGCTTGAAATTATACTCCATGTAGAGGCACATCTAATAATCCTCTGCACATACATCTAGACTATCATTCATTTTTTTGGGCTGTAGGGAGATTCAGAATAGGCACAACTTCTCTAGGCCATCTGTCCGTACGCTGCCTCATATTACGCATGCAGGAACATGATATAGGAAATGTTTTTATAGAAAGCATTGGCAAAGCAATATGTTTTGTCAATGCAAAATCTATTAGCTTGTCAATGCTTTTTTTATACTGTGCACAGCAGTTAAGCTTCTGAACAACATGTAAAAAATAAAAAAAGCATTTGCAATTCAATAGGTCTTGCATTACTGAAAGTTTGAGCTTTTGGCATAGCAAATAATAATGCAAGGCTAATAGCTCAAACTTTCAGTAATGCGAGGCCTATTGCATTGCAAATAGTTGTTTCTGACCTGTTTTTTGTGGTTTTAGGACTCAGTGCCCTGTATCACTACTGATCAGTGCTAAAGTGCATATGCTCTCTCTTGTAAACTTGGTAAGATTGGTCTACAACTGTTTGGCATATTTAATTCACCTATTAGTCCCTTGTACAGTGGTATCCCGTATACCCAGTGCCAATAAATTAAATGCTACTGGTGGGCTTGCAGTGCTGCTTGCGCCACACACTGAAGTAGCCTTTCAAACCTGAAAGCATTCACTCCAGCCAGTCCCTGAGGGGCTGAGCTGTGTCCTGCCCTGACTGGGTAACTCAGCGCTAGGCTGAATAGACCTTGGATGAATTTAGAGCAGCAGGAGGAGTGTTCCCTTGCACCTGAATAGGCCTGGTCTGCATTTGGAGTAGTGGGAGTAGTAGCACCTGCACCTGAATAGGGCTGTGCCTGTCTTCCACAATGCTGGCTCCACCCCCCTGTGGTGTGTCTGGGGCCAAGGCATACACTGTGAATGGGGGGGGGTTGTGCGCTTGTAAATGTATTTTAAAGTGCCACCAGACAAATACATTTGGACTATAAGTAAAGGGGCTGTGTCCCCATGTAAGGAGAGAAGACACTGCGTGGACGGCTGTGTGCCAGGAGGAAACGCCTTGGAACTGGCCTATTCAGGTGGGTTGTGGGGGGGGCTGATCTGCTGCCTTTAATAAGGACTACCACTCTGCTCTCAGGACCCTTGTGCTGGCCTACCTGCCTGCATCTTGCTTGTGGACCCCAGTGCTCACCTAGGGGTATTATGATACCCCTCGCCCTTGAAGGGAGATAGCGTTTGGTGAGTGCTTTTTAAATTGGCATTGCCCGAGTTCAAAGAGTGAACTCACCCTGCCCTGAAACGAGGACAAGGCACTGCGTGTTGCCGTGCAGCGTGCGTTCGGCTGCATTTCCCTAGTGGTGGTGGAGCAGCGAGAGGGTAGAGCTACCCCAGGAGAAGCGCTCTCCCTCCCGCGTTATGTTGCCTGCACCTTTTCCGTGGTCCTGCAGCCGGGGCTCTGCTATGTTGCCCCGGGCTGTAACACAGCGCACCATTAGCAAGGAATCCCAGTCGGGAATTCCTCTGAGACGCCAGGGCAATGCTAACGTCAGTGAGGACGGGGCTTGCCGAGACCGGAAGAGAAGGAGGGAAGACGAGGGAGAGCAATGAGCCTGTGCATGGGACTGTGTCCCTGTCCCATGCAGCATTTTCAAGGGCCGACTGTGGGACCGCCTCAGTCACCAGCGGCCTCGAGAGGAAGCTGAAGAGCTCTGTATCCCACTGTGGGCAGGGCCAAAGGCCCGCCGGTCGTGTAGGGTAACCTGGACCTGGTGGAGCTCCGGGCCTAAGAGCGGCCAGTACCGAAATGCTGGTGAGAAGCACCAGTAGCTGCAGTGGTTGCCTGAGGTCATGGGCGGCCACGCGTCCTCGTTGTCTCTGTGGGGGACCCAGGGAGGTCCCCCGCTGCCCATTACCCTTTGGGTGTGCCCACCCCACGGGCAGAGAAGGGCAGGCCGGTCCTTTGCCTGCCCAACCGGATTAGCGGGCACGAGCGAGGAAATTGGCATTAGGGTTTCCTGAGAGGGAAGCTGTGTAACGCCAGAAAATGCCTGGGGCCCGCATTCAGGAAGAATACTGAAGCTGCTTCACTGAGAGTGAAGCCGTGTCTGCCACTTGGCAGTGGGAGTTTATGCACAACATTGCAGGTGTTGGTGCTCATAAAATATGCCTAGGGGCACCGTGACCTATGTATTTTGTTTGTGATAAGTGCCTGGGGGCCCCAGGGACTTATGTGGTGGTATGCCTATGTTGACACGGCATTAATGACCCCTGTGTTGGTTATGGTATATGTGGTTGCACCCTATGTACAGTGAAGTAAGGGTGGTATGCCTACTGTGGGAATGATGTTTTTTAATGTGTGCACTCTACTAGTACTTCCTATAGTGCGCTGCGGATGATGTGGGTTATGCCTAATGTTTTCATACTAAAGGTAATCCTACCAGTAGTTACTGGGTTGTGATAACTGTGATGTTTATGACCATGGCCCGAATGGCCAAGTGCTGTATGTATTCCTGATGGCACAGTAATATATGTGATTGTGATCTAATGTGTTTTTATGGATAATACGATAATACAACGGATATTTTTATATAACCTTCTGTGGAGTTTCTTTTGTGGTGTGCCTAGTCTGTCACTGCTGTGTGAGTGTGTTACTCAGCGGCTTTACACATTGCCTCTGGAATAAGCCTGACTGCTCTGCCAAGCTACCAAGGGGATGAGCAGGGGTTATCTTGGGTGTGTCACTCCCTTACCCTGACTAGAGTGGTGGGTTCTGCCTGGCTTAGGTGCATACCATAGCCAACCAGAAACCCCATGTCTAACAACAATCTTTAAATATGTGGTTTCCATTAAAGATGCCCCATTCCAGGATTTTTGAAAATCTCTTTATTTCGCTTGACCCACAAGCCGCAACATGTTTTTCAGTCAATTTTCACCTTCTTCGCTAATATTCACCTTAAAGCCTTTGCTGTCATATTTTCTCAGCATGCATATCTCTGGGACCTTGACAAAGGTGAGCACTCTAAGTTATTCTCCTGTTTGATTGTTCTTCCTTGTGCCATTCATGCATGCGATTCATTCATGCATGTGATTCATTCAACACTTGGACTGTTCTTCTGCAGGCTCTTCCCATTCGATTCCTTCTCTTCTCGGAAAGCTCTCCAAAAACCCTACATACATGTGATTCATTTTACCTCCTGAAATAATCCTGTACAAACGCTTCATATATGTGAATATTATATTCTTGGAGTAGGGTGAAATGTTAGCATGTAGCTAGGCCCTTATGAGTTGGTATTATGCATGGTTCAAACCATTTTAAATTTGCTCCTTAATTCAACCAGGACTCAGTAGAGCATGTTAGGAGCTGATTTTTGTCACATTTCTATAGATTAAGGCACATGATGGTTGCCGGATTCTGTAGTCTTTTTAATCATTCTGTGACATTTTTGGAACTATGTAGACAATGTTCATGTGAATTAGTAGTGATATAGAGATCTTTCCCATCTCCACTTGGTGTCTAACTTGAGGGAGTGCGAAGATTTTCCTGAGGTTGCTCAGTTGTATATGGATGCTATTGAGCATTGTGTCAGTTCAGGGTGTTAACTGAGAACTGCGCTTTCTTACTTCCAGTGTTGTGGATTGAAGTGTCTCCAGACTTGTTAGCTAGGTAAAAGAAGCATGTTGGGGTCGCCAACAGGATTTCAGTTTTTACTCCATTGAGGCAAAGGAAGAGACAGTTGTAGGTGTGGTCTAGACATTTAGGGGCTTATTACGATGTTGGGTGGACTTGCGTCCGCCCAACTCCGTTGCGGAAACGGGACCGACTGACCTTCAGCTGGCGGTCCCGACCGCCTAATTACAATCCGACCCCACATGGTGCGGTCGCATAATTTCCCTATGGGAGCATGTGTTTACGGCCGTAGTACAAGCTCCCATAGGGAAATGGTAGGTTGTGTTCATCCCTGCACCATGTGGCAGGCACCTCAGTGCCCTGAGGTGCCTACCACGTGGTACATTGATCAAAGCCCCCTCTGCCCCAACTGGAGGCCGCAAACAGAAGGGGGCCCTGCTAGGGGCCCCCAAACATGCTTTCCGAGAGGCTTTCCATGTCAGAAATCCCAGTATGGCAATCCTACCGGAAACTGTGCATTGTAATCCAGATGGTGTAAAACTCCGTTCATATGGATTACGGGCCGGTTACAACTGCCCGATGGGCTCCTTGAGCCCATCGGAAGCCAGCCGGAATGACCAGCTGCTCTCACTTCTGACCGCCTAAATTGTAATTAGGCGGTCGGAAGTAAAACCGACGATCTTTGTCGGAAAGCTTCTGACCAAAGGTCGTAATCGTCCCCTTTGTGATGTGTGCTTGGTTCCCTAGTTTTTTATGGAACTGGATATCAATTTGGTTGGCATGAGCTTTTATTTTGTAGTGCAATTGGTTTGCACTATTGGGTACATATAGGATGCCCATTTTCATGCTTACTGGAACACTAAAGGCTACACCGGGTGTTTAGTGTTGTCGATTACACTGCCCTTTCAGCCTTGTCTGTCCCATGCTTTCTTGAAATTTTATGGTGATTTTGTGTTTAGAATATATGCTGGATGAGAAATCCATGCATTTTCCAAGTTTACTATGTAGATTTCCTCTTTTTTACACCATTACCTCTTCAGGCTAGTATGAACTCAGGAAGCCTTTTCTATTCCCAGGTGGAATATGCTACATTGAATAAGATACATCTGACTCTGCTCTACATCCCTTTTCAGACCTATATTCCAGACTATGCAGATATTGTGGGAATTATGAAGAAAGTCTCTTTATTTTTCATTCTTATAGTAACAGTTCAGATGGACCTACGGCAAGGCTCAGTGCTCGACGCGAGAGGACATCATCTGTACATTTACATTTGGGTAATAAAGGGTAAGAAGACAGTTTAATTTTTCTTACAAATTATTTTTGGGGTGTATAATATTCCAATATATGCTAACTTGTAGTATGTTTTTATGATTCGCAGCAACAGAAGAACTTCCAGGTGAGTGCATAAAAAGGCTACAGATCTTAATTAAATAAACAAAACATAAATTTTTACAGTCTAAATCTTACTTTGTCTCCTTTTTTCATGTAGCCCAATAAAAACATGTCAGTTTGATGCTCACTTCATTAAACTTCAAGCAGACTCAAACTACCTACTGTCGGAAGAGTACGAGGTAGGGTGAAGTATAAACATTGGTATCCGAAGTAATGTAGAATCCAAAGAGTTAACATGAAAGCAATGTACTATCTTTACTCCTTGGGTAAGATAACTGTATTTGTTAGGTGACTGATTTTGCCCTGAGAAGAAATATACCAGACTGGTTTGACAATTGCTTTCTATATGGCTTGATTGTGGACTGTATGTTAGAAGGAGGCAACTGGAGAATGTGCATTTTCAAAGGAACTGGCATTGGCAGCACAGCAGGAATAAAGATATAAAAGGAACGCATAACTTTTGGTTGACTTGTGCACTGAAGATTAAAGAAGGCAGGTCCATCAATGTGGGGATGAAAGAACTGGGCTACCAACACTCTGTGGTCTTTGGTGTCTCTGCAGGTTCAGAACGTGTGCTAGGAAATGTAAAGGCGCAGCAAACACATAGCAATCTATAAGGGTACTGTGGTTTCCTTGAAGAGGATTAGAAACAATACCAAAGAGTTTGAAGAGAAGGAGTCAGCTGACAGCATAACAGCAAACGATTATGCAGAAAGGGAGATCCTAAGCACCAATAAAACCCATGTTTATAGAAAGAGGTACAGGAAAGAGGCGACAGACAGCAAAAAAGATGCAAGTGATGAGAGGACTTAAAAGGGTCAAAATACCAAACGCTGCATTAGGAAGAGCCCAAGTCTGCAAGACAGAAAAGCCAAAAGGGGGAGAGACAAGGAAGAGGAAGACCAACAAACAACCTAGGGTATCTCTTGGTTACATAGGGTCTGCCCCTTTATACTTTTCTTTGGATGACAGGAACTACTTCTGTCTCACTCACCTCTTTATTTGTGTAATTTAAGTAGCACTGTCGTGAAGGAGGGAGTCAGCAATTCTGGGGACGTAAGGTTATGCTTTTAGCCAGGAAGAAGGTTTTGGACTTATTGGAGAGGAGGTTCGAAGTGGTTCAGTCTCCTGTATCATTTTCAATACAGTTGATTTTTCACTGTTCTTTATTTTTATCTCACCCAAGCATCGGTCTTTAAAAAAATATACTTGTATCCACAAATCATCTTCATAAAACCAATATAATCGTTATTAAGTTATTTCAATTTATCTAATCTAATGAGGAAGTAGCAGAGTATTAAATGTAAAGCAAGTCCATGTATTTCGTTATAAGATTCTATAATGAAAAGTGTGGCCCTCATTCAAATATCCCTCAAGTCGCTAAATGCAGTATATCACAGCTTGTACCTGCTCTAGCAATCAGGAGCCGTATCATGATGGGCTTTGCTGGTGCAGAGCCGAGCCTCTGTTCCATGAGCATGCTGAGCATAAAGTGAATTCATATAACACGATATTTCTCTGAGTTCGTTTTTTATTTTCAGCGAGCAGAGCTCGAAAACTGTGGGCAAAGTTTGGCTTTTTCAATTTCTAGGAGATGCTGTGTGAAAATAGAGGACTGACGCCAGTGGCGGCTGGCAGGGAACGTGGGTGGCGAGACAGGGCAAGAGAGAATTAAAAAAACAAACTAAAAAAAACACTTTCCTCTTCCATTGTTGCGTCTCTCCTCCGCTTCCCTGCTTACGCCCCAGAACAGAAGTAGGATATGGAAGCTCACACAGGCTCCCTCCCCTGAGCCAATTACAATGCTGCAATGCAGCGTTGTGATTGGTCTGAAAACCGTTGTTCAGCGCTCAGACGGGGAAGGTGAGCCTGGACATGTTCCTCGCCAGGCTGTGTAATGCAGCCTGGAGAAGAACATGCCCAAGATGGCCGACCAAACAGTCATGCACACTTAGAGTGTGCCCACCACTCCTCGCCCGTGACCCCAGCCCCGCCCCGCCCCGCCCTAACCCAGCCCTGCAGCTACCAAAAATAAAATGAGGAAGAACAAATGTATTATCTTTTTTTTTTTTCTGCACGGAGGAGCTGTCCTTGACTAACACTGAGAAATAGTGGGTTGAAAGAATTCACTTTATGCACTGCAGATGCAGGAAAAAAGACACTCGGCTCTGAGCCAGAAGAGCTCGTCATGATTCGGCTCCAGGTTTCTAGCAACTACTGCTGCACATGAGACAATTCTGTCAATGTTGCTTCCAAAGAAGGTTGTTAACGAATCAGGGCTATATGTTGGAGTCGTCAATGGATGCATCGCAGAAAAGATGTCCACTCAATAGCTCTGTCATTCAGGACAGGTGGGAAACATGTGCATTATTTCTTTCTGCCATAGGGGCAGAACCTCTAAGCCAATGTGCATGCATTGACCCACACCATTTTACTATGTGTTCTGTAGCAAAATAGACATAATGAGTGCTGTATTGTTTCGATTTTAGGCGAGTGGGCGTTATTATGGAATGCTTGTCTTCACTCTTCAGGCTATCACATGACCTGTCAAGCCAACGCTCCTTCTCAGTGGCTTCTATGATGTTTAATCATGATCTTGCTAACAAGAAGGCTTGTGGCCAGTAGTATATGTGTTCTTCATGTATGTGTAGGAAATTGAGCACCTGAAGCATAGATGGTTTTGTACTTGTATAGCTGCATGGAAATCATAGCATAACATAACACGTTGGAAAATTCAGTGTGGGCTTCTATGGAAATAAAATTGTTTAAGTGGACGGAAAGTCTAAAATTTTTGTTGACTGTGGAGAGAATATTCGCGAAAAGATCTTGGTTATTTTGATGCAGTGGCTCTGTTGCTATCATCACACCATGTACCTCACATAATACATGTTCAGCTCATGGATGGTGTCTGAAAAGAGAGTGGAGAGACCCCCAGTATCTCTCATCCTGCCCTACACTGTCTCCCTCGACATCACTCTTTCAGTGTGTGTCCCTCCTTACCATACCAAAAGGTAATCTCTGTAATGCCTAGTATCACACATCAGGCGTTAGACTAACGCATTTCAGTGTGGTACTCCGCATTACTGCACTGAAATGCGTTGTCACGCATAATGCATGTTTTCTCACAGCGACCACCGAAGTGCAGGCTGGCAGTTAAAACTGTTTAGTTTGGCAGTGCGCCGTGCCCCCACTAGAGCAGTGGGTGCATGGCGTGCTGCCACACTAAACAGTTTTGCAGGCATGCTTGCAGTTGAGCTATTAATTAAGGCTGCTCACAGGGTGACTCACACAGATACAATGTATCACCTTGAATCCCCGCGGAGCAGCCAGCCAATCAGGTTGTGTGCTTGAGGCCGGCGCAGCGGGGAACGTCACATCCTGCTGCCCCATAGCCGGTCCGGGAAGTTTGTAAACGAAAGTGGCAGCGGGCTAGTGTTTTGCGCAGCTCCGCAAATGTATTCAAATATGGCGCTTGCAGCGTCACGCTGCCTGCTGCATGCAGCTCGCACCGCCGCGAGCTATCAGACGTTTTTAACCCCCTCAAAACAATAATGCCAGACCTGAGGGAGCCCGAGAGGAGTGAGTGACCCACCCGGGTTGCAGCGGCTGCCAGGACAGAGTCTGTCGCGTGTCACTGGACGGCCCAGCCCCGGGACTCACTGGCCTGCTAGCCTGGAGGGTGACTATTAATTGAGGCGGCCAGCCAGCCGGCAAACCGAAATTACCGCAGGCGCAGTGGCTTGTGGCCTAAGTGAGAGACAGCGTGTCAAGCAACTGTTAGAGCGCCACACTCCTCCTGACTCTGTGACTACTGCCCAAGTAAGTGCCACTAACCTGTGTGATTTACACAATGAATGGCAGCGCGGTCAGGCAGCTGCAGCCTGCAATCAGTGCCTGCCTGTGTTAGTACTAAGGTCACAGGTGACACTGCGGGATTTTTTCAATTTCAAATATCCTGCTGGCCTGAGCCCCCAGTTGCTACATATATATTTGTGCTAAATTTCTTGCAGTACACCAGACAGAATGCTTGTGAACACTGAAAAGAGCTTCAGCTTCACCCCACACTATTGCTTGCTTGATGGATGAACTACCTATTAAACACTTCAGCTGTTGTCAGGGGATATGTGCTACGAATAACATTTGCTAGACTGGAGTACCCATGAAAGAGTCATTATGTGTCTGATGTGAAGTGCCCTGACGCCCTACATTGGTATGAGCAGAAATATAAAGTATATTTATGTCGTATGTTTTTAATAATTATTATGTGTCTTGCTTTTATGAGAAATCCTCGAATAAAGCTTTTTTTGACTTGATAAAGCAAATGAACTGTTTGTGAGAGAGGGACCGAAAGATGTTTTGAGTGCTTTAGGAGTTAAATAGATGATATAAGGCATATATATGATTGATACTACATGATGGTGTTGTGCCATGTATGATAGACAAAGAGCATTACAGTACTGAGTAGAAATTATAGCAGTAACCAATATTGAGTAACAGCAAACCCATAGGTCAATTGCAGCAGTTTTAAGATCTTCTTAGAGTTTCTCGTTGCTCTCAAATGTGTGTAATTTCCGATATTTATATATGCTTCCCTCGTCTTCATTGCTTGATTTTGGTTGCGCGAAAGTGTCACTCATAGTCATTGAAATGGCACTCATAATTACACTGACAGATGAAAATGTCACACTTAAGCAATCTGAAACCTTGGCAGCTATGCTGCAGACCATTGTACCCCTAGCCAAATCCAATATCTGTGTGTTTTGCTCTCGCAAGTCTCATCCCTACATCACTCCTTGTCAGTTTTTGTCACCTACCCCCTAATGCATATAAGTCCATCACACCCACTCTAACACTTTTTTTCTGTGCTTAACTCCACACCCCACTGAGGGTCTTGCACTGGTGTGGCACCACTTTCCCAGCACCATTCCAAATCCTGATGCCTTTGCACTCTTCCTGGAGAAGTGCCATATGGGCCATATTGCAATCACCGTCAGGCCAAACAATAACTGCTGTCAATCAAAAACCAATACACAATGCAAGGGCTTGTGCATGTACACGTACTGTTTGTGCTAGGAAAACACATACTTAATTCCTCATGATTTAATCCACGGCAGATATTTACCTGTCTGACATTCCACGCTGGTTGGGGAAGCAGCACAGTTTTACTCCGCACTGTGTAGTTATTTGTTGACTTCCTCGTTGTGACGTAGGGCGTACGCTCCTCCGCGCAGCGTCTCCTGGGCATCATCTGTCCCACACACTGGATTGTATTCTTGTCGTTTCAGGACTTAAAGGACGTGGGTCGAAACCAATCCTTCGACACAGCACTTCTGCCGGAGAACAGAGGCAAGAATCGATACAACAATATATTACCCTGTAAGTTTAATGTGCGGATTTGTAATACTGCCTTGCGCTAGTTGTTTGTCAGTTGTTCTGAAAGAGAGGCTCAGGCAGGAAATGCTCCGTGGCTCTTTTGCACAGAATTATGTGGAATGTTTTAGTCCTCTCCGGACCTGGCTCCGCTGCGCTGATGATGCATTGCTCCCAGTGGGCCCTGTAGCTCGACGGGGACCCTCGTGTTTCTTAACCACACCAGCGACATGAACCCGCCATGTTATTAATGGCCGCTGCCAATAAGGCTAAGTGCGCCCATTTAGTGATCCGTTGCCTGTTTCTTGGAAGTGGCAGAACTCTGCAGATTTGTGGTTGTGTTTTTCATAAGCCTCGACATAAAATAGAAGAGTTTCATTAATGACATGTTACCAGCAGCAAAACTGGGATGAAACATTCTCTAATAACCAGACCCAACACATTTACTGCTGTGGGCCGGTGCTGTTGGGTTGCACTAAAATGTGTGAAACGCGCTGCATAATATGCTTTTAATGGAGACATTACTGTATTAGTGTAATTAAGTTACTTCATGCTTCTGACCCCTTTCGGAAATCCTCTGTTCCCAGACGATTCAACAAGAGTGAAGCTCGCCAATGTGGACGACGACCCCTGCTCCGACTACGTCAATGCCAGTTACACCCCCGTAAGTGGACGCATGTTCGCCCAGTCCTTGTGCTGCAGCTGAAAGTACAAATGAATACAAATATTGCATCACTTCTAGAGCATGTTGTGGATCGCAATGTTAAATCTAGCCATAGACCAGAGCTTGAAGTCAAGTTAATTAACAATGTCTTATAATATCTTTGCGGCCCACAATTTAAACTTTGAGACTCCTGGAAATTGCATGTTAAAGAGAAAAGCAAAGAGATGTTCCGCCTCCTCCTCGCAGTTCACAAGGAATATATCATTTGTATGTAATCACTCTGGGAGCCAGGCGTCAACAAAAAGTTGATGAGTGCTCTTGCCAATAAGTAGTCAATTGCACACTGGAAGCTTTCAATGGGGGACTTCTAAGCTGTTGACATCAGTCCCAACCACCATTGCAGGATTCTCATGAGTTCCCTTTTTTTTGCACACTTTACGTACATGTGTTTTACTGCATGCACACAAAAAAATGATGATCCTTTCACAAAGTGAAACATTTTTGGTGGCGCATTCCCATCTCGGCCATTGAAATGCCAACATATTGCAGTTACAGAACTGGGACTGCGCTACCCCTAACACGCCTTTATCCGTGTATCCACATCTACTCTCAAGGATCCAGAGAAGGATTGCAGCCTCTCAAATTTTGCAGTAGTGGCTGGTGTTGATGAACAGTGGCGGGGCAGGGGAGTTGGGGAAGAGGTCGGGGAATGACAAAATAAAAAAATATACCTGCAGCCAGCCGCATCGGGCTCTTCTTCGCCTCTCCTCTGCAGTCACAGGCCCTCAGACTCCACTGACGGCAATCCTACTGCTGCTCTCCTGCTGCTGGTGGCAGCTTGAAGACAGCATCAGGATTGGCCTGAGCGCCACGAATTTGTGCTCCCAGTTAGACTGGAAGCCTGTGCCTGCTGTCTCAAACCCAACAACGCAGCTCGGGTTGGAGACAGCTTCAGTGCACATGACGGTTTTGCCGGCCTGCGACAGCTGGCCAAACAGTCATGTGCACTGAAAACAGTGCCCACCCCTCCTCCTGCAGCCTGTCATCTCCCATGGCCCCGCCCCCAAAGATTCAGCAGGAAAGTAAAAATAAAATGACAATAAAACGTGTTTATTATATTTTTATTTTTCCTTTCCTGTGGTTTTGAGGCGGCTGGAGAGGGGTGAAGGGGATGATGCTCCAACGCCATAGCGGAGGAGCCTCCACTAAAATATTGATGAGACTGGATTTAGGCAAACCCTTGCAACCAGGATCTTTGAGCGGTGCTGGATTGATACATCTGGCCTAGTGCAAAGAACTGGACACTTTCCAATCAGTCTCTGAGCAAACCCAGCTCTGCAATGGGACCTGGCCAATGACACATTAGGCTTGTTGTCATTAAAATGTACTTTGTGACTTATTTTATGTTTCCCTTTTAAAAAATGTACATACCGCTACAAGATCTGAAGAACTCTCTCGCTGTACAATCTTCCAGATGTGAAGTTAAGCTGCTCACACTAGCAAAATGTCCAATGAGACAAGACACAAATCTCTGAGATTGTAAAATACCTATTGAAACTTGGTGCTAAAGGGCGAATCTGACTCAGTTTGGGATAGTAGAACAATGAGCATCTGAGTTCCTTTTCTGTGTGCTGATGTCCTGTCTCCAATCTTGTAGTTCGAAATTCAGTGGGGCCAGCAGCAGATTGTAGGCATCTGCTCCTTGTTTCCTGCAAACCACAGCAATGAGAGTAATATTTAGTTAAACACCTCGCTAACATTGCGGTCACTTACAGGCAAATAGATTGTCATCATTGATTCTGTAGTAACTATATTGTAGCAACCCTGGTCTCAAAGATTTGATAATAAAGTGTTTGACATCATGGAACATATTTCCCCCCCATTCTTAGACTAGATCTTCAGCTTTGGTGACAATGGGCAGTGATTAAAGAGTGTTGATTCTTCAGCTGAATAGAGCACATATAATATTACTTAAGCTGAAATACAGGCTCTAGTTATTGTTAGTTCCTAACAAAGAGAGAGGGACCCCTTCACCAAGGGAGAGGGGTGCCAAGCAAGACCGTAGTCAAAAAAGAAAGACCTCCCTTGGATCTGTATATACCAACAATCATACAAACACACAAATCTTTAAGATAGCAGGGTAAGAACCGGCATCAACGAAGCAAACAAACAAGCTACTTGATCATTGGTTTATTAAAATTAGTCACATAGGTCTCACAAAGAGCGAGCAGTTGTACAAATCCGTTAAAGAACAATTGTTAAACAATTTATCAAAAATACATGAAAAGATAAAAGATCAATAAAAATTGTACATATGATTCAATAGCATATAATGTAACAACACACCAACAATAGTAATCAGTATCAGTCTACAATAAAGAATTAATAAAAACGAGAAAATTGGGAAAAAAAGAAAAGAAATGAACAGGAAAGTTATTCCTACTCCGAAAGGAAAATTGCTTAATCAAGGACTAATTGGTTGTGACCCCGATGACATTTGATTACGTTATACATATCGCACAACCCCTATTGTCACAGATTTTGTCCGATTTCCCTTTAATAGAGTATCGACGCGTTTCGGTAGGCCACAGGTTACGGCCAACACCTTCCTCAGGATTGTTTGCTGATCCCAATTTAATAATAAAAATCTTAAAACTTCCTATGGCTTGCATTAGTCAAGGCATCACAAGGCTAGTGTTCCATCGGTGAACTCATGGACAATAATCACATGAAAGTCTGTTACCATTCATATCTTTAGTACAGCCAGGTAATATATATACGCTTCCTTGGCTGTGGGTATTTTAATTATAAAAAGTCCTCGGTCTCTATCCAATGAGACATACGAATATCGCTAATGCAAGCTTAACTTAACCCCATGAGACTGCATCCAGGCCCTGCTGTTCGTAACTTACAATTCGTTCTCTAGCACCCTTCCAGCGTGGTGAAGATAGAGGATCCCACAAACACTGAGATCCAATACGTCCCTTAATAGGGCTCGATACTGTCCGCAAATGGGATTCCTTCAAATATGTTGAACACGGAATCCAACAAATGACCGGCTTAAATATTTAAGCCGGTTCTTACCCTGCTATCTTAAAGATTTGTGTGTTTGTATGATTGTTGGTATATACAGATCCAAGGGAGGTCTTTCTTTTTTGACTACGGTCTAGTTATTGTTAGACCTGGTATCCTTGGCTTGCTTTCCCCAGACATTTTGCCTTCAGACCTCCTTTTTTTCTGACTTCATTTTTGCTGGCCGTAGGACTCTGGGCACTTTACCACAGCTAACCGGTGCTAAAGTGCATGTGCTTTCTCATTAAATCATGGTAACATTGACTTATACCCAATTGGCACTTTTAATTTATTTGTAAATCCCTAGTAAAGTGGCGATGCATGTGCCCAGGGCCTGTAAATTAAATGGTACTAGTGGACCTCCAGCACTGATTGTGCCACCCACAAAGTAGCCCTTTAAACATGTCTCTAGATTCAATACAGCCGCTCCTGAGGAACTTCAAGTCCTGAGACTCTACACGCTTGGAGACGCTTTACACCTGCAACTGGGGCAGGGCCCAAATGTTCTAATTAGTGCTACTGCTTCTCCTGCTGTGTGGGACACGCAAGAGCCGTGCCCAGGCAAAGCGTGGGCCAAGAGCGTGCCCGTCTGGAGGAGGCTGGGCTGGACCACCCCACTTGGTTTTGGTCCTCAAAAAGGTAATGTGCTTTTTTATTGTGACTTTTCCCCAAGTGAGTCGTGGGCCTTATTTTTCCCTCTGCATTGGACAGTTTATCCCTTTTTTGACTCGCCTGCTGTTTACTGTTGGTTCTACACCCATGCAGGATGGCTAAGTGTAAACTAGGCCCCAAAACTGAGAGTGTAGCTGCCAAGAAAGTAGGCCCCCTTGATGGGTACATCGAAAAGGCAGTGGGGGCTATAGGCATGAAAATCCTTCTCACTGAAAAATGGCTATCATTAGCCGCCTTACCTACTGATGGCGGAGCCTTCAGTAGCATATTGGGCCAGGAAAGTGCAGGTTGTGACCATCTTGAAAAGTGTGCCTCTTCTCTCTATATGCAGTCTGTCAACCAAATCTTGCCTCCACACATCAAATGGAAAAGAGGTCCTACTCTCAAACCTGCAGCTAATTCAGCCAGGATTACACCAATGCTTATTGACTTTCTTAATTGTAAAGAGGCTTTTGCAGGACAATTTGCACAGTTCAGCATGGAGCTTTCCGACCTCCTTGACTCCAAGTTATTAGGGCTGTGTGAGCGCTTGGAGCTTATGGAGGCCAAACTGAGTGAATTGGATGCTACGTTGACACTTGGTACAATAGGAAGGGGTGATACTACTATTGGGCAGAGGCTCTCCAGTCCTACTCAGGAGCGTTGGCCCCTGGACAGGGGGAGGGGACAATCGTCTGTTTGTATGACTGGTGTAGTCCCTGTCTCTGGCTCAGCCATGTCTGTTTCCTCTCGGACGAGGGACCGTGAGTTGTCTGGTATACAAGTTGGGGGCCACTGCTAAGTGGGAAATCCTACTCTACCCTCTAAATATATGGGGCGGTCCTTAGGGTTCACCACAAGGTGTGATCTGCCGCTTGTCCCTATGTTATAGTTACGGCAAATGTCCCAATTCTGCGTCCTGAAGAAACCCAGTACACGTGGAGCTAGTTAATAAAATGATACACCGGTTCAATGTGATCTCCAGGCCCCAGGGTTGTGTATTACCCGAGTTTCTTACGACAAGAAGGGTGCGATGAATCAGGATGATGCTCAGAGAATTTCCAGGAGACTGTTTTATTGTCACCTTTAGGAGCCATAGGGTTGCTGGTGACCTAATCCGGCCCCCTCCGCTAGGCCAAATTCAAAGCAGTTATGTCAAGAACTTGTCCATGGGCTTCTTTTATAGAAACCTGGCAAAAAGTTCTCATATCATGATGCGATCCCCTGGTCCTGTGGCATCTCAATCACTTCTCTTTAACTTCCCTATTTACGATCACTTTTCCATCCGGGCAACCTGATAGAAATCGATTGACTCAGTACTCTTAATATGACCAAGCTGAGTTCCAAACTGGGGTTTAGATGTGGCCTGGGTCCTTCAGTTGCTCAACCTAGTATACCTCATGTTATGGTAAATAATAGGGTTCCGATAGCTACTAATTATAATGAATTATCCCTGCCACTCAATGAGATCAATCTGGCCATCCATGCGGACCCTGC
Organism: Triturus cristatus; assembly: GCF_964204655.1. Taxonomy (NCBI): domain Eukaryota; kingdom Metazoa; phylum Chordata; class Amphibia; order Caudata; family Salamandridae; genus Triturus; species Triturus cristatus. The sequence continues at coordinate 408,833,203 of NC_140585.1, read as the reverse complement.
CCATGATGTAAATATCCTTTCTTGGAATATCGCTGGCCTTGCCAGCAAAATGGGCTGTGAAGAAAGGGGACAGTTCATACGCAAGTTTGATATTGTTTTCTTTCAGGAGACATGGGCATTAGAGGTTATCAGCATTGATGGTTAATATACCCTCATGGTTCCTACAATTTCATCCTCATCAGGCAGGGCCTGATCTGGTTTAATGACCTGTTTTAAAGTTACCTTAGAATGTAGTATCACTCCAGTCCCCTCCAGCAGTAATTTATTTCAAGCTTTTTTATGTATGCGGGCCTCTGGATTGAGTACTATTTCATACATTTTTATAAAAGGTTTTTTGAATGTGATCATATTGCCAATCTTAATGTGTTGCCTGATTTTATTCGAAGCCTCGAAGCTCATCTTGCGTTGGCACACCATCAAATCATCCTCAAATGTTAAAAATGTTTTATGTTTTTAATGTTAACAAATTTTGTGACCCATTTTATCCAACGAAAGTTACTTTTGAAAGAGAGGAGTGCTCCTCTGTTATTGACTATATTTTTGCTACCTGTAACCTGTTGGCCAGGGTTTCTAGGGCTGTAATTAATTAAAGTCCTCACAGTGAACACAATCCCCTAAGTCTTGGTTTATGCATTCCCAGGAGCAGGGGCGGACACAAGATTGTGGCCTCTCAATCTCTAGAAACCAAGACCCAGGGTTTGCGCCCGGCTCGGAGAAATGCAGACTTTAGTACCCTTTTAATAAAACTTTGTCTGAACCACCTTCCCTTGGTGCTTAAATGTCTCACCTATACTGACGATCATCAAACATCAATTTGTCAAGCTGAACTCAGTAGCAAGTAGGTTGATTTTGAAACCCAATAGACCAGGGGCTCACAAAGTCATATGGTTTGACTAATCCTGTAGAAAGGCCTCAGTACATTAATAAGAGGCACTGAAGGACATACCGAGGGACATGAACAAAATCCAACAATGTAGAGCAGATTATAAGGCTGTCCAACGGTCCAGGAGTAAAGAGTTCCAGAATGAGTCATGGGGAAAGCTTGGTGAGGCTTGTAGGCTGAAGGACACAAGGGTCTTTTGGGCACTGGCGACAAATATTAAAACAGTGGGTGTAAAATCGAATACTGTCCTTACCACCATTAGCCAAGACGCCTGGGTTAACCACTTTAAAGTGATCTATGGGTCTGAGACTTTAGCCTAGCCTGCGGAGGAGGAGGTGGCCCCTCCTTTAGCCCTAGATTTTACCCTAGATGAGGTCAGGGAAGCGATAATCAAAGCCCACTAAGTAAGGCCTCAAGGCTGGATGGGGTACCTATGGATTTGTACAAACCATCTCTGGATCTAGGGTCTCCCCTGTTGTGTAATTGTTTTAACACCATTAGTAAGACGGGCCTCCCTCAATCATGGCAATCTCCTGTCATTGTGCCTATTTTTATAAAGGACAATCCTCAATCTCCGGGTGCTACAGTCTGATATCTCTGTTGGATTCAACATTAAGCTGGTAGGGAGAGTTGTCCCGTAACGCCTTCTAGTCTGGGCCAGGGAGTCTGACATTCTGTCAAAAGTTTAATTTGGGTTCCGTGAGGGGCTTAGCACGGTGGAGCAACGCTTGTATTTACACCTGCTGATCAGTAAATACAATGTCGCTAAACAAGGCTCTATCAGCCTGGCCTTCATGGACCTCTCCTGAGCCTTCGACATCCTGAGATCCTGACTAGCACTATGACCTCACTGCCTCAGTCAGGTTTGGCCCCTCAGGTGAGTGGACAGATTGCTTTTTGCTTGGGGGAGGGGTGTGCCAGGGGTGTGTCCTAGCCCCACTGTTGTTTTTATTGTATATAAATGACTTAGGTTCTGCCCTGTCTAATAAAGCTTCTGACGCCCCCTCTGTTGGCAGAAAAAAGGTCCCTGTCTTATTGTATGCGGGCAACTTAGTTTTTCTTTTGAGAACGCCCAGTGGCCTTAACATCCTACTACAAGAATTTTTATTTTTTGGGGTCACTTGGACTTGCCACTACTAAATCTAAAACCTTTATAATGGCCTGTAATCTTAGCCAAACAAAGATGCAGAGTATCGTCTTTGCAATTTTCATCTCAAATGTGGAAACAAAGCGGACACATCCTTTCTCATAGATAATATGGCAGGTTTTAGGCTGACCCAGATCATCACAGAGCCCACTCACAAGGCCTGTCACACACTAGATGGTATCTTCACTAATAACCCCAACATTATCTTGGATAAATTATTGCCGCTAACCTGGACTGATCATAGGGCTATTTTCTTCAAACTCCTTCTTCCAGAGAAAAAAGTGCCCTTTCAAAATAGATTGCCTCTGGCTAAGACCCAACTGTGACACAAAATTAACAAAACGGATCTAGAAGAGGCCCTTGATTAACACATACCCTTGCTAGTGCCTGACAACAATAAGCTGTGGATAATGTTGACTGCTGAATCAGATCAGCAGTCGATCTTCTGGCCCCAGAAAAATTCACTATACAACGCAGAATTCAAGCCTCAGCCCCATGGTATAGTGCAGAACTCAAAAACATAAAACCGAAGTGCAGGCGTTTAGAGCGCACCTGGAGGCTAGACTATGGTGAGCAGGGTAAACTTAATTATAGACTAGCTCTAGTAGAATACAAAGACGCAATTAAAACCGCCAAAATGAACTACTTCACCTCTAAAATAAGGCTTCAAAAAATTTGACTAGAGAGCTTTTTAAAACTGTCACTTCTCTGTCCAATCTTCAGCAGGAGAATCCATTCTCTCCTTTCTGCAACAAAGTGGCTAACATTTTTTTCCAGACAAAAGTACAAACAGTCTACAAGAAGCTCGCAGACAACGCTCCAGATACTGCCAACAAGATGTTAAAATAGAATACTATCTCTGAAACTCCTACTACCTGCCAACTGTTTGGTTTCTCCCCTCTAATCTCTCAGAGAGTAAATGATCTACTAATATCCATCAAATCTGGCTCCCCGTCAAATCCCTGTCCTCCCTCAATATTTCACATGGCTTTGGATAGGGTTAGCACCCATTTGACCCCGCTACTGAATAACATTCTTACGTCAGGCACCTTCCCTACTTCTTGGAAGAAAGCTTGTATACGGCCAATTAAAAAAAGGCTTCACTAGATCCCTACATAGTCAAAAATTACCGGCCTATATCTTGCGGCCCCTCGCAGACAAAGTTCCTGAAAAAATCTATTAATCAAAAGCTGGCATGCTATTTAGAATCCAATAATCCCTTAGACACCACCCAACATGGCTTCAGCCCACACCACTTAACGGAATCAGCCTTAGTAATGGCCACCGAGGAGATACGTAAACAGTTTGACAGTGGGGGTAGGACCGTCCTCATCCTACTTGACCTCTCAGCAGCTTTTGATACTGTTAACCCCTTCAGTGCCCGCCCCTTTCCCCGCCCTGTGCCGGCCGTTTCATTAGCGGGCGGGGTTTATGACGAGCTGGTCTCGTCATGGGCACAGCGCAACCGCGGCCCATGACGAGACCAGCTCGTCACGGGCATTGAAGAGGTTAACCATCCGATACTAACCCAGAGGCTGAAGTCAGTAGGAATTACTCTATCCCTGCTCACCTCTTTGCTTACTGCTAGGGAACAGAGGTTGGCTGGAGTAACCCTACATCGGAGACCTTTTCACTCCCTCGAAGAGGTCCTCAAGACTCAGCACTGTCACCGACCCTGCTCAACATCTACGTCACTCCTCTGGCTAAGTTGATCAAAGCACATGGGTTCTCGCTGATTTCTTATGCCAACGACCCTCAGATAGTCATATCTACATCATCTAGTGCAGAAATAGTGGCTGGGTTGTTTCACAACTGTCTGAAGCACATCATTGGGTGGATGCATCTGAATTATCTTAAATAAAACACAGATAAAACTGAGATGGTGGTGTTCGGAAAGGGACCATCACTCTGGAATCACCTATGTTGGCCAGCAGAGGCAGGCTGTTGTCCTGATCCCATTGAGAAGGTCAGAAACCTAGGAGTCATGTTTGATGACCAGCTCAATTTTGCAGGTCAGATCAATCTCCTAACTTCCTCGTGCGTCTTCCTTTTAAAGAGCCTACACAAAAGTCTTCCGTCCATTCCACAATGAACTCAGAAAAACCACAGTAGTCGCCTTCACTCTTTCTAGAATTGACTACTGCAATGCTCCTTTCTCAGCATTGACAAATGCCAACTATCTAGTCCTTGCAGAATGCCGCAGTGCGGCTGCTGTTGAACATCCTGAAATTCCATCCTATTTCGTACAACATTAGGGACCTCCATTAGCTTCTGCTCCAACAAAGAATTGAATTCAAGGCTCTGTGTCTGATGCACTACACAGTGGGGGGCTCGGGACCTACAGAAACTTTTCTTCTGGCATGTCCCCCGGCTTGGACCTAAGATCAGCCAGCAAAGGCCTTGTTCAGGTCCCTAAAAAAATAAGGCTAGATGGGGAAGCAGTCTCTCCCATCGGGCAGCCAAGCTCTGGAATATGCTACTGGTTGTAACTAGGTTACAACCAAATAGACTCCTGTTTAGGAAAATGCTGAAGACCTGGCTATTCCAGTCTAAGTAAGAATGCAATACTTCCCTCTCTGGTGATGCTTCTTGGTACACACCACATTTAGCGCCAAGATGCCTCAGCCTTTGCACGCTTTACAAATGTTTTACGTGCTTACAAGGTCACTGTGTTGCTCTCACCCCCAAGTTTTCATACCTGAGTGTTGTCTTTGCTGCAAGGGGTAACTGGGTTCCGCTGGAAATGTGTTAGCTCATTAGGGTACGTTTTCAATCTTGCCAATCGCCTTGGCAAAAAACCTGTGGCCACTCGGCTTGAGGTCTATAGAAGAAAGTGTTTACCGATTTATATGTGTGGGTCAGGCATCTGGGGATACATCAACATAAACCCTTTTCAGGGTGAAAAAAACGGGGTGCTGAGTAGACTATTGTGTGTCCTTCATGCGTCTCTACATTTATTCTGCTCCAGGAGGTCGGGGTAGATTATGTGGAAGACACCACAAACTTGCCCCCCTGCTCTTGTGGTGCTCGAGCTGGATAAATTTACTTTTCACTTTTAACAGGGAGATTGAAAGGCTTGAATATCCCCTGGTTAAATTATATAAAGTCTGTGCTGTCGAATTTAGGAATGCCACACCTCTTCTCTGAGCCTGAAACAATTACCAAAACTGATATGACATGGGTGAAAACCACATTTAAATTGAAGAAGTACTGCCTTAGAGAGAGCTGTAAACTCACTATATCCTCTGTAGGGGAGTATGTTAAGCCTGGAGCCGTACCTGGAATGGGCCGATAATACGTGGGACAGAATGTTACCCATTTTAGATTAGGCCTTCTGAGATAGGAACTTGGTTTTTATCTTGGTCAGTTTTACCCATCTAAAATATTGTTATGCCCCTGTGATGAATCCTCGCCCCAGAGCCTGTTGGATGTAACTTTTTTTGGCCAATTTTATCTTGCTTTTACCAAAAGGTTTATAGTTCCAATATTTCGGGCCAGGGGCATTAGAAGTCCCAGGGCAATTTTAGTCTATTTGCAACAGCTTGATTCCCCATCTAACTGTATACATAGTTGTTCATTTTTTAAATGAGCTATTAATAGAAGGAAATGAATGCTGTTTCAATTGAAGTGGGCATTTACCTGGGGGTAGACTTTGCAGCTTATACATTTCTTTTATTAAAAAGACCATGTAACAGTGCCACGTGTTTTACATATGTGTTTCTGTTTTTGGTAGTTGTTATGTTGAATTATGTAACTTTTTAGTAACTCACACTTGCTCTTTATTCAATGTTACAATGCTGAGGAATAAGGTGGCTTGATATGTGGCTTAACATAGCATCAATATATTGCCCCAATCTTCTTTTGCCATCTTGAGGACTTTTCCCTTTTTCTTTCAGGTATGAACATGCGTGTGTCACTTGTCAATCTTTTTAACTTAGTATATGGATTGTTTTAAGTTTTATTTTAATAATAAGCTTCTGCTGTACTTTTATGATTACTCTGTCAACCGAAATAACGTTTTTGAATATAACTATGTCTCTGGCCTGCCACTGCAGAGACATTGAGTGCAGTTTTAACCTGCCATGTCAACTCGGCAAAATAAACCTTTGCCATTTAGTACATACTGGTCACCCCTAAGGTAGGCCCTGGACTGCCCCTATGGCAGGGTGCAGTGTATTTAAAAAGTTGGACATGTACTTTTAACTTTTACATGTACTGGTAGTGAAAAACCTTTACCTTCATTTTTCGCTATTGCATGGCCTATCTCTTTCACAGGATAACATTGGAGTTGCCTTATTACATTTTATAATTGTAATTTCCAAATGGGAAGAGATAATTGGTTCATGCTTAGTGTCTCTGGAATCCTAAATTAAAATAATAACTTATGGTGAGGGTTTTAGATTATAATTATGAAATTACACTTTAAGAAAGTTGGCATTTTCTTGCCTTAGCCATTTGGTGCCTGCAGCCTGTCTCTGTTCACATGACTGGTTGTAGCTGGCAGTTGAGGATCCGTGTATTTCTCATAGACAGCCACACACAATGGGAGCTTAGGTGTGACTGGATGGGCCATCACTGGCAGGATAGGAGGAAAGAGCTGGGCCAAACCTCACTTCTTCCTAAATAGGTTGTGTCCTGTCGCCACACAAAGGACCAAACAACCCTGCATTGTCACTTCAGGCAGTTTGCAGCCAGGTCAGGGAAGGCAGGACATCTGTACACTTCAGAGGCATTCCTCTATAACCTTTCCCTCACTTAAAAGGCACAACTGTGTATAAAAGAAGGATTTCAGACACCACCACTTCAGAACACTTCTGGACCTGTGGGTACTCTGCCAGGAACAATGACTGCTGTGCTGCTACAAGGACTGCCACTCTGCTCGACTGCTACTCTGAAGGAGCTGCGGCCTTGCTGTGCTGACCTGCTGCCCTCCTGTATGGGGAAGAAGAACTGGACATGCAACTCCGTCTTGAACCCAGGACCCCAGATTGACTCAAAGGGCTGGACTGCTGGCCTTCTGATCTGAGTCTCAGGGACATGACAGGCTCCTCCATAGCTCATGGATGCGTCTTCAGCAAGTTCTTGACCCCCAAGATGCCCTAAGTTAAGCCCGACTGCTCTGTGCCAGTTTACCAGGGGGTTGAGCACAGGTTAATTTACGGTTTGATTGTGCCTTAACCTCACACCCCAGTCCTCCAGTAACCCAATTTCTAACAGTTATCTTTGCAAAGTCAAATATAACTATAGTCTCAAGAGCAAGATAAATGTTGCTAGAAAGTTTGGGATGTCGTAAACCAATGCACATAAAGAGCAAGTTATTAGACCAGCTCAAGTGGCTTACCTGAGCAGTCATTGCCAAATTCAATGACCACCAACAAGATCACTGCAGGACCACAGTGTGCATTTAAAACACTGTTTCTTGTTTCTAACCCAGCCAGTCTGCTGCCGAATGATTTGTATAGCACCTGCTGTGTTAAGACTATCTTTGTTTCCTCAAGGTACTTTATCCGTCGTCACTGAATTTGGTGGCAGCAATGTCTCCTTGGTTTGCTTGCAGTTTCTTTTCATGCTTTTGTTTTCTTCCATGGAATCCTCCTCTTTTCTACCTTGAATCTGCCAACATCCCTGCACTCAGTGCTCCATTGGCTGCAATATTCAAGGCTAGGCCTGGACTCTAAATATAATCATTGGGCTAGTGTGAACAAAACTAATGTCTGATTTGTTTCGTTTTGTCTTTGCTAAATTAATGCAGCATGGCCTCTGTTTTTTTTATAGGGCAATAACTTCCGAAGGGAATACATTGCCACTCAGGGCCCTTTGCCTGGCACCAAGGATGATTTCTGGAAAATGGTCTGGGAGCAAAATGTGCACAACATTGTGATGGTGACTCAGTGTGTTGAAAAGGGGCGGGTGAGTACGTCCGGTGCCAAATAGATGTGTTTTCCTGTTTCTATGATTTGTTGATTGTGTATGGACTGTTCCAGGCACAGTGCTGTAGATAAAGGAGCTATGTAACTATACATTGTTCTTTTTCTTCCCATTCTACTCCTTTTATTCATCCCTTGTCCTCTGCTCCTAGTCTACCCTGTGTACCCCCTCCTCTGCATTCCACCTTCTTCCCCAGCTTCTCATAAGGAGCGAGTACTGCCATGATGCCATGAACCGCTGTGCTCCAGTCCCCACTATTGAACTTTCAGCTGCCAGTGCTTAACAAGATTATTTTTCAATTTCTTTTCAGTCATTTTAGTGACAAGATCGCAGAACCTCAGTTTTGACAGGAATAGTCCTCCTAATTCTTCCACTATAGATTCGGTAGAACACTAACCTTTGGATTTGTGTCATTGGAGACTGCACATTAAATAACAGATTTATTGCATTGAAGTCATTGTGTCTAAAATGCAGTGGACTTCTTTGAGTATGCAATCTAGTTAAAAGCCATCACTTCCCACTCATCATCCCTGACTTTTACTGCCTTGACCTGAGTGAGCAGGAACTAAATGAGGGATGGGTGTGGTGCACCGCCCTATTATAAATTAACATCCCTGCCCCCATTCTTAGAAAGCCAGCTCTGTTTTGACTTTGTTTTCTTGATACAGTGAAGGTGCTTTGTAAGAACGCACAGTTGGAACATTGATTATACCCACTCTGAAAGAACCTGAAGTGGTTGTTACTGCAACATGATTTCTTTTTATATCGTGGTCCAAATCCTGGGCTGACTAAGACTGTGGAGCACTAGTGACTTGTACGAATTGCTCTCTTTATTTCAAAAGGTTTCTTAGAATCATTGATACAAGTATTTTTATTGTGCTGGAAGACATGATGTTAATTAATGTGATGAGGATGTGCTTGGAGCAGGCAGAATTTCACGGACATATTTTTGTCACCACGCATATGTTGGAGATATTTTGGAGTTAGTTGGAGAACTACATGAATTATAGTTATCAATACCAAGGAATGTCAGAGTACACACACTGAAAATAAGTGTTTATAACAGTCTCGCTAAAGTTGGGAATAGAAGATAGATTCTGTATTATAAGTGCCAGTAACGCTGTCACTAAGCACTTTTGTTGCAGTTTTGCACAGGGCTTGGGGGTAAAAACATTTTTTTTTAAACTGTTGGTTCATTGTACTAATTTTTAAATTGATTGCTAAAACGAAGCGTGAAACGACTTTTAAATCGGTTTTCTGTATTCTGAGATTTACAAACAATTTTCCAAACAAAAGAGAACTAAGAAATATTTACAGCTGCCCTTTTGAGCAGTCTGTGTCTAAAGGGTTACACAAGAAGGATCCTGGCGTGATCGCGCAGTGGACTCACGCGCAGTGGATGCGCCAACGCCGCGTGCGCTTATCCGCGCTTAGCGCCAGTCTCGCTGCGGAATTGGATTGGAAAGACTCGCAGCGGGGCAATCGGATAACCTATTTAAGTGAGACAATGTCCAGTGGTCCCTCAAGGGGATAATACGGAGAGGCCAGAACCGATCACATGCGGCCTTGTAAACGCTTGGTGGGCAGTAAAACAGGCAGTCGAGATCAACCTGATACTTGAAACTAATGATTGGGACTTGCTGTTTGTCACTGAGACATGGATTCCTCCAGAGTTTAATATCATGGTGAGATGTTGCCAGTCCACCGGAGCTCAAAGTTATCCATCAACAAGACAAGACAAAAGGGGAGGCAGAGTGGCAGTATTTTTTAAAGAGAAATGCGAAATCACCAGGCTCAATGTAGATCAAATGGCAGGGATTGAAATGATAGGTTTTCCCTAGGAGGGAAAGAAGGTAAGGTGTTTTCCAGAATTCTGTGTTATCGGCCACCAGGAAGAGGTAACACCTTTGCTAACCCGTTTGTAAAAATCATCAGTAATCTGGCCCTTACACACGCAAGTTTTTTTCATGTTGGGTGATTTTAATATCTGGGCAGAACAGTGGCATAACAAAGGTCCCCGCAGTGCGGGGGGGCTGAGCTCCAGGTAGCCCCCTCAGCATAGTCCCCATGCCTGATAGCTGATGAGTGAGTCCGGAGGGGGCCCCTCAATGTAGTCTGCGGGGGGGGGCCCTCAACGTTCGTTACGCCACTGGGGCAGAAGGCAACATATCGCCTCAATTTAAAGAGTTCCGTGGGTCGTGTGAAACAAATGGGCCGGAACAGTTAATAAATGGCCCAACTCATCAAAAGTGACATACTCTGGATCTTATACAAGCACCAATAGATCTTATTCCGGTTACAGACAGGATTCCTTTAAGTTGGCCGGACCATATGCAGATGGCCTTAGAAATAAAAAGCCTCACACCTTCAATGGTAGGTGGGCAAAGGGGGGAAATAATTCAAGGTAGAGCCTGGCATACGTTGATCAAGAGCCAGAATGGAAAACTCTTTGACTTACAGACATGCTTCAGTGAAGCAGAAACAGTTGATGAGAATTATAATAAACTGCAAGACAAAATAACTAGAGCATTACATAAAGTAATTCCAATCAAAGATATTACACATCGATGTAAGTCATCAACATTATGGTATACAGAAGCCCTAAAAGAATCTATAACAAAATGTAAATAATTAGAAAGAAAATGGTGAAAACTTTTATTTAGACAGTGATAAGCAGCAACTAAACAAAGCACTACATATATATAAAGTAGAGATAAGCAAAGTGAAAAAAAGCTACTATGCAAAATCTATTTTGAAGGCGACAATTAGGTCGAAAAAAGTCTTCGACATTGTTAAAGAATTGGCGAATCCTGACTCTACCAAACAAATAATAACACATTCACAAGAGCTTTGTGATGATCTATCCAATTTTTTTAATAATAAAATTGAGATGATTATTGAAGACATATATGCAAACTCCAAAACAATTCAACAAACAAAAGATGGAAAAAGTAAAGAAGCGACAGAAGTTCTAGCCAATACAAAGCTAGAGAGGCTTGAAGTAATGATAGAAGAAGCCTTCAAGACTGTAGCTATGTCCATTCCATCGTGGTCTGTACTGGACCGGGTACCACCAAAATACTGGAAGACATGGGCAGATGACCTGTATCCGGGTCTGCAAAAGATATGTATTCAGTCTTTAGTGACAGACAAGGTCCCGCAGAGGTGCAAGAAAACATTAATAACACTCTTATTGAAGAAAGCTTCAGCAGACCGATCAGTGCCCATTAACTTTCGCCCTATATCGCAATTCCCCTGTCCAGTAAAGATATTGGAAAAATACGTTAGCAAAGAGCTTTCTTGTTTCCTGGAAGAGCAGAATATCCTGGAAATAGAGCAGACAGGCTTTCATCCTGCCCATGGCACAGACATTGCATCAATTATAGCTATGGATTAACTCCAGATGATGGTTGGCAGGGGTCAGATGGTGGTTCTGATATTGTTGGACATATCAGCCACGTTTGACACTGTCAACCATCAAATACTTCTGGCCAGGTTTAAAGAGATAGGCGTGACAGGGATTCTGCTAAAATGTATAGAATCCTCCCTCTCAGCAAGAATCCAGGCCATTTTACTGCCCGCTTATCTATCAGAAATTAAGAAGGTTAACATGGAGTGCCTCAGGGCTTGGCACTTAGCCCTATTCTTTTTACCTACGCCCCCTGTGGAAAATCATACGCCACTAGTTTTGTGAATTATGCTGAAGATACACAACTGATTCTCTCGGTCGATAGTGATAGATATTACATTGGATGCCTTTCATAACTGTCTGAAGGATGTAGCAGACTGGCTGAAACCAAGCCACTAAAATGTAATGGTGAGAAAACAGAGTTTCTCCGCTGTATGCTCTCAAACAATTTGGATCAACTCCGAAACAATTTTTGACCTTGGCCACTAGAAACGTCCAAATCTGTTTGTAATTTGAGAGTTTAATTTGATGATAATCTGTCAATGGATAAACATGTCAACAGAAAAACCTCCACGTGCTTTGGATCGCTTCGGAACTTGTGAAAAATTGTTCTATTGCTGCCACAACCTGCTAGAAAGTTGGTGGTCTAAAGTGCAGTTCTTAGCAGAATTGACTATTGAAATGTCCTGATGCTTGGAGTACCAGAATATCTACTAAAAGGACTGTACAGAGTACAGCCAACAACAGCAAAACTTTCTCTGGATAAACCTAGGCATGCCTCTACGCTCAGGGAACTTCATTGGCTCCCGGTTTAAGACACAATCACTTTTAAATCAATGTACATTGTCTATAAGGCTAGAAAGAAGGACCAGGACGCAGGCTATTGCAAATGAAATGTAAACACTACGTTCCAATGAGGAACTTGCTTTCGTCTACAGCTAATCTACTATGCATTCCAAAATTCCCCAAAATGAGACAGGGTGGTCAGTCTTTTCCAGGAAGGGCAGCTCAAATCTGGAATAAGATGCCGGCCCTGTTAAGTGACCGTCTCCTACAATTTAGGAGGAACTTGAAAACGTGGCTTTTCCCAAAATAGATGTTTCATGGAAAGCAAGTTTATGAGCTAGGTCCCCTTTTCCAAGCCTAGTTAAAGTTGTGCTATTGGTAGTCATGCTTTTCTCTAAAAAGATCACTGAGAAGGTCACCATAGCGCCAAGATACCTTTAAGGTGAAAGTCGTGCTCTATAAATATTAATAATAATAATTTGCATGTAATGATTTCAGTTTCGATAGCGAGGGTCCTAATTTTGCTGATACCTACTGCATCAGAAAGAAAATCAAAACTGGTGATTGAGCCAGTGAGTCACAAGAAATGGACCATTGGCACTACAAAGGGGCAAGACTGCTTTCTAAAAAGCGTATTTTAATCAACGAAAGCAGTAAGAAATATACAACAGCTACGAGTGGCCAACTGGGATTGCCTTTCATCCTGGAAATGAATAGTTGCTTTACCTGGAACTGTAAAACCGTTTAGCAATGAACCCTAACGCCACAAACGAAAGGAGCTCAAGTGAGCGTGGGTAATGCTTGCCCTTTTAAATTAAATATTGTATGCCTCTTAAATAATGCAGCTACCTTCCACGGCCAAAGGATTTATAGAAAAAGCAGGCAACATAATTGTTGCCACTTATCTCTTAGACGCTTCATCTGGGATTAAGTGCACACTTGCCTGTGTGTGTCTGAGTGACGCAGGTGAATGCAGCGGAAATGAGAAAAGTAAATCCGGCCAGACATTGTGACTACTGAATATATCACAATGACAACAGTCACAAATACTGGCAAACCCCAACATAGTTTGCAGTTCCCAGATGTAAATATCTTGGGTGAATGTAAAGAAAAAATATACAGTAACTAAACCCCGTGACGTTCTCTTTTCTCATTGACGTTCAATGAAACCTGCCAGAAATCCTGCCCCGTCCCTGTGACCACGAGAACCAGCTACATCTCCGGGCTGAGCAGTCCTCTCATCGGTGTTTGCGCGGCTGCTGGAGATCATTGGCAGTAAACAAAGACCGGCTTTTGCGCGCGCGCGCACACAGACTCACGCTCTCTCTCACACATTTTTCCTCTCCTTCACACAAAAGGTATCCAATATACATATTTGCTCTATTGCTCCTTTTAAAGCGGGTGGTTAATGTTGGAAATGTATAATAGTATTTTGCAACAGTTCTCACTTTATAAAGGTTTTGCAATGCCTGAATTTGGGGTTGTGAAAATAAGACAAACTAGAATGCGTATGAAAAAATAATAAATAGACTTCTGTACAGGAGAAATAAAAAAAATTGTGCACATTTTAATTCTAAAACGTGCCTGTCCAAATATGGAGCTTCAGCAATTAAAACCTAAAAACATGCGAAACGGATAAAATGGGGATAGTGGACATTCCTCCACCAACCCTCCTTCAGGTGCTAAATAAAGCTTTGCCAGACAATCAACAAGCATTGGCAATGCGAATAACTCTGGCTTATTACAAGAAAATATTCTTCAGTCAGTGGGGAGTTTAGGCACTCAGTACTTCCTCATGCATGCACTCTGTCACTAGTCGTTACACTCATGCACCCATTAATTTACCCACTGATTCATTATTACATTAACCCACTCACTCATATGCAATAAAACATACACACTAACAGTAAGCATCTACAAGATAATTAAAAGAATAAAAGTGAAAAAAAGAAAAATGTGATGGGCATGTGCTTTCAAGGAAAAATGCATAAAGTGCATAGTTTGTCACTGGTGTACTGACCCAAGATGGCTGACATTTTGTTTCTAAATGTGTAGAACTAACTTGAACTGGTAAAACAATTATACACCTTTGACAATAGCATTCTTTAGTCGCTGCCCATAAGTTGTGGTCTAGAGCACTGCAAATGAAATGAGCGGCTAAATAGGGGCTCCGTTGCACTGTCTTGAGAGTTGTCGGACGCTCCAAAAAACAGAAAGAAGTAAAGTAAATCAAATTTGACCTATAAAAAAAAAGAAAATGTAAAACGAAGGACTGGTGCACAAGCCACGGCACTGAAGTGCACACATATATATATATAGTTTAGGTCTATAAATTGCATATATAGAATTAAGAATAGTAAAACTATTCTGCTGAGGATGACAGTAGGAAGGTGCATATTAATTGTATTTAACCCCCAAAAGTACAGCATGGCCCGCTCAACAACAGATGTCTTTCTAATCCAATGCAATTATTAATAACCACAGAGAGCAGTCTTACAACCAGGGCCAAGGCCATGTTACAGTAAATCTCAAGGAAGAAAGGTCTGAAAATGAGTGTGTAGTCTATATTCCTGTTTTGTGACGCAGACGACGACTGAATATATTGGAATATTCCAACAATAAACAACGTGTTCTAAGGCTACCCACGTTTGAAATCAGCCACAGCTTGTCAATCATCGCTCCAAGAGCTCTGGCTATCCTTGCAAGCAGGGCTAAAAGGCAGAAGCATTTAAGTGAAATCCATCGTCTTCAGTTAGTCGCGCGTGCAGTGCACCAGCTGAGCATCTCGAAGCTGTCAATCACGTCCTAACCATGAAATGAAGACTGAAGCTAAGTAGGTTAATTAATTAATGCATTTAGTTTCAGGAGTTTTAATTAAAGACAGTACACCAGTCCTAACACAGGATGCTATAAATAGATACACTCACATTCACCACAGGGGAGTTTGTGTGGAACATTGTTAGACTCTAAGTAAGTTCCCGCCTGTTGTTTCATTTACATTAGGATCACCATTGTATCTGCCTAACCTTGTTGAATCCTGTCACTAAAAATATTCTGCAAGTCATTTCCATACACGTACTAACGTTTTTGTGAAAATCGATTTATTGGAGAGTAATGTACCTGGAAGTGGCGGCAATGTTTGTTATGTGGATCAGTGGAAGCGCACAGCACGAGACACGAGCAGCTATTCAGTTTTAGAATCAAGACCTGAGCGCAGGGACTTACTCACTAGAGGCTGTTCAGCAGACAGAGCATAGAAGGTGGCAACAGTATGAGTAAATTATGGCCCTCCTTAGAGGGGCTGCAGCTGTATTCATGGATCAAAAACATAATATTTGTCTCAAACACCAATGAAGCGGAAACATAGTCCATTCGGACATAGAACACTATAGTATCACATCACCATTCAACTAATTATGCAGTCTTGCAGCATCCTAGTCTGTCTAAAGGATGCTGGTGGGCTTAGGGTTGGGAGGAAGGGACCAAGCTTTCGTCCAGGTATAAGACTGGCTGCAGCAGACTGTAGGACTTCTTAAGTAGAATATTTGCTATTTTGGCAAGCTGGTGTACCATGAGTATGCGTGGCTGAGTCAGAATTTATAGTGATTCTCACTACTAAAATGTCTTCTTGAATGTAGTCAGATGTTGGAGGACTTATATTTAGCCGTGGGTATTCCGGGCCATTGATCTGAGCTTCAGTCCTAGGTTTTAACTCTTGATTTAATAGTTGCCCCCAAATTGGTTTGTCAGGTGAGGGTGCAGTTGTTGATCTTTTATTGGGAGCTTATCAGCTTTAGTTCTGCTTTGAAGTCGTTTTATTAGAGGAAATGTGTGTCTGACCATGTTGTGCTAGGGTGCAGGCAGCCTACTGAGGTTAGTATTTATTGTATTAATTGAAGAGCAGGTGTGGATGTGCGCCATTGGTGAACAAGTGGTGTAAGAGGTTCTAGTGATCTTACTGAGTGCAGTGGAAGCAGATGTGGAAGTAAGAAGCAAGAGAGAACCTTATTGACTCCTCACATGGCCTGTTTGGCCTATGAAATGAAGGAAAGGAAGCAGTGAAAAACTCCTTTCCTGTGAGAGGGATTACATCTCTTTCCTTCCAATGTTTGTAGATCCCCACCTGTTCCCTTGTGCTCTCGGATGAATAGGTTCCCCACTAACTCATGACATGGCCCTATATTGTCTCTATATAGGGTAACCAAAGCTCTTCTTCTCCTGCTTATCTTAAACAAGCATTTGCATTCTAATATGTCTCATATTTACGCGAGTTTAAGCTATCGGCATTGTAAATGACAATGCCTTTTATTTATGTTTTAAAAACCAAAACATAAATAAAAGCAATTGTCATTTACAATGCCAATAGCTTAAACTCGCGTAAACGCAAGGCCGTTTGCATTGCAAATGCTTGTTTAAAATGAGACCAAACAAGATGGAGGATATATTTTACTCTCTTTAGTAACATAGAAGGAATTTTTGATTTATATACAGTGAGAAATTACCTAAATGTTGTTTCCTAAGTGAATTAAAAAAAGGTATTTAAAGTCCTACTGTGTGCCAATGCTTTCCAGCTTTGTTGAACAATTTGGGGCTGCACAGCAAGATAATATGAAAACATTCTACCTAATAGCAGTGCGTCTTTACACACTCCATTTTGTCAATAATCAGACCCAGTTAAAAAGGACCGTATTTTCTTCTACCCAAAAATGCTACAATCTTTCTTTTTTAAACATTAGTCTTAAGAAAAAGTGGGGATGCAAAGGGGTGTAGTGCATGGTGATTAGATTGTGTAAGCAATTGGGTTATTGGTTCAGGGGGTGCATGCTCCGCTCAGTCAACAACCACAATCCTTGTCAGGGTGAAGTACAAAAATCACTAAATTAACCTGTGCTTAACCATCTGGTAACTTTGCATAAAAGCAGTCATGCTAAACTTAGAGGCCATGTGTAAAGTATTTATGCAGCACAAAAACAGTAATAAGTTGAAAATACAACAGAAGAAAAATGCTAAACCAATTTAGAAGAATAGAGCACATTGTAATAAATAAAATGATACCAGAATGTCAAACAACCAATCAGAAAAACTAAAGATTGTCAATTTCAACATTTTTAGTGAAAATAGCGCTTGAAAGCGCAAAGCACCACTCTGGTCACGCTAGACTGTGGGAAAGTAACAAGTTCATACCAACCACGATGGAGTGCTGTTCAGATACCAGGACCAGGTCCATCCAGTTGTAGTGGTACCTTCAAAGTCTGGTGTGAAGTTTTCTGTTTGCATTGGAGAAGGCCGCGAGGAGCATGCTGAGCTTTATGGACGATAGTTGCTGTAGTGCGAAGATTCAGTAGAGCGTTGTGGACGGTCATTGCTGTAGCTTCAAAATTGGTGGTTGTTGCTGGCTGTCATGGCTGTAACGTGAAGTGCAGGTCTCGCATTGCCATTCATCGCTGGTGGTCGCAGGACATGCGAAGAACAGGTCTCACCAGAGCTTCGCTTTGGCAGTCTTTGTTTGCGGCAGTCTTGGCACGAACAATTCCGTTTGTGGTGACAAGGAGCCAAAACTTCAGCATTTTCAACTTTTCTTGTGGAGGAGTACACTCTGATGCCTGCCAATGGTCCAGGACCTGGAAGGCATCTCTTGGGGTTCTGGGACTTTCTCCAGCAGAGGTCACCAGGGCTCAGACAGGTTCAGTTGCAGGAGGTCAGCTGGGCAGTTGCAGGCAGGCCTCTAAAGTTTGTTGTAGCCCTATGGCTCACATGGGGGCTAGCCAACTGACCCTTGGAGTTATTATGGTTAGCCTGGGATTAAGGCAAGTGCTTCCAGTCTTCCTTCTTATGTAACCTCCACAGCTTCAGGAGTATTGTGAGTGGTTCTGGAGGACCAACATTTATACTCGGTGCCAGCCTTTGAGTAGAGTGACTCCCTGTCCTATCTCTACATTTGGTACTGTAAAGTTCTTCCCCTGCCCAGGCTCCAGCCTGTCTTGGGGTGACAAAGAGCAGAAAATGCCAGTGTCAGTTTCCTTTGTGTGTGCAGTAGGCAAGGGCATTTGAAGTGCAACTGGGGCTTGCTAAAGCCCCTACCAGTCCTCCTGCAAGGATGTCCCATCCTGTCCACTCCTAAGCCCCATTCTTGCAACTGCCTGGAAGTAATATACAAACCCCAACAGCAGAGTCATTCACAGACATGTGACCCAGGACACTAGGAGAAGGCATAAATGGTTGTGACAAAAAATTGCAAACTTTCTAAAAGTGACATTTTCAGAATTCTAACTTACAATCTGACTTTACCATTAAAGAGGATGTTAAATTACAATTAATTTGAGTATAAACAGCATTTCTCTATCTGGTCCCAATTCAAAGTTATCACTTATTAAATGTAATAAGATAACTCATTGTTAGGCAATGGGCGAGATGAGAACAGAAACTTTTTAGGAGTTTTAAACTGCCAGGGCATGTAAAACTTAAGCACACATGTCACATTTTTTTAAAAATACAATGCACCCTGCTCTGGAAGCCTTTGGGTCATCCTTTGGGGTGACTTATAATTTAAAAAAGAAGGTTTTGGCCTGGTACAAGGTTTATTTAACCTAGTTGAAATATTTGTATAAAACTGCACTACAGGCTGCAGTGGCAGGCCTGAGACATTTTAAAAAAAATCTACTTTAGTGATTGGCACAATGAGTGCTGCTTTATTGTGATTGTGTCAGAAGTTGAATGGAAGGATGAGTCAGGGATTAATGAATGACTACATGAATGTAAAGATGAATGACTGAGTGTGCATATGAAGACGTATTGAGCATTTACACCCATCAGTGAGAAAAAGGCAATTTCATTCATAAACCAGACCTTTTGGCATTACCAATGCTTGTTTATTAGTTGTAGCAGGGCTGCTGATAACATTATCTAAATCAAAGTTTCCAGTACCTCACATTTCCTGAAGACAAATGATATCAGTTTTAGAGTTCAGTAGTTGTCTCATTTCATTTTTGGTTTGTAGACCAGCCAGGTTAGTGCCAAATTATTGTAAAGTTTGAAGCTTTCTGTTTCTTCGAGTTAACAGTCCTTGTCAGCAATGACTTGGTCTGTACTTCTCCCCTATCCTTATCACCTATGGTATACCTTAATTCATGCAGAAGCCTACAGTTCGACAAGCCGGACCACAAACACTGTGAAAGATAAATTAAAGGTTGATTGAGATGTAACTGACATAATGCCATTACCATGGGACTGGTCACCAATACTATTGTGAAAGTAAAATTACATAAGGGATAGCTGACTGCACTTTGAAAAGTATACACATTTTTCTACCCTGAAGAGGTTCCATTACTTCAAAGAATGAAACTTGTTGACTGTTAATGCTTGTTTTGTCGAATAGTGGAAAAAATACAGGAGGACTTTTAAATATACATTTGAACTTTTATTATTTCATTGCACTTGGAAGTGTGCTCACTTCCAAATGTGGATTAAGGATTCAAATCTTGTGTTGTGTACGTGCAGGTGGTATGTTGTTTAGAAGGAGTGGCAAATCCATTAATTTGTGAACATGTCTCCAAAGCTGAATGATATCTAATGTCCTGATTGTGATGCAGCGCATAATGCACATTTTTACAATCCCAATGGGCCTAAATCACACATTCACAAGGATAAAGCTGTTCTCAGAAAGTAGGACAAATAATGCACAGATTTAATATTAATCCCGTGGCAAATGGGTTTAAAAAATTATTACCACAGTAGCTTGCCCCAAGCATCGCTCCATACACATGATGTATACACAATTTACTTCCTTGCATTGCTTTGTGTAAATTCAGGGGGGTGGGTGGCTGCCCGCCTTTGGATTGTCAGCCGCAAGGTCTGCTCATGCCTTTCGCAAGCGGCTTTTCATTTCATGTGCCATCTTCCTGCTGCAGCCCCTCTGATGCACTCGCTCTGGGGACCACGCCTGGCTCCAGGGTACGTCCCTGGCATGCAGAGGGCATGGACCTACTGCAAGGTCAAAGCAGGTTAATCGTCACGAAGCTCATTTGAAACAGATGTTTTTACCACTAGGTCACTGTGGAGGTCGAGGCTGTGTTTTCTGCCGCGTGTTCCATTATTTTTAGGTGGGCTGCGGTGACACGCCTCTCTTACATTCCCGGTCACATTCCCTCCGCCCTGGCTGATCGTCTTACGCACATTATAAAGGGAACTTTGCTCCTCTCTTCCTGTCTGTCAGCGCTCGCCTTTAAGGGAGGTGAGGAGAATATTAATGACTTGGGGAGGGTCTTTGCGGGGAAAGGCTCACTAGACCCAGCCCGTCCACGGACCAGGGGGTGATGTCTGCAAGCAGACAGCGGTCGTGATGCACAGCAGACGCTAATGCAAAGCCAGCCCTCACATAAGGTTACACAAGTGTGCATTGTGAGTGGGTGCATCGGGGCTGTGTTATTTGGCAAACGTGTAAAGCACACGCGCTGGTCCATGCGGCATGCGCTGTGCACAGCTGTCACCTTGAAGTCTTCGATAATGCAATGTATCTGTCAAGCCGACATCAGGTTTTATGAGCGCACGAGCCGCACGTTTTAAACGAAGGGCACGAACCACGGCCGCAATCAGGTATCTCAAGCTGAATCACAGAACAGTGCTTCCATTTAAAATATTAAATAACAAGTGCGTCGCAACACCCGTCTCACCATCGGTCCATACGTTGCTTTTTCACAATTACTATGAGCTATGTGGAATCGTGGAACCTGCAAGGGGGATTAGTAAAGAGCCTTCGTCTTTCAGTGAGGCAACCTGGCATGTTCCAGTGCCTTGAATAACAGCCAGCAAGAAAGTGAAAGCCAGTGTGAGCATGCACATGTAAACAAGCACGCGTGGCCACGCTAATTGCAAACAGATGGCCCCTGCGTGCTGCTGCTCGCTCCTGCAAGGTGGATGCCGGCACAAGCATGAGTGCTGGAAAAGAGCTGACCGATTTCAAAAGGTCATCTCCTAGAGCAGCGATTGTGCCCTGCACTAGTCTCGACCTAAAAAGCAACTCCAATTGCCATTGCCATCCAACTCTTTAATCTGGTTTCTTACCTTTGAACCTTCATAGAGTAATATCTATTTCATTTTATAGTGTTCAGAATTGGGAACAATATTTTAAATGTGATTATGCCTAGGACCTTATGACTTCCAGAGGGCTAGCTTTCATGAATGTTTTAAAGCAGGACTAAACACGCTTCATTTGAAAAGCCTGCCCCATCACATTGTGCACTCACACTTAGTGTGTTGCTTATAAGCACTTCCAGACGCCATCATGGCTTGATGCTCTAATGGCTCCCATGTAGACATAAAGCCTTCTCCTCCCTTTGCATCATATTGTTTCTTGTTAAAACAGATAATCATTTATATACAACTGGGCTCTAAAAGGCTTTTCATTCAACCTATTACTGGAAGATAGAACCCTCCTGACTAAGGTTCTTCAATGAGAGACTATTTTAATTGATTACGTACGCAGGTATTCTGCACATACACAGAACTATGCTCAGGAAAACAGGACCTCAGTGTATAGAGGTGTAAAAACCTATCACCCCAGTACCCAAAATCCCCAAACCGACTAGCTATAGTATCTCATTCGTTCTCCTCCAAAAATCATGAAGCTACAAATGATTAGACAACTCAGTACACAACACTCCCGACTCTCTTAGGAATCGCGGTTGCAAGACATACTCATTCGCTCACTCACGCGTACTTTTCCACAATAAGAATTGGCAGAGTCACTGACATAGTTCAAAATGTTTATTTTAACTATTTTGCTCTACAATACAGTATACAAGCCACTACCAGCATCAAAATGCATAAACTCAAAACCATTAGCATTGTTACAATTCCATAGAGTACAAAGGGGGAAGTCATTATATAAAGACAGTGGAAAAGGACAATAAGGCCTAACCACCCTCCCCTTGACTGGAAGAAGTTTATTTATATAAAGGAAGATCTCTGGGCTTTGACAGCAGACCCCATACCTTAAAGCCGGATGTAAGGTTTACATCATAGGAACAGCGTAGCTCTTCTCCATCGAAAGGCTTTCTCCAAGTGTATTAAAACAACATGCAACCCCGTAATATCAAAGCACGAGTCTCCAGCATTGCAGCTGTGTTTAGCATTTTATGCCTGGGTACTAGGGACTGACCAGAACAAAATAACAAGGGACATTGTTTATCGACCTTGCACATCGTGTTCAAACTAAACTCCAGGAACTTAGCAGAGAACGCGAAAAGCAGACCGTTCTCATTTGAAAGGCACAAACAGATTCTTGCAAAAACAAAGTCATGTAGTAACGTGCGCAAAAGCAGCATCATGGCAGCAAAGCTCATGCTAACTTAGCAATGTCGACAATGTCCCTAAGGGCCATATAACAGTACAGAACATCTTCATCAGGCTACATTCTCAAATGCCTTGCTGCCCAATTTCATGGGTGCTCCAAGCAAGCAATACCTAACAAAACCCTCAGTGAAAACAAATGTGCTTGATCTGTATATTAGTGTGTAATTTGAAAATCTTTCGCCTGAGCTTATGCATATTAAACCACCCCAGAACTAGTTTGTGTATCTGTAATATTCTAATTTTCTCCTCTGCACTGTGATCTGTGTCCACAGTAAATATGGAGGTAGTGTTGCTCATGTTCACCTCAAAGCCATTTGTCAGTGTATTAAATACATTGCTGAATTTGAACCAGTGGTTGCAGTTGGTGCCCACCAGCACTTATTTGTGTGGACTGGGACTTATTTTAAATGATCAGACTTTGACCCAAGAATGATAGAGAGAAAGGGGGAAAGAAGAAAGAGACGAAAGAATAGAAAACAGTTACTACGAGAGAAAGCAGGGATGAAAGAGAACTCACAAACATCAGATAAAGTAGCAGGGAGAGCATGGTGGTAGATGAAAGATGGAGTAAGTGGAATCAACAGCAGACAGACTACGGATTCGTCAGTCCCAACATTCAGCTGCACGGACGGCAGACTTTTGAGTAAATCCTGCAAGCCCGACACTTAATCTGTTTCAATTAAGCATTAGAGGCAATATGTAATCTACAGTCAATGAGCAGTCAGTAGAGACCTTTGTTCCTGAATTACACATTTCCATGTTCTCCCACCTCTGTTCAGCTTTCCTTATCCAAAGTTTTCTCTGCATCAGCAGCTTGCTATCTCTCTATCGTTCGCCACCACGAAAGTTAGCTAGGCAGCACTTTCCTGACTCTATTGAAGCGAGATTTTATGGGTGTCATACATGAAATTTGAACCTGTAATGAACCTGTACTTCAGTGATAAATGGCTCCCACACCACTATTACTGTGGGAAATAGACTTGGTGAAAAGGAAAATGCCTTTCCGCTGGGCTTTTTGTCCAACAGTGGTGCTAAATCCTCCTCCTGTTTCATAGACTGGTACGCCTTAAAAGCGGGCCCAATGGCTGTTGTTCTTGCAAAACACACCGTCCGCCTTGAAGAACCTATGCCATTGATAAGTTAAGCACTCTTCTCCGTAATAGCCTACACAATGCAAAATGGCTGTGGTATGAAACGGGTTAAGATTAACAAGGAATATTTCCTCTGTCGAAGTGTATTGGCTGAGGATTGAGGGAGTCAATCCTCTTCAAGGTATTCAATGATATTCCTTGTTTACCGTAGCTGGATTACATTCAGCCACATATAGGTCTGAACTGCAGCGAAGTGGGTAGAGCACCTGCTGCGTAGGTCTGTCCTCAGCCTGCTGGTCTCAGGATTAGTGTCTCCGAGGACCCTAAAGTATTTTATTCTTCTGTTGTCTATACAGGGGGTGTCCTTGAGTTACTTAATAATTATAACTATTACTTAATTATTAAGAGGAAATGTGCGTAATGTAGTATGCTACATAGGTGGTTATTGTCATTTCAATGCTACTAACTTGGGGAGTATGCTAATATCAAAACCTAAATCTCTGTTAAAAGTTTTTCAAAACTCGGCGAAAACCAATTTCGAGGTCACTGGCACAGGAGTTAGTGAGAAGACACAGTTTTTCCAGTCTCAATTTGTCTTTCATCACCTAGTTCTGTAAATCGAGGACAGCCAGATCGCCTAGTAGTGACGCCTACTATTTATTTACAGGGCTACCGGTTTTTGGTAGCAGAGCAAGTTATTATTCAAGGAGTTGCAGTCTTGGGGCGCTCCAGCTGAAGCTCTCTGGACTGACACACCAGCAGAGACTACAAACGTGTTGAGCGGCTGGAAGGAGTGCCTGTGTCGACACATTCATTTGGGGAACTTTGCTAATCTTAGGCTACCACTGACACCCCTTTACCAGCTCCAAGTGAAGGGCACCCTATCACAAGCAAGCGCAAATAAGTTTGCCACTTGCCAGACCACTTCATGTAAGGAACAGTGGCTGTCAGTGACCCTCAACAGTGGAGAGTCGCCAAGCCGAGTGCCCAATCCAGTGGCAGGTACATGCCTTTGGGCTTACATTCCAAAGCTCTCAACCAGGGCTCGTTAACAGATTTTATAACGGGCCGTGACTGAGAGCTCTTGAATTAAGGCTGAAGGCAATGTGAGTTTCTGTTTGTTGGCCCAAAAAATTAAAGTAAAATGTACTTCTCCATGCTTCCTCGCCTCCTCGTCTTGAATGCAGTCAGCTCGAATCCTCCTGGAGCCTCAGCCAACCCTCACCAGATCCCGACGCTGCTCTCATGCTGCAGATGAGCAGCATAAGAGCAGCGCCAGGATTGTCTGGAACCGGCTGCCGCGACGCTGCATAAGGCACAGGGGTTCTGTGCTTGCTCTCCAGCCAGCTGTATCAGACAGCCAGGTGGAGAGGTGTACACTGCGCATGTCAGGCTGGCCGTCGCCAGCCAAAGTCACATGTGTAGTGTAAACTGGTGGAGTGAGCACCACTCCCTGCTGCCAATCAGCAGCAATGCCCCGCCCCCAAACACTGCTCGGGAGCAGAGAAAAATAAAATGGTAATTCATTTTATTAATATTTTACTTTTCACTTTTGCTTCACTGGCAACAGGAGGACGATGCTCCTGGGACCTAATTGTGGGGGTGGGGGGAGTTGGGGGGGAGGGCACCCCTGGTAGGGAACGCCGAAGGCCACGTTGTCTGTCCTGGCATTTCATTACCCAAATCAGTGAAATCCTTGACAAGATGTTTTTGAGTACTTCAGTTGAACCAGTTTAGCTAACTCACCTGTTAAAATGATTAGAATAATAGCCAGGAGTCAATACCTGTTGTCTTGTGAACATTGAGCTGTTTGGTGACTATAAGTATAAAAACTCTAGTTTATGACAAACTCTAACTTCCTTACATTTTATTCTTCTTCTTTGCACTGCTGTATTTTTGTAGCAATATTCTGCTGCTTCAGTTTGCTATTTTATGAAAGCAGAAAACATTGATTCGTGTATTTTTTTTTTACTAGTGTTTGTATGTGCACTAGGAACTTTTAAATGTGTGCTTTTTTACATTTGCCACATTCCCTGAAGAAGGTGATCCTTTTCTGGTGCACTGAGGCGGACTGTCGCAATGTTGTTAAAAATAAAAAGAAAGCAATTTTACTACTTCTCTGTTGTACGTTCTAGTGTTCCTGAGTCATAGAGACGAGTGTCTCGTTGCCGTCTGTGTCACGTGACGCCCCGTCCTATCAGGACGGGCGGCTCCGTGACGCGGAGGGGGACGA
This sequence comes from Triturus cristatus, assembly GCF_964204655.1. Taxonomy (NCBI): domain Eukaryota; kingdom Metazoa; phylum Chordata; class Amphibia; order Caudata; family Salamandridae; genus Triturus; species Triturus cristatus. The sequence continues at coordinate 408,807,376 of NC_140585.1, read as the reverse complement.
GACATTCGAAGGAGAGCGTTGGCGGCGAGTTGACATCGCCGCTCCTCGTGGGCCCTGAAATATAACTTATATGTGGATGTTATCATCAATAAATATACACGCTGTTATCACACCTACACCAGCGTCCTCCCTGTTATTCTCGGCACAACATTCTCCATGTAAACTTGGAAAAAAAGAGCTGACGAGGCAGAAAGCAGGCGAAAGTGGCACAGGTGGAGAATCCATCTTAACTAACCATGGCAGATGTTAAAGAAAGTCAATTGATTTGCTGATTGGCTGAGTCTGGCTGTCAGTTTCGTTTAGCGTCTATCACCTCACGCTCTGCGTCCGCCTCCTGGTGTTAAGCAGAACAGGCGAGCACTGCAGCACAGACAATTGATATTGTCCCACATACAGTTCCACCTTGCGTGCGCTTGTATGATATACAAAGGCCAAAGATTTGTGCAAAGCGATGTGACGTGACACAAAGCTCTGCATGGTATTTGCACTTAAGGCGATTTGTGGTGGAAAGCAGCCATTTTTTCAGTGCAAAATAGGCCTCATGGCGTCACTTTTCATCTAGAGGACATTACTTGGACAGATCAGTACAAACACCAATATTTTTTATATCAATCCAATCTACTAAAATAGCAAAATCGTGCTTTGCATCAAAAACTAATGCCTACTTAAAGCAGGCGTAAACAAGTGGAAATGTGTCAATTCCTCAAAAAAGAGAGAAAGTGCATGTGTGCTGCAGTGCCCAGCGCATATATGATGTTTGGGATCCTCCTGAGCGTGTCTAAATAGGGTATACTTCCAGTGCAAACCTTAGGCTGGACAGCGTTTACTCTCCTCTGCACCACAGTGTGAGGTTGTGCATCACATAAGGCAGCCCATATAGAGCAAGCATGCAGGGGATGGCCGCAGCATCAGCCCAGTCTTCACTGTGTTTTGTCCCTTGCAAAGCACAGTGCAGCAAATTTTGTTGCTGTGCTGTTTTGCATTAAACACGTGGAACTGCACTACAGTATTTAAGCCACTCATCACATATAAGGACTTCTAATATCCCTTATGGCTTTGCTTACCCAAGGGAGCCTCTCTGCGTTCCAAGAGTCCTGCACACTGCAAGCACATATTAACATCATAAATACAATAAACCTATTAAACAGACTCAAGGAAAGATACTAGACAAAGCTACTTCTGGAAAGCTGATTTCTGAAAAAAATGCCCTGCAAACTCTGGACCATCCACGAAGATATGAAAATATAGGGGCACACTTTCACTCAGCTTCTCCAGTTTAATACACGCACTTGAAAAGGCTGCCAATGATGTTAATACAAGCATCACGTTCGCAGTAAGGGAATTAGCACTTACCTTTCAGCACAGCTGCAGAAACGGCGAGGTGGTCTGTGTTTCCTTGTAAATGAGTACGCCAAAGTAAAAAAAAGTCATGCTTGCAGTCAGCACGTTATTCCCCATTTCACGTTCTGAAATTTGAAATGAGGCAGTAATTTTGCACCTGCTAATTACAGCACCTTGCTATATTGCAAAGTGCTGGTGGAGAATTGCCACACTAAATGTGCACATGATTCAGACTGAGTCGCATAGTTCTGTGCATCGGTTTAGCGATTTGGTATTTGGAAGGAGTCTGTATAGGGGGTTCCCTTCCAAATACCGAAATGCTGCGCTATGTATGGATTTTTCATGACTGAATTACAGTCGCAAAAACATACATTTTTTACTGACTACTAGAAGGTAGTGGTAACCATTCGCAAATAAGAAGAGGTTCCCATGGGACCCCGTCCCCTTTGAGAATGTAAAAAAAAGTTTTTTTGAGAGCAAGCAGTGGGCCACGGAGCACTGCCTATTCTTAAAAAATGAAACTTCTAAGTTTCCTTTTTTCTTTTTAAAAGCATCCTAGTTTCCTTACGGAAAACGTGTTGCATTTTGGAAAAAATGTTTGCTTTATTAAAAAGCAATGACAGACATGGTGGTCTGATGACCCTAGGAAGCCACCATCCATGTGATGGCTATTATTCCTAAGGAGTCGCAACTTGCGACCTACCTCATTGATATTCATGTTTTAGGTCGATTTGCGACCCAATAGGAATCACTATTGAATCCTTGTATGTTTTCTTTACATTAGGAATTACGATTTCCTAACTACGATTCAGTAAGAATTGCCAATAGGAATTTGCAAATCCAAATTTTTTTACTTTTGGCTGTTGGAAAGTGGGTTATTAGTAGTGGTAAATATATGTCTACCACTGGTAATAAGGCCACTATCACAGTCTAGGGCTCAGAATAGGTCTCAGTAAAGTATTCCCATGCCCACCCCTTGGTAGCTTGGCTTGTGACGTAAGAGACAGGTATGTAAAGCATTTAAAATCACCAATTCAATAAATAATTACGACACATCACACAATAAAAATCCCACCAATTTATAAAAATAGGACAGATTTTAATCTTTAAAATCACACCACAGCAACTAAAATCCAATGTAGGGAACCCGAGATATGCATTTTTAAAGATTTAGCACTATATAGCACTCAGAAACACACAGCACCACCTTGGAACATCCGGTCGCTGTTGACTGGAACAAAGTCAAAGTTTCCAGCCGATCGTGATGGAGCCCTGCTCTTATAACCCTCGTGGTAGGGCTTGGTTCAGATTTTACCTTCTGCCTTAGAAACTTTTCTGGAGCTTTTTCTGCTGGGGTCCCTTGATGCTCTTCACCAGTCCAGGTTCGGTCAGGTTTTGCCAATTTGCTGTCCAAAGAGCTCCTGGTCAACTCTGGAAGTTGGACCTCTGGAGCTTTTCAGCGTGACAAACCGCCAGGCCGGCTCGCGGTTAAGTCTGTCCCCTTGTTGATATATATATATATATATGCAAAAAAGAAGCAGGGAATTCTGGGTAGTTCTCAAGTTTAGGTGGAAAGCAGCTCCTGTATAGAGCACCCTCAACACCAGCAGCACTCTAAATCTGCTCACCTCAAATGTCTGCTTTTCTATCAAATTCTTTAAGCGTAGGATTAGCCAGTGCCATCCATGCCGAGATAGAAAGGGACAAAGTATACACATTTATATACTTCCATACATACTCACATAGAGGGGGCTTTTGTTCAGCCATCTGTCGTTGGTTTGTATGGTTGACAGCATGCAGAATGGGGTGATGGGTCAGTCCACTTCAGCCATTGGCTCACTACCCATTTGAATGATGCCATTTGTCTGATCACATGTGTACATCTGCCTAAAAATGACTGTGCTTCAGTATCAGGGCTGGTGCCAGCCCTTTATTGTCCTATTTCTCCTTTTATTGGTTGTCTATGATTTATTTTCTTCTCCTCTTTTTTTTAAACCATACTACAATTTTCCAGACAGTGCAAACAAGCCACTTGCTTACAGCTCATTTTATTTACTGTGCACCACATCCCTTGAGGCCACTGACTCTAAAACAGGCGACCATCATGGAATGGTATTGTCCATGCCATGCTGGAACTTTAAAACAATGATATACTATGTACAATACTATAACAAGATAGTAAACAGCAGCTATGTTTAATTTTATTTGTTATTGCAAGCATATGTCTGTCATATTTAGGTATTTAAGTATTATGGGGTAACCCAACAATACTAACCGGCCTTGGGTCAATAATACCGTACATATAAATGAATGGTCGCTGTAGCAAATAATCCTGCACTTTAGGAGTCGAAACGTCGACAATGCATATAAAACACAAACTCTGGCGACAATTGTATGAATTAGTGTTTGTCCATTAGAGTGATGTGTACCTCCAGGAACATTTGAACTATTACGGACCGGAAAAGTTCAGACCATGTATAACTGATGTATATATGTCACTCACACCTTTTCCGTGTCCTTCACTCATACGTCACCACCCAACTCCCTTTCCTTCCCCTTTTTTCCTACTCACACCAAGCGCACTGTAATATATTGCACTGTGATATGAATGAGCAACTGCGTTGCCTTCCTCTGCTAATGCTTTGAATATAATTGCATTACATGCTTCTGTTCTATAGTGAATAAATTGGATGTATGCCATAACAAGGACATTGGTTTATGCTACCATTTATTATCTGTATAGAAGCAATTGCTACCGCGACCATTCATTTATATGTACTGTGTCATATTTAGGTGGCAGCATGTTTTCTTTTTTCCACTTTTATTTTTTTAATTATCTTGCATGTGTTGAGTTTGTTGTGTTTTTTATTGTGATCATATAAATGGATGAATGCAAGAATGAGTCTGTGGGTGGATGAATGAATGAATGCATGGGTGGAAGGATGAGAGACAGAATGCATGCATGATGACTTTTTGAGTGGCTAAACCCATCAGTGACTAAAAGGACACTTTCATTCATAAGCCAGCCCTCTTGACACTACCAACGCTTATTTCTTATTATTATTCAGGTTTTATGCAATGACTAGGAGCTAACTTGGTGCTATCCTGAGCCTTTCCAATCAGTGAGATAGTGCATGCAGAGTGTACACTCTTTTCTCATTTTCCCAGTAATGTAACATTTGAAGGTGGGGTTCCTCAGTTAGTTACAGATAACTTTTTAGCTACTGTTGTCTCATGACTTGAATGCAGAAGTTACTTAGGGCCTTGTTCCGAGTACCTTGCAAATCCCATGTGGAATTTACTGCACATGTGAAATAAGTCCCCTCACATGACATCTGAAAAAAAAAAAACTCTGGTGACAGCGAAAAAGTTCTCAAAAAGAGAGAATAGTTGCCGTAGCTCTGGCACAAAACTACAATTCCACAGATGAGTCTCCATTCTGAACATCTGGTAAATACTGCACTCCACAGTATCTGGATTTACCAGATGGGGTAAACAACATCAAACGTCAGCGCAGTCAAAATGAATTGTCATCAACCTGTTCTGTGGCTATATTGGGTCTCTATGACAAAAGAATCAGTTTGCACTATGCGAAACCTAGGAGCAAATTGCACGCCTTCTTGTTGATGATAACCAAGTCCAACTTTAACCCAAACTGGCATGCAATTTGTTTATTTTACTTTTTCCCCGAGTCCAGAGGCGTAAACTGGAATTATGTGTAATCTGCACCCACGATTTGCGGCAGGTTTTTACCTACTCTCAGTTGCTGGGCAATTAACCATGTTGAATAATTTGGCCCAAATGTGTAATTTTGTTTTGGGCTCAAACTCCTATTTGTCCCCAAAACGGAACTAGCATAACTTTTGTGATCTTGTGACCAGCATATTGTGAATTTCCATGACAATAAAGAACTAAACCTGCGTTAGTTTTTCATGCAGTTAGTCTTATGGGCACTGATCTATGTTGCAACATAAGTATATTTATGCAATGTTTGTCTCCTTTCCCTCCAGGTGAAATGCGACCATTACTGGCCTTTCGACCAGGATTCGCTCTATTACGGAGACCTTATTGTTCAAATGATGTCTGAGTCTGTGCTCCCAGAGTGGACCATAAGAGAGTTCAAAATCTGCAGTGTAAGCTTTTTCTTTTTGTATTGAGCCTTTTGCATTATTTGCCAAGAATAAATCAGTTAGAATGGTGCCATTCATCAATTATTGATTGCCCTGCTAAGCTCCACTCGCCTCTGGCTCTAGAAGACCAGTAGCCAGTGCTTGTCGTCCGATATCAGACCATAGGAAAAGTACTCTTATGATGGTCAGCAAAATACAGAAAATCACCTCTCATTTTGCACTGCACCAGTTTTTAACTTAAATAATTGTTCCATGGCATTGTGCAAAACATGAATCTGCAGATGAGCGACAACACGCAGGAAGAGACATCAAGAGCAAAAAGTGCAATGACGCTGAGAAGAGAAATAACAAAAAGGAAGACAGAGATGAAAGTGGAGAGAGAAAAGAACAAATGTGAGAGAGATAAGGGGAAGGAAAATAGTAAAGTAAGAATGAGAGAAAGCTATAGTGGTGTGATCAAAAGAGAGAAAAAGGGATTAAAGAGCTGGAGATGATCAGAAGTAGATGGACAAAGTAGAAAAGACAGAAATATAAATTGTCAAAGAAGAACATGTTAAAAGGATACATATCTTTGGACCACTCTGGGTATCTAACTCCAGGTCAATCTTCTAGATTCCTGTCTGATTTTCTGTCCTCCTCATAGGGCTCTGTGACTCAACTGAAAGCCTATAAACTCACCTGCGAACCCCCTCAGATTAGGTTCTAGGCGTAAACATGCCAAAGAGGCTTTCTATTACCGGCTAATTACGGACTAAGTTTACCATTCTCACTGTTTCTCACGTTTAAACCTCTACTTGCACCGTCCCCCCCAATCCCTCCCAATACTTTTTTGTTCTGTGGAAGACCTTGCTCTTTACTACACTTTGAAAATCTCTAATATGTTTGTATCTTTCTCTACCCCATCATCTCCTTGCTTTGACTCTTTTTTTCTCTGCTTCTTGTTCTATGCGCTTTTCCAGTCTCTTGCCTTTCTCTTTTCATCTTCAATGCGCTCATCCTATCACCCAATATCGGAGTGTGAAGTCTTGACCATACTACAGAAGCCTGCAACTACTGCTTCACTATCTGACTGTCTTCCTCCAGCACTTGTGAAACAGTTTTTTCCTTGTCTTCTTTTTCTATTTTCTTTAACTGTTCTTTGTCTCTTTGTATCTTTCCCTCCTCCTTTAAACTACCCATTCCCCTACTGAAGAAGCCATCTTTGAAGTCTCTGACTTCCGTCCTGCTGTTTACTGCTTATCACTCCAGAACCCTTCAGCACATTGTCTACAAACAAGTAATTTATTTTCTCCACTCAAATGGTGTGTTTTCTGCTGCACATTCTGCCTTCTGCTCTGGTTATTCAGCTGAAGTAGCTCTTCTGTATGTTTCTAACTTTCTTCTTGACTCTAGTCTCATTAAACATTTTTTTGTCTTAATAATAATTGACCTACCTGTTGCTTTTGACAGGTTCTGTCTTCTAATTCTTCTTTGGGTATTACAGGCAATGTTTTAATTAGTTTCATTCTTATCTCATTAATTGTATTTTCTCAGTCTAATGAAAAGTCTCTCTTTCTGCTTCTGTTGCTGCTCAGTATGAGGCCCCCCAAGATTTGGTGTTGAGTCTCCTCCTTTTCTCAACATACACAATTCCCCCTTCTCGATCATTCAACTTTTGATTTTGAAGCTCACTTTTACGTTGATGATTCAGAAATCTTCTTTTCTTGTTAATCTTCTCTCCATCAATCTCTGCCTGTATCTCTGTGTTTGAATACTGGTTGACATTTCGTTTTTTTAAGCTTAATCCTAAAAACCTAAAAATTATTTTCTTTTACACTACTTCAGGTTCCCCTGATCCTTCATCCATTCTAGATTTTACTCTTCTGGTTCCTTTAATCACTTAGTAATGCCATTTTCATAATTTTGCTATCCATAAAATGAAAGCATTATTCTTCATCCCCACTCTAAAATAACTATTAAAACATTGGTCGTCGTTCTATGTGGATCTTCCCAGATATCTAATTAGTTCTCTACTGTGGATTTAAATTACCTGAATATGTATCCTCTCGTTCTTCATCTTCCTCATTCTCTTACTTGTCTTGGATGGTTACCTGTTGATTCACAATGTTAATTCTGCTTTTTGTTTCCCATCTATAAATATATTCACCGTCTAGCTTCTTCCTAACTCTGCTCCCTCATCTCTCCTTACGCTCGCTCCTTGCGTATGCCTCACAGTGTCTCTTCGCCTGCCTCTCCTCCTTGTGCTTCATCTTCTTTTTTATTCTTCTGCACTGCCAGCTCCCAAAGTCTGGAATGAACTTTCCTTCTTTATACAATCAGCTTTCTAACCAGGTCCAATAAGTTGTTAAAGGAACATTTGCTTTACCTTTTATGCTTTTCTTATACATGGCAATTTCAGAAAGCGCTTTGAATATAATAAAATAATTATAAAGGGTAGAGAGAAGCGACAGGTAAGGAGGGGAAAGTGTATCAATGAAGCAGAAAGTGTAAGGCAGGTGAAGAAAGACAGGAAAGGAGACAAAAAAGAAGTGAAGATCAACACGTTGTAAATGTCAAGCACATGAAGAGAATGGACAGAGAAATATGAATTCAGAAAACAAGGTTGCTAAAGGAAGAACGCAAGAGAAAGACTAAAAGCAAGAAACAAGGGAAAAGGATCAATTGGTACATGAAAAGAACACAAGCGCAGTAGCGAGACAAGAAAAGAGAGATCATGGGGGATGGACAAACGAAGGGATAGATATAGTGAAAGAGACCTAGACACAGGGCGGAGTGAAAGAGCCATGTTCAGCTACAAGGATGACATTAATGATACTCCATCTATTCCTGCACTGACAAACAATATATTGATGTTATAATCTGCCAGGGAGGGCACATCTTCCTTTGAAGAGTGGAGTTTGCATCATCACCCCCTTTTTTTTGGTTACTCCTAAAGAATTGCATCAGCAATTAAAATTGTAGCACCATAAGAAGAATGTTGCAATTTATTTTTTTCTTCCTCTGCATGCTATTTATACACATATCCTCTTTCGCTGTTTACCATTGTAATAGGTTTATGCTTTGCTTCTTGTGCTTATGACGCTGGCTATTTCGCAGTGGGAAATATAAAAGGCTCCTTGTTTGTAAATTATACTGTGCTTCATCTAGAGATTTCAACCTTTGGTCTTTTTCTTTGGCCAGTTTCTACCAATCTGAGTTCCAGTTTGAACAGCTTGTAAAAATCTCTTGCCTTATTTTTGCCCTAGGCAGGCTACTTTGGGGCACCCCTCTCTTCTGACAATTTGCCCTAAATGAATTGCTGAAGTTGTTTTCATACCTCAACTAGTATCCATTACCTCCAGCAAGGAGCTTTGCATGAGAGATGGTTTCTCCCATTACAAAATGTATATTTTTAAAAAGGGGAACCTCGCCACTTATACATTTTCATATTTCTGGTGTTTGATTTTGCCTGCCATTCATTCCTTAAAATAACTTGGTAGGGATATAGTAGAGTCTACAAAATGAATAACTGTGTTATATGGTCCAATATTGCCATTCTGATGACATTATAAACCACAAGGGTAAAGGCCAACTGGTTTGTAAATGTCATCAATCCCCTCGATGGCAAATGAGGCCCTTATTATGCTTGTTACCTTGTTATGTGTTTATTTTGGGATAGCTCGCTTAAAAAAGCTATTTACTTCAAGGTCCAGCTAACAACAAGCACTGGTGGGCATTAGAATGCTTAGGTTTTGTTTACCTTCCTTGAATAAACTGTTGATGAAACAATGGACAATGGTAAGGGCCAATGGATGTATCTGATTCTTTGGCTGCAGCGTTTACCACCTAATTAGGGATTTACCAATTTACCACTCAGTTTGCAGATTTCAGAAAAAATTATCTTTAGCTCAAATGGATGAAAATAATACTGCCAGACAATATGAGGCATAATTCCCATTTTTATTGAAAAATGTAAATACCTTTGCCACATACTTTTCTCCTCCATGCTGCATAATCCTTCTAACTCAGACAATGGTAAAGCTCTGCAGAATTGTATGGGTGCTGTCATTATGATAAGGAAATCATATTTCACAGGAACCATGAAATATTTCCATATATTGCAGTTCCTTGTGAATTACAGGTTTTCCACAACTATATTTTGTTCAATAAAAGCATCCAAACGTTTTATACCTTTATGTTGATTTCAGTCTATACCTATCTGGATAGATAGATAAGTAGATCTATATCAATACTTGTCGATCGATAGATAGATAGATAGATAGATAGATAGATAGATAGATAGATAGATAGATAGATAGATTTCATAATATGAATATGGGTCTATGTCATATGACATTTATAAACCATGAGGCTGAAGGTGAGTGGTTTATAAATGTCACCTGAATCCCTTGATGGCAATATAGACCCATATTAAGATTTGGAGCATTTGAACGGCATTCATTTAGTATTTATTGTTTGCCTGGAATTGCAGGTATATCTATCAAAGTTTTGAGAAATGTGTTTTTGTTGGGATACTGTATTAATATTTGATAAAACAATATATAATATTAACAGTCAAATCTTAAATGCAAATCACATTGTAAGGAAATAATGAACATTCTAAAATGTGCTTTTCTTTCATGGTATAGTGACACTATAAAGTAAGCTTAACAGGGCGTATATAAAAAAAGAAAATAAAGTGCTCTGTAGGACAGTAACTTTTTATGTTTACAATGTTTATTTTGACATGTTAGGGAGGACTCATTGGTAGGTGCTTGTATCAAGCCTGGGCCTGCAAGGAGGAGCTTGTTAGTTTGGCTGATTAATGCTCTGAGAATTGCGAAAATCTTTTTTTTTTTTTGTACCAGCATTGAAAGAAAGGGGAAATGCTGGGTTAATCAGCCATTTTGCTTTTTAATTTGTTTCGGGAACTAAATATCTTGGAAATAAATTAAGCACTTTTAATAATTCACAGTTGCGTAATCTTGAATGTGGAATACAAACTTTGAAGCCACTGGCAAAAATTCAATAAGAAAGACTTATCTATGTAGTATATCTAGCCACACTTTCCATTGAAAAGTCATTTTTTTAAGATAACTACACCTTTAGCTCTCACTGATGATTTGCACCAGATTTTGCACTCCTTTACTGTATTCAGTTGGGGTCAGCATACCTATTTTCATGCAGATCTATGCAAGAGAAAAACAATAAATGGTGGGTCAAAAAAATACATTTTTCTTGCAGCTACAGCCAAAACTACTCAATAACTTTACACCCAAATTGACATTGGTATGAAAGTATACCTTTACTCGGAAAGCATCTACGTTAAAAAGGGGGAGGGGCAAAAAAGTATTAATTTGCTATTAACTTTGGTACCTTGTAACAAGTCTGCACAAAATGTGTCAGAAGCTAGAAAGGATTTATTTTCTATTGATATTTCACATTTTTTGCCAATCCATGAAGGAGGCACCATAAACTTTAAATTTGCTTATAATGTGTATGCTGTTTGAAGAATGTCCATCAAACGTGGCAGTCAGTTAACAAGATTCACTCAGTGCAAGTATTACAGGTTTCATGCATATCCAAAGGGTGGACAATCTTTAAGAGGGAGAGTGATCAAAATATTTTTGAATCATTGATAACTTTGGCACTGTTTGATGGACTCAACAACATTTCCAGAGACTTTGTGCAGATCCGTTGATGGGGCAAAAATGTTTATTTGCTAATTTGACTGCATACAATATGCATACAATGTGGCTAAAGCTTTGAAAGATTGGTTTTCTGTTGGTATGTCAAGTTTTGTGACAATCCACCAAGGGGAGGAAGCAATGGGTGGGGCAATAACATTTTCGTTTGCTTATAATTTTCTCTCTGTTTCATGGATCCGTGTCAAATGTGGCAGACAGTTATCAGGTTACACCCATTGTAGGTATTTTACGATTCATGAAGATCCAATGAGGGTGGGTAATTTAAAGGGAGGAATAACTGTTTTCATCTTCTAATATCTTTGGCACTTTTTTAATGGAGCTACAAAAAACTTTGGAGTAACTTAGCGTGTTAAGTTCACTCTTTGTTGTCTCAGTTTCATCTAGGTACATTCGGAGACATAGTTGAAAGACAGGATCAAAGTGTTTAAGTGCTAATACATTTTGTACCATTTAATGAATTCGCACAAATTTTGGCAGCTGCTTAACAGGTTCAGCTTCTGTTGGCTATGTTAAGTTTTGGACTTACCCATTGTTGGCAATATGCATTTCATTAATTAATAACTTTAATTTCCTTTGATGTATTGGCATGAGATTTGGCAGGCAGCTAGCAAAATTAGCCCAGTGCAAGACTAGGCAAGCCCTGCAATGAACTTTCGCTTCACATTGTCAGGGAGTTCGATGCAAAGCCTGGTCGAAGCCCTTTCACTGTGCAGAATGAGTTAATCTGGTGAAACCGTACACCATAAAATAAATCATGAAGTTCACTGGAAAATTTGATGGTTATGGTTCACAACACTGAAATTCACTATGGTGTGCAATACACAATATATATGTATGTATGTGTGTGTGTGTGTGTATATATGTGTGTGTGTACATCGATCCTCCTTAGGCTCCCATTGACCCTGCAGAAGTGTAGCACGACAGCTGGAAGAGTGCGCCAACACTATAGACACCTACAATCACAGTTTACCAAAATTGTCAAGAATATTGTGTGCAATTTTGTACATGAACAAGATGTGTTTCGGTCATACAGTTTTGGCAGTTGTAGTGTTTGTTTGAGTGCGCAGATTTGCACAGTGTAATTTAAGTGTGGAGACAGGCTATGACACTCAAGTATGCTATAATGCCTCTCACACCTCAACAATGATAATAGCATATTACACTCTACACATCTGCATATGTGGTTTATCCAGATGTAAATGTATGAGAGAAAGGTTCATGAGTGCTATAGTTATGAGTTGCACCTTTTTAAGATATGATGTGTGTTTTGAACTGAATTACACAGACGATATGCTCATAATTATTTTTTGGTTGGCCACGTTTTATGCCTAGGACAAAGCGTTTCATATGCGTTTTTTATCACGCTTTGTTGATAGAGCTGTTTAGATTCCTAACTAGTGGAACTTCTCTCATTTGGCAGGAAGATCAGCTCGACTCCAGCAGGCTAGTCCGCCATTTTCACTACACTGTGTGGCCGGACCACGGAGTACCAGAAACAACCCAGTCGCTCATCCAGTTTGTACGAACTGTCAGGGATTACATCAACAGGACCCCAGGCACTGGGCCGGCGGTGGTGCACTGCAGGTAATGACTCCAAGGAAATGTCAAGCGCCCTGGGGAGGCATGGGAAGCCGCCCCGCTGGCTGCCTAAATGTCACACGCAAGAGTCAAAAAGATGCGCGCCTGGTAATATTTAACACTGAAGGCGCGTGCGTCTTGGTGAGGAAAATAATTCTGTAAATATGAGCAGACCCATAGATTTCTTTCATCTCTATGAATAGCTTTTAGAAACATACATCTTAAAAAGCGATTGGACAAAAATAATCACAGGAAAGGGTACTCACTGCCAAAAGATTTACTGTCATGTTGCGACCTCATTAAAGGACAGTCTCGGGCACATTGCATTGACACACAAAAAAGAAGAGTTTCATTCACATGACACTCAAAATTAGTGTCTACAGATTGAGGATCTCTAAGCAAATCACAACTCAATACAAGGTCAGACAAAATGCAACATGAATACAAACGAAACGGACATTTTGAAATCTAGTGAAAAAAGAAGTGCATGCTACCAGTGCATTAATTCATGTCAATAAACACAAATGTCAGAGCTACTGGAAAAAAGTTGAGAAATAAATAATTCTGAACAGATGAAGAACGTTAGAATAGAGAATGTTTAATAGTATATTGAGGAGGGCGTGATTGCCCTTTGTGTGGCTGATGTGATTCTGCCAGCACTTGAGGTTGCTGGGGGCAGTGGTTAATTTGTAAAAACAAGCATTTTCAATGCAATCGGTCTCGCCGTTGGGACCTTATATGTATTTAGCTATGCAGCACATTAGCCTGGGTGCTGAATCATCTACTGTTCTTTAACATGGAGGGAAAGTAAGCACCAAACTGTGTGATATGCTAGGTATGGGAACACATGGAGAGAAATATGCCTTTTAGAGGGAAATGGTATAGTCCAAAGCTCTGTTTTTAATATAAAATCAGGGCCTTTGGTGGTCATATCACTGAAAATACAAAATATGAAAAAAAATATTATTGTCTACAGGTGCTCATGAAAGACAATTTCTATGGACTGGAATGGAGAGAATGCTAAAGTGATTCTGGTATTTTACTGACCTCTGCTGGTTGTTTTCTATCAAGACAGTTAAATAGAGGCAGTTGCCAGAAAAATAAAAAAATAAAAAGTACCTCAACAGAAAGCAATTCTGGTATTTTGCTGACCTCTGTTGGTCGTTTTTTATCAAGACAGTTAAATAGAGGCAGTTGAACAGAAAAGAAGTCCCTAAGCGGAAGCAGACAAGTCCTAGGGTTGATCTCCAGAGCCCCCAAAGTACATACACATATAAGTATACAATAAGTATATACTAAAGTATATACAAGAGGTCTCCAATGCTCGACCTAAAAAATGAGATCGCCCAACAGATAACATCCACCCCTAGAGGAAACCAGAGCCCAGAACTTGAATTTAAGATTTATTTAAAATGTTTTCTGGTGTCTACTTTAGATTGAAGCCTTGCTATCATAGTGGTGATACAGAGTTTTGCAGTGCTTTATTGCCCCCCCCCCCCCCGCAAAGCCCTCCTCCGTCAGATTGCAGAGGTTTTGTGCAGGCCAATAGAACGAGGAAAGAAGAAAAAAAAAAAGGAGCAGCATTTTAAGCAGGCTCACCTTCCAACAAATCATGGAAATCGCCTACAGGAAATACCATTTGGCATGCCATTACTCATTATAGAACTTCCCAGGCTATTGGAGAGACATATTTTTGTGAGTCATCTGAATCATGATTACCTGTGTACCTCCTCACACGCTTTGTAGCAATTTGCAGTATACTTCAACAATGTACGAGTAGCACAAAGCATTTTAAGAAACAATGGCAACTTGCTGCACTGTTGCCCCACAACTGGAGAAATACTTCCTCCTGCATATGGACACAAGCCAAGTGATGCTTAAGGACTTTTCCTTGCTTGTCTTTATGCCTCACTTCATTCACCTCATTCGCTATTAGCTTTTATACGTTCGTCACAGATAAACCAGTAGCTTCACTGAGTGTGAATTCCCTCCATACACGTTTCTTCCTTTATAAACTAGGTCTGCCACATGGTACACTCTTTGCATAGGTAATTTACTTCTGCTTGCCTTCGAGGTGCTTTGGTAGAAGACTGCAATTTGTCTACCCTGGCCTGGAATTGATTAGCCTTAACATTTAGCAGAGGTAAAAATGCAAGAAGAAATTCAAAAGACCACTGCTAAAACGCATCCTAAAATAGCAGAATGCCAAAACTTACCCCAGAGTGGCACCTCGTTTACCTAAACAATAAAAGGGAGTTCGCAGATGAAAATCTCTAGTGCTTTTTAAACCAAGGCAAGCACCGCAATTTCTCTTATTAATAAGTTAATTGAAAGATAAACGTATGAGTGAGAAACATTCTTTTATTGCCACAGCTGTCTAACACTAACACTGTCCCTCTAGAGGTAATATGGAACAGTTAATGTCACAAAAACTCGAAATGTAAATGACATCTAGCAAAGATTAAAACAATAAGAATAATAAATACCCTGTCTACAGCCACATTCAACCTAGCGAGCAAACCTCTCACCACAAGCTCATCTTCCCCAGGACAATCAATTCATACCAAACAGCGACATAAAATAATCTCGCCGCAAATTCAGGAAGAAGGCAGTCGCAGAGCGAACACCCAATTTTCAGCTACAATAACTTACAACAAATGATTAGAACAATGCAATAATCAAAAGGCAGCATCTCTTTTTATGAGGTTTTTCTCAATGAAAGGCAGCCATCACTAAAAGATGCACACATAGCAGTGATGCGCATTACTTTCTTGTGCGCAGGCCAGTATAATGAAAGTCAACTAATTTGAAAGTAAAAATTCTCGAGGAGCGGCTTACACCAAAACAGGAAGTAGCACACTCTTTGTGGACACCAAAAACACTTGATTCAAAATTTCCGGAAAACCCAGGATTGTTTTTCAGCCCTAATTAAAGAGGGTTCAATTTGCCTTTCTCTAAGCACACTCTACGTCCAAGTTGCTGAAAAGCTATTTATTCCAATATCCTTCAAGCGTCATACCTGGTTTTGTTGGAGATGTAATGTCACTTGTTGTATCATATATCTGGATACAATGACAGAAGCAGAAAGCGATAGACGGGCAGTGCATGCTCTTGTAGCTAGCTGGCAGACACGTCACACGGAAGGAGAAGTGCGTTCCAAGCCTCGTTCTGGGAAAATAAATTTCATTGGTAAAAGAAATAAAGGAAGGGCTAGGCTATGTAGCGCAAACTCGACCTGGAGGTATGCAACATTTATATCAGCACTACTTGCTTGCATCACACAAGAACAAATTAATTTTTGTGTATTTTTAGGCATTAGAATATTAAATAATTTGCCCTGGATTTCAAGATGGTGAGCCGATGCAAGACTTGAACCCGGTTCCCTACTTTCTGCCCCCTCCCCGCCTATCTCCCTCATTCCTGGCTGACGTCAGGGCTCCCGGCTCTGGTGTCTGACCCCCGGGCAGCAGAAAAATCAAAACATCCTGGGTTGCCTGGCGATGGTGAAATTCGCCATCCGTCCACTCCTGCAGCCTTGCGTGTGCACACACATACAAGCATCGACTCATCACACGCTTGCTTAGGCATGCTGAAGTGGATGCCTGCTTGTGCCCCGGGGGGAACCGCAAAGTGCATTCTGATAGAGAAGCACTCTAGTAGGTCCCTGCTTGTGCCCCAGGGGCACTATAAAGTGCACACAATGGAAACAAAGATAAACCCCTTTAAGGGGGCTTGTCTTGAAGCGAGGAGCGGTGGCGTAACATATAAAGCTGCTGACGTTGGAGCTGGAGAGCAGAGTTCGATCCTCGGCTTGGGCTGTATTAATGATAAATAATTAAAAGAAGGTCCGCGGCGTGGGCTGTATTAATCCTAAATAATTAAACAGAGATCTCAGATAAAACAAGCTTTGTGGGGAGAGACAAATAAAACAAGCATTGGCAATGCAATAGTATGGGGTTGTGAGAAGGCATTGGAAGAAAGTAGTCTGTGCAGTAAAGGGGGCAATAGCCGTGGAAGGACACAAATGAAGAAATGTCCATCATAAGGAGGGACTAACAAGCCTACAATCAATCGGAAGGTACCATTTAGGACACCAGCCAATGAAAATGATGGGTAGAGAGTGAGCGGAGCTTATATACACTATAGTGTATACTGCATGTCCCAACGAGACAGCGCAAGCGCTGCCTAGGCGAGACCTAAAAATAAGTGCTGTGGCTCTCGCCAGGAGGCAGCTTGCACCAGACCATTTCTACTTTTGGCTCTGCCTAAAACACATCCAACTACTAACCATGAAAGTGGAAAGAGGATGTGGCATAATGACCAGAGCTGCAGACTTTGGAGCTGGAGAACCAGGGTCCACTCTCAGCGTTGGCTCAAGCATCCTGTGATTATGGGCAAATAACTTAATCTTCCCGTAAAGAATGTGTCCTTAACTGGTGCTCATGAAAAGCGCCATGGTTGATGATTAAGTGCCCGTGCTGAGCACCGGAAACCACCGGCTTAAATTAAGCACTGGCTGGGGGCAGAACTACTGATGACAGAGCAGGCCGGGTCCCAGCATTAGTGCCTGTGTAACCTAAAATGAATCAGTCTTGAAGGTGTTTGTCTTTCTTGACAGAACGTGGATTGTGTCTGGAGAACGTTGAGCCCTCAACACCATGGAGTTTAGTGAGGCACTGTCTCTCTTACTCTGATAAAGGTACTTGCAAACAGAGGCATGCACAAAGCCCTTATAGGTTTTATTGGATCACCTTTAGGTAGCGCAGGCAAAGCTCAAGACTTATCTCAGCTACTGGGGGGTCAAGAGAGTAAGGTGGAATCAACAATTACAGTGCTTATGGCAGTATTTCCCAAACTGTGTCGCAACCCACTGGTGGTTGGAGGCGATTTTTGGTGGGTTGCAAAAGTCCAAGCAATAAAGTCGCCTTTAAACTCCGTATTTATCTTTTTACATCTGCTACACTTCAAAGACAGAGGCCCAATGTCAGGCTATGTCTTCTGACAAATTGATACTCTTTTTTTTTTTACCATGGGGATTATTGTTTACAATCTTCCCTCATTGTGAAATCCGAGAAATAAAAGTAACGTGAAATATGTGACAAACTTGCTGGAGTATAAGGAGTGTGAAAGAAAATGCTGTAGGGTGTCAATTTGTTTTGTAACACACAACAAAATGTAAATACCTGTAAATTAACTATATACATTCATCAGTTAGGAAAGCAAAAATGAAGCACTTTTTTGTAATTCTGAAGTGTGATGGAAACAAAGATTTTAATATATTATGTTATGCTAAAGCGATTTGTAAAGCGCATGTTTACCCTAGCGTGTCTTGGTGCTGCTAATAGGATCAAAACAAATCAAGACACTGTATTTGGTGATGCACAAATGATAAATATTCCCTGAAACCTTATTTCCACACAGGATATTTACACTTTTGGCAAAAACATCTCTTACAAGAAAAAAAAAATATATATATATCTCTATATAAGTCAATAACTTCTATTGCAGACTTTGAAAAACGAGGGAGGACCCAATTTAGTGCAGGATGATTGTTTATTGCCACCAAGCTAGTCCGCCATGACGCGTTTCGGCCGGTCCACGGCCTTGATCACATGACAGGGCTTGAACAGTGATTCCCAAATTTAAAGTGCTAGTGCTTGCATTACATCAATCAACATAGACTACATACTATGGTGTTAATAACATTTGTACGCTTGAATACGAACAGAAAAATATATATAATGTTGCCATCATAGTTAAAAAAATATATTGTTTATCAGCAGCAAACAAAGCCTTGTATTGCATAAACATAATAAGTTGTCTCACTAAACACAGACATATCGCCATAAATTAATAGCTGCATTAATGCCAAATATGCCTACAATGCCATGTTAATATGTTGATTGTCGAATGATATCTAATATAAGTGCATGCCCCTGAAATTTAATTAAAATTAAGAATAAAACTATAAAGGAAAGATGCTTAATATGAAAAAGTGCTGTGTATTTTGTATTGCCATTAAAATCCTGATTCACTCATCAAGGAACGGCAAAAAAGTGCTTAAGTGAAATGTGCAAATACGCAGACAGTATGTTTAAGAT
Source organism: Triturus cristatus (assembly GCF_964204655.1). Classification (NCBI taxonomy): domain Eukaryota; kingdom Metazoa; phylum Chordata; class Amphibia; order Caudata; family Salamandridae; genus Triturus; species Triturus cristatus. Next base: position 408,788,539 of record NC_140585.1, on the reverse strand, counting down.
TAATCGTCAGCATTTCACAGTCACCAAATAAATTTGGACTATTCATCTATTCATATGGAATATGCTGATTGATGCAAAATGAGGTGATGGGAGAATACGTACAATGGATGTTGCATTATATGTGTATTATAAGATCTGGCAGCTGTTGGGTTCCTATCCATTACATAATACATAATCGTGTATCAATGTGCATACAAAATGTAACAATAGAATTTCACTCCAACAGCTAAAATGGATAAAATCACATACACTAAAATCCATGTCCTCAAAAATGTTTAGATCAAATTTCATAAATACTACATTAAATAATCAGACAAACATATAAATATATATAAATAAATATATATGTATGACCATTACAGAAACATATAGATAAATAAATACTGCATATTGCACAAAGGCTAAGAATTGTTAAAAAGTCTCTGAAATGGTACTTCTCAAGAAATTTCCTATAATCGCTAATGTGTCAACTTTTTGATATTCATTCTCTTGTCTGTAAAAATCAACTAATTGTACATAGATTTTATTACTGAAAGATCTTGCAAAATTCTCTAATTAAAATCTATAAAAAGGTGTGCAGATCTTCTGTGTTATTGAGACCTCCTGGCTGCTTAGAGTCAAATTCTAAAATATATCTGGTTTCCAGGTGTCTTAGTTTGCCTTCCCGATCCCCAGCTCTCTTTTGGGCCGGTATTGACTCAATGGCATAATATATGAGATGTTTGAGGTCAGTATCACGATGTTCCCTGAAATGTCTGGCCACTGGATAACTGGCATCATTGTTTGTGATGGCCCTCATATGTTGCAAAATTCTCTTATGCACTGCCAACTTCGTGCTGCCTATAAATTTCAGTTTACAACTGCATTCTAAAATATACACTGCAAATTCAGATTTGCATGTAAGATGTTGTGTGATAGTTTGTATCTTGTTACTAAATGCAGTTTGATACAAAGTGGTATTAATGCCATATTGACAAGCCTTACATGTCGTGCATTTAAAGAATTAATTTCTAACTGTCAACCACATTCCTTTTCCCTGGTCCTCTGGGCTGCTTTTAACTAGTGCGTTTCCCATACTAGCCGTTTTTCCAAAAGCAATGGATGGGTTGGTGGGTAAATGCTTGCCAATTATGGGGTTATCACGTACAATGGGCCAGTTCTGTCTAAGTATTGCTCCAAGTTGTTTTTCCTGTTTAGAAAGTCCAAGGATTAGTCTAGTAGATTCGATTGTCTCGTGTTTACCACTAGATCTATTTTTCTTTTTTGAGCTATATTGCAGTAGATCTATTCTTGCCCTTTCCTTTGGATTTAGTTATGGCTGCATCCACTACAGTTGTTTTGTATCCTCTAGCCAAAATGTGCGACATTCTGCTTTTTTAATGTTGTCATCATCCTCATTACTACAAATATGCCTTATGCTCAACATTTCGCCATAAGGGATGCTTGTTGATGAGGTGAGCTGGATGCGCGCTTAATGCATGTAGTAGTGTATTGCCTGCTGTGGGTTTTCTAAACATGGATTTGGTCAGACTATTATTTACAATTTTGTTCTGCACATCTAAAAATTTAACTTCTGTTTTACACATTGTGAAAGTGAATTTAAGATTGGCATCATTGACATTGAGTTGTTGTATAAAATCCATAGCACTTTGTTCGCTACCACACCATATAATAAACAGATCATCTATAAATCTGAACCATGATTTGACCTTAGATGAAAACACTTGTTCATATTTCCTCATGAGGACCAGCTCTTCCCACCAGCCCATAAATAAACAGACATAACTGGGGGAGAAGCTGCCCCCCATGGCAACTCCTTGGATTTGCTGGTACATTTGATTGTTAAAAATAAATAGAATATTCTCTAAACAGAAAAGTAAAATGCTAATTAACATTTTGTTGTGTTGCGCAAATTTTATCGATCTATTTGATAGAAAATAGTCCACAGCTCTGATGCCATCCCTATTCCTAATACACGTGTAAAGTGATTAATCATCCAGTGGTATGAGTAAATATTCTGATTTCCATTGAATATCCTTGACCTTTCGCAAAAAGTCACAGGTATCTTGCACATAAGATTTCAAACTTTTTACATGTTCCTCTATGAAAAAATCTATGTACCTGGACATGTTTTCTAATGGTCCATCGCACGCCACAATAATGGGTCTGCCAGGTGGTCTATGTATATTTTTATGGACCTCCGGGACAAAGTATATAACCGGAGTAGTCGGGTGTTCTTTCTTTAAAAACCATTATTCGTCCCAACTAATTAGACCCATACTTTTCCATGCAAGAACAATTGCTCCTGTTTCTGTTTATATTTCAAACTAGAACTTTTCCTGTAACAATCTTGGTAATTTAATTGGCTATAAGCTTCTTTCAAATATTCATCCAAGGTCCATAAAACTATGTTCCCGCCCTTGTCTGCATTCCTTATGACCACTCTATTTTCTTTTCTCAATTTATTGATGAATTGGTGGTAATTTCTTTCTTGATAAGACATTTTCATTTTAGATCTGTTTATCATATAATTCAATTTCTTAACCTGTGCAACAATATATATATATATATATAATTGCATAGAAGATCGTTCTCTGACAAATCACAATTCATAAATATAACTTGTTGCTGATCACCTGTGAAAATTACAAACTTATCCCCAAACATAGAATTTGTGTGCAATATAGATCTTCAGTGCAGTAGGCAGTCAAGAAAAGGCGTCCTCTTGGCAAGGAGAGGATCAACTTAAAGATCTTTAGGAGATGTTCACAAAAGAGCATGATATAGGAGAAGTACATTTATTAATTGGTGGTTCAGCATCCTTGCACATTTCTCCACAAAGTTCACCTCTAAAAATCGCTTGTAGGATTGTGAGTTTCAGAGAGAGAGAGAGAGAGAGAGAGAGAGAGAGAGAGAGAGAGAGAGAGAGAGAGAGAGATAAATATTACTTTGATTCTCCCAAAGATCAATGCTATTGCAGTTATCTTGAACTGAGTGCAACTCATTTTGCCAGAGAGCAGTTGTCTAAGGCATTATTTAAATGTGTGTTCTAGTGAAAATCAAGACCATTAACTGTTAGGGATTATCCCTGTGGTATGTGCTATATATATATAAATTTGTGTTGCCAAATTGAACTGCTTAATTTGCTAACAAATAGGTATAGCTTTAGGTGGAATACCTAAGAATGTAACACCATAATAGGGAATAATACCCAAAAATATGCCTCATGAATGTCTGTATGAATTCTCTGTATAATATGAAACATGAATAGCCTTTACCTTGAATGTGGCGAATAAATCCAATTGCCACAGCATGTGTTTCCAGTAAACCTGGGTATGGGAGACTAGCCTGTCTTTATAATACCTGATTTGCATGTAGGGCTTCGACCTTTACTTCTGCCATCTATAAGCACTGTGAAACCATGAAAATAACACAGCAATATTACCCAGTTTAGAGGTACTCAACATACCAATCTCAGACAGACAGAAGGCCGAGTCAACTGAGACAGCATTTGAACTTGTGACTAAGGGGTCTGAATTTTTCTGCGAAAGCTTGTTTGTCTTCACATCTGATGTGAAATCTTTTTCAGAAGATAACTCAATTATCACTCTAATCAAACCCAACCAAGCTAGGAAAACTTCTGCATAGTATTTTACTCACTGCAAGTTTAATTTTTGGTAAGCATTCATACACAGAACTGCAAATGTTTTATTTTTTTGTACCTGCAAGTTTTCAGTTTGCAGAATTGTCCTAAACACAAAGAGCAAAACTTTAAAACCTTCACATACTTGTAAAGATTAACTAAAAACTTTGCAAATTTTGAGATAAAAAACTTTTAACTTTGCACACTCTTCTCGTGATTTCCAAATCAGTGAGCTTCTGTGACGAGTGTCAGGTTGGCCTTCGCAGAAGTGTGCCTATGAGTGAGAGTGCCAGGGAAGCCCTGAATGGAGTTCCAAGTATATCAGTGGCCATGCTTCCCTATGGTTCCTTATGTGGTATCATTGCCTGTAAAGAAGAAAACAGGTGGATATGCTAACTTGATCTGCACATCAGCATTTGTACATAAATAGTAAAGATTGCTGTTAGACCTGGCATCTTTTGGCGTGGTTACCCCTGACTTTTTGCCACTACCTCCTGTATTTTTGATGCTATGCTGGATGTCGTTTTTACTGGTATAGATGCTTTGGGCACTTTGCCACTGCTGATCAGTGTCAAAGTGCAAGTGCTCCCTAGGGAAATTGTGATATAATTGGCTATACATGTTTGGCATATTTGTTCTACCTGCAAGGCCCTAGTAAAGTGCACTGAGAGTGCCAGGGCTGGTAGTACAAATGCTACTAGTGGGCTGCAGCACTGATTGTGCCACCCACAGGAGTAGCGCTAAAATGATGTCTTAGGCCTGCTTGCAGTGCCTATGTGCAGTCCAGGACTACCATGTCGACCTGGCCAGTGCAACCACTGACCAGGCCTTACCCTTCCCTTTCTGTACATGTAAGGCATCCCTATGGTGGCCCTAGGTACCCCCCTGGGCTGGGTGCAGTGTATCTGAAAGGTAGGGCATGTACTGAGGTGTGTAACATGCCCTGGTAGTGAATTACAGCCATTGTCGTTTTTCACTGCTGAGAGGCTATCTTGCCCATAGGACACAATGGGGGAGGCTGTTTACATGCCTATCTTCCCCTAAAGGCAAGATAGAAAATCCAAGTTTGGTATCTTTGTGTTCAGAATTTAATTATACATCTTTTTAGAAAGATGGTTTTTAAATTCACTGTGTGAGAATAGCACTTTTTAGAAAGTAGCTATTCTCATGTTTAACCTTCCTGTGTGCCTGTGTGCAGATTGGCTGACTGGTGTCATGTGATGGGCTAGGTGGCTCCAGGAGTCTGGATGAGTCAGCAGCAGGGTGAATAGGGAGATCTGCTCTAGATGGGCGGGAGGAGTAGCCCCTGGGTTTGAGTAGGGCTGCCTCTGCCAGCACAATGCCGGCTCTACCCCCTACTGGCCAGGCTGAGGACTCTGCCTCTGCCAGCACAAAGAAGGCTCCACCTCCTGCTGGGCGTCCAACGACCCTGCCCCTCACTCTGAAAGGAACCAGGTGCTCCAGGGCAGAGCACACCCAGGAACCAGTTTGAGCAGGGGAATCCACCCAGTGGAACAAAGAGAGACAAAGACTTGGAGGGGTATAAGAAGAGGACCCCAGACACCTAAACTTGCTGTTTTGCTTTGCTGCCAAGGAGAGGGGAAGGACTCTGCTGCGTCCCCTTCTTTAAATTCTGATCTCCAAGGGCCTGAGGAGAGCTGGCTCCCTGTTAAGAAGTCCCAGGAACAAAAGGACTTCACCACCAGCTCCCCTGGATCTCTGCTGAGGGAGTTCTGACCTGCCTTGGAGTGCTTGCCTAGTCTTGGGGCCTCAGGAGGTCGTTTTGCTGTGTTTGGGAGCTGGAAAGCAGAAAGCGTGAACAAGAGTAACTGGTACCCATCGCATCATCCGTTTGAGGGTCGCATCATCCGGTTGCGAGTCGCAAGATCGAGAGTGCGAGAAGAATTTCATCGTGGCGTCATCGCAGCACCCGGAGTCTCTGCATCGCCGAGTGCGTCGAGCATCGTCCCGGTGCGTGAAGATTTCTGACACTGCAAAGGTCGTCGCAGAACCAGTTTGCGGGCCGCACCACTGCCGGTGCGTGAAAGTATCCAGTCGCTGCGTGCTTCAAAGCAGAGTCCCGTCCCGTGGCGTATCGAGGGTTGTACCTGTGCTTGAAGCTTCCCCCTAAGAAACCTACACAACGAAAGCCAAAGTTATCGCATCCTCCCCCTACAGATCGGAGCCGGCGCATCCACCTCTGCTGTGTGAAGCAGGGCTGCTGCAAAGCCTCCCCAAGGTCTCAGGAGTATCGCATCGCCTTTGCCATCTTCATTGTTATAGCTTTTGGGAACCTTAGCGCAACTACAGGTACTGTTGGGCACGAGAGTGTCGCATTTTGTGCATTGAGAGTCGCATTGTGCAGGACACTGATTTTTACATCCTGGAGTACTTTCTACAAACTCTTGAACTATTTTTAAAGTAACCTTTTTAATTGTATGTTGGTTTTTCTGTAGTATTTGGTCTTGTGAAGTTTTTAGTAAAGATACCTTATTTTTCTAACACTGGTGTAGATTAAATCTGTGGTGTTTTCACTGTGTTACTGTGAGTGTTGGTACAAATACTTTACACATTGCCTTTGATAGCCTAGACTGCTCAGGCCAAGCTACCTAGAGGGTGAGCAGGGGTTATCTTAACAGTGTATCCCCCTTTCCCTGACTAGAAGCAAGGGTCCCTACTTGGACAGTGGTACATGCCCTGCCAACTGGAGACCCCCAGATCTAACAATTGCAATATATCAGTCTTACTCCATTCCGTAGTGGGTGCTAACACGGTGCCAAATACTCATCTACCTTGAATATTACACTTTTGGATCTACAGGAGTAGTCCAAATCCAATCTATACTCACAAGCACCGCAGCACACCGGAGCAAAGTCACTATAAAGGTTCCTTAAACAGTTGAATCGTATACAGTAAAGAGATTCACAATTATTTAGTCCAATCGTATGTGTGCTATATAACACAGAAAGTCCACACAATGATCCAAATCCAGGTAGAGAGTTCCGTTATCACTTTTTTATTCCAAATACAAGCAGCAGCCGATGCACGTTTTGCCCGGCAGGGCTTCCTCAATGCTTATTATCTTACTACTTGTATCATAAGTATATCCGTGTCAATCGATCTTTCTTAATAAATCTGTCACTTTCTAAATCATTCCTTTACGATTCCAATGTGAAATATTCGTAGCGATAAGTGAAATCCCTACCGATCCGAGTTTGTACGTTCCAGTCAAATCCAAAGTAATTATGCCACATGTCCCGGGACCATGTTAAGTCCTCTCAAATGTACCGCGTCCCGAAAGCGTCTCCCCGTGTTGTGCTAAACATGTATCATTGCCTGACCTTGTGTTGTAAACCATGTGTGCCCCAAAATGGATTTTAAAATTGGCTCTTGAAAGAGATTGTTTGGTTGCTATTCAATGAGTGCATTGCTTGCTCCTGCATGGTATTTTAGAAATCCCACCGTTCTTGTCCCTGTAGTATTTGATATATACTACAAATGTGTCTTTATTTTAGCCAAAACTTCTGCTAATAATTATTGTTAATTTCAGAGAAGTTTTCGGCATTAAGTGAGCATGAAATAATTCTGAACAAAATATTGGAATATGGTTCAAAAAACAAACTGGCACTTAGGAAGTCCGAATGTATAGGGTTTTTATTATTCGATTTTTCTTCTCCGGTTCTTCATAAGTGGAAGCCTTCCAGTCTATGGGCTCACTAAACGCCCGGCTAGTCCCACTGAACATGAGTACAAGTAACATAGATGGAAATTTAAATGGAAGAGGCCCAAAAATGCCGCCATGTTTTTGCTTCCTGTATGGGAAGGTTGGAAGAGTGCTAAATTATTACAATCGACAACTTTACTATTGGCACACTGCATGTTTGCTGTACACACCTTTGACAACTCAGCCATGATAGTCTGACCTTTTCATTTTCATGCTCTACTTGCCATACATCAGCACCTGCTTCAAGAGTTTAATATCGCTTGACAAGAAGCCACTTGTGTAAAATTATCACGCACACAAAGATATAAAAACATGAAATGCTGTTCAGTTGTCATATTGGATTATGTGGAAAAGTTCCAGCAAGTCTTAAATCAATTTCACTTTCTTATAAACACAGAAAATGGGCCAGAGTAAATGGGGATAGTCTAGCAATGTTACGAGTGTCAACAGGTCTGAGAATTGGCCATAAAAGTCTGCGATTTGATGCCGGACCTGAAATTAGTTGCTGTCTGCAGTTCAATTGGAATATTTTTTATATTGCAAAATATGTTCAGTAGATGGTATGAAGACCTCATAACTTCTCCTAAACGTAACTTAATGTCGAAGAAGAATAAAATGAGAAAAATTGTCAATGTTCCTGTAGTCAATTGGGTTACTGGTTGAGGGGGATGAACCCCTATTCAAGCAGCAACTACAATCCCTGTCAGGGTGAAACACAAGCAAACCCCAAATTAACCTGTGCTTTTCCCTCTGGTAGCACGAAGCAGTCAGGCTTTGCTTAGAGGCAATGTATGAAGTATTTATGCAGCACTTCAAACAGTAATAAAGTGAAAACGCAACACAATACAAATCGCACACCACTTCAGAAAAATAGAATAAATTGTAATAAATTATTTGAGACTAAATATGACAACAATCCAATCAGTAGACCCGGAGATATTCAATTTCAAAGTTTTAAGTAAAAATAGCGCCTAGAAGTACAAAGCGCCAACAGTGGCTATCAAGTGGTGCCAGACCAGAACAAATTCCCAAGTTCAGGCCTATCATGATGGAGCGGGGGCCGTATACAGGAACCAAATCCTGGTTTGAAGAGTGTTGCGAGATCCCACTTGGAGGATGCATCATGCAGAGGCAGTTCTGAGTAAGCTGCGGGGCTACGATGCGTAATCCTGCATCGTTGTTGAGGATGCGGTTGACAAGGGGCTTGCGATGCAAAGTCCTGTGTCAAGGATGCGTCTCACAGTGATGGTTTTGAGAAGCAGCGTGATTGTGGTGCGTATTCCTGCGTTGTCGAGGATGCCATCAATGAGGAGCTTCAATGCGAAGGCCTGTGTTGAGGATGTGTCGCACAGTGGGGGTTCCAAGTAGACTGCAATGTAGGATTCGGCATCAGGATGTGTTGCGCTGAGGCGGTTCCGAAGCGGAGCTGCAAGGAGATGTGTTGCGCTGCGTCGGTTCTGTCAACTGGACAACAGTTCAGCTGGCAGAGCACCTTCAGGCCCACTTCCATGGGTCCAGAACTGGGGTTGCACCGTTTGGGAGGTAGGGCTCACTGCAGACAGTCCAGGTGCTTGGTTCAAGACTGTTAAAGCCTTTTCTGTCCCTGAGGCTCTGATCAGGAGGCCAGCCAACAACCTTGGAGTCACTCTGTTGGTGCTGGGTTCAAGTTTCAGGTCAGGGCCTTTTCACTCAGGCAGCAGAGTAGCAATCCTTTTTACAGAGCAGCACAGCAGTCCTTCGGATTCTTCCACAGGTCCAGAGGTGTACTGAAGAATTGGGTCTGAGGGTCCAATATTATACCTCGTGCCCACAAGTAGGAGAAGGTTCTGGAGGTTTCTACCCCCAGAGGTGTCTGCAATTTCCTGATCCCCTACCCTGGCTTCAGCTTGTCTGAGATAATAAAAGGCTTTTGTCAAACCCTTTGTGAGAGTGCTCAGGCAGGGCTTTTGTGATATGCAAGTGTGGTAGGTGACAGCTCCTCCCTCTCATCAAGTGAGAGAATGCCCATTCTCCTATTTCCCCTTGAGTAATACACAAAGACCAACTGCCAGCTACATCTAGTCGTATGACCCGGAATGCAGGTGGCAGGAACCAAATCGTTAGGACAAGAAAATGCCACATTTTTCTAAAAGTTGGCTTTTCAGAATTGTGAATTAAAATCTTACTTTACCATTAAAGAAGGTATTTTTAATTTCAGTTCTTTGGACACCAAAGTTGACATTCCTACCCATTCCCAATTGAAAGTTATCACTTATTAAAAGTAATAAGTTAAACCAATGGTAGACTTTGGGAGAGGTAGGCCTCACAGTAGTGAAAAACAAATGTAAGACTGCTTCACTATCAGGACATGTAACACTTAAAAGTACATGTCCAACTTTTTAAATATACTGCATCCTGCCCTCTGGGCTGTTTAGGGCTTATCATAGGGATGATGTATATGTATTAAAAAAGGGTGGTGTGGGTCTGGCAAAAGTTTATCTTGTCAGGTCAAAATCGCAGTTTAAAACTGCACTTACGGACTGCAGTGGCAGGCCTGAGACATGTTTGTAGGGGTTCTTAAATGGGTGACACAATAAGTGCTGAAGGCATCTAATTTATAGACCCTGGGTACATGTAAATTAAATATGTCAATTGGGTCTAAGCCAAATTTCACGATGTTTAAAGGATAGAGCACATGCACTTTAGCACTGGTTAGCAGTGGTAAAGTGTGCAGAGTACCAAGGCCAGCAAAAACAAAGTCAGCAAAAAAGGAAGATGGCAGGCACGATGTTGGGGAAAACCATGTCAAGGATTTCAAGTCCAAAAGTTTCTCAACATTTTCAAATGAAAAACATAAGGTGACGTACTGCTTGAAAAATTATATTGAAATAATATTCTATACATTGCAGAGGCAAAGTCATAGACTGGGACAGAAGCTATCACAGAATTAGTGAGTAGGAATGACTTCTGAATAAGATATAGAAGTGTTGTTGTCCCAGGATTCAGGGCCTTGCCATCACATGAAAAAAGGTGTTTTCTTTTTATACAGGATGTTAGAGCATCATCGTCACATATTAGGCAGAAAAAAACGAGTCCAGAGCCTGTCAATTTAGTTTTGAAGATAGAGTAAAAAGACGTATGTTGTGAACTTTCCGCACGACTTTTACAAACTTGAACTAAGCCGCAGTCTGACAGAAGCATGTTCAACAATTTAGCACATTTTGATAATTTAATCAGGGGGATCATCAAAGAGAAGCACAGACTTTCTGGAAACAATGTGCAATTCTGATATCTCGGTTGCATGTTTGCAATCAGCTGAGATTCTATACCTTTTTAACGGGGACAAAAGTCTATAAACCCTATCTGCACCCTTAACGTGGGCCTTTCTCTTCCCCTAAATACAAAGTGACTTCAGAACTGCTATTCAAGCACTCATACTCTCGCATCTGGATGGTGCTAATGCCGTACGCCATGGCTTTGCAGGCTGTACACTGCCACCCCTTGGGGCATCCTACACATAGCGGCACGTCTCATTCAAGGTATGAAGGAATATGAGCACATTCACCCCATCCTGGTAAAACTCCATTGGCTCCCGTTGCTGGCACGCAGGATCTTCAAAATGAGCTGCATCATTCAGGAACTATCACAACCAACACCCAGCAGACAAGCTCATTATCCCTGGTGCCTCCCAGCACACTATCAGCCAGGACACCGTCAGGCTGCAGACCAAGAAATTAAAAAAATAAAAAACAAAAGAGCAGGCCTTTTCCACTTATGCATCCAGAATCTGCAACAACATTCCCATATCCATCAGGACCACCGAATGCTTCTTTTAGGTAAAGGGTTGAAGAGTCACCCGTTTAAAGAACACCACATCACAATATATTAACCGTCCACAGGCCAGCTTCCTCTCCTTCTTGACTTTATGCTTGCCATAGACCATGTACTTGGCTCTTCCGCTTTTTGACTAGGTTTGTGCTATAGAAATACTATAAACATATATACATTTCTGTGGACAGTTTGTGTCAGCTGCCATCCCTCCTGCCATTTGGCGAAAGCGCAAAAAGATTTGCCATAGCTTGAATAATGGAGACACCTTTACCTTTTGACTGGCCCTGACCATTATGGAAATGTTTTCCTTGACTAGATAAGAGCTAGCCCTTCAAGACCGGTTCTAAGTAATCATCATTCTTAGGGCGGAGCACTGCTTCAACTCCACAAACGAATGTCTAGTGACAAACAGTACTTCCGGTATTTCTGTGACTGGTCAATGTCCCCTCTCATCAGAGATCAGTGTGGTAGCTTTAACTTTGAGACTCGGGCCTGATTCACAAATGGCCTCCGCACTCGTGGTGGAAGGCCCGCAGTCGTAGCGGGACCTCCTCGCTGTAGATTCTCATTGTGGAGGTCCCGCCATGAGTTTGGGCCCCCGCCACAACTGCAGGGCCTCCGCCCGAGTGTGGCGGCCCTTTGTGTATTGGACCCTGAGCTCTTTAGCGCACTGAAACCACAATGTTTCTGTCAGTGGGAATCCCATTTTACTTTTGGGTGGTAAGGTTTTCGGTGTTTAAAATATTTTTGTTCTTTATGATATAATTGTCAGTATTCTGTCTGATAATTTAGTTCTATCATGCGGGGACTGTAACGCGGGGACTGTAACTCGAGCACTAGTAAAACAACGGTCAGTGAAGATTTTAAAAATAGCTTTTAAATCACAAAGTTGCTCCATGTGATAACATGGTCCATAGATGCAAATATACATTGATTATCCAAAAGCAGGACAGCAGTCGCTGTGGCCCAGGGAAACAGCGGTGAATGGCAGTACCCGCTGTAGATACCACTCCACTTCCTGCTGACTTCTCTTGAGCCCCGAGGAAAGGCCTCACAGGTGCGCATGTATATGTGACAATACTACCCAGCATTGGTATTCTATTGAACCCCAGGGGCGCAGCTTGGTCAGTGAAATGGGAGGGAAGGAGTGAAATCAGATTCAGATTTTCCGACAATGAGGCTGGCCTATAATGTTTAAATACTTTATATGACAAGCAGGGTGCATGAGAGGGGTCTAAGGGGCAGTGGAAAGGGAGAGGAATGCAGATTGGTAGGAGTGCTAAGAGAGAAAACAAACTATTTTGTAAAATAACCAATATTTTTGAGGAGTTTCAAAACGGAGAGTGGAAGAGTTCGGTTTTATCCGTGCATATGTAAACATTACTGCTGAAATCCGACTGACATCTCACAATACCTGACTGAAAGCACCTGCATCTAACTACTTGTCAGAAAATACATTTATTCGGGGGAGGGGGTGTAACAGCTCAAGTCAGTATCCCCCCACCCCTCCTAAAAAAAGATACGCCCCTGTTAAACCCATGCATTTAACTCTAAGAACGAAGCAATACAGTGAAAAGTTAAGAGGGTCGAGAAGGGTAAATAAATGTCCCTGTGTGAGAACTTCGAAATCGGGGTAGTATTAAACAGTCATTTTGACTGATGGACAATGAACCAGAAGATATGGGGTTTGTTGCGGTCCATTCAAAGGTTGGACATAAATCAGCTTGTGTCTCCGTTTTGTTTGCAGCGCTGGTGTCGGCAGGACGGGCACGCTCATCGCGCTGGACCGCATCCTTCAGCAACTGGACTCCAAAGACACGGTGGATATTTACGGCGCGGTGTACGATCTGCGGCTTCATCGAGTTCACATGGTTCAAACTGAGGTGAGAGAACATTCTGTGTCACCAGCAGCCTATCACACAGCAGAGTCGGCTCCCAAGCACACAACTCAGCCAGATGCCAATCTCACAGCCAAGCCAGCTGCCAATCACTCTCCAGAGCTGGCTGCACACAGCGCAGCCAGCTGCCAATCACAGCCCAGCCAGCTGCCAATCTCCCAGCACAGCGGGCTGCCAATGTCACAGCAGGGCAGCTGCCAGTCACTCATCAGAGCCAGCTGCACACAGCGCAGCCAGCTGCTAATCTCACAGCCAAGGCAGATGCAAATCTCCCGGCACAGCGGGCTGAGAATCTCACAGCAGAGGCAGCTGCCAATCACACATCAGAGTCTGCTGCCAAGCACACAGCGCAGCCAGCTGCAAATCACAGCCCAGCCAGCTGCCAATCTCCCAGCACAGCGGGCTGCCAATGTCACAGCGGGGCAGCTGCCAATCACTCTCCAGAGCCGGCTGCACACAGCGTAGCCAGCTGCCAATCTCCAAGCACAGCGGGCTGCCAATGTCACAGCAGGGCAGCTGCGAATCACACAGCAGAGCCAGATGCCGAGCACACAGCAAAGCCGGCTGCCAAGCACACAGCCCAGACAGCTGCCAATCTCACAGCCAAGCCAGCGCACAGCAGAGCCGGGTGCCAAACACACAGCGCAGCCAGCTGCCAATCTCCCAGCACAGACAGCTGCGAATTTCACAGCAGAGGCAGCTGCCAATCACACATCAGAGTCGGCTCCCAAGCACACAGCCCAGCCAGCTGCTAATCTCACAGCCAAGCAGGCACACAGCAGAGTCGGCTACCAAGCACACAGCAGAGTCGGGTGCCAAGCACACACCACAACCAGCTGTCAATCACAGCCCAGCCAGCTGACAGTCTCCCAGCACAGTCGAGTACCAATCTCATGGCACAGCCATTTGCCAATCACAACTCAGCCAGCTGCTAATCTCACAGCACATCCAACTGACAATCACACAGCAGAGCCGGTTTCCAAGCACACAGCAAAGCTGGCCGTGAACAACACACAACAGAGCCAGCTGCGAATCATACAGCAGAGCCTGGTGCGAAGCACACATCAGAGCTAGCTGACAATCACAGTGCACAGCCATAGCCATGAAGTATACAAAGCATAAGCAAAGGGGGCACTAAATCTGTTCCACGTTATTTGAAGACAAACAAAGGCAAATACGCTGCATGGCCCTGGAGATTCTCTTGCATGCTCTGCTTATGTAATTATTTCGAAAATGGACAATTCTGTGTGCATTTATTCAGAAGAAAATGTCTGGGCGTCAACAGAGTATCCCAGACAATTATTCTAAACATAATAGAACGATTATCATGCTTTTTTGTCTGAGCATTTAGAAATATCCTACCAGTCAGACACAATTTTGGATAATCAATCAGCTACATTCTGTACGTCAGGCCCATACCCTCCTGTCATCAGTGTTATAGTGCTGAGGGAAGTGAGTGGAGTTTGGGAGCAAAAAGACCCAAAGTCTTGGTATGAGGATATGACAAATCTCTTGAATCATGCCTCCATTCCACTGGTTTCACATGTACCTTTGCAGGTCAGCCTGAGAAAAAAATTATAACCATGCTTAATTTGTGCAGGTAGTTGTCAGTGGGCACCGCCTTCCCTAATTTCAGGGGACTGTGACACTTTGCCACCTAATGCACTGTCCTGGTACTGGTCTGCAACTGCTTTAATGAACAGAACCGCAGGAAGCAGCATATTCCTTCTTCTATTGGAACCAGAGAAAGGACAGCCAGTTCATTGATCCTTCATCATGCAGTGAATCGGCAGTCCATTTTATATTGCAACAAGCAACAGCAAGTCTTGCTCAACTCCAGGAAAGTGTGCATGCTCCTCACTTCGAAGCAAACTGACTGTAGAGCCGGCGCACTGGTGGCTGACAGAGAGGATAGGAGGTTCCAGGCAGCAGAGGATTGCTTGTAAAGCAGCACCGGTCTCCGGCTTCCAGGTGGACTCCTGGAAATGTAGTGACACTTCAAGTGTTTCCTCACTCTGGCACTGTAGGCAAGTACAATTCCGTGTTGGTAAAGCCTGTGCAGTTACACATAAAAAAAACAAATCGAACCACGGAGGAAAACATTTTCCTTTTGAAGAAACCCCTTCTACTCTGCCACAAAGTTTTAGGGTATTCGGCTCTCCTTCTTACCCTGGACGTGGATTTACTCAACCCCTTTGCAGGATCCAATCTCCAATAATTTCCAGGGTGATAAAGGATCATCGAGTAGTTTGTGAATGCCAACAAAATAGTGAGCCAATCCAAATCATGCCTTGTTATGGCCACTTCCCATCCCTTGTAAGGGTTTATGTCTGAATAATTGCGTGCATTCATGGTGTACATTAATGCAGGTGTACATGCATTTACATCTGCTCTGCTGCACATCCTTTAGTAGCTAATTGGCACGTGAAAAAGTCAAAGGAAGAATTGTTAAAGATGCCAACTGTTCCTGTCCCACTCCCAGGTGGCTAATTCCTGGTAGGTGACCACTAGCTGACAATATCCATATTTTCCAGAGCACAGACGTCAAGTCATTGCCTTCCAATGCAGAAGCACAGTTATTCACAGTCTGTTAAGGTTGTGTATTGTGGTTCTGGGATAGGGCTGAAAACTGGTTTTATCTCAGGCAGCACAAAGTACAGTTTTTTAAATTTACTTTTCTACTAATCAAAAATCTACCTTCATCATTGTATTCGATTTTTGAAACTAAGCAAACATAACTTTTAATAATAGCTCTACTATTTTCCTAGGTCAAGATACTAAATAACAATTTTCTTCATAGTTAGCCCTGTATATGGGAAATGTCCTATTACTTACCGGTAATCTTCATTACTCCGGGTCCCGTAGTCCTCGACACCGTCATGGACAAGTGAGATCTACTATCTCACTGACAGAAAAAAGAACGAAGGAATGCTGGACCTACCCTCCCCCTCCCACTGGGAGTACTTAAGGAGTACCGTCCCAGCATTCCTCCTGAAATACCAAGCACCAATGAAGGCCGGCAGACAGGGAGGGAGGGAGGGAAGTCATGACGGTGTCGAGGACTACGGGACCCGGAGTAATGAAGATTACCGGTAAGTAATAGGACATTACCCCCAGGTCCCTCCGTCCTCGACACCGTCATGGACAAGTGAGAAATACCAAAGCAAACACCGGCATTCATACCAGAAAACACAACAAACCACCAGGATAGCAAACAAACCCAGAGATTTATTGGAAATAAGCAGAAAAAAACATTTAGGAGCGAACAGAGCTCAACACCCCCAATGCAAAACCTCCATCATCCCCCAAAAGATTGAGGAGACGATAATGCCTGATGAAGGTATTAGAAGAGGCCCACGTGGCAGCCCTGCAAATCTCAGAGAGAGGAACACCCCGAACCTCCGCCCAAGAAGCAGCCACCCCTCTCGTAGAACGACCCTGAACCCCCAAAGGAGGAGGAGAACCAGACAGAGAGTAGGCCAAGGAAATGGCTTGCTTCAGCCAACGGCCGATGGACACAGAAGAAGCCTTACACCCCAGAGAAGCCGCACCAAAGGAGACAAAAAGGGTGTCCGACTTGCGAAATTCCGCAGTTCGGTCAAGATAAACGCACAGAGCCCTGCACACATCCAACAAAGACCACCTGGGACCACCGGGAGAATCCAAGACAGAGCCCAGGGAGGGCAACACCAACTCCTGGCACCTGTGAAATTGCGAAGAAACCTTCGGCACAAAGGAAGAATCCAGGCGGAGGACAACCCCACCCTCCGTGAAAGACAGAAAGGGAGCACGAGCCATCAAGGCCCCCAACTCCCCAAGACGTCGAGCAGAGGTGACAGCCACCAGGAAAACCACCTTGAGGGTGAGAAACTTTAAATCCACCGTCTCCAAGGGCTCAAAAGGGGGACCGACCAAAACCCGCAGGACTAAAGGCAAGTCCCACAGGGGAAAGGAAGGGCGAGGCACAGGCCGGGAAACAGTAAAACTGCGAAGAAGACGAGAAACCAATTCTTCAACATCCGAAAGATTCCCCCACGGGGAACGAAAAGCCCGAACAGCGGCCCACTGGGCACGCAGCGTAGAAACAGCCAAACCCTTCTCGAAACCTTCCCACAAGAATTGAAGGACAACCGGCACGGAACAGAACAAAGGGGAGACACCCAACGCAGAACACCAGCGATTAAAATTACCCCAATGACGATCATAAGCCTTAGGGGTAGAAGGTCGTCGGGAACGCTGAAGAGCCATCGCTAAATGTTCCGGAAAACCGCGCCGTCGCCAACCCTGCCTTTCAACCTCCACACCGACAACCGCAACCGGAGAAGAGACAGGCACGGGGAAGACCGCAGAGGAGACGGAGACAGGGGAAGAAACCAAGGACCCTGCACCGCCAAAAGCCGCACCGTCGGAAACCAAGACCTCCGAGGCCAAAACGGTAGCACCGCCACCACCTCCCGATCCTCCTGACACAACCGGGCCAGAAACCTGGGAACCAGCGCCAGGGGGGGGAAGGCATAGAGGAGACGCGACGGCCACGGGAGAGACAGAGCGTCCACCCCCCAGCAACCCTCCTGCAGAAACCGGGAGCAAAAACGAGGGAGCTGAGCATTGTGCCGGGAGGCAAAGAGGTCCAGAAAGGGACGCCCAAACTTCCCGCACACAAGCCGAAACGCAACCGGGGTGAGAGACAGCTCCAGAGAATCCGGAAAGCACCGACTCAGGGCATCCGCCACAAAGTTGTCCACTCCCCGAAGATGAACCGCCGTCAGAGACAGCAGATGGCCCTCCGCCCAACAAAATAGGGGCACCACCACCGCATTCAAAGACGCCGAACGAATCCCCCCTTGATGATTCAGATAGGCCACCGTCACCATATTGTCGGACCGCACCAACACGTTCCGATCGAGCAACAGAGCGCGGAAACCCATCACAGCCCGGGACACCGCCGTGAGCTCTCTCCAGTTGGATGACCGGCGGCTCTCCAGGAGGGACCAACGACCTTGAAGGGAGCGAGACCCCAAGGTCGCCCCCCAACCCAAGGCGCTGGCATCCGAAGTCAAGACCAGAGAAGGAGAAGACTGCAGGGGCAGACCTAAAGACAGATGATCCCTCACAGACCACCAAAGAAGAACCGGGAGGACCACTGGAGACACAGGAATGAGAATCTCCAAAGCGAGGGACCGGGGATCCCAAAGAGACAGAAGGTACACCCAAAGGGGGCGCAGATGAAACCGTGCCCAAGCCACTGTAAAAACAGTCGCCGCCATCAGACCCATAAGACGCAACCAAAGGCGCACCGGAAAGGCTCCCCCCAACCAGAAACGATGAGCAAGGGACACCAACGTCGTCACCCGAGGTTCGGGGAGGAACACACGGTTCAGATCCGAACGGAATCGGGCCCCAATAAAAACCATGTCCTGAGACGGAGTCAGTTGACACTTGGGCAAGTTGATCAGGAAACCATGGGCCCGCAACGCCGAGCACACCACCTCCCTGGCCTCCAGTAACAGGACCCGAGAGGGAGCATGGATCAACCAGTCGTCTAAATAGGGGTATACCATCACCCCTTGGAGATGAAGCCATGCGACCAAAGGCGCCACCACCTTCGTAAACACCCGTGGCGCCGACCGGAGACCGAACGGCAAGACCATGAACTGGAAATGACGTCCCTGAACACAAAACCTCAGAAACCTGCGGGACCGAGGATGGATCGGTACATGGTAGTACGCATCCTGAAGGTCGAGGGTACACATGAAGTGCCCCGGCAGTACCAACGGAATTATCCTTTGTAAAGTCTCCATGCGGAAAGGAATTCTGGCCACCCATTTGTTCATAACCCGCAGATCCAAAATTAAGCGGAAACCCCCCGTGTTCTTTGGAACCAGAAAGACCAGGGAATAGAAACCCAACCCCGTCTCCAGCGGGGGAACCTCCTGAATGGCACCTTTTCGAAGAAGGTCCAGAAGCCCGAGAGAAAGATGAGACCGCTTTACGCGACTCGAAGGCCAAGGAGTCGGCCGAACACCCGAGTCCGGAGGCGGAGTCGTAAACTCCAGAACATAACCCTGGCGAATGATGTCCAACACCCAGACGTCGGAACAAGACTGAACCCAGGCAGCCAGGAAGAAGCGCAGCCGCCCTCCAACCAACAACCCGGGAACCACCACCAAAGAGTCAGGAACGTGGCTTGGCAGGAGGAGGGGATTTAGCCTTACGGTCCCGACCACGGCCAGAAGCAAACCTACCCTGGCCTCTCACAAACTGTCTACGAGAAGCAGGGCGAAAGAAAGATTTGGGTTTAGAAGGGACAGGAGCAGTAGTAGAGATTTTAAAGGAAGAGGAATGCTTCTTTTCCTTAAACAATTTGTGTAACTTCGCCTCCAACTCCCCCCCAAACAACATAGTACCCTGAAAGGGCAACCTCAAAGCGCATGCTTTCTGCGCAGAGTCAGTCTTCCAGTCCTTAAGGACAAGACTGCGCCGTGCAGCCACACAAGCTCCCCCGGAAAGAGCCGAAGCCCGCACAACGTCAAAGGAGACATCAGATAGGAGTTCCACCTGACGCTCAATCTGCTCCAGCAAACCAGAACAGTCCGTGGCATTATCCATAGACTGATAGAGGGACTTCAGGTCAGACAACAGTGACTGTGACACATAAGTCCCGTAGATGCCTGCTCGTAAGGCCAGGTGGGAACCAGAATACACTTTACGGAGCGCCACATCCGCCTTCTTGTCAACCGGATCCTTCAGTACAGCATCCTCAGCAAGGGAAGTACGCCCCACCAAACTAGCCACAAACGAGTCAATAGGAATCGAATCAGGTAGTTCAGTAGCCATATCCTGCAGAGGATAGAGTTTAGTCATGAAGCGCGGAATCAGGATGCGATCCGGATCAGCCCACTCGCGCTTCAAAACATCTCGGATGAAGGGATGGACAGGGACATCGACAGTGGCAGCACTCTGAAATTGTCGCAACAAAGGGCCCCTAGAGGTACTAGGCGCGTCTCCGTCAGGGAACCCCATGTTCTCTTTAACATGCTGCACAATTGCGGACATAGTCTCCTTGTCCACATATTTGCCTTTTAACTCCTCCTCTCCCAAACCCGCAGACTCATCGCCACTAGAGTCCGAAGAAACAGGAGCAGGACACCTGCGACGGGATCCAGCATCACCCATCTCAGACAAAGTCTCCCTGATCAAGCGCTTAATATGCGCATCAGCACCAGTATCACGGCGCCTGGATCTGGCAGGAGAGGGAGACCTGGAAGCACTAGAGGAAGAGGACGACCTCTCCCGGTGATGACGTTTCCTGGAATGTTTTCCCATCACAAAAACACACCAACAACAGCAATATTACCAGAGATAACAACCGCTATGCGGTACTCACCCCAAACGCTCGTTTTAAACGAGTTTCCCCAAAGCCGGCAATCACGAGGCGCCTGACTTCCGTCCCCATGCTCAAAAACCGGAAGTCAGGCATGACCACATCCGGCCGGGGAATCAGCGCCATCCAATCAGAGGAGCAGCGCGGCCGCGCCCCCCAGCAAGCCCAGCAGGCCGGGAGAGGCGGCCATCGGGCCAGGAGAGAACCAACGCGGTATTACACCGCCGCGAGGTCCGGAAATGAAGAGGCCCGCGCCACTCCCCCCAAGCCCAGCAGGGAGGGAGAGGCAAACAGCGAAGGGCCGCCGGCATCCAGGTAAGACCCAGCAGCCACAACGCCACATCCAGAAAGAAGGCAGGAGCGCCCACGCTCCTGCCGCGTCCTCACACTGTCAGGATGACAGAAAAAAGAACAGGAGGAATGCTGGGACGGTACTCCTTAAGTACTCCCAGTGGGAGGGGGAGGGTAGGTCCAGCATTCCTTCGTTCTTTTTTCTGTCAGTGAGATAGTAGATCTCACTTGTCCATGACGGTGTCGAGGACGGAGGGACCTGGGGGTAATGCAGCTTCACACACACCGAAAACAGCTTTTGGCTACCTGTTCACCATGAAGTCATACTATCCCTAATGTGTTGCATGGCAAATTTCTATGTATTACACATTTATATGTGTTGCCACAGACACATTTCTGTGCTATGTGGAGCGATTTGCACTGACTTCCATGACTTTTTAAATAAATGTAATACAAAGCAGCAGCTTGCACTGCTTTGTGTTACATTTTGTTGTGGTAGGCGTTCCACGGATGAAGCATGGGCGTTCCTGTGCATCTAACCCTAGAAGTTGATGAAATCCCAGATTTACAAACGCTTGTCAACCCGATAGTGTGCCAAAATAGTGCGCTTAACACAGAGAGGTGGAACAAGGAGAAATATCTTTATTTCTTCTCATTATTTCCTCTTTGCACATGTGCTGCATTCCACAGCAAACATAGGAAGAGGAAATTGCCTCTAGGAATTGTTGTTTGTGCAGGAAGATATCCCGTGAGACCTCCACTGACTCCCCATCCGGAAGAGATGCCAGTTCAATATCCTCGTGCACGCCTACAAAGCCCTACACGATCAAGGACCGGCCTACATCAAAAACCGGCTTAACTTCCATTTACCTGCAAGACACCTGCACTCCTCCACACTTTCGCCGCATCCGTTGTAGCCGCAAAGACCTGGAACTACGTGCCCCTCCACCGCCGAACAAATGCAAAAAGAACAATTGATGGACAGAATGCATAACAATGTCATACATTCACACCAGTACAGAGACTTGGGCCTACAATGATCGTTTTTTTGCTCCCCATGCCATTCCAGTTTGAACCCAGCCATATGCAAATCAGTCTTGACCCTGCTCCATGTGGAAACAGTCCAGTCCGAACAGCTATCCCACATCCTCCTTGGACTGGAAACAAACATCCTAGGACCTGATTCAGGGTTTCACCCCATATCAGCCAGGCTAGCTTGACTCCAGTGGCATGGAGAGCACGGGACCCACATCTGAGCATACCCGTCTCACTTGGGGAGACAAATTCAAAAAGAACAATTGATGGACATAATGCAGAACAATGTCCTACATTCACCCCAGTACAGAGAACTTTGCCTAAATCTGTTGTTTTTTTGCTCCCCATGTCATTCCAGTTTGAACCCAGCCATATCCAAATCAGTCTTGACCCTGCTCCCTATTGTAGTGTAGTTCCTATATCCCTGATAGGCTCTGCACAGTGGAATAACATACACTATAGATTTGACATAGGACTAAGGTCAGTATGCCTCTATCGAGTATATCAAACTTAATTACTTGTGTGTGCCAGCTAACTCAGAGGTCACTAGAAACTTCTCGAATATACAAGAAGGGATTAGTCTCTGACAACCGCATAAACATGACAACTTTGTTTCCCTTTAGAATCGGAACAGTCTCAGAATCGTGGAAACAATAGATAACAGTTTCACTCAGTCAATCATGCATGCTTCGTTTCTACAGAGTTGCACAGAAATAGGGAGACGGGCGTTTCAATAAAAGGGTTCATTGAACAGTCTTATTTCTCATGCAAGAGATATGAATTGCTACAATCGTAAGACAGACTGAGATGTACAATATGTACGAGGTTAGCTGTAAGATAAAATAATACTGCAATAGCATGGTTTGTAGTTATGACATATATTAATCAAAATACATACATAAATAACATAAGCTAAAATGTGATACTCATCTGATGCTTCTAAATTGTTCTACCCCAGTGTACATAATCTAAGTGCAGTACGAGGTTTGAAGTAGGTGCTGGTTCTCAAGTATAGCTAACTATATTTTAGTTTAGCCAAGAGTTGCCAAAAAGTTTCTCTAAGTTCTAGTCAGCTCCATACCTGAGAATGAGAGAGGTTGGAATCTCTTTTCTGGACTCGATAGTCTAACCCCCCGCAAGGGAAGTCAGAGACACTGGAGCTGGATTCTCTGCGAGGAGGATGGCAGCGTCAGGTCAGTGAATCAGGCTGGAACTCGATCTCCTTCCGAACTTGCCGTGGCCAACCGCGTAGTCTGGGTTGGATCGAATCCTCCGGGAACCGCAATTTACCAAGGCAAGTGCTGGTATATTTATACCTTGAAGGTGTCTAGGAATGCCACTATTGACGTAAAAGTCGGACAGAGGAACGTCATGAATGAACCCCTAAGGAATAGATGTTCATGTATACTTAATCAGTTATTGGAGAAATCAATATTCAAGCTGAGGGAAATTCCTAAAGGCTTAAGGGTCTGGTTTTCCAAGAAGTCGCTGTGTCGTGGATGGACGGATGTTGGTGGCCATGCCTGTATTTGGTTTGTACGGACAATGTCTAAATAAGGGCCGGATTTCTGTGTCCAAATAAGGGCAATGTGAATTGTACCTATATAAGGGCATAAATCGGGAAACCTATATACGGAATCTAAATCTGCACACAACACTATGGGAACAGTCCAGCCCGAACTGTCAGGCCAGGACCTCCCTGGACTGGAAACAAGCATCCAAGGACGGGTTTCGGGGTTTCATCCCTCATCAGCCAGGATAGCTTGACTCCAATGGCATGGAGAGCACGGGACCCACGTCTGGGCATACCCATCCCACTCGGGGTGACAAACGCAAAAAGTACAATTAATGGACAGAATACAGAACAATGTCATACATTCACCCCAGTACAGAGATCTGGGCCTAAATCTGTTGGTTTTTTTGCTCCCCATGTCATTCCAATTTGAACCCAGCCATCTGCAAATCAGTCTTGACCCTGTGCCTCATGGGAACAGTCCAGCCCGAACTGCCAGGCAAGGACCTCCCTGGGCTCGAAACCAGCATCCTAGGACCGGTTTCGGGGTTTCATCCCTCATCGACCAGGATAGCTTGACTCCAGTGGGATGGAGAGCATGGGACCCACGCCTGGGCATACCCGTCTCACTTGGGGTGACGAACGCAAACAGAACAATTGATGGACAGAATGCAGAACAATGTCATACACTTAAGAACAGCACCCTCCCTGGTGGACATCAGAAAGAAACTGGCTATTCGACAGACCTCGCACCCCAGAGCCCAGCTAGCCCCAGGGGTGACAGTGCTACGCTCTACAAATGCTGATTGATTGATATGTTTTGTAAACATAGATCATTTTTGCTCTCTCCCTTTCATGCAGTGCAGCGCAGGAGGTTCCCTTGCTGTGCTGCATTGCATGAAATAATAGCAAACATTCCCCCAAGGCTCTCAGCTCATTACTGCCTGTGATAGCTATTGAGGACACCTAAGACGGTAGATTCTGTTGCATTCCGGTGTTTGTAGTTTTGATGATGCCTTTACTGCCGATCTGCAGCCATGGGCAGTTGTAAGTTAGAATGTGGGCATGGTAGAGTCAGCCTTCCGAATTTTCAAGGTCAGTAAACTGAGCCCCTTTAAATAAGGTATTGGGGAAATCATTTACAATGCTTAGAAATGGCAGACGTGTGGTATAAAGCACTGTGTAAAAAAACTATATATTATTACTATTAGAAGTCACACCTCCAACACTTCCAACTTGTAGTAACACTGACACTGGAACAAGCCCAGCATCAGCTAATGAGCATTTGGGCCTCAAATGTCAGTAGCTTGTTGTTTTGACACATCTTCCACTGGCACATTTACATGCTTGAGTCAAAAAGAAGCAAGTGAATATACATGGATATCCTTGAGCTTGCTTGCACTCATAAACCTCTGAGGAAGGCAGGTTCTGGGATTGTTACCTGACCCAGACTTGTTAGACGCCTAAATCCAGTCCATCCACCCTGCTGGGTCAACTACTAACTTCCCTCTTCCCTCTTCCCCTTCTTGCATTTACCGTTGTTATGAAACCATAGTTTAGGATTACCGTGACCTGTACCTAGTCTAAGACCGCTGTGAGGCTACCATGGTGCAGTACTTAATTTGAGCCGGTGGTTTCTGGTGCGCGGCACCTAATTGTCAACACCGGCACTTATGACAGTGTGCCGCATGGTGGTACTATTTGTCTAATTTAAAAATGATCACAGCATCAGTTGTTTATTTATTCAATCTACATTAAAGATGACTGATATCCGCCGCCCAAGCAATTCTTATAGCTTTGGGGGCCGGAATAGTCTGAATCCTCACACTTGTAGCAGTGTGATGGTTTGTAGGTGTGTTGGTGCTGTCACTGGCAGCGCTGGCAGAGGCAATGTGTGGTGCAAGCTGCAGTGACCCTGGCACTTTTTTTTTTTTTACAAATTAAGCACTGCCTTGGTGGCTTGAAGCGGTTATTAAACCCTAAATAAAAAGTGTATTTTTGAACCCTAGAGAAAGGATTTGGTGTTTCAATCCTCCCTCCACAGCCGTAACCTATAAAGAAATTCTGTTCAATGTGATGGATCTCTTGCGGGCTGGGGGATGTGGTCGCCTCGTATGAAAAGCAAAACGTAATAAAACCATGGAAACATAAATATCAACTTTTTTCGGGTTGCAAAAACTGTAGTAGTTCGGCTTCAAAACTGACAAACAGTGTGTGTACTGCCGAACAATAGCAGAACAGAACTGGGTGAGAAATGGACTAAACGCACAAACTAATCAAAACAGAAGGCACCGTTGAGAAATGTCAAAGTAACTTTAGCACAAACATGAAAAGGAGATAATGGAACGAGGGCGGTGCTTCGGGTTCTCTAAACCCCTCCCCCATAAAGTAACAGGGTCGGTAGAAGGAAGGAACCCACCCCACTTCCTCCCTCACCAAAAGCATTTTTTGTGAGATTGATGTGTACACATTTTTGTCAAGTACATTAGTGTGATTGCAATCGATGCTGACACAAAGACCCGTGGCTGGTGCGCTAGGCACTTTACTGATTGATTGCTCCTTTGCTGTTTCTAAACTGTATCTGCTTTTCGGTGTTGTCACAGTTCGTGGCTCGGACCGCGAATACCTCTGATCCGCGGCAAGAGGCGATTTGTGCTCAAGGGATAGAACTTGTCCAAGTCATAGTCGCTCGGTCGCCTCAGGCCAATGCCGAAGGAACTGTGTCAGCAGTGTCTAATGACTCACACGCTTTTTGTGATCATATGTCATCAAAGTGCATGATAGGCTGCTTACACGTGATTTATACTCAGTTTTGATTGCTTCTTGCTTTATCTTGCTTACTGGACCAAGCCTCGATTGTGGTTCAACATAAGCAATTCGGAATTATCCGCACAAAGTAGGCTCCTGCTGTGAACTCATAACAAAGCTACGTCACCACCTTTGATTTACATTTCTTTTAAATCATGATGTATAGGAGGAGGGATCCTAGTGGCGACAGGACGACGGAGGGAGAAGTGAGGGCAGATAGATAGAGGCAAGTTTGGGGTACCTGGTCTGAAGGAGCTACTTTTTATTTTATTTTTTATAAATCATTCCAGTTGCTTGTTCTTTCTCACATGCTGCTCTCCCCCCAAAAACTCTCACCTCTGTTGTTTCTGCTTCGCATGCCCGCCCACTCCTAACCCGCTTCTTTATTGCTCTCAGCCCCACACGGACCCTAAAATGATGTTTATTTATTTTTGTCAGAAGGTCTGGCAGCAGCCATTTGCTGCTGGACCACTCTGCATTCCAAAAAACTCTTTGGCATGCCTCTGTTGCTCTCCTATCTACTCCCCATTACTTTTTCTCGACCCCTGCCCCCTCCCTCCTTTGTTGGTCCTCCACCCCTCATGCACCTTTCATTGAAAATTTTTAATGCAAATTTTTTTTTTAGGGTCTTGCAGCTGACGTTTGCTCTTGGGCCACTCTGCATCACAAAACGAATTAAATTTTTTTATTCATTGATCCAAGTGGCATCCGCCATCTTGGATCAGACTTCCAAGATGTCCG
This sequence comes from Triturus cristatus, assembly GCF_964204655.1. Lineage (NCBI taxonomy): Eukaryota > Metazoa > Chordata > Amphibia > Caudata > Salamandridae > Triturus > Triturus cristatus. Next base: position 408,761,692 of record NC_140585.1, on the reverse strand, counting down.
TTGAGTAGGGAGCTCTGGCCGGGAGCTCCTGGGCGATGGATCGCCTTTTTGGCAAAATTTCCCTGAAAATAGCCCATCTTGACTCCACCACACCCAGAGATCGGTTGGCTGCAACACTGTGATTCTCCAGTGCCACCTACCTGCCGTCCCCGTGGGTGATGATCCCAAGTGATGAAGAAGAGCCGTAGATAGCATCAGCGGAGCTGCGCCATCACTGCTGCCGAAACTAATCCACTGCCCTCAGCTGCCGGCACCTCCCCATACTACACACGGTGAGTGTGCACGGTCTCAGAACCCCCCAGCACTCCAGGTAGCCTCACCTAGCCACTCACGGTGCAGGAGATCAGAGTGGAGTTGGCGGCTGTGGATGTTCTCCTTGAGGGGAGAACGCAGCGCTGAATGCATGAGGTCTCCACTGTTTGCTGTCACGCACCGCTGGATAATAGACGGTGAACGGGGGCACTGCTGATGACCCTGGGTTCCCCTGATGTTCTGGTATTGACGGTAGGGGGCTCCGATGACCTGTCCCCCCACCAGCCTTAAACTCCCTGGGTCAGAATGCACTTGCTGAGCACAAGATGGCGGAGTGCTCCTCGGCAGCGCTTGCTGTTCAACGGTAACTCCGGTTTCCCTCCTCGTTCATGGATTTTGGCCTGAATTCATCACTATTCGCAACAAGGCAAGCAACATACTAGACACTCTTCTATTTCGGTATCTGTGGTCCCTATTTGTTCAGAGGCTCGCTCCAGTTCTCAACTCTCCATGATGCGCTAATCGTCAACCCTGATGCCCTTGAGGTACTGTGCCAGTGCACGCAAACAGCAGACATTCTACTGCCCTCCGCCCTCCCTTGGTGCTGTGACTGCGTCCCCCCTCTGACCCTACTTAATGGAACTCTGCTCTCCAGGTTTTTTGGGTCTTGGCTTGGGTGCATCTTGCCATTTTGAGATGGTTTCCTTTGATGCCCACGACCCGGAACCGCCATTTTGTTGATTCTTGTCCTTTCCTTCGATTCGGTGGACTCCATCCTGCCGACCTTCAGACATTTCTCTTTTGCTGGACTGCCTTATATCTTTCTCCCCCTCCTCTCACCAATCTCAGCCTCTGACTCTTCTCCCCCCACCTCTCTCTACCCCTTTTGATGTTTTATTCCTCCGTTCACTCTGTACATATGTAATATATAATTGTCCAAGCCTAATCGCTGGTAAAATGTAATCCTGAGTAAATTTACTATTTGTATATGTATATAAATATATATATATATATATTATCTACTGGTGGTCGCCAGTAGCTAGTTATAGTTAGGACCGTGTTTCCATAGGAAATCTGAAAATTCTATTTTGAATAACTTTGGCGCCGGTTGACGAATCCTCGCAAAATTTTCAAAACTAATGGGGCGCTCCACTCAGCTCCTACCCTGAAAGTCTCGGGGTGATTCGTCAAGCGGGGGCCGAGAAAAAAGGGGGGTCCCAAAACGCATTTTCCCCATGCATTTTTCCATAGGACCTTTAGTCGAAGGTACAGCCCGAACGGCTGAACAGAATTACTTGAAATTTGGCAGAGAGGTAGTCCTCAGGTCAGGCATGTGCCTTTTGCATGTATGGAGTAAATCTGTTCAGTATTTCCTGAGAAAATTGCAGTTAAAGCACATAAATATCTATAGCCGCGAACCGTGCGCGCACCCTAACGTGCGCAAGCGTAATTCTGATTGGTGGTTACATGTCAGTCAACGTTCGAATCGGTCGAAATCAGGAAGTGTCGGCCACCATTTTGTTTGTTGTGGGTGCAAGAGTGAAAAATAGAGGTGGCGAACGTGAAAAGGGGGCAGGGTAGAGAGTTCCTGACCCCCTAGCCTTTGTCAGGGGGTCCCTAAAGGACCCCAAAGGGTGAAAAAACATTTTTTTTTTTTAAAATCGCGGAGTGTGCGCACCGTGCGCGCACGGTGAAAAACCTTACAAAAATAAATAAATAAATAACATACATAACTTAGAATTTTAAAAAACGTACAAATTCACTTAAAAAACCATAGGTTTCACACACATTATAGTTAGGAATTAGAATTTAAAAAACCTTGCAAATTCACTTAAAAAACCATAGGTTTCACACATGTTATAGTTAGGTGGACATTTCACTCATAAAAAACCAATGAAATTCCCCCGTTATAGTTAGGTCAGATAACTATAACTCGCGCGACCGCCACTCTATCACAAGGATGATGTCATCAGTGATGTCATGAGTGATGCCACTGACCATGTCATGAGTGATGTAATATGTGACGTCATGAGCACTGGATTGCGGGCGCGCGAGTTATAGTTATCTGACCCAACTATAACGGGGGAATTTCATTGGTTTTTTACGAGTGAAATGTCCACCTAACTATAACATTTGTGAAACCTATGGTTTTTTAAGTGAATATATATGAATATATATATCTATATATATATTATATATATATAGAGATATATATATATATATATATAAATATATAGATATATATACCTCTAACCACTAGTATATGTAGTAGACCTTTGTACTTACTACTATTCCTATGTGATCTTAGAGTTTATCCGTTTGTATCTCTTCCTTGAGTGACTTTAAAACTTGTATATTTGCAATTTTTTCTGTTTGTATCTCTTCCTTGTGTGACTTTACAACTTGTACAGTTGCAATTTTTTCTGTTTGTATCTCTTATGTAATTCATGTAATCCAAAGCCCTTATGTAACGCAACTGGTTCTTTTGTAAAGCGCTCTGACATCTTCAGGTAATGTTCGCGCTATATAAAATCGCATTAAATAAAATACATTTAAAAAAAAAATCAGTAAATAAAAACAATGGGACCCACTGTTTTTGTAGGTACGCATACGTCACCACAGCTGTTTTATTTTTCTCTTTTGTTTTGGCCGATGCATCACAGGTTCAGCAGAAATCATTTTGTTTTTTACCGATGCTGCACACCATCAGCAAAAAGTCAAGACCTAGTGGCTTTGTTTGAACACCTTTTGGCTATGCCAATTCTTGTATACTCTTTTCAGTATGTAAGAGAAATAACTGAGGTTCATATATAACCCAAATACAGTGAACAGTTCAATTTTTTGGATGCAACAATTCTCACACAATTTTTTTTTCTAAGTATATTCTTTGGCAAAAACATAGTCGTATGAATTTTCACTGACAGTCAAAGTTTAACAAAGTCGGCAAACCTCTAGAGGGGAGAATTACCATTTAAGTTGTTCCACAGCAAAGTCATCACCCCCTAAACAAATGTAAGCACTTGTGAAGAGCTTTAATGAAAGCAATATGTAGTCATGAAACTTCTTATTAGAAATGAAGATTGAGTAATACATAGGGTGACCAGGCGTCCCAGATTTGTCAGGACAGTCCCAGTTTTTCACCACCTGTCCCTGCAGATTTCAGCAAATGTGGCTGATGTCCCAGTTTTCTGAGAGGACCAGCTGAAAACAGTAGGAGGGACTTTTTATTTGTTCCAAAACAGGACTAGCAAACAGTTCTTGCCAGAAAGCAAATCCAATTAGCAGGTAAGATACTATTTCTTAAAAATTGCATTTTATTTCCTTAGTACCTCCTTGTCTGTGTTTCTTTGTTAATCATCGCTGTCATTCTGTGTCCTATGGCTGATGTAAATGTATAGTCATTTTTTCTATTTTTGCGAAATGTCCCGGTTTTTGGTTTTCAGAATCTGGTCACCCGAGCAATACAATGAACAAGCATTGGCATAGCCAATAGGTCTCGCCTTTGGGACCTTATAAGTGTTTAACCATGCAACAGTTGCATAACTAAACACTTATAAGGTCCCAAAAGCGAGACCTATTGGCTATGCCAATGCTTGTTTTAACTGCTGCAATCTATTGAAGCCTCACGGAGAACATCAAAGCGGCCCTGCGGCCGCGAAAGTGATCGCGATCAAACATCAAAGCGGCGAAAGTGAAAGTAATCGCGGTAAAGCGTGACGCGCGCGCCCGCGCACATGCACTGTAGGTCTAGGCTGGCCTGGTAGCACTTTTTGGAGCCCTCACAAAATGTCTCGCCAGACCAGCGCATGCGCTGGGTCAGGCGAGACCTAAAAATGCAAGGACAATGACATGAAAAATAGAGGGACTATATGCACCACAATGCTGCGGAGCTAAATAGAAAACACTCACCTTTGCTACCTTATGTGTTGTTTATTCGCGTGCAGCCACAACTTTGTTTATGTCCATGCCATAAATAATAAGGAAATTCTGTGGCCTTATTTTTTTATTCCCTCTCTGATACTATCTCCCCGTCCTGCAGTGCCAATACGTCTACCTCCATCAGTGTGTGCGCGACGTGGTGAGAGCCAGGCAGCTAAGGACAGAGCAGGAAAACCCCCTATTCCCCATCTATGAAAATGTGAATCCAGAGTATCACCGAGGTAAGTGACAACGCTCTTAACGCTGCCTCCATTTCCTGTCACGGTGGCCGCCGCCATGATCGTTCAACCTTTAACCTTCGCGCCTCCATTTCCGTTTCAGATGCTGTGTATGCGAGGCATTAGAAGAACATGTAGCAGTTCGGAGTATCTAATGGGATGAAACGTGAACCACATCGATGCTTTTGTATCTGAGGCACTCCAGCGGTGCCTAACATTTCTGTTTTATGCTGTGTATAATTTATTTGACATGCCACTTTGAAGGGCTATGTATAATTTAAATGTATTTGATATTATTGTATATAACTGTATTGGCTGTTACCACTATGTAAATATGTATTTTTTCATAATGTTTAAAATTAAGCTTAAGATATACTTATTTTTCCACACTAAAGATTTTTTTAGAACATTTTATACCTAAGCTATTATAACCACAGTAATTAAGACATTTAGAGCAAAATGTTTCTGTCGGTTGCTTACTAAATATGAACTGTGCTGCAACCACACTGTTGAATGCGCTCAGGAAGTTTGTGCTGGAGTCAATGCCACCTGCTGTGAGTGGCCATTTTTAGATGTATAAAATTGGACTTGGAAGCCATTGTAATACCCCAAGTGAATTGTGGATCATTACTTCCCCAATTTCAGACGTCTCACATGACATCATAGCAGGTTGTAATTGGAGGCAAAAATATTAGAAATTAAGTTATTCCTCCAGACAATCAGCTATTAAATCATCAGTTTAAAGTCTTAATTATTTGGCATGGAGAAACAGGGGCGTTATGGTCATGCTAACCCCGGGGCACAAAAGCAAATAAAACCTCCAGGAGTGTGATGCTTATGCACAATAAGGGGTCCGCATCTCAAGAGAGTCTCCTGGGCGTCTTGCCCATGGAGCTTCTGGGGCACGTGTTTAAAGATTGCCATTAGTGGAGTCATGCATGCAAAGAGTCCTGGGCACAAGTCTCAATCCTCATGTCAGTCAATAAAGGCTCCTGAAGAAACAAATGTGCACCAGAGAGTATATCTTTAGCCCCCTACACACTTTGTGGTCATCGTGTTTCTTGATGGCCACAGTCGATAGATGTGGGGAAGCACAGTGCAGCAAATGTAGAGTTAAGTTAACATAAATACCTGCTGATTCATCATGGAATACAGTTGAACAGAAAGGTCATAATAGGCCATGAACCACCTGTTGCTGAGTGCCATGATTTAACAAATAGAGAGTTCAATATATATGCCCAGGTGAATGGCTGATTTGTTATCCACTCCAATTATTGTCCGTATCTGCCTGGACATGGTCTCTTGTTGGCAAAGTGCAGTAGCCAAAATCCAAATGTTGAATGTAAAAATGCAATAAATGGCAAAGTGATATACAGCAAAAAAAACAAAAAAAAACAGGGCTTGTTAAAAGCCAGCCATTTGTAAGAGGAAGCAAACGTTTGGAGAGACAGGGCAATGCTGTAGACGAAGTGAGCACCCAAGGTGCTAAACAGGTGTAAACTGGGTAAACAAATAAACCTCACAGTCTTATTCTGATTAACCCCAGTGCACGAGCCACAATGCTGTGACTGTCTGTACTTTCTGTAACTCTGTTTTTGTATTTTTGTATGCTCACATTGCCCTAAGAGCACACTGAAGCAGCTGAAAGGAACCATGTTAGTGCTACAATAAGCACCTACATAAATAAAAAAGAAATACATAAAAAAAACCAAGAATCTTCATTCAGTACTGTGTGTTTGTTTTCACCCACAACGAGAATGGGTATCGGGTGGCAGCCGACGGGAGGGGGGTCTGCCCCGAGGGGTGATTGGGAGAATGGGTCAGCCCGGAGTTAAAGTGGGCTTCAGGCGAGCTACATTTGGGCTCTTTTGTGTGCTTCATGTAGCACACAAATAAGGTAGCCATTTTAGGTTCCCCTATCATTCCATTTTCTGAGGCTAACACGGTGGTTGGCCCGATAACGTTTTTTCCCTTTCCACATGATTTGCCTTCCCTTTTTTCTGGGTCTCTAGTATGTGATTTTCCATACGTATGACCAGCTTTAGCATTTGTTTTTAGGTGTGCAGGTTTTTTTAAGTCTTATCTGTTGTCGCTTGAAGCAGTTGCTTGGCGGTGGACCGTCAAGTTGGCATGATTCTAGAGGAAGGTTATTGTTGTTACTGTAGGTGAGTAGGAAAATTGGGGGGTGTCAAACAAAAGTTAAATATGGATAAAACAAGGAAATTAAATGTTTAAATTAAATGTTTTGTTGTAGGAATGTAGATAGTTAGATCAGTAATAGATGTTAGGTTAAGCGTTAGGAGAAGAAAAGGTTAAATATCAATAGGAGGTTAGAATTTAGGAAGTTGTAGTATGAAGAGGTAAAAAGTGGAGTAGGTACTTTAGAGGTGGGAAATTAGCGATGGTAGGAATTTTGTGTATAGCTAGGTTTACTTTTGTAAAAGCAGGGCCTAAGGTTAGGATGTGATGCGCAGCCTTTTTCACACCAGTTATGACTCCGTGGTATGTACTGCCCCCCATTTTGATTCAGTCAGTAGTAACATAATAATGCATGTGTCTTTGTATTATGCAGATTCATTCAGTGAGGTATTTTAATTCTAATATGAGATGTTCATTGTTGCCCACCTCAATGATACTCATTTTATTGAACTCGAGAGTATGAACAGCAAGGTAGATCGATGAGGATGCAAACCTGTGACCATAGGATCAAACACAGACTCTTATAGGTGTATTAGCTCACCGAATCATCATATCTGAAAGTGACTATTAGTTATGGATTCCTCACCTTAGAATTATCCCCAGGCGTCAGACTGGATCTGGAGAATTTTTTCCTCAGCAGTACCCCTGTGCGTCGTAGGTGGCGTCGGTCGACTCCTCGCTCGTCGTTGGCGTCGTGACCGCCTGAATGACGTAGTGGTATCTACTTAGACGCCGCCCCTGCGCGCTGACGTCAGTTCTTTCTGTTTCCACGCCAGCCAGCGCAGATCCGGAGAGAGCGGTACCCCGAGTCACTTTTTGACTCTCTTTTTGCGACTTTTTGTCGACGTCTTTTCGAGTCCTCACGACTCCTGGTGCACAGGGATGTCATCACGGCAGATCGGCTTCAAGCCTTGTGGCTCCTGCCACAAGCTGATCTCAGTGACGGACCCCCATCTTGTGTGCCTATGGTGTCTGGAGCGCGACCCCAACCCGGAGTTGTGCTCTGACTGCCAGGCCATGGCCCCAAAGTCTTTGCAGGAGCAGTCCCGAATGCTTCTGGAGGCCCCGGCAGTCAGCTCCATGTAGTTCGAGGTCCCAGTCAAGAGGGAGGTCGCAGGACCGGTCGTGGAGCCATTACCACCACTCCTTGTCAAAGTCTTCGTCTTCGGGTAAGTCGAAGCACAAAAAAGAAGGCGAAGAAGCATTGTCGCTCTTCGCATTCTCCCAGTCTGTCGGTGATGCGGGTTGCGGAGAGTGGTCACCTGGCTCTACCCACGGAGCCTGTTGGGTCGGCCCGAGCCTCCCTCCCTTTCTCGGAGCCGGGGCGACCCCTGCCCAACTTTGTAGCCTTTACGAAGCCCTCCACTCCATCTTTGGGTAGCCCGACTCAGACGGCGCGCCCTCAGGCCCAGCGGACTTGGCTGGGGGCTCTAGGCCTTCGATGCTGGCGGCTTCGACTCCGGTGTTGCAGGGCCCCCGGGGATCCAGGCCTGGATCCAGATCGGGGCCGGTTGACCTTGAGACACCTACTCCGGCGCCGAATTCATTGGCCCCCGCCTCCTCCGACGCCGGTGGTGTCCCCAACCGACATCGACCCCAGCCTCCCCCTCGATGTGGACACGGAGCCGGATCAACATCGACCGATGTCGGGACCGGCGCCGACCATTATTTTTGTACTCCAGTCCTCCCCTGGGGTTCTCTATCGCCCTGAGTGGCTTCCAGAGGAGGGTGAGGAGGACTGGGAGGGGTCTGTGGACCCTCTGGCAGACCAGTTAGAAGAACTGGACTGGAGAGAGGAGTTGGGTGAGGCCAGTGGTCTGGACACTCCCCAGACCTTTGCATGCTATCTCCTCCTATCGTGGCTACGGAGGTGGGTGCATCATATGCAGTGGTGTTGCGTAGGGCAGCTGAGGCCTTAAACCTTGAGCTTCCTATGGTGGCGGTCAAGACTAACCTGACCGAGGTGCTTCAACCGGCAGCGCCTCTTCGGAGCCCCTGCTGCCGTTCAATGAGGCCCTCACGAACATCCTTTTGGGCACTTGGTCCAAGCCCAACACAGGTGCTCCTGTGGATAGGATGATTGCCCGATGCCACTGCCCGGCCCCAGGTGACCCCATTTTCCTCTCCCAACACCCCACCCCTGAGAGCTTTGTGGTCCAAGCCTCGACTTCCAAGGGCGCATTCCCTACCGCACCACCTGATAGGGAATCGAAGAAGCTGGACCGCTTTGGGAAGAATTTTTTTTTTCTCCAGCTTAGGTCTGCGGTCAGTGAACACTGCATGTCTCTTGGGCCGTTATTCCCACTCTGTGTGGGACACAGTCGTGCAGGTGCTACCACAGTGCCCGGAGGAGGCCGGGGCCGTGCTCTTTTGCGCAGTTGCCGAAGTGTTAGACCCAGCGAAGTTCGCCATACGATGTGGGCTGGACACCACCAACTCGCTGGGCAGAACGATTTCAATGTCAGTAGCCCTGAGACGCTATGCCTGGCTGAGGTCCACTGGCTTTTCGGGTGATGTCCAAGCTACGCTTTTGGACATGCCCTTTGATGGCCGTCGCTTGTGTGGCGACAAAGCAGGCAATGCACTTGAGCGTTTTAAGGACTCCAGGGCTACGGCCTGCGGGGCCCAAGGGGGCCTCAATTCTACATCTCACCCGCGCAGTCTGCTTTTTGCCCCTTTCGTGGCTACTGAAGGGGTGCCCCGCCTTGTTCCGTCCAGAGCCACAGGACTGCGCAAGCTGTCCAGCCTCTACACAGCCAGGGATGTGGGACCCACCGTTGTGGGTCTGGGGGCCAGCAGGCGGGCCAGTCCACCAGCACCCCCTCTGCAGCAGCCTCCAAGCCCTCCTAGTCTGACCTTTCAATGCCACAATTCACCAGTGGGCAGCAGGATTCGCCATCACCTCCCCCACTGGCTCAACATCACGTGGGACAGGTGGGTTTTGCAGATAGTCTGAAGGGGCTACTCCCTCCCCTTCGAGACTACCCCTCCGTCCATGCCACCTCAATTCCATCACATGTCGGAGGATCACTTGGTCCTTCTCCAACAGGAAGTTGCGGCTCTCTTGGTAAATGTAAATGTATGTGTCTTGTAAAGCGCACTGCTGCCCTGAGGCGTCGTGGCGCTGTAGACCGCTGGGAAACCCGTCCTGGCTATCCCTGTGAGATGGTCCCTCCTGGGTATCTCCAAGGTGAAACCAGGCATCCCCGGCGAATGTGGGGGGCCGTTGTGGAGATGAGGCAAGCTAATGCCCAGAGTTGCCGAGTGTGATCCCTGGTTAGAGTAGGCACCGAAGCGAGAATTATCGAGTCCGCTGGCCCTGGTCCACGACCCTGCCGCGTCGGGAATTGAACCCTGGTCCCGGGCCGTCCTCTGCTTCCGGGTCTGCTGCCTCTAACCAGTGAGCCACACCACTCCACCAAGGTCAAGGGAGCCATCGAACGAGTTCTTGCCCCAGAAGTAGTTCCTGGTTGTTATTCCCACTATTTCTGGTGCCCAAGAACGACAAGGGCCTGCGTCCTATCTTGGATCTCAGGAACATCAACCGCTTCCTCCGGAAGGAGAAATTCAAAATGTTGACACTGGCTCAGGCCCTGTCTGCCCTCGACCCTGGAGACTGGATGGTAGCATTGGACTTGCAGGACGCTTATTTTCACGTCCCCGTCCTGCCAGCTCATCAGCGTTACCTACAGTTCACGGTGGGCCATGGGAACTTTCAGTTTACTGTGCTCCCCTTTGGCCTTACCAGCGCCCCTCGAGTGCTCACAAAGGTGATGGAGGTGGTCGCAGCTCATCTGCGCAGATCAGGGGTTCCAGTCTTCCCCCATCTCAACGACTGGCTATTGAAGGCGGGCTCGCCCCAGGCTTTTGTCTCCCACCTTCAGACTACGACTGATCTCCTGCATTCGCTGGGGTTCACCATCAATGTGCCGAAGTCACACCTGATTCCCTCTCGGAAGCTCATTTTCATCAGAGGGTTCTGGACAGAGCACAGTTTCGGGCTTATCTTCCCGGGCAGCAAGTCCGGGATATTCAGGCTATGATTCCAATCTTTCAGCCTCTATGCCGGGTTTTGATCTCACTGACCCTGAGCCTACTTGGCTTCATGGCCTCCTGCATCCTGCTGGTGGAGTATGCCAGCTGGCATATGTGGGCTCTGCAGAGGGACCTAAAGTTCCAGTGGGCACAGTATCAGGGGAATCTTTCAGATTGCGTCCAGACCTCGGAGGGCACTGCACACTAATTGCTGTGGTAGCTAACAAACTAGGATTGGGTCAACGGTAGGTCCCTCTCCCTTTCCCAACCAGAGTTCACTGTGGTGACAGATGCCTCACTTCTGGGGTGGGCCAGCCACATTTGAGATGCTGAGATCTGAGGCCTCAGGTCTCCGGCGGAGTCCGGGCTCCACATCAACCTTCTGGGTCCTTGGGCGATCCATCTTGCACTGAATGCATTCCTTCCTTCTGTCAAAGGGAGAGTAGTGCAGGTGTTGACGGACAACACCATCGCCATGTGGTACTGCAACAAACAGGGCGGGGTAGGGTCCTGGACCCTATGTCAGGAGGCACTTTGTCTCTGGAAGTGGCTGGAACATTAGGGCATGTCTTTGGTGGTTCAACACCTGGCAAATTCTCTGAACGCCAGGGCGGACAAACTCAGCTGCCGGTGCATGATGGATCACGATTGGCGTCTTCCCTCGGAGGTGGTGCAAGGTCTCTTTCAGCAGTGGGGAGAGCCTTGGTTAGATCTATACGCCACCGAAGAGAACGTGCAATGTCAACAGATCTGTGTGTTGGAATTTCCAAGGCGGCACTCGCTAGGCGACGCTTTTCATCGCCAGTAGAGTTGCGGTCTTCTATACGCCTTTCCGCCTATACCATTCTGCCCAGAATGCTGAAGCAGATCAAGCATGACTGGGCCCAAGTCATTCTTGTAGCCCCGGACTGGGCATGAAGAGTCTGGTATCCTGAGCTTCTACACATGGCCATCGATCCTCTTATCAGTCTGCCTCTCCGGGAGGATCTTCTGTCGCAGCAGCAGGGGACGGTCCTCCACCTGAACATGTCCAGCCTCCACCTCCTTGCGTGGAGATTGAGTGGCGACAGTTGACAGCTTTCGACCTTTGTCCCGAAGTCTGTAACGTTATCTTGACAGCTAGGCGTCCCTCAACCAAAACGGTATAAACCTGTAGATGGAGCAAATTTGTGGCATGGTGCGCAACAAAGGCTGTGGATCCCCTTTATTCTCCCCTTTCAGAGGTTCTCCTCTTCATTCTTTCTTTGGCCCAGCAGGGCTCTGCTCTGGGCACTCTAAAAGGCTATCTTTAAGCCATTTCGGCATTTCTTCGGCTGCCTGATAAGCCTTCTCTTTTCAAGTCCCCTATTGTAAATCGCTTCCTTAAGGGCATTACTCACTTGTTTCCTCTCCTTTTCGTAATGCCCCAGTGGGACTTGAACCTAGTTCTCACCTACCTTATGTGGGCTCCTTTCGAGCCGCTGCATAACTGTCCCCTCAGACTCTTAAAACTGAATTTTTAGTTGCCATCACCTCTGCTCACAGGGTGAGTGAGATTCAGGCTCTTTCTTCCAAACCTCCTTTCCTGGCTGTTCATCCGGACAAAGTTGTCCTTCGCACTAGACCTTCTTTCCTTCCCAAAGTGGTTAACTCTTTCCACATAGGACAGACCACCACTTTGCCCACCTTCTTCCCGCCCTGCATCTTTCTAAAGAGGAGGAGAGGCTCCACCGTCTGGATCCAAAACGTGCTCTTTCCTTCTATCTGGATCGCACAAAGCAATTTCGGGTGGATGACCAGATCTTTGTTGGCTATGTGGGCACCAAGAAAGGTCGGGCCGTGAAAAGCAGACCATCTCTCGATGGGTCGTTCTTTGCATCAAAATCTGTTATTCCTTGGCAAAGAAGGAACCTCTAGTGGGACTGCGCGCCCATTCCACCAGGGCGACGGCAGCCACTACTGCTTTGGGACGTGGAATCTCTCCTAATGACAACTGCCAGGCAGCCACATGGGCTTCATTAAACACGTTCACCAAACATTATTGTCTGGACAGCCAAGTCCGGAGAGACTGCTTCTTTGGCCGTTCAGTTCACCAGGACTTTATGGTGTGAACTTAGTTCGCAGACCCACCTCCGGGGTTGGTATTGCTGGGGTATCGATTCTAAGGTGAGGAATCCATAACTAATAGTCTCTTTCAGATGAACAAGTTACTTACCTTCGGTAACAATATATCTGTAAGGGATGTATATTAGTTATGGATTCCTCACCGCCCCACCCATTCTCCCCGTTCTGTGAACTGACTTCTAGGGTAAGGGACTTCCTTTCAGGGCCCTAGTTTTTGTGCACCAGTGGTCAGTGTCTTGCATGGCTCTACACTTCTGGTGTGGAATGTCATGTAAAGAACTGATGTCAGCGCGCAGGGGCGGCGTCTAAGTAGATATCGCGATGTTATTCCGGCGATCACGACGCCAACGACAAACGCGAAGTCGACCAAAGCCACCTACCGACGAGCAGAGATACTGCTGAGGAAAAAATTCTCTGGATCCAGTCTGACACCTGGGGGTAATTCTAAGGTGTTGAATCCATAACTAATGTATGTCTCTTACAGATATATCGTTACTGAAGGCAGGAGGGCTTTCCTAGAGGTGAAAAATGAGTAGAAATAGATGACAGTCACTCCCAGATCTGAACTACATTTGGAAATTACCACACAAATATTTAGACACATTTCATAGAAATTAGTGGGATGCACGTCTGAAGTAGAAACTATTTCTGTTTCATACAATGCACAAAGTTTTGTGTCCATATAAATGTGATCAAAAGCTTGATTGGATTAATTTTATCCAGTGTCGACTCCTAGCATATAGACAGACTGTATCATAGGTAGGCTGTTCATGACACTCTGTCTGTACTCAAAGAGAGAATGAAGTGGAGGCAATGTCTCGTACCAGCAATGTGGTAGTAAAGTCTTAATTATGGCAAAGATCCGTTCCAGTGTCTTCAACAATAGTGTAAGCCATGTGGGTTACCTGAGAGATCCTCGCTATTGCAAGTTATGTTTACATCAATGTACCTCAGGTTATACGTGGATAATATACACAGTACCGATCGATCTCACATTCCAACAGCTGCAAAATTCAGTTGACCTCCTTCAGAAGGGAAAACGTTGTTGATGATAGAGGCCCAGATTTTCAAAGGTTCTGCATCGGGTTTGCTTTACATTTTTTACAGCAGAGCCGACACAAAATCCTGTTTGGGATTTACAATCATTGCAATTGGCGATTTGCATTGCTTTGTAACAAAAAGATGCTTAATGTACTTCATTGCATCACTTTGTGTCAGGGGGCTTTTAATTGGTGTTGCATGGGTGTTCCAGTGCATCCATCCATGGATTTTGATGCAAATCCTTATCTACAAAGATTACATCATACAGGTGTAATGAGGAGAAATATCTTTATTTTTTTCTTGTTTTTTCCTCTTTGCACATGTGCTGCATTCTAAAACACATATTCATAGAGTGAATAGCATTAAAGCATAGTTTTCTCAAGAAGGAGTGCCTTCTGGCATAAAAACTATCCAGACTGCAATACAGACACCCTTGCACTATGACGCAAGAGTGCCTGCAGAGACCAGAGTTATGCCATTTCTTTGTAGACGTGGAACAGTTCTACTCTCTCCAGTTCATGCAATGCAGAGCAACAACTTTGCTTGCTGCCCTGCTTTGCATGAACTCTTAGTAAATCTGTGCTAGAATGCAAACAAAATGGAGCTCATTTTCCTCTGGCTGAACAAACTCTGAAGAAAATAGCAAGCTACTGCTACTAAAAGCCTGGTGTGGTTATTGACAAGAGACTCAACATGTCTTCCTGGAGCAGATCTGAGAGTATGCAGGTGGGAAGGTAGGGAAGAGGCTAGCCAGTAGAGGGTAAAATCATGTAACATTTATAGTAGGTAATAACTTTCACATGAATCACAGTGATAAAGCTCAAAATTGTGGGGCTTCTCATCCGAATTTGGTAAGAGGCCCCTAAAATAATGCGAATGGTGACCACCTCAGTGATACACATTGGCATTGATACTTCTGTGCTCTGCCCTGTCTGAAAATGCACACAAAAGGGGGGTGACAGTGTGTTTGTGTATTTATTCACAAGCATCATAAGCGCCTGAATTTCCAAACTAATTTCAGTGAAGGTAGGTTAATAAAATATTCATTAACGTTACAAAAAACCTTAGAAACTCCCTGAAAAAACAAAGGTTAATGTGATGTTATAGTTAGGTATAGAAATAAAAGACTGCCTTACATTAAAAACCTCAAAAATCCACAGAAAAAACAAAAGTTAAAGTGGCAATATAGTTAGGTGAAACTGTCAGTTTAAACATAACATTTTTAACATAAAGAACACTAAAGTTCATCAATTAAGGTTACTGACACCTATAACTCGTGCTCCTCGTAGCCCCTCTCCTTTTTAGGTCTCGCCTAGCTTTGCATCGCAAATGCGCTGCCATCGCTTTGCGAGGCATGCAGTATATACTGTAGTGTGGAAGCTTCGTGGAAGCTCCGCCCACTTTCTGCCCATTGGCTTTTGTCTTTAATGCTGCCTTCCGATTGGTTTGAGGCTTGTTAATCCCTCCTCATCCATCATTTGTATCCTTCCGCGGCTATTGGCTCCTTTATTCCTGACACTATTTTCTTTTAGGTCTCGCCTAGCGTTGCAGCGCGAATGCGCTAAAATCGCTTTGCGAGTCATGCAGTATATACTGTAGTGTAGAAGCTTCGTGGAAGCTCCACCCACTCTCTGCCCATTGGCTTTTGTCTTAAATGCTGCCTTCCGATTGCTTTGAGGCTTATTAGTCCCTCCTCATTCATCATTTGTATCCTTCCACGGCTATTGGCCCCATTGCTCCTAAAACTATTTTCTTCCCTTTCTCCCACCCCACCGCCCCTTCCCTCAGTCTGTGATTTCTCACCCTCCCCCGCCCCCCCACTCCCGTTAGTGTTTTCTTGCCAGTCAGCACTTGCGTTTTAATCTTTATTATTGCCACCTTGAAATATGCGAGTTCAAGATACGTGCTGTACAAAAACTTCTTGTATTTAATGAACTAGATTTTAATGTTACTCTAAATATAATAAGACTCGGCAACATTCGGGGTGTGCATGGCAACTGACGCCTCATAGTTCACAAGTGGCATTGTTGTCGGGCAGGAGGAGCAGCAGTGTTTTAACTCATGGTTAAAACAAGCACTTTTAATAACTTCCTCTCATTCAGTGCTATCATCTTGTGTACTGAGGTGACGCGCTAAAGAAATGCACTTTTTTGAATTCTGAAGAGTCATTATCGCACATTTACATCATGTTTACTGTATGATTAACATGCCGATCATTTTCACGGCTCGCCCACTGGCTCGTATACACTTGGCTTGCCTCTGGCTGGCTCTACCTGTTAATTAATATATTGGCTCGCGCACCTCTAACAAAAAGAGATGAATGGATACATGACAGTGAGCACGGTAGATGGTAGAGAAATAGACTGGTGCAGACAAACAGACAAAGTCAGTCTCCATTGCCTCACGTCAGAATCATCACTTTCAATAACCTGGAAATCTGCCGGCAACTCCCGTATGCCCCAACCTCATCCCCCTAACCTATTATTAGCAGAAGCTGCAGATTCTGAGCTGTGCCCTACTGGTGCAGAAGAGCACGGCAGAGTCTGTAGAAGCGCTGGGATCCCTAGCCTCTCCGGGCGGGCACCTAAGCCTTCCGGGTGCCTTCATACTCAGGATAAATGAATGCATTTTGTTCTGTGCTTTATTCTCCCCTCTGTGAGCACTGTCTGGTAGATTAAGCTCTGTGTTAATAAACACAGTCAGAGAGGTGGTTATGTACAAACACACAACAGCCACAATACCGTACGTTTTGAACGTGTAGTTAAATACCTGCTCATCGAGTACCTCATTGGCTGATCATTTCATGGCACTACCAAAATTACATTTGGACACATTTGTTCAACTGTAAAACACTCCCTTCTATGGGTAATTTACCAACTCTGGGCTTTGGGGTTAGGTAACCTACTGTGGATGCTGTGTAAAAGAGTAAATACAAAAATTAATGCAATGAAACTTAGAAACCAGTACTGTCTAAAACAGTGTGAAAACTGACACGCATTCTAAAATTTTGTTAGTTAATGTCGAGCAATGTACTCTTAATATCTTAATGAAATCTGCATACTTTTAACCAATAGCACCGGGCGACCTTTGACAGCTAGGCAATGAATACATTTTCATGTACCCATGAAGCCCCCCTGCCCCCGCCCCCATGGGAAACTTCATTGCCTCCCAGTGTTTGGGGGATAACCAAGACGCAGGAGAGTGAGTCAAATAGTCTAGAAAATGAAAGAGAAGCCGGTATTCGGATTCACATGCTTAGATCCCCATTGCGTTGGTTAGTCTGTAAGCACTACTTTTATTAATGAGTTTTGCATTAGTAAAGCACCACAGTGTGCATGTGTGGCGACACTTCACCCATGAGGTACGTGCCAAGCAATTGTTGACACAATCCACACTTTGCATCTTTTTCAATATATTTATTACGAAGTTCAGGACCTTTACAAGGGATTTTGCACACTACATACATTCACTCCAAAAATAAAATGTGTAGGTAAAAAACATTGCCATTTACAATGTCAATAGCTCTAACTCACAAATGCGAAAACTATTTGCATTGCAAATGCTTGTTTGTCTAAGTTGTTAATCAAGACACGTGCCCACCTTATTCCCTTATAAGTCATTCATATTTGTAAGCATAAAATTGTTAGCTCTGCTTGATTTATTTCCAAGGATCTCCACTGTACCCTGAGCATAGTTACCTTCTGGAGAAGGCGCATGGACAGCCTGCTCTGTAATTCGAGTCTGCCAATCGTACCTCTTGTTCCAATTGCTCTTTATGTGATCATCTCTAAGCCTCTGAGTAATTTTTATTACACCAGAGTAATTGGAGTAATTTTGTTAATTATGTGTTACTCGTTGATGCGGAATTACTGATAATACTGGAATTATATCTCCTCATGTAATTAAGAGTTTAAAAAATCCATTAAAAAATCCTACAGTGAGAGCACATTTAGCAAGCTCTAGCAGCTGCTTATGCTGCTGTTTATGTTCTGGTGCATTTTTTCTTAGACCAACATGCATCCTTTCATCCAGTTGGGCTGATAGAGGGCAAAATAGTGCTAAGTTGCAGAAGTAGTCTTCTCTTGCTACACATAATTATGCAAGTTACACCCACCCCTAGTCATCTCATCTTCCTTACAATGGTCCTCAGCCCAGTGGAGTGGCCTCAAAGGCCAGATAGCTTGTCATTATCTACTAGGCACCCCTTCCCCTGCCATTTCTCCCTCCTCTGCAGCTCTATTCTAGCCACTGCGGTGAGCTTTTTCAATGCCAGGTGCTTTTAAAATGTAATATAATTGGCAGCACACCATTCTAAATGTACAGAGACTGTTTTCTATAATTTCAAGATGGCCACCACATTGCATGATGGAATACAGTGGGCATATGAAAAGTATAGAAAATATTGTTTTCTACAAGATGACTGTCAAAGTGGCATTGCAATGTCACATTGCATGACGCAGCATGACAGCCATCTTGAAAGTATATAAACAGTGCTTTCAATACTTTATGCCGGATGGCAACAACCATTGGCAAATCCAATAGCTTACCTGTTTAAAGTAGACCTTGGAAAACTTAAAATTATGCTGTTGTTATTCTTGTAATTTGGGGGATTTTGTAGTATGCTTGTTACACACAATTTCCCAAATGACTCCATTACACCATGAGTACATCGCCTTTTGCAGCAAATTTATAGCATGGGAACAATACAAACAGCCAGAACAAGCAGCTGTTGTTTGTGGCGAATGTGATGTTTGTGCTGTTTTATCTTAGCACAAATGTTTTCTTACATCATTGACTCGTGGACACATTTTGTGCTACAATACAGTGCTAAGTGACAGGTTGTAAATTTGCCTAGTTGGATGCAATTTTGCATAGCTTTTCCAAACTTTTTCACAGTTGCATGAAAGCAACTTTGGGAAATTTTGCACACCCCTGATTTAAAGACAGGTTTTTTTGGGGATATTTAGTGTTGAATGCAGTATTTGACAGTGGAATGCTAATTCCCCCTCTCGGATTTATATATTGGTATATTTTGCATCTTCATTCTTGCCGTTTGTTTCTTGATTTCATTGATGATTTAAGATTCCCACATCTTTATAAATTTTCCCAGTCTGCAGTAGATTTTCAGACACTAAACTGTGCAATGTATCCTTTACTCTGAATACTCCGCTTTCGTTGATGAGAATTGTGCCCAAAATTCCTTCTTTATTAATCTGACCAATGCCGTTTTTATTTCCTTTATTGCATTAATTTTTTCTTAGTAAATTTGTGTGCCCTGTCATATCCATTACAAAGTCATACAAGTTATGTTCCTTCCACCTCCTATACATGCATAACATAAACTGGTGATGTAGTCTATTGTTAGGGTATAAGTTTTGAGTGATAGAAGGTTGAGTAGCTGAATATGTTCAATAGCATAGAAATAGCAAAAACTGTTCTCAGTTGTAGCAAATAAGTGTAATCAGTGTGGTGTATGGTATTATAACTCTAAGTCAATGCCATTCAATTAGGAAATTGTAAGTATGTGTAGGTATTTACACACCGCACACCTAGCTGTGAAGCAACAGAGTGCTACATATTACGTGAGGGTGCAGGAGACAATCTATGCAATCATGTACATCAACTGGGAATAACACAAATCCATTTTACACACAGTTCAGGCACAAGTAGATTAAATTATTTTCCCAGAATCACATGATGTTGATTCTATAACCGGGTCCGGGATCCAAACTTAGGTTCCCAGGTTCCAAAGGCAACAGCTTAAGCTGCAAGGCTACATCTCCTCCTCCTTCGATTATTCTCCTTGGAGTCCATAGCTTTTAATGCTTCTTGATTTTTATTCACACTCCTGTCAGATGTATAGATCCCACTGCCTCTTCAACGGGATCAGTAAAATGGCCCATTAGACTGTAAAATTATGAGTCTCCTCATTTGAAAAGATAGGACAGTCCTATATCTTTATGTGCTGAGTAAAGACAAAGAGCGGCAGCTAGGCATACATTACCGCACCACCCAGTATGGTCACATAAAGAGTTATAAACTAGCCATGCTGCCCACCTCAAATGACCAGCTGCCTCATGGCGACAAATTAGAAATAATTGAACCATGGCTGGTTGATTCACAATTGAATGTTTGACCTGATGAAAATTGACTTGGGTGCCACTGGCTCGAATGTATAACTACGGATAATCTACTTAAAAAATTGAAGAAACCTTTTTGGAGTTTTGCCTGGAATTTGGCGTGTTCCTTCTTGGCTTGACTCGTACTCTGTTGAATTGGTGCCCTGAAGAAGCCCTTGTATTTGGGCGAAACGCATTGGCGGCGTCTGTATATTTGAAGGATTTTGAATTTTTAGAGAAGAAGAAATAAAAGAATAAAAGACTTATCTGGTTCAAACTGAAAACTTTGGACTCTGTTCTTAGGATTATGATTATGTTGCCTCTCATCATTTTTATATTTATGTGCTGAGTCTCTGCAGTCATAGAGATACTTCCTGTAAAATACCTGTCTCAAAAGCAGACAATCATAAACTTACACAAAAGTGTAAGTTTACTTTGCAAATCACACCCCAAGTCACCAAATGCAGGTTTTCTATACATGTACTCTAAGTATCAATGAGACAACATTTTCTGAAATTATCATATAATTTAGAAAATCACCACACTTTCCTAGTGTGCTTAAAATAGATTTAAATCTAACGGTTCTGTATGTAGTCCTTAGGCACATTTAACAAAGTGATGTGATTTCTAAAGACACGCAATGTCAAACGTTGTTCTCTGTGTCAAATTTGAATTTCTTACTTTCTTACTCTGGCATCTCTGGAATACGAGTTTTAGAAATTGGGTTCCTCGTTGACTGGGGTATTAGCAGTAACCTCAATCCTAGTCAGGGTAAGTCACTGTGAGAAACTACGTTGTTGATTGAGGTGTGAGCCCTGGTCAAGCAACAGACACAATCCGTTGCAAGGTGAACCACAAAGGATCACTAAATTAACCTGTGTGTAACCCTGGGTAGCTTGGCACAAAAAGCAGTCAAGCTTAACTTAGAGGCAATGTGTTTATGCAGTACACAAAAAGTAATAAAGTGAAAACACAATACAAGAAACCAATTTAGAACAAGAGTGCATTTTAATCAATTATTTGACACCAAAATGACAAAAAGCTAATCAGTAGAACCAGAGTTATGAATTTTTTGAGTTTATGCCTCAAAATAGCACCTAAAAGATGAAAGCGCCAGATGTGAACATCTGATCACATTTAGCACCACAGCCAAGGGTCCAGGAGTGTTTGGAAACCTCTTGGGGGTTCAGGACTCACTCAGGCTGGGTCTAGGTGCAGGTTCAAGATGGTGGGAGCTTGTAATGTCCCTGTGGCTCTGAACAGTAGGCCAGCAAACTAGCCCTTGGACTCACTTCTGGAAGTCCTGGGTACAGGTGATAAAGCAGAGCTGACCTCTGAGGGTTCAAGGCAGGCTCCAGGCTGCAAAGCAGTCCTTTCAGATACAGCAACAGTCTGGCAGAGTGCACAGCAGCAGGCAGTCCACTGAGAGTCCTTCCGCAGGTCCAGTAATCAACTGAAGTGAGGGTCTGAGAGCCCTATGTTTATACCCTGGTACCCTGCTCCTAGAAGGTGGGAGACGTTTCTGGAATGGCTCTTTGAAGTTCTGTGAGCTTGCTGCCTCCCCTGCCCTAGCTCCTAGCTGCCTGCAGTGACAATGCAGGGTTGTTAGGCCTATTGTGAGGAGACAGGGCACACAGCCTATTCAGTTGCAAGTGGGGATATGCTCAGCTCCGCCCCTCCGCCAGTTAATTGCTTATTAAGGCTCAGCTATTCCCACTAGTGTATGACTTGTCTGGGAGGAATTGACAAAGTCTAACTGTCAGCTACACCCAGCCATGTGATCCAAGACAGACTACAGGCACAAAGGGCTAAGAGCAGGAAAATAGCAACTTTCTAAAAGTGGCATTTTCAAAGTTTTCCTATTTAGGAATTACAGCTTATTAAATGTAGTAAGGAATCCCCAATGTTATCCTGCGAGGGGTAGGCCTCAAAGTAGTGAAAAACAAATTTGGGAGTTTTTCACTATCGGGACATGTAAAACTTAAAACTTAAAAGTACATGTCCTACCTTTTAATTACTCAGCACCCTGCCCCATGGGCTTCCTAGGGCCTACATTAGGGGTGACATATAGGTAATAAAAGGGGAGTTTAAGGCTTGGAAAGGGGTTTTCAATGTCAAGTCGACTTGGCAGTTGGACACCGCATTCAGGCAGAAGTGGCAGGCCTGGAACATGTTTTTAGATGCTACTTAAGTGGATGACACAGTAAGTGCTGCAGGGCCACTAGTAGCATTTAATTCACAGGCCCTGGGAATATGATACACCGCTCTACGATGGACTTATATGTAAATTAAATACACCAATCAGCTGTATGTCGATCAATCCATTTTTAGGGGAGTGAGCTCAAGCACCTTAGCACTGGTTAGCAGTGGAAAGTGCACAGAGTCCTAAGGCCACCCGAAGCAAAAATACAGGAAACGTTGAGGCAAGCAGGTAAGAGGTTTGGGAGATGACCACTCCTAGGGGTGACAGTTATAACAAGTGCCCCTCCACCAGCTGAAAGTGGGGAGAACTACCCATCCTCCTGGGAGTTCTCAGCACTAAGGCAAAAGAACCTGGATAGACCATCAGCATTAGTGTAGTGTGAACCAGGCCTATGTTCCACCATAAAGTCCATTCCCTCTAAGTAGATGGCCCACACAACCATTTTGGATTCTCACCCCACATTTGCATTAGCCACCTTAGGAGCATGTGGTCTGCCCGAATCTTGAAGTGAATCCCTAACAGGTATGGTTTCAGGTTCTTCAGTGCCCAGACCACAACAAATGCTTCTCTCTCAATATCACTTCACCTCTGTTCCCTGGGAAGTAACCTCCTAGAGATGAAAGCTACAGGTTCGTCTAGCCCCTCATCATTAAACTGTGAAAGTACTGCCCCTATGCCATGCTCTGAGGCATCTGTTCAATGAATTCTTTGGAAATGTCAGGGGCTTGAGCACAAGGGCTGTGCACATGGCCTATTTTAGAGAGTCAAAGGCTTTCTGGCAAGCCTCTGTACAGATCACCTTTCTTGGCTGTTTCTTGGAAGTCAGCTCAGTCAAGGGGCAACAATGGTGCCATATCCCTTGACAATCCTCCTATAATATCATGTGAAGCCTAGGGAGGCCCTCACCTCTGTTTGAGGTTTTGGGGGCTACACGTTACCGCTTGCCCACTAGATGTCCCAAGCACACCAATGACCCCTGCCATATCTGGCACTTACTGGCCTTGATAGTCATGCCTGCATTCTGCAGAGCCTGAAGCACTTCCTGGAGGTGAAAGAGGTGATCCTCCCAGCTGCTACTGAAGACAGCTATGTCATCCAAGTAGGCAGCACTGAAGGCCTCCGTACCAGACAATACCTGGTCCACCAGCCTCTGGAAGGTGGCTGGGGCATTTGTCAATCCAAAGGGCATCACTTCAAACTATGGCCCTCTGGGATGGAGAGGGCTGACTTCTCCTTTTTCCCCTTCAGTAAGGGCAATCTGCCAGTAGCCTGAGGTTAGATTAAAAGTGTTCGGGAACCTGGCAGCCCCTAACCTATCAATTAGCTCATCAGCTCGGGGATGGGGTGAGCATCAGTCCTAGTGACTGAGTTGAGATACCTGTAGTCCACACAGAACCGGAGTTCTGGGATGTCAACCGGTCGGGCAGCTTTTGGTGCCAGCACTACAGGGCTGAACCAGGGGCTACTGGAGGGCTCCATCACTTCCAACTCAAACATCTTAGAGACTTCCTCTTTGATGCTGGCCCCCACTTTGTCAGACAGCCTGTATATTGTGTTTTTTACAGGGGGCCTGTCTCCTGTATCAATGTCTTGGGTCCAAAGATGTGTAAGCCCAGGAGTGAGGGAAAACAGAGAGGCAAACTGCCCCAACAATGGAAGACAATCTCTCTGCTGTTCTCTGGTCAGGGTAGGGGAGAGGCCCACACCTTCCACTGACCTATCTTTCTCTTTTGATGACAGGAGGTCAGGGAGAGGTTAACAGCATGGTGACCGCAGACCTTTCAAAGCGGGGTTTGAGACACTTGATATGGAGGACCCTTAAAGGGTGTCATGGGTCTTATGATCCACCAAGTAGGTAGCCTCCCTCTTCCTCTCAACTCTCACAAGGCCCAGTCCAATGATCTTGGAGGGCCTTGGGCTCCACTGGCTCCAACACCCACACTTTTTCCCATGGCTGGAATTACACAGAGGTAGCCGTCTGGTTATACCACTTCTTCATCACCTCCTGGCTGGACTCCAAGTTCACTGAAGCCTTCTTTCAGAACTTGGCCATCTGGTTCTGGAGGGCTAGCATGTAGCTAACTAAATCTTGTGAAGGCTTCTTGGGAGCTTGCTTCCAAACCTCCCTAACCAGGCTGAGAGGTTCACTTACAGGGAGACCATGCAGGAGCTCCAGGGTTTTGGTACATCCCTGTAAGCAAAGAGTAGGAATTCTAAGAGGACGTCTCACTTCCGCCTCATGGGCTCAGGCCGGCCCATAATCATGCCCTTCAGTGTCCTGTTGAATCTCTCCACATGCCCATTTGTTTGTGGGTGATAGGGTTTGGAAAACTTATAAGTAACTCCACATTGACTATATATAAGCAGACATAAAGTTGGTGCCCTTTCAGTCACCACTTCTTTGTGGAAACACACTCTAGTAAAAATCCCCATTAGGGCCCTAGCCACTGTGGGTGCAGTTGCAGTCCTCAGAAGTATGGCCTCTGGGTATTTTGTTGCACAGTCTACCAAGACCATATAAGCCTGTTGCCCGAGGCAGTCTTTAGGTCCAGGGGCCCAATAATGTCAATACCTACCCTTTCACAGGGGGTGCCAATGGCGGGTAAGGGACACAGTGGAACTTTCATCTTTCTCCCTGTCTTCCCAATGACGTGTCAGGTCAAGCAATTCTTGCAGAATGCATCTGAGGACACCTTTATCCAGGGCAGGTAAAAGAGGGGAGCAAGCCTGGCAAAGGTCTTGTCCTGCCCTAGATGCCCTGCCAGGAGAATCTCCTGAGCCAGCTCCAGTAGGAAGGCCATGTATCATTGGGGAACAACCTGTGCCCATTTTACCCCATGCACAGGTGCCTCAGACACACTGTACAGGAGGTCATTCTCACAACAGATGCAGTGATCTTCAGAGTTATTACCAGCTGCCTGGGCCTCAGCTTGCTGTCTCATGCCCTCCAGGGCTGGGCACTCTCTGTGTGCCTTGCAGTACTCCTCTCCGGTGAGCCCCCTTCTGCTTGCCATCCAGCAACCTCAGGCAGGTCACTAAGGGAGGCAATGTCCTCTATAGTGGGCTTTAGGGTATCCTTCTCCAGCGCCCCATCCACCTCCTCTAGGGGACACTTAGGGCTGGCTTCCCATGTCCCTTGCCCTTCCCTCTCTTGGCAGCTATCTGGGCTGTCTTTCCAGGCTTCAGACCTCTTTGACTCCTTTTCTGGGCAGCCATGGACCTGGTGGTCACACAAGCACACTCAGGCAATCCCAACATTCCCAGTTGTGACTTGAGATCCACTCTCTTTCAGACAGTGTGCTGAAGATCTTTCCCTAGAAAACAATCCACAGGCATGGCAGGGTGCACAGCAACTTTGAGAAGGCCTGAGACCCCCCCCCCACTCAAAGGGAACTAGAGCCACAGGATAGTGGCTATTCCGGTTGTCTGCTACTACAACCTGGTGTAATGTTTTGTGAATCACTTGCTCTGAGGACACCAGATGACACCTCATTTAGTCATACTGGCTCCTGTGTCCCTCAGAGCCTCCACCATCTGCCCATTGATGGTGGCCCACTGCCTATACTTTACAGCATTGGAAGGCAGGTGGGCATTGGAAACCATCTCCTTGTCACCCAGGGATACTAGGGTAACCTCACTGACTCCACACCTACTAACCGGAGGCATCTCGTCCCCGAGCACAACACTTGCCAACCTTTATCTCCAGTAGGAGACTGTGTCTGCTTGGGGCACTTAGAATTACTCTTGTAATGGCAATATGTGTTACACTCATAGCACTTGAGGTTAGAATTGTTGTGATTCTTGTCAGAGAAGCCTTTCTTCAGGTGGCCAGATTGGGACTGGGACCCTTTCCCTTCAGAACTATTTTGGGTGCCTTGAGAGGGCTCCTTTTAATCTCCCCCTCTTTCTTCTGGCAGGAACCCTGACCACCCTTTGGGTGTCCCTCCCAGATGCCTTCTTGGACACTCTAGTGCTTGTCCAGAGGTCCGCCTCATCAGCAAGCATCCTTTGGTCAGTCAACTTGCTATCTACAGGTGTTAGTGCACCTCAGGAAAGCAAGTATTGAACATGTGCTCCCTTAGAATTTGGTTGTACAGCCCAGTATAATGTTCTACCTTGCTGCCACTCACTCATCCCTTCAGTGCCTTACTGAAATATTCTAGAAAGTTCACTCAGGTCTGGGTGGAAAGTGTGTGGCTGCCCCTGAACTTCTTTCAGTATCCCCCAGGGGCAACCTAAATTTATTAACAAGAATGGCCTTCATGGGAGTGTATTCTGTCTGGTTTTCTACCTCTAGTGTACCTCGCCCCACCGTGGGCATATACCTTCACAAGCTACCCCCACAGTAGCTTTGTGAAGGTATATGTGCACCCTTAGAGCCACTTCATATACTGAGAACCACTTGTCAATGTCATCTCCCGCCACACAACTGGACACCAAATTCTTGGGTATTCTGACCCTTCCTTCTCCAGTGGACACTGAAAGTATGCTGCCACAATTACCGCTCGATTCCACCTGTGTGATGTCCAGTTCCTTGAGTTTATGTGCCAACTTTTTCTTCTCCAGCCTTAGTTTGGCCAGCTCCATTTAGAGCTTTCTTTCCTCTTTTTTGTCCTCCACTTCCTGTGGGTCAGGCCCCTGGCAGGCACACTGCTTCCTGCACCGTCCTGGTCATCAAGGGCATCTAGGTCATCTGTTGGGGTCAAGTGGGGCCCTCCTGACAGCTTAGGACCCTGGACTGTGTCCTCCTCCTCTGTCTGTGCTCCTTCCTCATCATTGTCATCCACCTCATCTTCCTCTGAGGTGGCCTGCCATCTCAGCACTTCCTCAAAGGCCTCATGCGGGCTGAGCCTCGGGGTGTTGCCACAGGTTACTTGAGTAACTGACGAGGATAGGAGCGTGGTCACTATAGCAGCAGCTGACACCCGAAGTTGCAAGGAGCCGTCCACACGTGGGCCAGCAGTTCAAACAGACAAAAGATTTTGCCGCATCCCTGCACTCAACCCCCCAATTAAGAACAGGACGCGGAGTGGATACGCTGCACCCTAAGGCTAAGCCTGGTAGCTAAGTTACTGCGATCTTCCCAAGTCCTGAAGAGGCTTAAATTAAAGTGGGGCCGAACCGCGTCGACAGTTCCCTTAGAAGGAGTCATCCAATCTTCAAAAGATAAATAATTATATGGACACATAATCAAAAGGTTCTGGGCAGGATTGACCACCAATGTGACACCATTCAAGGACTACCTCCTATGTGGACTGTGCATTAAATAAGGTGTGCAACCACATCTTGCTTAAAACTGAAAGAAGTCTGAAGACAAGATTGATTGTGTTTTAGTTGTCACTTTTGTGTTGAGATTCTTGGTGATTTCTTTCCTTTCTCTTTTCTTTTTTCCCATCTATTTTTAACATACACTCATGGTTTTATATGTGAGGAGGGAGGATTACTATGCCATAATGAAGTAAAAAATGTTTAATGTAAATCATACTCACATCCCAGTGACTAATTAATTGTGTTAGCTCACTTTGCCACCCTCGTTCAGACACAACTATATGCAAATCAGTCTGGATATGCCCAGACTTGGGCCCCTTGCTCACTTTGCCACTGGATTCAAGCTAGCCTGGGTGATGAGGGCTGTAAGCCCGAAACCGGGTCCAGGGAAGACATGGCTTGGCAGTTTGGACTGGACTGTTCCCATGAGGCACAGGGTTAAGACTGATTTGCATATAGCTGTGTCTGAAGTAGGTTGGCGAAGTGAGCTAAAGAACGATGATGGATTCAACCCTGATCTGTGACTGGGGTGAGTGTCTTAAAGGTTTCAGCGCTCCATCCATCATCCCCTTGTGTTTGCTTTGTTCGCCCTAAGTGTGCAGGATATGCCCAGACGTGGGTCCCTTGCTCACTTTGCCACTGGATTCAAGATAGCCTGGCTGATGTGGGCTGTTAGCCCGAAACCTGTCCCAAGATGCTTGTTTCCGGTACAGGGAACACAGGGCTTGGCAGTTCGGGCTGGACTGTTCCCATGAGGCACAGGGGCAAGACTGATTTGCATATAGCTGTGTCTGAACAGGGGTGGCGAAGTGAGCTAAAGAACGATGATGGGTTCAACCCAGATCTGTGACTGGGGTGAGTGTCTAAAAGGTTTTAGCGCTCCATCCATCATATCCTTGTGTTTGCTTCAACTACTTGGAGCATTGCTGTTTTAATACTGCTATATGATCTGAACCCCAATTAATAGTCTTGAAACAGGTTATTCCTGATGATATGCTCTGGTAGCAGGATATCGACTGCCTTCTCGATGATTTTTCAGAATATGGAAGGTGGGTTTTTTAGATGGAAGATGGCATGGGTAGCTGAATCAACTATTCATTTTTTAACAGTGGAACGGTCTATCTGGTCTTCAGGCTGTTCTGGAAGGTGCACTTGGTTGGTGCGGCATTTACAATGTGGAGGAGGAGTGTGAGGGCTTCTTGAAGAAACTTGGTGATGAAGGAGGGACGCAGTCATCTTTAGAAGAGATGGCTTTTAGCAAGTTCAGAATGTTGGTGATGCCTGTGTCGGAGATAGTGTTGAAGGATGATCAGTTAGTGGTGTGGCAACTGGATAAAAGTGATGGGGTAGATGGCAATCATGAATTGGTGGTCCTAGATCAGTTTTTGTTGAATTTCTTTTTGAAGATGAGGCTGTTGGATATTGCTGGGATTATGTATTCTGGGATGGGGGTGACGCACTTGTTGACGTCCTTAAAAAGGTTTGTGCTTCAGCTAAATGCTCCCTTGGTTGCAGTTGGTAGCTTTAGCCATGGTGATATTTGAAATATGGTTGGAGCAAAGTGATTTCAGAAAGGTAAGATCATCTTTGCATTTTGATCTTCTCCATTTCTTCTCCTATGCTTTCAGTATGTGCCGGGGAGAAACCTCTCATAGAGTTAATTCACATTTTAGCTGGTTGGTGTATATATCATGTATATTGCAGACAGTTGCTGGTTCTTTATATCCTGTTTTCACTAGATACATATCTGATTAACTTTGTATTATTCTGAAGGAAACGCGTTGTTATGCAACAAAAAGAATCAACTGATTGCTTCACAGAGCCACGTTCCTAAACTATTGAACATTCCTAATATCACAGAAATATAATCAGGGAATGGCGTACTCTCTGCAGATAACTAAGTGTGACCTGGAAAGGTAGGTTTCAAAGGGAGCATTTCAGCCTTCAAAGGCTAATAAAATGTGGACCACAGAGTAAGGTAGTGTATTATAGTGGGCTGCAAATTGAAAAAAGCAAAACAGCACTTCCAAACAAATAACAAATCATTAACACGTGTGGCCTCGGTTTACCAAACAAACTTTTAACTAATGAATTTGACAAAGTATTATAGGCACCATGGAAATAGTTAAAAGAGGGTGCTGTCCTTTGTGTGTAGTGTGTGTGATCCTTCTCAGTGAATCATACACTCAAAGTCATTAGAGAATAATGCAGCAGTACAACCACATTATGAAAGTAAATGCAAAAACAATTTAACCTGGTTGTAAAAATGCATAGTGACATTGTAGCAATGAAAGTAAATGAAATGGCAATGATAAAGTCAACAAATTAAAATGCAAATTATTTAGTATAACAGCTATATGTGCAATGATGAACAAAAAGATTTAGAGGAAAATGACACACGTTTTTAATGTGCAAACTGCACCAATAGCTATTAGTAAAGGCCACAGAAATGCTTAAATAGAAGAATTATTTAACTAAAAGTAAACTCGATATTGCTGAAAGGTGCACAATGCAATTTAGAAGCTTAACCTTAATGTGACATGCTTAGAAACATTTGTCATAACTGCAGAATGTTCAATTTAACAAATGTATTATTTTTACTAAGCAACATTTTATCTGTAATGACTAAAACGTCCTATCTTCTCATGCTTCACATAAAGCTTGAATAGAATGGTTGTACATTTTACACAATTTGCTTGTGTTAAATGAAATGTATTTCCTAACAGTGATTTTGCAAGTTGATTTTTCTCTTCTTTAGCATAGTTCAATGTTCAACCAATTAAACATTTATCAAAGGTGTTTGATGCCTATGATAAAAAAGGCTTATGAATAAAGAGCCACATACTTAAGATGTCTTTAATAAACTTTGTGATAAATGTTTGCATGCTCCATGGTATTTTGTGGGAAAGGTAGAGCTGAACCTGCTCACAGACGAGTGCTGCCACCTGACTGGACGAAAGAGGAGAAGTTTCCCACAAACTTTGCAACATATTTTCTTGTCTTTTAAATTAGTGTGTGTTCTTAGTGTAGACACATACACTTTTCCACCACTCCTTGCCCACTCTCTCACTCCTTCCCTTGTCCTCGACTGATCGTTGTGGCTACTGCTGCTTCTGTTCGTCGTTTGCATATGCGCAATTTTACAGATTGCTACTGCTAAAGATGTATTGACTAATTTGAATAAAAAGAAACTTACTAATCTCTTAATGAGAAATAAAACTTTAAACCTACTTCAAACTCTAATCATTGACTGAACTTATAATCAATGTTGTGATTTAACTTGTGGTGATGAAATAGCTCCTGGATCAAAACAGAGCGACAAAGATCCATCACCTGAAATGAGATTTCCATGGAACAAACCAGTGCAGGAACAGGGCTTGACCCTGTAAGTGAAGAGAAGTTTGAACCATATTATTTAAATTTCACCCCAAATCCGCGCTATCAGCAGATAAATTGATCAACTCTGTGAGCAATGGCACAATTTATATGATGCTGTGGGTTGAGGATCCGGTGAAATCAACTGGAAGAGCAAAGAGTGTGGTACCAGCACAAACAGGGTCGATTGTAAAGCATGAGGAGGAGAGACAGGGAGCAGAGCGCCACTGGTGTCAGCAGCAATAGGGTTAAAAGAGTAGAAACAGAAGCAGTTTGATTCAGGACAGAGGTGAAATCCTGTCTGTTTCTTCTTTTGAGTGGTATATCTATTTATAAATTATGATCCACCAGGAGATGTAACAACCAATTGTTTGCGAGCGACAACATATAAAAAGCCGTGATAATCTGCCACATCATGCAACAACTCAACCTGCCTAGGCAACACCAATAGCTCCTCAATGTCATAGCCAGCATCACCAAGCACTTTCCTCACAAAACACTCTTCAATACATAGATGTGGAAACTTGAAGCTCCCAACCATGAAATACGTTGCTTCAGCACAAATTATCAGTATGAGATGCCCTTCTTTTTTTAACAGTGATGAGACATTTTTCAGGGCACTGCAAAACCCCTCTTCGTCTGTCACGTGACATTCCAAACAATGTGGTAACAGCAGGCAGTCGGCCAGAGGCAGCGCAGTAGGACACAACGGGTTACTTTTGCTGACATCATATTTTAGAACTTGCTTGATTTTGGTTTGGAATATGGTTTCCTTCTCAATCCATGCTTCCCTAAAAAAATATAAACACTCAATAAATCTCATGTGTAAAACCACATGCAGATAAACAAGCATCAACAAAGTCAATAGGCCTAACTTTTTTGTGGCAATGGATACAAACACTGGTATCCTGAAACGCTTCTTGCTGCGAATAGCACAATGAAGGTAGATCAATTTCTTTTTTTAAAGGTGGGGATGTATAGTAAAGCTAATGTTTTGACTAGAAAAATCAGTAAAATCTAACTATCTAGACACTCCATAATAGTATAGCTGTTAAACTGAAAGACTGTTCACTTTTTGATAGAAAGCTGGAAGTTGGTACAGACATTCGCCTTCGTAATAGTAATCATATAAGAGCACGAACCTTGTCTATGACATCATATAATTTAACCGAAATCCAAGATGACCAACTTCCGATTTGCGTCAAATGTGGCCCAAAGGTTCATGTGTACACATCAGTGCTGGTCATGTGTATGCCCATGTTTATCTAGACTGTGACGTCATAAGTATAAAGCCAAAATGGCTGCTTAAAGCATGTACAAAACTTTAAAATTAAAATCTTTTATATATTTGATGTCTATAAATATTCATACTTATTGACCAGTATCAACATTTATTAATATGTATTATATATTAATATGTACCTTTCTTTTTTTTCAGATTCAACACGTCTTCTGTACTGCCTGAAAATGAGTAGCGTGTCGAAACAATACCTTATTGCTATACTCACACCAGTGGTCATGCTGTCCAGCAAGATGATGTTGTTGCAACAAATTGGTCCACCTGTGTTTTTTTTCTGGAAAGCACTTCAGAAAGACTTATTAGCCCAGCATTATGGGTCTGGATATAGTATTTTAGCCCATAACCTGAAGAGATTTAAAGAATTGGAATTTGTACCTATGAATATCGAGCTAGAACGGCTTTTATGATGGTCTGCTATTGAGCAGACATTAAGGACTAACAATGCAGTGTGGCATAAATCATGTTTTAACAAGTGTGACAATCTAAAGCTGCAACGGGCTCAGAAAAGAAAACATAGTGATGCAGGTCTATATAGTTGCCCAGCTAAAACACGTTCGGAATTTCTAGTTCCGAATAAAATTCCTGAAACAAAAGCATGTTTCTTTTGTAACCAATAAGATACATCTGTATTGCATAAAGTGAAAACAGATGATTTGAATGCTAACGTTTGTCAGTGTCCTGAGTTAGGTAAAGAGAGCACTTATTGTCTTTGATTAGGCTGGGAAACAGGCATTACAACAAAATGTTCACAACGCATGTTATTACATTGTATGCAATTGCAACGCAAGTGCCATTACAATGTACTACTATCACAATGCATAGGCTTTTACCACGCATGCCTTTACAACTAATTCCGTTTTAAAGTCATGAATGGTAAAGGCATAGGCATATGTGTTTCACCTGTAAGTAAAACACACATATATATATGGTAATTTTGGGGTTGAGGGTGGGTTTCGTTTTTTTGGGTGGGAAAGGTCATTTTAGGGTTTAGCGTGGGTTTGAATTTTGGAGTGAGAAGGGTAATTTTAGGGTTTAGGGTGGGTTTTTGGGGTGAGAAGGGTAATTTTAGGGTTTAGGGTAGGTTTGGGTTTTGGGTGGGAAAGGTAATTTTAGGGTGGGTTTGGGTTTTGGGGTGGGAAGGGAAGGGTAATTTTTGGGTTTAGAGTGGGTTTGGGTTTTGGTTGGGAAAGCTAATTTTAAGGGTTAGGTTGGGTTTGGGTTTTGGGTTCGGAAGGGTAATTTTAGGGTTCCGGGTGGGTTTGGGCTTTGGGGTGGGAAGGGTAATTTTAAGGTTTAGGGTGGGTTTGGCTTTTGGAGTGGGAAGGGTAATTTTAGGGTTGAATGTGGGTTTGGGTTTTTGGTTGGGAAAGCTAATTTTAAGGGTTAAAGTGGGTTTGGGTTTTGGGTTCGGAAGGGTAATTTTAGGGTTCCGGGTGGGTTTGGGCTTTGTGGTGGGAAGGGTAATTTTAGGGCTTGGGTGGGTTTGTTTGTTTTGGGTGGAAACGGTAATTTCAGAGTTTAGGGTGGGTTTGGGTTTTGGGGTGGGAAAGGTAATTTTAGGGTTTAGAGCAAATATGGGTTTTGGGGTGGGAAGGGTAATTTTAGAGTTTAGAGCAAGTATGGGTTTCGGGGTGGGAAGGGTAATTTTAGAGGTTAGGGTGGGTTTGGGTTTTTGACTGGCAAAGGTAATTTTAGGGTTTTGGGAAGGTTTGGGTTATTGAGTTTTTGGGTGGGAAAGGTAATTTCAGAGTTAAGGTTGGGTTTGTGTCGGAAAGGTCATTTTAGGGTTCAGGTTTTTGGTTTGGAAGGGTAATTTTAGGGTTTGGGGTTGGTTTTGGTTTTTGCATGCAAAAGGTAATTTTAGGGTTTATGTTGGGTTTTGGGTTTCGAGGTGCGAAAGCCAATTTTAGGGCTTAGGGTAGGGTTGGGATTTGGGGTGGGAAGGGTATTTTTTGGGTTCAGGGTGGGTTTGGGTTTTGGGGTGGGCTGGGTAAGTTTAGGGTTTAGGGTGGGTTTGGGTTTTGGGTGGGAAAGGTAATTTTAGGGTGGGTTTGGGTTTAGGGGTGAGAAAGCTGGTTTTAGAGTTTAGGGGGGTTCGGGTTTTGGGCAGGAGGGGTAATTT
Organism: Triturus cristatus; assembly: GCF_964204655.1. NCBI lineage: Eukaryota > Metazoa > Chordata > Amphibia > Caudata > Salamandridae > Triturus > Triturus cristatus. The sequence goes on along the minus strand of NC_140585.1, from coordinate 408,727,518 downwards.
TAGGGTTTAGTGTGGTTTTGGCTTTTGGGGTGGGAAGGTTAATTTTAGGGTTTAATGTGTGTTTGGGCTATTGGCTGGCAAAGGTAATTTTAGGGTTTAGGGTGGGCTTGGGTTTTTGGGTGGGAAAGGTTATTTTAGATTTAAGAGTGGGTTTGGGTTGGGAAAGGTCATTTTAGGGTTTAGGGTGGGTTTGGGTTTTGGGGTGGGAATGGTAATGGTCATTTTAGGGTTTAGGGTGGGTTTGGGTTGTGGGTTGGGAAGGGTAATTTTAGTTTAAATCAGGTATGGGTTTTGGGGTGAGAAGGGTAATTGTAGGGTTTAGGGTGGGTTTGGGTTTTTGGGTGGGAAAGGTAATTTTTGGGTTTAGGGTGGGTTTTGGGTGGGAAAGGTAATTTTAGAGTTTAGGGTGGGAATGGTAATTTTGGGGTTTAGGGTGGGTTTAGGTTTTTGGGTGGGAAGGGTAATTTTAAGGTTTGGGGTGGGTTTGGGTTTTTGGATGGGTAGGGTAATTTTAGGGTTTAGGGTGGGTTTGGGTTTTGGGATGCGAAGGGTAATTGCAGGGTTTAGGGTGGGTTTGGGTTTTGGGGTGGGATGGGTAATTTTAGGGTGGGTCTGGGTTTTGGGGTGGGAAAGCTAGTTTTAGGGTTTAGGGGGGTTTGGGTTTTGGGGTGGGGCGGGTCATTTTTGGGTTTAGAGTGGTTTGGGGTTTTGGCTGGCAAAGGTAATTTTAGGGTTTAGGGTGGGTTTGGGTTTTGGAGTGGGAAATGTAATTTTAGTGTTTCGGGTGGGTTTGGGTTTTGGAGTGGGAAGGATAATTTTAAGGTGGGTTTGGGGTGGGAAGGGTAGTTTTAGGGTTTAGGGTGGGTTTGGGTTTTTGGATAGGAAGGGTAATTTTAGGGTTTAGGGTGGGGTTGGGTTTTTGGTGGGGAGAGTAATTTTAAGGTTTAGGGTGGGTTTGGGTTTTTGGGTGGGAGGGTTAATTTTAGGGTTTAGGTTTTGTGGGTAGAAAAGGTAATTTTAGGGTGGGTTTGTGTTTTGGGGTGGGAAAGGTAATTTTAGGGTTTAGAGTGGGTTTGGGTTTTGGGTTGGGAAGGGTAATTTTAGGGTTTAGGGTGGGTTTGGCTTTTTGGATGGGAAGGGTAATTTTAGTGTTTAGGGTGGGCTTGGCTTTTTGGGTGGGAAGGGTAATTTTAGGGTTTAGGGTGGGTTTGTGCTTTGGGGTGGGAAATGTAATTTTAGGCTTTATGGTGGGTTTGTGTTTTCGGGTGGGAAAATTAATTTTAGGGTTTAGGGTGGGTTTGTATTTTGGAGTGGGAAAAGTAAATTTAGGGTTTAGGGTGAGTTTGGGTTTTGGGGTAGGAAGGGTAATTTTAGGGTTTAGGGTAGATTTGGGTGGGAAGGGTAATTGTAGGGTTTAGGGTGGGTTTGGGTTTTGGGGTGGGAAGGTAATTTTAGGGTTTAGGATGGGTTTGGGTTTTGGCGTGGGAAAGGTAATATTAGGGTGGGTTTGGGTTTTGGGGTAAAAATGTATATTTTAATTGTATATATATATATGTGTGTGTGTGTATATATGTGTATATCGTATCAGCAAACAACTCCTTCCGTACTCGAATGGACCCTAGGGGAGTGGCGTACATGCCGGCGGAGAAAAACCGGCTATTCAATAATTGTAATTTAACCTGTTCCAGTAAGTACGCTCTCAGGAATCAAAAAGAACCAGAAATGGTTTCAGGAAAACTGCTGTTTATTTAAACACAACGCGTTTCACCGTCTGGCTTGATCACGTGTTAGTGACATCACTGAAATTGCCCGCATATATATCAACACATAACTATGAACATAGAAAGAGGACATCGTAAGTAAAATCATATTCCTCACAAGTTCTTGATGTGAAACAAAATTAATGTTGAATACACATTAAGTTACAGTATCTCTTTGCAGACTCGATCAAAATGACATGTCATTGTAAAAGAAAATGGTCAAATCATGCAATGTTGTTAAATACTAAACAGCAACGTAGGACTGCACATCACAGTTAAAGTCTACTATTGAAGGCATTGTTCATTGTCACCCCTCAATAAAGTTGTGTCTTGTTGCCGTCAATTTATGTGTGCCTTGAATAAATGGCAGTGCACTGCGCATAACTACTAAATAATCTCTCAGATCTAGCGTGTTCCAACAAAGGGTAATCCCGATAAATCTCGACATCGTGTTAGGATCATCCATACAGATGCACACGTGAATTTCGTGTAACATCTCTGTCAAAGAGAAAACTACAGGATCAACCTGTTTGCTAATGACAAGTGTCACGTGTCAGTATTATACCAACCAATTTTCACGGTGTCCACCCAACAGAGCCCTGTTGGCAAGTGCCTGAAATATCCAGTTAATCTGCTTATGTGGCTGGCCAAGGACCCGTAAGTCATTCCCAAAAATTAGTGTGTGTCATATTGTATGCGGTCTGATTTATAAACAGTGTGTCGTGCTCGTTAGACAAATAATAATAAAAAAATGTGAATAAGAAGAAAATAGAAAAAGAGTGCAATAATGCCACTGAAATAGGTGCAGGAAAAGGGGGGGAAAAGAGTGAAGGGGAGGAAATTTGTAGGGATCATGTGGGTAGACCTCAAATGTCTAGACCCCGTCCTCACTTCCTGTAATTGAAACATAAAACCACCAATTAGAATTATGTCAGTAGAAACAACAGCAGTGTATGCTTCTTATATACCAATTACGAACACTGTAACTATACAGTCATGAATTTAGAGGATATTTATATGTATATAATACAAAAAGAAGAAGAGCAGCATCAAAGCCATCATTGAGTTATGATATACAATTCATTCCTTGAGATGTACGGACAATTCTTCTTCCTGATTTAACCCACCCGGGGTCTTAGTCTGAAAGTCAATTATTAGTTTTGATTCTCGTTGTCTCAATTTTAAAACTCTGTTGCCCCCTCTGGGGTTTTTCTCTACCTGTTCTAGGAGGATGAAACGTAGTTATTTGGTATTAGAAGAGTGTCTCTCCCTAAAATGTCGTGCCACGGGGTATTTCTGGTCAAAATTGGTAATGGCTCTGCAGTGCTCCAGTATACGTTTTTTGGCCATGCAGGTGGTGCTGCCAATATACCACAGTTTGCAAGTGCATTCGATGGCATATATGACATACACAGAACTGCATGTCAAGAATTGGGTGATGTTTTTGTTAATCCCGTTGTACGATACTTTTTTTTGTGATACACTGTTGTTGCAAGCCCTTCAGTGGCCGCAAGGATACAACCCCTCAAGACCTTGTATGTTTGTGGGTGGGTATATGGTGACGTCGCTGTGGACGAGCAAATCCCTGATATTCTTGTTTCTGCGGTATGTTATACTAGGTCTGTCTGGCACACTGCCTCCAATCACAGAATCATTTTTTGAGGATACTCCAATTTTGCGTAATAATTCTCTTGATGGTTTTAGAGTCTGACCCAAAAGTCATGATCATTCTCGTGGTTTCCTCCTCTGTGTTGGCTGTAGGAAGTGTGTCAGAAATGGTCTGGGCCCTTTCTGTTCCTGCGGCTCTGGCCAGTGCCTTCTTTAATACCCAATTGGGGTACCCTCTTTCGCTGAACCTAGTTGCAATGTTTTGGCTTTCCAGCTTGTATGCCTCCTCAGTGTTACAGTTCCTTCTCGCTCTCAGCAGCTCCCCAAACGGAATACTCCACTTGAGAGTTTCTGGGTGGCTGCTGAGGGCGTGAAGGACTCTGTTGCCTGCTGTGTTTTTGCGATACAGGGATGTGTGTACTCGGTTGTCAATGATTTCCAGTTTGACATCCAAATATTCCACCTGTGTTTTACTGATGGTCCCACTGAGGAAGATATTTAGATTGTTGTTGTTGAGTTTATTGATAAACTCTTGTGCTTCCTCAGCAGAGTCCTTCCATACAATAAACAGGTCGTCGATGTAGCGAAGCCACATCGACACCAGTTTCCAGTCCTGTTGTAGGGATGGATGGGAACGTATGTTCTCCTCCCAGCTTCCCATGAAAAGGTTGGCGAAGCTGGGAGCAAAGCACGATCCCATCGCCGTCCCGTTTACCTGTCTGAAGAGGGCGCCGTTGAACAAAAAAATATTGTTCGTCAAACAGTATTCCACCATCATGAGGAGCATCCGCGTATGTTCACGGAGTCTGATGTCTCTGTTCTTTAAATAGTGTTCACAAGCCTCAAAACCCTGTTTGTGGTTAATGATGGTATACAAGCTATGTACATTTAATATAATGAACATGCTGTCCTTGTCCCATTCTAGGCCCTCTACTTTCTTTAGAAAGTCCTTAGTGTCTTTAATGTAACTATCCAATGTGGTCACATATTCTCTCAGGAAGTAATCAATGTATTTAGACACATGCTCCGCCACGCTCCCCCTTGATGATACTATGGGCCTCCCTGGTGGCTTTTCTGGATCCTTGTGTAACTTGGGGAGAAGATATAGGACTGGGAGGACAGGATAATCTCGTTTTAGGTATCCGTATTCCTCCCACGTCAGAATCCCTTTATTCTTCCATTGAGTTAATAATTCTCATATGGTGGTAATGCTGTCATTGTACTGTTGGAAATTTACTATTTCATAGAATGTAGTGTCCATGAGTTGTCTATCTGCCTCACTTAGATATTGATCCCGATCTAAAATCACTATGTTGCCCCCATTATCTGAAGGGCGTATGATGATACTGTCATCATCCATAAGAGATTTGAGGGCTTTTCTTTGCTCAAAAGAAAGATTGGAATCACTGAAGCCTCTGCGTTTGTTGTTGTTTTTATTCTTATGGTTGTTGTGCCTAGCATCGTTGAGTGCCTTGCTCACGCATTCGTGAAATGTGTCTATGCTGTCGTGTGGTAATGTTGGTATAAAGCTAGACTTTAGTTTGAACTCAGTGTTAGCAGATGCATCAGTTAATATATCTAGTTCGACCAATAGCTGGGTTGAAGTACTCTCATACTCTGTCTCATTTACACCACAATTAAGTTCAACCATTGTGTTAAGAACTTCAACATCTCTTAAGTTGAAATCATGGGCATCTATGTTGTTAACCGTATCCATGCCATGTCTAGCATCAACTCCCTTGATCTTATGCCATTTCTTTAGTTTCAGCTTGCGTACATATTTAAAAAGATCAATCCTATCATTGATGTAACTTGAGGGACCAGAGGGACAGAAAGATAGACCAAGGCACAGAGTTCTTTTCTCTATTAAGTTCATGGGTCTTTTAGATAGATTTACAATTGTTCTATTTACCATTGTTTCATCCATCAATACGTTTTTTTGGCATATGTTCGGCCTCTTCCCACTGTGCCACGGCCCCTGCCTCTTCTGCCACGTTGTCTGATTCTGATTCTGCGATTGCGCCGTGACCTCTTCCTCTCCCCCGCCCCCGTCCTCTCTGTCCTCTTGTTTTCGGGGTTGGGGTCTCTCTCGTTGTTTGGCGGCCTCTCCGCAGTGTCCGATATTCGTCTAAAAAAGTCAGTTGTTTTTTATTCGGTACTGAGGGGGTTTCGTTCTGTGCTGACACATCCGACTCGCATTCGCTGGAAATAGCTCCTTCACTTCCCGACATTTCATTTGGGGAAACCGTCTTCTCCACTTCATGTTCACCTTGTTTGTAAAGGTGGTCATATTTATGGCTGAATGTAAGAATACGCCCGGAGTCGTAATCGCCATAGTCGCGGTTCAGTTTTCTTTCTTTCCCCGCTTTTATATCTTCTTCGTGTTTGGTTAATTTCTCTTTGATGTTAGCTAACGCCTTATCCAAGGTTTCTTTGTCTATGCTTTTTTTCAATTCGTCCATTATGGCTTTAATATCTGCCAAAATCACCTCTCGATCTAACCAGGCGTACTTGATGAGAATTTCTAACATCCTCCTAGAGCTCAGAGCTGAATTGTTCGACCATTCCTCCAGCATTTTGGGATTAGTTTTCTCATATGTTGGCGTCGTGAAAATCCTTAGCCCCCTAGGGACCATCTCCTGGTCAACATAGTGCTGTAGTGATGTTGCTTCCCACCACTTGGTTATTTCACTTCTTTTCAGTTTTTCATATTTGCGTAGTTTGTCCTCCTTGGGTTGTGATTGGTTATCTTTATCGTTAGCCCAGGTCACTGGTCCCGTTCTCCTGGTGAACATGGTCTGTGCCGCTAATCTGCGCTCCTCATCCTCATTCATGACTGACCTACAGCAGTTTAATTTTACTTCTTATTAAACTCGTTTGATGGTTCTAATGTTCCCCCTACAAATAGCAGGTTCTCTCTGCCTCTAATGTATACAACGACGGGAAGTAGCTGTAATAGTGTCCTTGTGGTTAAGTGCTGAAAAAATGGTGAATATCTTAGCTGCTGCATATACCGCAATCAGCAATAACAAAAGCACCGTGCCAGGTTACGCGGTAGGTACAGAATCCCCGTTAACCCCGAAGAGCGAGGGAAACAACGCCCAACCGGCGTTCGACGTCCCGTCCCCGCTCCCTCAAGGACGGACGACTCAGACAGACTCCCGCTTACCTGTGTTTCCGGGCTGTTAGTAGATATTTTCACCACAGCCTTCACTGCCCGTGTTGTTCCTTCGTGGCCGGTCCGACAAAAGTTCGAGTCCTCAATTAAACATCGTATCAGCAAACAACTCCTTCCGTACTCGAATGGACCCTAGGGGAGTGGCGTACATGCTGGCGGAGAAAAACCGGCTATTCAATAATTATAATTTAACCTGTTCCAGTAAGTACGCTCTCAGGAATCAAAAAGAACCAGAAATGGTTTCAGGAAAACTGCTGTTTATTTAAACACAACGCGTTTCACCGTCTGGATTGATCACGTGTTAGTGACATCACTGAAATTGCCCGCATATATATCAACACATAACTATGAACATAGAAAGAGGTCATCGTAAGTAAAATCATATTCCTCACAAGTTCTTGATGTGAAACAAAATTAATGTTGAATACACATTAAGTTACAGTATCTCTTTGCAGACTCGATCAAAATGACATGTCATTGTAAAAGAAAATGGTCAAATCATGCAATGTTGTTAAATACTAAACAGCAACGTAGGACTGCACATCACAGTTAAAGTCTACTATTGAAGGCATTGTTCATTGTCACCCCTCAATAAAGTTGTGTCTTGTTGCCGTCAATTTATGTGTGCCTTGAATAAATGACAGTGCACTGCGCATAACTACTAAATAATCTCTCAGATCTAGCGCGTTCCAACAAAGGGTAATCCCGATAAATCTCGACATAGTGTTAGGATCGTCCATACAGATGCACACGTGAATTTCGTGTAACATCTCTATCAAAGAGAAAACTACAGGATCAACCTGTTTGCTAATGACAAGTGTCACGTGTCAGTATTATACCAACCAATTTTCACGGTGTCCACCCAACAGAGCGTATATATATATATATATACATACATACATATATGTGGGTAATTTTATATATGGAGAGTTATTTACCCACCTTCACCACTTTTAGCAAGTGTATGCCTTTAACACGCATGGCTTTGCATTGTAATGGCATGCGTGGTAAAGGCATATACTTGGTAATAGTTCACGTTGTAATGGTAGTTCGTTGTAATGGCATTGGTATAGTAAAACCTGCATTGTAATAGCACGCGTGGTATTTGTATGAGGTGTAATGTCATGTATTCTATTAGACTATATGACATAGGGAAGATCCACTTGGGGGTCTTGCTCTTTTATGATTACTATTACAAAGACGAATGTCTGTACCAACTTTCAGCTTTCCATCACAAGGTGAACGAATTTCGGTAGAAAACAGGCCTAACAGCCGTACTAAAAGAGAAATCTTGGCAATTGAACTTTGTTGAGAAAAAGAAACCTGGTAATCTAGAGGTTGTAGCTGAAGACAATCAGAACAGTTTTCAAAATTCTTTAACATTTTCCCAAACGTAAGATCCTAAACGAGAGATGATTCTCTACATCTGTGGTAAACCAGGCAAAATTGTTTGAAGGAGTACTTGCAAGGACTCTAAGGGTTTGGAAACACAGTGGAACAAAGGAACTACTGCAAGTCTGAGGAATAAATAATTAACACAGTTGAGATTTAATAATTAACACAGTTGAGATTTAACACAGAAAGAAAAGAAGCACAATAGTACATTTTTTAAGAGAGTAGAAACATGCGATCTGGGTACATTTTGGAGTCCACCTGAGCACCAAGATTTTTCACTAACAGGACTGGTTCAGGGTGAGAATTTGTAAAGCACAGCCCTAAGAGTATTTGGGAAGTTGTAATTGAAGAAATTATCTGACCTGAATAGGTTTAACTTATAAAGGTTTAGGAGCATCCATTTTATTTCGTTACCAAGGCCTGTTGAAGAGAGGTCTTTACATGGCTTGGCCCTTTTCGAACAAACCCTAAATGCCTTCTATATACAGAAAAATACATAAACAGGGACATTGCCATCTAATGGTGTAGATTATCTAAAGGACACAAATATGTGTTGAAAAAGAGGACAAAGGAAGAAAGGAAAGAACCTTGGGAACAGGAAAAGCCTTGTGACTGGGATATACAAACCCAGATGAACTATCTGGATTCTTCAAGACAAAAAGGGGGTGGGATTCAGCTTACCACAAATAGAATTTTCCACCAGGTGCTGGAAAGGTGTTATACGCCGCAAAGACATCTAGAAGGATTAGGGCCCAACAAATTTGCCTTTGTCCACCAGCATTCTGAGTTTAGTCCATACATATGGCGGAGTGCAGTGTATTTAAAAAGTTGGTCATGTCCTTTTAAGTTTTACGTGTACTGGTAGTGAAAAACTCTTACATTCATTCGTTCGTTCATAAGCATTATTTGATTCGTAAAAATGAGCCATAAAAGCATCACAATATTACAGCTAGTTTATTTAAGCATTCAAGTGAATATTAAAAAAACATTTTTAAGACACTAAACATTTAAAAACCAATTAAATTATATGTAAAATCATATTTCGACCATGTTCACAGACTTGGTAAATTTCCAAAAGTTAAAAACTGAATCATCTCCATTTAATTCATTATGTTTCCCATATCATACAAAGCGTCTCTAAGGTGATTAACAAAAGAGAGAAACATGGCTGCCTTAAAAAAAAATATTCACATCGATCAAATCATACAGGTACCTAAAAGCTTGCCAATAATAGATCGTTCTTTCAGCTATAAAAAGAGGTATAAGATAAAACTTCCTGGGGGCTGAGTAAAACCTGCAGAAAAGCATACCATGTTGGGTGGACTGGGCAGACAGCTCATTGCAGGGGCATTTCGTTGCACTTGTACCCCATCCTGCTTTCCATGAGAACACTATTTTGCGATGAAAGATTAAAAGACGGTATCGTATCAAGAGATACATATGGTGGATGTTTTTTATTAGAGTGAGGTACAAGTTGCATCCAGTCCCCTCATTTAGGTCCACATAGCAACCTACTGAGACATTATTCTTGTCTATTTAAGTCCTTTTCTCTGCATGTTTTGAGTACTAACCCCCTTAGGTATCTTTTGGAACAGGTAACAGTATCCTCCGGGAATACCCAAAGGTCCCTTCCTTCCTGCCCCTGTTCCTGTAGGGATATTGTAGCCATGGGATTCTGTTTGTCTGGTCTAAGCCCATGCAGTCTCTAATAATACCTCTGGTAAATTGGGTCTCCTATTTACACCAAATAGAGTGCCACAACTGCAATGGTTTGCTTTCTAGGATGTCAGAAATATAATCAATATCTAGTTCAAAATGGACCATGAAGTCTGCGGTTGAGGATGACTCCACCAACAGGCTTTCAGAGAACTCGGGGGGTATATGTCCAATGAAGTGGCGGCAAAACGTGTCGTTAGACTCCTGGGCTTAACGACATGCTCCGCCACTTCGGAAACACAAGGCTACACCATATTTACAAGAATGTGGTGCAGCCTTGTGTTTCCCCATGTGATGATGCTTAGTTTAACAACTTAGCACCAACACAGGCACCCTTGCACCAGATTGCAAAGGTGTCTGTGTGCAGGGGAGGATTGGTTATGTTAGGAAGGTGTCCCTTCCTGCACATAAACAATCCTAAAATGTCATTTGGTAACTTTCATGTGTGCTGCTTCATGCAGTTACACATGAAAGTTACAAAATGGAATTTTTTTAAAGGTTTGTTTATGTACAGGAAGGAACACCTTCCAGTACATAAACATACCATGGCATTTTGCTATTTAAATGTGTGCTGCACAAGGCAGCACAAATGGTACAAGCAAAAACAAGGAGAAATACTGCATTTCTTCTTGTTTCGCCAACTTAAGACAAGGATTTTCCTGGTCTTAATTTTGGCTCTGCCTCCTATGTACTCCACCCTTGTACATAGGGGGCAGCGTCAAATACAATGGGTGTTGGTGTAGAACGCCCACCACAACACCCACTGCACGCCCCATTACAGCTAAACATAGCTTGAAATGGTGCCTTATGTACAAGGCAGTGTTAAGCCACATTAAGTGGCTTAACGCTGCCTTGTACATAAGGCAAGGCCCCTATCGCCACAGGAACGTCATAAAAAGCGACGTTCCTGTGGCGATAGGGGCTTGTACATTTGCCCCTCATTTTCTTATTTTTGCAGGGGACTGTTGTCTCTATTCCCCGGATCCCTGCCCGTAGGACGCTGCAGCAATGCTTTTCTCATTAGAACGTTTTAACATCTCTGCAATGGGTTTGAATCTTATCTTGGAGGCAAACATGACCAGGGCTTCATTATTCCTGGACATGTTTGAGACACTGACTGGTTTGTTGCATTTCCAATCTAGATCATAGGAGAACTGGATCCTCAGATAAATAAAAACATCAGTGTTTTGTAGATTGTTTACTCTTGATGTAAAAAGAACTTTGTTTAACCCTGGGTCGACCATAATTCATGGTAAACTTTTTGGCAACATTTATCTTCATCCCCTTACCCTCCAAGTATTCCATGAAGGAATTAATCAGAGCCTGCAGGCTATTGGGAGTGGGTGCCAAAACTGCTGCATCATCGGCATACAGCAGGATTGGAATTTGGCGTCTCCCAATTCTGGGGGTGGCTACACATAGTGCCTACAGTGATTTCTCCACATCATTGATATAGAGAGAGAATAGGTAGGGTCTCAGCATGCACCCCTGCCTCACCCCCTCCCATTATTAAAGGGTGGAGTTAATTCCCTTTTGGCTCCAAAGCACACCTTGGCTGTTAGATTTCTGTATAGGGGGGCCAACAATGCAACAATCTCCCCTGGCGTCCCTAACTTATCCATGCACTCCCATAATCCTCTATGTTTCACTAAATCGAAGGCCCAACTAAGATCGAGAAAGCGTATATATAATACACCCTTCTTGGCCTGGCAATACGTACTCATCAGGAAGTTTAGGTTAAGGAACTGTTCCACCGTCCCCACACCTTTCTTAAACCCAAATTGGGATTTTAAAAGAACGTTGTTGTCATCTGCCCACACTTGTAATCTCTCCAACTAGACTCTCCCCAATAGTTTGGATGAAGATTCAAGTAGAAAGATTGAGCAAGAGCCTTTGGGGTCATCCCTTGATCCCTTTTTGAATATGGGGATAATAAGTAAGGTAAACCAAGAGGAGGGAACGTATCCAGCTCCCATTGAATTGAATACATTAGCTAAAAGTAGGGCCCATAGGTCAGGAAGTAGCTTGTACGTGTCCATTTGTACTCCGTCTGGGCAGGCGCCTTACCATTAGGGTATTAGAAATGGCCTTCAGCACTTCTTCATGGGTAAATTCCAGAACTGATAATACTGCCCCATCCTCCCAATCTGGGGGTCCCTCTTCTGAGTTTGGATGTGAAAATATGGCACCAATAAAGTCAGCCCATTGAGTTGGAGTTATTGAGGACTCCAAATCCGGGCCTATGCCCCTAGAGAAGATTGAGGCATTCACCGTTCTCCAGAAAAAGGTACTATCCTCAGTCTCTGCTGCTCGTAAAAGATTAACCCATGCCTCCTCCTGTAACTCTTTCTTCCTATTTTTGAGTATCTTTTTATAGGAGGTTCTTGCTTCCTGTATCATCAAGATGTCCCTAGACATTGATTTAATAACTTAACCAAGTAACTCCATGCCTTTGTGATTTGGTGGCTAAACCATCCCTTCGGGTTTTTATTTTGACGGTTAGGTCTTGCAACCAGGTTAAGATTGATGGAGTTCAAGATGTGGATGTGGGCTACCCAAGATTCTTCATAATTAGGGTATGGGGCTAAAGCTGTCATAAAATGCTCAAGGTTGCATGAAATTAGATTTTGCGTTTAAGCTTGCTGGATCGACCCCTCCCCCATTTGATTCTTACTCCATTCTTTCCAATTAAGTGATCTTACTGATTTTCCCTGTATCTAACGTTTTTGATATATTAAACCTTATGGTGAGGATCATAGGGTTATGATCACTTATACTGTTTGCTCCCACCTGTATCCCTGAAATGCATCCTCTGTCATGTTTTGAAGTCGCAAAGTAATCAATCACACTACTAGAGCCTCAACCTATGAACATTGGGATTGGGGGATATTTGCCAATGCTACCTTGTTCCAAAAACCTCAAACTGAACTTCATTAAGATATCATTTAGAGGAAAGCCGTAAAAGCTATGTTTTAAAATAGGCCAGGGTGGACCCCCCCCCCCCATGTCCCTATACAAGCAAAGTTCCTTCAGTCCTGTGGTGCGTGCTGTTATATAAAAGCCCAGCCCAAATGACATTAGGATCCCCCTTAAGCTGTCCAAAAACGTATCCAAGTCTGCATCTGGTGATTCTACCACGTCCCTCCATGTGTTGTCAAATATGTTGTTATAAAAATTGTTAATTGGTATATCTTGCTTCCTTCTTAGGGTGAATAATAATAGGAGTTGATAATATTGAGATGTACGGTGAGTCTTCTTGATTTGTGGATCTAGACTAGTGGAAATGAAGGTGAACAGCCCACTCTTGGCTCTGTCCCAGCTGGAAGGAGTTGCACTGGTATTAAACATTACAAAGCCATCTAAATCGATCTGAGCAGTCCCCCAGGTCTCCTGGATACAGGCGATATCAGCTGATTTGACATATTTTAGCCAGACCTGTGTATTCATTTTGTTGGTAATACCAGCTATATTCCATGTAATGACTCTGATCATTGTCTTCTCCTTCTCCGAAACGGCCTAGCCATGTTCTTTAAGTCTGGGCAGGGGGGACTTTGTATTGTACGTACAGGGGGAGTTTGGCCATTTAGTCATCCTTGACAATCCAATTAACTAAGGTGGGAAAAGCTGTTATAGGATGGCAGAGGAAACAGGGGCAGCCCCAGAGACCCAAGAGTTTGTCTGGCTGGCCTGTAGAAGAAGCCAAGTTGAAGCGCTTTGATGGAGGATCTCCGTCCAGTTCGTCCTTGTTAGGATGTCCTTGGTTATTAGCTTTTCTTTTAAATTAACGAAACTAAGTTGTCCGTTTTCTTAGAGTGGCCCACTCAGCCCACCCTTCGAACCAAAGAGATGTTAATATGTGTCAGTGCATTTTCCTCTGTTCTGCAGTTGAGCAAGTCTAGGACCTTATTAAGGAGTTGATTTTGGTCTTCTCTTCCCATCTCAGAGGGTGCACTCCCTTTAACACAACTACCTATGGTGCAGCTTGTGGGGGCAGGTGCAAGATTGACAATGAGAAAGTGTCTGCAGTGTCTTTAATTGTTTGGCCTATGGAGGAGCTGGGAGCTTTTTGGCATGTAACCATTCCATCGCAGGAGTTGATCCCTTATGTGCATTAATGAAAACTATGACTTGTGCACCATTTTCAGTATTGGACAACCCGACCGAAGAACTAGGGGGCATATTATCAAGAAACGGAGTTAACATTATCGCCGCTTTAGTGGCAGAAAACTGCCGCTAATGCGGCGATAATGGGCTTGATAATATGCCGCAGAGAATTTCCATAGAAGCCCATGTTCTGGTGTCAACATGGGCTTCTATGGCAATTCTCTGCGGCATATTATCAAGCCCATTAATAACCGCTTTAGCGGCAGTTTTCTGCCACTAAAGTGGCGATAATGTTAACGCCGTGCTTGATAATATGCCCCAAAATTCCTTGTCCTTAGGTGGGTCTGGGCTACGTGGATTTGCAGCCTGACTCCCCTCCCCCTTTGAGAGAATTTTCCATTGGAGTAATTCCCCAATAAGAGTATTCAATGGAGCCTGGCCAGTTTCTACCCCATTTTCAAGTGGCTTTCTTGAATTCCTGAGTATCTCAGCCTTGGGGCCCAGTTTAGACAATGCCTCTCGACGAATCTCTTGTGCCTATTCCCTATTGGTGTGCACATGCACACTATCTGTAGTAAAACTGTGATATATTTGTTTCAGTTTCAGCACAGGAAAGTATCCTGTGGAAGTATATTGGGTTAGCTTATCCACAGCTCCATAGGTCACTAGAGGTAGGCGGACCCTTTAGTCACACATTCGTCATGGTGTCCCGGCATCCTCTAGTACTGCATAAATATACTAAAGACTTACACAAGGTTCCAATGAATAAAAGTTTTCCTTTTGGGTCAGGGAAACCTTAAGGCAATTTTAAATATCAAGATCCCTAAACATCAATAACCTGCTCCGCTGTAAATCAGGCATCAAGTCACACCCAGAATCAATAGGCTTCTTGGGTGGGAACCCTATGATGAAGCATGCCACTAACTGATGTTGGTGAGGGTTCTTCTAAAAACTAAATAGGAACCCTTTCTTCATCTGATCAATGATTTTCACAGTATATACATAGCAGGCTCTCTCTTTGTAATGAACCCACTCTTCGGTACACATCTGGACCTGTGGAAGGCTCAGAAGAAGGACGGATGTGCTTCTTTGCTGCAAGAAGGAGTGCCACTCGGTTGCCCTGATGTGCTGCCCTCCTGCCTGAGTGAGAGGGAATGGACCTAAATCTTTATTCCAGGACCATCAGAGTGACTCCATCAGCTAGTTGGCTGGTCTCCTGATCAAAGCCTCAGGGACCGAATAGGGTTGAACAAGCTTGTACCCAGCACCGGGGCTCTCGCAATTACATGTCTTGCCCTCCCAAGTGGTGCCATCCCAGTCCTGGACCTTTGGAAGTGGACCTGAAGGTACTCTGCCAGCCTTGCTGTGGTCTTAACAGAATCGGGCAGAAATCAATCAATCAATCAATCCCTGCATTTGTAAAGCGCGCTAAATACCGAGAGGGTCTCAAGGCGCTGGGGAGGGGGGTGCTACTAGTCGAAGAGCCAGGTCTTGAGGAGTCTTCTGAAGGCCAGTAGGTCCTGGGTCTGTCGTAGGATGGTGGGGAGAGTGTTCCAGGTCTTGGCGGCGAGGTAGGAGAAGGATCTGCCGCCGCCGGTGGTTTTTCGGATGCGAGGGACTGTGGCGAGGGCGATGTTGGGTGAGCGGAGGCTTCGGGTGGGGCTGTGGAAGCTGAGTCGGTTGTTGAGGTAGGTGGGTCCGGTGCTGTGCAGTGCTTTGTGTGCGTGGATCAGGAGATTGAAGGTGATCCTTTTGTTGATGGGGAGCCAGTGCAGGCCTCTCAGGTGGAGTGTGATGTGGCTGCGGCGGGGGACGTCGAGGATGAGTCGGGCCGAGGCGTTCTGGATGCGTTGGAGTCGTCTCAGGAGCTTGTTTGTAGTTCCTGAGTAGAGGGCGTTCCCGTAGTCGAGTCTGTTGGTGATGAGGGCCTGGGTAACGGTTTTTCTTGTGTCGAGGGGGATCCATTTGAAGATCCTGCGGAGCATACGGAGGGTGTTGAAGCAGGACGCGGAGACGGCGTTGACTTGCCTGGTCATGGAGAGACTGGAGCCGAGGATGACCCCCAGGTTGCGTGCGTTGTCCGTGGGTTCCGGGGCTGTGCCTAGTGATGTGGGCCACCAAGAGTCGTCCCAGGCTGATGGGGTGGGTCCGAGAATGAGGACCTCTGTCTTGTCTGAGTTCAGCTTCAGTCTGCTGTCCTTCATCCAGTCGGCTACGGCCTTCATTCCTCTGTGGAGGTTAGCTTTGGCGGTGTGGGGATCTCCGGTGAGGGATATGATCAGCTGGGTGTCGTCGGCGTAGGAGATGATGTTGAGGTTGTGTTGTCGTGCGACGTGGGCGAGGGGGGCCATGTAGATATTGAACAGCGTCGGGCTGAGGGAGGATCCCTGTGGGACGCCGCAGATGATCTCGGTGGTTTTGGAGCGGAAGGGTGGGAGGTGGACGCTCTGGGTTCTGCCGGAGAGGAAGGATGTGGTCCAGGCCAGGGCCTTCTCTTGGATACCGGCGTCATGGAGGCGTGCTGATAGGGTGCGGTGGCAGACCGTGTCAAAGGCTGCTGATAGGTCCAGGAGGATGAGGACGGCTGTTTCTCCTTTGTCCATCAGGGTCCGGATGTCGTCAGTGGCGGCGATGAGGGCGGTCTCGGTGCTGTGGTTGCTGCGAAAACCGGATTGGGAAGGGTCCAGGATGTTGTTAACTTCGAGGTAGCGGGTCAGCTGTTTGTTGACAATCTTCTCGGTCACTTTTGCCGGGAAAGGGAGCAGGGAGATGAGCCGGAAGTTCTTGAGGTCTTTGGGGTCCGCCTTGGGCTTCTTCAAAAGGGCGTTGATCTCGGCGTGCTTACAGCTTTCTGGGAAGGTTGCTGTCTCGAAGGAACAGTTGATTGTTTTCCGGAGGTGGGGCGCGATGGTTGCGCTGGCTTGGTTGAAGACGTGGTGAGGGCAGGGGTCCGATGGGGATCCGGAGTGGATGGAGTTCATGGTTTTGATGGTGTCTTCGTCGCTGACACTGGACCAGATGGTCAGGCGACTGGTGTGATTGGTAGTCGCAGGGGTGGTGGATTCGGTGGTGGGTGCGGGGGGGGGCAGAGTTGAAGCTGTCGTGGATGTCGGTGATCTTGCGGTGGAAGAAGGTGGCCAGGGAGTCACACAGGTCTTGAGATGGCGGGATGTCGTTGGTGTTGGAGCTGGGGTTGGAGAGTTCTTTCATGATGCTGAAGAGCTCTTTGGTGTTGTGTGCATTGTTGTCTAGGCGGTCCTTGAAGGCGGTCTTCTTGGCGGTCCTGATGAGTTGGTGGTGTCTGCTGGTGGCGCTCTTGAGGGCTGTGTGGTTGTCTGGTGTTCGGTCGTGGAGCCATTTCTTCTCCAGCTTCCGACAGGTGTGCTTGGAGATCCGGAGGTCCTCGGTGAACCAGGCGGCTTTCTTTTTGGTGTGGTTGGTTGTAGAGGTCTTGAGAGGGGCGAGGGTGTTGGCGCAGTCGTTGATCCACTGTGTGAGGTTGGTTGCAGCGGTGTCTGGGTCGGTGGGGTCGGTGGGTGGTCTCAGGGCGAGGGCGGTAGTCAGTTGGTCCTCGGTGACCTTGCCCCAGCAGCGGCGTGGTAGCTGTTGGGTGCGGTGGTGTGTGGTGGGTTTTCTGAAGGTGAAGTGGACGCATCTGTGGTCGGTCCAGTGTGGTTCGGTGGTGTGGTTGAAGGAGACGTGGGGGCTTGGTGAAACATTGTCTCTCAGAAGTCACATTACCACCCCACAGCTCATCGGAATCCTTGCTAAAACTTTATTCGATTTTGTTTTTTTATAAATCATGCAAGTACATAAAATCCATCATGATAAAAAGGCAGATACAATTACAAAAGATCACATGCTGACAACACATAACATACCGCTTTATAATCTCCCCCAAAAAACATAGATACTTTGTAACAAATTCATGAAGTAAAAAAGGGGTTTTAAAAATATGTGACGAAGCTGTGCAAACATGCGGCATATTATCACAATGTTCAAAGTGTCACATTTAAGAGAAGAATTATAGGAGCAAAATGGAGGATTCCTAAACTTGCACCATGTTCCCTCTGGGTACAGCAACTGGTAAAACGGACCCAACCGAAAAAAGTTAAAAGAGGACGCTGATAGTTTGGTATATCCTAAAGCAGGTATGGTTCTATGCCTGGGACCGTCTTGACCATATTAAATTTACGGTGGTTTGACCAAGGATAAGGTTTATCTCTCGTCTGCCATTCTTACATTAAAATACTTCTTTAACCAAGCCACATCGTTTTTTAATGATATTTGATTAATTAAAAACTAATTCTGGTCAGTCTAACTTGATAAAATTATCTCTAATATAAGCTAGCCACGGTATGTTATATGCTTCATCCAGGTGCATGCAATTAAGTATAAATTACTCTATTCAAACTCAGAACATCTTTTAACCAAATGCTGCACCAGAGGAAAAGGGGACACAACCGTATATAGTCTGTAATATAACTAAGTTGAGTTCTTCATGTAAGATTTCTGCTGGGATATATTGCCCCAAACCTTGAAGTCATATGAGATATTTTTTCTCTGCTATACCAAGGGAATCTATGTTTGCGTAGCCCCATATTTCACTACCATGGGTGGAAATTGGTATACATTTGGCCTTGTATACATCCAACATGATTTTCAGAGGTTTATGACCCAAGTGGGAAGAAAATTCATTTACTCCAGCACATGCTCTAATGAGCGAGTCCTTATTGTTTTTAATTATTGGTTGCCAACTAAGGGGTATATTTACAAAGGAAGTGGCGGAGTGAGGCGTTAGCTTTCCTGGCTCAACGCCTCACTCGGCCATTTCAGAAATGCAGGGCTGTACCATATTTACAAGAATATGGTGCAGCGCCCTGCGTTTTCCCCGCACTGCGCTACACTTAGCAGCATAGCACCAATGCAGGCACCCTTGCATCATAGTGCAAGGGTGTCTGTGTGCAGGGGAAGATTGTTTATGTACAGGGCGTTCCCCCTTCCTGCACATAAACAATCTTGAAATGCCATTTTGTAACTACTATGTGTCCTGCTTAATGCAGCACACATAGAAGTTGCAAAACGGCATTTTAAAAAAATGATTGTTTATGTGCAGGAAGGGGGACCTCCCTTTACATAAACAATCATTGGCCTTTTGCTGTTTTCATGTGTGCTGCAAAAACGCAGCACACATGAAAACACCACAAACGAGGAGAAATGAAACATTTCTCCTCGTTGCGCCAGGGTAAGACCAGGTTTTCCCTGGTCTTAATTCTGGTACTTCCTGCTATTTACGCCTTGCTTGTAAATAGGGGGCAGCGTCAGAATCATTGGGTGTTGTGGTGGAACGCTCACAGCAACACCCATTGCCCTCCCCTTTCACGCTAAGCATAGCGTGAAAAGGGGCCTTATTTACAAGGCAGTGTTAAGCCACGTTAAGTGCCCCACCCTGCACGAAACCCATACAGAATATCAGACAAGACAATCTGTCCCTCAGACCATGGCTGGACTGTTCATATGAGGCACAGGATCAAGACTGGTTTGCGTATAGCTTGTTCTGAACCGAGGTGCCGGAGTGAGCTAAAGAACGATGATGGATTCGAACCAGATCTGTGACTGGGGATGAAATGTTTCAGCGCTCCGTCCATCATCTTCTTGTGTTTGCTCTATAACAGGAATGGTCACTCCTGTTCCCCTTTTTATAAACTGGTACAATGACAGAGTGTCACCAAGACTCAGAGAGAGCACAGCCAATAGCAGCATTAAGATAGAGAGTAAGCAGAGGGGCCCATAACTCCACACGGGCTTTAAACAAGTCACCTGGGATCCTGTTTTCCCCAGGAGCCTTTCCTCTGGGTAGGGAGTCTATAGCATCTCCAACCACCCCCCTATGGAATGATAATCTGACGGCCTGATCCCCAGATGGTAAGCCATTGGCCAAACACTCCCCCTGATATAATGCAGAAAAATTATCTTCCCAAGACTGGGCCAGAGCCAGGGCTGCGAAATCTGTCCCCCTCTCTTCTGTAAAAAAAAGGATGGTTAATCACTTGCCAAAACTGCGTACTGTCTTTCCTGGTACTTTCAGAAAGTAAGTCCTCCCACAGCTCTATATGCAATGTCTTCTTCCAGTAGGTAATTGCTGCTTTAAATACAGCCCTGCAGAGATTAACTTTACTCTTGTCTTGTGGGTTATTTTTAACTGAGTGAGGAATACCTTACGTGCCCTCGTGCAGGAACTATCGATCCAACGGTGGAGCAACAGAGAACCCAGCTTTGCCTTATTCAAAAGGGCAGTATTAATGTGTCTACCTATTTTGTTGTAAGCCGAGAAAATACTTTGATAGAGGGCGTCTACATCCAGGCAAGTCCGGATTTCAGAAGGAAAACATGTAACTTTGGGGCATATCAACAAGCAAGCGATAAAAAATTATCGCTGCTTTTGCAGCCGTTTTCGGCCGAAAAGCGGCGATAATTTTATCGCCTAATCAGCAAGGTCACGCTAACGCGTGAAACCTTGCTTTAGCGTGGGGATTCCTAAAGCCCAGCTTTGCATCTCTAATGAGATGCAAAGTGGGCGTTCCTGACCTGGCATGACAGGAGAAGTGTCGCTAAGCGACATTTCTCCTATCAGCAAGCCTAATGCTATGAAGCATAGCGTCAGGAAAAGTAGCGATAACCCCTGTTATCTCTACTTTCCTTACGCCTGCTTCAGGACTGACTTAGCCATGATAGCCTATGGAAGGTGGATATCATGGCTAAGTTTGTGAGTTCCTATCAACTAGCTAACGTGAGATTATCGCTGGATTTCCAGCGATAATCTCACGTTAGCCAGTTAGCGCTAGGATTTTCATCGCTGATGAGATAAGCGTTGCCAATAGCACGCTATCTCAGCGATAAATATCGGCGCTAGCCGGCGATAATTATCCGAGCCCTTAGTGCGCTCAGCGATAATTATCGCCGGTTGTTGTTGATATGCCCCCAAATTCTTTAGAAATAACTCGGGGCAATTTTCCCCCAATTCAGTCCCCGTCTCTGATCGGTGGACTTGACCCTGTTGCCAAACAAGAAGCAACTCTCTCAGTTATCCACCGGAAACCTACACCAAAGGATTATGGTCGCTAATTATTTTTCAGTCCACTGAGAATGATGAGTTGGAAAAAGGTATAATCCCATTGATACTTAGATGAAGTCAAAAAAACAACCCACCTCCAGGACCCTTAAATGTGGGAATAACTATAGCCTCATACAACCTCTCCCTCCTCAAAAGATTAACCAGATTGTATTCTGCGGACAGGTCGTTCATTATAGCCCCCTATTGAGTACGCTGACTTTTGTCATCTTGATCTCTAACTATTTATTAAAAATGACCCTCTTTTTTTAAATTGGTGTGCGATTTTTCTTGTTTTATGTTTCACTTTATTACAGTTTGAATTGCTGCATAATACTTTACACATTGCCTCTACATTAAGCCTGACTGCTCTGTGCCAAGCCACCATACAGTTAAGCGCAGGTGAATTTCTGGTTTGCTTGTGAATTTACCCTGAGAAGGACATGTTTGCTGCTTGAGTATGGTTTCACCCCCCCACACCCCCAACCATTAACCCAATTTCTTACACCTGGCATCAATACCAACCCTGCTAAGTGTTGGAAGTTGGATTATTAGTAGGGGTAAGTATGTGTCTACCACTAGAAAAATGGCCACTAACACAATTTAAGGCCCCGACAAGATCTCAATAAATTCTTCCCTTGCTCAACCCTTGGTGGCTGGCAACGAGCAGGCAGGCTTAACTTAGGAAACAGGTGTGTGAAGCATTTAAAAATACCAATACATTAAATAAGTAAGACACAACACACAACAAAAATCCAACACCAATATATAAAAGTAGGAACTATTTGTATCTTCAAAAGGACACCAAAACGAGAAAAATCCAATTTAGGGAACTGGAGATATGAATTTTTAAAGAATAAACACTTTCTAGTGCTTAAAAAACAATAGCGTCAAATTGGAACATCTGGTTGCTCTTGACCAGGACAAAGTCAAAGTCTGAGGCCGGCCACCATGAAGTCCTGATCGGATACACTAAGCGGGTGGCCTAGGTCAAAATCTTACCTTCAAAACTTTTCTGGACAATTTTCTCTCAACGTCGACCGGGCCTCTCCAGCAGGCCTGATTCGCAGTGGCTTTGTTGGCTTGGTTCAGCAGGAGCCCCCAGTCTACTCCTGGAAGTCTTAAGGTCCGGAGCTTTCAGCGGGACGAACCTGAAGTCCAGGCCAGGTCACAATTTGACATAGTCGGCTTGACTCTCTACGTCAGGTTGGTCTCCTTATAGAGCTTTTTCCCAGAGTTGCTAAAAAATTCTCCAAACTTCTGGAATTTCTTCCTGAAGTTCCTCTTGAGGGTTCAAAGTGTTCAAAACACACATGCAAGGATCTCTAGAGTCTTTGAGTTGCTCCTCATAGGTTGGGACTACAGTTCCCACAATGCACCTTGGCAAATCCTTTAATGTCAAGGTGAAGGTAGTTAGCTGGGTTCTGCTTGCTGAAGATGATGCAGGTGAAGCTCTTTTAACCTGTTGCTTTCAGGGAGTCCACTACTTCTCTTTGAGAAGCAAGACAAAGTTCTTAGGACTTTAGAGGGCAGATTTACAATACCCCTGCATCACTTTTTGTAATGCAGCGTAAACAATGTGCCACGATGCGGCCCATTTACAACATGACGCATCTAGGGAGATGCGTCACCTTGTAAAGCCCTGCGCCACATTATACCAGTTTCAGGTATAATGCATACAGGGTGGGCGTTCCTACATGGGAAAGCCTCATAGAAGTGACACAGTGACATCTACAAGGTTTCACTGTGCCACTTGTAGGACACCACTGCGTCAAAACCCTATGCCTGCTTGGAGCAGGCTTAAGGAGTGACGCAGTGTATTAGGAATAGGCCTCCCCATGCATTGCTGGAGTTGCGTCGTGCTTGCAACATGACTCCGGCATTGCGAGACTTTTGCGCCAAGCGATGTGTCAACATTTCTGCAAAACCCTTGGGCCATCATGAATGCGCCGTATTTACCATACGGCGCACCATGGCTCAAGGATAGACAAATGCATCAGAAAGTTTGAAGCATCTCTTGGCGCAGAAGTCACGCATTGCTGGAGTCGTGTCGCAAGCACGATGCAACTCCAGCAATGCATGGGGAGACCTATTCCTAATATACTGTGTCACTCCTTACGCCTGCTCCAATCAGGAATAGGGTTTTGATGCAGTGGTGTCCAAAAAGTGGCACAGTGAAATCTTGTAGATTTCACTGCATCCCTTCCTACGAGTCTTTCCTGCGTGGGAATGCCCACCCTGCAATCAGTATACCTGACTCAGGTATAATGTGGCGCAGGGCCCATTTTGTGGCAACGCCTCCAATACGTATAGCTTCACCCTGTGTAGCGCTCTTCATGGAGAGGGCAGTCTCTCTAGACACCCAAGGTGACCTACATGGCCAAACCACTACAATGCACAGCCTTTCCCTGCAGACCTCTCTCCACACAGAGCCCACTCCGTCCGTACACATAAGCCCCATTAAGTGGCTAAGCTCCTAATACACTCCCCTTCACCCTGTGCAAACTCTTTCAAGGAGAGTACATGCCTGCCAGATCGCCATGAATGTTCAGGAGGCCACACATGTTGCAAAAACGTACACTCATTAGCAAGACAAAAGGCATAGAAAATTCACTGAAGATGTGGCTTACTAAATACCTTTCAGTGTGAAAACTATATAGCAATATGTTTCATTGAATGTTGTTATCAGTGATGTCATCAGTGATATCATCAATGAGGTCGTTAAGCATGTAATGAGTAATGCAATTTGTGCAATCATAAGTAGTGCAGAGAGCTCGCTGAACTATAACTGGTGAATTTCAGTGTTTTTTCTGGTTAAACCTGCCACATTATTCTGTTGTTTTCAGGTACTTTCTAGGGTTTTTTAATGTAAGTGAAGGTGTTTTTTATAAACAACTATAAATCTTTAAGTGTTTGTTCAGTAGTGTGCTTTACTTTTTCAACTTAAAGCCCATCATTATTGTAATTGTTTTTAACATTCCACGGGTCTCATGGCACTCCCATGTGACTCCTAGAACCAATATGAGAATCCTGCAGGATTTCTGTCTGGGTTTTACTTCTTCTCTAGGTTCCAAGAGGACATTTTTTTAAAAGCTTTGGTATGAAAAACGGATTTCTATATAAGTGTGAGGCTAAAGCTTTTCTCTTCAGATCAATTACTGAGGATCCCTTTTTGTGAAATTGCCTTGATTTTGGGGTATTGAGGTGCTGCAAGAATAGTGCGGGTGTACTACGAGAGTACTGTTATATATATATATATATAATATATGTTTAGCTGAAAGTACTGCCTTGCTCCATTTACAAAGTTTCTACCTTTTCATCCTCATCTGGGATTAGTACTTGGATGTGAAGACATCCTGTGTTGGGCCCACCAGCTTTTTATTTGATTTCTTTAAATTCTTTATCGAATTTGATGGAAACGCAATCTGGAGAATTAAGGGATGAATCGGAGGGACATCATCAAGAGAGATCACCTGCCATCAATGAGTTTCTTGTATGGCAGTATTTTGTTTCCCTGCATGGAAAAGAAAGGGAGTGCTAAAATTGTGAAGTTAGGAGAAAAGGACTTCTTATGGACCAGTAGCAAAAAAAGTACAAAAACATGCACCTAGCACATCCTAAATAAGTTATGGTTTGCTGGCAAATTTGATTGGTTTCTCTGACTTAAACTGTTACATTATAACTGACATTTTCATCTAACTACAGCGTTCCTCTAACTTTTGTTTTTTCAGTGAATAAATATGGTAGTCACCATAGTCAGAGTTTCCATAGGAGGAAGGGTTTTTAGTTTTGCTAATAACGTTGAAACTGTTTAACAAGGCTTCACAAAAATGTAAAAAAATTAAAAATCTTCATCTATCTTAGCTCTTTCTTTGAAAGATTTAGATTTTACCCATCAAACGGGGCGAGCAACAAAAAGAAGGGCACAAAAAAGTTGATTTTGCATGTTAATTCACATAGGACATTTTCAGAAGTGATACAGAAAAAACAGCTGACTGGAATTGCACCAAATTTGGCAGGAATTTAGAACTTTACTTAGAAAGTGTGGGGGATATGTACAGGGAAGTTGCAGAGCGTGTCATTTGACTCCTTGGCTTAACGCCACGCTCCGCCACTTCTGAAACGCAAGGCTGCACCATATTTACAAGAATGTGGTGCAGCCTTGCGTTTCCCCCTGTGATGGCGCTAAGTTTAGCAACTTGCAGGGGAGTATTGTTTATGTGTAGGAAAGTGTCCCTTCCTGCACATAAACAGTCCTAAAATGCCATGCGTCACTTTCATGTGTGTTGCTAAAGTGACAAAATGGCATTTTTTGTAAAGGTTTGTTTATGTACAAGAAGGGACACCTTCCTGTACATAAACAAACCATGGCATTTTGTTTTTTCCATGTGTGGTGCACAGGGCAGCACACATGGAAATAGCAAAAACTAGGAGAAATAATGCATTTCTCCTCGTTTCGCCAACTTAAGAGCTGGGTTTTCCTGGTCTTAATTTTGGCGCTGCCTCCTATGTACGCCACCATTCTACATAGGGAGCAGCGTCAAATACAATGGGTGTTGTGGTGAAGCGCCCACCACAACACCCACTGCACGCCCCTTTCACGCTAGCCATAGCGTGAAAGGGGGCCTTATGTACAAGGCAGCATTAAGCCACGTTCAAGCTTTTAAACTGGCAGAATAAAATCAAGATATTTGTTGACCTTGTGTTATCTTGCAGAATTAAGTTGGATTTAATAGCCCATTAGATGGCTGATTATTTACAAACATCTTGACCCTGGCTTTCGGTTTGACCATTTATTTCTACATTGCCTCAATCATTTTATCCAATGTTTGCCTTGCTGAATTGAATGCTACTAATTCTTAGTTCATCATTGGGTAAATATTAAACCTTCTGCAACCTCTTCCCTCTCAGATGTAGTTAGGGCTATCATTTGGCCCAAATTCGCTTGAAGATCTAAATATAAACAAACAAAAAGGAATTTGTTTTGTGAATAACTGGTTTTAGTTCAATAATATTCTGATCAAGTGATGTGTGTTCATCATTAGAAATATTGAAAATTACCATATGTTAGTAAACCTGCTAAACTATTGTCTAAGATCACTGGAAAGGAAAGCACTATGAACAGTAGTTGATACCGACTTAAGTGCACAATACATACCTGTTGCCCTCAATTTCACAAACCATCTTTGTTGCATGACTCCAGTCAATAGCCGCAGGTGCATTTGTCCGCCATTTCTCAACCTCTGAGATGCACTTATCAACGGAGCTGGCAAAAATTATGTCTGTGAAATATTCAGAGGCTGGAAGAGCCCATTGGAAGAAAGGACCGATGGACAGTACAATCAGCATCTTTCCCTTTACAGCACCTGGTAAGAAAATGTTTCATTATTTCAATCATAGCAGCACTTTAAAAATAAAAAAGAAATGCCTTTTGAGTAATCATTTCTCAGTTCTGTTTGTAACTATATACTTGGTCCCAGGTCATACAACATCTGTACATTCTCAGAAGAGCATTTATATATAATTGTGTGACCAGTGTAAATACGATTTACGCCCATTCGTGGAACTCTGTGGAATCTTGCACAGTTTTCATGTACTCCGTGAAATTTCACGGAGTGAAACTCTGTGTTCTGCCCACCTCTAATTGTTATATCGTAGAGGATAACCACTGGATGGTGCAAGTCAGTCTTGATGTAGCTCTAGCATACTCTCCTTCATCCCTAGGTTGTATTCAGGACATAAAGTACTGAGAGCCCCAAGAAAAAAGAACACTTCAGGCACATATTAGAGCATATAGGAAACAGAATGAGGCTTCAGTCCCATAAGCTCGATTTTGGTGGGCTGCCAGTCACTTTTCTTGGAAGGGCCTCATGGTGGCAGATTGACTTGAATCGTGAGTAATATGAGGGAGAAACAACTTGGTGTACGGATTCTGCAGTCACAGAACTATGCTTGGGATCACAGAACCGTGTTATCCTACCACCTGAGTACCCATGAGCCCAGGACTGACTAGCTATAGTGTATCACTTGCCCTCCTACTTAGGAGCCCAGGACTGACTAGCTATAGTGTCTCACTTGCCCTCCTACTTACTCACAGAGGAACAAGTGATGAGACACCCCAGAACACAACACTCCCGACCCTCTCAGGAATCGCAGTTGCAGGACACATCCTTTCATTCTCACACTCGCACTAGTCCACAATAAGATCTGACAGAGACACGAGAAAAGTTTAAAATATTTATTTTAGCTATCATGCTCTAATATTCAGTATAAATGCCACAATGAGTAAGAAAATGCCTAACACAAATATGGTCAGCTTAATAAGTAGTCCATAAATCATAAAAAAGGTGTCAATATACAAGACAGGGTAGCCTGACTCCCTCCCCTTCTACAGATGCAAAGTTATTATATATTAGAAGATCTCTGTTTTTTTTCTGCAGACCCGTACCTTAGCATGCACAGATGAAAGTTCTACAGCTCAGGTGCTGTCACAATCTCTTCCCTGGAAAAATCCCTCTCCAAGTGTTTTGACCAAATCTGTACATAGCTATATGATAAAGTACGTGTTCCCAAACAACAACTGCATTTGAGTGTTTTGTCTAGGTGCTGAGGCCTGACCAGAACAAAATAACAAGGGGCATTGTTGTTTGATCTTGTCTACGGTGTGCAGACTAAATCCCAGGAAAGAACAGAACGCAAAAACAACAACAAAGTACAGTGTGGCACAAAGCAAAATACTTTTGTATAGTAATGTGCGCAAAGCAGAGGGCAGTCTGCAACATGCTCATGCTAACATAGAGAAAAGAGAACTGTGATCTCACCCGGCAATACAATGGTCACCCAATACCGGAATTGCAGTGTTGGTTGATATCAGGAAAGTTTGCTTAATTCCTTCGTCACCATGCATGCAGAGTGGGGCTTTGTCTTTTTAAAGAAGCACCATTTTGAATGACGATAGAAGGCTGTATAGCTGTTTGCTTTTCACTTATGTCAGAGAGAATTATAGACTGCAATAGCAGCTATACAGAACAACTCGAATAGACTGGCAACAAATCAGCCGTCAATGCTTTAGCCTTATATTATGTGTCTCCACAGCTTGGAGGCACAAGATATGTGGAAGAAGAACTTCAAAGACAGCTCGATTTACCCTCTCCCACATTGGGATGTTGGTTGACTGGGGTGTGAGCCCTGGCCAAGCAACAGCCACAAACCCTTGCAGTGTAAACCACAAAAAGTAACTAAATTAACCTGTGCTTAACCCTGGGTATCGGCACAAAAAGCAATCAGGCTTAACTTAGATGCAATGGGTAAAGTATTTATGGAGGACACCAAACAGTAATAAAGTGAAAACACAACACAAGAAAATTCCCAAGCCAATTTAGACAGAGTACATTTGAATACATTATTATTTGACCCCAAAACAACAAAAATCTGGAGTTAAAGAACTGGAGTTATGAACTTTTAAAGTTCTTAGAGAAATCTTGTGCCTATAAGATCAAAGCTCCAACCACGGATATCTAGTGATGCGAGACTGTGTCAAAGTCAAAAGTTAAGGCCGACCATGATGTAGCATGGTTTGGATACAAGAAGTGGATTGGGCCAGTGGCATAACGAAAATTGAAGGGGCCCCCCTGCAAGGTACACAGAGGGGCCCCCACTCCGGATTTAATCCGGAGTTGTCAGGCCCGAGTGCAGTGCTGGGGGGGCCACCTGCAGCTCGGGGCCCCCCCCCCGCACCGCGGGGGCTGCGGGGGCCTGTGTTACGCCCCTGGATTGGGCCCGGTCAGCGCTTACCTACGAACTTAGAAAAATATTTGAAGAATAATGTCTGAGATGGTAGATGTTCAACAAGGCATGGCAAGGCTGCAGGAGTGTCGAAGAAGGGAGCGCCATCGTCAGAGGGCCGCGAAGTGAAATTGCAGTGAAGATTTTTGCCTTGGGACTTATTCGCCAAAACGCAAGTCGAAAATCTCCAGCTGGAAGAGGCAGAGGGCTGTATCCAAAGACAGTTCCATGAGGTCAGATACTTCTTTGATGAAGGATCACTGAAACAGATTTGCTGCTGCAGAGAAGAATGTAGTGGGAGAAGCCAGAAAGTCAATCCGACCAGTGATTCACCTCAGGCAGATAAACAAGCAGGTGAGTCACGGTCTCCTCCTGTTCTCAGAGCATTTGTTTGCCAAATTATAGCAAAGTTTTGGAAAATGGACATCTGGCCATATTAGCATCACAACCAAGGATACAGGACTGGTGGGACACTTCTTGGGGACCAGGACTCACTCAGGCTGGGTCCAGGTGCGGGTTCAAGATGGTGGGAGCCTGTTATGTCCCTGTGGCTCTGAACAGGAGACCAGCGAACCAGCACTTGAAGTAACTTTTGATAGTCCTGGGTGCAGGTGTAAATACAGAGCTCAAATGCTCTGAACAAAAACTAAATCTTTTGGGTATACCTTGAAATATGTTTTTAAAAACACCAGTATCCCTGCTTGCAACCGGCCAGAAATAAATTATATAGAACTCCCAAAAATGGTTGAGTCCATTGAAGTGGTGTCTACCTACTCAAATGTTGAGGAAATGCCAATGATGAAACACGCCACAACGAATCTTGGGTGAGGTGATGTCTCTCAATATGTTTGGACATTTGTGATATACCAGGAGACCAATAAATGCATCACCCGGAAAGGAACACTTACATCTATTGTGCTTATATGGTATGGTTAAGGATCACTTACAAAAGTTTTTTTTTTTTTTCTGTCCCCTTCTATGCAAAAGCACTGTTGTCATATCACAGAGGTGCAATTATGGCATCATATTGGCTTTATTGCTGCAGTGGGGATGTATGACACAATCATGCATGCTTTTACAATGCATGCTATTACAACATGAGCAATACAACGAACGCGTTGTTACTGCACATTCTTTTACCACGCAAGTCGTTACAATGAATTGTTTCAAGGAAGCGCTGGACTTTGGAATAGTATATATTCCAACTCCCGTCTGTGCAACAGTAGGGAAGATGTTGGATTTCAAATTCATCAACACGTTCCCTAATGCAAGTCGTTGTTAACGACTTGAGTGGTAATGTAACGCGTGGTAATGTCACACATGGTAACAACACGTTCTTTGTATTACCCGCGTTGTAATGGTAGTGCGCAGTTGTGGCTGCGTAGTAAAGGATGTTTCCCCTGCAGTGGTCTATGGCACACCTTCTCACTGCAGGGCGAGGGTGCTGCCTGTGGCACTACCAGAGCTGAATTAGTAAGGATTATCAAGGAATCTGCTGACTGATACATCTACATTAAGCAACCCCAAAACACTTTGAAAAGGTGCTAATTTGCCTCTAAACCATGTTTTTTTATTTTTATATTTCTTTATTGACAGTTTAGGAACTTACGTTGTTCAATTTACATACATCAGACATCTGCATATATTTCGTACAGTCTGTTTGCATTTTTAAACATTGTTACATCAGGTTCATATTCATTACAATACTCCAACTTGCTTCCGAAGCCAAAGGATAATTATGCAATTCCCCCATTACCCCTACCACACTCCCTCCCAACTTCATATTTAATCGCAGTTGTTCAGTGTCACTTCCCTTATTGTCGAATTCGGTACAGTGCATCATTATCCGTCTTGTGGGGGATTGCTTTTAGGAGATGTTATCATAGGTGTTTGTAGGTCCTTTATGTCTGCTAGCATGGCCGCCCATACCCGCAATTTGTCCTCCAATTTCTCATCTCGTCTCACTCTCCTCATTCTTACCGCCTCCGCCGCTGCCCACTCGCCCATATCTTTCAACCAAGACTCAATCTTCGGGGGAGTAGTCCCCATCCATGATATAGCAATTTGTTGTTTGGCTGATGCTAACCCAAGCATTACAAATTTCCTAGTCAGTTTATTTTTCTTGGGAGCAGGAAGGAGACCCAGTACGGACTATCCCGTCTCCTCCTTTATTTTCTCCAATAATGAGGTCCAATACTGAGACAGCATCGGGCATGTCCATACCATATGGATAAAATCAGACTCAGTAGCTCCACATCTGGGGCATCTATCAGATCTTGTCGGAAAGATCCTACTAAGGGTTCCGAATGCGATCCAGCCGGGAAAAGTACGAGCCGTAAGCGTGTTTCCCGACCGACTCGTACAGCTGTACGAGCGTCCAAATACGATGCGAGAAACGCAAAATCACCGACCGAATCGTTTCCGGGTTTGAACCGCTCCGTACGTCTCATCCGTAAGCAAACCATGCCGTGCAATGGAGGCGATTCCCGACCGAGCCAGTACGATGCACGATTCGGACAGCCGGATCGAGTCGGAGCCTCCAACACGTAAACGCTCCAGGAAGCAGACTTTGGGGGTCCGTGCTGGACCCCCCTTCACCCGTAGTCATATGAGTCGATCACAGGGTGGAGCCAAGGGTCCCCCCTACACATGCATGTACAGTTTGAGTGGCACAAACGCATCCCCACTACAGGGGGCGACCTTGTGCGCAACATACCTTTTTCGTCAATGGGAGTCTATGTACGCGTCGCACAAAAGGCTCCCATTGACTTCAATGGGGCTCCGAGCGACCCGTGTCCGTCAGCGCTCGTTCGCATCGCACTCGGGTGCTCGGAGCCCCTCAGCGCAAGTCAGTCGGAAAACTCACCGGATCCGAGTCGGACGGAGCCTTCTCCCAGCGAGATCGGAATCGGCCCCTTAGTGTTCTTGGGGAGAGGTACGCCTGGTGTACAAAGTTATACTGGACTAGCTTAAACCTAACATTCAAATTTATAGCTTTGTCCCCTTCGTGTACCTTAATCCAGCCTATAAACCATGTTGATACTGCATATTCCTATATAAGACAAACGCAGCATTTATAGTATCTGAATGATGTCTGTCTTTGTCACACTAATTCTTATTACTAAGGCTTGACTGAGAGCAGAAACAACAATTTTTCTTAACTGTCTGTAGGAAACCCCTGCTGACTTATTTTGCTTCTGCATCACATAGGCATCACTCAAGAAAACATATTGCATACTTCCTTATGTGAAACAGTCAGCATTACGGATGTCATGGTTGTAAATGATAACACTCCACATTACTGCAATTTCACAAAATGTAGGTGTCAGAACTGTGCATATAGAAAGTCAATGTACACAATAATACATGTGTGCATAAAAACCGAAATCGAATCACTGTTGTCGAAATCACCTGATATGACCTCTCCATCAACCCTGAGTCAGAAATACGTGGTCAGGTGTCTTGCTCTGCCTTTCAGATAATACAGAATCTCCCACATGGTGGCTCAAACACGGCGAAGCAGGAGACATAAAACAACAACACCTTTAGATAAGGGTTTTATTTTACAGAATGCCAAGACTCTCTTTTTAGAATAAGGCTTGGTGTTTATTTATGCAATGCTCTCACAGAAAGGCTTTCCCAGATGCCAAAATGAATCACATTCAAAAACACATTGAGATATATATTTATATGCATGCAATAATAACACACTTGATGAATGCAACAGTTAAATGCATGAATAATACTAATGAATAAACAAGCAGCAAATAATATGAGATAGAATGCAAGCAAAAAATGTGGGACATCCTGCAAGAGATCAGAAAGATAAATACACTCAATCACAAAGAAAACACCTCAAATAATCAAATCCCCTTGCCAGACATCACAATGGCAATAATCAAAACTCAAACACCTCAAATGATCACAGCCACTGGAACCATGCATCACAGTGGCACCAGTCAGAAACAAGTCACCTCACACGATCGGTCACTCGACATCCTTGCCAATTCACGCTGGGGGGGAGGAATTCACAGCTGGCTTGGACTCTCGACCAGTACTCAGGTTCCGTTTGTCTTACAGCAGAACATCTACTCTGTAAGTGAGCTCCCAACTCAGCTGTCAACAAACCTCAGCTTTATAGACTCAAAACACACACTAGAAGGTTCAAGAGTCTTCCTCCCCACACAAGGAAACTTACTAGAACTGGCCAGCTTCCAAGCAAGCATGCCAGGGCAGAAAGGAGTTCCCACGTTACCTCTATATTCTCGCATGTTCCAGTCTTTATCTTAACGAAGCTCACGAAAGCCTTCCAGGGTACATTAAACAATCTCTCACAAAAACAATCCTTGAACGTGATTAACCCAAACAACTTGCAAGCATGTCTGTGCACGCAGAAAAAGCTCAAGCCAGGTAGAGTCAGAATTCAGAATGACATGAGGCCATGTCAAAGCCAATAGTAAGAAATTAATAATTGTACAACACAGTGCACATTTGTGCACTACTGCTCATAGCAGTACATACTTCATCTCACAATGTACAACACTATGCACATTTGTGCACCACTGCTCATAACACTGCACTTCGAGACCACAAAATACCTTCCACACCTCTCTCTCTCATGCTTTCAAATGCACATCCCACACGTTCTGATCTTGGCAAGGCTGTTCTACTCCGTGACAGCTCCCACTGAAAGACTGCAAGATTACAAGAAAGAAACATTTAAGAGAAAGAAGGTATATTCAGGACGTATATTCAGGCTAGGATAAAATAACACACCAAAGTCAATTAAAATAATGGTAGTCAAAGGTCATCACAGGGTGTCAGACCACAAGAGTGCCTCTAGCACTACATCAGGCAGGCCCTATGACCAAGGCCTTTTGCAACTGATTGACAGATCACAGGTGTGGTGGTACGTAACCAACAGGAAAAATGCATGAACATGAAAAACCTAGATTAGTCTTATAGATAGGCAGAGACACCACAATGGTCCAGGAGATTGGTCCTAATAAAGCACATATGCTCGGAGGTGTGCATGTCACCAAAACACCATAAAGTTAGATGCCACATGAACTTAGGAACACTCAGGCAATCAGTCAGGACACAGCACAAGCAGTGAAGACACGCTCTCCATGCTTGACATCTGTACACATTACCCACTGGCCCTTATTGTGTTCACGCAAGGTCGAGACCCACCTGCATTTGTTATCCGGTGGGAATAATTTATGACTTCATGTCTTGGACCACATTCCTCTTCCTAATAAGGGCCTATGAATTGTTTTATGATGATCCTAGAAATGTATATAATGGCGCTCAGATCAATTGTACTTTGAGACCACGTTTAGACCTCAACTCTGTAACTGTGCTCCCGGCCGAAGTGTTTAATTAAACTAACTGTTCCTGTTTTGCCAAACGACTGTTGGTCTTTGTTGGTCTTTGTTTTTACAAGGTAAATTAACATTTGAGCAACATTTTGGTGAGCCAGATAGGAGAGATTGGTGGTTCGAACCCGACTGCAGCCGAAGGAAAGAACCCCGCCCGGACGGATTAACATCTGCATAGCAAGGAAGGTGAGCGGACGCCACAATTGATTGAAAGTTGTGCTGAATCTGTGAGGCGGAGGTCCGTCCTGATGCCTCTGTAAAGTGAGTAAGAGACTATATCCGATCCTTAGTCCAAGCATTTGGCATATGACAAACTAGGAAGAAGCGCAAAAATGTAATCAGTGCGCCCTTCCATTGACAGAAATCTGACATATTGCCTATTTTATGTGTCCGAACTGAGGAGTCACAAGGCGGCCTCACAGCCGATCACCTTTCTTTGATAGTCAGCACACTAGGAAAAGTGAAGGTTGTTAGTTGCTTGGACTGCTGGGCATGACACAGATGGTATGCTTGTCCCCTGGGTGTGATACAGGGATGAGGCCCCACCGCTTGGACCACTGGGCATGGGCCCTGGATGTGATATAGCGCCAGCACCTCAATGTCATTTTTTTGTCTAAAAGGGTTTTCTCAGTGCTACCAGTTTCTTACACTGTCGATATCTGACAAAAGTGAGAGGTGTTGTTTGCTTGGACCTCTGGGCATGATACAGATGTTATGCATGATCCCTGGGTGTGATATAGGGTGTAATTCTGACATTAGGGAAAATTTGGACCTTAGAGATTGTGTGTTTTGTGCTTGGCCAAGAAGGGCCTGTAGTTGTAGAGTTGTTCCTTTTTTCCACGTAAATTGTTATCTTCGTCTTGGAGCTAATATTGATAAACTATCAGGCTTACGTATTCCTTTGTACCGCACAGAGCCTCTACTCGTCATCAGGTAGCATACGCTAAGGAGTGGGCTAAGGTATTTTTTCTTGACAAAGTCATAATTTTTTCTCTGTCATTGTTTTCTCTCTTTTTTCTTCAATGTGGTTGTTCATTGATACATTCTTAATGTTGTGGTGTTAGTAAACTGTTGCAGCTGCAGTTCTGTCTTGAGTGTTGGTTTTGTGAATGACCTAATATGCTTATGAAGGTACCACTAATTCTTACAATCGTCATTCCATAGCTCCTTTTTTTCAGCTGAATTCACACGTTTTGAACTAACAGTTGCACTTTCTTTCAGGTTGTGACCCTTCAAATGATTTTTTGTTTGTGTTTGTGAAACATTAATTCAGATGCAGCTGTATCTAGCATTGAGCTCGTAGAAATAGTTGTAACCAGTATTCCCCTGGTTTTTATTTCCCCATTTCTCAGCGCCTGGAGACCCTCACAGGTGAGTAGCGCGCTTACAATTCCATGATTGATTGAACAATCAGAGTAGAATCTGATATTTAATCCCGGTAAGCTAGTGCGTATCTGTCCCTTAAAAAGCTCCCAGCTACCATGAAGTCATCGCTAAAGCACATGCAAACTAGGCTCCCCACACGGGTTAAAAACATAGCAAGTATTGCCATGAATGGCACGCACACACTAAGGTACATGCGTTCTCCTGGCCAGAGGTTGCAAGCTGTGACTCTAACATAATCGAACACACAAGAACACACATTTGGACCAAATACATAGGCAAAGCCCAGTCCGACAATACTATGCCAGAACCAGCAAGTAACGCCCGTGCCTCCTCCACTGTATGTAGGAATGGGAGTGCTCTCCCCAATGCCTGCAACCACCGATTTAGGCAATACCAATCCACCTGTCGAGGGAGCAAGAGAGCCCCCTGCTGAAAAACGAACCAGAAAACTCAGACATGGAAGGCTAACAGGCCAGCAGGCCCAGGAGCACCCCAGTCCAGTCCTAGAGCTCCTTGAAGCTCAATCCCTCATCCATCGCATTCAGCCCATCAAACCCCAGCAACGCAGAAAAAATGTGTTCCAATCTTCCAACTCACACTGGCCGAAACCCCGCGCATTCACAGAGCCAGAGCAGGCGGAAGATCCTTCTCTCACATTGCAGCCAAGACGTGGAATGAGCTACCGGCAGACATCAGACGCGCCCCCTCCCTGAACACCTTCAGGAAGACCCTCAAGACCTGGCTCTGCGGCTAAACAGATCTGCGGAACCCCCCCCACCCCCCCTCAGCGCCTTGAGACCCTCACAAGTGAGTAGCGCGCTTACAATTCCCTGATTGATTGATTGAGTTCAGGTGAGCCCAGTCGGGTGACAGGGAGATTCATAGCGGGTCTGGACAGCGATACAAGTAGCGAGAGTGAAGCTACAAGGTCAGCTCAGCAGGCCAAGGGGGCAAATAGGGAGCCTATGCCAGAAAACAACAAAACACCAACAAGCACACACATCCTACTGTCCACCCCAGGCTGATTGGAGGAAGACACAGTGGTCACAGTGCTTGTGAACAAGACACCATACAATGTCCTGGTAAAAAATGGGGTGACGAGGTCTTGTCTATGGGAAGGGACAGTCTCCTTATCAAAACACACTGCAACTATACAAGGAGTTTTGGGTGCTGTGGCATGGATCCCCATCAAAGAGCCCTTGGAGCTTGAATTAGGGGGGAATAGTATGATTTAACACTTATCCCTCATCCCCAACTAATATATTTGGGGGAGACCTAATGACTAAGCTAAAAATGTTCATCCAGTTTTCCGACTTTGCTGTAGAAATGGCAAAAGACTTTGTCCCATTCTATCTCGGTGTGGATTGCACTGTGCTAATCCTATGATTAAAGACTTTGATAGAATAGCAGACATTTGAAGTGAGCAGATCTAGAGTGTCGCTGGTGTTGAGAGTGCTCTATAAAGGAGCTGCTTTCCACCTAAACTTGAGAACTACCAAAATTGCATAATTTATTCACTGAAAAAAACATAGGTTTCAGGGGCGTTATAGTTAGCTGGACTTTTCACTTGTACAAAACTATTGAAATTCCCCCGTTATAGTTAGTTCAGCTAACTATAAGTCGCGCGCCCGCAATGCACTGCTGATGACATCACATATTACATCACTCATGACATGGGCAGTGACATCACTCATGGCATCACTGATGACATCTCCAATGACATCACTGATGACATCATCCAGTGAATGTGTGTTTTCCTGAAAATTAAATATGTTTTATATATGTATATCTCAAGGTCGATGGAAGAATAAATGGGTATATAAGTTTCTAAATGGATCTTTTTTTTGTTGAAAAATTGATTGTATAACTGACTGATTAAGTGTATCTTAGTGAATACATGGCTTAGTGAGTAATGTTTAAATATGTAAATATCTGTATCAGTCTCTCACTTTGTGTATAAGTGGCTGCATGGGTTGGTGAGTAGCCTCATGAGTGTCTATATAGGTTATTAGTTGGTTTTTTGAGTATCAGTATGAGTGTCTGAGTGTCTGTATGGTTCGGTGGGGGGTATTACGTAGTGCATAGATGCATGAATGAATGACTCACTGTTT
The DNA here is from genome assembly GCF_964204655.1 of Triturus cristatus. Taxonomy (NCBI): domain Eukaryota; kingdom Metazoa; phylum Chordata; class Amphibia; order Caudata; family Salamandridae; genus Triturus; species Triturus cristatus. The sequence goes on along the minus strand of NC_140585.1, from coordinate 408,689,983 downwards.
GTATGTGTTGAAGACAGCATGTGTGCAGGACTGTATGGGTGGATGAGTGTGTGTATGGGTATGTTAGTGAGTGAATGACTGTCTCAATAGTGTCTTTTTGAGTAACTACCTATGTTTTACACTAGTATATGTGACTATTGGTGTATATAAGTGAGTATATGTGAGAGTGAGATATTGGAAGAGTTCCTGTATGAATAAGTATGTGTTTCTCTAAGTGATTGTTTAAAAGACTAAGGGGCATATGTATCAAGCAAATTTTTAGTCGCAAACGCTGCGATTCGCAAAATACAGCGTTTGCGATTAAAAATTCGCAAAACGGGATGTATGAGCCACATCCCAACGCAAATTTAAGGAATCGCTAATTTAGCGATTTCTTAAGTTTGCGTAGGCATTTAAGAAATCGCAAATTGCGATTTCTTAAATGAAATGTAACACTCACCAAAGGATTGCGATTAATCCTTAAGAAATCGCAAAGTACCACCAACTACTAGTTGGTGTTAATTTGCGATTTCTTTTAAAAATGCATGTTTTGTAATTTTACAAAGTGCCACGTGACGCACATACATGCCCTTAGGGCATGTGTGTGTGCCATATGACCACACATGCTAATTTCAGGGGTGTATCAGGGTGTCATCTTGACACCCTTGCACCTTTGAAATTATTCTCAAATAGCGATTAGCAAATTGCGATTCGCTATTTGAGAATTACTTCCCATTCATTCCTATGGGTCTCCTGGCCCATAGAAATGAATGGGCAGGTATTCCTTAATTGCGATTTCGCAATTTGCTAATCGCAATTAAGGAATTTTAAGAAATCGCAAAAAGTTTGCAATTTTTTAAATACATCCCGTTTTGCAATTCTCAAATAGCGATTCCTTAAAAATCGCTATTTGAGAATCGCAAATGGTGATGTTGATACATATGCCCCCTAAGTATGTGTAAGTTTCTGTAGAAGTAAGTGTGGTGGTGTGTGTATAACTGTATATGCAAGTAAATGGATGTTTGATTCTTTATTAGCATGAGTGACTATATGGATGAGTGGTGTTGTGAAACAGGATGTATAGGTGTATGAGTACATATGATGAGTGAGTACATTTATGAGTGACTGTATAGGACTGTTGGTGAATGAGTGGATGTGTATGTGGATCTTAGAATTACTGAATAGGTTGTTGTAACTGGTATTGGTATGTCCATAGTTTAGTTTCTATTTTTGAATGTGTGTATGAAAGGTTATATTAGGGTGAGAGGAGGTCTGCCACTCTATCACAAGGATGATGTCATCAGTGATGTCATCAGTGATGTCATTTGAGGTGTCATCAGTGATGTCATGAGTGATGTCACTGACCATGTCATGAGTGATGTAATATGTGACGTCATCAGGAGTGCATTGCGGGCGCGCGAGTTATAGTTAGCTGAACTAACTATAACGGGGGAATTTCAATGGTTTTGTACGAGTGAAAAGTCCAGCTAACTAAAACGCTCCTGAAACCTATGGTTTTTTCAGTGAATTTCTAAGGTTTTTTAAATCCTAATTCCTAACTATAATGTGCCTGAAACCTATGGTTTTTTCAGTGAATTTCAAAGGTTTTTTAAATGCTTATTTCTAACTATGCCTACAGAAATAGGACATGTGAAGAAAGAAGAAAAAACGCACAGAAAGAAAAAAAAGAAATGCAGACAGAAGCAACAGAAGACCTCAAAGACAAAGAAGAGTGCAGGAAGAAGGATAACTTGCAGAAAGAACAAACAGAAGAGCAGAAAGAAGCCTTATTGCAAAATCATCCTGTACCCTCAACTTTTTCAGACAGATACTGGTGGTAACTGAGTCTGACTAACCAGTCCTGGAGCCAGTGCTATGTTAAAAGACGCTTAGAATACAGTGAAAACACCTACATTCACTATGGAACACTATGCGTTGGGGTCCCCCTGTGATTAGCATGACCTCCTCTGTAAGCCCCTAGTATAGAATAGGGCAGGGGGATTAAAACTACCTCTTAAAACGTGCCACAGGGCGCGTTTGCACACGTCACCTCAGGCCCCATCCCCTCCCGTCCCCACTGTGTAAACATGCCCTGTGGCCGTTTTAAGTTGAGAGATTAAGTCCCCTTGAATCCTAAGGATCCCTAGGGTCAAACTAGCCCACTAGGTACCTCCAGTAAGCGCCACAGAGCTGCGTTGCAGAGAGGTGTAAAAAGGGGCGTGGCCTCAGAACACCTTTCTGCAACGCAGCTCCCTGGCGCATAATGGAGATACCTGTTGGGCTAGTTGGCCCTCAGGGACCCTCAGTATTGAAGGGGAATTAATTCCCCAACTTACAACTCGCCAGGGGGCGCGTTTGCAGAGTGCTGCATGGAGGGGGCGTGGCCTCCGGCACGATGCCGGTCTTTTATTTATTTTTATTTTTAAGAAGGGGGCTGTGTGGCCCCCCTTCTTTTTCTAATTTATTGGCCCTGGGGACCCCATCCCCCAGGGCCTGCCCCCTAATTTTTGATTAGAAAAAAAAAAATTGTAAGGGGGCCATGTGGCCCCCCTGCCAAGGCCTTAATCGCCCCCGGGGATCCCAACCCCCGGGGCATGCCCTTTTTTTGTTTTAATTCTTTAGGAGGGGGGCTGCGTTGCCCCCCTCCTCAGGCCACTTATGGCCCCAGGGACCCCATCCCCCGGGGCCGGCCTTTGTTTTTTATTATTTATCTTTTATATATATTTATAGAAACACCTAGGACATGCTGGACAAACCGTGCGTACCTATCACCATGACGATTTGCGTGGTATTCATTAAAAGGTGACTATGCATACAATGAATCCACGTGGAATGTATTTACACCGAGAGTGAAGCTCTGACGTGTCTGATGCCCTACCGTGCCTAATCCCGGCGCCCCTGCCGGTGGGTACTCTCCAAGTAGACACCCTTGTCGTTTATTCATACAAACATGGGTAGCTATTGCCGGGCACATACAGGCGCCAATCACGATCCTGTAAAAACCGGGTACGAACCGTCGGACGGAGCATATTCTCCGTCCGACGCGTACCCGGTCGTCAAAATCTACCAACATGGAATTACGATTCGCACGGAAACACCATTTCCGTACGAATCGTACAAAACCCCGACCGACGAAAATAAACCTACAAATGCGATCCGGGAAAGCGCCGACCTGACGTCGGGACGCTCGCAGCCTGCCATTCACGAACCAGGAATTACGATTCGCACCGACGTCATGCCGCACGGTGAATATTATCCGGCAGCCAAAAACTGCCGGGAAATCAGGACGACGCGAACAAGGAGTACCAGTACGCGACGGACAGACAGGACGACGCGAACAAGGAGTACCCGTACGCGACGGACAGACATGGACCCGAACCTACGTGTCATCCCGGCCCTCATAGCAGTCGACCTCCTCTACAGGTTCCGACGCAGATGCCGCAGAAGGTCAGAACAACTAAGGGAGGGGGGAAAGTGGGGGGGGTGGCAGGACCAGGGCAGGCCACAAACCCCCCACCAAAGTCACACAGCACACATGCCCTGGACATACCTGACTCCCAGGCCCTGGTCACTACGAGGGGGTGGGGGCGTGTCCAGCTAAGCCAGCGACCGCCACAACGGAAGTTCTTGACGACGCGAACCGGCAACACAACCAGACAGGTACGTCCCGTACCCACACCTTAAGAGCGTGGGTACGAGTCGTACCACGCCCACACCTACGTCACCCCAACAATGGCGGGACGGCTCGTACCCACGTGGCAAAGGCCTGGGTATGGCCCGCACAAGCATCACATAGCGTGGGGACGGATATGTACGGACCGTACCCCCACCCCGTATGCATGGAGCGTACCCCCAACCCCAACAGTGTAAGTACGACATGTACCCCCACCCGCGTATGCAAGGAGCGTACCCCCAACCCCAACAGTGTAAGTACGACCCGTACCCTCACCTCGAATGCATGGAGCGTACCCCCCATGCCAACAGTGTAAGTATGACCCGTACCCTCACCCGCGGACGTATGGAGCGTACCCCCACCCCAACAGTGTAAGTACGACCCGTACCCTCACCTCGAATGCATGGAGCGTACCCCCCATGCCAACAGTGTAAGTACGACACGTACCCCCACCCGCGTATGCAAGGAGCGTACCCCCCATGCCAACAGTGTAAGTACGACCCGTACCCTCACCTCGAATGCATGGAGCGTACCCCCACCCCAACAGTGTAAGTACGACCCGTACCCCCACCCGCGTACGTATGGAGCGTACCCCCACCCCAACAGTGTAAGTACGACCCGTACCCCCACCCCGTATGCATGGAGCGTACCCCCAACCCCAACAGTGTAAGTACGACATGTACCCCCACCCGCGTATGCAAGGAGCGTACCCCCAACCCCAACAGTGTAAGTACGACCCGTACCCTCACCTCGAATGCATGGAGCGTACCCCCCATGCCAACAGTGTAAGTATGACCCGTACCCTCACCCGCGGACGTATGGAGCGTACCCCCACCCCAACAGTGTAAGTACGACCCGTACCCTCACCTCGAATGCATGGAGCGTACCCCCCATGCCAACAGTGTAAGTACGACACGTACCCCCACCCGCGTATGCAAGGAGCGTACCCCCCATGCCAACAGTGTAAGTACGACCCGTACCCTCACCTCGAATGCATGGAGCGTACCCCCACCCCAACAGTGTAAGTACGACCCGTACCCCCACCCGCGTACGTATGGAGCGTACCCCCACCCCAACAGTGTAAGTACGACCCGTACCCCCACCCGCGTACGTATGGAGCGTACCCCCACCCCAACAGTGTAAGTATGACCCGTACCCTCACCTCGAATGCATGGAGCGTACCCCCATGCCAACAGTGTAAGTACGACCCGTACCCTCACCTCGAATGCATGGAGCGTACCCCCACCCCAACAGTGTAAGTACGACCCGTACCCCCACCCGCGTACGTATGGAGCGTACCCCCACCCCAACAGTGTAAGTACGACCCGTACCCCCACCCGCGTACGTATGGAGCGTACCCTCACCCCAACAGTGTAAGTACGACCCGTACCCTCACCTCGAATGCATGGAGCGTACCCCCCATGCAAACATTGTACGTACGACACGTACCCTCACCCGCGGACGTATGGAGCGTACCCCCACCCCAACAGTGTAAGTACGACACGTACCCCCACCTCGAATGCATGGAGCGTACCCACATCCGTGTATGTCATGAGCGTACATATTGTGAAATAGGAGGGGTGTGTGCAGAGTCCTACCAGCAGTGCCCTGAGACAGGAGGGGTGTGTGCAGAGTCCTCCCATCAGTGCCCTGAGACAGGAGGGGTGTGTGCAGAGTCCTCCCAGCAGTGCCCAGAGACAGGAGGGGTGGGGGCCTATCACTCCCAGCAGTGCCCTGAGACAGGAGGGGTGGGTGCAGAGTCCTCCCAGCAGTGCCCTGAGACAGGAGGGGTGGGGGCCTATCACTCCCAGCAGTGCCCTGAGACAGGGGGGGTGGGTGCAGAGTCCTCCCAGCAGTGCCCTGAGACAGGAGGGGTGTGTGCAGAGTCCTCCCAGCAGTGCCCTGAGACAGGAGGGGTGTGTGCAGAGTCCTCCCAGCAGTGCCCTGAGACAGGAGGGGTGTGTGCAGAGTCCTCCCAGCAGTGCCCTGAGACAGGAGGGGTGGGTGCCTAACACTCCCAGCAGTGCCCAGAGACAGGAGGGGTGGGTGACCATCACTCCCAGCAGTGCCCAGAGACAGGAGGGGTGGGTGCCCATCACTCCCAGCAGTGCCCTGAGACAGGAGGGGTGGGGGCCTATCACTCCCAGCAGTGCCCTGAGACAGGAGGGGTGGGTGCCTATCACTCCCAGCAGTGCCCTGAGACAGGAGGGGTGGGGGCCTAACACTCCCAGCAGTGCCCAGAGACAGGAGGGGTGTGTGCAGAGTCCTCCCAGCAGTGCCCTGAGACAGGAGGGGTGGGGGCCTATCACTCCCAGCAGTGCCTTGAGACAGGAGGGGTGTGTGCAGAGTCCTCCCAGCAGTGCCCTGAGACAGGAGGGGTGGGTGCCTATCACTCCCAGCAGTGCCCTGAGACAGGAGGGGTGTGTGCAGAGTCCTCCCAGCAGTGCCCTGAGACAGGAGGGGTGGGGGCCTAACACTCCCAGCAGTGCCCAGAGACAGGAGGGGTGGGTTCAGAGTCCTCCCAGCAGTGCCCTGAGACAGGAGGGGTGTGTACAGAGTCCTCCCAGCAGTGCCCTGAGACAGGAGGGGTGGGGGCCTATCACTCCCAGCAGTGCCCTGAGACAGGAGGGGTGGGTGCAGAGTCCTCCCAGCAGTGCCCTGAGACAGGAGGGGTGGGGGCCTATCACTCCCAGCAGTGCCCTGAGACAGGAGGGGTGGGTGCAGAGTCCTCCCAGCAGTGCCCTGAGACAGGAGGGGTGTGTGCAGAGTCCTCCCAGCAGTGCCCAGAGACAGGAGGGGTGGGTGCCTATCACTCCCAGCAGTGCCCTGAGACAGGAGGGGTGGGTGCAGAGTCCTCCCAGCAGTGCCCTGACACAGGAGGGGTGTGTGCAGAGTCCTCCCAGCAGTGCCCAGAGACAGGAGGGGTGGGTGCCTAACACTCCCAGCAGTGCCCATGGAACGCAAAGGGTGGAGTAGCCACAGATACCATGCCCACAAATGTCAGTCAGGTGCACAAAGACCCTGCAGTACATGTACCACATGTGTGCGAGGCTGGGAGTATACGCATGCATTGGGCCAAAAAGATAACATGTACACATGAAGTCATGTCAATAGTCCACATACACAAGTACAATGACTACCAAGGATGCCACGAATGATGCAGGTGGAGAATGGCTCAGCATGCATGTGCAAAGTTGAAGGAGTCCGTCACACACCCAGCTAATGTACACACAGCTCGGCGCTAAATATTGGGAACACCCTGCAGGGAAGAAGTCAGGGTACACAGAGGAAGGAAAACACCTTGGGACAATTGCAACATGCAGCAACTGCTTACATGAATTGAGAAAGCTAGCTAACACCGTGTGATGGCACACAGATCCCATGGTCCCCCCTATGAGCAGCACACTACTACATTTCCCACACACCCAACACATGAACACCACCCACAACCATGTAGCAGCCCCACCGACAGCAATGCCAGCAAAGCAGGAGTGTTCCAAGGGCAAAAAATAAATAGCTTTATTCAGCATGATCCAAAAACTGGTATGTAGAAAGTTCAATATTTACAAAGCCCATAGGGCAGTCCAGGAGTCACAGCTGGATGGGGGACACAGTGGGATGCGTGTCCCCTAGCTTGCCTGCACAGTTACAAGCCGTTGTCTTCCACAGGGGTGAGGGCATCAAGTGGGGGGGAATGAACAGGCACCGCAGGGACAGGAGTGCGAAGGGTAGGCGACGTGGGTGCAGGGATGGAGGACTCCACCACAGGGGGTGGGGCAGGGCCAAAGGTGGATTCTAGGAGCGCGCTGCACACCTCGGCAAGGTCCTCCAGGGACTCCCCTGCACCCGAAGGAACCACAGGCCCCAAGGAGGGGGGGGGGTCAGAGGGATGGGTCGCAGCGCCACTGGGGGAGGGTGTGGACAGGGGGGGGGGACTCAAGCACCCTGACCGTGGACTTCCGTGACCGCTTGCGGGGTGGTGTCACTGTGGGGCTCAGGGACAGAGCGGCCATGAAGGAGTCTTTGGGGGAGATGTGGCCAGGAGAGCTGAGGGGAGGGGATTTGGAGGGAGTGGATTGGGTGGAATGCGGACTCCCACTCTGGCTGCGTGTCACACGTTTGCCCCCCGACCCAGTGGGTGTGCCTACTTCACCCTGTGTGTGCGTGTCAGGAGGTGTGCGGCGGACCTTCCCTGCTGGTGTGGTGCTTGTGTCTGTTGTGGTGGGTGCATGCTTACGTCTGTGTGTATGTGGGACAGGCATGGGAGTGGGAAGTGTGGAAGGAGCAGGGGTAGGGGGTGGGACGTAGCGCTGCAGGAGACCCACTGCTGCAGTCAGTGTGGAGTCTATGGACCTCAGCAAGTTGCGTTGGTCAGCCTGCGATGAATGAATGCCCTCCAAGTATGCCTCCATGTTGTTGAGGACCTGGCTGTGGGCATGGAGGACATTAAGGATCGCAGTCTGACCAATCTGCAACTGCCGCTGGATGTCCACAGACTCAGCATTGGCGGCAGCAGTGGAGACAGGGGCAGGGGGTGCGGTGCCTGGCAGGAAGGAGACATGTGGTGACCGGGCACGTAGGGAAGGGACACGAGCAAGTGGGAGGCGGCTGATGCCAATGGAGGGGGCGGTGCGAGATGTAGGGCTGCTGTCAGATGGTGGTGCAGCCACCGCCCACTCGGAGAGATCATCCTCGGACCCGTCAGCTTCATACTCTGTTGTGCCAGTCGACAGGTCCCCGGGTTCACTCTCCTCCGCCTCTGTCCCACTCGAAGCGCCAGGCACGATGCCACCGCTGGCACTGGTGCTCGGTCCCTCCGCGCCGTCTGTGTCCATGTCTCCCTCCGTGTCCCCCGACGATGCTGTGGGCAGGGTGAAGAGACAGAAATTAATCATACACCTGTATACATATGTCACATGAGTCAAATCTACTTAGGTCACAGTGCATAGCCTGAAACAAAGGAAGAGTTACAACTACAAAACAAGGTACATATGTAGGCCCTGCAAGACACAGTTGTGTGACCCACCATGCCATGGAAAAACTATGGAGAGCATGACACAATAGCAAATGAGATGACATGGAATTTTGACTGAGGAGCAAGGCCCTGGGGACAATCCAGCACTGCATCTGCACCACACAGCGTGGCAGGCAATAGGGATGAGCAGGGACCACATCCAGGAACTAGAGGCACATGCAGCATAGGTAATACTGATAACATGCCCACCCTGACTGGCACAATGTACCTTTAGTGTATGTCCAGACAAACATCACACACAGGCCAGTCCTAGCAAGGAGATGACAGGTCTTGACATGTAGGCCATGCCCGCACCACCCACACCCTACATGAGACTAATCTGTGGAGACACAGGAAGCACTTACATCTCTTAGTCAGGGTGAAATACACATGGGATGCAAAACTTCAATATTGCACACAAACTACCCAAGGTGCGGCTGTCCAAATTATCATGTACAAATGGGCATCATCAGATGATTGCAACAAGACACAAAGGCAATGGCCACCGTGAGTATGTAATTGGAAAATCAGGTCAGGCTGGACAGTGGACACTTGTAATACATCTCACGTCAATATACATGGTGCCAGGGGACAATGGCACAGAGCACAACCTATGCTGTAGACACAGAGATTGTCGACATTCTCGGATTACACACATGATACCTAGGAAAAGATGCCCCTGGGGACAGTAGTGGCCACACAACTCCATGCTCCTGAATGGAAATGACTGCAACACACGCTAACATCCCTGCACTATGCGTAACGCACACTCATGCACATCATGTCACAGGCCACCACATGGGACATGCCTGCTGGAAGGTCTCGCACTCGAGAGATTAACTGCCATGTCTGGAATCAGCATTAGTGCCAACTTACATGGAACCCACAAGTCCAGAACTGGACAGGGCACAGGCAAGGTCACTAAACCTGTTACACACCACCCCCACACATGATGCTGCAGGCATTGTACACTTGGAGAATGTGTCAGGCTACATAACTTTGTGATGGAGTGACTACACAGAGACCAGTGAACACATTGCAAGGTGGGGAAGGGAGGCAGGAGAGGCCTGCAACACTGTGGGTAACAGGATCTGCACAGCACCATAAACCCTGGAAGTGTATCCATGGAACAGTGCACTTACAAATGCTGGTGAAACACAACAAACACACACATGTACCTACCCCCTTCCGGCTGCTGCATCTCCTGTAGGCGCCTGTCCAAGTCAGGAAAGACCACCGCCAGCACACGTTTCTGGATGTGGGAGGGACGGCGGCGCCCGCGGTTCTTATGGCTCTCAGGTGAGTCCCCCAGCAGGACCCATGCGATCCTCCGCGTCCAGCACCGGATATCCTGCCAGCATTTCCTCACCTGGGGCAGGCGCCGCTTCCGACCATCCGCACTCCTCACGGCGCTGACGGCGTCCAGCCATATCTTCTCCTTGGCAGAGGCGTCTACCTGTGAGGATGGACAAGTGACACTACCTCAATACACCTGGCACATGTCACAGGGACACAGATTATAACACATTTGCTGTTTACAACAAGGCATAGTATGCATCCAACACATTGCACCTTTGTCATAGGGACATGATCCTCTGGGGGAAGGCCAAAAGCAGTACGTGCCATTGAAAGGACACAGGTGGAATGAGGGCAACTACACAATCAATGATCCAGGCTCACACTGTGCATCACACCCACCCCTCCTGTCTCAGGGCACTGCTGGGAGTGTTAGGCACCCACCCCTCCTGTCTCAGGGGACTGCTGGGAGGACTCTGCACCCACCCCGCCTGTCTCAGGGCACTGCTGGGAGGACTCTGCACACACCCCTCCTGTCTCAGGGCACTGCTGGGAGTGTTAGGCACCCACCCCTCCTGTCTCAGGGCACTGCTGGGAGTGTTAGGCACCCACCCCTCCTGTCTCAGGGCACTGCTGGGAGTGATAGGCCCCCACCCCTCCTGTCTCAGGGCACTGCTGGGAGTGATAGGCCCCCACCCCTCCTGTCTCAGGGCACTGCTGGGAGTGATAGGCCCCCACCCCTCCTGTCTCAGGGCACTGCTGGGAGTGATAGGCCCCCACCCCTCCTGTCTCAGGGCACTGCTGGGAGTGATAGGCCCCCACCCCTCCTGTCTCAGGGCACTGCTGGGAGTGATAGGCCCCCACCCCTCCTGTCTCAGGGCACTGCTGGGAGACATCAGGCATTCCCCCTCCTGGGACACCCCCTACAGTACATAGCATGTGTGTCACACCTGGACACAATGGCAGAAGTCACAGTCACTAAAAAGGGACACAGTCTGTGCCAGTGGACACTGCACACACCTGATAACCTGGTCGCCCATACAGCATGGGGTACCGTGGGAGGATCACATCCACCAAAGCCATGTTCTCCTCCAGGGTGAATGGCTGTGACCTCTCCACAGCCCTTGACATGGTTCCAGGGAATCAGTAGCAGCAGCTGGGTCGTGGAATACAAAGATGTGCAGGCAAGTGCTCCCTCATGGGACCTGGCTGCCTTATATCTGCCTTGCTGGCCCATCTCATGCACAGGAGTACAGAGTGATTGGTCACTCACATTTGCATCCTATGTTTCCTCCAATCCCTTCAAACCTAGCAGTCTGTGGGTTCTCAATCAGTTTTTTTCTCCTGCATGATGTCAGCCCCACAAACACATTGCAACAAAGTAGATTCATTCCAACTGACTTCTGCCATGCAGCTTCCTGAACAAATTCAAAATTTGAACTTGGTCTCCATGACAACCAGCATGCATGTAGGCCTTAATACTTGTCCCTCATGTGTCCCCTAAGTAATTTGGAGCTTCACACACAGGTACGGCGCGTTCCGGGGCCCTAGGGCACCCCATATGCATAGCAACGGCCCGTACACGCGTGCCTACGTTCACTATCACTCTGGGTGTCCTCGCGTATGCGTACTCGTAGTGGTACGGGCCGTACACGCGCCTGTACGCTCCCTATCACTACGTGTACGCATACGCGAGGACACCCAGAGTGATATGGAGCGTACAGGCGTGTGTATGGTCCGTACCACTACGAGTACGCATACGCGAGGACACCCAGAGTGATATGGAGCGTACAGGCGTGTGTACGGTCCGTACCACTACGAGTACGCATACGCAAGAACACCCATAGTGGTAGGGCCGTACACGCGCCTGTACGCTCCATATCACTATGGGTGTTCTTGCGTATGCGTACACGTAGTGATAGGGAGCGTACAGGCGCGTGTACGGCCCGTACCACTACGAGTACGCATACGCAAGAACACCCATAGTGGTAGGGCCGTACACGCGCCTGTGCGCTCCATATCACTATGGGTGTTCTCGCGTATGAGTACTCGTAGTGATAGGGAGCGTACAGGCGCGTGTACGGCCCATACCACTACGAGTACGCATACGCAAGAACACCCATAGTGGTAGGACTGTACACGCGCCTGTACGCTCCATATCACTATGGGTGTTCTTGCGTATGCGTACTCGTAGTGGTACGGACCGTAAACATGCCTGTACGCTCACCATCACGATGGGTACACATACGGCAGCACTCCCATAGTGATATTGGCACGTACACAGGCCCTCTTAGCAGCAGTACGGCGGTTTTCACACATCACAGTGGTGACAGGCAGCACACAGGAAGGAATAGGGCGGACATACTTGTCCATGGATGGACATCAAGGCATTGTCTGTGCATTACTACATGTGTGGGGCACAGGTGTGACAGGCTGTGATGTGGAACATTACTCCTGAGTCGAGAAGGCACCAGATGTATGATGAGATGTGTACAGATGTAATGTGTGACGGTGCAATGTGTGCCAGGCATGCCCTTGACTCCTTTGACATGTGTGCATGTTGTACTGCACACTTGGGATGAGCGTCACTGGCATGGCACGGACACCAACACACGGAAGTGTCCCCTGATGCCCGGTATAGGGGTTACCACACCTGACTTGTCACTACCCACGGTGCACAATGTGACTATGTCATGTATGTGTGGGGGCTTCCCATTAGGTTGATGTTGGAGCACCCTCAAAAGCTGCAGCTGTTGCAGCAACCAACATGTGTATGTGTGTAGATTGACATTGGACACTGTTCCGCACACCATGCCACATGTGGTATCGGATGTGAGGTTCGTATGTATGCATGGGACACGGAGTAGCGTGACAAGGACATGTCTGCATCCTCTCAATGAAGGTGTGGTGAGTCATGACATGTGCACCTTCATGGCAAGGTGTGTGGGCTGTCCTAGTGTAATGTCATGTGACCTGTGGCTCTAGTGTTCCGCTACCAGTCTCTGCAATCGGCATCCTACTTCTGCTGATGTGTGGGTGTATGTCACTCCTGTGTTGCGTCTGGCTGTTCACTTGCACTGGGACACAGCTAATCCCATGGCATGGCATGTGGAGGTTCTCAATCTCCGTGTGTAGCTGGGTCTTGGTAGGAGTGTCACCTGGCAGCCATACGTGTCCAGGGCATGTGGCACATACCTGACTCCGTATGTAGCATATGTGTATAGACAGATTAACATGTGCTCAGTACAAATTATTTGTTGTTGTGGGGCACTCACTCTTCCGTGTCACTTCCAAATTCCTGCAGAGCGCCGCCTCTTCCCCGAGCAATTCCGGACTTGGCTGCCATGCGGGAGAATGATCGGATCCGGTGCTACCGCTTCCCCCAACGGTTGATTCTGGAGTTGACGGCGAGACTGGCACCACACCTGCAACCGCTGCACAGGTATCCTACGGCACTGACACCCAAGCTGAAGGTAATGGCAGCCCTACATTTTCTAGCCACGGGTACCTTTCAAAATACCATAGCTCATGTTGGTGGCATGTCCCAGAGCATGTTCTGCCTTGTGCTGCATGATTTCTTAGAGGCCATGTTGATTCACCTGGATGACTTCATCAAGTTCCCAACCCCTGAACAGTTGACTGGGGTCAAGCGTGGATTCTATGCCCTGGGAGGGATGCCCCATGTCATTGGGTCCATAGATGGGACACACGTAGCTTTGGTACCACCACACGCACGGGAGGTAGCGTACCGCAATCGGAAGCACTACCACTCCATCAATGCCCTTGTGGTGTGTCTGTCCAACATGGTGATTTCACATGTCTGTGCTCGTTTTCCAGGATCAGCACACGATGCCTACATCATGAGGCGTAGCAGGGTGCCTGAAATGATGATGCAGCTGCGCAACGAACGAGCATGTGTTGTTGGTGGGTACAGTCTGTCTGTCCTGTATTTTGCATAGCCTACCAGCACGACCGCTTCACCAGTTCTAACGATGTCCATGTGCTTCCCATGTAGGGGACGCTGGCTATCCCAACATGCCATGGCTGCTCACACCTCTCCGCAACCCCATCACGCCGGCCCAGCTTCGCTACAACACCGCCCATGGCCGGACAAGGCGAGTGATAGAGAGGACGTTTGGCCTGCTGAAGAGCCGATTTCGGTGCCTCCACAAGACCGGCGGCGCGCTCCCATATGCCCCTGCGAAGGTCTGCAAAATCTTCATGGTCTGCTGCATGCTGCACAACATGGCAGTTGAGAAAGCTGTGCCACTCATCCTGGATCAAGATGACGAGGACCATCCACCCGTGGAGGACGAAGGGCTTGGCAATGGGGCTAGTGATGTGGAGGATGTGGAGCCGCAAGAGGACATCCGGACTCGGCTCATACGCGACTTCTTTGCTTAGTGGTGAGTACCAGTGTCTGAGTGTGCACACATTGCTTCACGTGTGGCATGTGTTGTGATGTGTGTCTCCACCTGCATGTATGGCACGTGAGTCAGAGGTGTGTGTGGGTGTGTCACTGGAGTGATGGTGGCAGTGATGGTTGTATTTCCCCAGTCATAATTGTGACCTAGCATGTTGTCATCCATACATGTGTCGAGTACATGCACATGCAAGTGGCTGTGCTTTTTGTGGCTGACTTCTTGTGTGTCTCTCATCCCCAGGTACTTGCGCATGCCGTCTGCTGGTTGCATTGTTGTGGCACTGCTATTCCTCATGGACACGTCATCGTGTGCTGACTCAGCGTTACACGCACGGACAAGTTTGGAAGTCTCCTTAGGGTAAGGGATGCATCAGGGGTGTATTGGGTGTGGCAGTTGTTCACGATGTATGCACACTGCCCCTGTCGATGTTTGGTTCCTCTGCAGCCATGTAGCATCACCATGGGACACGACATGCAGCTGTGTACACCTGAATAGATGGTCTGACTGGTTGACAGTCATCAGTGATGGGATAGTGGATTGTGATGATGGCATCAATGTGTGTAACACTGCCCTCGGACACGTACGGTTTGCATTGGCTTGACATGGTGTGGGACTTCTACATCAGCGGATCAATGGTGTATGGCAGTCTCTCCGTGAGCAGCTGTGGGTGTTTAGCTGTTGGCCGACAATTGTGTGCCAGTTCCATGGCTATCACGCATTTGTGCTGCAGAAGGGGGGTGCCAGTGTTGGACCCACATGTTACTCCACATGAAGTGTTCATGTGTACTTCAAGTTGCCTCTGCAATCCCGAAAACATGACTAATAAAGGTGTCCCTATGCCTCCAAGGTGCCTCTTCTCAGTCAATGCTGGTGTGTTGCCATGGTGCATCCAGCATGTCTGGCATGGTTTCCCCTGATAGTGGCTATGTGTCTATGTGTCGAGTAGCAAGATGCAAGCTGTGTGTGTGGGCTGAGACTGTGTATTATGCATGATGTCCATGACTGTGTGGGTATTGTGACATGTGCCATCCCCATGCATCCAACGTTGGCCAGGCCCCCATTCTCTGCATCCACCGGACTCAAGCTTGCAGGACATGGTTCTGCCACCTGTCTACACATACCTGGGTGCCCCCGAGGACACTGGACTGGATCCCTGACCTCTGCGCATGACTGTTGCTGTACTCAATGTGTCTGTCAGCACGGTTGTGCGGCCACCCCCTCAGCTGGTTGGGCCCATCACGGGTGAGTATGGTGCTCCATGTCTGTCTTGCCTAATACACTGTGGCCCGTGTGTCCTGTGCCAGACTCAGGCCCCAGGGTGTGGATGGTTGAAGTCAAAAGAGAACTCAGGCATGTTTAGACTTTAAAAGACACATGTAAGGTAATAATGCAACCAGCAGGCATCTTCTCTTCATGGTGTGAATTTTTATTTTTGTGGGGGGGGGGGGGGTATGACGTGAGGGGCTTTCCGGGAGTTTGGAATCCAAAGTTCAGTAAGGGAGTTAGTGTCCTTGCCATTGGAAATCCTCAGAGTCCATGCCACAGTCTTTGTCCACATTGGTCAGACAGTGACCAGCAAGGCCATGTGGCAGAGAATGTCTCTTGATGCTGTGATGCTGTTGCTCCAGTGGGCCAGGTGCCAGGCCAGGTGTCCTGGGAGATGGTGATGTAGCACCGACCCTCACGGTCCTTTCCGTGGACGACCCGGCCTCCTGCGGGGAGCCTCAGAAGCAGGCCGTGACGATGTTTGGGATGCTCCATCGGATGTTTCCTCCTCTTCCTGATCCCTCCCTGTGGGTGGTGATGTTCTACGCCTTCTGGCACAGGGAGGGTTGCCCATGTTGTCGGCCATCCGACGGAGTGTATTGTGAATCCCCTGGAACACCGTCACTTGCTCAGCCTGTCTGTCCTCCATCCTCCGTTGGTGTTGCAGTAGACAGGCATGTTGCTCCGCATGTTGCTGGGCCTGCTGGGTCTTTATCTCATCGAGGGTCCCCTTGATCTCATTGAGGGTGGACACAACCTGGGCCATGCCCGTGGTGTCCTGCCGGTATGTGTCCAGGATGTTACGGACATGGGAATATACCGGTTCCCCAGCCAACTGGTCAGGCTGGCGCCTCCGCCGTCCTCCACTCCCACCACCCCTGCCCACTTGCACCTGGCCTGCCCTTGTGGGCACATCGGGTCTCCGGGACCCCTGAGGGGTGGCATTGGCGTTGTCGCCTGCCTCCTCCTGGGTGCCCGGGACACCGTGTCCCTCCTGGCCAGCCTGGCTGCTTTGTGGTGGTGGGGCAGGGATCCTGGGTGTCTCCTGGGATGTGGCAGGAGTGGGGGTGGTGGTTGGCCCCGTTGTACCTGACGCAGGTGCTGCAGGTGGTTGGACACCAGAGGTGCCAGGTTGGTCGGGGTCGTCCACAGAGTGGTGAGAGTCGTCGCTGCCGGTGGGATCGGGCTCCCGCAGATCCGGGTCCTGTGAGTCTTCCCCCCCAGTGTTGGGGGGTGAACCACAACGTTGACCTGTGTGTGAGAGAGACAATGTTAATTTTGGTCCATGCAACATCCATGTTTCATCAGTTTCAACGTTGGCACATTTCCTCTTGGAATTAGGATCTGTCTTGCATTCCACTCACAGTGCACTTGTGCATGGGTGTGTCCCTTGGGCACCACTTTGGCCCCTTTAACTATGTGTGGCACAGTCTTACTTGCTGCGTCAAGTGTGACTGCAGTCAGCAGTGGAGTGGGCAGGTGTGGCGAGCCATGCATTGGCGCCTTCCGTGTAGCACTGTACATGTGCACATGGAGTGGATCCACACACTTATATAATGCAGGTAGCTGTTGTTGTGCTCGTGAACAGGTTGTGACATGGCCCTGTGTTTTGCCATGGAGAAGAGGGGGGTTCTGGCACTGGCCACCCTTGGCTACATGCACGCAGTCTACCTGCTGACGAGCAGACATTCCCACACACCACACGGCTGATTTGCTCTCCCTGTGTCTCCCTCCCTCTCTGTCCCCCTCTCCCTCCCTCTGTGTGTCAGCCTCCTCCCTCTGTCCTTGTCCCTGTGTCTCCCTCCCTCTCTGTCCCCCTCTCCCTCCCTCTCTGTCCCCCTCTCCCTCCCTCCGTGTGTCAGCCTCCTCCCTCTGTCCGTGTCCCTGTGTCTCCCTCCCTCTCTGTCCCCTTCTCCCTCCCTCCGTGTGTCAGCCTCCTCCCTCTGTCCGTCTCCCTGTGTCTCCCTCCCTCTCTGTCCCCCTCTCCCTCCCTCTCTGTCCCCCTCTCCCTCCCTCCGTGTGTCAGCCTCCTCCCTCTGTCCGTGCCCCTGTGTCTCCCTCCCTCTCTGTCCCCCTCTCCCTCCCTCCGTGTGTCAGCCTCCTCCCTCTGTCCGTGTCCCTGTGTCTCCCTCCCTCTCTGTCCCCCTCTCCCTCCCTCTCTGTCCCCCTCTCCCTCCCTCTGTGTGTCAGCCTCCTCCCTCTGTCCATGTCCCTGTGTCTCCCTCCCTCTCTGTCCCCCTCTCCCTCCCTCTGTGTCCCCCTGTCCCTCCCTCTGTGTGTCACCCTCTGTCACCTCAGCCCAGCTTCCTGGGCACACACTGTTAGCAGATCTTTGAATGGCCCTTGGCTTGTTGATGTGAGTTTGTTTCTGATCTCCAGGCACCCATTGGGTGTAGTGTCTGTCTCTGCGCTGCTGCTGTGGTGGTGTGTGCTGCCACTCTTTCACAATGTTGGCTGTTCATTAGCTGCTGTCATGTGCAAAACAGTGCCTTCACCCCCATGTGTTGATGCAAGGCGTCCGCCATTTGCTGGCGAGTCTTTCCTGTGTGGGGACACAGTGTTTGTATGGCTGTGACCTAGGCCATATGGGCAGAGGGCATTGTTGTCTGCTTCTGAGTTGCACTATGTGAATTTTGGGGCCCACCCTCCCGCCATCTGGGTTACCGTGTCATGTGTTGGTGTCTTCTGTGTCCTGTGACTTGACATTGTCCAGCTGGGTGCATGGGGCATGGTGGCGGCAGTGGCATGTGCGTGTTCATGGAGTGTGGTTGAGTCATGCGATAGCTTGGGGTGGTTGCGTGCCTGTTAGTGATTTTGGTTGTGGATGACGTTCCCCCATGTGAGGTGCGTTGTTTGTGTACTCACCCGGGTCTCGGAGTCCTCCTAATCCTTCGACTGCCTCCACCGGCTGTATGGCCATCACCCTCTCCTCCCAGGGCTGGTAGTGTACGGGTCTGCGGGAGGGCCCTCCTCCAGTGGCGTTGGCCTGGTTGTGTTCCTCCAGCATCTTGGCTCGGACCCTCCTCCGCAGATCGTACCACCTGGCTTGGCATTCATGCCTGGTCCTTCTGGTGTCCGCAACAGCATTCACAGCATCGACGATGGTCTGCCACATGGCTGTTTTTGCTGCCATGCTGGTCTGTCTGACCAATGTTCCAAAGAGCTGTGGCTCGACTCTGAGGATTTCATCGACAAGGACCTCCAACTCTCGGTTACTGAACTTTGGATTCTTGTTAGTGGGCATGGTGAGGGGTGTGGGTGTGGATGGTGGGGGGGGTGTGGATGGTTGTGGGTGTGTGGGTGTGGTTGTGCAGGTGTGTGTGTGTGTGAATGTGATGAGGGGGTGTTTGTGAAGGTGGTTGTGTGAAGGTGTGCAAGTGTAAGGTGTCGTGAAGCTTCTAGTTTGGTGCTGTAGGTTGTCTGTGGGGCCTGGCAGCAGTGAGTCTGTTGCAAAGGCTCATGGTTTGTGTGTGTGGGCCCTTTTTATTGGTCCATTGGTGGGTGTGGCTGTTTGTTTTTGGCAGTTGCAGGTCAGTGAATGTGTTTTTTTAGTGTTTGTTGGACATGTTTTGTGGCTGTGTGCCATTCGAATGGTGTATTCTTGTGTTGTTTTGGTTTGTCCTGGTTGTGTACGTGCGTTTTTAGCGTGTTGTAAGGTGTGTACATGGGCCATTTGGTTGTACGGTGCTGTCCTTGTGTGTGGCTTGGTACGACTCGTACATGCGGTTGTGATGTTGGGGCCTGGGGTGCGCTCCGTACTTAGGAGGTTGTGGTGGGGGTGCGACTCTGACGTACACGGGTGTACATACAGGGGGGTACGACACATACAGGGGTGGGGGTACGACTCGAACGTACAGGGGTGTACATACACGGGGGTAGGACACGTACAGGGGTGGGGGTACGACTCGAACGTACAGGGGTGTACATACACGGGGGTACGACACGTACAGGGGTGTACATACCCGGGGGTAGGACACGTACAGGGGTGGGGGTACGACTCGAACGTACAGGGGTGTACATACACGGGGGTAGGACATGTACAGGGGTGGGGGTACGACTCGAACGTACAGGGGTGTACATACACGGGGGTAGGACACGTACAGGGGTGGGGGTACGACTCGAACGTACAGGGGTGTACATACACGGGGGTACGACACGTACAGGGGTGTACATACACGGGGGTAGGACACGTACAGGGGTGGGGGTACGACTCGAACGTACAGGGGTGTACATACACGGGGGTACGACACGTACAGGGGTGGGGGTACGACTCAAACGTACAGGGGTGTACATACACGGGGGTACGACACGTACAGGGGTGGGGGTACGACTCGAACGTACAGGGGTGTACATACACGGGGGTAGGACACGTACAGGGGTGGGGGTACGACTCGAACGTACAGGGGTGTACATACACGGGGGTAGGACACGTACAGGGGTGGGGGTACGACTCGAACGTACAGGGGTGTACATACACGGGGGTACGACACGTACAGGGGTGTACATACACGGGGGTAGGACACGTACAGGGGTGGGGGTACGACTCGAACGTACAGGGGTGTACATACACGGGGGTACGACACGTACAGGGGTGTACATACACGGGGTAGGACACGTACAGGGGTGGGGGTACAACTCGAACGTACAGGGGTGTACATACACGGGGGTACGACATGTACAGGGGTGGGGGTACGACTCGAACGTACAGGGTTGTACATACACGGGGGTACGACACGTACAGGGGTGGGGGTACGACTCGAACGTACAGGGGTGTACATACACGGGGGTAGGACACGTACAGGGGTGTGGGTACGACTCGAACGTACAGGGGTGTACATACACGGGGGTAGGACACGTACAGGGGTGTACATACACGGTTGTGAGATCGGACGCACGGGTTGGATCGTGATTCTTCAGTCGGACTTCACTTTTCACATTTGTACGGTAAATCGTCCGAGGACGTGTCGGACACATTTTCCGACCCGAGGACGTGTGGGGAAATATTCCGAATGCGGTTCGTATGGACTTTTTACCATGCGAATCGTGATTGCCAGTTTGTACGGCACTTGTACGATTCGTACGGTAAAAAGACCGGATACGAGTCGTACGGGGAAATTTTTTACCGGATCGTAATTGGCACCTTAATACACATGCACACCAACCAAACAAAAATTCAACAAAAACTATGCAAGAAACCCCCCTCACGGTTAATAAAACACACATCCACCGCCGGATGTGTAATACTTTTTATTTTACTCTCTGGAAAGGAGACGAACCTCACTTGAGAGTCACAGCGTGCTCCTGGCTGAGCCCAATGCTGTGTTACACCCACCAGTGCCCGCCGAGTGCCACACACCTCTGTGTTGTATTCCACCAGCTAGTGCGTATGCTATGACACTCTCTAGCCCATGTGCACTGTAACACCACCCCGTGAATATGTCATGCCACACTTGCCTTCGCACGGGTTATATTGCCCCATCTAACGTGCCTTCCTCGATGCCTATGTTATAACGCACAGCGCTATGCCATACATATTACAATCTGGGATCCATATCTTTGTCACAGTGCATATGCAACGTTACACTCCCCAGCACATATTTTATATTACAACTTTAGAGACTAGTTAGGTTACACAACACTGCCCTGTGCATATTACACTCCAAGGTGCATATCGCATAGCACGCACTAGTGCCTGTGCTATCTCGCGCTCTCCAATTAATCTGCCATTGCGCACAATGTATTGCATATTATATTTCACGCCCCGGTTCATCTTATAGCACACTTTTTGGTGCATAGTTTATACCATACACTATATCTATTTCATTTTCAATCGTGCTCTCAGGACTATATTCTATATAACACTGCGTTCACCTTCCCTTTTCACGGGCATTACATTTTGCGATGGGGGCTGGAGGGTCAAAGGGTGTTTCTGCCAAGTGAGCCCGGAGTCACAGTCACAAACGTCCTCTTCTTCCTGAATAAAAGTGAGATTATGCTGCATACTTGTTCATATTTTAAGTAGTTCGCACAGACACACATGGTCCTTTGTGCATGCCCCTGCACCCTCCTTCTTGCCCATCATAGCCATTGTGCTGCCACTAACCCTACCGCTTGCCATGCATGGTCTTCTGTGCTGCCACTGCCCCTCCCACCTTCCCTGTGTGGTCAGCTAGCTGCCCCTGACCCCCTCCCACCTGCCCTCCATGGTCTGTGTGTATGCCATCATAGTCTCACGGTTGCTCTCCATGGTGTGTCTTGCTTCTAGTGCCCGTCCTGCCTGACCTCCATGGTCATCTTGCTGCTCCTGTCCTGCCCCCTTGCCCCCAGCCCTCTGTTTCCATGTGCAGGCCTCTATTCCCTCCTTCCTGGCTTGTCTGTTCCATTGTAATGCCCCTGATCCGTCCCACCTGCCCTTTATGGTCAGTTATGCTGCAGCTTTCGCTCTTGTCTGTCCATTATGGTCAGCTAGCTACCATTGCCTCTTTCCCCTCTGTTCTCTGTTGTACATGTGCATGGTCCTGTCCCCTCCCTATTGCTTTCTATGGATTGTTGTGCTGCACTCCCGTCCCGCATGCCCTGTGTGGTGTATTGTGCTGCTGCAAACCCTGATGCCTGCCCTGTACGGTCAGTTTGGTGCACCTCTCCATGTCCCTCCTGTCCTCTGTTATCCGAGCCCATGTCCCTACCCCAATTCCTCCTGCCTTCCATGATCCAATGTACCATACTTGCGAACATTTTGAACTTGGTAAGAGGGAGATTTTGAAAAAAAAGTGGGGTATTGATTTTCCCCTTTGAGTTACATTGAAAAAGAGGAGATTGTAGATAGGAGACATATCAAAAAAAGCCCATTTGAGCTTAAAAACATTGGATGTTTTCTTCCTGAATCGGGTCTGTTGGCATGTATGGTTGTACTACCACTGCCTCTTGCTTCTGCCCACAATGGTCCATTATATTGCCACAGCCTCTCTTGCCAGTCCTGTATTGTTGATTTGTTGCCCCTGCCCCCCTTTCCCCTGCCCTCCATAGTCTGTTGTGCTGCCACTTCCCTGCCCGCCTGCCCAGTGTGGTCAAATTGATGCCTCTGCACCCTCCTACCTGCCTTCAATTTTCAGAGTCCGTGCCCCGGCCTCTGCCTCTCAACAGTATCCTAATGAACAACTAGATTGCTCACATTCTATATTTATTACAAAAGTGTGGAACGCCTGACGTCATCTTGATGTAATCAAAACTGTAATACCTAGAGCATTTCCTTTAGAAATTACATATATGAGACGGTCTTATTTGCATCAAAATTATGGTTAGTGCTCTAAAAAACTAAAATGAGGACATATTTTCTGAGTTTTCAAATAGCGACAAAGCACTTTTAAATTATTTGTTATCTTTATGTTTTTTTATCCAGTTGACCACTTGATTAAATGTTGCACTTAGGGAAGAGGATGTGGTGTTACTTCCAGAGCTGCAGACTTTGCAACTGGGGAACCAGGTTGGAGTTTCTGCTTCAGCTCAACATTCTGTGATTCTGGTCAAATCACTTAATCTCCCCATGTCTACAACCAAAATGAATTTGTTCTTGTGTGATGTAACCAATGCTCATGTAAAGCACTCCAATACCTGACAATTCTGCACTATATAAAACTACAAAAACACAAAAAATAAAAAGTGTTTTGCACACTTCTGTCATTGGGCTAAAGATTGGTGATATTTGTGCTGCATTTGGGCTCTTTTGTCTCTGGTGGCCATCTTGGGAGATTTATTTGTTATGAACTTTCCTAATTTCCTCATTTACTGCAGTCTCCTCAGTAGGAAATACTTTCAGTTTTTTACTTTGATTCCATCAAGAAGGCATTCAGATGTGTCACACATTTGCTATAAATTCAGAATGTTAGCCCTCTAGTTGCTCATTAGATCACTGTAGTAAAACTACTGCTCACCAGGGAAGTCTGCTGCTGGTATTGAAAGTGCATGTTTCAGTCTGCATGTCAGAATTTTTTAATGAAATAGAAGAGGATTTGAGAAGTCACTCAAAATGTGCCCTAATTTTTCTTTCTGCAGCACTAATCATACTTTCTATAACAAAATGAACGCCCTCATTTTTTTCCTTTTTAAATTAAATGTTTTAAGAGTTACCACTTTATTCCAATCAAGATGGCTTCAGGTGTGCAATACGTTTGTCATAAGTAGGACTGTTAGCGCTCTAGTTGTTCTTTAGAACAATCTGGGAAGCTGCAGTAGAACACAAAGGAATCAACTGACAGTCTCTGCCCTTGTTGGATGTACATGAGAATGTCAGACTTCATTCTCACATGACTGAGAAAGAAAATGTGAATTTACAGAAAATATGCTCTCAGTTTAGCTTATCGATCACCTTGCAAACCTCTGTGGGAAAAGCATGAGAAAATAGTTTTATCTCAAACATGATTCATGATATCCCAGCAGAAGGCTTTTTCACATGGTAAAATCACCTTAGAACACACCACAATTCCTAAAAAAAAGTATAGTACCATCAACAAATGATTTATAATGTAACTAAAGTCTTAAAACCTTCTATTAACTGCAATGCTTTATAATGAGGTGCTATCATGTATATTGGTCCGAAGATGGCTGACAACACTTCTTGGATGAAGATCAGATCTCACGATGAGATGTGTGGTTAGGCTCCGCCCAGATATATATGTGATTTTACTTTTGATTTTCTCAGGAACTACTGAACGGATTTACACCATTTAACCAAAGGCATGACTCTGAACCAAGGGCTACCCTTTTGCCAAATTTGATGTAATTCCGTTCAGCAGTTCGGGCTGTAGCTGCGATTAAAGGTTCCTATGGAAAATTGCATGGGGAAAATATGTTTTGGGACCCCCCTTTTTTCTCGGCCCCCGCTTGACGAGTCACCCCGAGACTTTCAGGATAGGAGCGGACCCGTGCGCCCCACCAGTTTTGAAAATTTGGCGAAGATTCGTCAACCGGCGCCAAAGTTATTCCAAATAGAATGTTGCTGATTTCCTATGGATAAAAGGTCCTAACTATAACTACCTACTGGTGACCGCCAGTAGGTAATACACATACATACATATACCAATAACATACCATCTATATAAAACATTCTAATTAATTTTGAACATTATACTATTTAAAAAATCTTTAAACTTAGTCAACATATTTTTCCAATTAACAAATATTAATAATTTAAAATATTATAATTTAAAATAAACAAAACATAATAATATAAATTATGACAATGCAAAATTAACTATAACATTTAATACAAATTCCATTCCTACTGCAATTTAAAAAAAACTAGGCAAACTATTAAACAAAATACATAAAAATGTACCGCTCCCTTTTAGCCTTTTAGCACAACACATAGATATTAATACTGGATAAAAATAAAATGTACAAATCTCCCTCCAATAAATGCAATAGTAGTAAAAGAGATAAATTGCACACTGAAAATATTTACTGCACCCATTCCAGCCAATACAACACCAAAGAAATTGTTAAAGAGCAGAGGGGCAAAATTTAATATTCCCACTCCAGTCAGTGCAACATTAGGGAAAGTGTTGGATTGCGGAGGGGTTAAAATTACTATTCCCTCTCCAATGAGCACAACAGTAGCGAAAGTGTTGGACAGCGGAGGGGTAAAAATGACTATTCGCACTCCAATGAGCGCAAAAGTAGGGAAAGTGTTGGATAGCGGAGGGGTAAAAATTACTATTCCCACTCCAATGAGAGCAACAGAAGGGAAAGTGTTGAATAGCGGAGGGATAAAAATCACTATTCCCACTCCAGTGAGTGCAACAGTAGGGAAAGTGTCGGATAGTGGAGTGGTAAAATGTACTATTCCCACTCCAGTCATTGCAACAGTAGGGGAAGTGTTCGATAGTGGACAGGTATCAGCAACGTACTAGTCCCATTCCAGTGAGTGCAACAGTAGGGAAAGTGTTGGATAGCGGAGGGATAAAAATTACTATTCCCATTCCAGTCAGTGCAATAGTAGGGAAAGTGTTGGATAGCAGAGGGGTAAAAATTACTATCCCACTCCAGTCAGTGCATCAATAGGGAAAGTGTTGTATTGCAGAGGGGTAAAATGTACTATTCCCACTCCAGTCAGTTCAAAATTAAAAACAAACAAAATATCATCAATAAAATAAAAATAGTCTTTAAAAAATGTTTAAAAAAACAATATAAATATGTTAAAAATAAAAATAAATGTAATATTAAAAATAAAAATAAAAAAACATAATATAATGTTCAATACATATCTGAATTCCTACAAATATCATATTAAATAAAATAAAAAAGATTTTTTAAAGAAATAAATATTTTATTTAGAAATTATTTACTAACAAAAACATTAATCATTTAGCTTACTTTCTTCCTACCCTATAACACCACACAACTCAGAACCCACATCCCCAAAAAAAATGTATTTGCATAATTAACATAAATATTTATCAATTAAACAAATACCATCAATAAAAAAATTAAAACAGACAAATGTGCTTCCCACCCTTTACTCATATAATCTCCACAACCCACACACAAAAAATAAATAAACGATTACCCTAATTATCAATTAATTAATTATTATTAATTATCAACAAATTATTAATTAATTAATTAAAAATAAATTGCTTACCACCTTTTACCCCTAAATATCCCACAGCCCATGACTAACATTAATTACACAATTCCCATGTTTAATTGTCAATTAATCAATTATTATTAACTAATTAATAATTAATTAAAAATAAATAACTTCCCACCTTTTACCCCTATAAACCCGAAATCCACACCTCAAAAAATATAATTAAACAACTAACAAAATGAATTATCAATTATTTATTATTAATTATCAACTAATTAATACTCCATTAAAAATAAATTACTTCCCACCCTTTAACCCACACCTAAAATTCATTACACAATTACCATGAATAATTATCAACTAATTCATTGATTATAATTAATTACTAATTTAGTATTTATTTAAATAAAGTACTTCCCAACTCATACCCCTATAAAACCCCAAAATTCACTCATAAAATTTACCGCAAAAATGAAAACACAATTAGCATGATAAAATCTCAATTAAATGAATATTAATAAATAAAAAATAGATTTTTTTAAACAACTATATTTTTGCAAACGATATTAATGACTTCTATATTTTTTAAATCCATATTTCTTACCTTAAATTCGATATTCTTGACCACGATATTCCTGCTGTTGATATTTCATCCCATATCTGTGAATGGAGGTGAATGTTTGAAAAGTTTCAGCACACCGTCCATCATCTCCTTGTGTTTGCTTTGCGCGCCCTAAGTTGGCAGGGTATGCCCAAATGTGGGTCCCTTGCTTACTTTGCCACTGGATTCAAGCTAGAGTGGCTGAAGATGGCTTTTAGCTCAAAACCGGTCCCAGGATGCTTGTTTCCGGTCCAGGAAAGACATGGCTTGGCAGTTCGGGCTGGACTGTTCCCATGAGGCACAGGGTCAAGACTGATTTGCATATAGCTGTGTCTGAACTGGGGTGGCAAAGTGAGCTAAAGAATGATGATGGATTCAACTCAGATCTGTGACTGGGGGTGAGTGTTTGAAAAGTTTCAGCACTCCGTCCATCATCTCCTTGTGTTTGCTTTGTTAGCCCTAAATTGGCAAGGTATGCCCAGACGTGGGTCCCTTGCTCACTTAGCCACTGGATTTAAGCTAGCCTGGCTGAAGAGGGATGTTAGCCCGAAGCCGGTCCCAGGATGCTTGTTTCCGGTCCAGGAAAGAGATGGCTTGAACTGGTCCCATGAGGCACAGGTTCAAGACTGATTTGCATATAGCTGTGTCTGAACTGGGGTGGCAAAGTGAGCTAAAGAATGATGATAGATTCAACCCAGATCTGTGACTGAGGGTTCGTGTTTGAAAAGTTTCAGCACTCCGTCCATCATCTCCTTGTGTTTGCTTTGATATTTCTGTATCAACATATTTAAAACTCAATATCTGTGTAAGTCAACATTTCCAACTCAATATTTTGACTGAATACCATTTACGAGTTGGGGGAAGACTGAGGTTTTTCATTCACAATTAGGAAAAAAATCACAAGAGACAATTGGGTGTTGGAGGCCGTAGATGGTTTCAGAACAGAGTTTTGGGGAACACCTGTTCAAAACCGACAACCAAGGTAGTTAGTATTGGATTTGGAAAAGATGGAAATGAAAGATGCAGAAGTTGCCCACAAGTAAGAGAAAGGGGCCTTAGTATAAGTAGAAGAATTAGAAACATTAGAAGGTTTTGTGAGTATGGAGTTTCCCATAAAGTAGAGGGACAACGGTTGAAGTCCCATAATAAATTTGAGGGTGTTACATTTGTGATAGACAGACATGAGGGTATCCATTTGTTGTGGGACATTTTGAAGGACAAAGTTTGGTTGGTGAAATTGGATTTAAAGGATGCATATTTTACAATACCCATGGAAAAAGACTGTCAGAAATATTTACGGTTCAGGTGGAGAGGTGTCCTATATCAATGTCTTCGTCTACTTTTTGACTTGTCCTCAGCTCCTTTGTACTTCACCAAGGTTATGCGCTCCAGTAGTACCCTTTCTGAGTGATAGAGACTCCCAGCTGTTAATCTGTTTGGATGACATATTGCTAATGTCTCAGAACAGGTTAGATTTGCTGAAACATCTTGCATGGACAAGGGATCTTTTAGAGAGTGTAGGTTTTATAATAAACGTGGAAAGTCTGTATGGTCCCTACGTAGTGTCTAGAATTTCTGGGTTTTCAAGTGGATACTCAATTATCTCAGTTAATTCTTCCACAGAAGATGATAAGGAAGATAAGGAAGATGAGAAGTGTTATTTTGGATAAGAATGTGGTTACCTTGAGGGACCTAGCAAATTCATTCAGGCCATATCCCCAGCTTCATTACATTGCAGAGCTCTTCAGAAACTGAAGGCTGTGGGACTGAGGAAACAACTGTGGTATGCAGACCCAATTTCATTATCAGTGGATGCTCAGGAGGATCTAGAGGGGCAGTTAGAAAATTTAGAGCCATCTTTGTGAATGTTCCCGAATTTATTTTAGAGTCGGATGCCAGCAATTTTGACTTGAGAGCACGATTGAACAAGTTAGAAACAGGGGGCAAATGGTCCAAGGAAGAACAATTGCTCCGCATAAACTGTTTAGAGATGTTAGCTGGTATAAAAGCATAAATGAGCTTCAAAGATTTATTGGCAAACAGTGTAACTTCATTTAGATAATTTACAGCCGTTTCATACATAAATTGATTGGACGGCTCAAGATAAAAAAAAATTGGCAGAGTTGGCAAAACAGATATGGTATTTTTGTTGGAATCTCAAAATCTTTTTGAGAGTGGAATATATTCCAGGGCAGGAGAATGTGAGTGTGAATTTGATGTACAGAATTTCAGCGACTATAAGTTGAATCCAGAGGTTTTCAGTTTGATTCAGAGATTATGGGGTCCAATTCAGGTGGACTTGTTTGCGAGCAGAATAACCTACCAAGTAGCCAAATACTTTAGTTGGAGACCGGATCCCAGGGCAACAGCAGTAGATGCCCTTATCCAGGTTTCAGGAAGAGAAAGAGTATGTGCTTTTCCCCCTTCTCAATGATCCAGAGTGTGTTCTAATAACCCCTTATTGGAAGTCTCAGGTTTAGTTACCAAGTGTAATGAAACTCGCAATAGAGATACCCCTGGTGGATTCACAGGGAGAGGAACACTCTTTGGTTTTTAGAAGGGAGTATGAACTTTCTTGTTTTTAGGATTTCAGGGATACTAGCAGATATTCAGGTATTTTAGGAAAAGATAAAGACCTATTGGATGATTCCTGGGCTCCGGGCACCAGAAAAACATACAAGGGAGTATGGAAGAAATGGGGTAGTTGGCACGTGGAAAGGGATTTGTATCCCGTGGAAACTCAAGCAGTTGAAGCAGAAAACTGTTTGGTGGATTTGTTCAACTTTTTTCTTTCTTATAGTGCAATTAACTATTACAGATCAGTTGTGTCAGCAGGACATGATTTAGTTAATAATTTTGCTCTAGGGAGTGAACCTTTGATTAGGAGAGCAATGAAGGGAATTAGACTTAGAAGACCCCCTATGACCTATTATGATTCGTTATGGGATGATGGGTTAGTATTCAGATTGTTCATTTCATGGCCAAGCAATAGTTATCTTTCACTTAGGGGCCGATTACGATGTCATTCAGAAACTCTTCCGACCAAATCAGTTTTTGGATCGTTTCCGACCAAATCAGGTTCTGCGAGTCCGACCGACCGATTACGATTCTTCCCAACATCGTTCGGTCGGACTCGCATTGACTTCAATCGGAGACTGTGTTCCAAATGAGAACACAGGCTCTCATTGAATAAAGGGGTGGTTGGGGAAACCTTGCACCATGTGGAGGGCACTCCATGGAGCCTGCCACACTGCATGGTTTAAGAGAGGGGTCCCTGGGGAACACCCACAGGCCGCAACCGGAGACTTCATGGTGAAGGGCGGCCTGCTACGGGCCCCCAAAGTCAGATTTCGACAGCTGTTTCATGTCGGGCAGACTGAATCGGAAAGGCTGTCCGAATCGGTCATCGTAATCGCTCACTTGGAAAACGTGTCCATAGAGCTGTACGATTCGGTTCTGAAAGACTCGGGCTGTCCGAATGCATTTCGGAACTGATTCGGACAGCCCGAACGGTTTATGTGCATCGTAATCGGTCGGTTGGAAATGTGTATGATTCTGAGATTCCGAATCCCATTTGGAGCCTTTCCGAACAACATCATAATCGGCCCCTTTGAGAGATATCTTTGAAACTGACAACTTAACTTCTTATTTTCCTTTAGAAGGGTTTCTGATGTTATAGCCTTGGAGATTTCATATGTCCAAGACAATTTTTTACCCCTATTTTTATGAATGCGCCAAAGTATGTGTCGTAAATTGTATGAACGATTTAATCAGGATGGAGGGATGGAGAAGCTATGGTCCATTCGGCTTCCATACGTCAGTACAAATAATCAAAAGAGGGGGGAATGGACCACTCGTCCTGTGTACCAAAGTCAAATTTGTTACTAATCAGTCTAAGAACCCCTCATTCACGTACTCAAGATTCGGGCGGTATATCTTGATTCTCCGCCTTTCTGTAACGTGACAGCATCATCATATGGTTTAGTTTGTGAATATGTTGACCTTCACCTGGAGGTTGACCAACTGGCATTAATGGAAGGTAAGTGGTGTGCTAGTGTGTAGTGAGTTAAAATTCCCTATGCCACCATGTAGGCAGGTGCTTTAATAGATTCGGTGGTGTGGAAAGGTAAAAACAAAGTGGTGCGTGCGTAGATCGAGTTTCTGATCTACCTTATGAAGCCTTATAAAGCAGCTTCAACAGAGGCTGTACAAAGGGTACAAGCACTGTTTATGATCTCACCAAAACCTCAGAATCAAATGATGCTTTTAGAAGTCGCAGAGCCCACCATTTGACTACATAGTAAAAGATCCTTCCTAATTTGGTTTTTTAATGAACATAAAACTCCACGTGGCATACTTCCTATAGACAGTCTGTCTACCCTTTTTACATTGTCCAAATAAATTCCACTTGGATGAACTTTTTAATTCAATTTTTAGTAATAACACCAAGGGTTAATAATGAATATATTAAATATACACGTTTGGTTCTTGACGACAATTCAATATTGGTGATGGACATGACCACTGCAGAAAGTCTATCTACTCTTTTTATCTTGTCAAAGAGTAGATAATGCTGACTCATCACAGGCCCACGTTACCCGGGGCGCCGTGCACAGGGCCAGCACAAGTTAGGACCGAACTCCTACCGGTGAGAGACGCTACCAGGATCATGCTCGCCTCACTTCTGAAAGTAAGACAAACTAACCTTTCTGTATCCCTTCAGAGCAGGTCCATACAGCCGACCAGCACCTTGAGGAAGCCCTGAATTGGGAATATCGAGGTATTTATAACAAACATAGATTGACTGCAGCGTTAGTTAATAACAAGTGCACAGTAGCACTACCAAAACAAATTTGAACCTTCGCTCTTCCGTTTGATAAACAAAGCGCCAAGCTAACAATAACGCGCTCACTACCCAGCTTTCAGTAAATTACAGCTTCTCAACCAGAATGCACGCACTGCCCTGATTTCCATTTTTTAACCATCATGTCGCTATCACTAGCGCGCAGACTTTAGCCATATCATCCGGCTCACAGTACCAAAATTGTATGTATTTATTTACATCCGACGACGATCACGAAATGCTTCATTCTTTCCTCGTAATGCAATTTCACCACGCTGACAATACAAGAGCTAAGATTGCGTTTTA
Source organism: Triturus cristatus (assembly GCF_964204655.1). Taxonomy (NCBI): domain Eukaryota; kingdom Metazoa; phylum Chordata; class Amphibia; order Caudata; family Salamandridae; genus Triturus; species Triturus cristatus. The sequence continues at coordinate 408,657,993 of NC_140585.1, read as the reverse complement.
ACTCAATGTGCTCATTTCCTCTACCAATTTCTCTCAGTGTTTATTAGTATAGACCCAACCATTTCTTAAACGATGCAGAGACCAACGCTAAAGCATCATCAATCTGGGTTTAATTTTATTTTGTTATAAGAAAGTATACAATTGTGCCTTTCTTCCACTTTCTTTTATTTTCATCTACAGGTACTATTAATCGGACTGCACACAACGAAAGTGGTAAGTGAACCACTTTTAGTAGTTGCCACAACGTGCTACTACAAACTTACCGGTCCTGAAGAAAGCCTCTAAATCTTCCTGGACAACAAAGCTGAAACATGTCGACCACAAACAGTGCGGTAGATCAGTAACTCGATCTACGCACGCACCACTTTGTTTTTACCTTTCCACACCACCGAATATATTAAAGCACCTGCCTACATGGTGGCGTAGGGAATTTTAACTCACTACACACTCGCACACCACTTACCTTCCTTTTTATCTCTGGACGTTACTGCAATACCAGTTGGTCAACCTCCAGGTGGAGGTCAATATATTTACAAACTAAACACTATGATGATGATGTCACGTTACAGAAAGGCAGAGAATCAAGATATACCACCCGAATCTTGTGTACGTGAATGAGCGTTTTTTAGACGGATTAGTAACAAATTTGACCTTGGTACACAGGACGAGTGGTCCATTCCCCCCCTCTTTTGATATTTTTAAATTGTATGAAGAAATATGAAAACAAATTGATGCAATATAGAGCAGATAGAGAGGTGCAGGTACTACTGTCCTATGTGAAGCCTTAAGCAGTTTAAACAGCTACATTGTATAGATGGGTAAGGACAGTGATGAGAGAAGTGGGTGTAGATCATTCAAGGTTTGAAGCTCACTCCTCTAGAGGTGTAATGGCTAGCAAGGTCTTCTCGACAGGTGGTTCTCTAACAGAGATTGTGATGGTGGCAGACTGGTCAAATACGAATGCTTTTGAAAAGTTATATTTAAGACCTGTGGATCATGTTAGCAGTCTGGCACTGGATGGCTTTAACGAAATATGCATAATGGTAGCCTCCATTCTTATAATGAAATGGCAAATCCCCAATGAAAATGCAAAAAGAATCCTGATTTCATTAAAGACAATGGAGGCTAGCATTATCCTACCCTCCTATTCCTTTGTGGCATGAGGAAATAAATGATGGCCCTTATTTATGGGGATTTGGCGTTGGGCAGCTCAGCAAGTCATCTTGCTGCACTGCCCTTCGCCAAAGTGAAAGGGTTGAAATGCCTAGCGCCAACACAGGCACCCTTGCACCATGGTGCAAAGGTGCCTGTGTTGTTGGCAGGATGCAGCACACATAGAAAGAGGGAAAAGAGGAGAAATAAATAAATACGTTTCTCCTTGTTATACCTTACATTGGTAGGCTTGAGGATTGGGTGCTTCCCCAGGTTTACATTATCTCCTGATTGTCTCCTGAGAGCAGAGTAAGGCAATGCAGCACTTTGCGCTGCCTTGCCTTTCTCCATATCTATGAGGCTCTCCAAAGCCACACATAGTGGCTTTGCGTGGCCTCATAGTTATGATTCGCGACGCAGGGGGCTCGTAAATGAGCCCATCAATGTATAACTTGAACTGTAGAAAAAAAAAATAGTTAACATGAGTTAAGACATGATTTTGTTATATGAAGAAATGTGTGGATTAATATATGTTTTCATTGACAGATAAGTTACATTAGATTTTTGGCGGAAGATAAAGGAAATACCTTATTTCGTCACAGCTTAAAAGAGGAAGATGATTGTGTGCCTTGAATATATATATACTGTTTGAATTAGAGCTATATGATGCATTTGTTATGTTCTTTAAAGGGCTGCATGTTGGGGCAGCAGTAAAAATGTATTGCATAATATTAGGCTCTATTGACTATCATGAAATTGATGGAGCAGAAATGTTGTCATTCACCTATTTACAAGTTTGCACAGAAAATGGATTGTGACACAATTTTACATGATAATGACATAATTGTGTATTAGGTTTTCATATTTCAGGAAACATACAAATGAGGTTCTGATTTAGATACTGCATCGTAAAAGTATGCAGAATGTTAGAAGTAGATTTCTGATACCCCTCAACAGTTAATAAGCTGAAGTGAAATTTAACATTTAGTGATGTGTACTCATGCTTAGCCGAACGTTGTAGATAAACGATAACACAGAAATGTTCTATATAAGAATAAAGCTGATTTATGTTTTAGGAAACAAGATAATAACACTAGAATGTGTAACATGAGCACTGACATAGACAAGTAGATGTTATAGGAGGTTATGTTATGCTATGCACTTCGTAAAAAGTTTATTTCAAGTGTGCTTTTAAACTCTGTGTGATGTATTATTGTATAACGTGCAAAAGAGACTTACAAAATTATATGTGAAATGATAGTGATTGTTAAAATGTTATGAGTACCCTATAGTTACATGAATTAATTTCCTTTTATAACGAAGTGATGATTAATTGAAGAATGAATGCACTGTTCTTGTTCTATATAATGTGAGATTCATATTTTAGCACAATTTCATCATGCATGAGCTGTATTTCAAGAAGGCTTCAAGCTTTGCTTCCTTTCCTAGTATGAACGTATGAACTGAACAGTCCGAAGCCTATGAGAAGTTTTCGTGACGTTTCCACTTATGTTCTAACACTCAATCGTTTCTTTCACGTTTGTAGCTTACTTGTCTAAACATGCAACAAAAGTGTTACTTCCTAGAGCAATGCTTGAGAATGGACTGACAAGGGATGACAGCATGAACTTGCCCACTTCTTAAATGCAACAAACGATCATATGATAAAAAATATAGTGGTTCTAAAGAAATTGCGAGTAAATGGATTACTTAATTCTTCTGGATTTGTATACTTTAACTTACTACATCATCTCATCCTAAATTTTGAACTAAGGGGCGTCTCCCCTCTTCCCATTTTGCGGTATAGAGACTGACAATTTGGACTTCCATAACAGTGTGAAATATGACGAAATACTGAGTTCGCTGAAATCAAGATTATCTTTGCATGTTAATTGGAGAATCGCCATTGTTTCTGTTCCCTGGCTTCTGATGAGAGATAACTTTTTATATTTTGTCCTTCTGGAGCTACTGGCAAAAGCTAAAGGGGGAAATCCTTATCTCACTCATCCTATACATTTTTAAGATGGTTTTCTTTGGCGATTCCTGCATTTTAACTGTCACCTGCATTAGTCGTTGTAGAAAGTTACTGTTTATTTATATGTATTTGCTTCATTTGATGATGTCATCTTGGTTTGTAGTATGATATCATACACCAGAAGGTGCCAGTGTGTTGTAAAATTGTCTATGTGTATAGTATTTAAATATTTTGACTGGGTCTGGGTCAGATAACTTTCTATATTTTACTGTTTAGATGGTTCCAACAAAAGCATGTACCCTGATCTGACTCATCCTGTCAGTTTCGTCTTCTGTCTACTCACAAGGTATTGATCACACCAAATGCCAGTTTTTGATCACTCTAATCAATATAATGACTATCCATTAGTTTCAGTGAGCAGATTTTACAGGGATCAATGCATTAACATAGTACATATGCTCGCACCTCAGTAATAATTCCCCACACCTTTCAATAGGGTGCCTGCATGTTTGAATCAACCGACCCAACGTGTGAATCGCCAGCAGGGACCGGAGATGATATGTGTGTAAGAATCAAGTGGGGTAAACATGACACATACCTGAAGAGAAGGTTTTGCACAAAAGAGGAAATATCTGCATGCTCGTATCTTCAATGAAGGTGGCTTCCTTCCCAATGTATGTCTCCATAAATAATCTTGGCTCCAAATATCGGTCGTGGAGCTCTTTCAGATCAGAAGAGGATGCCATCGTTTGCAATCTATGTGCAATCAGACTTTACGTCTGCAATGTGTTAACCTCTGTTATAGCAAAATGGCATCCATTTTAAACTGTGGACTAATAGCGTTCAATATGTAAATGCGGCAAACCTATTTGAAAATTAATTTATTTTAATGGATGCCAACCTGTATCTGATGACAGTTGCTAGCTACTGAAGTGCTTAATTTTATTCATCTCTTTGCTGAACTTGATTCTTTGAAGCATGATACGTGTGATGTGAATGCCAACAGAATGACTTACCCACAGGCATCCAATGGAAGCTGTATAAACAAAGGGGGATATTCACAAGGAAGTGGCAGAGAGAGACGTTAGCCTTCTTGGCTTAACGCCTCTCTCCGCCACTACGGAAACGCAAGACTGCACCATATTCACAAGGACATGGTGCAGCTTTGCTTTTCCCCCAGCGATGGCGCTAAGTTTCACAACTTAGCGCCAACGCAGGCAACCTTGCACCAGAGTGCAAGGGTGTCTGCAAGTAGGAAGGTCTGTTTTCACATAAACAAACCTAAAATGCCAGTTTGTAACTTACATGTGTGCTGCACTTTTAAAATGAGTTTTAAAAGTGTGAAACAAACATGTTGTGGTCTCCGTAATTTTCCATATAGCAGGTTTTACATAAACAAAAAGCTTTGTATATCCGGCTCAATATAACTAAATAATAAATATTAATACCTCAATTGTCTCTGTGTAAGCCCCTTACAGCCACTGGTTAGCAGAAGAAACATGCCCGCTTCCGCAGACCCCATCATGCAGCTGCCCAGATCGAAAGATGGCAGAAGCATGAGACAGATATGGCCGTTCATGTTCCTCACACTGTTAATTACCGCCTGCTTCTGCCTGCCTCCAGTGTCCACTGACACCACAAGCAGGTGAGAGCTTTTTTACTATCTCCTTGCCCCAGATGCCAACACTGAGCTGTTCACATGCTGTTACCAACTGTTGCTCAAACGTGGATTTACCTTTAAAAAATAAAAGAGAAGAGGTCGTTTGGCAAATCAGAAACAATTGGTTTCATTAAATGCAGCAGCCAAGAAAGCAGGCAACAGAGTCGGCGTCTGAAGCCTGCCTCATTTTATACAGTATGTTGGAAAGTGGGTTATTGGTAGGGGTACGTAGGCACCTACAACCAGCAATAAGGCCACTAACGCAGTTTAAGGTCCTGTAAAGGTCTCAATAAATTAGTCCCTTGCTCAACCCCTGGTAGTTGGCAGCGAACAGTCAGGCCTAACTTAGGAGACAGGAGTGTAAAGCATTTCAAAACACCAATACATTAAATAAGTAAGACACCAAACACCATACAAATCCCACACCATTTTATCAAAATAAGTTATGTTTTTATGAACAAATAGACATCAAAACAACAAACATCCAATGTAGGGAACCGGAGATATGGATTATTAAAGAATTAACACTTTCTAGTGCTTAAAAGCCTATTGCACCACTTTGGAACATCTGGTCTATTTTGACCGGGATAAAGTACTAGGACGACTGCAATGGTGCCCTGGTCGAATATACTAAGCTGGAGGCCTCGGTCAAAATTTTACTTTTGCACTGAGAAACCTTTCTGGAGGATCTTCTCTCAACATCGATCAGAACTCCACAGCAGGGTAGACTCGGTGAGGGTTCATCAGCTTAACTTTCAGTGAAGCCCCAGTGATATCCTGGAAGTTGGAGGCTCCAGAGCTTTCAGTGGACAAACCTGAAATCCTGGCCCGGTCGTGGTTGAAGGTAGACCACATGACTCTCGACATCAGGTCGGTCACCTTGTACAGCGTTTTTACAAAGGTTTTCCATTGTTCTCCAAACTTTAGGAGGTGCTTCCTGAAGGTCTCCTTGTAGGTTCAATGTGTCCAAAACACCAATCCAAAAGATCGGAATCGCCTAGAGGGTCTCTGGGATGTCTGGACTACAATTCTCACAATGCACCTGGCCAAATCCTTAAAGGTCCACTGGACACACTCCAGGATGGGGACTGTTGGTGGAGATGATGCATTTGGGCTCTGTTCACCTGTAGCTTGCAGGGAGACCATTCCTTAATCCTTCTTAAAGCAAGATACAGTCCCCAGAGCTGTAGTATCGGATTGTGCAGCAGGCGTAGTCAGTCAGTGTGCAGGCCTTTGGGTACAGATCCAGTTTCCAAAAGGACAGTTTTTTTTCTCCTTTTAGGTACAGGCAGCAGATCTGAGAGGCTATGCAGCACTCACATATGTATTCAGTGTTTTGGGACAACAAGCAGAAGGGCACCTCTGTCCAATGAGATGCTGTATGCCAGCCAAAAGCATGGCAACTTCTTTCAAAGTGTGGCATCTTCTTGTCCCACAAAGCACTGCACTTCTAAAATCTAACATGAATGAATTGTCTCCAGAGGAGTAAGAGCTAGCTAAACCAACCCACAGTGTGGCTAATTTTCATTAGCTCTCCTCCTGCTGATCTCTGCAAATTCCTGACCTAAGCCTGCCATCTGGCTGGGGGTGCAGTATGTGGGGGTAGGTAGGCCTGGCATTCCTTTACAGTCCTCCTCTCTTTGAAGCCTAGGCTTTACTACCCATCCCTCTGCCTGGTCTGGCCTTTGCAAAACCAAAGGGGATGATGGACGGAGTGTTGAAAATTGCAAGCACTCACCCCCAGTCAACTGATTTGGGTTTAATCCATCATCATTCTTTAGCTCACTCCGCCACCCCAGTTCAGACATGGCCATATGCAAATCAGTCTGACCCTGTGGTCTTTGCAGCTGCAGAACTCCCACTATCAGATAACCTCAGCTCCGGCCAGGCCACTTATCACCTTATCAAAGCAGCCTTGCTAAGTCTTTTAGAGCTAGTCAATCAAGGGAGAGTGCTAGAAGGCTGGATTTTGGCTCACAGACAGAAAGTCTTATAACTCATTTCTGTACTAGTTATGACTAATTCAGCTGTGGCAAGTTCTGGAATTAAGCAATACCAATCTTTTAAGTCCTTGAAGGACATATTTTACTCATTTCCTACTTAAATAAAGTATTGCAATGTTAGCCTATAGAACCAAGTACCTACAAGGGGGAAAATAAAATCAGTAGTATTTCCCTCACCAGGGCATTTAAAACATCTTTTATAAGGTCGACGCATGTAGTTACATGACCTGATTAGCAGAGCCCAGGGCAAAAGTCAGAGTTAGTTGCCACCAGTACCATGGGGGTGAACAGGGCACAAGAATGACTTTCTAACATATTACATGAAGCATCATAAAGTAATTTGAACATTCCTTTGGAGAAAGAAATCTGGGCCTAGTCAAGAGGCCATAAATCTGGTCATTTGATAAGACGTGCGGGTGAGTCTTGACACAATGCGGGGCCAGTTGGTACGTGTCCAGATGTCTGGCATGGGGAGCATGTGATCACTGCGTGTAGTGTGCACGCTGTGTTCTGAGTGTGGCATCTGACTTTATGGTGTTTTGGGAGCATGTGCCCCTCCAGCCAAATGTGTTTTATTGGGGCCAATCGCCTAAGACCATTGTGGTGTTGCTGCCTATCTGTATGATCGATCTGGGCTTTCCTGTTCATTCATTTGTCTTAAGAGTTACGTGTCACCCCACCTGTGAACTGTCAATCAGTTGTAGGGCCTGACTGACCATATACTTCTAATTTGGAATTGAGGGTGAGGTCATATTGGGTGATTTCAACAACGGTGATGCGAGTTTGTTAATATACATACATATATTGTGACGTGCATTGATATCATATTTTCCAATATTAACTTTCCCCCTCTAGTTGAATTTTCAACTACATAATTTACCTCATATTTAATGACAATTATTTGAGGTTTGCTGTGTTTCTGTTATGTGTATTACTAATTCCCTAGAAACATGAACTCTACCTAACTTGAGGACTATGTGTTTACAGCAGGAAAACCCCACTTGTAGGAAACCACAGAAAAATAGCACAAGAAGAGCAATTGGAAGCAATCACAGGCACAGCCTGTCACCCATTGAGGGAACCAGAAAAATAAGTCTATAAACAAGTTCTGCTCAGGGGCACAACCCTCCTTCCTCATGTCAGCTTGTCGACGACGCAGTTGGTGGATGTCAAAAGCTGGTGTCCCGTTGTCTAGGTCATTTCTAGGGATGAAAGTACAGCAGGATGCACTGATTTTGGCACACACCGCACCCTCTATTGCAGTTATCAAGACACACACAAACCTATTTTGTATCGCTATAAAGCGGATGGCTCTTAGTTCATCCTTAATAGAGTTTAGGCTGAGCTCAGTATAATTGATCATCTTCAGCATTTCTCACCTGGTTGTTTGCAACCCTCCCGCGTTTACTTGAGTGTCCAAAAACAGTCTAAATTCTTCCAGAATATCCTTGTACTGAGCCCAGCCAAAGTAATCAGCAGGTCTTTTTTCTCAAGCCTAATGCAATAGAGATGTTTTCTTCTGTAGTAGATATTGGTGCAACTAGGACAGATCTTCTCCACGGATGACCAGAGTTAGAGGTTGTATGGCTACAAGGGTGCCGAGGCCCCGCCATCCGGAGACAAGCTGGGTGTATGCAAACTTCTCACATTGTCAGTAGGTATCCATCAACACGGAGATGCCCCATTGCATTTCTGGTACATGGAGCATTGCTTTATGATTCTCGTTACTGCCAAGCAGTATCATTTCTTTGCCTCTGAAACACAAGGAACACAATGTAAGTTTCTGTACCTTTTAAGGGTTGCCCCTTTCCTTCTAGCCATGTGCACCTATCTATCTCAGTGTCCCAGAATTCCTGACATGGGTTATCTATGCTGGAATTCAACCCTTCCCTTTTAGACTCATTTCCCCTTGTATCATCGAGCTGAATGGCTCCCCACTGGAACTCCATGTCTGGGGTCCATTTGTTAATAAAGAATACGTCCCCAGATATGATTAGGGCTACCCTGGGACAAAAGACAGAGGCGTAAATGGACATGTTTCTCACTCCAAGAACCTCTTTTCTCGAAACTACCGGGGCCAAACAGTGTCCTCCCCAATAGTGCCTCGCCTGAGCATCCTAACTAGCTCCGTTTGACTAGTGCTGTGGGGTTGGTTTAATGCCTTGTGATGTTTACCGCTACTGTATGGGGTTCTACTCTACTGGGTTGTATCTTGGCCCTAATCCTACATAGGTACAGGTGGATTAGACGTTTTTATTTTTTATGGGCTATTTCTAGGGATAAATCAAATACAGTTGGTCGCACTCTGCTCGTCACACCAGCAAGTTGCCCCAAGGAACTGTGGTCAATGTAGTGGCGACGGCGAGTACGCCTATGCCACGGTGTGTATAGAAAAGTATGTGTCGCATTAGCCATCCCTGGACACGTGTTTCGAGGTACTTGCCTCTCGTCAGCAGGGAGCAGGTAAGTGTATAGGGGTGCCGCGTGGACTGCCAAAAAGTAATTAAAACAGGTAGGCAACTACCTCGAAACACGTGTCCAGGGATGGCTAATGCGACACATACTTTTTTGCACACACCATGGCATAGGCGTACTCGCCGTCGCCACTACATTGACCATAGTTCCTTGGGGCAACTTGCTGGTGTGACGAGCGGTGTGCGGCCAATTGAACTTGATTTCTAGGGATAAGTAAAGTCTGTCTACGCCTACGGTGTGGGGTATCAGCGAACCAATAAGGCGTGACCTAGACAACGTCTCGGTGCCCCTGCAGTCATGTGTTGTGCAAGAGTGCGCTGTGTAGTGCATGTGGGATACTAGTGTTTGGTTCAGTGTAAGGGCAAGTGAGGTGGGAGAGGTCCCTACGCAAGGACTGTGGAAATGTCGAGGTAGGCTACATATGACTAGGCAGATTTCTCGCTATGTCTGGATGCGGCCACACCCATGATAGGCGGATGGTGTACAAAGGTGCAATAATACATAACTTTTGGAACATTGCAGGTCTTGCAATGGTGTCTGGAGGGGCTGTCTGCAGCTCTCTGGTGTCCAGGGGTGTCTTTGGTTGGCACCGTGTCAAGTGTCTGTTGTAAAAAATGTCCGTAAAAAATAGTGCCCTGTCTTTGGCTTGAACACTTGGGTCTTGTCAGGATTTTAGAGGTCGCCACCGAAGAGGTGACTGGCTGCAGTAAAGGTGGTGCACTTATGGCTTGATTGCAAACCTGTTGGATAAGAGCTGTGGAATATAGAGAAACATGCATCATTATTCGGACTCAGAAATTCCTGTGCCTGTCGTTTTTGGGGAATTTCTGTGCCTTCATTTTGAGCAATATTTGGTGAGGTACTGGATGGGGGGGCTCATTTTGGGTATCATTTTAGGAATCAGTGAGTTTTTCTCATGGGTTGCCTGAGTTTTATTTTGTGGGTCCTTTGGTCCTCTGCCCTGGATGTCACAGGAGTGAGCGTTTTAGCCGGATGCTCTTCCTGGGTGTGTGGATGACTTTTTTTTACCTATCGGCCCTCAAATACCCTACTTTTAGTAACATGTGAGTGTTTGTGCACTTTTATCGATGCAGATGGTTCCTTTTGACTTACACAGGTGTGATGCTCTGTGAAAGGAAGGGAGCATGTTGCATTTTGGGAGTTGTTTGTAATTGTTGCTTATTCATGAGTGGTCTACAGGGTTCTATGGGGCATCTCTACATACTGCTGTTCAAAAAACCTGGGGTCCAGCACTTAAAATGTTGGCTCGTTTTGGAACTAAAGGGGGCCTCCATTAGTTGGAGGCCTCAATGGGGACCTTTTGATCTAGTGATAGGAACCTGTACCAATTGGACTTGGCTGAGTGGACCTAGATGCCTATTTTAATGTACTGGTCGGGGGCCACACTGCCTCCTCGTCAGACTGCCCTTCCCCTTGTGTGGCCAGCCAAACCTGCCTGGGGGGTCCAGCAGCAGAGTGGGGCCTAGGCACAGCAGGCACCCTAATTGCGAACTCTAGCATGAATTCCCATATGTGGCAGACCAAAGTTCTTCCAGAGTGCAAGTAAAGGCTTGAGTTTTCCTTCTAATTGTTATATCACAAGTCTTTGTTGTTGGGGTGAGATTTCTGAAGAGAGTATGAAGTGGATGTGTCGTATTGGGGGTTTGGACTCACTGCGGATTTTGACTATGTGATTGTGTAAAGGAATTGCCTCCCAAGGCAGTCATCTCTCCCTGTTGTGGCACCAGTCCTTGCTGGGCTGCGTTCCCTGCCTGCTGTTGTTGCCATGTGTTTGGCCATCTGCCTGTTCCTTGTTGCGGTAGTGTGTTTGCTGACAGCATTCCTTGTGGCTGAATGTGCTCTGCACTCTGGTTGATCTGGGCTTGGTTTTGTGGATCGTAATTTTGTGGGGACTGGCCCACGCTAATCAATCTCTCCTCATGAATGATAAGCTTTCAGGTGGCATCAGTCGGTCATGTGGCCCATTCGGTGACAGTAGTAGCACTATATGAGGTCTGGCGGCTGTCAGCCTCCCTGACCTCTGCCATTAAGACTGGGTGGCAACTCTCTGGGGTTCGGAAACTGAGCTTCCTTCAAGATTGGTGATATTTGCACACTCACAGCCAACGCGTCCCCCTCAAGGGCGGTCTTTTTAAATTTATGTTGGACCAGCTTGGTGGTGACTCTTTGGGCTTGCTGCTGCTTTTCCCAGTCTTTTTCCTTCTTCTTTCTCTAGTAATGTAATACGTTGACATGCATTTCCCGCCAAGGTTTTGTATTTAGTCCTATAACGATATCTAGCCCATCCTGTATTTTGGTGGACAGTCCATGTTTGATGATGTTGTAGAACAATGCAACCTGGAGGCCTGTGTTGGGTCCATGACTGTCCTGTCTCCTGTCCCCCTTGTTCCCTCATTCTGTCAAGAAAGTCGGTCAAGGTTTTCCTAGGTTTCTGCTCTCTGTCATCAATGCCCCCACATCTGGGCGGGCAGGGATCATTTTCCATAGGGACGTCCATATCAGTTGTCTAAACTAATTGAATGTGGCCTCATCATACTCAGTGTTGCCCAGCGTGACTGCTGAGATGTGGGCTCAGGAAAACATTATGTTAGTCTGATCTCCGATGAGGTTGATGAGCAGGCTCTTGACATCGCCTATTGCTAGGTTTATTCCCACTGTGTTTTTCTCAAAATATGAGATCCATTTTCCTGCGCTTCCTCCATCAATGAGGGCAGTTTGGTCTTGAGCCCTTTTTTGTCCATCTCAGCCCATGGCACATAGATGGTCCCTGTTGTGCCTTTCTGTAACAACGGGCATATTTTGGCCTGGAGCTGTTGCGCTGGCATTTCTACAACGTAGTGCTTCCATCTTCAAAGAAATTCCTGCGTGTAGGGGCGTCCCCCTGTGGGACAGATGCAGTCTACCATGATGGCCATGTCCTCTGGTTCGAAGGATCCCTCCTCTGGCCAGGGTCTATCAGACTGGCCCTAACTTTCAGTGCAGCGGGCTAGCAGGTGGCAGAATAATGGCATAAAGACCTTGCCTTCTTCTCTTGACACTATCTTTCTAGGGGGTCAGCTTGAAATCACTCCTTAAAATACTGGATAATTCAATCACCCGTTACTTCTTCTTTCTACTAGCTTCCGTCTTGTTCTTCTTTCAACAGGAGGCAAGGCTCTTTATCTATGTATGAAGCCTTCTAAGTATCTTAATTTGTCTGTAGTCATAGTCTCAATTGCGTATAGGGTACGGTGATTTATCTATGAATACATTTTTTATATAGATGTGGTGTTGAACCTTAATGCAACCAGGGGTGTATATGAAGTAATGAGTCAGATTAGTGTAAGAGTGTGAAGAGGGTGCAAGAATAATGATAAATAAACTGAAAGGGAAATTTCTTCTGACTTTTAAGTCTAATACAGTGCCCTGTCCCTTTGGGAATGTGGGGTCCCTCTCTGTTTATTTTTGATTAAATGAGTTTGGGCTAGGCTACCCTGGTCTATTAATTCTTGGTCAGTGCCTCGCCTACTCTGACATTCTGGTGAGGTTCGGGCTCCAGAAAGGAGCCTCCCTTTTGCCCAGGGCCTAGTTCTGCTCTCCTCCCAGGCAGGGTGTACGGTTCTACTCTCCCTAACTGCCTCAAAGGGGAGAGCTTGTTCTCTCTCCATTCTTAAACCGTGCCTCTCTACCATCTCCCACCAAGGCTGCCTCGCTCGGTGCAATGAGCAGTTCTCCTTGGTAGGAAGTTCTCCTTCAGCTCACGTCTTGTTGTTTATTCTGCTACCTGAGCATACCCTGGGGGAGTGGGCCCTGCCCTCAATGTGGGACCCCGGAAGCCTGGGGCCTTTTTCCTCCACCTTACTGATGCTGTCACTATTCAGAACAGCTATGAACTTCCCAGTTACCTGAGAGCGTTCTGCTGGGTGGGTTGGAGTGTTTGATCCCTGTGCCGCTGGGGCTTGATGGGTTGTGTACGATGGGTTTGGGGTCGAATTTTGGGGAATTTTAGCACCAAACTGGGCTGAGGCTGGAATCGTCTGGGTTGCTGATCTGGCAATTTCCCTTCCCTAGATCTAGTGGCTCACTGCCCGGTGGGGGGGCTCTTCGACCCCCTCAACCGGGGGATTGGTGTAACCCAGTGCAGGAACAGCATCAGAGAGCACCTCTGTGCCGGTGTATGGTGGGGGAGGTGAGGACACCTTGCTTCTGGATTCGGGGACAGACTAGAAGATGGCCTACACTTCTAACAGTGCCTCTCTTTTAGTCTTTTTCTGTCCTACGTATTTGATCTGAATGTGTATCCCCGTCTGTTCAATTATGTTGTTGTCGAAGGCTCCCCCCCTCTTGCTAGGGTAAAGCATAAGCCATTCACGGTTACATTTATCTAGCTTTTTAGACAGCATAAGAATCAAATTTGCATATGGTTAAAAAGTGACTCCATGATGAGTAGGGAACCTTTGTAAGGGATTTTAGTGAACTTTTAACTGTCAGGTTTTTTAACTAAACTTAAATCCTACTCTGTTCGTGGGAAAATACTATGCACACTGATTTATGCTGGAAATATTTACTTTTACTATGAGCTCAGCTTACAACAGATGCATAAAACAAACATAGTGCATAAAACAATACAACAACCTGTAAGACAGTGCAATGGTCAATTCAAAACATTATGAACAGTTTTTTAGCAATGGAACAGTAAAATGTGAACATATGATGACTTTTTCATGTGCACTTAGAATCGTTAACTGGACATAACATAGAACACAGTTACAATAATTTATCAGCATCACAACATTAAGAAAAAATGCATCCATTGAAAACCATAATAGAAGTACAACAGAAAAAACAACAGAGAAGAAAAAATGATGACTTATCAAAAAATCTTAGCCTGCTCCGAGATGATGAGGGGAGGCTCTACTCGGTACGCAGGACTCAGTGAGCCCGATAATCTGTCAATATTGGCTTTGGGACAAAGATAGCAACAATTTATACGGATTAGAAAGAATAATTCTACAACTACAGGCCCTCACTGGCCAAGCACAAGCTACTCCTTAAACTCCAAGGTCCAAATCTTTCCCTAACGACCGAATTGCACCCTATGTGTCACACCCAGTGGTCCAAGCAAATAGCACCTCTCACTTCTTTCAAACATCACTAGTGTTAAGAAACTGATAATACTGAGAAAACCCCTTTAGACTAAAAAAATAAGATTGAAGTGCTGGCCCTATAATACACCAAGAGCCTATGCATACCATCTGTGTCCTGCTCAGCGGTCCACAGGCGCCCTGCGACTACTCAGCTCAGACACATAAAAGAAGCCATACGTCAGGTTTCTGTTAGTAGTAGGGCATTCAGGTTAGGTTTTTAAAGCTTATCCTAGTTTGCCACACACCAAATGCTAGTACTAAGGATAGGATGTAGTCTCTTACCCACTGATAGCAGCTTCAGGATGGGCCACTGCCCCGTCGATTCAGCAGAACTTCCAATTAATTACAGCATCTGCTCACCGTTCTTGCTGCGCAGATGTGAATCCGTACTGGTGGGGTCCTCTTGCTTCGGTTGCAGTGGGCCTCGAAAAACCAATCTCTCCTATCTCGCTCACCAAAATTTTGCTCAAATGTGAATTTACCATGAAAAAATAAAAGACAAAAGGCATTTGGCAAAACAGGAACAATTGGTTTAATTAAATGCAGCAGCCGGGAGAGGAGGCAACAGAATCGGGGTCTGAAGACTGTCTCAAAGCACATTGATTTCGGCCATCATTTTAAATATTACATGAAGCATCATAAAGTAATTTGTACATTCCTTTGGAGACAAAGATCTGGGCCTAGTCATGGTGCCATAATTCTCGTCATTTAATAAGAAGCGCAGTTGGGTCTCAAACTTCCGTGAACACAGTGCGAGGTCAGTGGGTATGTGTCCAGATGTCCGGCATGGGGAGCGCGTGATCACTGCGTATAATGTGCATGCTGTGTTCTGATTGGCTGAGTGTTCCTAACTTAGTGTGACATCTGACACGAATTTCGTTGCGTGCACTGCATCGCATTTGGGGATGCAGTGCACGCAACGAAATTCATTTTATTAATTTATATGTTTACTTACCTGTAATCCTCCGTAATCCATAGTTTACTACCCCCCACCCTGCCCCTCCCCCTCCCCACATCACAGCCCTGCAGGAACTCCTACTACCGACCGCGGCTGTCCTTGCTGCTCTTTTCTCTTCTCTGTCCATGCTACCTTGCTGCTCTTCTCCCTGCTCGGTCTATGCCTCCTTGCTGCTCTTTTCTCTTCTCTGTCCATGCTAACCTTGCTGATCTTCTCACAGCTTGGTCTATGCCTCCTTGCTGCTCTTTTCTCCTGTCTGTCCATGCTACCTTTCCGCTTTTCTCTCTGCTCTGTCTATGCCTACTTGCTGCTCTTCTTTCTTCTCTGTCCATGCTACCTTGCTGCTCTTCTCCCTGCTCAGTCTATGCCTCCTTGCTGCTCTTTTCTCTTCTCTTCCCATGCTACCTTGCTGCTCTTCTCCCTGCTCGGTCTATGCCTCCTTGATGCTCTTCTTTCTTCTCTGTCCATGCTACCTTGCTGCTCTTCTCTCTTCTCTGTTCATTCAACCCTGCTGCTCTTCTCCCTGCTCAGTCTATGCCTCCTTGCTGCTCTTTTCTCTTCTCTGTCCATGCTACCTTGCTGCTTCTCTCCCTGTTCAATCTATGCCTCCTTGCTGCTCTTCTCTGTCCATGCTACCTTGCTGTTCTTCTCTCTTCTTAATCTATGCCTCCTTGCTGCTCTTTTCTCTTCTCTGTCCATGCTACCTTGCTGTTCTTCTCTCTTCTTAATCTATGCCTCCTTGCTGCTCTTTTCTCTTCTCTGTCCATGCTACCTTGCCGCTTTTCTCTCTGCTCGGTCTATGCGTCCTTGCTGCTCTTCTCTTATCTCTGTCCATGCCCCTTGCTGCTCTTATCTCTGCTCTGTGCACATTCACTTGCTCTTCTCTCTGCTCTGGCTATGGCTCCTGGCTACTCTTTTCTCTGCTCAGTCCGAACCCCCTTGCTACTACTCTCTCTCTATTCCATCCCCTATCCTTGCTCTTGTGCGCTCATGTTTCTTCCTCTCTTTGTAGACAGACAGGGCCCACACACCCCATCACGGGGCAGTGGAACCAAAACACACATATTGTCTCTCCTTTGTGAGCACACTGAAAGGTCTGCTCACAATACAGTAGGTTCCCTCAGCTTTGTTCATCTGCACTGAAATCTTGTTTTGATTTTTTCAATGAACGTATGCATAACCCAGGCCTTAAAAATTGGTGTAATAGAATATTTAAATCTGTAGGGGGTAGAACTGCAGCAAATGTGGTAAATCACATAAGTCAATAGGTTTCACAAGTATGTAGAGTGGGCTTTTGTTCTGCTAAAAGGAGTATTGGGGGTGCAATGCATCTATCCGTCTTTCATTGCATTAGGGACAATTTTACATTTTTAAAGTATTCTCAGTCATCATGACATGCACTGCGTTTAGCTAAGTTTGTGCTATACAAATGCCACACATCTACATGTACACATCACACAATCAATTCTGTATGCAATCATTTTGTCTGTGCAGCCTGGCATCATTTAATTATTTTAGTCAGTGCCTGAAACAAAACTGACTCTAACTTGTCCACCCTACTAGTTTGTGTCCAAACAAACTGAGCTTTTAATTTTTTTGCACTTAAATTTGATCATTTGTTTCCACAGAGGGACCGATTATGAGTTTTGGCTATGTGAGGGTGAGCGGTACTCCACCGCCACGCCCGCACCGCTAAGACTCGCTGCCGCCACGTTATTTGTAGTCCGGCGGGAAGGCAGCGCGGCATTTCCAGGGTGGTGGTGCCTCCTTCAAGGGCTGGGGTGCCTTTGGCACCGCAGTGGGAATGCCTCACAAGGTTCCTGCACAGCATGGACTGAAAAGTCCATGCCATGCAGGAACTGTTGTGCATACACACAGGAACTGTTGCGCATGCACACCGGGGGTAACATGTTATGCCCTCCTGTGTGCATGCACAAGCAGAGGAGGCAGAAGGGGCTCTCTAGGGCCAACACACCCTATGACTACGGGTTCTTCCTGTTTCAGACCTACAGAAACACAGAGTCTTCTGGGTGAAGTCAAAGATCAATTTATTGGCTGCAGACCAATTACAGGTATCCTAGAAGTACAACAGCGTGTATGTTCTCAGGAGACTGCTGAAAATCACAGAAACGGGCTTCTTCTTAAATACAGAATATCCTGCTTCAGGCATACATTCCTTAGTTTACGATATGGCCATTACATGTATACATTACAAACGAAAAGGCAGAGTCATGATGACCATCCCACATTCCAGTTAAGCCAGCCCGCAATTATTTACACAGCAAGGCTCAGATCCCACATCAGATATCGATAGGCCCCAATAAACATGAGCATCTCCTGTTTGGAAAACAAGCCATAAAGCAGGAACAGTCAGGTGAAAAAGAGATTAGCTGGAGGCTCGTGTAGGATGAAAAGACTTTATGGTGTGTCAAACCCTGATGCTAATCACAGGTGGCCAGAGGACGGGGAACTCGTGGGACCAGTTTGACCTGGGGCAGCGGAGCCAAGCTGCCCAGGTCACAGAAAAGTCAAAGAAAAGCACATGTGCTCTAAAAGGCCCGTATTCGCTTCATGCTATGTAGCCTATGTGAGGGCAACCATAAGATGGCTACCGCTCTAAAATGGAACCCACGTAGTGATGTATAATAGCGTATACACAGTGCATTCATAGCTAAAACGTTACACAAAGCACTTGTACATACCGTATTAACCATTCGCGGTTCACTAATACTGGGATAGACAGGGGTAGGGCCCTGCCTCCTACGCGGTCCCAAATTCAAAGTACGACAGACCCTCCTTTTGCCCTTACATAGGCAATAACTATACTCATTTCAATCCGAGTCTAGGTCAATATTCATGAAGTCATGGAGATGTTGCTGTAGCATCATCCTATTACTTAGCTCGTCCCTCGATACAGGTTTCCTTACACATAATGTAGCACAGAGGCCACATATCGCAGGAGCACACTGTACGCACAGACAGAACAGGAAAAGGATGGCTAAGATCATTCCAATAACCATCAGAACTTTCCAACCCCAGGCAGATATCAGTTCCCAGAACCACCCCACCAGTGACCAATCTCCTTTGTCCACGTGTATGGACTCAGATATTTTATGTAGTTTGGAGATGGCTTGATAAACTGTTGGAGCATTGTCTGGTATGAAAATGCAACAACTGGATTGGATAACCTTACATACCACACCGCGGTCTGCAAGTATGACGTCTAGAACCATGCGGTTCTGCAAAGTCATGAGGCGATCCGCTTGGAGCTCAGCTGTCAAATTACCAAGGGCACCAGCCGTAACATTAACAGTGGATTCAACCACACGAGTCAGCTGTCTCAGGTTCCTACTATTAACCATAGGTCCCCAAAACGGCAGGAAACCCAAAAAGAAATCTCCCGCTTCCTGACCGGCAGTATCCTCCTTACTAATCACACCTCTCACAACTCTGGTCTTGTGATAGTCAGAGGCGGCAGTAAATGTTGGCGGTAGCAGATTTGCAATATAACATGTGCCCGAGAAGTCAGGGGGCAACCATGTATATGCTCGGTCATTGCAGATAAAATATGTACCCTTGGCAGCCAAAAACGCAGGGGAAAACTGTGACGGAAAAGTGTACGTTTCAGTACAGTCACTTCTTCCCAGTTGAGCTCTAGGATTCTGACCATTACCTTGCAAACAGAACCGACCTATGTGGGGTACGACCCAGATTGGGGATGAGATTTTTCGCTGTCTTTCACCCAGACCAATACTATACCCCGTCGCGTTCCACCCTACATAAGCTCTCAACTCTTCTTTGGGAATAGATGAGTATGCGTCGATATCTCTGCTCATATCGGCAACTCCTTTCATTAAAGCTTTATTATTGGTGCTAGGTCTGATGGAACGCGGTTGTCGCGGGGAGTACGCATCTAGTGCATAGAGAAACATGGTCTGGAATGCCCATGACGATCCATTGTAACTATACGGCAGCACTAGATAGGGAATACCCTTATTAATGGTATGTGGCATTAAACCACACACCCAGCAATTGGTTGTATTCATGACTAGTTGGTGTTGGTGCAGGAGCTGAATAAACGAGTTATTCACAAATTCAGACCGTCTAGCTTGTTCATGTTCAGTCAGAGGGTGAAAAGAGTGTGAGGAGATAGTAGGAGGAGGTATAGGCTGTACAGTGGGTGCAATGGGCTCTTGAGAGGAGATGAATACAAATCCTACAGTAAACACTACCATACTACATAATACGAACAGGCATAAAAATACAAAACGTTTGCTCTTCATTATTTTACATATTCTTGCTTTAAAGTTCATTTCCTCAGTGAGTCTCTCCATCTTAAAAAACTCCATCCTCTAATCGTGCCGCTCGCGGCGGGTGAGTATCTTCTGCTAAGGAGTACGCCTGTCAGTCCAGGGAACGCCCTAGACCAACCAGAACCGTCGACCTAACGTCTTCGGCCTGCGCCCCAAAGTCTTGGCACCGCGACCCTGCGGCTGAACCCGGATGGTGGTTCGAAAAACAAAAATCAAGAAAGTCCTTCAGATGGGAAAGCTCTGGTTATCAAAAAATAAAAAGGTAAAAGAAAAAGAATATTTATTTGTCCATAGGCCTTGGTCTTAGATTGTAATGGAGACGGCCAGGTACTGTTCGATCTTGGAACAAGAGTTCAGGCTCTGTGGTGTCCAATCGAATTGACGGTGGCACAGCTTCTTGCAAGATATCGTCACTTTCCTGTGCTGAAGTTGTGCCTTTTATGCGTGCATCACTGAACGGCACAAAACGAGGTACAGTGTCTGTTTCAGAGTCAGCGATACCCTCCTGGACCCACTGGTCATACGGCAGAGGCAAAGGGATCCTCTTCACGTGGGCGCCGTGGATTCAGTTCTTTTTCCCCTTTACTCGAACAGCTGATCTTGTGGATAGGAGCACGAGATGAGGGCCGATCCAACGAGGCTCATCATTGCTCTTGCGCTGAAAATTTTTCACCAAGACCCACGTGCCTGGGTCGATAGGGTGTCCTGGAGCCTCAGAGGCCTGGGGAAGAGTATCGTGCACCTGTTGGTGTAAAACACGCAGTTTAACCGTCAAATCATACAAGTAATCAAGCAGTACTGGATGCTCGATTTCACTGAATTTCGTCGGTCTTGGCACACCCCATACATTAGCCGGGCGGCCAAAAACGACCTCGTAGGGACTAAGTCCCACTCGTGAATGCACGGTCATTCTGGTGGACAGGAGTGCTAGAGGCAGAGCGTCAGGCCATTTAAGACCTGAGCTCGCTTGGATTTTGGCCAGTTTGAGTTTTAGAGCGCCATTGTAGCGCTCTACTAATCCAGCTGATTGGGGGTGATTTGCAGCGTGAAATTTCTGCTTTATACCTAGTCCCTCACACACATTCTTCATCACTTGGCCCACAAACTCACTCCCATTATCACTCCACACCATTCTTGGCATTCCAAACCTAGGGAAAAATCCCTTCACAAGGGCTTTGGTTGTGGACAGAGCAGTGTTATCTTTTAGAGGATAGGCCTCTATCCATTTTGAGAAAGCGCAAACAACCACCAATACATATTTCAGGTTGTTGCATCTTTCCATGTGGATAAAATCCAACTGCAAAACTTCAAATGGATATGATGGAGGCGCAAAATGACCAGCTGGAGTTGGGGTTCCCCTACCAGGGTTGTACTTCAAGCATACCATACAATTCTTGACCACATTCTCTGCACACTTAGGAATTCCAGCATTCTGCCATACTGGAGCCAACAACTTACAGATTCCTTTCGTACTGATGTGTGCCATTCCATGTGCCATAGTAACCACTGGAAGCACATATGCATCAGGTAACAACCATCGCCTATGTTCTGACAAATCATTCCAACAACCATTCTCATCCAACTTACCCATACTTTCTCTCCACTTGCTTAACTCTTTCTCTGTGGCTTCAGCTTGAAGGGACTTCACACTCTCTATTGTGTTTTCACACATTCCAACATCACCAACCCATCTGGCAGGGCCTGCAACATACATTCAAGTCTTTACATCTTTTGCTGTTTCTTTCGCGACTTCATCAGCAAACGCGTTACCACGACCAACGTCATCAGTGATTTTCTTGTGCGCACTGCATTTCATAATCGCAACTTGTGATGGTAGGGTCAGCGACTCAAGGAGATCATTCACCAACTTGCCATTCTGAATCTTAGCTCCATGCGAAGTCAGGAACCCACGTTCCTTCCACAATCGCCCAAAACTATGAGCCACGCCAAAGGCGTACTGGCTATCCGTATATATGTTCACTTTCATTCCTTCAGACAACACGCATGCTCTCGTAAGGGCAATCAATTCTGCTGCTTGAGCCGAATTTTGTGGCACACGTGCAGTTTCAACAATCGTGTGCAAAGTCGTGATAGCATATGCAGCAGTCGTATCACCATTCCGAAGCTTGAAACAAGAACCATCCACCCATAAAGTACCATCACACTCAGTCAGGGGAGTATCTTTAAGATCTACTCTCCCTTTCGTCTCTTCTTCTGTTCTGAACAGACAATCATGTTGCTCAATCTCATCTAGGTCTGCTGGGATTGGTAATAGTGTAGCTGGATTCAACGTGTTGCATCTCTTTATGTGTATATGGTTTGCTAACAGTGTCAGCTCATAACCAGATAATCGCGCACTAGTTAAGTGCTGTGTCTTGGTCCTGTTTAACAATGTGTCCACAGCATGTGGAACCATAACAATCAATGTATTATCCATTACTAGTCCAGCAGACTGTCGAATAGACATAGCTGCAGCGGCTGTGGCTCTCAGACAACTTGGCAATGCCCTCGCTACCGGGTCCAAGGTTGACGAAAAATATGCGCACGGACGCGGTCTGTTGCCAAAAGGCTGTGTTAACACTGATAATGCGCAACCATCTTTCTCATGAACATACAATGTAAAAGGCTTGCTGTAGTCAGGGGTACCCAACACAGGAGCTGAACACAATGCATTACGCAATTCCAAAAAACTTTTCTGACACTCTTCAGACCATGGGATAGGATTCGGTGTGTCTTTGCATGTTAATGCTAACAAAGGTTTTGCCAACAAGGAAAAATTGGGAATCCAATGCCTACAGTATGAAGTAATGCCCAAGAAAGCACGCACTTCTCTCTGTGTTCTTGGCACACTCAACTGTGCAATGGCTTGAATTCTTTCTGGGGTCAGTTTCCTTCCCTCCTTCGATAAGAGATGACCTAAGTAGGTCACTTCTTGTCGACAATATTGCAGCTTTGAGAGAGACACTTTGTGATGGAAGGCAGACAAATGACGCAACAATGACAAGGTAGCGTTTTTGCAAATCTTTTCAGTATCCGCGGCGATTAGTAAATCGTCGACGTACTGAATGAGGATAGCGCCACTAGGTAAAACCAGTGCATCAAGCTGCGCTTTTAAAGCCTGACTGTATATTGATGGACTCTCACAGTAGCCCTGGGGAGCGCGTTTAAAGCGGAAGCTGCGACCTCCTAAACTAAAGCCAAAAATGTCTCTGCTCTCCTCTGCAATTGGGATGCTAAAGAAAGCATTCTTTAGATCGATTACTGAGAACCATGCAGCGGAGGCTGGAATCATGGTTAACAAGGCAGTTATATCAGGGACAACTGGAAACTGTGGTACAACAATCTTATTAACCTCTCTAAGATCAATCACAAATCTGTAAACAGGTGGCTGTGAAGGGTCCGTTCGTTTTAAGACAGGTAAAACAGGACTATTGCAAACGTTGCCTCTTGTCTCTTCAATTACACCCTTTTTAATCAAATCACCGACAATTGCTAACAATGCTTTCTGACCTTCATTGGAGATCTTGTACTGGGGAATGCGTGGCAATCTGACATTGGCTTTTAAAGTGACCACATATGGCGGTATTTCCAAAAGACCCACATCATTGGGACCAGTAGCCCAAAGGACATCCGGAAGGGATGACAATTCAGGTGGCATTGCATTTTTAGACAAATACATTGGGGAAATCACTTTCTTGCCTAATGTAAGTTGTACTCCTGAGGGAGAACAATATAGCGTCGCATGCAATCTTTTTAGCAAATCTAAGCCTAGCAAATTTTCACCACAACCTGTTGTTAGGATGAGGGGTGCTTTTAGCTCACAAGGTCCAACAGAAAGTGACATAGGACTAGAAATCGGGTTCCTAACTGGGGCGCCAGAAAAACCTACTGAGACATTCATTTCGCCAGACAAAGGCGCGCCAGGGAGTTTTGAATGCATGATTGAACTCTTTGCAGCACCAGTATCCAGCAGAAAGGGCTCCGTTACATTTGCTGTAGTTACTTTAACATAAGGCCCGCTCTGATCCACTGGCACTGAAACAACTCCCTCTCTCTGTCTACGGCTGTCCTAGTAATCATCATCTTCTACATTGTCGTCTTCCGCATAATAATCATTATTGTAGTACTGAGCTGTATTACAAGTCGCGTTGGCTTGCTGATCAAAGCTATTTATGGTATTTTGAGGCGGAAGAGGACGCGCGTTCTGGGGAGCATTTCCACGCCCTCTGCCTCTAGGAGCTTACTGTTACGCTGCATTAATTTAGGGCAACTATATTTAAAATGACCTTCCTCTTTGCAATATGAACATTGGTTGGGACCTACAGGGATTCGTGGTTGATAATACCCATTCATTTGCTGACTATTCTGAAATTGTTGGGGTTGCTGATAGATACCTTGTGTTTGCCTATAATTACTCTGTCCTCCACGTGGCGGAAAGGCCTGCTGCAAAAGGACCTTTGTCTTTAGTTCTTTCGTTTTCTTATCTGTTCTATCCTTCTCATCTTTGTCTCTATTCTCATAATACTGTGCAGTAGCCAGTATTTGCGCTGAAGAGGAAACAGCCCAAGAACTTTCTGAGTCTTTTAATTTTTTACACAACTCAGGAAGTAGATTCTGCACAAATTTATCAACAAATAACCGTTGGCCACCTTCAGTGCTCATGTCTTGACCACTGTGGTCGATAAACGTTTCTTCAAACCTGGTAAAGAAATCAGACACTGTCTCATCTTTCTTCTGCTTACATGCGGATAGTTTATCCCAATTTACGCGCATCGCGGGCATTATAGTTTTCATGTAGGTAATAATTCGACCAGGGAGCTCTGCTACCAAAGGCTCAGGTTTTGCACCACCAATTTGTCTAGTGTCTGCGGCAATAATATTAGCCCATGTAGCACCTAGTTCTGCATCGGGATCTACATTGCGAATTGACCCCCACAAAGGCTGTGGAACAACATTTCCAAACAACATATCAATGTCAGCTAAATTCATGATACATGATCCTGCAGTTTGTGATAATTCCTTATAATATCCTGCAGGGTTTTTACGGGGATCAGGCAACGTCTGTTTAAGCGCTATTACTTCAGATCGTTTCCAAGGGACATGCACCCAAACACGCTGAAAATGTGCTGGCATAGCAGCAATACCATGAGCGGCATCAGCCGCAACAGCTTCCTTCCATACCGGAGGGACTTCTCTCATAGGGTATTGTCGCGCTTTTCCCTTTCTCCCCACAGGGAAATCTTGTGCAAACAACGACTGTTGACAATCATCATTCCTCAAGGATAATAAGATCGCAACTGCTCTATTGACATCGGGGCCCACAATCGTACCTTTTCCAAAATCGAATCTCACTCGACACAACTCCTGCGGGCTCGGATCTCTACCATGATCATCCAATTCCTCACAGAGGATTTCACACATTTTCTCGAACACATACCTCTGTTTCGGGGCATCCCATTGATGAAACACGTCAACAACTGATTCCACATCATAGAGTGATGAAAAAATAATCCACCTACGCGCCATATGATCTAATGTCTTTTTCTCTTCAGGATCAGACAGCTGACTGCGCAATTGCTTACGCTGTAAATCAGGAGTCGCACTAGATGACCCAAAGAGAGGCGACATTAAACTAGTAACTACATTAGCTAGTCGTTGTCGTGCTAAAGGAGAAGTAGAGGCGAAAACAGGGGGATAGACAGAGGGAAGAAAAACGGATTCAGATACAGGTACCGGGGTAGTGCAAGAAGGAGCGCCAGAGGAGGCCGCTGGCGTGCTAGGCAAAGTCGCAGGAAGCGCAGGGGCAACAGGTAGCAAAACTGGCGGCCCTTGAGAGGGCTGCACTGCAGGGATAGGAGCCGGCTGAGGAGGAGCTGGCGCCTGTGGGAAGGCTTGCGGCATATTTACTGGAGGTTGCGCATTTACAAGCTGTGGAGGTGCAGTGGCATTTTGCGCATATGGGGGTGGCGAACTTAACAAATGGGACATTAGAGAATCTTTCTCATTCTCTTTTGTCTCATCTTGCACAAGGGGTGACAAAACAGGGTAACATTTATCAATCCCTAGTTTGCGCTGTCTATGTATCTGTTCCTTAATTTGTTCCTCCTCATTATCTTTAAATTGCACAGCTGCTTGCATCACTGACATACCTCTCTCTCTCTTATTTCTTTTTGCTAGCTTAATTTCCTTCTGTTTGGCTTCCTTTCGCCATAGGCGGAAAGAATCAAACATCGCCGGCCGGGCTTTCTTTTTAAACAATTTAACTTCCAAATTATCTAAGATATCTGTATCGAAACTACCATTTTGGGGCCATTTTAAAACACCGTCCTTTCTGGTGTATCGGATCCATATTTCATTATATGCAATGGGGCCCACGCCATGTTTTACATAAAGCTCATAAGTTGGAGTTCCAATTGGAGGAACCGGACATGAATCCTCTAACTGGAAATCCCTTCCACAACCCAAACAAAACAATCTACAAAATACACTAGAACCAGGCATCTTCGCTCACTAGTCTAGTTTCAAACGTCAAAGGATTATCGAATACGATAGTCTCGTGAATACACGAGTCCTCTGGCTTTGGGACTTGCAAGCACCAAATCAAAATGATCCCGAAGGATACCAAATTCAAACTAGGAGACGCTCCACTTATACTTAACTGAATATTGATGATCGATAGCGTCACCAGATGACTCTCTCGATTGTTTCACTCTACCAAAAAATCGTCAAGGGTCCAAAACAGGGCGATTAATCAGGGCGGCAGTCCTTCGTAGCCGTCGGGACGCGGAGAACCTCGCAGAAAAGACTTTCGGACCACGTCGACATGCAGGGGTCGATGAAGTGGCGGCCTTCCTCCAGAATTTCCACACGAAGCTCCTCACGAACCTCTGGCTTGGACCGGTACCGCTGAAATCGCCCCACGTTGGGCGCCAACTGAAGTACTGGGAATTTTAAGCCCAGCGGTGCAGGGGAACACACCCTATGACTTCGGGTACTTCCTGTTTCAGACCTACAGAAACACAGAGTCTTCTGGGTGAAGTCAAAGATCAATTTATTGGCTGCAGACCAATTACAGGTATCCTAGAAGTACAACAGCGTGTATGTTCTCAGGAGACTGCTGAAAATCACAGAAACGGGCTTCTTCTTAAATACAGAATATCCTGCTTCAGGCATACATTCCTTAGTTTACGATATGGCCATTACATGTATACATTACAAACGAAAAGGCAGAGTCATGATGACCATCCCACATTCCAGTTAAGCCAGCCCGCAATTATTTACACAGCAAGGCTCAGATCCCACATCAGATATCGATAGGCCCCAATAAACATGAGCATCTCCTGTTTGGAAAACAAGCCATAAAGCAGGAACAGTCAGGTGAAAAAGAGATTAGCTGGAGGCTCGTGTAGGATGAAAAGACTTTATGGTGTGTCAAACCCTGATGCTAATCACAGGTGGCCAGAGGACGGGGAACTCGTGGGACCAGTTTGACCTGGGGCAGCGGAGCCAAGCTGCCCAGGTCACAGAAAAGTCAAAGAAAAGCACATGTGCTCTAAAAGGCCCGTATTCGCTTCATGCTATGTAGCCTATGTGAGGGCAACCATAAGATGGCCACCGCTCTAAAATGGAACCCACGTAGTGATGTATAATAGCGTATACACAGTGCATTCATAGCTAAAACGTTACACAAAGCACTTGTACATACCGCATTAACCATTCGCGGTTCACTAATACTGGGATAGACAGGGGTAGGGCCCTGCCTCCTACGCGGTCCCAAATTCTAAAGTACGACACTCAGGGGACCTGCCTCAAGGGAAAATGACCCCTGTTCATTCTATTGTGGGGTCTAAAAATGTATTGTGTAATGTAAGGTCCCTTTCCAAACATCCATTTGAAATTTGGGACCTTATTACCTCGAATAATCCTGCTTTATGTTTCCTCACAGAAACTTGGCTAAACTCCACTAACCATCCCCAGGTTTATTTGGCTATTCCAGATAACTATCAATTCATACATCTAAATAGGGAAGGGAAAATAGGCGGTGGCATTGCCATTGCCTTTCAGAAACATCTCAAAGTGAATTGGGTGTTTGCGATTCAAAATGAATGGCTGGAATTAGGAATCTTTAAGGTTATTGAGTCTTCCACCAACTCCTGGCATGGCGCCCTATTGTACAGACCCCCTGGAGCTAAAGCTAACTTCCCGGACCTCTTAGTTGAACTTAAAGCACTGCATGTAGTGGCATCCAATACCTTTCTTCTCCTTGGGGATTTTAATTTTCATGCAGAAGATGCCTCAAATCCAGAGGTAGATAAACTTTTAGTGGCGCTGAACTCGATAGGTCTGACTCAACGTGTGGTAGGCTCTACTCACCGAGCTGGCCACCTATTAGACCTAGTATTTTCTAACGATCACCACCTGACATGTGCCCCTCCCCATTCTTTGACTTGGTCGGACCACTCAATGATCTCCTTTACCTCTAACAAGGTTTGGGAAATAAAGGGTGATTCTCAGAAGAGAGTACCTTTGGGACAATATAGAGTGTGGCAAAATCTATCTATAGATGCTTTTAACAGAACATTTTCTCCTCCTGGGGAAACTAATCTCCTTGAACCTTCCAAAAAATTGGAAGATTTGAATATTGCTCTTCGTAGTGCTTTTGATGTAGTTATACCATCTAAACAGAGTGTAGGTATAAGACGAATTTCTAGCCCCTGGTACACAGAGGAGCTTAGAAGGGAAAAAGCCAATTGTAGGCGCCTGGAGAGACTTTGGAGAACTAATAAGGAATATCAATCTAGACTCCTATTCAGACAATCCCTGGCTATTTACCACCTAAATCTGAAAGTAGCGAGACGTGCCTCAATCATCAAACAGATATAACATGCTAGTAACTCTTCGAAAGTATTGTTCTCTATAGTCAAAGATTTTTCATCTCCCAGAGTGTGTGCGCAGCCACTTATTGAATCTCAGGATCTCTGTGATTCGTTAGCATTATTTTTTAAGGATAAGATATCCACAATTTACAACAACTTTCCTCCAGAGATCTCATCAACCCCAGATCTGTTGTTTGAAACTATGGGTGAAGCCCCAACAGTAAATGAGGCCTGTTTAGAGCATTTTGAACCTGCTACTATTGAAGAGGTCACAAATGGCCTTTCTAAAGCAAAATCAGGCTCCCCCAATGACTTATGTCCCCCAAAAACTATGGCACTCGTAGCCACCACCTGTGCTCCGGCTGTTAGAGATATTTTCAACTCCTCTCTAACTACGAGCATCATCCCTACGGCTTGGAAAGAGGCATCTGTTCGGCCTATTTTGAAGAAACCCTCAGCGGACCAGTCCATTCTTTCTAACTACCGCCCCATTTCCCTATTACCATTATAGGGAAACAACTGGAAGGCATTGTAAATAAACAACTCTGCACCTATCTTGAACATAATGGCATTCTAGACCCCTCACAATCGGGTTTTCGGAAAGGTTTCAGTACAGAAACAGCGGTATTGGCAGGTACTGACTCACTCAGACGAACAGTTGATGCAGGGGGTTCAGTAATACTGATTCTTCCAGATCTCTCCACAGCTTTTGATACCATCTCGCATACCAAGCTGGCGGAGAGACTAGTCGCTGGGGGCATTAAAGGAACTGCTCTGAAATGGTTAAAGCATTTCTTGTCTGACAGATCTCACACAGTTATTTTGGGTCCTTACTCCTCGCCGAAAATGCCTTTGAAGAGGGGTGTCCCGCAAGGCTCTTGTTTAAGTCCGACCCTTTTTAATATCTATATGTCTCCTTTGGCGAAGATAGTTGAACTTCTGGGTTTTGAGATCATCTCATATGCAGATGATACGCAGCTCATGTTCACTATTGGAGGTAATTTAGAGAATGAGAAAACCCGCTTTGCTAATGGCCTAAAGACAATATATGACTGGATGACTGACAACTACCTTCAACTAAATCCAGACAAGTCAGAGATCATGCTATTAGGCAAAGCAACTGAGGTCTGGGCAAATGATTGGTGGCCCACCCAACTGGGTGGGGCCCCTACCCCCAAGGTTTCAGTCAATGACCTGGGAATAAAAATCGATAGGGTTCTGTCGATGAAAGAACATATCGTCAATACATCTGCCTCATGTTACTACAATCTACGGCTTCTGAGGAAAATCCTTCCTTATATGCCTACCGACCATCGTAGGACTCTAGTACAGGCTTTGGTCACCAGCCGTTTGGACTATGGTAACGCCCTGATGGCAGATGTAGGTGAGACCCTCCTGGCCAAGCTACAGGTAGTTCAGAATACCGCTGCAAGGATGATCTTAACCCTTCCCGTGCTCATGACGGAACCACTCCGTCATGAGCCACGGGTGCCGTGTGCTCATGACGGAGTGGTTCCGTCATGCTGCGGCCGTTGGCGGCCGCTCCGCCCACGCGGCGCTAATTCCCCACCTGTGCGGGCAATTAGCGCAGTGGGCGGAGACGTGACGGAACCACTCCGTCATGAGCACAGCTCACCCGTGGCTCGTGACGGAGTGGTTCCGTCACGAGCACAGCGCCACCGCAACTGCCCCCAAACCCCCCCAGCGCCGCGGCGGAATTCCTGCCGCGGCGAAGGGGTTAAATCGCCCTGCAGGAACTCCTTCTCTACCATTACTCAGAGAACTCCATTGGCTTACGGTGAAAAAAAGATCCTTTTTTAAGATCTGTTGCTTCACCTACACCGCTTATAATAACAGAGGTCCTCTCTATCTACAAAAAAAATTGTTTAAATACTCTCCCTCAAGGAACCTTAGATCCAGCGCTCATGGTCTATTAATAGTCCCCCGTTTCCGTCTTTTCCGAACGAGGGGTAGATCTTTCTCATACCTGGCACCAAAATACTGGAATCAGCTTCCCTATGCTTTACGATCAATCCCCAGATATGAGCTGTTTAAGAAATCTGAAAGCCTTTCTGTTCTGAATTTTCTTTTAGCCCTTTTTTATCGATTTTCTGTTCTGGATTGTTAGTCTATTATGCAGCGCCGAGATGCCCCAGGGTGAGTTGAGCGCTTTACAAATAAATAACATAACATAGCAATGTCACCGCCGGCGGATAGGAAACTCGTAATATACTTACAAGCATATAGTGGCCTTTGACCGCCGCGCCACCTCCAGGGAACGGCGGTTCCTTGGCGTCGGTCCAAGGGCAGTCCGACCACCCAACTTGTAATAGGGGGGTCGGACCGCCAGTGGCTAGACCACCACAGCCACTTCACCATGAGTCTGGCCTATAATGTCTGATCCTTGAATTATGGCCACATTGGATAATGTTATTTTATTTTTTACTTGTAAGTCCCCTACTCTTAGATGGTTTTCCCTGTTGTTTATTCAAATAGGTTCATGGTTGAAGCAAGAAATGGATTTAGAATTCAATGTTCAAATACCTCAATTAAAAAAAAAAAAAAAAAGAAAACTTGCAGATCCCAAAACTAGCTAACTCTCTAAGCAGGTAAAAAACATGGCAAACCTCAGATTGATAATCTCACCCGACAACAGAGAGAAGATGTAACAAAGTGAAACTGTATTTTACATCATTTCGCACGTCATGCACAAATGTGGTTGCAAAATCTGTGATTTACAAGTGCTTTTCCGATCCACTCTGTATACAAATAGGTGGGAGCACAAAAGAGGCATCTCGTGCCTCAGGGGACCACACAATGAGTTCCTAAAAGGAATTCTTTTTTTTTTTAAAGCAGCACTTTAATAGACATGGGTAAGAATAAGAAATTGGTTTACTGGTTGAGGGGAGTCAAACCTTACTCAAGCAGGAACCACAATCTTTGTCAGGGTGATGCCACAAGCAAACCCCACATTAATAACCTGTGCCTAACCCTGTGGCAGTTTGGCACAAAAGCAGTCAGGCTTAACTTAGAGGCAATCAGTAAAAAGTAACCCGTTCTTAACCTTTTGATAGCATGAAGCAGTCAGGTAATGTATAAAGCATTTCTGCAGCACTTCGAGCAGTAATAACGTGAAACACAACACAAAAACAATCCCACACCAACCTAGACAAATAGAGTAAATTCTCATAAATAATTTAAGATCAAAATGACGAAAACACTGGGGCACTACCCTGCATCATAGGGAAAGGGCAGGAAGGCGCTGTATTTACAATATGGTGCATTCCTGTCCTTTTCCCTTATGCTGGCGCCATTTTGGCAGTCTAGCGCCAAAGCAGGCCCCCTTGCTCCGTGGTGCAATGGTGCCTGTGTTGTAGACAGGATTGGTTTTGTGCAGGAAGGGGCACCTAACTGCACAAAAACAGTCCTGAGAGGCCTATACCTCTTTCTATGTGTACTGCACAATGCAGTACACAGAGAAAGAGAACGTAACAAGGAGAAATGAAGATGTTTCTCCTCGTTATGCCTCTCCTGGGGTGGCATATATATTTGGTGCATTCCCAGGTTTACACGTAATTGTAAATCTTGGAGTGCGTCAAAAACCATGGAGTTGTGTGGGAACACCCATGCAACGCCCTGGGTAGGGTTCCAGACGTGCAATGCATGGCTGTAGACTTTTAGAGCCACTCAAAGCCATGCACAGTGGTTTTGGTTGGCTTCAAAAATCTGACCTAAGGTTTGAGTTGCTCTTGCACCACAGTGCGTGGTGAAAGAGTGACACAAACAGGATCATAAATATGTCCCCCAAATCCCACTCAGTAGAACTGGAGATGTGCAATTTCAAAGATTTAAGGAGAAATAATGCCAGAAAGAGCAAAGTGACAATTGTGATTATTTAGTCGTGCCAGTCACAGGTTCGGGCTGGGCACGATGGAGCACGAGCAGGCTACATGGACCTAGTTAGGCCTTCTGGAAAAAGTAAACATAAATACTGGTTGTGGAGCATTGCAAGATCCCACATCGAGGATGCACAGCACTATGACGGTTCCGGGGGATGCAGATGGTGTTGCGGAGTCCTGCATTGTGGATGCATTGTGCATCGGCAGTTCAGGAAAGCAGCAGAGCTGCAATGTGAAGTCCTGCATTGAGGATGTATAGTGCAGGGGAGGTTCGAGGAGCTGCGAGGTTGCGATGTGAAGTTCTGCATTGAGGATGATTGGCGCAACAGCGTTCCGAGGAGCTGCGAGGCTGTGATGTGAAGTCCAGGCTGTTGAGGTCCGGTACCAATGCATGTATGCAAGGCAATGCATCACACTATGTCGGTTCTGCTAGGATCACAGCTGTGCTGTCAGAGCACCTTCAGGCTCACTATCAAGGGGCCAGGACTGAAGTAGCAGCACTTGGAGGGCAAGACTCAGAGCAGGCAATGCCAGGTGCAGGAATGAAGTGGGTTGGAGCCTTTTCTATCCCTCAGACTCTGATCAGGAGGCCAGCCAATTAGCACTTAGAGTCACTCTGTTGGTCCTGAGTTAAAGATGCAGGTTCAGTCCTTCACATTTGGGAGCAGAGTAGCAAGGCAACAGAGCAGCAGTCCTTCTTGCAGCAGAGTAGCACAGCAGTAACCGGGAGTCTCCCACAGGTCCAGATGTATATTGAAGAGTGGGTCTAAGGGTCCAATATTTATATCTGTTTCCTTCTTAGAAGTAGTAGAAGTTTCTAGAGACTTTCACCCCCCTGAGGTGTCGGGAATATCCTTCCTCCCTGACAGGGTCCCAGCTTGTCTGGGTGCACAAAGACTAGTGTGAAACACTTTCTGTGTGTGCTGGGGCAGAGTCTTAGGGGTGTTTAATTACGATGGCGGGTGGACATGAGTCCGCCCGCCATCGTTGCGGTGGAGGGACCGCTCGCCAGTAATGCAGCAGTCCCAACACACAAATTAAGATGCGCCCGCCAGTATGGCGGGTGCATCCTGAGCCCTTAACATTGCCGATGGTGCTGCTGGATGCAGCACTGTTCGCAATGTCAAAATGGCATGCACTGCATTTCCCTGCACTGCCTGTGGTGCCTGCCACGCAGTGCAGAGAAATGCAGGGGTTACCCCCAGTGCAGCAACACCTCCCTCGGGACAAGGGGGGCCCACAACAGGACCCCAATTTGCATCTCCGCCAGCCTTTCCATGGGGG
The DNA here is from genome assembly GCF_964204655.1 of Triturus cristatus. Classification (NCBI taxonomy): domain Eukaryota; kingdom Metazoa; phylum Chordata; class Amphibia; order Caudata; family Salamandridae; genus Triturus; species Triturus cristatus. Next base: position 408,624,251 of record NC_140585.1, on the reverse strand, counting down.
CATCGCTGCCATGGAAAGGCCTTGTCCACACAACATCCTGATTTGGTGGATGGTGCCTGCTAGGCACCGCCACCGTTTCAGGCACCCCGCACCGTCCACCAGGCAATTGGCATGGTTGCCTTTGGCGGTGTAGTGGCGGATGGACTTTGCATCTGCCGCGGTACCCACCACCATTGTAATTGGGTCGTAGGTGAAACGCTTAGTGATGGCGGAAGGACCGCCACCGCCAGACTGGCGGTAGCGGTCCTTTCGCCATCCTAATGGCCCCCTTAGTGATGTGCTAGTGTGAAAGGTAACAGCTCCACCCCCTCATTAAGTCAGAATCACTCATACTGCCCACACCTATTGCCCATTTGTTTCACTGTCTAGGAGGAATACATGAAGACCAACTACCAACTACACCAAGTACTGTGACCCAGAATACAGGTTGAAGGCATCAAGTGGTTAGGACAAGAAAATGCCAACTTTCTAAAAGTAGCATTTTAAGAATTGTGAATTAAAATCCGACTTTACCATGGAAGAGGGTTTTAAATTACAATTCCTAAGACAGCAAACTCTAACTTCCCAGCTGCTCACAATTGAACATTATGTCTTATTAAATGTAATAGGCTAACACAATGTTATCCTATGGTAGAGGCAGTCCTTACAATAGTGAAAAACAAATTTGAGTTTTTCATTATCAGAACATATAAAATTCTAAAGTACATGTCCTACTTTTTGGATACACTGCACTCTGCCCTCTGGACTGTTTGGGGTCTACCCTATAGGTGGCTTACATGAATTAAAAAGGAAGGTTAAGGCCTGGCAAAAGGATTATTTTGACACAAGGAAATGGCAGCTAAAACTGCACACACAGGCTGCAATGGAAGGCCTGAGACATGTTTGACAGGCGTCTTAAGAGAGTGGCACAATTAGTGCTGCATGCCCGCTAAAAGCATTTAATTTACCGGCTCTGTGTGCATGTAGTACCACTTTACTTGGGACTAACAGGGAAATTAACTGTGCCAATCAGGTGTAAGTCAATTTCACCATGTTTAAAGAAGAGAACGCACACACTTTAGCACTGGTTACTTGTGGTAAAATGCACAGAGTCCTCAAACCCAACAAAAGCTGGTTCAAAAAGCAAGAGGGTGCAGGCAAAAAGTTTGGGGTTGACGCTGGGGAGAGGACCAAGTCAAACAGTAAAACCTAAAGTACACCCTTTTAAACAACCTCTATAAACAACTTCTACCTCGTTATAGTAATCCTAAACCTAAACTAATACTTATCTCTATTTAATACAGCTAACAGTGACCCTACCTCTAACACCATCCTATAATAATAATCCAAACTCACTGTCTATGTCTACTTTTAACCATAACACTTACAGTAATGGTCCTACATAACACTAAATCTTAATCCAAACTCATGCCTCCCCAAACTAACTGTACCCTCCTTGTTTTCCCCATCCTCGTAAGTGCCCTAACTACTAGCCCTACTAGACACAACCACATACCCCGCCTCAGTCAGAATCTATGGGGATAGTTTGTTTCTAGAACTTTGAAATTGTATCACCTCTAGTTTTAAACTTTGATCTTTATAGTAATTTTCCTCTTTACTTTGAACAGATTTCTCCATGAAATTTGAAATTAATGTTTCTCTTTCTGGGAGCCAGTAAAACACCCTCCTGTGCATCATTTCATTTGCCCCCCGCCACTGTCATTCCTCTGTGTCCAGGTTTTGATTCCTGTACTCCTATCTCTAACATCTTTGCAGGTGTGTGGGCTGCCTTTTCTGTGAAATATACCTTTCTTCCCCGCCATGATTATTCTGCTATTCTGTGGGTGGGCACCTCATTTCCAGACAGGTTCTATTCCTTAAATACAACAAATCCTATGCACACGCAAGAGAGTAAAGAAAACAGTACAACACAGTTCTAATTGTTCACAAATGAAGATGACAAAGTCCTTAACCGGTGTAGTTCATTTTTAATGCAGTGTTCCTGAGCAAACCAGCCAACACGTGTTTCATCAGTGGGTTGTAAAACCCTAGACTTCTTCAGGGCTGCTGTATGCAAAGTAGGTGCTTAGACCTTTAAACCGGTGATAATTCCGACCCGGCAGGTCATGACATATTAGGTTGAGCCGGTATGATTCTTTAATTCTCCTGTGCTGTGGGTCTCAGATCCAGAGTAAATGGCTGATCTGAGCCTCTATACTCCGTGTTTGCCGAGTGCGGCGCTTCAAACATCAAGTTCAGCAATTATGTTAGGAACGGCAAAGTAAGCCGAAAGGATATCAAACCCAAAGACTGAAATGGTTACCTGGCAGTTCCCTAGACCCTGACTAGTTGTAGTGGCGAAAAAAAGGTATACGACCACAACGAGTGATCTGTTTCCGAACAGCCAGTAACCTGGGTTTCTTCTTTGTTTACTTTTCAGTCTTTGGGTTTGATATCCACATGGCTTGAAATACATGTGAGAATTAACATCCCCCCCCCCCCCCCTTTTCAGCCTTCAGGTTCTATTCCTTCTTCTCTTGGTTCTCTTCATACATTTTTTTGTGTGAAGGCGTATCCTTTGGAAATAATAAGCGTGGCAAATTTACTTTTATTTAGAATTTTCACTTTGAAACATGGAAAATAGAATTTTCCTATCCAATGGATTTTTAAATGTAGCATAAAATTCTAATTGCTCAGGCAATATCCTTAGCCGCGAATCCTGACCACAATAATAAGAATCTTAAGCCAAATCCTCACTTAAGTTCCATGTTATTTCTAAACCCCTACCCTTACCCCTGTTTCACTTTAACCCTTTCACCTGACCTGACATGTGTATGTACTTACTGTAATCAAATGTTTTTCATATTATCTTATTGTGGTCAAAAACCTGCTTTTGCAAATGTTCATGAGCTCATACTAACTGTGGTGCAGTTTTGGCACAAATTCTGCAGCTGCTAAATATCAATCAAGTTCTACAGGGAACCCAGAAGGCAAACAGAAGAGAGGCAGGCTGAAGAACTACTGGAGTTGAACTGTGGAAATAGAAATGAAGACCCTGAACCACAGCTGGGGCAATATACACTAACTTGTCCAAGATAGACATAAGTCAAGCCCCTTCATTGCTACTCTACATGCCAGTCAGAATAACAGCTAGTTAATAAATACTGATGCTGCAGGGTGTGGTATCAAGTGGATGCAAAATTTTACATATGATACCAACATTAAAGCCTTGGGATGGGCAATAACACAACTGCCTCTTCAGTTCTGACCAGGTCACTTTCACCACTCTCAAAGGTAATCAAATCATCCGGCATGGAGAGAGCCTTAATAAAGTCCCTTCTGCACCATGGAACTCCTCTCAGTTGGATCTCCATGCTATGGTCTATAAATTATGCGGTCACCATAGTGTTGTTGTGCTAGTTTAGCCAAGGAAGCAGATGACAAATCAGGAGTTTTATTTGTTTGCTGAACTGAAATAACACTGATTCTGTGTGAGAGAATGAATAAGGAGAGTTACAGATTTTGGGCACAATCATGAAGAAGAGCCTGCCTTTAAAGGTGATGCTGTGTGATCCATGAATGGACAACTGGCATTGATAGAAGAAACCAACAGTCCAATTGCAAATAAGCCTTCAGAATTTAGTCATTAAAACCACAAGATTGATGAAAAATATCTTTGGTAAAGTAACCATTGCTTTAAACATAATTAATAACTGGATGGGGAGCCAGTGAAGCCAGTGTGGGTGCTTCTAAATTTGAGAAATATTGGCATATTTAGGTAGATTAATAACAGGAGGGGCAGCTGTATTTCATACCAAGTGAATGTGGTGCAAAAGAAAGACCAGAGAGGCAAAGGAAATTGTATTGATGAGGTTCAATCTGGAACAGGCCAGGGCAATAATAGCTGGTACATGAAACTGCCTTGCGATAAATGGAGCAATGATCTTGGACTTTTAAGTTGCTAAAAGTAAGTCTTGACAGCAGCAACATTGGTTTTTAAAGATAGATAAAAATCAATCTATATTCCTATTGTTTTTCAATAGTTTCTTGATTGAGAGTAGGGCCGATGATAGCAGGCCATTTTAAAGAAACTGAGGGCTTAATTCACAAAGGTAAAATTAGACCGGAATGCATGCTTCATTCCAAATCTTGTTTTCTGAGCAGTTTTGTATGTTTCTGTGAAGTGTAGACCTGCTCTTCTTCATTGACTTCATGTGGCAGGCTGCAATTTTCTGAAGCCTGCTCCGTAATACCAATTCTGCATGTTTTGGCTCCAATGCTTTCTGTCTACTCAGGGGTGAGTTTGTAGAAAGTTATGATCCCATCTGGATATCTACCTGGTCTATCTTAGCTCAATTTTAACCTCTACTTGTGATTTTCACTTTTACAGGAAACTCTTTCCTGAAATATGTTATGTTATCTCATGGTATGTTATATTACGCTATGCTAAGTTATGTTATGTTACATATGTCACATTGATTTGTATGGCATGCTACTCACCTGACAGGGTACCCAGGCACTTGGGCAGGTGTGTAGATGTTTGGTCCCCAAGGTGCTTATACAATGAGCCAGTTGTTCAGCTTTTTGTGGAATGCAAGAAGTGAGGAGGAGGCTCTGATGTGTTGAGGGAGGCCGTCACATGTCTTGGGTGCAATGAAGGAGAATGAGCGACCTCCAGTTTTGCTTTTGAGGATGTGCGGAATGTGTGCAAGTGAGAGTGGGGCAGAGCGTAGATGTCTGATGGGTTGGTGAAAGTGTATATGGCCGTTCAGGTATTCTGGTCTTGTGTTGTGTAGGGGTTTGTATGCGTAAGCAAGACACATAAATTGTCTGCACTTGTGAATGGGGAGACAGTGAAGCATCTTGAGGTATGGTGTGGGTGCAACATGGGAAGCCCAGTATGAGTCTTGCAGCTTTGGTCTAACTGGTCTGAAGTGTTTATAGGAGTTGTTGGAGATTCCGGCTTAGAGAGTGTTGCCATACTCCAACCTGCTTATGATGAATGCTTGTGTGACAGTTCATCTGGTGTTCTGGGGCGACCATTTGAAGCATACGTATGATGTGGAAGTAGGAGGGCCACACTGCATTGACTTGATCTGTCATGTTGATCTTGTGATCTAAGACGATCTCTAGATTTCTTGCCTGGTCTGTGGGTGTGGGTGTTGGTCCTAGCTCTGACGACGACCAAGTGGAACCCCATCGGGTGCTCTTTTTGCCAAAGACCAGTAATTTCGTCTTGTTGGAGTTGAGCTGCAGGCACTTGGTTTTCATCTAGTCTGCTTCCATGATCATGCAGTTAATGAAGTTTTTTCTGGCGATGGTTGTCTTGATCGTCAGGGAGAGGGTGAGTTAGATGTCTTCAGCATAGGGGATGACAGTGATGTCTTTTGATCAGATAATGTTGGGGAGCATTGTTTGTATATGTTGAATAGTGGGGCTTAGGAACGATCCCTGTGGGAGTCTGCATATCAATTTCTTGATCTCTGATGTGAAGGGTGGCAGCCTGACCTTTTGGGTTCTCCTGTGATCAGGGAACAGATCCATTTGAGAGCCGATCATTGTATGCCAATCTCGTGGAGTCTTCTGATGAGGGTGTTATAGAAAACAGTGTTGAACGCCGAAGAAAGGTCGAGCAGGATGAGGGCCACTGTTTCTTCTCAGTCCAGGATGATTCAAATGTCGTCAGTGGCTGTGATGAGTGCTGTTTGTGTGTTGTGGTTCTTTCTGAAACCTGATTGAGTGTTGTCTAGAAGATGGTCAAGTTTGAGGTGGGTTGTGAGTTGCTTGTTGATGGCCTTCTCAATCACGTGAGTGATCATATACTTCCCTAATTCACCACGTTGCACCAATATTCTTCTTTGGGCAAAAGTGTAATAGTGGTTGCTATGTTTTTTAAGGGATCATCAGGTAATCAGTTCCTATAAATGCCTGTGTTTCACATGCTGTAGACCACCACCTTACACTAATTTTGTTTTATTCATTATTAAAGATGTCCTCATATTCATATTGCCGTGATGAGACCTGTGTATCCCAAATAAGGGTCAAAATGTTGACAAATAGAGTAACAAGCAAACTACTGCTAATCTTGTCAAATGGACTCATTCAATCTTTATTCTATTAATGGTTGCGTGTTATAAACACATCAGCTTTTGTTGTATATTGTAATTTCTGTATTATGTTTTAGCTGTGTATATTTTTGTACTGGGGGCACAATACGCTGTTTTGCACTTTATTAATATACTGTGCATATGGATAAGCTGAACAAATAAAAGTATTTTCTTTGTTTTATGGATAACTGTGGTGGTCGTATTTGTTCATGAAATTAGTAATATCACCTCACTCTAGTATTAATTGATTTATTATTTTGCATAAAATTATATCTCATGCATTTTATGGCCAAACAAAAAGAGAGATCATTGCAAAGTTTATCAAACAGAATGACGTGCTTTAGCTGACAAGGGTGATTAAAGCACAACAAAAGTTTGAAGAGTTGACAAGTGAGAAGCCTTGGCAATCCTATGTGAAAAATGTGCTTTCTTAACAAATTCGATTATTATTTTTAAGATTTAGAGAAATAAAAAATAAAAATACTTTAGGGGAGGGGGTTCAACATTTTCACTTTGGTATTATTTGAGGGATGATTCCGTTTTATCTGGGTATGCTTTTGTCAAAATAATACTACTGGGGAGTTGTACCCAAAAAGTTTAACACCAATTGAGTAAAATCAAAGTGCACAAAATTGTGTCTCCTGTGCAGAAAGTTAAGAAAGCGAGGGGTACATTCACAAGAACGTGTGATAACTACCGCAAGAGTAGCTTAAGACAACTCTCAACATTGCAGCCTATCGCAGGAAAATTACACTGTGCCAAACAAGTATTCACAACGCGGCGGTAGAATGCGATAGTCACCAGATAACGCGTCACATGTCAGCGTTAAAATCAATGCCACGCCGCAAAAATGCGATGCACCTGGACCGAGTGCACAGGACAAGCCGAACTCCACAAGCCCCACGGAGGACCAGCATGGAACCCTGTGTTCAGGGAAGGGCAAGGAGAAGAAGAAGATGAAGACGGGGTTCCGTCTGCAGGAAGACCGGATCATTGTCACGGAGGTGATAGAACACCATCAACAACTCTTCGGCACCTCCACTGAAGCACTGGCAACCCAAACGGAAATATGGAAGGCCCTCGTCACCAACATCAATGCAGTCGGAGTGTCGAGGAGGTCAATGGAGGAGGTCAAGATGCGCTGGCATGATGTGAAAAGTCAGACCAAACAGAAACTCGCCGCCAACAGGAATGCAGCAACTGGAGGTGGGAATCCTGCGACACAGGAGGAGCTGGATGAGCTGAAGGAAATGATGGCCACAGTCAGCAGTGTGAAGAAGGTGGCAGGATTTGGGGACCTGGACACAGCTTTATACTACCTGACCCAACAGCAACAGGGTGGGTAACAACCAGGGACTGGGGGGACGGGGGGAGATGGGCACAATGGCACACATGCACAATTATGTGTAGCACACTGCACACCCACAATGATCGTGGAACATGTCCCTGATAGTCTTTGCACACTGCAGCACACATAAAAACACCAAGTAGGCCCCCATCCACAATGTGCACAAAGGGGCCTTCCTCCCTATCACCAATATCACAACTTACCCATGCACATGTGCTGTATCCAGCAAAGCAGTGGCTCTGTGAGCCACACTGACTATGCAAGTGACACTGCATGCCCGATAGCATGACAGCAGCCTAAAAACATGACATGGCCCACAAATGGACATGGAGGTGGCCCAGTGAGGATCACATCCGTGAAGGAGCAGGTCACACTCTGACATATCCATGTGCACCCACAACGCATGCTGTACAATACACGCAGCAGCCGAACAATGCATCAGGCCACAAAATCTGTCCGAGAGCACATATGACCCAAGTCAAAAACAATTTACCCCCTGAAAGCACACAATTCAAAGGCACCCCGCCTCAAAAGGAGAAGTGTACACGAAATCAGAGCTGCAGGGGCAACTCCCCCACAATGCAACACACACACAGCAATCACAGAACATCAGCAATGACAGCTATGTGGTACTAAGTGCAATACCACAGGACAGAGCTCACAACAGGTTCCGCTCGTGCGTATTAACTGTCCACTCACATCTGGCATTGCCTGACACTGTGTGATGATAATGTACGGTTACTACCACACATCCATCATGTAGTCGAAAAACACACTGACTGCCATCAAATAGCCAGCTCCACCAAAACAGTCACAATGTACATTGACATGCAGTCTGAATGTAAACATCTGCAAATCTTCAACATGCATGTGAAACTCTGTTAACCTGCATCTCCCGTTTACATTGCAGAGGGACAAACAATAGCTCCTGCAGAGCACACCACACTTCTCATCATTGATGATGAAGAGGACAACCTGCACATATGTCAAGCCATCCTCCAACGGATAATGGACAGCCTCTGCACTCCATCCCCAGGAACAGGGCATGCCAGCTGCCTTGAGGTGACCCCACCACCTGCACAGACCACACAGCAGGAAACACACACCACCACTGCTGTCTCCGAGGACCCCCCCAACCAATACATGGAATTCCAACAGCGTGTGTGGGGTTGCCAGGTGGAGTTGGCTGAACAGCTGCAGGTGGGTTTCGAGCTCATGGCAGCCAAACTCGATGCCATACGTGGGTGTCTGAGTCCCATCAGGGACCACATATAGTCCCTATTGGACACCCCCTGTATGCACCATGCTCCACCACAGACCTTGGCTGACTTCGCTGGGGCCATTAATCGGATACAAGAACTGTCTGGTCAGACAGGCACCAGCAATGACAGCACAGAGTTGGCACAGATGTGGAGGTCAATGGAGACCATGGAGCAGATGCAGGCTGGAAGTATGGCTGCCACGGCTGGACACCAGCGAGAAGTAGCTGGGAACTTCAATGCCCTGCAGTTCATCATTTTGCCATTGCTTTTTTGCCCAAAACCAACAGCTTCAGTAGGCTCTCGTCCAACAGCTATCTGACTTTGCCAGATACCACCTGCAACCTGACACCCCGGAGGATTTCAAGTTCAATTTAGGAGACTGAGGGGGATATTCCCAAGGACTTATCTCCGATCTATCTCCACCTTAACGCATCAAAAGTGGAGATAGATTTAGCACCCCATTCACAATCTGGTGCAAACTGCAGACAACGCCAGTATTCCTGCGATAACTGCCCCAAAATGTATCTCCATGGTGGACACCACCAACTAACCCTAATGAGATGCAGAGTAGGCGTTCCCGTGCAAAAACACACGAAAAAACCTCAACACCACTTTCACAACGAACTGCCAGATCTGCGATGCGAACCAAAAACAGGCGATAAGCCGCGGTAGCAGCAGGGAATTAACACCTGCCTTTTGCTGGTGTTAAGCAGGACGACTACCTGCAACATAAAAGGAAGTCTAACCAAGAGCCACACCGGAAGACCCACAGATGTTTTGGAGACAATGGTCATGCAATGTGAATACCCATGAGGGACACAACACCCACCGCAACCACCCCAGGCCCGCCACCACCCCCAGAACCGGTCCTGCCCCCCCCGGGAACACCACAGAGGCAGCGTACACAAAGGCAGCGGACCCACCTGAAACGCACCTGCTGCCCAGACCCAAAGCCAGAGGAGGACATTGCCCACTACAGGCCCAAAAGGACAACTATGCCCCGCATCCTGACCCACATCCCCCACCTGCTGACGGTACCAACCCAGTAGACAAACAACATCCCTCCGCAGACAAAGCTGCCGGCTGCGCAGCACATGCCGGCCTCTGGTACCATCTTACCCAAACTGCCAGAGTCGGATGAGTCACACAGCCAGCTCCATCCAAGGTCATCACACCTGTCCTGAATGCCAACATCAGCCTGATACCCCAGCACCCCCACATCACCCACACTGCGCAGGGGCAGCTGGAGACCAAGCAAGGCCCTACGCCATAGTAGATTCCCTCACGTGTCAGGGACAATCAACTGCACACATGTACCCCTTGTGCCCCCTGCGCACACTGCACACAGCCACCACAACAGAAAGCACACGCATACCATGACTGTGCAGGCAATAGTGGACTGCCCGGGACTCCTCAACAATGTCGTGGCCAACTCCCCAGGCAGAGTGCATGAAACTCACATCTCCTGACAGTCAATCCCAGGATGGCACACATGGAAATGCAGTGCCCATTGGTAGGTCCAAAATAAACACACCATACACCTCCAGCCCACAGCCATGCAACTCATGACACTGCCAATGGGCACGCAGCACAACTACATTCAACATGACACACAATATGCCAACCGACCAGAAGTCGGGTAAGTGCGGTAAGTGTGTCTCTGTTTTGGGGTGTTGTTGCCACAGGGCCACAGTACTCGATGTTGCAATGTGGCATGCACCAGGAGGGTGGGCCTGCACGTACGGGGACATGTAGGAGCGCAAGACCGCTCACGGTCTTGGAACATGCATGCCAAGTGTTATGTGTATCAGTCCTGCAGATGCATGAGTCAGTTGCCTGGCCTCATTCGCAGCGCGATCACAGCCAGTCATGGGCTGTACACCTGTGTCCGCCCTGCTCGGACCATTGGCCTAAACTCACGTGGCTGCACACCTTCAAAGGCCAGTGTCACGGTTTTGTTGGCATGCTGCTGGACATGCACAGACAGGCATTACAATTGTGTGCCGTGGGAGTGCACGTGATGCAACCGTGCACACAAGTGTGGGGGCTCGTGGGAGGGAGGAGCAGCTGTGTGGCAAAGTAACACACAATGAGGCCGCTCATGTGCCACGTGCTGGGCATATCATCCATGATTCCCAGGGTCGCAGACATCCCACCACACCCACGCAGGCCTCTGTACATCTCCTGTATGCATGCAGATGGTGAAGTTACTGTAGGGATGAAAGGTCCTTTGTCTGAACTATCAGGCGGTAGCACATCTGCAGCTCCGAGCAGGAACTTGCATGTGGGCAGCACCCCCTGACAGATACAATAGCATTTGCTTGCGACTCCCACACTACGCACTGCCTGACGTGAGACCAACGTGTACACATCCCACACACAGAAGTCTTTGGTCGTAGTTAGCGTGTGTGATATGGCCTTCACACATACACCCACCCCACCCCAGGCCTGCGCTCATTGCACACAGACACTGCTCATTGCACCGAGCTGTGCCATTTCATCCAAAGGACTGGCGCAGGGCAAGCCAGTGCCGCTTCAAGCAGAGCCACTGACGCAATGGCAGACCATCCCCGGCACATGCTCGACTCCAGTCACGTGGACCTGTACCGTGCATGTCAGCTGCATATACTGGGGGCACTGCCGTTGGCAGTGCTGCGGATCAGTTATCGGCTGAGCTTCCACCTTGCGGACGTCACCTGCGTTCAGCCTGTGTTGCATTGTCGCTCGTGCATATTGGAGTGAGCCATGGATGTCTGCCTCTCCAACGTGACTGTAGCTGACCTGGATTACGACGTGTGTGTGCACCCCCTTTTGGCCCACGACCAGGAGTGTCACCGTGATGCCCGTTTATGGCATGCATGGATGTTTGGCATGCAGGCTGGAAACTGGACCTGGGAGATTGCACGAGTCGTCGTGTGCAGTGAGCATATTGAGCCACTGCCCGATTGGGCTTTGGTGCACATTGAGTCCAGTGGTTGGAGTCAGCACATCTGTATGGGTCAGCTGATGGATTAGGTCGATGACATGTCAGATGTGGTGGACAACGATCGCTCATTGGAGTTGTTGGCCTACGGAAGCTGCACTTGCGTTCATGGACGAGTGACAAGGTACCTGCAGCCACAACTGGATGTAACCCATTGCACGTGTCCCGACGCCTGGTTGCATGTTGTGAATCTGGTCACATGTCCCAAGACGACAGTGGACATGGCTGCATTGGCCTGGACGCATGATCCAGGTGCGGACAACCAACGCAGGTTGGCACTGACTTGTGTTGGTAATGGACTCCCCCGAGGTGGACATGGGCGCTTTCCTACGTTCCTCGTTCAGAAATGCTGCTGCATTGGTCTGCATATCGTGGCACTTCTCTTGGCCGTACTGACACACACTTGTTCATAAGGTTTCTGCACTTTCTCCTACTGTGTTGTGTCTTGATTTGTATGCCAATGTGTGTGTCATGGACTCTCTGGCTCCTTGCCATACGCGCATTACTACCCCATCAGGACTGTGGGTTTGTACTTGTGCATTATCATGTCCCTGTTTCGTGCTTAATTAGATGCATATGGGCATTTACTAGCCACAGGCGAGTGCACTTGTGTCCTGTGTTTGGTTGTGCAAATGTTGGTGTTTGTACCACATTGTGTTCGATGTTGGGGTGCTCTGCTTCATATGTGTGTGTGCTGCATTGTGTGTGAGATGTCCCTTCAGCTCTGATTTGGCTTACCCTTCTCCCTTTCAGGCAGCGTGGCTTTCACTTCTGTGCTTGTTCAGTGGTGTGATATTGCCGGGTTGTGTGACTTGTGCTTCTGGTTGGTGTTGTTACTCTTGGGCATGGTTTGTCTGCAGTTGTGCTGTGCTTAATTGTGCATGTGTGCCATTGTGCCAATCTCCCCCCGTCCCCCCAGTCCCTGCTAGTTCCTCTCCCTGTTACTGTTGTGTCTGTTGTTTTGGGCAGTTTCTGGTCCCCGAGTTCTGCCATCATCTCAAGACTGAAGTGGTGGCCACCATTTTCTCCATGTCATCAAGTTCCTGGTGTGCTGCTGGACTCCCACCTCTGGTGTGCATTGCTGCCTTCTTGTTGTTGGCGTGTTTCTGCTTGTTTGTGCCATTTGCATCATTCCGGATGTTCTGGTTTTCTTCCATTATCCTCCTCCGCTCTCAGGCTGCATTCACCTTGTCCAAGATGGCCTGCCATGTACAATGTTTTGTTGCCAATGGGGCTTGTGGGGTTGTCTGCTGGCTTGGGTTGCCTCCATTGTGCTTGGCTATTGTTTTCTGTTTGGTTTGTCTTTCTTTTTCAGACTTTTGTTGTGCTTATTCCCGCCTGCCATGTGTGTCGCGGGCCTGGCAGTGCTTATCCCTGCTTTCCTCATCACGAATGGGCTCATCGCATATTTTTGTGTGTTGTGGTTTGTGTTTTTATCTCCGTTGAGGTGGTTGTTTCGCGGACATTGGCCGCGGTTTCGGCAGACTATCGCATGGTCCCACCTTGTTGTGAATTCCACGTTGATACAGGGTTATTTTCCCATGATAGGCTTGATAGAACGCCATGTGATTCTGAGATTTGTAGGGGTGCATTATATTCACCATTAGTCGGCACCCGCATATAATCGAAGTATGTCTAGAAGCGTCATAGAAATGTATTTGCTACAATCATTTAACATAGAAGTGTTAGACATGTAATAACGTTTTGCGAAGTTTAACGTTGCAAGTTATCGTGAATGTATTTGGAATAATGTAGATGATTAGGTTTCACAATCAATGTAATGGATGAAATGTGTGCTACGTTAGAAGTAAAAAGTAGGTTGCTTATTCACAGGATGATTATGTTGAATTAATGCTTAGAATGTGATTTCATAAGGTGTTTAAATTTGTAAGGCCTAACTGCATATGTAGAAGAGAAGGCCTGTTCATTTCTTATTTTAGCTATATTTTACAGGCTGACAGGGATTTCTTGGTTAAGGTTAAGGCTTGAGTTGCCGTGAAATGTAAAACTTCAGGATGCAAAGAGCTTTCTTTTTCATCCCTATGTTTCTGTTGCAGGTGCAAGGACATTTAGCTTGTTAGTGAGAATAAGTCTTTGTTTTAGGAGTTGAGATACGGCGAGAAGCCTACAGGGGAGTGCATTGGAATGTGCAACTGTAACTCTTAGTATGGAAGGTGCCTGGGATCCAAGGTCAAGCTAACGGCTGATGGAAGATGGACAGTTCTGGATGGAAATTCACCGGAGGAAGACCTGGTTGAAGAGGTGTGCCGAAGGGCGTGTTCTGCGATTTTGGGGTTTTGTCTTAGGGACAGTCTCCCGTGGGTTGAGCAGCTGAGGTTTAGGCGGGAAGCTAGAAGGAGCATCCAAGATCGAGCTCTCACGAAGTGAAGACTTCTTAGGAAGTTTCACTCCTGACACCTTTTCCATGATTCTCTTACTTGGGAGGGAATGCTAAGTAGGGATGCCACTTTAGAATAGAGTAGGGACAGAAATGTTTTGACTAATGATTCCAAAAATTGATATCAGCATAGCGATTCTTTATTTGATGCTTTTAGAATCTGTAATTCTTTTCATTTTTAGTCGAATGCGAATTCTTCGTAGGCTAGCGTTTGTATTAGTGCCCATTTATCTTTTGTGCCTCGTATTGAGGTGCCAGATGTTTTTGCTCATAATAAAATCTCGGAAATTTTAGATCCTGAGTCCATCATCCTTTAATGATGTCAACTTGCGGTAGTTATATTCTGATAATTGTGTTTACTCCCTCTACGCTATTTGGCAAGTAAAAAGATCCTGGCGACCTGAGAGAGTTCTTGCAGATAATTGGTTAGACAAGAATCCGGCCCTATCAGTTGGTAGCAGAGACGGATGGTTATTTCCGATAGCGAGGGAAGATTTAGATTAGGATAAGTGATCCTTGAGGCCCATAGATGCTAAGTGATGGTGAATCATCAGATGGTGAGCAGCAGACGACGGCGGCTGATGGACATCGACGGAGAGTAGCAGTGCGGCAGAAAGCAGCAGTTCGAGGAGTGAGTATGAATAGAGTGAGATGTTGTAGATTGCGGCGTTGATTTGTTGTGTGATGTCTTGCGGAGTTGGTGTGAATGTTGAGTGATTGTTAGATCAGGCTGTGAGCGCGCGCAGCCCGGGAAAGTCTTAGGCTCGACGAGTAGCTTAAGCGATTGGGTGTAGAAGACACCCGCGGTAGATTTTGTTGACCACCCGAAGGAGATCGTGAGGCGGCATCGATCACCTGGACCGAGATAGGGGGAGCGAATGTGTGAGTGCATGGCAAACCGACGCTGGTCATGGGTTGTTGTATGTGGATTTGAGTATTTGTAACCTATCAGAGGCGATTTGTCTGGCCGGATGGGGACAGACAGTTGCCAACCGAGGTCGACAACTTCGAGAGACTGTGGACGTACAGTCAGAGAAGTAACTTGTTTGGGACAAATGGTTATTTTAGCGTATGAATGGGACGAATGCTGCGAGTGGAGGAAAAGTAACGTCAGAGGGTGTCGCTCTGCGATAGGTCGGCTGGTGTGAGTCGCATTGTCATTGGTGGATTGATATCAGGAAGTAACGAAAAATTGTGTGCGTTCAGAATTGGTCATTATGAAATGCTTTAAAGTTTTCCGAGAATTGTGTAGAGGTGACAAACATGTGGTTACTCGTGGGGGAGAAGAAGCCCCTCCCGAGGATACTCCGGCACATTACATGGCAAGAAATGTGGGGTTGCATACTATAATTTGGCTTGAAAATTGGCAGAAAATGACCAAAGGCGAAGGAGAATTAGCTTTCCCGAGATATGGTTCATTCAGGTTGGAAGTGTTGTACCAGTTGAAGTCTGTGATGGCGGCGTTACGACCTCTGCCAAGGCCAACACAATTTGAAGCATTGCATGCGTGGATTAGAGCAGCGCCTGATAGGAAAAGAGATAGAAACCAGGAAAGGATGAAAAAGGCGATTAAGGAGTTCCAGGATGCCAGATGGGATGCAGAAGAGAAAAGATGGAGAGTACAGGCAATAGAAGGACACAGGTTGTATCCCTTACTAGTAAAGACTGATAATTCAAAGGAAAAGAGAGTGGATAATGAGGATGACAGTGATACCGATGATAGCCTATTAGAGAGGTTATTATCTGAAAGACCACCTCCATACAACCCAGATCAGATGCCCCGGAAGGGAGGTCAGCTCAGATGGAAGGGACTGGGGGAGTACCAACCCAGTCAGATGTGAGAGTAGAAGGAAAGATCTCGACAGGGGTTGAGGGTACGAGGAATCAGTCTGTAGCTAGCGCAGAGGTTGGGAGAGGTGCGAGGTTACCGGATGCTCTAAAGGTACCGGTCAGGAGAAGGTTGGAAGGTTGGAAGCTCAGTACAGTCAGCTGTAGGAGTGAGGAGTGTGACAGAGGGAAGTGGGTCAGTAAGTGGAATGGAGCAGACTCCGAAGCCTATAGAATGGAGTACGCCATTGCCAGCCACAGCAGACTGCTCCAGGGGACAGGGAGAGCCGAGACCAGTGAGACCGAGGTCTTCGGCCGAGTCAAGATCAGATTTGCGAATGTGGACACCACCAGTAAGAAACCAGAACCAGAGTGTGTTAACGGCAGAAAGCGAACGAGGCACAATAGTGAATCGTTCTGTTCCTATGAGTATGTCAGAAGACAGGAGGTCACAGGAACGAGAATGTGAGTACAATAAAAGGGATGGTGTAGGTTGTAGAGAAGTACTGAAGGGAGCCCTGAAAGGGAGAATGTTAGACATTGTAAGATTGAAGGCAGAGGTGGATGAGATAATAAGCGGAAATTTACCCCTTGAGAGAATATTAATGTACGAACAAGATGAATTACTCTTTGTAGCGAAGGATGTGACTCGCAAAGCACGAACTGCTCATGAGAAATTGTCGGAATTGGCCAAACGGTATGATGTGGATTTGTCTAAAACTAAATCATTGCAAGGAAGTTATAGGTTGCAGTACAGTGATCAGGAACTAGAAGAGAAAAGAGTCATGGGATTGAGAACCCATATCAAAGATTTAATCATAGCAATGCGTGCATGGATCATGCTTGACAAGTGGGAAGAAAGATGGTCCAAGAAGAAAAGCTCTAAGAAAACAATAGGAGAGACACCACCTCCGGGTGGAGGGATGATGGAAATAGGGAATTACCTTTTACGAAAAGTGCAGAATGGAGGATATGTACATGTACCTTGGAGTAGGGGTGATTTGGCTGCCTTCACAAATGATTTTCCCTGACTTAGGGAGAAACCTGTGGAGTGGTATAAGCAAGTCGATCACTTTGTCAAAATGTCAAAGGTATTGTGGATTGATCTGAACACCTTATTTGACATTGTGGTTCCGAGTGATTTGTGGTCGGCATGTAAAATTGCTGTTGAGTGGCCGACTTTGGAGCCTGACAGGGACCCAATTTCGAATGGTCCGTCGCCTATAGTGATGAAAAATTTCGAACAAGTGATTACTTGGTTGAAGTCGAAAATCTCGCCTCAGGACATCGATTGGGTGAAGATAGCTAGGACAGTGCAAGAGCCTAAGGAGACTGTGCATGAGTTTTACGAGAGACTTTTGCAGGCTTTTAACCAGTACAGTGGTCTAGATGTGTTGGATACGAAAGACATGGGACAGTTTGTTTCTAAGTTTGTGTTGGGATTGAGGCCAGAGGTTAGTCTCATGATACAGCAGCATTTGATTTGTTGGCAGAACAAGCCGGTAAATGAGATTTTACGGTATGCTAGATACTGTAGTGATGAGATAGAATCCAAGCACAGGAAGTTGAAGGATAAACTGATGCTTGTGCAGATGCAAACAGCCCAGGGACAGCCTAATGGGGGAACGTTGGGAACGAAACAGGGAAACAATCGAGGAGGAATTCAGAATGCTCGGGGTCAGGGAAGGCCAAAGTCAATAGACCCTAAGACAGGAATGGATGTGGCGACATTGAAAAAGACCACAGCATGTCATCTTTGTCACCAGATTGGACATTGGAGACGCGAGTGTCCTTTGAACCCGTTGAACCAGCTACAGCAGGAAGGAGAGATAGACCAGGTTCCTGTGGCGGACGTGGTCCCTACAGTGACTCGACCTAAGATGACCAAAGGGGGGACGGGTATTCCGCAGATGCAGGTTCCCCAACCACCCAAGATACAGAATATACAACAGGGAGCTTGGACATACTTGCAGATGCCCATGTTTGAAGGGAGTGAGGAAAACGATCTAGACCCGCTGGCACGACCCTGCTCGAGAGGAGAAGAGGATTGTGCGCTTGGAGCTGTCTTAGAGGTAGATCAGAAGGGACCCCTTGTGGAAGCAGATATTGACGGTCACCCTACGACCTTTTTGGTTGATACGGGCACTACTCGATCGACTGTAAGATCTGCAGTGGTCCCAGACCTACCCCTTTCTGGACAATCAATCAAAGTCGTTGGCGTGGCAAATAAGAAACTGACTAGTCCATTGACGGAGCCAATACCAGTCAAGATAGGGAATTTCAACGATCGACACCAGTTTGTGGTGTGTGATTCTAGTCCAGTTTGCCTGTTAGGTAGAGACCTATTGTGCAAGCTTAACTGCACTATCTATTGTACCCCGAAGGGAGTGGAAGTACAGACAAGGGATGACGGTGCGACCTTTAAGGTTGCGAATCAGCGTGTGTGTGTGGAAATGTATCCAACATTGACGGTGGAGGCACTTCCACTTGATCTGAGGGACTCAGTGTCAATTGACATACGGGACCTCAGTGGAGAGGAGATCGGATTAGTCAAGGGAGTAGACCCAGTGAAAATCCAGATTAAGCCAAATGTAGAGTTCCCGAGGACGCCCCAGTATAAGTTGTCACCTGAAACTATTGCAGGGATTAAACCTGTAATTGAGTCTATGATCAAGCAGGGAATTCTGAGGGAGATCATGGGTAGCCCATGTAATTTGCCTATTATGGGACTACAGAAGCCGAGTGGGAAATTCAGGATTGTACAAGACTTGCGAAAAATCAATGAGATAGTTGTTCCATGTTGTCAAGTGGTACCGAATCCATCTGTGATCCTGTTTCAGATCCCATGTGAAGCTGAATGGTTCACAGTGATTGACTTGTGTCAAGCATTTTTCTCGATTCCTCTGCATGAGGAGAGCCAATTTATTTTTGCTTTTCGGCTGGAAAATCGTGTATTAACGTGGTGTCGTATCCCACAGGGGTATACAGAGAGCCCGTCTATCTTTAATCAGATCTTGAAGAAAAATCTCGAAGGTCTTATGTTGCCACAGAACTCTGTTCTAGTGCAGTACATTGACGATCTGCTTGTTGCGTCAGAAACTGAAGACGCTTGCAGGATCGATACCGTTGCTCTGTTGAATTATTTAGCGGAGAATGGGCATAAAGTGTCTCCGAACAAGTTGCAGTACTGTTTGAGTGAAGTACAGTATTTGGGTCACAGAATTGAGAAAGGCTAGAGAAAGGTGTCACCAGATCGCATTGAGGCTATTCTGAAAATGCCTGTTCCCACTACTCAGAGGGAAGTCCGAATGTTCTTGGGAATGGTTGGTTATTGTCGCCAATGGATCCCAAAGTTTTCCTTTGAAGCGAAGCCTTTACAGCGGCTGACGCGTAAGGATGTGAGTGATCCTGTACCATGGGACGAAGACTGTTTAAGGTCATTTTTGAGGCTGAGAGAAGCTTTGTGTTGCGCTCCAGCTTTGGGAATGCCTGATTACAACAAGGCATTTGCCTTATTCTGCTGCGAAAGGGAAGGTTGCGCATTGGCAGTTCTAACCCAGACTCATGGAAGTGTCCGTAGACCAGTTGCCTACTTTTCAGCTACTTTAGATCCAGTAGCTTCTGCGTTGCCCGGATGTCTCAAATCCGTTGCTGCAACAGGTATCAGTATCGAGAGATGTGAGAGCATTGTAATGGGTCATCCGCTTACTGTTTATGTACCACATTCTGTTGAACTGCTGATGATCAGGACTAAAACACAGCACCTCACGAATAATAGGTTGACGCGTTATGAACAAGTCATCCTTGCCGCAGATAACGTGACGCTGAAGAGGTGTTCTGTTTTTAATCCTGCCACACTGCTGCCTATTCCAAATGTAGATGATGAAGACTGTGAGGACCATGATTGTCTTGATGTGACTGAATTGTGCACCAAACCGAGACCTGACATTGTCGATGAGCCGCTTCCAGTGTCGGATGAAATTTTCTTTGTGGACGGTTCATGCTTAAGAGACAGTGCTGGTCGACTGAAAGCAGCGTTTGCTGTATGTACCCTCACTGGAGTGGTTGAAGCCGCTTATTTAGAAGGAGTATACTCCGCCCAAGTGGCTGAATTCATTGCTTTGACCCATGCCTGTTTGGCTGCTAACAAGATCCGTATAACGATTTATACAGATAGCCAGTATGGGTTTGGTGTCGATCATGACTTCGGACAGCTATGGTCACAGAGAGGGTTTATGACATCTTCTGGTTCACCCATTAGAAATGGGGATTATGTGAGGCAATTGTTGGAAGCATTGCAAAGTCCAGCGGAAATCGCAGTTGTTAAGTGTTCTGCACACTCCAAGGGGAATGACTTTGTGTCGTTAGGTAATAACTATGCAGATGAAGTTGCTCGATTTTGTGCAGAACAGGGATGCACATTCACTGAAAGGCATGTTGAGGGAAGCCAAGAAAGAGCCGATTTCAACGTGATGTTAGCCATGGCTGATACATGGGAAGAACAGAAACGGTTACAGGATGAATTTTCTGATCAAGAACGGGATAGTTGGGTGCGAGCTGGATGTGAAAAGGGAGATGTGGATGTATGGATTTTGAATGATGGAAGAGCTATGTTACCGGAATGTCTGTTGAATCCAATGGCAAGATTGATACATGGTGCTGTACATCTTGGCAGAGATGCGATGGTGCGAGTGTTTCGCCAAACATAGTACAATCCAAAGTTTCGTGCAGTAACCGAAGCTGAGTGTCAGAGATGTGTTAAGTGTCAGCAAATTAATGTTGGGAAAAGGACGGCTGTGACGCTGAGTCATATTGGGAGGTCAGGTGGGCCTTTCAACAGAATGCAGTTGTATTTCATTGAAATGCCAAGGTGCAATGGGTTGAGGTACATATTAGTTGTAGTATGTGTCTTTTCTGGATGGGTGGAGGCTTATCCAACACGTAGGTGTGACACACTCACCGTAGCTAAGTTACTACTGAGAGAGCTTATCCCGAGGTTCGGTTTCCCGACCTCTTTTGAGTCAGACAGAGGAACGCATTGCCATAGTGAGATCATGAAATTGCTTTGTGCCGCCTTGAATGTAAACCAAAGATTACATTGCAGTTATCGACCAGAGGCTTCTGGGATTCTGGAACAAGTTAATGGGACTTTGAAAGCCCGGATGGCAAAGGTGTGTTCTTCGACATCTTTGAAATGGCCAGATGCATTGCCCTTGGTTCTCATGAGTCTCCGTAGTGTGCCTGATAGGAGGACTGGATTGTCGCCTCATGAGATCCTCATGTGGAGAGCAATGCGTTTGCCGGCAATACCTCCCACTGCTTTGATTAACATCACTGATGATTTGATTCTCGACTACTGTAAAGGCCTGGCTGACGTAGTCCGTTCTGTGTCTCATCAGGTGCAAGCAGCAGCTGTTCCAGCCGCAAGTGACCTGTGCCACGACTTGTGCCCAGGGGATTGGGTACTTGTACGTAAACACGTGAGGAACAGTTGCCTGGATGCTCCTTGGCACGGGCCGTACCAGATAATCTTGGTTACGAATACAGCAGTGAAGTGTGGGGGATTGCCGAACTGGGTGCATGCCTCCCATACCCGCAGAGTTCCAGCACCCTTGGAAGATTCAACCCTCTCGTGAATGAAAATCCAGCTGAGGTGGCAGGGCCATCTGAGAGGGCAAGTCAAGCTGTGAGGGTTGCTGACGCAGTTGGTGGTGCACTAGACCAAGCTGAAAGGGGATGTGCAAGTTGAGGTCCCGAATTTGACTCAGATGAAGAAAGTGTTGCTGTGGGCGGAGTAGAGTCAAATTCTGCGGAAGAAGGAAGTAGTGCACAGGGTACTCAAAGGGAGAACAGAAGTGCCACAGAAGCAGAAAGGGTTTGGCCCATTAGATCAAGTACAGAAGGGGAATTTGTGTGTGGACGCCCTCAGACCTATTATGACAAGGTTTCAGTGGGACATAGTACGTGTGACCATACCTTTACTATGGAAGATTCTGCTAAGAACTTTCTGGAGGGTCTGGTGCAAGTGATTCCAACGGTGTATTTTGTATGCGGAAAGAATGCTTATGTGAGATTGCCTGTGAATTGGTATGTTACATTCTACTTGGCTATCATTTTTCCGAAGATTTACCATACAGAAGATTTCAATTTGTTAGAGACCGGACATCATTCTAAAGTGCGACGAGCTGCGAGTGCAGGTGCAGTGATTGGTGATATCTTTGGAGCAATGATACCCGGTTTGGGCGTGGTTTTGAATGACGTGAAGATAACAAAGCTGGCGACTGTGGTTGATGAATTGTCAATGAACACAGCGAGGTCATTGCTGTTGGTTGATGGGGAGATTTTATCGATAAGAACGATGGTTTTGCAAAATCGTCTTGCTTTAGATGTGTTATTGGAAAAAGAGGGCGGAGTCTGTAAATTGTTGAAGGTCCAGGAATGCTGTACGTATATTCCAGACAATAGCAAGAATCTGGAGAATTATATAGACAACATTACAACGATTCACCAGGAGATTGCGGAGTTGACTGAAGAGAATGTGTGGGAAAAGATTGGTAAAGGATTTGGTCGTATTGGAAGTTGGTTTGCAAACTTGGGAAAAGGGTTCCTCAGATTTGTGCTGAAGCCACTGTTTATCATTGTGGTTTGTGTGATCTGTCTGTGGGGACTTATTAGAGCCTGTAAATGGTACAGGGGAAATAAGGTTGAGAGAGCTCTCAGAGCGAATGAGAGAAGAATGGCGAGAATGGAGGACAGTCAATATTAGAACCTTAAAAGGATGGAGGGGTTCCGGCAGAGTTGAATGGCAACAAGCACTGTTTAGGTCGGTTCTTTCTCCAAAGGGAATGAAGTTGTGATGGTGTGATGACAATTGTCATCAAAGGGGGGAACTGATAGAGCGCCATGTGATTCTGAGATTTGTAGGGGTGCATTATATTCACCGTTAGTCGGCACCCGCATATAATCGATGTATGTCTAGAAGCGTCATAGAAATGTATTTGCTATAATTATTTAACATAGAAGTGTTAGACATTTAATAACGTTTTGCGAAGTTTAACGTTGCAAGTCATCGTGAATGTATTTGGAATAATGGAGATGATTAGGTTTCACAATAAATGTAATGGATTAAATGTGTGCCACGTTAGAAGTAAAAAGTAGGTTGCTTATTCACAAGATGATTATGTTGAATTAATGCTTAGAATGTGAGTCCATAAGGTGTTTAAATTTGTTAGGCCTAACTGCATATGTAGAAGAGAAGGCCTGTTCATTTCTTATTTTAGCTATATTTTACAGACTGACAGGGATTTCTTGGTCAAGGCTTGAGTTGCCGTGAAATGTAAAACTTCAGGATGCGAAGAGCTCTCCTTTTCGTTCCCATGTTTCTGTTGCAGGTGCAAGGACATTTAGCTCGTTAGTGAGAATAAGTCTTTGTTTTAGGAGTTGAGATACGGCGAGAAGCCTACAGGGGAGTGCATTGGAATGTGCAACTGTAATGCTTAGTATGGAAGGTGCCTGGGACCCAAGGTCAAGCTAACGGACGATGGAAGATGGACAGTTCTGGATGGAAATTCCCCGGAGGAAAACCTGGTTGAAGAGGTGTGCCGAAGGGCGTGTTCTGCGATTTTGGGGTTTTGTATTAGGGACAGTCTCCCGTGGGTTGAGCAGATGAGGTTTAGGCGGGAAGCTAGAAGGAGCATCCAAGATCGAGCTCTCACGAAGTGAAGACTTCTTAGGAAGTTTCACTCCTGACACCTTTTCCATGATTCTCTTACTTGGGAGGGAATGCTAAGTAGGGATGCCACTTTAGAATAGAGTAGGGACAGAAATGTTTTGACTAATGATTCCAAAAATTGATATCAGCATAACGATTCTTATTTAATGCTTTTAGAATCTGTAATTCTTTTCATTTTTAGTCGAATGCGAATTCTTCGTAGGCTAGCGTTTTTATTAGTGCCCATTTATCTTTTGTGCCTCGTATTGAGGTGCCTTTATGTTCAGATGTTTTTGCTCATAATAAAATCTCGGAAATCTTAGATCCTGAGTCCTTCGTCCTTTAATGATGTCAACTTGCGGTAGTTATATTCTGATAATTGTGTTTACTCCCTCTAAGCTATTTGGCAAGTAAAAAGATCCTGGCGACCTGAGAGAGTTCTTGCAGATAATTGGTTAGACAAGAATCCGGCCCTATCAGGCTGCGATGTGTAAAGTTGCGTTCACATTTTCTGGTGATGTTTAGCACACGTTCTTGTGAATATACCCCTATGGGTCTGATTTAGATCTTGGTTGGACTCCCATTGTCCCTTCATGGCAGCGTTTACAAGTACTCCGTCAAGCTGACGGATACCCGCCCACCCTATTTAGATGTGGACTCAAAAACAATTGTGGTTCTACGCGAATAATTTCATACACCATGACTGACAAATCTTCCTCAGTAAAACGGGGATTTCTCCTTCCTGATATTATCAAATAATGAACTTATATAAATGTAATAACCCACAAGAAAAAAAGCAGAACAAAAGAAGATATGAACAAGAAACAGAGAAAGCAAAAAAAGAACTGACTTCAATGGAATGGCAACGGATCATGGTATGAAATGGAGTGTGTGTTATAGTGTGGTATGCAGGTGAAAACAATTAGCCAAAATACACCAGTTGTGTGATGTGAGCATCCATCCAAAAGCCACAGGAATAGTACAATGTTGAATGTGTCCCAAAACGGAAATCGGTGCAAACCCACCACCCTGACAGCAACAGAGTAATGTTAGCCAGCAGAGGAGTCCACTGCATTGACGGAGGTGAGCTGCTTACGCGTCAGAGAACATTCTGTAAACGTGTACGGAGTGTCAGCCAGCCCACATCTAAATAGGGCAGGCGGGAACCCGTCAGCTTGACAGGGTACTTTTAAATGCCTCCACAGAGGGACGACGCGAGTCCCGCCAAGATCTAAATCAGGCCCTAAGTGTACTACACTAAAAATTGCTGACTACACTGAAAATTGCCCAGAGGTGATCTGCGCATTGAAAGGGGCGATATGAGAGAGTTATGAGTGCCAGGCTTTTATGATTCCGTGCAGTGTTTAAGGAAAGGGTGTTTTAATCTGATCTCACTTCCTGTGCTTAATGATGGCTTCAGCCCTCGATATGAAGCGGATGCCAGGAGTGTGTGTGGTGTGAGAGGGTAAACTGGAACTCGAACTCATTTAAGTGTTCAGATTTAGAAGGAGGATGGAGCAGGTGGGTACTTGGTCCAATAACAAATGTCCTACTTTGACCCACAGTCCACTCTGTACCTAAGAGCACATTGTGCACGCACCATCGCCTCGCTTATCCTGCAGCTGATTCCCTTTTATCAGTTGTTAATATTTTTCAGTAACAAAACAATGATTACCATGTAAAGTATACGTTTTATTGATCACCTGATATAATCTGCAATCGGTAAACATGTGGCAATATTTTGATTACACAGGACAACTTGTAGGAACATCTAAGAATAATCAAGTTTGAATGCTAAAGTTGCGTTTTTTTTGTTGAAGGTGTTATTTCTGGGAATTTTCATTAAAATGGAAGTAAGCATTATATAGCAAAAAGACGACTCGAGGCAAGAAACAATTGGTGTGAAAAAGGGGAAATTGGATGTGCGATCATTGCCCACACCTGCAGATTGACACTTCATATT
Source organism: Triturus cristatus (assembly GCF_964204655.1). Lineage (NCBI taxonomy): Eukaryota > Metazoa > Chordata > Amphibia > Caudata > Salamandridae > Triturus > Triturus cristatus. Next base: position 408,598,673 of record NC_140585.1, on the reverse strand, counting down.
TAATTTGTTTTTCTATTTGAAGCGTTATAGGAAGTTCGTGCTTCTGCCAGACTCTCTATTAAATAAAACAACATTGTTTGGGAAATAATATTAAAAATTCGCAGGCAAAACCTGGCTATTATGCTTTAAAGCAAGTTATTTGAACAACTTCAAAGAAAGAAGAAACGGCAGACAATGTTCTCGATATGGAAACTTACAAAGGATATGAGATCTCAAAAAATCAAAAATTTTGTTGTTTACTTTCTTGAATTTTAATATGTGTTTTGTGGGAGCTTCATTTTACTTCAAGGATGCTTTTAAATTTAATTCACTATCTTTTTTATAATGCCAAATGAGACGCTGTGTGTTGATAGTCGTACCTACTTTTTGGCTGTCAGTATAGGAGATGGAAAAGTACGTTTTAAACACCTTTTTTTCTCGAAAAATCTCAGTATCATTGAGCGACTTCCCATGGTAAAGATTACCACCATAAGTGCTGTAACCTGAGCCACATTGCCTAATCTCCACCGCTCTGCCAGGCCTTCAAGAATTGTGCCAGTTGTATTACCACCTTTGGATGGTCTTAACTTTGCACGGTGGGTACTGATCCTTATTCTCAATCAGGTTGAGGGGATGTTGTTTGTGCCACCTGCGCCTGTCCGAAATGCAGACAGAATACTTCTTCTAAAATACTGCAAAGAAAAGTGTACAAAAGACTAGAAAAGTGTTCATTAACGGGTATTCTGTAGGAATGTACCAGTGTTGATTTTCTGACCAATAAAGAAACAATTTTCTCTCTGGTGTAGTTCTGTATGAACAATTTGCTAAGTATGGCTGACATTTTAATGATCAAATCCTAAGTGCCAAAAAGCAAAAGTTCGATTTGTGAAAAATATTTTTTGAAAGCGCAAAAGGCTTAAGTTTAAGATTTTCACAGACTTATTTTGTATAGGAATCAGTGGCAAAGAAGCAAATGTGTGGCAGAACAGTGCTCCAAAGTTCAAAACTTAATGGGTATGAATAAGATGTAAAAGTAAATAAAGAATCCCAAACGTTGCCTCAAGAAAACTACAGTATCTAAGCAGAATTATATGCCAAGTAGCAATCTGTAATTAAAATAAGTATTGACATGCCAACCCCATTATTGGAATTGCGAGTGCTCTCACCAGGATGCAAGATGGTAAAACAGTTTCAGATCTAGAGGTTCAGAAAAATCCCTCAATAGAGAAAAAGAAATCTGGAACTCAGCAATCTGTTTAATGAAGGCCTACATTTTAGACCGGTCTGAAAAATAGCAGTGGTCACCAAAGGAGCCTGCAACCTTGGTGTGGCGTTCATACAGAGGGGTGACCAGCAAACATCTGTGTGCATTGTGCCCTAGCTAGACGTCACTGATCCCTTTATGTAACATAGCAATTTATGGTATTTTAAGGATGGTCTGCAGCACAGAATGTGAGTCTGAAGCAAATATGTATATACCCTTTTAAGCAGTATGGTCCCTGGCGTGTGGTTAACATTTACATCGTTTTAAGAGGATGATAGGAGAATACATACTAACTGCACACTTACAAGGAGGAGCAGGTTTCTAGTGTGTGAGGTGCGGGCACGCAATATGTCTTATGCCAAACTCTTACGTCCACCACACTGACTTCCGCTGCATCGCCAAGGTAAGATGTGGAGTTTAGAATGGGGGAAATTTACTGACCTTGACATAATAGTGGTAGGGGTTGTAGTGTAGGTCATTTTGTAGGTAGAAATTGTTGACCTCATTATAGTGACATACAAATGTACATGACTATTTCAGAAGGGACAGGGAATCATGCTATTGTGATGACAATGCGCCTGATTGGCATAGAGTGGTGACTAGGGCATAGGTTGGGTCCAAACTGGAATGGCATGGTGAGCAAAAATACTATAGATTTAGGCCCATATCTCTTTACTGGGGTGAATGCATGACATTGTTCTGCATTTTGTCCATCAATTGTTGTTTTTGCATTTGTCACCCCGAGTGGGACGGGTATGCCCAGACGTGGGTCCCGTGTTCTCCATGCCACTGGAGTCAAGCTATCCTGGCTGACGAGGGCTGAAAGCCCGAAACTGGTCCTAGGATGCTTGTTTCCAGTCCAGGGAGGACCTAGCCTGGCAGTTCGGGCTGGACTATTTCCATTGGGCGCAGGGTCAAGACTGATTTGCATAGGGCTGGGTCCAAACTGGAATGGCATGGTGAGCAAAAAAACGATGGATTTAGGCCCAGATCTCTGTACTGGGCTGTAGGTACTCTCTTCATGTAACAGCCCATATAGTGTTTGTGGTTGTAGCTGTAGCTCTGGAGCATAGCTGTGGTCGTAGCCTTGCATAGGATAGGAAAATAAACGTCTTATCTGGTTATTTAGGAGAACCCCATCTTGTCAACTATTTCCTTAGCAATGACTAGAACAAAGAAGATGGTCAGTTTTGCAGATTGTTGCACCTAACGAACAGAGGTGTGGATCAGCACAATGTCACTGTAATTGTATTGATATAATGCTTACTACCTCTTATGAGGCCTTTAAGTGCTTTACAGCAAGTAGCACTCCAGAACCCAAACTAGTGGTTAATCCAGTAGCTAAATGTTGGTTATTGTGATTAGTTTATGTGTTCTCCAGAAAAAAAAACATTGCATGCCTTTACTCCAGTTACTCTGAGATAGATTATATTACTACCAATAAGGTGTAATCACTAGTGGGAGCTATGTGGTTTCAGGTGAATGCTTGATTGAATAGATAGGCTGGTGGAGATTAGGTACTGTTAGGTTGCAGGGATAGGGTTTTAAAGCAGGCCAGGTTGTGATCTATGAAATGAAGTGTTAGCCTTTTGCAGAATTATAAGAGATTAAGACAGACATGCATAAGACTGAAAGAAGTCTATACTCAGGAATAAAAAAGGTCACGCTGAAGAAAAGAAAAGAGAGGAATAAAGCAGAAGGAATCAAGTGGAAGTCAGTCAAGTTCAGTTTTTTTCATGCAGGGTTTTCGGACTATAGGGGGAGGAATCTCCTGAGATAGCAAACATCTAATGATGTAAGCTGTAAAAAGCAATTTGAGGATCTAAGCTGTAAAAAGAAAAACATTATACATATTGCTCTACATACGGGCAGACCGTTTAAAACATGTGAGCCTGAGTGTATACGCACTAGCCTGCTGTATGTCAACCCTAGGACAGCCCTTTGAAACATTGTCTGGAGCATGTCAACCTTGGTACAGGATCTGTAAGCTGCACAAGAAGAGTCAGTGCAGAAAAAAGAAAAGGCTCTCATTTAATGATCTTCCCTCACCATTTTGTATTAAAGATTATTTTTTTACCCACTCACTAAAATTAGTTATGACATTGGCTGAGTGTCTCGTGAATACGCAGATAAATATTACACTTGTGTTGTTACCTACTCCCATTCTAGATTGTTTCTGCTGCACAGCAGAGTAACTGCTGATATGAAAGGTATTTACAGTTAACATCACTAGAGTGTGTTGTGCGTGTGTGTGTGTGTGTATGGCCAGTGTAGTATTTGCATTCTACGAATAAAGTATGCAAAGTAATGAAGGCCTATGGGTTTCATTTTGAAAGCCTCTGGCCTGTTCCTGTGCACAAGCGGGAGGTGATGCTATTTCCGCAGACAGTAGAAGTGTATTGCTCAATGGCGTAGCCAATCAATCAATCAATCAATCAATGTACTTGTAGAGCGCACTACATACCCGTGAGGGTCTCAAGGCACTGAGGGGAGGGGGTGCCGCTACTGCTCGAAGAGCCAGGTCTTGAGGAGTCTTCTGAAGGAGAGCAGGTCCTGGGTCTGTCGTAGGTGGGTAGGGAGGGAGTTCCGGGTCTTGCCGGCGAGGAAGGAGAAGTCTCTGCCGCCAGAGGTCGTTCGTTGGATGCGGGGGACAGCGTCGAGGGCGAGGCTGGCGGATCGGAGCTGGCGGGTGGGGCTGTAGAAGCTGAGTCTGCTGTTGAGGTAGGCTGGTCCGGTGTTGTGGAGTGCTTTGTGTGCGTGGGGTGAGGAGCTTGAAGGTGATCCTCTTGTCGACGGGGAGCCAATGTAGGTCTCTCAGGTGGGGGGTGATGTGACTGCGGCAAGGGACGTTGAGGATCAGTCGGGCAGAGGCGTTTTGGATCCGTTGTAGTTGTCGCAGGTGTTTGGCCGGGATACTTGCATAGAGAGCGTTGCCGTAGTCCAGCCTGCTGCTGATGAGGGCCTGTGTCACCGTTCTTCTAGTTTCGGTAGGGATCCACTTGTAGATCCTGCGGAGCATGCGGAGGGCGTTGTAGCAGGAGGAGGAGACGGCATTGACCTGCTTTGACATGGAGAGGGAGGAGTTGAGGATGAATCCTAGGTTGCGTGCGTGGTCAGTGGGTGTTGGTGCTGTTCTCAGCGTGGTTGGTCACCATGAGTCACCCCAGGCAGAGGGTTGGGTCCGAGAATAAGGACCTCCGTCTTGTCCGAGTTCAGCTTCAGACGGCTGCTCCTCATCCAATCGGAGATGGCCTTCATTCCCTCGTGGAGTTTCATTTTGGCGGTGTGCGGGTCATTGGTGAGGGAGAGGATGAGCTGGGTGGTGTCGGCGTAGGAGATGATGTTGAGGTTGTGTTGGCGGGCCACTTGTGCGAGGGAGGCCATGTAGACGTTGAACAGCGTCGGGCTGAGGGATGAGCCCTGGGGTACGCCGCAGATGATGTCGGTTGCTGCGGAACGGAAGGGGGGGAGGTGGACTCTCTGGGTCCTGCCAGCGAGGAAGGACGTGGTCCAGTTCAGGGCCTTCTCTTGGATTCCGGCTTCTTGGAGACGTGTCTTTAGTGTGCCGTTTCAGACCGTGCGAAGGCAGCTGACAGGTCCTGGAGGATGAGGGCTGATGTTTTGCCGTTGTCTAGTTGGTGCCTGATGTCGTCTGTTGCGGCGATGAGGGCTGTCTCGGTGCTGTGGTTGCGTCTGAATCCGGACTGGGATGGGTCTAAGATGTTGTTGTCCTCAAGGTGGCGGGCCAGTTGCATGTTGACGATTTTCTCGATGACCTTCACTGGGAACGGGAGCAGGGAGATGGGTCGGAAATTCTTGAGGTCCTTGGGGTCCGCCTTGGGCTTCTTGAGGAGGGCGCTGATTTCGGCGTGCTTCCAGCTTTCCGGGAATATCGCTGTTTCTAAGGAGATGTTGATGACCTTCTGTAGTTGGGGTGCGATGGCTGCGTCTGCTTTGTTGAATACGTGGTGTGGGCAGGAGTCTGAAGGTGATCCTGAGTGGATTTTGTTCATGACCTTGCGTGTCTCGTCGTCGTCAACGTTGGCCCAGGAGGTCAGGTGATTGGCGCGTGTGATGTTTGCAGGGGGAGTGGCATCTGGCGTGGTCGTGGCAGTCGTGGTGTTGAAGATGTCATGGATGTCAGCGATCTTGCGGTGGAAGAAGGTGGCCAGTGCGTCGCACAGTTCTTGTGAGGGTGGGATGTCGTTGGCGCTGGGGTTGGAGAGTTCCTTCACGATGCTGAAGAGCTCTTTGCTGTCGTGAGCGTTGTTGTCCAGGCGGGCTTTGAAGGAAGATCTCTTGGCTAGTCTGATGAGGTGGTAATGTCTGCGGGTGGCGTCCTTGTGGGCTGTGTGGTTGTCCGGTGTACGCTCGTGGAGCCATTTCTTCTCCAGATTGCGGCATGACCGTTTGGAGGTCTGGAGCTCTTCGGTGAACCAGGTGGCTTTCTTGCTGGTGCGGTTGTTGGAGGGTTTCTTGAGCAGGGCGAGGGTGTTGGCGCAGTCGTCAATTTACTGTCTAAGGTTGTGGGCGGCGGCATCTGGGTCGGTGGTGTTGGTGGGTGGGTTCTTGGCGAGGGTGGTGGTCAGCTGGCCTTCGGTGATTTTGCTCCAGCAGCGGCGGGGCAGCTGTTGGGTGCGGTGGTACATGGTGGGTTTCTTGAAGGTGAAGTGGACGCAGCGGTAGTCGGTCCAGTGGAGTTCGGTGGTGTGGTCGAAGGCAACGTGGGTGCTCGTGGAGAAGACGGGGTCAAGCGTGTGGCCGGCGGCGTGGGTGGGAGTAGTGACAAGTTGTCTGTGGCCGAGGTTGGCGAGGTTGGCGATCAGTGTGGCAGAGTTGGCGTTGTTGTTGTTCTCGAGGTGGAAGTTCAGGTCCCCAAGGAGGATGTAGTCCATGGAGTCGAGTGTGTGGGTGCTGGCGAGGTTGGCAATGGAGTCGCAGAACTGTGCCCGGGGTCCGGGGGGTGTGTAGATGAGCGATTCTCTGAGAGTGGTGTTGGGGTTGGTGTGGATCCGGAAGTGCAGGTGTTCGGAGGTGTTGAGGGTGTCGTCTGTGTGTGAGGAGACCTTGAGGGTGGCCAGAGCTTTTGCCACCCGAGGCAGTCCATGAGTTTGCCGCCCCTCATGCACACCAAAAATACTATGGTGCCACTGACTGGATCACTGGTCCACGGACTACTGGTAAGTGCATAGGCACTGGGCTGCTCCCCTGCGACAAATAGAGGGGGTCGGCAGTAGGTCCTTGGAACTTCTTTGCTTGCTCGGAGGTGGCTACCTGCTCACTGGCTCCCATTCTTGCACTGCCTGAACGCCCGCCTCCCGACTGTCATGCCCAATTATTTGAGTGCCACTCTCCTCAGTGCTGACCCTTGTTTGGCCCCCACTCCTCCTGCCTCACCACCGACAAAGCGCTCAATGTAGTCCTAAGATGTGAGATGCAAGGACTGAGGAGGAGGAGATAGTTCTTCAAGGTGTTGTGATTGTGTTCCTTGTATCTGTTACTACAAACCGCATCCAGGTGTGCACTGCATACCAATCAGTGGACTACCCACAGGGAAGATGGCAATACCATACAGCTCAGAAAAACCAAATAAGAAGGACAATAATTAACCCGTACCACATGCTCATTTCAGGGGGTAGTGGAAATCACCTCACGTGAAGTGCCGCCGCCCCCAAAATGTGCCTCCTAGGGCGGACCGCCCCCTTTGACCTCCCCCAGCTACGCCACTGGTATTGCTGACAGTCCTGAAGCAGGAGGGAGGAGACTTAGTCACTGAAGTGAGGACACAAGGAGGCAGGGCTCCTATAGGAATGAGATTAGGTTATTTTGCTGAGAGGAGTTCCTGAATAATCTTCTTGTAGCACTGCCAGTTGGTAGATGGGTGAAGGGAAAGGGCAGGGGGCATAAGTCTGTTGTTCAGAGTATGAAGGATTCTTTCGGTGGCAAGAACCTTTTTCCTCTTTCCTGATTACTCTCTTCTTGGCTTTCATAATGAGGAGCTGATAGATCACACCTCTTTGTGCCTCCTATGGGTGCTCAAGGCTGGAGACTACGCTGCTGAGTGGGGGATTACTCTGCACATAGGATGCATCTGCAGAACAGCCTAGAGAGGCACTTGAAAAGGGAAGCCACCCCTAACCAGTTTCGCACACTTAGAATGTGACCACAGCAGCCCAGTGGTTGAAATCCTGCCATTTAAAACATCATCACACACAGCGTTCCCCAGAACAATCCTCCCCCAGCTCTCCTACCACAAAGCGTGCAGACAAAAAAGCCGTGGGGTGGGCAACCTACACTCCTGACTCAGGGGCAAACCCAAACCTCCATCAGACTCAGGATCCTCAAGGGGATCGGAATTCCTCCAAACACTCAATGTAATGCAAATGCCCCTAATTAATATTCATGAAGTGAGCTGAGTCCAGACAGTTAGCTCAGCACGTCTGGGCAAGCTCTTTCTACAGTTGCTGCAGCCCTCTAGTATATTTGCGATTCTGGATGTTAATACATGTATCCTGCACAGAGGCAGTCATCTGCTTTCATTAATGATTATCTAAAAGTGGACAAAAGGCAAAAGACTCTGGGGCTCATTTATGAGCCCCAGCGTCACTTTTGCGCCACCCGTGCGTCACTTTTTGTGACGCACCAGTGGCGTAAAACCTGCGCCATGTCGCGCCATATTTACGAAGCGACGTAATCGTAAACCCCTGCACTACATTATACCTGCGCCAGGTATAATGTATGCAGGGTGGGCGTACCCCCACAAGAAAGGGTCGTAGGAGTGGCGCAGCGAAATCTATGAGATTTCGCTGCGCCACTACTAGGACGCCAATGCATCAAAAACGTACGCCTGCCTCATGGCAGGCGCAAGGGTGACGCAGGCCCTTTCACATGGGGCTTGCCCCATGTGAAGGGAACATTGCTGGAGTTGCGTCAGGCTTCCGACACAACTCCAGCAATGCGCCACTTTTTGCGCCAACAGATACGTCAGTTAAACTGACGTATCTGTCCTTCCTTGCGACATGATGCGTCACTTCTCATAAATGAGGCCCTCCATACCTCAGCTAGATTTGGCTCTCTTTTATTCCGACATTTTGCATATTTTAGTAAACAGATGTTTTTTTAAATTTCATGTCAGAATATATACATTGGCCATTTTGTTTTTACTTTGAACAATCTAAATGCATATTTACTCATCTTTTACATGAATATAGGATTGCCAGTTCGACCCAACAAACAATATATTTTATGTATGTAGTTGTAGGAGATGAGAAATTGTGTAGGTAGTGAAAGTGGCATTGTGAATTCAGCCAGTTTAGTTTACTACCCTTTGAACATTTGTGCGTGTAGGTTCAATATGTCCTATTTGTATCATCAGAGAAATCAGCAAAAGGTAGCAGAGAGAATTCCTAGATGACAAATGGGAGTGCGGGGAAGGAGATGAGCTCATTTCAAAGCGAGAGAGTTGGTTCAAATGTACCAGATGGAAAGTCCCAGTTCAAGTATCAGGAGTTAGCAGACCAGCAAGAAAGGTTACCACATGTATATGTTACTTCAAAGAAACCGTTCTCTAAAGAAATCTCGAAATATTTGGAAGTGGATCCTGCACATAAATGCCAAATCATCTATATGTGTCCAAAGCAAGGAAAATATTGTAAGTTGCATCAGACTGGTTTCCACTTAAAGTCAGAATTAACTTCAATTTGCTGGTATGATCCATGAAGCAACACATTCAGGTTTGCCCATACACCTGAAGAATAAGGTCCAAACTGCTGGAGGGGCAAGGGGTACCAGAGGCCAGTCTGACCTCCTCTTCTGTTCGTCCAAAGGTCTAAAAAGTGGTCTGATGGCTGGGGTGGGGTGCCACATTTGTAGGAATTACTAGCCATTAGGCGGGTTTGACTCCCCCTAACGAACAAGAAAACAAGTTCCCCAAGGTAAACCTTCCTCCTTTGCCACACATCCCATTTTCGTTACTGCAGAGTATCTCAGAATGCACTATTCACATTTTCAGCCAGGTAGGCTGGTTTCTGAACCTGGGCTATGACTAAGGAAATCAGTAGTCCCCTCCTCCTCAACCACACCTTCTGGGACCAGCCCCCTTCCTACTAGGCTGGTCCCAAACTGGCCTCAGTTGACCCAGGGATCAAAGAACTTCTCTTTCCCAGGTCTTCCTTTACATTAAGCTTCCAATGGGCAGGTCTCACCCTGGTCCCTTTCAAGTTAATGAAGTCCCTCCCTCCCCAATTGCCCCTCTTAGTCACTTACCTCACACCCAGGTCTTCCAGTTGTTTCTGCTCTGGGAACAGTTTTCACACATCATCGACTGGAAAGCACTGGCAGGGGCAGCTGATGGCAAGCTAATGCTAATTAGCCAACTGGACCTTTAGGCAGGCAAAGTCTAAGGCCCAGATTTACTTACATTTTGGGCCGTGGATGCACCACTGCAGTCATTATGCAAAATGTTAATTAGGATTTACCAAGCCAAGCAAATCAGATTTGTGTGGCTTTGTGTTGGATTTTTCCCAAAAGTAATGCTAGGTAGTGCAAAGTGATGCTTTGCTTTACTTTTGGCAAGAAGGCGTTTTATGGATGGAGCATGGGCGCACCCATGCATCTACCCATGGATTTTGATGCAATCCCAAATTTAGTAAAGTAGTAAACATGGGATTGCGCCAAAATGCTATGCCTCCTTGAACCAGGCGTAACAGGGAGAAATATATTTATTTATCCTTTTTATGTCCTCTTTCTATTCGTGCTGAATTCTACAGCACACATAGAACAAGGAAAATGCCTTTAAGAATTGTTTTTGTGCAGGTAGGTATCCCATCCTGCACAAAAAAGATTCCTGCCAAAAATGGAGGCACTCTTGCACCACGGTGCAAGGGTGCCTGTATTGGTGCTAGACAGAACACAATGTGCCAATGCTAAGAGAAAGCAGAAATGCACCATATCATACTATTTAGGGTGCATTTCTGCTGTCTTCCTTCTACGCAACACAGTGCAGCAACTTAATTTTCTGCACTGCATTGCATGAAAAATAAGTAAACAAGGCCCACTTTTTTTAAAGTTACTTTTCCTGTATAGCTATCAAAACATTAGATTCACCATTGAATTAGACTTTAAAAAAATATATATTATCATCAGATTCTCCTCCAGTTTCATAATGTAGGTGTCCCAGACTGTAATCCCAATGACCTGTCCACCCTGTCTACATGCAGTGTGAATGGTCCCTGCCCAATTTTTCAACTCACTCACCCATTTTGCCTCCAGTGGAGTGGTCAGATTCTTCCAAGCCATCACTTCTATAGATACCCTCCATGTCAAAGCATAAATTGTTGTGGTATATAGGGCCATTGTTATAGTCTCTGGGGAATACAGAAGCAGTTGTATTGACATATTTTCTGGCTTTGTCTATTTGTGGACAGAATTTGTTTGACCACTTCCACTTAATTAGTGGAGCACAGTTTGAGGGAAAAGTGCCATTAATTGACCAAAGGTGTTATTCATTAGGATTTCCAGTCCTACCCCAGTAAGTGTGCCTAGGTCATTGCCACCACAGTGGAACAATTATGAGGTCTGGATGTTGGCAATCCACAATGTTTTCAACCAAAGACAGCAATTGATGCCTTTTTAACCATCTGTGACCAATCCAAGTAATGTCCACTTTAGGCAAACAAATGTGCCTGTCAATGCCACTCTTTCTAGTACACTCTCTGACCCAAAACACAAAGCTAGGACCCACAATCCACACTTCAACCATTTTGAAGGCAAAGACTAGCAGCACACAGGAGAACGCTGGAGCTGAATGAGACATTTTTCAAAATGAAACACAGTTAAAATGGAGGATAGCACCTAATTTAATAAAGAACACATTTGAAAAAATAAATACCTAAATAAATGTGAAAATAATATTGTATTACAATTTGCACTAAAAAAAAATCTAAAAATTCACTGAACAAAAGCAAACATTACAGGGACGTTACACTTTGAAAATTTAATTTAAACAACCTTTGAAAATTACAAGAAAAACATTGGTTACAGGGGTGTTAAAGTTCGGAAGTAAAATTTAGAGCACCATAAAAATTCACCTTAAAACCAAAGGTTACAGGGACATTATACTTGAAATAGAATTAAAAAAGAACGTAGAAATTCCCTGAAAAAAGCAAAGGTTACAGCGACGTTTTAGGTAGGAAAAAATAAATATAAAAAGCGTAGAAATTCATGAAAAAAGTAAAGGTTAGAGGGATGTTATAGTTAGGCTCAGATTGCAAATGTACAATTCCATAGAAATTCAGCAGTTATAGTTACCTGAGCTAACTATAACTTACACCCCCGCAATGCACTGCTTATGCCTTCAACTATTTCATCACTCATGACATGGTCAGTGACATCACTAACCACATCTCTAATAATACCAGTGATCCATCTATCTATCTATCTATCTATCTATCTATCTATCTATCTATCTATCTATCTATCTATCTATCTATCTATCTATCTATCTATCTATCTATCTATCTATCTATCTATCTATCTATCTATCTATCTATCTATCTATCTATGTGACGTTCTTTACATCCACTCCCTACTACTGGCAAATGCGCTCTCTCTTATTTGCAACTGCTGGGGAAGAAGAGGCAAAGGTTGGCACAATACCAGAGGATGATTTGTATTCCTGTAGAGAACATCCTGCTCCTGCAGGTCACTATAACTGCAGCACACAATATTGCAGATGTTATGGAGATTGATGATCCAAAGCAGGATGACCCAACTTCCACCACGCTACTGCTAAGAACCAGTCTCTATTGTCTGGCCGTCTTCCATATTGCAAGTCTGTGGACACATGAGCCGAGACCACTGATCCTTATGGATACAGTACTCACCAGCCCCCTATTATCCATCCTGCAGGTATCCCAAATGACTTCCAAGTTGGTGCAGCGTCAGTATTTTTTCCACCATCACAGAGACAAGACTTAAGAGTTGAGCAATATGCACTTGTCATTCGGCATTTGCCATGTTCCATTCCTCCTGAAGTCAGCCCAAGTAGCTAAGTTATACATTCATAGTCACTTGGCTTGGGAAAAGGCAGCTTTCTGATAGAATGGCTTCTTCGCCCTGCAAGACATCTTGCAATGTGGTATCTCCAACATTCAGGGGCACACACCAGCTCCGGCTTTAGCACACCCAGCTCATGCAGGATACATTACAGTTGCCATGGGAGCATCTCCAAATGAATGGGGAGTAAAGAATCATGTGGCCATGAGTAACTTCAACACTACATAATTATGATTCCAGTGCATTTCGTGAGTGGGAATGCAGGTAACCTTTTCAGAACTACATGCAGTCTCACCCAAAAAAACAGCAAAAAGCAGATAGCAATACCTGCCATCCTTCCTATATTGTGATATGGTATACCTGCACAGAATAGTGTGTACTGTGTGCACTTATGTGTGCACAATGTATGGGCAGACCCAACCAATATGGAAGACAACAATGTCAGACTAACAACCAATATTAACAGACATTCTCATGCATGATGCCAAAGCAAAGTGCATTTACAGAACAGAGACACGAATATGAGTAATTGGGTAGTAAGGAGATAGAGTTCTGGAAAAAGAAATGTTAGGAGATATGGGTTTTGAGGCTTGTTAGACCTGCCATCCTTGCGGTGGTTTTCCCCCTAACATTTGCCCTCAGATGTTCTGGTTTGCTGACTTCTTTTGCTGGCTTTAGGACTCTGCACACGTTACCATTGTTAACCAGTTCTAAAGTGCGTGTGCTTCCTCCTTAAAACATGGTATAATTGGTGCATATCCAATTGGCTGATTTAATTTACATGTGAGTCCCGAGTAAAGTGATAATGTCTGTGCTTATGGACTGTAAATTAAATGCTGCTAGTGGGCCTGCAGCACTACCTATACAGCCCACCTTTGTAGCACTTGAAACATGTCTCAGGTCTACCATTATAGCCTGTGTGTGCAGCTTTAAACTGCCATTTAGACCTGGCAAAATAAACCGTTTGCGAAGCCCAAACCTTCCTTTTAAATAAACATGGGGCATCCCTAGGGTAGGCCCTGGATAGCCCATAGGGCAGGGTGCAATGTATTTAAAAAGTAGGAAATGCTCTTTTACGTTTTACATGGCCTGGTGATGAGAAACTCTTAAATCCATTTTTCACTTCTTCAAGGCCAACCTCTCTCATAGGATAACATTGTAGTTCCTTATTACATTTAATAAGCTGTAACTTACAAATGGGAAAAGGTAACTCATTCATGTTTTGTGTCTTTGGAATTGTAATGAAAAATCCTAACTTATGGTTAAGACAGATTTTAAATTATAATTTTGAAAAAGCCACTTTTAGAAAGTTGCCATTTTCCTATCTTAGCCATTTAGTGTCTGCTGCCTGTCACGGGGTCACATGACTGGGTGTAGTTGACAGTTAGGCTTGTGCATTCCTCCTAACAGCCACACACAATAAGGAGCTTAGGTGTGCCTGGATTGGCCATCACTAGCTGGATGGGAGAGAGGAGCTGGGCCCTCCCCCACATACACTTGAGGCTGTATCGTAACTCTACACAAATGGCTGCATACCCTCTGTAGTTTGCCCGAGGCCAGGTCCAGGGAGACAGGGCACCTGCGCATTTCAAAGGCATGCCTCTAGAAGATTCTCCCCAGTTCGAAGGCATAACTCTGTATAGATATTGGACCTCAGACACCAACTCTTCAGTACACTTCTAGACCTGTGGATACTCTGCCAGGAAGAAGGACTGCTGTGCTGCTGAAAGGTCTGCCACTCTGCTGGACTGCAGCTTTGAAGGACTGCTGCCCTGCTGTGCTGATATACTGCCTGCTTCCCTCTTGCCTGGGTGGGAAGGACTTGATCTGAATCTGATGAACCGAGAACCTTTGTGTGTCACCAGGGGTTAGTTGGCTGGTCTACTGGCTTAAGCCTCAGGGACAGAAGGCTCCAACAACCTCGAACCCAGCACCTGGACTGTGCCATCTGTGAGTGTACCCTATCAAGTGGTGCCACCACAGTCATGGACCCTTATAGTGGGCCTTAGGTGCTCTGCCAGCCTCTGTGGACCCAGCAGAACTGAAGCATTTCCTCTCCATGCCAATTTTCCGGTACCCTGCAGTTAAGTCAAAGGTACTTCGAAATTTGGCTGCACCCAATTTATCTATCAACTCATCTGCTCTTGGGATAGGGTGAGCATCGGTCTTGGTGACAGAGCTGAGCCCTCTATAGTCCACACAGAACCTAATTTCTCTATTTCCACCCTGTGGATGAGGTTTGGGAACTAGAACCACTGGGCTGGGCCAGGGGCTCTCAGAGGGTTCAATAACCCCTAACTCCAGCATCTTGGTGACTACAGCTCTGATGCTTTCCTTAACTTGATCAGACTGTCGATAGATTTTGTTCATGACAGGTGAACTGTCACCAGTGTCCACATCATGGGTACACCAGCTTGTCTACCCAGGGGTCAAGGAAAAGAGCTTAGCATACTGTTGCAAGACATGCTTGCAATCAGTCTGCTGTTGGGCAGTGAGGGTGTCTGAAAAGACAACTCCATCCTCTGACCCATCTTTAGGGCTGTATGAGAGGAGGTCAGGGAGAGGTTAACTTTCTGTCTCCTGGTCCTCATCAGTCACCATCAGCATGGTGATGTGAGCCCTGTCATGGAAAAGCTTAAGGCGGTTCACATGGATCACCCTTTTGAGTGTTTTTCTAGTGCCCAGGTCAACCAAGTAGATGACCTCACTTTTCTTCTCTAAGATGGGGTAAGGGAACTCCATCTGTCCTGGAGAGCCCTTGGTGCCACTGGCTCCAAACCCCACACCTTTTGCCCTGGTTGAAATTCTACCAGTGCCGCTTTTTGGTCAAACCAGTGCTTCTGAAGCTCCTGGCTGGCCTTAAGATTCTTGGATGCTTTTTCCATGTACTCAGCCATTCTGGACCTTAGGCCAAGCACATAGTCCACAATGTCTTGTTTTGCTTCTTGGAGAGGCTTCTCCCAACCCTCTTTTACAAGACAGAGTGGTCCCCTGGTTTGTGGATGATAGGGTAACCTTGTCCTGCACTCCACACTCTTTCCACATGTGTTTTAGGTAGGCAGAAATGAAGTTGGAACCTCTGTCTGAAACCACCTCCTTAGGAAACCCTACCCTGGTGAAGACACCAATGAGGGCCTTGGCTACTGCAGGAGCTATAGTAGTCCTAAGGGGAATTGCCTCAGGATACCTAGTGGCATGATCCACTACCACTATATTGAATTTGTTTCCAGATGCTGTGGGAGGTTCAAGTAAACCCAGTATGTCCACACCTTCCCTTTCAAAGGGAACCCCAGCCGCTGGTAGTGGTATCAAGGGGGCCTTTGGGTGTCCTGGCTTGACAGGTCAACACAGGATCTGACAAACTCCTTTACTTTATGAGACATCTGGGGCCAGTAAAAGCGTTGAACTAGCCTTTCCCAGGTTTTGGTTTGGCCCAGATGTTCAGCTAGGGGGATGTCATGAACTAAAGTTAGTAAGAACTCCCTGTACATCTGAGACACTACCACTCTCCAGTGGCTCCAGGGTTGGCGTCTCTGGCCTCAGTGTACAGTAGTTTGGGAAAGGAACGGGCCCCTGCTAAACTGATACTAAGCCCAGGCAGGGAAATTACTACTTTAGAAAGGCAAAAAAACACCGGGCACAGTGTATATGATCTATGAAACACATCTCACCTCTAGACAAATATTTAACAATTTACAACTGAAAATACAATCATTGATACAAAAGACATGTGAATTAATTTTAAATGTCTTTTTTAATATTCTTGTTTCTTTTTTTGATACAAAAGTAGTTTTTTTAACCCCTTCGATGCTCATGACGGAACGGTTCCGTCATGAGCATCGGTTGGGCTGTGCTCATGACGGAACCGTTCCGTCATGAGGACAGCCCCTGGGGGAAGCGCTGGCGCTCCCCCCCTTGCGCCTCGATCTTGCCCCCCTTTACGGGGGTGGCAGCGGAAGAGCTTCCGCTGCCACCCCCGAGCCACCCCGAGCCCCCCCACGCTTTCTGATGACGTCAGCGTGCACAGCGCGCGCCGGCGTCATCAGGAAGCGTTGGACGCGCTGGAATCCATTTCTTCCAGCGCGTCCAAGGCAGCAACAGGTAGGTTCCCTTGTCCGGTGGGGGCCGCGGGGGTGATTTCTTTTGTATTGAGGCATCGGGGGAGAGGAAAGAGTATTTCCTCTCCCCCGATGTCTCAATACAGGGAATTCCTGCTCCACGATCGCGCACAGCGCCGCGATCGTGGAGTAGGGATGCCCCACTAGACACCAGGGATTTGTTTTTTTGAATTTGGGAAGCGACCCCTTAGGCAAGGGTCGCTTCCTTGGGGGCAAAATTTTTCGAAGTCTTTTCTGCCCCCCCTTGGGGCAGATCGGTCCGCTTTCTGCGCGTTTCTGCCCCCAGGGGGGGCAGAAAAGCCCACTAGACACCAGGGATGTCGTTTATGCTATGTAGGAAGCGACCCCTTAGGCAAGGGTCGCTTCCTTGGGGGCAACATTTTTCGAAGTCTTTTCTGCCACCCCTGGGGGCAGATCGGTCCGCTTTCTGCGCGTTTCTGCCCCCAGGGGGGGCAGAAAAGCCCACTAGACACCAGGGATGTCGTTTATGCTATGTAGGAAGCGACCCCTTAGGCAAGGGTCGCTTCCTTGGGGGGCCCAATAATTCGAAGACTTTTCTGCCCCCCCTGGGGGCAGATCGATCTTCTTTCTGCCCGTTTCTGCCCCCAGGGGGGGCAGAAAAGCCCACTAGACACCAGGGATGTCTATTTCGTTATGTAGGAAGCGACCCCTTGGGCAAGGGTCGCTTCCTTGGGGGGCAAAATAATTCGAAGACTTTTCTGCCCCCCCTGGGGGCATATCGGTCTTCTTTCTGCCCGTTTATGCCCCCAGGGGGGGCAGAAAAGCCCACTAGACACCAGGGATGTCTTTTATGTTATGTAGGAAGTGACCCCTTGGGCAAGGGTCACTTCCTAGGGTGGCAAAATAATTAGAAGACTTTTCTGCCCCCCCTGGGGGCAGATCGGTCGTCTTTCTGCCCGTTTCTGCCCCCAGGGGGGGCAGAAAAGCCCACTAGACACCAGGGATGTCTTTTTCTTTATGTAGGAAGCGACCCCTTGGGCAAGGGTCGCTTCCTTTGCGGCCTAATTATTTAGAAGACTTTTCTGCCCCCCCTGGGGGCAGATTGGTCGTCTTTCTGTCCGTTTCTGCTCCTAGGGGGGGGGCAGAAAAGCCCACTAGACACCAGGGATATGAATATTATTGTAGGAAGCGACCCCTTGGGCAAGGGTCGCTTCCTTGGGCCCCTAAATTTTTTGAAGACTTTTCTGCCCCCTCTGGGGGCAGATCGGTTTTATTTTTTTGCCGTTTCTGCTCCCATTGGGGGCAGAAAAGCCCACTAGACACCAGGGAATTAGTTCAATTAGAAATAGAAGTGACCCCTCGCTTCCAGGGTGCAATTTGTTATATGTATTTGGCTCACCCGCCCTGGGACTGAGTAGCCTTTTTTTTCCTGCTGTTTTCTGCCCCACCTGTCACACAACCCGATTGACCATTTGGGTAGTGACATGGCATGTTATAATGTTTATTGTTATATTTTTTGTGATTTCCAATTGTAATGTTTTTTTTGTTTACTTTTTTGTTCTAGGTGAAGGCTTTTCTTCTGTTCACGTTGACGTTTTGGTACTGGTGGTTCTGCTGTTTGTGTAGTTTGGTAAGAGACTGTTTTTTTGTACAATGCAAATGTGTTTGATTTCTCTGCCTGATTTTTTTTTGCAAATGGTGTAATAATAGCAGTATGTTTGGTTTTTGAGTGTCAAAAACTTTTTGCATTGGTGCTCGATGTGTAATTTGTTGTCTTGTGAGTAATTTGTTTTTTTTTCTTCTTTCTAGTTTGATATCGTTGGTCTTTGCTGTGTCACTGCAGAGTTTGTTTCTGGTGAGTGCAGCTGTCTCTTGTAATTGGATTGTATAGTTTTTGAGTACATTGATCTTTGTGATAAAAGGTACACATTTCTTTACTTACTTGGTTTGCACATTGTTGGTTGTTGTTGATTTGTTTGTGCAGTCTTTTATCTTAGTAAGTATAATGGCTAGCCGCAGGATGACTCCTCAGCAGGTTGTTGGTTTGCTGTTTGAGTCTTCCTCTGATATTGGGTCAGAGACTGACTCTGCTTCTGAGGGAGAGGAGGCAGGGGACGATTCTGGCAGTGAGTTTTCTCTCCGTATGGGGTCATCGGATGATGAAGATACTCTTAGTGCGGATGAAGTGCCTGTGTTAGAGGAGGAGACTGATGTGCCGATAGTGCGGCAAGAGGCATCTGGGCTGCAGCCTGCGGCTGCAAGGCTTCCCGTTGGTGTAGTGCGGCAAGAGACATCTGGGCTGCAGGCTGGGGCTGCAAGGCTTCCCGTTGGTGTAGTGCGGCAAGAGGCATCTGGGCTGCAGGCTGGGGCTGCAAGCCTTCCCGTTGGTGTAGTGCGGCAAGAGACATCTGGGCTGCAGGCTGGGGCTGCAAGTCTTCCCGTTGAAAGTGATGACCTCTGGGTTGCCCCTGGCATGGTGCAGCCGGAATTTCCAGAGTTTACTGGTGTTCCAGGGTCTAGAGTGAATACTGAGAACTTTTTGCCTGTAAATTTTTTTCAGTTGTTTATGGACGATGTGTTTTTGGCAGAGATTGTTGAGCAGACTAATTTGTATGCCGAACAGTTTTTGAGGGACAACAGTGCCAGTCTTAAGCCACACTCTAGAGCTACCCGGTGGACTCCCACAAATGTTGAAGAGATGAAGAAGTTCTTGGGTTTAACTTTTTTGATGGGCTTGCTAAGGAAGCCATCATTGGCTTCATATTGGTCTAGCAGTCCCTTGATGGCAACGTCTATTTTTCCGGCAGTCATGAGTCGTGACAGGTATTTGCTTCTGCTTCGGATGATGCACTTTGTTGATAATGGTTTAGCGTTGCCACGAGATCACCCTGATTGTGACCGTCTTTTTAAGATTAGGCCTGTCCTTGATCACTTTGTTGATCGATTTTCTGAGATTTATGCCCCTGGTAGAGAAATTGCAGTGGATGAGTCTTTGGTGTTGTTCAAGGGCCGCTTGGTTTTTAGGCAATACATTCCTAGTAAGAGGGCACGCTATGGAATAAAGCTGTATATGCTGTGTGACAGTAGGACTGGATATGTCTCTAATTTCAGGGTGTACACCAGTAAGGAATCTAGGTTTAACCTCCCTGGTTGTCCGTCCACTTTTGGAGTGACTGAGAAAATTGTTTGGGAACTTGGTAGAGGATTTTTTAACAAAGGCCACCATTTATATGTAGATAACTTCTACACTGGTGTGCGGTTGTTCAGGGAATTGGCCAAAGTGGACACTTTTGCTTGTGGCACAATCCGCTGTAACCGTAAAGGTTTTCCAAAAGAACTTGTTTGTCAAAAGCTTGTGCGGGGACAGTGCAGTGCGTTGCGTTGCCAGGAGCTTCTTGCTGTGAAGTTTACAGACAGGAGAGATGTATACATGCTGACTTCCATCCATGATGAAAGCACTGCACCTGTGACTGTTTGGGGTCAGGTCGCTGAAGTGCGCAAACCTGTGTGCGTTTTAGACTATAATAGGCACATGGGTGGTGTTGACAGAGTAGATCAGAGGTTGGAACCTTACGCTGCTCTTCGTAAGGCTTACATTTGGTACAAGAAGTTGGCTATCCATCTTTTCCACTTGGCAATGTTTAATGCTTTTGTTGTGTTCCAGGATTCTTGCCCTGAGTCAAAGATGACTTTTGCTAAGTTTCAGGAGTCTGTAATAGGCAGCCTTGTTGTAGTGGAACAGGCAAGTGTTCCTAGAGTTGGACTGGTGGAGGATGTTGCTAGATTGAAAGAACGCCACTTTCCAGATCACATTCCTCCCACACCCGCAAAAGATTTTCCCAGTAGGAGATGTAGAGTCTGTTGGCGAAGAGGTTTGCGGAAGGAGAGTCGTATGTACTGCCCCGATTGTCCCTCTCATCCTGCACTGTGTCTCCCTGCTTGTTTCAGAGCGTACCACACGCGAAAAAACTTTTGGGAACATTCATGAGTGGTAAAGTGAACTGGCTGGTCTGTATTCTTTGGAAAATATGATTCTGTTTCAAGGTTGGTGTTAGTGCAATGTATTTAGTTGCTGATTTTCTGTTAGAAGATTTGTATCTATTTGCAATTTGTTATTTATTTTTTTTTTCTAAAAAAAATCCAAAATGTGATGGCGGTGTGTGTAGGCTTGCACTTGGCTGTTGGTGTGTGTGGACTGGCACTTGGTTGGTGGTGTGCGTGGAATGGTGCTTGGCTGACAGTGTGCGTGGACTGGCGGTGTGCATGGACTGGCGGTGTGCGTGGCTGGTGGTGTGCGTGGAATGGTGCTTTGCTGGCGGTGTGCGTGGAATGGTGCTTGGCTGGCGGTGTGCGTGGAATGGTGCTTGGCTGGCGGTGTGCGTGGACTGGTACTTGGCTGGCGGTGTGTGTGGACTGGTGGTGTGTGCGGACTGGTGTTTGGCTGGTGGTGTCCGTGGACTGGAGCTTGGCTGGTGGTGTCCGTGGACTGGAGCTTGTCTGGTGGTGTGCGTGGACTGGAGCTTGGCTGGCGGTGTGCGTGGAATGGTGCTTGGCTGGCGGTGTGCGTGGACTGGTACTTGGCTGGCGGTGTGCGTGGACTGGTGGTGTGCGCTGACTGGTGCTTGGCTGGTGGTGTCCGTGGACTGGAGCTTGGCTGGCGGTGTAGGTGGATTGGCGATTGGCTGCCGGTGTGCCTGGACTGGCGATTGGATGGCGGTGTGCCTGGACTGGCGCTTGGCTAGCGGTGTGCGTGGACTGGCGTTTGGCTAGCGGTGTGTGTCGACTGGTGCTTGGCTGGCTGTGTGTGAGTAGTGACTTTCTGCTGGTCACTACACACACTGCTAGCTGAGTGCCACTCCACGCAATCCTTCAGCCTGTGTAGTTGCTGTGTCTGGATTGTGGGCGTGTGAAAGTGATGGGCCCTTGAATGGCGCTGGTGTGAGTTTTGTTGTGTGATGGGCCCGCGGCTGGCGGTGTGAATGGTTTTGTATGTCTCACACGTATGAAAGGTGTATGAATGGCCTGTAAAGAGGTTGGTGCCTTGTCGTGGCTTTACAGCTCACGAGCTGTGAGTCAATGGTTCAGTTTCTCGCCCTTTCAATTATTACCAGTGCATTTCATGTTTTGTGAAATCACTTGCTAATACAATTTTATCTACTGAACCATCACTCACCCTCGTGCCAAATCCAACCAGTATGTGTGTGTGCTTGCGGGTTAGATGGCTGTGCAGTAATATTTGTCTTTCTGAAGCAGGGTGTACCTTGTCCCTTTTTGGTGATTTTTGTACTGTGTTGCTTTTGTACCTAGTGGTGCGAATGGTCTTGTTTGTATCACGTATGAAAGGTGTGTGAATGGCCTGTAAAGAGGTTGGTGCCTTGTCGTGGCTTTACAGCTCACGAGCTGTGAGTCAATGGTTCAGTTTCTCGCCCTTTCAATTATTACCAGTGCATTTCATGTTTTGTGAAATCACTTGCTAATACAATTTTATCTACTGAACCATCACTCACCCTCGTGCCAAATCCAACCAGTATGTGTGTGTGCTTGCGGGTTAGATGGCTGTGCAGTTATATTTGTCTTTCTGAAGCAGGGTGTACCTTGTCCCTTTTTGGTGATTTTTGTACTGTGTTGCTTTTGTACCTGGTGGTGCGAATGGTCTTGTTTGTATCACGTATGAAAGGTGTGTGAATGGCCTGTAAAGTGGTTGGTGCCTTGACGTGGCTTTACAGCTCACGAGCTGCGAGTCATTGGTTTGGTTTTTTGTGAATTTAATTATTGACAGTGCATTTCATTTTTGTGAAATCTCTTGTTAATAAAATTTAATACACTGAACCATGACTCGCCCTCGTGCCAAATCCAACCAGTATGTGTGTGTGTTTGAGGAATAGATGGTTGTGCAGGAATCTTTGTCTTTAATTTCTCTGCCAAGGTACACTTTCCATGTAAGAATAACCCACCAACTGTAGATATTGTCGAAAACCCTTGGGAGTTCATGGTGATGTCTCTCTAGTGATTTGAAAAATATTTTTTATTCCCACTGTCCTGTAAACCTCAAACTGTCTGCCACATTTTCTTTGCAGTATTATTCCTAAATTCTCACGCTGTAGTAACAATATTTATTCTGGTTTTGCAAGGGGGGTTACTTTGGTTTTTTGCCCAGGGCTCGGCGGCCATCTAGGGAAACCTAGCAAACCCACGCATTTCTGAAAACTAGACACCCGGCGGCTTCCAGGGAGGTATGTCTTGCGTGGATCCCCCAACGTTTCCTTACCCAGAATCCCCTGCAAACCTCATTTTTTGCTCAAAAAATCACTTTTTTCACACATTTTGGGGTGGGAAAGTAGTGGCATCACCGGGGTCACACAAATTTACCACCACCCAGCGTTCCCCCAGGTCTCCCGGTAAAAATGGTGCCTCACTTGTGTGGGAGGCCCAAGTACCCGCGGCAGGCAAGGACAACAAACGTAGTGAGGCGACATCAAAATGGCCTATCGCCAAACCACCTGGTTTTGCAAGGGGGGTCACTTTGGTTTTTGGCCCGGTGCGCGGCGGCCATCTAGGGAAACCTAGCAAACCCACGCATTTCTGAAAACTAGACACCCGGCGGCTTCCAGGGAGGTATGGCTTGCGTGGATCCCCCAACGTTTCCTTACCCAGAATCCCCTGCAAACCTCATTTTTTGCTCAAAAAATCACTTTTTTCACACATTTTGGGGTGGGAAAGTAGTGGCATCACCGGGCTCACACAAATTTACCACCACCCAGCGTTCCCCCAAGTCTCCCGGTAAAAATGGTGCCTCACTTGTGTGGGAGGCCCAAGTACCCGCGGCAGGCAAGGACAACAAACGTAGTGAGGCGACATCAAAATGGCCTATCGCCAAACCACCTGGTTTTGCAAGGGGGGTCACTTTGGTTTTTGGCCCGGTGCGCGGCGGCCATCTAGGGAAACCTAGCAAACCCATGCATTTCTGAAAACTAGACACCCGGCGGCTTCCAGGGAGGTATGGCTTGCGTGGATCCCCCAACGTTTCCTTACCCAGAATCCCCTGCAAACCTCATTTTTTGCTCAAAAAATCACTTTTTTCACACATTTTGGGGTGGGAAAGTAGTGGCATCACCGGGCTCACACAAATTTACCACCACCCAGCGTTCCCCCAGGTCTCCCGGTAAAAATAGTGCCTCACTTGTGTGGGAGGCCCAAGTACCCGCGGCAGGCAAGGACAACAAACGTAGTGAGGCGACATCAAAATGGCCTATCGCCAAACCACCTGGTTTTGCAAGGGGGGTCACTTTGGTTTTTGGCCCGGTGCGCGGTGGCCATCAAGGGAAACCTAGCAAACCCACGCATTTCTGAAAACTAGACACCCGGCGGCTTCCAGGGAGGTATGGCTTGCGTGGATCCCCCAACGTTTCCTTACCCAGAATCCCCTGCAAACCTTAATTTTTGCTCAAAAAATCACTTTTTTCACACATTTTGGGGTGGGAAAGTAGTGGCATCACCGGGCTCACACAAATTTACCACCACCCAGCGTTCCCCCAGGTCTCCCGGTAAAAATGGTGCCTCACTTGTGTGGGAGGCCCAAGTACCCGCGGCAGGCAAGGACAACAAACGTAGTGAGGCGACATCAAAATGGCCTATCGCCAAACCACCTGGTTTTGCAAGGGGGGTCACTTTGGTTTTTGGCCCGGTGCGCGGCGGCCATCTAGGGAAACCTAGCAAACCCATGCATTTCTGAAAACTAGACACCCGGCGGCTTCCAGGGAGGTATGGCTTGCGTGGATCCCCCAACGTTTCCTTACCCAGAATCCCCTGCAAACCTTAATTTTTGCTCAAAAAATCACTTTTTTCACACATTTTGGGGTGGGAAAGTAGTGGCATCACCGGGCTCACACAAATTTACCACCACCCAGAGTTCCCCCAGGTCTCCCGGTAAAAATGGTGCCTCACTTGTGTGGGAGGCCCAAGTACCCGCGGCAGGCAAGGACAACAAACGTAGTGAGGCGACATCAAAATGGCCTATCGCCAAACCACCTGGTTTTGCAAGGGGGGTCACTTTGGTTTTTGGCCCGGTGCGCGGCGGCCATCTAGGGAAACCTAGCAAACCCACGCATTTCTGAAAACTAGACACCCGGCGGCTTCCAGGGAGGTATGGCTTGCGTGGATCCCCCAACGTTTCCTTACCCAGAATCCCCTGCAAACCTCATTTTTTGCTCAAAAAATCACTTTTTTCACACATTTTGGGGTGGGAAAGTAGTGGCATCACCGGGCTCACACAAATTTACCACCACCCAGCGTTCCCCCAGGTCTCCCGGTAAAAATGGTGCCTCACTTGTGTGGGAGGCCCAAGTACCCGCGGCAGGCAAGGACAACAAACGTAGTGAGGCGACATCAAAATGGCCTATCGCCAAACCACCTGGTTTTGCAAGGGGGGTCACTTTGGTTTTTGGCCCGGTGCGCGGCGGCCATCTAGGGAAACCTAGCAAACCCACGCATTTCTGAAAACTAGACACCCGGCGGCTTCCAGGGAGGTATGGCTTGCGTGGATCCCCCAACGTTTCCTTACTCAGAATCCCCTGCAAACCTCATTTTTTGCTCAAAAAATCACTTTTTTCACACATTTTGGGGTGGGAAAGTAGTGGCATCACCGGGCTCACACAAATTTACCACCACCCAGCGTTCCCCCAGGTCTCCCGGTAAAAATGGTGCCTCACTTGTGTGGGAGGCCCAAGTACCCGCGGCAGGCAAGGACAACAAACGTAGTGAGGCGACATCAAAATGGCCTATCGCCAAACCACCTGGTTTTGCAAGGGGGGTCACTTTGGTTTTTTGGCCCGGTGCGCGGCGGCCATCTAGGGAAACCTAGCAAACCCACGCATTTCTGAAAACTAGACACCCGGCGGCTTCCAGGGAGGTATGGCTTGCTTGGATCCCCCAACGTTTCCTTACCCAGAATCCCCTGCAAACCTCATTTTTTGCTCAAAAAATCACTTTTTTCACACATTTTGGGGTGGGAAAGTAGTGGCATCACCGGGCTCACACAAATTTACCACCACCCAGCGTTCCCCCAGGTCTCCCGGTAAAAATGGTGCCTCACTTGTGTGGGAGGCCCAAGTACCCGCGGCAGGCAAGGACAACAAACGTAGTGAGGCGACATCAAAATGGCCTATCGCCAAACCACCTGGTTTTGCAAGGGGGGTCACTTTGGTTTTTGGCCCGGTGCGCGGCGGCCATCTAGGGAAACCTAGCAAACCCACGCATTTCTGAAAACTAGACACCCGGCGGCTTCCAGGGAGGTATGGCTTGCGTGGATCCCCCAACGTTTCCTTACCCAGAATCCCCTGCAAACCTCATTTTTTGCTCAAAAAATCACTTTTTTCACACATTTTGGGGTGGGAAAGTAGTGGCATCACCGGGCTCACACAAATTTACCACCACCCAGCGTTCCCCCAGGTCTCCCGGTAAAAATGGTGCCTCACTTGTGTGGGAGGCCCAAGTACCCGCGGCAGGCAAGGACAACAAACGTAGTGAGGCGACATCAAAATGGCCTATCGCCAAACCACCTGGTTTTGCAAGGGGGGTCATTTTGGTTTTTGGCCCGGTGCGCGGCGGCCATCTAGGGAAACCTAGCAAACCCACGCATTTCTGAAAACTAGACACCCGGCGGCTTCCAGGGAGGTATGGCTTGCGTGGATCCCCCAACGTTTCCTTACCCAGAATCCCCTGCAAACCTTAATTTTTGCTCAAAAAATCACTTTTTTCACACATTTTGGGGTGGGAAAGTAGTGGCATCACCGGGCTCACACAAATTTACCACCACCCAGCGTTCCCCCAGGTCTCCCGGTAAAAATGGTGCCTCACTTGTGTGGGAGGCCCAAGTACCCGCGGCAGGCAAGGACAACAAACGTAGTGAGGCGACATCAAAATGGCCTATCACCAAACCACCTGGTTTTGCAAGGGGGGTCACTTTGGTTTTTGGCCCGGTGCGCGGCGGCCATCTAGGGAAATCTAGCAAACCCACGCATTTCTGAAAACTAGACACCCGGCGGCTTCCAGGGAGGTATGGCTTGCGTGGATCCCCCAACGTTTCCTTACCCAGAATCCCCTGCAAACCTTAATTTTTGCTCAAAAAATCACTTTTTTCACACATTTTGGGGTGGGAAAGTAGTGGCATCACCGGGCTCCCACAAATTTACCACCACCCAGCGTTCCCCCAGGTCTCCTGGTAAAAATGGTGCCTCACTTGTGTGGGAGGCCCAAGTACCCGCGGCAGGCAAGGACAACAAACGTAGTGAGGCGACATCAAAATGGCCTATCGCCAAACCACCTGGTTTTGCAAGGGGGGTCACTTTGGTTTTTGGCCCGGTGCGCGGCGGCCATCTAGGGAAACCTAGCAAACCCACGCATTTCTGAAAACTAGACACCCGGCGGCTTCCAGGGAGGTATGGCTTGCGTGGATCCCCCAACGTTTCCTTACCCAGAATCCCCTGCAAACCTCATTTTTTGCTCAAAAAATCACTTTTTTCACACATTTTGGGGTGGGAAAGTAGTGGCATCACCGGGCTCACACAAATTTACCACCACCCAGCGTTCCCCCAGGTCTCCCGGTAAAAACTGGTGCCTCACTTGTGTGGGTGGCCCAAGTACCCGCGGCAGGCAAGGGCCCAAAACGTAGTGAGGCGACGTCAAAATGGCCTATCGCCAAACCACCTGGTTTTGCAAGGGGGGTCACTTTGGTTTTTGGCCTGGTGCGCGGCGGCCATCTAGGGAAACCTAGCAAACCCATGCCTTTCTGAAAACTAGACACCCGGCGGCTTCCAGGGAGGTATGGCTTGCGTGGATCCCCCAACGTTTCCTTACCCAGAATCCCCTGCAAACCTCATTTTTTGCTCAAAAAATCACTTTTTTCACACATTTTGGGGTGGGAAAGTAGTGGCATCACCGGGCTCACACCAATTTACCACCACCCAGCGTTCCCCCAGGTCTCCCGGTAAAAATGGTGCCTCACTTGTGTGGGAGGCCCAAGTACCCGCGGCAGGCAAGGACAACAAACGTAGTGAGGCGACATCAAAATGGCCTATCGCCAAACCACCTGGTTTTGCAAGGGGGGTCAATTTGGTTTTTGGCCCGGTGCGCGGCGGCCATCTAGGGAAACCTAGCAAACCCACGCATTTCTGAAAACTAGACACCCGGCGGCTTCCAGGGAGGTATGGCTTGCGTGGATCCCCCAACGTTTCCTTACCCAGAATCCCCTGCAAACCTCATTTTTTGCTCAAAAAATCACTTTTTTCACACATTTTGGGGTGGGAAAGTAGTGGCATCACCGGGCTCACACAAATTTACCACCACCCAGCGTTCCCCCAGGTCTCCCGGTAAAAATGGTGCCTCACTTGTGTGGGAGGCCCAAGTACCCGCGGCAGGCAAGGACAACAAACGTAGTGAGGCGACATCAAAATGGCCTATCGCCAAACCACCTGGTTTTGCAAGGGGGGTCACTTTGGTTTTTGGCCCGGTGCGCGGCGGCCATCTAGGGAAACCTAGCAAACCCAGGCATTTCTGAAAACTAGACACCCGGCGGCTTCCAGGGAGGTATGGCTTGCGTGGATCCCCCAACGTTTCCTTACCCAGAATCCCCTGCAAACCTCATTTTTTGCTCAAAAAATCACTTTTTTCACACATTTTGGGGTGGGAAAGTAGTGGCATCACCGGGTTCACACAAATTTACCACCACCCAGCGTTCCCCCAGGTCTCCCGGTAAAAATGGTGCCTCACTTGTGTGGGAGGCCCAAGTACCCGCGGCAGGCAAGGACAACAAACGTAGTGAGGCGACATCAAAATTGCCTATCCCAAATGTCGCCTCACTACGTTTGTTGTCCTTGCCTGCCGCGGGTACTTGGGCCTCCCACACAAGTGAGGCACCATTTTTACCGGGAGACCTGGGGGAACGCTGGGTGGTGGTAAATTTGTGTGAGCCCGGTGATTCCACTACTTTCCCACCCCAAAATGTGTGAAAAAAGTGATTTTTTGAGCAAAAAAATGAGGTTTGCAGGGGATTCTGGGTAAGGAAACGTTGGGGGATCCACGCAAGCCATACCTCCCTGGAAGCCGCCGGGTGTCTAGTTTTCAGAAATGCATGGGTTTGCTAGGTTTCCCTAGATGGCCGCCGCGCACCGGGCCAAAAACCAAAGTGATCCCCCTTGCAAAACCAGGTGGTTTGGCGATAGGCCATTTTGATGTCGCCTCACTACATTTGTTGTCCTTGCCTGCCGCGGGTACTTGGGCCTCCCACACAAGTGAGGCACCATTTTTACCGGGAGACCTGGGGAAACGCTGGGTGGTGGTAAATTTGTGTGAGCCCGGTGATGCGACTACTTTCCCACCCCAACATGTGTGAAAAAAGTGATTTTTTGAGCAAAAATTAAGGTTTGCAGGGGATTCCGGGTAAGGAAACGTTGGGGGATCCACGCAAGCCATACCTCCCTGGAAGCCGCCGGGTGTCTAGTTTTCAGAAATGCATGGGTTTGCTAGGTTTCCCTAAATGGCCGCCGCGCACCGGGCCAAAAACCAAAGTGACCCCCTTGCAAAACCAGGTGGTTTGGCGATAGGCCATTTTGATGTCGCCTCACTACGTTTGTTGTCCTTGCCTGCCGCGGGTACTTGGGCCTCCCACACAAGTGAGGCACCATTTTTACCGGGAGACCTGGGGGAATGCTGGGTGGTGGTAAATTTGTGTGAGCCCGGTGATGCCACTACTTTCCCACCCCAAAATGTGTGAAAAAAGTGATTTTTTGAGCAAAAATTAAGGTTTGCAGGGGATTCTGGGTAAGGAAACGTTGGGGGATCCACGCAAGCCATACCTCCCTGGAAGCCGCCGGGTGTCTAGTTTTCAGAAATGCATGGGTTTGCTAGGTTTCCCTAGATGGCCGCCGCGCACCGGGCCAAAAACCAAAGTGACCCCCAATTGCAAAACCAGGTAGTTTGGCGATAGGCCATTTTGATGTCGCCTCACTACGTTTGTTGTCCTTGCCTGCCGCGGGTACTTGGGCCTCCCACACAAGTGAGGCACCATTTTTACCGGGAGACCTGGGGGAACGCTGGGTGGTGGTAAATTTGTGTGAGCCCGGTGATGCCACTACTTTCCCACCCCAAAATGTGTGAAAAAAGTGATTTTTTGAGCAAAAATTAAGGTTTGCAGGGGATTCTGGGTAAGGAAACGTTGGGGGATCCACACAAGCCATACCTCCCTGGAAGCCGCCGGGTGTCTAGTTTTCAGAAATGCATGGGTTTGCTAGGTTTCCCTAGATGGCCGCCGCGCACCGGGCCAAAAACCAAAGTGACCCCCCTTGCAAAACCAGGTGGTTTGGCGATAGGCCATTTTGATGTCGCCTCACTACGTTTGTTGTCCTTGCCTGCCGCGGGTACTTGGGCCTCCCACACAAGTGAGGCACCATTTTTACCGGGAGACCTGGGGGAACGCTGGGTGGTGGTAAATTTGTGTGAGCCCGGTGATGCCACTACTTTCCCACCCCAAAATGTGTGAAAAAAGTGATTTTTTGAGCAAAAATTAAGGTTTGCAGGGGATTCTGGGTAAGGAAACGTTGGGGGATCCACGCAAGCCATACCTCCCTGGAAGCCGCCGGGTGTCTAGTTTTCAGAAATGCGTGGGTTTGCTAGGTTTCCCTAGATGGCCGCCGCGCACCGGGCCAAAAACCAAAGTGACCCCCCTTGCAAAACGCGGTGGTTTGGCGATAGGCCATTTTGATGTCGCCTCACTACGTTTTGGGCCCTTGCCTGCCGCGGGTACTTGGGCCACCCACACAAGTGAGGCACCATTTTTACCGGGAGAGCTGGGGGAACGCTGGGTGGTGGTAAATTTGTGTGAGCCCGGTGATGCCACTACTTTCCCACCCCAAAATGGCCGAAAAAAGTGATTTTTTGAGCAAACATTGAGGTTTGCAGGGGATTCTGGGTAAGGAAACGTTGGGGGATCCACGCAAGCCATACCTCCCTGGAAGCTGCCGGGTGTCTAGTTTTCAGAAATGCGTGGGTTTGCTAGGTTTCCCTAGATGGCCGCCGCGCACCGGGCCAAAAACCAAATTGACCCCCCTTGCAAAACCAGGTGGTTTGGCGATAGGCCATTTTGATGTCGCCTCACTACGTTTTGGGCCCTTGCCTGCCACGGGTACTTGGGCCTCCCACACAAGTGAGGCACCATTTTTACCGGGAGACCTGGGGGAACGCTGGGTGGTGGTAAATTTGTGTGAGCCCGGTGATGCCACTACTTTCCCACCCCAAAATGTGTGAAAAAAGTGATTTTTTGAGCAAAAAATGAGGTTTGCAGGGGATTCTGGGTAAGGAAACGTTGGGGGATCCACGCAAGCCATACCTCCCTGGAAGCCGCCGGGTGTCTAGTTTTCAGAAATGCGTGGGTTTGGTAGGTTTCCCTAGGTGCCGGCAGGGCTAGGGTTCAAAATCTACAGCTAGTCACTTTGCCAAAAAAAGGGTCATTTTTCACTGCAAAACCACGTTGTGTTTTACGCTGTTTCCTGTCGCGGGCACTAGGCCGACCCGCACAAGTGAGGTACCATTTTTCTCGTAGGACTTTGGGGAACGCGGGGTGGGTGGAAATTTGTGGATCCACGCAGATTCCAGAACTTTCCATCACAGAAATGTGGGGAAAATGTGTTTTTTTTGTCAATTATTTACGTTTGCAAGGGATTCTGGGTAACAGACCATGGTGGGAGGCAGTCAAGCCACCCCATCCTGGATTCCCCTGGGTGTCTAGTTTTCAAAAATGTATAGGTTTGCTAGGTTTCCCTAGGTGCCGGCAGGGCTAGGGTTCAAAATCTACAGCTAGTCACTTTGCCAAAAAAAGGGTCATTTTTCACCGCAAAACCACGTTGCGTTTTGCACCGTTTCCTGTCGCGGGCACTATGCCGACCCGCACAAGTGAGGTACCATTTTTCTCGTAGGACTTTGGGGAACGCGGGGTGGGTGGAAATTTGTGGATCCACGCAGATTCCAGAACTTTCCATCACAGAAATGTGGGGAAAATGTGTTTTTTTTGTCAATTTTTTACGTTTGCAAGGGATTCTGGGTAACAGACCATGGTGGGAGGCAGTCAAGTCACCCCATCCTGGATTCCCCTGGGTGTCTAGTTTTCAAAAATGTATAGGTTTGCTAGGTTTCCCTAGGTGCCGGCAGGGCTAGGGTTCAAAATCTACAGCTAGTCACTTTGCCAAAAAAAGGGTCATTTTTCACTGCAAAACCACGTTGCGTTTTGCGCCGTTTCCTGTCGCGGGCACTAGGCCGACCCGCACAAGTGAGGTACCATTTTTCTCGTAGGACTTTGGGGAACGCGGGGTGGGTGGAAATTTGTGGATCCACGCAGATTCCAGAACTTTCCACCACAGAAATGTGGGGAAAATGTGTTTTTTTTGTCAATTTTTTACGTTTGCAAGGGATTCTGGGTATCAGACCATGGTGGGAGGCAGTCAAGTCACCCCATCCTGGATTCCCCTGGGTGTCTAGTTTTCAAAAATGTATAGGTTTGCTAGGTTTCCCTAGGTGCCGGCAGGGCTAGGGTTCAAAATCTACAGCTAGTCACTTTGCCAAAAAAAGGGTCATTTTTTGCTGCAAAACCACATTGCGTTTTGCGCCGTTTCCTGTCGCGGGCACTAGGCCGACCCGCACAAGTGAGGTACCATTTTTCTCGTAGGACTTTGGGGAACGCGGGGTGGGTGGAAATTTGTGGATCCACGCAGATTCCAGAACTTTCCATCACAGAAATGTGGGAAATTGTGTTTTTTTTGTCAATTTTTTACGTTTGCAAGGGATTCTGGGTAACAGACCATGGTGGGAGGCAGTCAAGTCACCCCATCCTGGATTCCCCTGGGTGTCTAGTTTTCAAAAATGTATAGGTTTGCTAGGTTTCCCAAGGTGCCGGCAGGGCTAGGGTACAAAATCTACAGCTAGTCACTTTGCCAAAAAAAGGGTCATTTTTCACTGCAAAACCACGTTGCGTTTTGCGCCGTTTCCTGTCGCGGGCACTATGCCGACCCGCACAAGTGAGGTACCATTTTTCTCGTAGGACTTTGGGGAACGCGGGGTGGGTGGAAATTTGTGGATCCACGCAGATTCCAGAACTTTCCATCACAGAAATGTGGGGAAAATGTGTTTTTTTTGTCAATTTTTTACGTTTGCAAGGGATTCTGGGTAACAGACCATGGTGGGAGGCAGTCAAGTCACCCCATCCTGGATTCCCCTGGGTGTCTAGTTTTCAAAAATGTATAGGTTTGCTAGGTTTCCCTAGGTGCCGGCAGGGCTAGGGTACAAAGTCTACAGCTAGTCACTTTGCTAAAAAAAGGGTCATTTTTCACTGCAAAACCACGTTGCGTTTTGCGCCCTTTCCTGTCGCGGGCACTAGGCCGACCCGCACAAGTGAGGTACCATTTTTCTCGTAGGACTTTGGGGAACGCGGGGTGGGTGGAAATTTGTGGATCCACGCAGATTCCAGAACTTTCCATCACAGAAATGTGGGGAAAATTTGTTTTTTTTGTCAATTTTTTACGTTTGCAAGGGATTCTGGGTAACAGACCATGGTGGGAGGCAGTCAAGTCACCCCATCCTGGATTCCCCTGGGTGTCTAGTTTTCAAAAATGTATAGGTTTGCTAGGTTTCCCTAGGTGCCGGCAGGGCTAGGGTACAAAATCTACAGCTAGTCACTTTGCCAAAAAAAGGGTCATTTTTCACTGCAAAACCACGTTGCGTTTTGCGCCGTTTCCTGTCGCGGGCACTATGCCGACCCGCACAAGTGAGGTACCATTTTTCTCATAGGACTTTGGGGAACGCGGGGTGGGTGGAAATTTGTGGATCCACGCAGATTCCAGAACTTTCCATCACAGAAATGTGGGGAAAATGTGTTTTTTTTGTCAATTTTTTACGTTTGCAAGGGATTCTGGGTAACAGACCATGGTGGGAGGCAGTCAAGTCACCCCATCCTGGATTCCCCTGCGTGTCTAGTTTTCAAAAATGTATAGGTTTGCTAGGTTTCCCTAGGTGCCGGCAGGGCTAGGGTACAAAATCTACAGCTAGTCACTTTGCTAAAAAAAGGGTCATTTTTCACTGCAAAACCACGTTGCGTTTTGCGCCGTTTCCTGTCGCGGGCACTAGGCCGACCCGCACAAGTGAGGTACCATTTTTCTCGTAGGACTTTGGGGAACGCGGGGTGGGTGGAAATCTGTGGATCCACGCAGATTCCAGAACTTTCCATCACAGAAATGTGGGGAAAATGTGTTTTTTTTGTCAATTTTTTACGTTTGCAAGGGATTCTGGGTAACAGACCATGGTGGGAGGCAGTCAAGTCACCCCATCCTGGATTCCCCTGGGTGTCTTGTTTTTAAAAATGTATAGGTTTGCTAGGTTTCCCTAGGTGCCGGCAGGGCTAGGGTACAAAATCTACAGCTAGTCACTTTGCCAAAAAAAGGGTCATTTTTCACTGCAAAACCACGTTGCGTTTTGCGCCGTTTCCTGTCGCGGGCACTAGGCCGACCCGCACAAGTGAGGTACCATTTTTCTCGTAGGACTTTGGGGAACGCGGGGTGGGTGGAAATTTGTGGATCCACGCAGATTCCAGAACTTTCCATCACAGAAATGTGGGGAAAATGTGTTTTTTTTTGTCAATTTTTTACGTTTGCAAGGGATTCTGGGTAACAGACCATGGTGGGAGGCAGTCAAGTCACCCCATCCTGGATTCCCCTGGGTGTCTAGTTTTCAAAAATGTATAGGTTTGCTAGGTTTCCCTAGGTGCCGGCAGGGCTAGGGTTCAAAATCTACAGCTAGTCACTTTGCCAAAAAAAGGGTCATTTTTCACTGCAAAACCACGTTGCGTTTTGCGCCGTTTCCTGTCGCGGGCACTATGCCGACCCGCACAAGTGAGGTACCATTTTTCTCGTAGGACTTTGGGGAACGCGGGGTGGGTGGAAATTTGTGGATCCACGCAGATTCCAGAACTTTCCACCACAGAAATGTGGGGAAAATGTGTTTTTTTGTAAATTTTTTACGTTTGCAAGGGATTCTGGGTAACAGACCATGGTGGGAGGCAGTCAAGTCACCCCATCCTGGATTCCCCTGGGTATCTAGTTTTCAAAAATGTATAGGTTTGCTAGGTTTCCCTAGGTGCCGGCAGGGCTAGGGTTCAAAATCTACAGCTAGTCACTTTGCCAAAAAAAGGGTCATTTTTCGCTGCAAAACCACGTTGCGTTTTGCGCCGTTTCCTGTCGCGGGCACTAGGCCGACCCGCACAAGTGAGGTACCATTTTTCTCGTAGGACTTTGGGGAACGCGGGGTGGGTGGAAATTTGTGGATCCACGCAGATTCCAGAACTTTCCATCACAGAAATGTGGGGAAAATGTGTTTTTTTTGTCAATTTTTTACGTTTGCAAGGGATTCTGGGTAACAGACCATGGTGGGAGGCAGTCAAGCCACCCCATCCTGGATTCCCCTGGGTGTCTAGTTTTCAAAAATGTATAGGTTTGCTAGGTTTCCCTAGGTGCCGGCAGGGCTAGGGTTCAAAACCTACAGCTAGTCACTTTGCCAAAAAAAGGGTCAATTTTCACTGCAAAACCACGTTGCGTTTTGCACCGTTTCCTGTCGCGGGCACTATGCCGACCCGCACAAGTGAGGTACCATTTTTCTCGTAGGACTTTGGGGAACGCGGGGTGGGTGGAAATTTGTGGATCCACGCAGATTCCAGAACTTTCCATCACAGAAATGTGGGGAAAATGTGTTTTTTTTGTCAATTTTTTACGTTTGCAAGGGATTCTGGGTAACAGACCATGGTGGGAGGCAGTCAAGTCACCCCATCCTGGATTCCCCTGGGTGTCTAGTTTTCAAAAATGTATAGGTTTGCTAGTTTTCCCTAGGTGCTTGCAGGGCTAGGGTTCAAAATCTACAGCTAGTCACTTTGCCAAAAAAAGGGTCATTTTTCACTGCAAAACCACGTTGCGTTTTGCGCCGTTTCCTGTCGCAGGCACTAGGCCGACCCGCACAAGTGAGGTACCATTTTTCTCGTAGGACTTTGGGGAACGCGGGGTGGGTGGAAATTTGTGGATCCACGCAGATTCCAGAACTTTCCATCACAGAAATGTGGGGAAAATTTGTTTTTTTTGTCAATTTTTTACGTTTGCAAGGGATTCTGGGTAACAGACCATGGTGGGAGGCAGTCAAGTCACCCCATCCTGGATTCCCCTGCGTGTCTACTTTTCAAAAATGTATAGGTTTGCTAGGTTTCCCTAGGTGCCGGCAGGGCTAGGGTTCAAAAACTACAGCTAGACTCTTCGCAAATAAAGTGTAAATTTTCAGTGTGAAAATGTGGTGTGTTCACCTTAGGTTTTGAGCCACTTCCTGTCGTGGGCACTATGCCTACCCACACAAGTGAGGTACCATTTTTATCGGGAGACTTAGGGTAGTTCAAATTTGTAAAGCAACTGTTATTACCTATTGATTTTTGATGCATTTCTCCCTTCCAAATGAAAGACATTGTGTAAAAAAAAAGTCATTTTGAAAAATGACCAATAATTGTCATGCAAATATGAGTATTCCCAATTTCGAAAATGTGCAAATATGCACTGTTTCTAAACTCTGTAATTTGTTCCCATTTCAGAAATACATAGGTGACTTTCATACCGATTTTTCCATGTATACATTTTCCCACAATAATTGCTATATACCCGGACCAAAAAAAGAAAACATTACAAAATGCTGCTCAGTTTTCTACTCTGGGTTCGTTGGGCTCTTGGTGAACCTACAAGTCCTATATGTCCCCACAACCAGGAAGGTCTACCGGATGTAACGGTACATTGCTTTCAAAGAGATGTCATAATTCGAAGAAGTTACAGGTGAAAACGTTGACTCAAAAGGCTGCTTTTTTCAACAAATTTTTAATTTTTCCTATATTTGCCTGTAAATTTCTATAAAGAAACCTTGATGGATCTACACAAATGACCCCTTGCTGAATTCAGAATTTTGTCTACTTTTCAAAAATGTATAGCTTTCCAGGATCCATTATAGTTTTTGTACCCATTTCTACCGTTAACTGGAAGGAGGTTGAAAGCACAAAAAATAGCAAAAATAGGGTATGTCCCAGAAAAATGCCAAAACTGTGTAAAAAATGTTGGTTTTCTAACAAAATTCTGTCATTCCCTAAAAGCTGGAGAAATGGTGATTTCTGCCCCACAAACCCTTTTTTGATACCATTTGCAGAGAAAAACCCAGAAGCTTTCATTTGCAGCCCGTTTTTCACATTTTTCACAAAAAAAAAAAAAATTTGCTGTATTTTGACTAATTTCTGGGAACCCTCTAGGAGAATCCACAAACCCTGGGTACCTTTAGAATCCCCAAGATGTTGGAAGAAAAGGACGCAAATTTGGCGTGGATACCTAATGTGGTCAAAAAGTTACAGGGGCCTAAGCGCGCACTACCTCAAATAGCCCAAAAAAGGCTTAGCACAGGAGGGGAAAAGGCCTAGCAGCGAAGGGGTTAAATAGATAAAAAATCTACACTAATACAAAAACTATCTTGATGATGTTTGTAACCACATATGTTCTCTACTTATAGACCCAAGGAATAAATATATTCATCTGAGGATTTCATGACTTTCAATTCATATTGATATACATAATATTGTTTGAATACATCACTTATTCTTAATTATACATTCTATGTATTGGATCAAAGGCAGTAGATACTAGACAATCAAATATTGACGACTTGTTAACAAACAAATACTGAACATTCAAAAATGGCGGTTTGTTGACACACACCGCGTTTCGGCTAGGCCTTCGGCAGGAATCCGCTCATAGTGGTATACTCTTGAGCTTCCAGATGTAACTATCCTCAAGTAGATATGGTTGCAGAAGACCTCTATCTTGGCTTTAAAACGACTTATCAGAAAGTCTTCTTTTCTGTATAGTTTTGGTCTTACATGGGTAATTGCTTCTAACTATGCCTCTCTATGGGATGCTGTTCATTGGGCTGCAGCCTGATGATAATGCTTTCTGTGATATTTCTGACTTCTCAGTTTTCAATGTTTAATGCTTTGTCTCTGTAAGTCCTATTAATTTGAAGATAGATTTACCTTAAGATGATAAGAAAATAATGGACCAGCTGGCACTTGGTGTAGACGATGGGTCTAAATTGACGCTCCTTGGTAGTATGTCCACATGTGTATGTACACTGTGGGTCAAAGGTTCCATACTCTTCTTGGAGTCGACAATTGACCGATTCACACCAGAACCTGGGCTTCTATGGGAATTCACAAGGGCATATTATCAAGCCCATTATTGCCGTTTTAGCGGCAGTTTCCTGCCGCTAAAGCGGCGATAATGTTATCGCCGTTCCTTGATAATATGGCCCAAAGTTCTTTCCCCTGTACCTATTATTGACAGGGAAGAGTTTTGGGACCCATCCCCCTGTGCAGGTTTTTGGGGCCCTTTTGAAGACTCAGGCTTTTTATCTTGGGGATTCTCACCACCTTTCCCTGTGGAGGTTTTGTAACCCCTTTCTTTTGGTCCCCCCCAGTGGTTGTTTTAGTCATCCTCTTCTTGACCCAGTGGTCTGCCTTCTTTCTCAATTCTTGGGGAGAAATTAGACCTAGGTCTACCAAATGCTGATGTAACTTTTCATTAGTGCAATTACTTAAAATATGTTCTTTCATAAACAAATTGTAATGTCCATTGAAATCATGCACATTGTGTCCAGTTAACCAACCATCTAGTGTCTTAACTGAGTAGTCTACGAAGTCAATCCATGATTGTTTTTGGGTTTTGTTAGCCCCCCTGAATCTAATTCTGTACTAGAGAGTTGTGAGTCCAAATCCCTCAATCAGAGTTTTCTTCATGAGGTCATAAGACCCACCATCTGCCCCAGAAAGGATCAGGAGTCTGTCTCTGCAGATACCAGAGAACAGTTCGCAAAGGAGTGCCCCCCAGTGTGACTTCTTCACTTTTCTCATTTCACAAGCCCTCTCAAAGGCTGTGAACCATTTTGTGATATTTACAGACAATCCCTTTGGAGATTTTATGATTATAAGATTGCTCTTTATCCTTATTAAGTAAATTCCTGCCACAATTGATGGGTGCTAGGCCCATCTCTGCTCTCTCCCTCTCTAGAGCCAGCAACCTGGTTTCTAGGTCCAGTCTTTTGGTCAACCTTGCTAATAGGTTGTCCTCCTCATTGAGGCTATCCTCAATGTCCTCAGTAATACCTGATCCACCTGTGTGGGTTCTAGGTACTGAGAGGTTGATTTTTGGATTCAGGGCCATTCGGGCCCTTCTCTCCCTATGAAGTGTGTGTGTGTGTGTGGGGGGGGGGTGATAAGCATCCTTATCCCCTCCAGCTTCTTCCTCATCTGATTGGTCTTCACCATTTTCAGATGGGTGGTCCTTAGCATACCCAGCCACCAGCTCCTGGAGCTTTTTTTTGGTGGGATGGGACCCCATAGTTATGTTTTAACTTTGCATAGGGACCTTTCCTCCTTGAAAGACAAGTGGAGGTAACGGGTGAGGTCGAGCTCCACAATCTGGTCCTCTATGTCATTGTGGTTTTCTTCACTAGCAGCTGGGTTCTTGTTAAGAGACACAGTTAAAAAAAACTTCTAACCCCTCTTATCCCTTGCTAAAGTGACTTTTTATTTTTCTAAAATTCTAAAGGAACTTAACGAAGGCCCCAACAAGACTTTTAGTAATTTTGCAAAAAAATTGACAATTTGAAAATATCAGAATTCTAAAGACAATTTAAGAGTTCTGTTGTGTGATCAGGTGGTAACCAAGTTGGTCCAACAAAGGCAAAGTTGTATATCCCACCACTGCCAGCAATGTAGGAAGCTGGCTCTGTATATACTATACCAAAGTGAGGTATAGTGTGTACAGAGTCCAGTGGAACCCCAAATGTGGAAGAGGTGTGGAGCAGCGGCCAGGGTGCCTGACTCCGGACCACGGGGTTCACAGTTCGATCCCCGGCGGCTGGTTAGCCCAGCACCATGTGACTATGGGCAATAGCTGGCTTAATCTTCCCAATGTTTCGCAGCGCCAAGACACCTCTCCGGAGGCAGCTGTGCGCTTTACAAATGCTGGTATTTCATTTCATATTTTTAGGCAGAGCTAAAAGTAGATAGCACCTTACTCTCTATTTGTGGTAGTGTGGTCGAGCAGTAAGGCTTTATCACAGGGTAGTGTTAAGCATTTGTTATACACACTCAATCAGCAAATGATATCACACACTCAAAGACTGAACTTCGGACCAATTGGTTTTGTATAAAAATATTCTTTTCATTTTTTTATTTTCTAGAACCATGCAAGCCGGGCAAAGGTAAGTAAGAAATACTTTACAGTAGTAATGCAAATGCAGTTTGTAAACAGTTTGAATTGCAATTGTATATGCACTTTGATTTGATTACAGTAGAGCTACTAGTTATGCAATGTTTTTGATACCCTGTACATATACTTTGTATTTGCTTTTTAGTAGAAAGTCAAGTAGATTACTTTACAGATTACTTTTCTTATACAGCGCAGTATAGCTGGATACTACACTGGGACATTTCCTGTAAACTGGTAAGTAAAAGCGTTTTTGTTATTTAATTACATTTTCGAAAGGGTTTCATAGATTTTTCAACTCCACACGTTGAAACTTTTCACAGAAAAACAGTCAACGTTATCCTTTGGAGGAAAATAGGGTTATCGGTTCAGAGGTAAGTATTCGGTTGTGGGAGTTGGTATTTTGGGGGTAGACTCAGGGGTCCCCCAGAGTCAAGGATGCACTCTTGTTACACCCTCAGCGGCACTAGGGCGTCCGGGGTGCAGAGTACTGAGGCCCAATATTATCCAATGACGGATAGGTGGCTTCCGGTTGGTGGCTGCTGTCGAGCAGGCTATAGGGTTGTGGGAGCAAAGCTCCTGGACTTAAGCTCAGGGCAAATGTGGTTTCAAGCCAGCCCCAAAGGTTCACCCTCAGCGGCACTGGGGCGGCTGGGTGCAGAGTGCTGTTTTGGCATTGGGCGCCCTGTAGCTTTCAATGGGGAGCCTCTGGTTTGCAAACACACTGCAGGCTCGGTGACAAAAGTCATCTGGGTGCGACCACCACTTGGAGGGGTAAGTTGGGATGCTGGGGGTTGGTTAGGCACCGTCCGTTGGGCCACCCAAGGCTGTAGGGCGTCGGGTGCAGGCGTGCCTTTTAGGGTTGAATCTTCTTACCAGCTCCTGGTCGCGGTTGGGGGGACCTTCCGGTTTGAAGCTGCAGGCGTCGGCTGGAGGCTTGAGGCAGGTCAGGAATCACCGGATCTCGGGTCAGTATTGCCAGGGAGATCTCCTCGTAGTGTTGGGCTATTCGAACTGGGGCCGTGGGCGTCGGGTGCAGAGTGGTGCAGACTCGGGTTTCCTGCCTCAAGCTGGAGTCTATTCGTGTTCACAGGAGTCAAAGTCTTTGGTTTGGAGGGCAGGGCAGGTCCTCGGGGCTCTTGAGGTTGCTGGCTGCAGGACACACCGGAGTTTCGCTTCAGCAGGTTCGAGGCGGGGACAGGCCGGTATGGCTGGTGCCAAGTCGGTAGGCGTCCTCCTCTTGTTAGCTTCAGCACGGCTGTTTGGTCCTTCTTCTTTTCTTCTTATAGTTTCTTGTCTGAGGAAGCAAGCTTCAGGGGTGCCCCTAAATACTAGATTTAGGGGCGTTACAGGTAGGTAATAGGTTGGGACCAATGGGTCCCTTCCCTGAGGTGGGTACACCCCATATTATGCCACCATCTAGTTGAAGGGGGCATATGCCTCACCCTGGTTGGGTGGGTACCCCATCTGCAAGATGGTGGGGACTGAGAGTTGTGCTTCACCTTGCCTCCCCCACCGGAGGGGTGGAGTTGGCAGATGTGGGCACACCTCTCTGCCTCACTTGTTTTTCCTACCGGTTCTCCTGCCCAAAGTGGGGTTCAGAACCAGTGGGGACCAGTTGCTGAAAGTAGCAAGTGGCTGGGGAAGCTCACAAAGGCGGCAAGCCTTTGAAGCTTCCCCTTCGTGGACCCTGCCCATCCTGGGGGAGGAGGCTTGGCGCCTCGTCCCAGGATGTGCATTGTTTCAGGCCCCCGAGAGCAGAAGGCTCTCGACCCAGGGGTCCAGAAACATGTCTGGTGGTGGCAGCTGAAAGCAGCCACTCAGCCTGGACACTAGTGGTAGGTCGTTTTTCAGGGGGCATCTCTAAGATGCCCTCGGTGTGCATTTTTCATTAAATCCCACACTTGCATCAGTGTGGGCTTAATGTGCTGAGAAGTTTGAAACCAAACTTCTCGGTTTTTAGTGTAGACATTATGGTGCTGTGGAGTTCATAATGACAAACTCCCAGCACCACATACTCTTAATGGCAGCACTGCACTTACAATGTCTAAGACTTAGACACTGTAGAGGTATAGGGCTAATGCACCTGTACCCTCACCACTGGTATAGTGCACCCAGTTAGAGGGGTAAAGGATCTTTGCCAGGACACTGTGTTGTAGGCATCACACACAGGGATATGTGCCATGTCGACTCTTCACTTTGTTCTGAACCAAGACACGCAGCCTGCAAAGGCAGTGTGTGAGTGTAAAGGTACAGGACCGCTAAGGGTGGCACAATGAGTGTCATGTGTATCTGTGGTACTATTTACCAGGGGCTAACCTGTGGCCAGAGATGCCAATTGGGTTTTATCATTAATGCAGTTTTAGGGAAAAAACATAGTCCCTGGGGACCTGATTGGCATGAACCCCAGGCACACTCAGTCAAGTACATCAGCAGTTCAGCAAAAAGTGAGGGCAATCATGCAGAAAGAAAGCACTTTCTCACAGGGTCCTCACCTCTTGTGTGGTGTTTTCACTTTACTACTGTTTGAAGTGTTACATAAATACATTACACATTGCCTCTGAATAAAGCCTGACTTTTCTGTGCTAAACTACCAGGGGGGGGTTTGGCACAGGTTAATTTGGGATTTGCTTGTGTCTTACCCTGGCAAGGATTGTGGTTGCTGCTTGACCAGGGCTCACACTCCAGTGAAACAACAACCCGATTTCTTACATAGCTACACAGAAATAATATTGTAAAAAACTAATAAAAGTATTGCCCAACTCCTTGAAGGCATGCCGTTGGAGGTGATTAGTAATCCAAAAAAAGTAATTCGAAGAGAAGTAGTTCATAAATCTGTTCCTTAAACTGTCCAAAGTTGAAAAATACCCATAAACAAAATCCAAAACAGAATCCAATGCCCAACAGAAAATGCAGTCTAATAACACAGTCAGACTCCTTATCAGGGTTCGGTGCTCTCCTGGCTGTCCTAGGATGGTGGATTAATTTTTACCCACCCATTTTCACTTATGATGTAACCTTCACCAACATCACATCCTCCGCATGTATAGTATGAGTCAGACTCCTCCTTCAGCGTGAATGTTGAGATTGATAAATACAATAGCAATGTAGACCCTGATGTATGCATGCACAGCTGCAGCAGTACCAATAAATGCAATACGGATATACGCTGTACTCTATGCACGCACAATGATGTCAATACCAGTAAATGCAATGCCAATGTGCGCTGTAACCTATGCATGCACAGTGATGTCAAAGCCAGTAAATCTACCGTAACTTATGCCCACATAATGATGTCAATATCAGTGAGTGCAATATTAATGTATGATGTAACAACTGCATGTACAATAATGAGAATATCAGTAAATATGATATCAATGATCGTCGTGTAACACGTGCTCACACTCAGTTGGATTGATCCGAGATGACCTCTACATCAACCCCAAGTCAGAGATACGTGTCTAAACAGGCCCTGCGACGTAAACCCAAGCTTACCGATTGACAGGTCACAGGTGGGGTTACAAAGACAAAAGTCACCCCCATTGAAAACCCTGATAGATACCACAGGTACACACCACAAAGAGGACCAAGGAGATTGACCCCAAAAAAACACATAATACCAAGAAGTTAGATGCCACATGTAGTTAGGAATACTCAGTCAATCAGACACAACATATACACCACACAAGGTGATCACATGCTCA
Source organism: Triturus cristatus (assembly GCF_964204655.1). Classification (NCBI taxonomy): domain Eukaryota; kingdom Metazoa; phylum Chordata; class Amphibia; order Caudata; family Salamandridae; genus Triturus; species Triturus cristatus. The sequence goes on along the minus strand of NC_140585.1, from coordinate 408,555,226 downwards.
CTACGTGGGACAACTCACACTCTGGCCCACACTAGCTCTCAAAGAGGTCAGGATCCATCATAGTCCCCGTTATCAGATGGTTTTTCTTGTTATTTATGACTATGATGATTTTCTAAGAATGTCAAATTGTTTTATTGTACCCACAAAATGTATATCTGTGTGGCCAAAACTTCTGTTCTTCGAGACTGTCTTAAGACGTGGCTCTGTAGATACTCTCCTGGCCGCTGTGTTTAATGAAACCAACTTGTTCCTGTTTTGCCACACGCCTCTTGTCTTTTCATTTATTTAGGGTAAAATCATATTCGAGCAACATTTTGGCAAGTCAGATAGGAGAGATTGGTTCATCAGCCCGACTGCTGTCAAAGGAAGGACCCCTGCCTAAACGGATTCCCATCTGCGCAACGAGATCAGTGAGCCAACGTCATAATTTATTAGAAGTTCTGCTGAATCCATGGGGGGGTTGGTCCATCCGGAGACAATCGTCACTGGGTAAGAGACTACATCAGATCCTTAGTCCCTGTATGTGACAAGTGGCAAACTAGGACAAGTGCGTAGATCACTTTTGCTTTTCCCCTAGTCAGCACGCTAGAGAAGGTAACTACAGTTTTGTCACTTGGACCACTGGGCATTATACAGAGGGTATGCTTCTCTCTTGGTGCCAGGTAGGGACTGTCTGGACCACTGGGCATGATACTGAGGCTATGCTTGTCACTAGGTGTCAGACAGGGACAGTTTGGACCACTGGATGTGACACGGAATGGTACACATAAGCTCTGGGCTTGATATAGAGCCAGCCTCTCAATCTGTTTTTTAGTATCAAGGAGTTTTCTTAGTGCTATTGGTTTCTTAAGACTGGTAGTATCTGAAAGAAGTAAGAGGTTTTTCTTTTTTCGCTTGGACCACTTGCCATCAGGCAGTCGGTACTCACAACGCCTGGGTGTGACATAGTTTGTAATTTTGATGTTAAGAAAAAATAATCCAGACGTTGGTGAATAGAGTATAGCTTGTCTCTGGCAATCCCTTTTTTCTACAAATCGTCGCTATTTTTGTTACACAAATACCTCTCCCCAGGCTGAAGGCACTGGGAGGGGACAAGGTTTTTTAACCTAGTAACCATTTGTTCCGTCAAATCTGCTCTCTTCTATTCTCTTTTAGATTTTTCCATTTTTTTGCATTTCATGGTGCTGTTGAAATTTTGCATATTGTATTTCATGTTAAATGTTATGTTATGTTAGTAAGATTTATGCATTTCATGAAGTAATAACTATTATTTCCACAAATCAGAATTCCATATTTGCTACTTTACTGCTAAAAGTCAACTTATATTGTTCTGAATTAACCATTACACTTTGTTGGAGGTTGTTATTATTTCATTGCATTAGTCATTGTCAAATAGTTAAATGTCTGTCGATGCATCAGATTTTTAGAGCTCAGAGCCAATAGATCGTTTCTGGTTCAACCCCATCTAAACAATTTTACCCACAATTAGAGTAGAATTTGTAATGATTTAAAATCTCGAGACAATCAAAATTTTGTAAATTCCTTAAAAAAGTTCCGTAATCCATCATGGAGACTCCACTCGACCATATGCAAGCTAGGTTCCCCACACAGGCCCGAAAAGTAGGTAAACATTGTAGTGAGTGGCATGCCCATACCAAAACATACACATTCCCCTAGCCTGATGGGGTAACATTCAATACCAACCTCATAGGGCTGACATAGACACACATACGGACTGGATAATATACAGGTCAAAAGAGGGCTAAATGAGAAACCCTACATGAACTATGGGACAACGCTAGGGTGACCTCAACTTGCAACATACACGACCCTATAACTCATGAAATCTGGGAAACTGGCTCTAGTTCCTCGGGGTCAGAGAGCAAGAGTGAAAGCTCCAAATGGGACCTGCCAACCCAGGGAGAAACAAAGGGGACACCCGCCAGAGACCACCCAGGCACTGAAAACTGCACTCACCCCTAGGTCTGTCCTGGGCTTCCCTGAGGAGAGCCCCTTAGTCATGATGTAAATAAGCTAAACACTGTTCCTCTTTCTAGTGGATACAGGGGTGGCAAGGCATGCTTGTGGGAAGAAGTAGGCCCCATATCAAAGAGTACAGACAAAATACAGGGAATTTCAGTTTCTGTGGCTGAGTTCCCCCTTACAGAGTCCCTCGAGTTGAGAATCGGGGAACATAAGATGCTCAAACAACTGATGTTTTATCTTTCCTACCAGTTCAACATATTAGGACGGGACCTATTGTCGATAAGAATGTCCATTCCGTTCACCGAGAAAGGGACTATAGCCTGCTGCTCCTCTGGAAACTCTCCCCTAGTGCACAAGCCAACAGACAGCTCCCACATTACACGGACGCTAGCCAGGGTGATTTCAGTCCATCGAGTCCTTTTCAAGGGGACAGTCCTGGGGTATACAGAAAGCCTCTTATAACTATTCAGTTGAACTCGGCAGTGGGCAGGTCCCACACACCACCTCTTGGTGGGAGTGGCCAACTGGATAGCATGCAAAGTGTACAAGATCAGGAGACGCAGAACCATGACACACGCATGCCCTCTGAGTCCCCAAGGTTAGGTGGTGAACCAGCTCAATGGGCATCAGGAAAATGGTGCAACCAGACCGCGCACGCTATATGGGTTGGCCTGTTCAGCCTCTGGCACCACCCCGACACTTCCCCGAGTGGGGAAGTGACACAGACAATTTGACCCTGTGTCGTGTGATGCATCCCCTGCTTTGGAAGTCCCCTACCTGCTATCTAATGCAGTGCCCTGGCAAACAACCCCTGGAAGAAGTCCGGAACACCTGACCACAAGTTGTCACCCCAAGGAGGTATACTCATCTGCCACATGGGGAAAGCTCCAGGGCCCAACGCAGGCAGGCTACAAACTCCACTCCCCACAGAGTGGCCCCTTAGGGTAGCCAAGTAGCAGGTGAGATCACCCTTCAAAAGATCACAGCAACCATGAGCCTTCAAATTGCGCCTGGCTGGAAGATGACTCAGCCACGAAACCCCAGAGGGCTCCTACAGAGTGCCTTTATCTGAGGGTTACAAGGCCAGCAGCCCCAGGTCCCAGAGAATGTCACTCTTGCTACTGGAAAAACCCCAGGGCTGATTATTGTCACCTGAAAGCATACCATGAACAGAAAGGCATAATCCCTGGACAGCCCACACAGATTAACCATCTGCAAAATCAAGCCCAAAGCAAGGCCATCGCAGCATCTAATCGGCCCCAGGGAAATCAGGCAACCAGTGCCCATCAAACACTGGGGCCAGAGTCACGACAAGGAGGGTTAACTGTCTTGTGGGGGTAAAACCTTTATGGACTTTCCCGATCAGTAAATGCAAACTCCCAATATGATGTATCCACTTCATACCCACTTCAGAAAACTCACTACAACAATAAAGACAAGTGACACAGTATTAGGAAAACTCAAAACTTTATTTGTGTTCAGGAAAACTCAGGGCTGTCTTACGCTCGGTTGATCGGGAATCCATGCCAGATCCACCATTTTGGGTGCTTGCAGGGGCCTAGGCAGGATGAGCTGGCCACTCTGAAAGGGCAGTCTGACGAGGCGGAAGGGGTGCCAGACCAGTATGTAAAAGCATGCCCCCAGGTCCCTTAGCCTAATTCAGTAGGGCATTCCCCAGATCAAAAGGACCCCATTCTTTAACATTTTAGGCCTCCAGCAAATGGAGGCCCCCTTTTTAGTTCTAAAACAAGGCCAGGCTCTGATCCCGGAAGGCAGGTTTCCTGTGCACTTGGGGTGTTTAGATGACCCATAGAACTATTGAAGTCAATGCACAAATTTGGCACCGAGTCAAAAGGGAAATTCACCTTGGCAATCAGCCATTTCAGTTAATTGCTTCCAAACACATCCAAAGTCTGCTCATCGGATCATGCCCCTCCAAAGCAGTGGGAGTAGTGTTTCGCTGGGAAGGAAGTCTCTGATTTCTGCTGACGGTGGCAGATCCAAGTCATCCTGGATCTGAGGGAGAGGGGGAAATAGGAGAGAGCCGGGATCCCCCCATGGGCAGGGTAAAAAATTCCTCAAAACTCCAAAGAAAAACAACCCCACCACTCAAGCCTGTAGTAGAAAATCCATTGAGTCCATTAACAACACCTGCATGTTGCCGAGCACGATGAGTCTCAGCAGCTCACCCGACCCTCATCGGGAAACACACCAAACAAACCTGATCTCAGTCATTTCTCTGCAGGGCCCTACAGGGGCCCACAAATGACCCTGTGAGCACCTCTGGTATTCCTTGTTAAAAGCGGCATCGCCCAGACCACAGAGAAACGCCCACCGGAACCTGAACAAGGCAGCCTAGCACAGCCCAAAATTTCCAAACCTTCCAGAAAGAAGGCGTGACCTAACAAACCAACCCCGTTTAGGAAGAACCTCATTGCGCGCCATGTGCAGAGACCAGAGAAACGCTCACGTGTTGACAGACAGACCACCAAATAATTGACTCCTCTGCTCCTCAAAATTGCACATAGCCCATGTAGGTCAAAAGGACACCTCCTCACCGATTAACATAACACACTTTTTACAGAACAGCCCACAGAGGAAAATACTATCCCCCATCGTAGCAAGCAGAGGGGGGAGAAAAAATACAAATAAAATGAAAAAAAACTTGAAACTCACCATTCCCTAAATGTGCTACCACCATTCTTCAGCACCCTGCTAGGTAGTTTCACGCTCCAGTAGAGCCATAGAATATACCCATTTAAAGAAAACCAGGAATTGTTCTGAAAACTGTCTATCGGTAGGCTTTTTCCAAGCTAACAAACAGCCCACATCTCTTATTCTACAGGTAGATCTAACCACATGTGCACCATCATTGAACCACCTGCCACCTCTTCAGCCGAGGCCTCCGAAAGAAATTTCGATCACATCCTCTAAAAGGACTTCCACAAGCCAACCACTCAAGAGCACAGACTATAAATTGACTTTACATCCATTTTTAATAACAAACTTTCCTTTTCACTCTTCATCAAGACAAAGACATCTCCCCCATAGACCATCCTACATCGACAAATGTTTTCTAAGTTATGCACCTCTGCATTTTTGTACATACTTAGCTTAGCCAGGGTGCTCGCGTATCCCATCAATTCCCAAAATGTGCCTATTTCCATGAAACCCGCTTTGACATTCTTGCAGACATGAGCAGAGACCTCTCGCAACTCACGTACTCATGCACTGAACCCAACGCCTGTATCGCACACACACTACACATCATGCTCCTACAAAACACATAATGAACATTTAACCTCAGTTGGCACGCAAACCAGGTTATGCGATATATGCTAACTGATACCCCACACCATAGGTGCAGACATTCTTTACTTACCCCCAAGAGATAGCCCCCAAGAAAGCCAAATGTCTCATCCACCTGTATCTCTGTAGGATTAGGGCAAAGATGAAGCCCAGTAGAGTCAAACCACATGAAGCAGTAGTAAACATCTCTGATATGAGACCAATCCCATAGCATTGTACCTTTTTACTGAACCTAGTGACATTCAAAGAGAGGTAGACAGAATGCACAGATTGGGCACTGTAGGGGAGGACACAGTTTGGCCCCGGTACTTCATAGAAAAGAGGTTCTTAGAGGTAGCAAAACCACCACTCTAGTGTGCAAAGGAGTCCACCCCTGCTTCTGTCTGTGGTCACTGAATGGCCCTCAATGTATTTGGGCTGCCTTTTTTAATGACAATAAGGTCCCTGGTATGGAATCCAGTGTAGGGCCATCCACCTCGATCACGCTAGGGGGAATGAGTCCTATCAGAGGGGGTTGACCTCCAGCACAAACACCCAATGTCAGGAAATCTGGGATACTGAGATAAATAGGTACATATTGTTGGAAGGGAAGGGGCAACGCCTAATTGTACGGAAACTTGCACATTATTCTTTGTGTTTCAGAGGCAAAGGGACGATACCGCTCAGAACCAATGTTAACTCTCATGCAGTGTTGCACATATCGAACCTGCAATGGGGCACCTCCACGCTAATAGATTTTTACTGGCATTGTGGCGACCTTGCCTATGCCCAACTTGTTCCCGGATGGCAAGGCCTCTACGCCCTCATAACCATACACAACCTGACCCAGGTCATCCTGGAGAAGATCTGTCCAATGTTGTTCCAAAATCCGCTACAGAAGTTGCATCACTGCTCATTATTTTGGTTAGGCTCAGTACAAGGACATTCCGGAAGAATTTAGACCGTTCACAGAGACTCAAATCAATACAGGAGGGTCCGTACCTTTCTTAACCATTCAAACAAAAGCAAATGCCCACTGGTTGCAAATCACCAGGTGAGAGCTGCTGAAGATGATAAATGGCACTGAGCGCAGACTTAATGCCATCAGGAAAGAACTGAGAGCCGTATGCCTCATGGGGATGCAACATCGGTATATGGTGGACTCGAAGAGGGGCACAAATGGGACTCTGGTTCCTGATCTACACCCTTCTGAAGGGACAGTTCCCCTGGGAAATGAGCAGCAAGCACACCCTCTGCTCCTGGTACTGGGAAAACAAGTCCACCATTAGAAGAGTTTTCCAGAGCCAACCGGTCATGGAAGCAACAGTTCTACCCTTGGCACCAATAGCCACGTCTATAAACAAGAAGACAGGCTTTACTTTGTGTGCTGAGAGATTACCTTTGAGGGCAGTCTGTGCACACTCTCAACAGCCCTCCATCCCTACTCCCCAAGTCCGTGCATTACCACATTGGTCTGCCAATGGGACCAGAGATGCAAGACTTGAGATATTGTAAAAATGAAAATAAAACAAGCCCAGTCCCCATTAAAAGGAAAGCCAAAAATCTTGCCAAAAAGCCCAACTGCCAGTCAGCATCGAAAATTGCAAAAAGAGTAACCAGCGGCTGCTAAACGGTATCAGTGATGTGCGCACTGGGCGAAGACAATGTGCTCCTAGCTAGCACACATCTAACAGGGAACAATGATTGAAACATAAAACAATTTGAAAGCAGGCGCCGTGCTGTAACATAAAGCGCGGCGCCCATGTACACAACAATTTATATAAAATGTGATAATACCCAATTTTATTATAGATGTTAGTGAAAATGCCCCGCTGCAACATAGCCTCCCTTTTAGGATTGCCCCAGTCACACCTAAAAATAAGACTTCCTCAAGCCAAATCTCCTTAAAAGGAAGCCCATAACCAAACCAATATCCTACCCCCCAAAAAAGTCCAACTGACATTCGACATAGAAGATTGCCAAAAGAGTAAAAAAGGCTAAAATAAAAATACAAGCAACGGTGCAGGAGGCAGCACTAAAACAACTGTGGGCATTAGGAGGAGGTGGGAGGGAGGAATGCTATTTTTAAATGTAAGCAGCTATGGTGCTGAAGCTAAACACAGAAAAACAGTAACAAAGCAGGAAACCTTGAGTAAAAGGTCCCCCTTAGAACAGATAAAGAACCATAGCGTAATGATGCAGTACTTAGTCTCTGCTCCATGAGAAGAACGGAAGAGAAAAAGGAGGGACAAGAGGCAGGACTGACCACTAGCAAGCAAGATTTTTAAAGGACACTGAAATAGGCAAATTAATAGCAATGGCAAGAAATGGGTGGAGTTCAACTCCACAAACCATATACAACAGGTCACTAAGCGACAGTGCAAGCAGTGTCTAGGCTCAACCTAAAAACAGGTAAGAAAACATCTCCTGACTTTATTAACAGAAAGCACCTTTGAGATAAATGAGCTGTTGGACTTGGCCCTTCTGGCAGGTTCACCCCTAAACTTTTTGCTTTTACTGGTGACCTGGTGGTAGTGATTTTTGGTTTCTGCGCACTTTCCCTGTGCCCCAGAGTAAAGTGCGTGCGCACTCTGAGTGCATGTGGTGAGATAGGCCTGCCCTCCCATAGGAATGCATGGGGAATGTATGTGTCCCTGGTAGTTCTTTATGCGTGTGGTGTGCAGGGTCGAGTCTGGTATGTGCGGACTCGTGTGATTGAATGCTGCGCAATGATGTATGCAGCATGTATGTGTCTAGTGTGGAAGTGCCACTTCTAGACATGGCTGTAAAGGTGCTGTAAAGGTGCTGACACGTGATTGGCTGGAGCTGGCTGGTGAGCCTGGCTCAAGGAGTCTGGATGGGTCTGCCCCGGTGGTGAGTGTTGAGATCAGCATGTGTGATGTGAGGGAGTGGTGCACCTGGGTCCTGTGAATAGGGCTGGGATTTCCCCACACAATGCTGGCTCCGCCCCCTGTGGTGCGACTGATGACCCTAGCCCTGCCAGTGAATAGAGTGAGGGGCTGAGCACATCAAGGGTGCTCCCCAACCAGCTGCGACTGGTTTTCCCCCTCACCCTGAACCAAGAACAAAGGGAAAAGGTGTTTAAAAATGGGGCTGTGTCCCCACAGAGGTTCTCTCTTCCAGGATCCTGCCTGGGGGGCTGCTGCTGTTGCTGGACCAGAGGACCGCCACTTGGACTACCTCCCTGCCTGGAGGCCCAGTGAGCTGGCTCTGGGTCCAGCCTTGCCCCCCCCCTACCTTGCTGCATACAGAGGAGAACTTTGCTGGACCTTTTATATTCTCCCCTAAGCGCTGGGAGTGCTTTATTTGTATCTCTAAGCGCCTGGAAGCGCTTTTATTTGACTTATAGCGCTAGGAGCGCTTTATTTGGGACCCCCAGCGTCGAGGAGCACTTTACTTGGTGCTTTGCTGAAGCCTCCAGCGCCTGGAAGCGCTGGACTTGCCTTTAGCGCTGAGAGCGCTTCCACCTTTACCCTTAGCGCTAGGAGCGCTTTATTTCTGAAAGCCGGTCCCACCCGGCATTTGCCCCGTTCTTGGCCGATTCTGAAGTCCCCTGGCAGGTGCCCACCCTGCCAGGTACATTGCCGCCCAAATCGAGTGCCCACCTTGATGTATTGTATTTTAGAAGAGCCGGTGCCCACCCGGCATTTGCCCGCAAATCGCCCCTCCGGCGCCCGACCAGGAAGTCAGGCAGGCCGGGGGCTGGCCTCCGGGACAACTAGAACCGGAAGTAGGAGGGCGGGAGCCTACCCCGCCTCCCAGCGAAGACTCGCGGCTGGTTTAAGCACCGGAGCAGGCAGGAGCCTACCCTGCGCCCCGGTGCACTCGCCCGGAAAGACTCCAGGGCCCCCACAGTTGTTTTCAGAGCCTGCGAGGCTCAGGGGGCCATTTCCACGACCTCGAGTCCCCAGAGGAGGGGGGACTCCAACGACGAGTGCTGCCGGTGAGTAAGGGCTTCCCTTCTCCCTTACTAAGCGGTCCCGCATTGTGTATTTTGTAGAGTCCAGAGGGACTCCCAAGGGGGCATTGGTGTCTCAGAGCCCAGCGAGGCTCCAACGGGGCACATTGTTTTGTAGAGCCTAAAAGGCTCCCAACGTCTGGGGGCATTATTTCTCGAGTCCCTGAGAGGGACTCCAACGAAGGGGCAGCCTTTCACTTTGCTGAGTCCAGAGGGACTCCAACGACGGGGGCAGTATTTAGCAGAGCCCAGAGAGGCTCCAACGTTGGCCCCATCATTTGTGTAGAGCCCACGAGGCTCCCCCATTATCGTGGGGCATCCCAGAGCCCAGAGAAGGCTTCTAAGGCACCGTGATGCCCAAGCCCTTTCCTAGCTGCCAAGCACTTAGTGGGCAGCTGCAACGTTTAGGTGGGGCCCTGTGCTTACGCTTTGGCTTGCGCAGCCTGCGCAGTCTTGCCCTGACTCTGAGGGACAAAGGGCGTTTGATCCCCTGAAAGGCCAGGTTGGCCTGGGGACAGTTTTGCTGTGTTGTGCCCTCCGATAGGGTACCTGGCGATTTTTACATATGTACTTTTGCGCCTGTGCAATGCCTTTATGCTATGTTTCTTTCTAGCTGTGCCTATGCGTAGGAGAGGGTTTTTCCTAGTATAGGTTAGGCTGATGTGTACATGGTTCCCTGCGTAATATTTTCCTACGGTGGTTAGGGTTGCGTAGGTGGTACTTACCGGTTACCAGTGGTTACTGGTTGTGCGCTACATTTTCTGATTGGTGCTACAGTGATTGTATGTGCTATGTTCTAAAGTATTATTCCTACAAAGTGCTAGTTCTAAAAGTGCTGATTCCTGACAGTGGTCCAGGTGGCCCTGTCTTGTACATATCCCCTGTAAATTCTGCCCGTGCCTGTTGGAACATTGTAAAGTGTGTATTTATTATCTAATGTGTTTGGTATAATACAAAGGCTATTTTTATATAATACCTTGTGTGGAGTTTCTTTTGTGGTGGGCCTTGGGTGTTGTTGCTGGGTGCGCGCGCAAACGCTTTACACATTGCCTCCGGGATAAGCCTGACTGCTCGTGCCAAGCTACCAAGGGGGTGAGCAGGGGTTATCTTTGGCGTGTAACTCCCCAGCCCTGACTAGAGTGGTGGTTTCTGCCTGGCTTTGGCGCAAGCCTTAGCCAACCAGAAATCCCATTTCTAACATGAGCGATCAGGTCTTAACACAGTACCCTCATTATGGGTAAAAAAGGTGTCTTTGACAGTAATGCACCTGGTTCTCCAAACCTTCTGGCTGAAGAGACTGCAATCAAAAAGGTCACTCTCACTGTCAAAAGCGTTATTTCATACAAATCTAATGATTCAAAAGCTTGCAACTGTAAAGCCTCTAGAACTTGTAGTAAGTCTCATGGAGGAGCCTGTTTTCTTTAAATTGTCCCATAGAATGCTCAAGGTTTTTACTGCTGGCCTTTGAGCTCTCAGTTTTGGTATGGTCAACCCTTCATGAAAACCTGAAAAACATAAAAGTGCAAGAAAGAAGAAATCAGACATAGTAATGAGGATAAAGATTTCCATGTTCAGTTCTTTTGAAAAGACCCCTGGAAGAAATGTGTTTATTAGTTGTGCAGGATATGAGTCCCATGCAAGTAATAGGCCCACAATTGTCTCCTTACTGAGTACCATGTACCCCATTGTAGCACTTGACACTCTCTGAGTAGCAAAGTTGAGCACTCCAAGGCCTACATGAGGGGGATGGTGTGGTGTAGTAATCTCAATAAATGATTGTCCAATTAGTGCTTTTTCTTGGGAAAAAGGAAAAGTACATTTATTATACAAACACAACAAAATACTATGCATTAATTTACAAATATATATATCAGACAGGTGTAAATATCTTCGGTGAAATTCTGAAATCGCATTTGACCTCTGGTGGGTCATGATTCCCCAAAGCACACAACACTTCCCCACACAGAAATACCAAATAGAAAATCACACTATAATAGTGTGTCAGTCTAAAATAGGCCTATTGGCGTTGTCAAGGGGTCACCACATTATAATATAAGGGAAACCGCTTGGCTGTGTCAAGGGGTCACCCCAAGTTTAAATGCAATCATTAATGATAAAAAGTCAGTAATGTACTTTGACTAGAGCATTGAACATCAATACGACATGTATCTGTGTTTTTCTTTTGCACACTCAGTACACATAAAATGTGGCCATATGACCCACCACTATGGATCTCTGCACTCCTGAGCTGTAGATCAAAAGCCCAGAGAGTACTTTGAAAATGTGCCGATAATCTCCCTAGGTCATGCCTTATATGACCTGGTATATGTTGGGTAAATATACTAAAATGATCCGGGGTGGGGTGGGGGGGCTGCTTCACTTCCTGCAGCCCCGACAATCTATTGCAGAAACATTGGTTGTGGCTCGCCTGTCCTTGGGGCACCACAAATCCAGGACATATGCACATGAACCCGTCACGGAGCATTATGGGGAGCTCCTTGGCCTGAGAAAATTAATACTTTATAAGTTGGTTGCCGCTCTTTGCTTTTGAACTGCGACCTCGTGCCGCATGTCAGTTCCATGTGGTATGAGTGCTCTGGTCCCACCTGGGGCACCCATTTATACTGTCAAAGGCAGTGGGGTGGAGTCGCGGGGGACCCCATGTGTCATTCTGGTGAGCGCAGGACCCAGCAACTGACTCTTGGGCTCCCACCTCGGGCGGGAGGAGCACCACTGATGCCTTGGCACCAGTGGGGGCAGTAGCCATAACACATTAAAGCAGACCCACTTATTGGGGCTCCAGGGAATAGGGCCCCAATATCGGATGTTTCAGGTGCCGGGCCCAGCCTTTCTTTTTGTGTCAGACTCCAGGGAGCTGGGGGCACCCAAGGGCATTTAGCAGTACAGGGATGGGGCCCTATGAGCATCCCACTGAAATAAAACAATATTCATAATTAAAAAAATTACTTTGCACCAATACCCAGGCATTGACCCACCGGAGGTAATTTCAAGGAATCACGGCAGACCGCCATTCAGATCGTTTTTCTCATTGGGGCCAACATCTTAACTTCTGCTCTTTCGGGTCAATTTAAATGATCTGGTGCTCATTTTACTCCTGGTGGAGAGCTCTAGCTTCAGCAGGTCCCTTGAACCCAAAATGTACATCTTGTGGGGAGCTGACTTCATTGGCTTCCTGCGCTAGCCTTCTCCTCTATCTACTTTGTCCTCCACAGACCTCATGGCCTCCTGGCCATCTTGCAAGGAATATGTGGGCATATTCACAAGAAACTATCGTCGAATCAACAGCACATTATCGCAGCCAAGTTTGCGATAAATCTATCGCCCCTATCACAAGCTGGTGTTAACAGCCCACAGCACCAGTATACCCATGATAGCAGCTGCAAAAAACATCACCACAGAGGCCCCCCCCAACTATCGCTAATGAGATGCAGAGTGGGTGTTCCCATGCCAAAAGCCGCGACAACATCACACCTCAACATTCACAACGACCAGATAGAACTGCAATAAAAACACAAAACAGGCGATAAGGCGCGTTAGCCCTGACATGGTGTAAAGTTGGACGGCAGCCTGCACAAAAAAAGGGAGCACAGACCAGGGCCACATCGGAAGGGCCACAGATGCCATGGAGCCACCCATTATGCGGCCCGGACACCCAAGAGGGCCACAACACCCACCAACACCACTCCTCTCTGGCACCCCCCGACCAAAGACATGCCACATCAGCTACATTTAAACATGCACCAAATAATCCGCCTGACGTCGTACAATCACAACTGGTGACATGCATGTGTCGACACAGAAATGAGCAGCACACATTCACTTTCGAAGCAACAAATGAAACTTTATTAAAATGAAAACCGAAATGAAATGAAGACACATGGCCGCTCCCCTCGGGACAATCCGTAGATCCCAGCCTACAAGACAAAAAACATGATGAGAAGGTGTGTCCTTCGCACATCAAAGGACAGAGAGAGAGCGAAGGGGAGAGTGAGGAAGAGAGGGGTAGAGAGAGAGAGAAAGAGAAAAGAAGAGAGGGGGAGAGAGAGAAGAAGAGAGGGGGAGAGAGAGAGAGAGAGAAGAATAGAGGGAGAGAGAGAGAGAGAGGGAAGAAGAGAGGGGGAGAGAGAGAAGAAGAGAGAGGGAGAGAGAGAGAAGAAGAAAGAGAGAGAGAGAGAGAGAGAGAGAGAAGAAGAGAGGGGGAGAGAGAGAGAGAGAGAAGAATAGAGGGAGAGAGAGAGAGAGAGGGAAGAAGAGAGGGGGAGAGAGAGAAGAAGAGAGAGGGAGAGAGAGAGAAGAAGAAAGAGAGAGAGAGAGAGAGAGAGAAGAAGAGAGGGGGAGAGAGAGAAGAATAGAGGGGGAGAGAGAGAGAGAAGAAGAAAGGGGGAGAGAAAGAAGAAGACAGGGGGAGAGAGAGAGAGAGAGAGAAGAAGAGAGGGGGAGAGAGAGAAGGAGAGAGAGAGAGAGAGGAAGAAGAGAGGGGGAGAGAGAGAGAGTACCGCCGCTGCGCACCCAGGCCACACTGCTCACCTGCTGCCACCGGTGTATCTCCAACCACGTGCCGGTATGTATCGCAGTTCACCAGGTCACACATCTGAGTCAGAGCCGTCAGCTGAAACAGAGTCCAGATACATGACTGGCACAGTACACACACCTGCACAAGAAACATCACCTGTCCGCCCATGCACACCCAGGCAGAGGCACCTCAACCCCTCCCGCTGCCCATCGGAGCATGCCCCCCCATGCACACCCAGGCTTCACTGCTCACCTTCCGCCACCGGCGTGTAGACGGGAGGTCCCACCACGTGCCACTGCAAGCCACAAGCCTGGAGCCCGTGGACATTGCACCCTCAACACCATGCAGCCACGCTCCGCAGGCCAACAGGTCCCACGTTTGGTGTTGGGTCTTGATTACTCCATGGCAGAGGACCTACCAGTGCACCCGGCACCATCGCAGGCTACACACCCGTGCAGTCCAATGAGTACCACTAACTCTGGGATCCCGGAAGCGACGCCATGTGGCGGTAGGTCCACGCTGCCTGCTGGCTCTGGCATACACTGCGGTCCAGCAGAGCACACTAAACCTGAGCTGTCCGGACCGCCGGGACGGGGAATCATCGCAGGCTGCACACCCGCTCAGCAGCTTTAGGTGCCACCGACTCAGTGCACCCAAAGACACCGTCCCGTGTTGGGGTGCCTGTGCCGGCCGCAATGCTCCGAGTGCCACTAACCCTGTGCAATCCCAGTCAGCGTCACATGGTGGCAGGCCCATGCCGGCCACAAGGCTTCGGGTGCCACTAACCGTGTGCAAGCCCAGTCAGCGCCACGTGGCGGTAGGCCAGTGTTGTGCGCAAGGCCTCGGATGCCACCAACCCTGTGCGCAACAACTAATGGGCCCTTTATGAATGAGAAGCATGGAGCGGCCGTCATCCAGTCACCACCGGAAGAGGGGAATGTGATGTCGTCGCCCCCTTATGTTAGCGGGGTCACATGGCCAGTGACGCCTGTGCCGGATGGGTGTGGTGTGTGTGCAAACCTGCCTTCAGGGAGTGGCTGTGACATGCTAACGACTAGACCAGTGACCTGCACACCACCAGCGAGTACGCCTGCAACGGCTAGCAATGATGGCCCCCCCTCGGTGCGTCATCGGAGTAGTCTAGCCTGTCATACGCCAGACCAGTGCAGGGCTTGCCACAATGACTCCTGGGCTCGGGCGTGGTCCAGTCCATGTCCGGACAAGGAAGTGACTGATGCATTTGTCCCTGTTGTAGTGTTCACGGGACCCGGTACACAATATGCAATCTGGCAACTTCTGACTGGCATCCCACAGGATGAGCATCATTGACGCAAGGGAATTCACTGTCCCTACATTCATCCACACATTCATACATAAATGATGAAAGACATGACACAACAGTGCGTCACTGGATGTTTATTTGCACATCCAGTGCAGTTATGCAGCTGGAGCGGTACAGGGCAATGCGGAGCACACTACACAATATGGGCCCGTGGAGGGCCAGCCAGAGTGCATCAGGGGATGACATGTACTGCGGAAGTGGAAGGGTACAGTCCGCAGTCGGTCCGCCGTGTCATTGGTCGTTGAACAGGATGTGACAGTCCATGTCGCTGTCCAAAGTGAGTGCATCGGAGTGTATCGGGGTTCAGTGGAAGGTCATGAGGCCATGGTCGATACCAAGCAGAAACAGGCAAGGTGGCAGAAATGAATGCTAGTGCCTCCTGATCACAAACCCATCCACGTCCTCGTCCCCGGATGTGTGACCTGCCCCCCTGTGGGTGTTGCAGTACCGGCTGCGGCACTGTGTGCCACTGACACATCAGGGGCCTGAGTGGATACGTCTGCTGCACTGAGAGGCACTGACACACCAGGGTGCAAGGAAGTGGATGGTGTGGGGGCAGCAGCATTCATCAGCGCCACGCCTTGTGGCAGCAATGCCATGATGGAGGTCTGCAGGGCATGATAGATCCCAGCTACATTTCGATGATGTGCAGCGGTGGCTGCCATCCTTTCCGCCTCCATACACACCATGTCCTCCATGAGCCTCCGCATGTGTGCCAGCTCACAGCTGGTATCGCTGGAGCCACTCTGAGCGGACAGCTGTTCTACTCTCCACGTCATTACTCCAGTGATGTCAGTTAGGGCTCATTGTAGACCATGGGGCGGACATAGACACCCAAGGATGGCGTCCAGTTTGACAGCCATGAGTTCAAACCCCACCCGCACCTGTTCAGCCATCTCCCTCTGGCCCTCCAGCACACAGCGTTGGAAGGCCATTTGTTGTTCCTGGGGGACTTGGGAGGGTGCCGGGGCTGTGGGTGCCTCCTGCTGGATGGTTTGGGTGGTGGGTGTGTGGAAATATGGATTTTTCTGGTCAGTTATGTCCCCTATCTTGGACCCCAACGGTTCTATGTGCATGTTACAAGTACATGTATGTTCCCTCCAGTTCCAGTTATGAAGACGCAAATACATGTGCGTCCACCGTTAACATGTCCTCTGTTGATCCGCCATGAATGGGCCGGATATTCCATTCCTAAGTACGAAAGGCCACCGCCTTTATATGGTTCACTTATGCCATTTTTCAGTCCAGGCAAGTAGGCCCTGATTCTGTCATCAAGCTTTTCTTGCTTTCTGCCTCTGAAAGCTCCAGTCCGAGCCTGCATCTGTGACCATGAACTTTGTCTCATTCTCTGCGCGGCTCACGAAGCCTGACATCAGCTTGCTGCCTGCCAAGAACTGTATTTCACCTTCGAAAATTATCTGCTCCGCTCCCTGCCCAACGCATTCCTGTCTAGTAGTTTAAGTAAACATTCTTCCAGCTACCGAGCAAAAGGCCCGGCTTCTCTGTCTTCATACAAGTAATTCATAGCCCTGTTACTATGGAAGATTCCGCCCTCGCATCTAGTGTAGACACTTAGACGCTTGTACACGCACTAACCGTCAGTATAGCCAGTATAGAATAAGATTCTACTCTAAGAGACCTCTCTTTTGGATAACATAGTTCTTTAAACATAGGATGTTAGATATGATTTGGGATTAGGTTGACTTGACCCTCCAGACTTCTGTCGCCACATGTAAAAGCTAAATGTCAAGTCCCCTTCACCCCCTAGTTGCACGTCAATCACACGTCATGCTGCTGCGCGCGCATTTCTGCCAAGTATTTCTGCTGACATTGCGAAATTCTTTCATGTAACCACCCTCTTATGACATCACATCTGATGACGTTCTGTAAACACACCCAGTTACGCCTATCTTTGCCATATATGAATATATTATCTCCACTATCAATTGTTACGCCTCTTGTATTGGCCTCACTGTAATGCCTATTGTATAAAAGTAACTAATTGTCAATAACGTATGTACTTCACTTCCTGAACCTTCGTGGTGATGGAACCTGGAGCAACCGATTATAATCGACCTCTGGAATAAAGCCCATTCCGAACCTCTAATACCACGGATTCTGCCTCTTATTTACTGAGCTATTTCATTATGTTTCTGTATCAAATTAAGTCCCGGTAATTAAATTATTTACCACATAAATGGCGCCCGAACAGGGACACTTTCTCATCTCACGCGCCGGCGGTGCGTTGCAGGCCCGGTCTCCTGCCACAGCTGGACGGACAACAACGCGTACCAGCAGGATTTCCTGTATCTCCCTCCGGTCAAGCGGGGGCGACTGAGGCTGCGATCAACACCCAGACGAGGCGGTGAGAAGTGCGAAGTATCCCGACCAGAGCCTAGCCGAGAGAGCAAGATCCGAGGTATACAGAGGCCCACCAGTTTCCGAAGTCCCAAGTCGAGTCCAGTGTCCGAAGCGTTCGAGTCGAGTCCAGTCCGGTTCAAGTTCAGTCCAGTTTCTGAGGCCTTCCGTTTCCGAGCTACCCGGTGAGTACCATTACTGGGGAGGCGTTCTGGCGTGCACATAAGTTGTGCCGGTCCAGACGGGTTTGGGTACACAAATCCGGTCTGCACTGTTTCAGCAGTGTATCTGTACTGTTTAGCAGTATATCTAGTATATCAAGTATAAAAATTCAGAATAATTCAGTTCAAGTCGAGTATCATGTTTAATGATTAAGTTTTTCTTAGATCATCGTCATCATTACTGTTGCTCAGTTAAATGTTAAATGTTAAATGTTTATAGTACGTTCTGCATATTGTGGTATGAATGACTGTTCATTATTGTGATTACTGTATTAAGTTTGTTCAAGATCAAGTATCAGATCAGTTCTCAATATGCCGCTTTTTTCGAAACTAAGACAGATCACAACTAGAAAAGGGGTACTCGAAGAAGCTGTTCCCATTCCTCCTAGGGACACTCCAGGGTACTTCATGTATCATAAACATGGCCTAGACGCCATATTATTTCTCGATCTATGGGTAGACTACACTAAGGAATTACCAGAAAGTCAGAGGTGGCCCGCAGCGGGGACCTGGGATGCAGAGTGCATCGTGAAAGTAGAGGAAGAATTATGGAAAAAGAAAGCTAGACAATCACAGAAAGATGCCATTGAATTATGGCGTAAAGAATAATATAGACGTACAGAAAAAGCACGTAGACAGGAAGAGAAGAGTAAAGAAAATTCAAATGAAGTCCGAGAAAATCTATTAATTAAAGAAGGTGCACGAGTGAAATCAGAACAAGTAGACAGACAAAGAAATGCCCTTATGAATGGTATGTATCCCCTTCTGGCTGAAGGATTACCTAAGGCTATTCCAGGGATACCAAAAGACTTGCCAACCCCATTATTCCCAATAAAGGTACATCCTAAGGGGCATCCTAGAACCGCAGAAGATGTCTTTCTTTCCTCATATTTAGATGACGCAGCTCCCGAGTATGCTAATCCCGCCCCACATAGATCGCTTGCCAGGGAGGTTCAACGCCAAGATCCTGTACTTGTACCCTTACAGCATCAAGTTCTGACACAAGTTCCGGCAAGCACATCTGTTTCTGCATCTGTCCCTACAGCTACTTCTATAGCTGTATCCACGCCTATAGTTGCTGTATCACGTTCAACGAATCCTTTCACACCCGATACCCCAGATGGGGCTACCGGAGGTGCTACCAATATCTTTTCTACGCCACCTAGAATAAATAAACTTACTTTTCAAGAGTCAGCACATTCACGTACCCCCAAACTCATAAATGCCCGTACGCTTAAGGAACTTCTTATAGATTGTAGATATGACCCAGTGCCCGGAAAAGAGGACGAAATGACCCTAGCATCATTACGTATCAGACGAGCCGCAGTGTATTTAGGGAAATTACCGGGAATGACTGCACATCTAGATAATATATATCATTTTGTCCAAACCGGGCGAGATTCTGAATGTATTAACAGAGCTATGGAATACCAGAAAGTGGAAATACAGGGGGAACTGTTGCGTTTCCTCATAAATTGTGTGATCAGAAATCAAGACCGACCGGGGGTAGACCCGGAAGCAATGCAAACTCTTATCAGATGGAGCCAGAATATATCAGAAGGGAGACATGATAAGCAAAAATGTATAATAGCCATGTGCAGAAAGATCCGTAAAGAAATAGAACGCCTACACGAAGAAAGATTAGCGGTAGACCAGTTCGAACAAAGCGAGGAAGAAGCATCAGGACTGCCCACAGGACAGTCAGAAACTATAGCCTATGTAGGTAGAAGAAAATATTGTAATAGTACTAGATGTCTTACTGATCCGATACGTCCGATGTGTCTAGAAAATAACAGGAAATTTCAAACACCAATAATAAATATAAGGTCTAACGAGCATTCATTCCAAGCAGCAGATAAATTACTCCGAGAACGAAGGGGTTATCATTTTCTCGATTCTATGGATGAACAAGAATTAGCCAGGTCAGCCGTTCATTGGGTTGACAGTCCCGGGAAGTATAGTGATGACACAGTAGCGCACACATTTTTGAATCTCACCCCAGATGAACAGCGTTTAGCTGGGATTTATATGATTCAACAACTTCTTATACTATATAAAAGCCAACATTCAGATCCTGGTCCCTTACCTGATATATTGACCGAATTACTCACGAATAGATGGAGAGGTTCAGGTACTAAGCTAATTAAAGAAATACTAGAATCAAGAAAGCAGTACATTCTTTTTATATGCCCAGAACATGTCTCACTGCCCATCAAGGAAAGAACCATGTATTACATGGACAGACAGAATCCCTTACGAGAAGTGCACCCAATAAAGGGCGAGGACAATGAGTTTAAACGTGTATATGTGTATACGCCCATATCAAAAATAGAATTGTTAGAAATGAAGAAAGTGGTACCCAGTCATGACAAAGACCCAGCGGGTTTCCACCGAGAAATTAAAGACATGTTACTCATGGGAGAGTATACCTATCCCGACATTATGACAATATTAAAGGTATTGATGCCTGCTGGCATTTATGTAAAACTCAAGGAAAAAGAGTGAGAGGTGGGAGACCAAAAGATAGATTGGACAGCATTAGAAGCAGAAGAAAAGGCCCGAGGTCCAGGTTCGGGGCTTGGGGACAAAACTAAAGCACTACCAGGTTTACTAGTACAGGTACTGCCACGTTTATTAACTACGAAAAAGGAAGACTGGGGTGCAATTTCAGCCTGTAAACAAAAGCAAGATGAAGACACTAGTGATTTCTATGCACGATTTGAAAAATGTTTTGGTATAAATAGTGGCATAAAAGCAAGTAGCGAATCATACCCACATCTGTTTGTGACAAAATTAGTTGAAAATTCCTTGCCCCAAGTGAAGAATAGAGTATTAAAATTCGAGAGTACATGGCAAGGTAACACTCCATCGCAAATGTTACAAATGTTACAGTATCATCACAATAGAATTAGAGAGGAACAAGATCATGAACAAAGACGCATGAAAGACACGAAAATGAAAATGCTAGTCTCCCAGACAGTTCCAGCTGAAGGACATAAAAAGGGTACGACACATTCTGGCGATTTAGCAGGACCTGTAAAAGGGACATGCAACTATTGTAAACAACTAGGTCATCATGTACACGATTGCCCAGTCCTGAAGCGTAATATCGCCACGGGTATTACAAAAGAAAGACCACGGCCACTTAGACAGGATCAGAATGAACAAGGAGCTTTGCAGCATGCACAGTCCATGTCAGCTCCACCACAGACTATACAGTTTGTGCCAGCTGCACCAGCGCTGCCTGTTGCTGCCACACAAACCACGACACGACAACTGTACCAGACCGCACAGTATGACTATCCTGATTATCAACGATATGCATGAACCAGCCTAGAGAGGGAAGTTGACTTACCCCTTATCGAGATCCCTGTAGATCAAGAAGGACCTTATGTGCATAGTGAATTATTAGGCCAAGACAGAAAATTTTTACTCGATACAGGGGCAAGTCGAACAACCATAAAACGTAGTGAAGTTCCAGGGGCACCCCTCTCAGGCTCACAGAATATTTCCCTTGGTTTTTCAGGAAGACCTATTGTTAATGAAGTGTCACAACCTCTTCCACTTACGATAGGACCTTTGACCCGAACTACAGATTTATTGCTTACTAAATCATGTCCAGAAAACCTGTTAGGAATAAAAACACTGAAGGCTCTAGGAGCCATAATATGTTGTTCTCCGGAAGGAGTAAGATTGTTTTTACGTGATTTTAAAGGTCATTATGTGTCTAGAGACATGGATCCCCGATTACAGACTTTACCTACACATCTATGGGCACAAGGCCCTACTGATGTGGGTTGCATGAATATTACACCCTATCGAGTTACACTAAAGGCAGGAGTGGTACTACCACGAATGCGACAATACAAGTTACCACCAGATGCTGTAGTGGCTTTACTACAAATCATTGACGAGCTCATTGCCCAAGGAGTGGTTGTAGAAACAGACTCCAATGTATGTAATTCACCGATAATTCCGATTCTCAAACGAACAGATCCGAAGGTCCCGCCAGTATATCGATTGATTATTGATCTGCGCGAATTAAACAAGTGCATTGTGCCACAATTCCCTGTGGTCCCCGATATCTCATCATTACTGACAGCTATTGATTCCGAAGCAACATTCTTTACTGTAATTGATCTCAAAAATGCCTTTTTCAGCGTCCCAATAGATCCGGAAAGCCAATATTTGTTCGGATTTAGTTTAAATGGACGTAGCTTTAAATTCTCACGCGCACCTCAAGGATTTACAGAAAGCCCCAGCATCTATAGCCAAGCACTGAAACGAGAACTTGACAGTATCCACATGCCAGTTAACACTGCTTTGCTTCAATATGTCGATGATCTGCTGATCACCGCCCGAAGCGAACCTGAATGTGAAAAAGCATCACTGACAGTTTTACAATTTCTAGCCGAAAAGGGGCACAAGGTGTCCCCTTCTAAGCTGCAATTCTGTGTCCAGCGAGTTATTTACCTTGGTCACTCGCTGTCCAAGGAGGGAAGGCAGCTTACACACGACCGCATTCAGTTAATAGCTAACATGCCAATACCCAAGACACAAAAGGAGGTGCGGGCTTTCATAGGCCTCACTTCATATTGTAGACAGTGGATCCCTCAGTATGCATTTCTGGCAAAACCACTCATTCAGTTGACAACACAGGAGGCAGCCACATCGACTGTTCTCCCTTGGACTCAGGAACACACACACGCTTTTGAAAGCTTAAAGAAAGCTTTATGTCAAGCACCTGTTTTAGCAACACCATGTTACAGAAAACAGTTTACCGACTTTATTACAGAACGAGAAGGTACTGCCTTGTCAGTACTCACACAGGAACAAGCAGGAGCACACAAACCATGTGCTTATTTTTCTAGTACATTAGATCCCGTAGCTCAGGCTCTGCCTGCGTGCCTGAAATCAGTGGCAGCGACAGCTTTAGCAATCAGACAAAGCGATGCCATAGTGTTAGGACATCCATTGACAGTACAAGTACCACACGCAGTAGAGGTTCTTGTGAACCGAACGCAAACACAACATTTGACTATAGCAAGACTTACAGGGTACGAACTAACATTGTTTCAGCCACATATAGAAATCAGACGTTGTAACACATTGAATCCTGCCACACTTTTACCTATAAATGGAACAGACCCATTAGCTCACGATTGTATTGATGTTATTACAATCACGACGAAACCCAGACAAGACTTGACAGATGTCCCATTGTCAGATCCAGACCTGACGTTGTATGTAGATGGTTCATGTATGAGAACAAGTACAGGAGAGTTAGTGGCCGCTTACGCAGTCACCACAGACACTGAAATTATTGAAACCAAGTGTATAAATACCTTGTCCGCTCAAGCAGCAGAGCTCGTCGCTCTGACACAAGCCTGTAATCAAGCCGCAAATAAAAAAGTCAACATATACACTGATTCACGTTATGCATTCGGAGTCGTACATGACTTCGGCGTGCTGTGGCGAGAGAGAGGTTATTTAACTTCTCACGGTGCCCACATTCAGCACGGACCCCTCATTCATGCCTTATTAGATGCAATACATTTGCCCATTGCAATATCGATTATGAAATGTAAAGCTCACACGAAAATTACTGATATCATTTCTCAAGGCAATGATCTAGCTGACAGAACAGCTAAACAGACTGCTCAAGCTCAAACATCCGACATGACAAAGACAATAGTCCAGATACCACCACATTGTATGATGGTTAAAGATCCTACTCTTGACGTAATTGATATACAGACACATGCTACACCAGAAGAAATAAAGAAATGGACGGAATTAGGAGGGATCCAAACGGATCAAGGATGGTTGATGAAGGAAAAGTCTGTGTGGTTCCTTCCTGATTCAATGGTCCAAGTCATTATTAACACTATCCATAGTCCAGCGCATCTAGGAGAGAAAGCAATGCTAGACAGCATTCAACATATTTGGTTCAACAAGCATTTACGAGCTGCAGCCAAACAAAAGGTTCGTACCTGTCTGATCTGTTGCCAGTTCAACCCAGGAAAAAGCGTTCCCGTAGAACAGGGTGGATTTCAGCCTCCTGATCACCCTTTTGAAGTCCTCCAGATGGATTATATCCAGATGGAACGATGCAGAGGATTCAAATATGTTCTCGTAGTTGTATGTGCTCTTTCCCGTTGGACGGAGGCATACCCGGTTTCAGATTACACTGCCCCGACTACTGCCAAACAGTTGGTTCGAGAATTCTTCCCACGATACGGTTTACCACGTGTTGTTCACTCAGATAACGGCCAGCCGTTCTCATCCGAATTAATGAAACACGTTTCACTTTTGTTAGGCTATCAGTGGAAATTCCACTGTGTCCGACACCCCGAAGCAGCAGGTCTCGTAGAAAGACATAATCAGACTCTGAAAATAAGATTATCCAAAATATGCAGAGAGAAAGGTGTCGACTGGGTAGTAGCATTACCAGTTGCACTCTTTTACACAAGAATGGTAGCACACTCTCGAACAGGGCTATCCCCGTATGAAGTGATCTTCGGCAGACCACCAAATATGTGGGGGACGCCTATACCACGCAAAATAACTGATATTGACTGTAATATGCTGACAGATTACTTGGCTTCCTTGATGTCTGCACTACAATCTTGTCGTTCACAGGTAGCTGCAGCTTTTCCTGACAACACTGAGGTGAAACCCCATGACGTGGTTCCGGGGGACCTGGTCCTCGTGAGGAACTTTGACCGCAAAACTCAGCTGGAACCTAGGTGGAGGTCACCTCAGCTGGTGTTGCTCACCACAAGAACAGCCGTGAAGATCGAAGGCAGAAAGGGATGGATTCATTCAAGTCATATCAAGAAATTTCATGGACTAAAATCAGACGTGAATACCTCACCTTGTGTGTCTTCACCCATTGACTCAAAACTTCCTTTTGTGGAAAAAAGTGACTCTGAACACTATAAACTAAAGCTTAGGCCCAATCAGTCGAGCAATTTGATTGTTTAAGTCCTCTCCAAGGTGAAGCGGTTGAATTGTCTCTGACATGTATCCCTTGGACCTGAATAGAGAAAACACCCGGAAAATGTTGAAACGACAGGCGTACTGTAAATCACTGCGTAGTCACTGCATAGTGACATTATTAATCTTGTTTTTCTTAAGTCTTTTAATAATTACTGCAAGTATATTGTTGCACATATATTATCCTATTTCTAGACATGTTTACAATGTTACTGCTGAACATTCCTTTAGTAAATTACCTCCGCTTGAGTTGTCTTATAGATTTGCGCTGCGCAATAACACGTTTATTAGTATGTTGCATCATTCCCATCAGGTTAGCAATGCTACAAATTGTTGGATATGTGGCCGACTCCCTCCCTATCAGAATTATAAAGGAATTCTACCTCTTTTTCCATACCCGTTCACACACAACGGCTCCTGTGGAGCATGGTTTAGTTTAATTAATTCCCAAGATTCGAACTCTGCAGTTTATCAAGACAATAGGGTATGGGGAAATCTGAACTCAGTTTTACTTAAGGTCTGCCACCCCAACAAGGAGGGACTTCCCAAAGGAACAGGAACTGATCTAGAAAATGAAGTATATGGATTAGGTAACTTTACGCTTAATCTCCTGATCTTGAATGTCGAATCCGAAGCTACTTCAATTTTGCCCGCTATGTCAATACTTCCAGTAAAAGGTGAATTATGTATAAGAAAGAATGGTTCCATACACATGGGCCATAGTAAATGCACCATTGTAGTAGAATTTAGTGATCAAGGCAAGTCTACATTTAGAGCTTCCCGCCATTCCTATTTTATATGTGGTCAGACGGCATATGTACGTTTGCCTCTAGATTGGGATGGTACTTGCTACATTGGATTCCTTTTGCCACCTGTTTTTCTAGCTCCTCCTGATTATCACAGAAATATTCATTTAGTACACAATAGAGAAAGGAGAGATCTCCCAATAGTCGATTACACTGAAACGGCATGGGAAAAATACACAGATTTCAATAAAGGTCTCTTTCCTTATATAGGTACCGTTACTAATAGTAAGCTGATACGTAGATTGACTAGAACCCTTGAAGCAGTAGTGAACGAAACTATTTCCGCCTTAGGCAATTTAACAGAAGAGCAGTCTGCTATGCGGATTGTTGTGCTTCAAAATCGTCTTGTCCTTGACGTCATCCTGGCCGATAGGGGCGGAGCTTGTAGGGTCATCGGATCAAGCTGTTGCATATTCATACCAGAAAATTCGCCATCTGTATATAAGGCCATAACCCGCCTTCATAAGATTGTAAGCCAGATACACCAGAATCCAGGCACCTGGACTTGGTCCGGTTGGTTTTGGAGCGTGATATCAGCCTGGGGATGGAGAGTTCTATCCTTCCTAGGTATTGGCCTTCTCATATTATTCAGTTGCTGCTTATGCCTGCAATGTGGACCAGCGATTTGTGGTCTGTGTGCCACATCGTGCATTCCACATCAAGATTTTCATTCAAGATCCCGGAAGAAGAAAGAAGAACAAATGATGCTATATGAACAGATCAATGGATTAATGAAGATTGATATCTCTTGACGGGCAAGTAGGGGACAAGGAGGGAATGTGGAAATATGGATTTTTCTGGTCAGTTATGTCCCCTATCTTGGACCCCAACGGTTCTATGTGCATGTTACAAGTACATGTATGTTCCCTCCAGTTCCAGTTATGAAGACGCAAATACATGTGCGTCCACCGTTAACATGTCCTCTGTTGATCCGCCATGAATGGGCCGGATATTCCATTCCTAAGTACGAAAGGCCACCGCCTTTATATGGTTCACTTATGCCATTTTTCAGTCCAGGCAAGTAGGCCCTGATTCTGTCATCAAGCTTTTCTTGCTTTCTGCCTCTGAAAGCTCCAGTCCGAGCCTGCATCTGTGACCATGAACTTTGTCTCATTCTCTGCGCGGCTCACGAAGCCTGACATCAGCTTGCTGCCTGCCAAGAACTGTATTTCACCTTCGAAAATTATCTGCTCCGCTCCCTGCCCAACGCATTCCTGTCTAGTAGTTTAAGTAAACATTCTTCCAGCTACCGAGCAAAAGGCCCGGCTTCTCTGTCTTCATACAAGTAATTCATAGCCCTGTTACTATGGAAGATTCCGCCCTCGCATCTAGTGTAGACACTTAGACGCTTGTACACGCACTAACCGTCAGTATAGCCAGTATAGAATAAGATTCTACTCTAAGAGACCTCTCTTTTGGATAACATAGTTCTTTAAACATAGGATGTTAGATATGATTTGGGATTAGGTTGACTTGACCCTCCAGACTTCTGTCGCCACATGTAAAAGCTAAATGTCAAGTCCCCTTCACCCCCTAGTTGCACGTCAATCACACGTCATGCTGCTGCGCGCGCATTTCTGCCAAGTATTTCTGCTGACATTGCGAAATTCTTTCATGTAACCACCCTCTTATGACATCACATCTGATGACGTTCTGTAAACACACCCAGTTACGCCTATCTTTGCCATATATGAATATATTATCTCCACTATCAATTGTTACGCCTCTTGTATTGGCCTCACTGTAATGCCTATTGTATAAAAGTAACTAATTGTCAATAACGTATGTACTTCACTTCCTGAACCTTCGTGGTGATGGAACCTGGAGCAACCGATTATAATCGACCTCTGGAATAAAGCCCATTCCGAACCTCTAATACCACGGATTCTGCCTCTTATTTACTGAGCTATTTCATTATGTTTCTGTATCAAATTAAGTCCCGGTAATTAAATTATTTACCACAGGTGGGGTCTCCTCAATGTAGCTGTGCTGCCCTGATCCTGGAGGTGAGTCGCAGATGAGGTCAATGATGTCTAGGAGGGCTTGTGCGTCGATGCTGATGTTGTCCTCCTTGTCATCAGTGAAGAGTGGCTGGGACTGCTCTGCAGTAGGTGTTGACGAAGCCCCTGCGATGTGAAGGGGAGATGGTGTATTACAATGTGTCCACATGTATGTAGCCGCATGGTACAGGTTGACATTCTGACAGCATGGCATTGTACATTGTGACAGTCTGTGGGTCTGTGCGAGGAGCCAGGGTCATTGTGGGTGTGTACTGTGCCCTGCTTGATTGTGCATGTGTGCCATCGTGGCCATCTCCACCCGTCCCCCCAGTACCTGGTTGTCACTCACCCTGTTGCGGTTGTGTTGTGTCCTGTCGAGCAGTGTCTGGTCCCCCGACTCCGGCCACAGTCTCCATACTGATGACTGTCGACACCAGGTCCTCGATGTCATCCAGCACGAGCTGTGGCGCTGGGCCCCCACCTCCGGTCTGCATTGCTGCCTTCTGGTTGGCGGAGAGTTTCTCCTTGGTCTTCCGCTTGATGTCATTCCATCGCCTCTTGACCTAGTCCATTGTCCACTTGTGCTCTCCTACGGCATTCACCTTGTCGACAATGTCCCACCATATTCCAGTTCTGGTGCCCAATGACATGTTGGAGGTGACGAAGAGTTGTTGATGGTGTTCCATCACCTCCGTGACTATGATCCTGTTCGCCCGCGGACTGAACTTCGTCTTCCTTGTCTTCCTGTCCTTGCCCTTCCCTGTCCCCGATGTCCCAGGCTGGTCGTCCGGGGTGCTTGTGGGGTTGCGCTCGTCCTTTGCGCCTGCTCCGGCTGCCTCCATGGTGCTTGGGTGTAGGTCAGTTTGTGTGTGGGTGTTTTTTCTACTTTTATGGTGATTTTTTCAGCCTGCCAGGTGTGTGTTGCAGGCCTGGCTCTGCTTATCGCTGATTTCCTCATCGCGCTTTGGCCCATCACATGTTTTTTGGTGTTGTGGTTTGTGGTTTTATCTCTGTCGTGGTGGTTGTATCGTGGACATTGTCTGCGGTGTCGGCGGACTATCGCATGGTACCGCCTTGTTGTGAATTCCACGTTGACACAGGGTTATTTTCCCGAGATGGGCTGCTATATTGGAAGTTGCGTTACGCTACTCGTGCGGTAGTTATCACACGTTCTTGTGAAAATACCCCCTGGTGTTTAGGAGAGTCCAACTCTTCCTCCAACTGGTTCTCAGTGACTATAAGGGGACAAAATAGCCAACATCAAAGTAAAATACAGCAGTTGACGTCTAAAACAATACATAAACCCTTAACTGTTCCCGACAAGCCCTAAATAAAACTGAAATCCCTGGTTTCCAAAATACTGCTGAAAATGAAAGTGCACACATGATCATAAATGTGCTTCTCTATCACCTAAGCACAGAATTGCCCCCTTTCAACATACATTAAAACACTACTTTTCTGGGCATCCAACTCATGTTACGGGTTTTTCCACATTTATTTAAAAACAGCATATGAAAAAAAGAGGTAATTAAACTTTTGCATTTATAAATATGCCCATTAACCAGCCAAGCCCAGCAGAGCCAGTTACCTTACACTCAAATGTTGTAGGAAGCTGTTTTCAATGCTGCTTTCATGCCAGGCAATACTTGAAGAGGAGCATATATTCCACAAATGTCTGCCTTGTCCCAAGTCCAGCAGGTTAAAATCCTAAGAGCATTCATGAATGATCTTAGGATCAAGCCCAGCACTATTCTTCAGATTTTCATAAATTTTGGGACTCATGTCGATTATGTCTGATTATGCAAATAATTTTTAAATATACAAAGCTCACTTAACCATTTGGAAAAGGTTTTCGAAATTATTGAATGGTATTGGACTGTCAGCCTTAGGGTGGCCTTCTCCCAAAACATTTTGCCTTCATCCTCCTAATATGTTTAAATCGTTTTTGTTGACCTTGGGATCTGTGCAATTTACCAATGCTAACCAGTGCTAAAGTGCTTGAGCTTACTCCCTAAAACATGGTAACAATTGGTTTACATCTGATTGGCATACTTAATTTACTTATAAGCCCTTTTTAAAGTAGTATACCATATACCCAGTGCCTGTAAATTAAATGCTACTAGTGGACCTGCAGCTCCTATTGTGCCACCCACTTAAGTAGCCCCTTAACACATGTCCCAGGTCTCCCACCGCAGCCTGGATGCAGTTCTAAACTGCTAATTTGACTTGGCAATATAACTCCCTTACCAAGTCCCAAACTCCCCTTTTATTGCATATAAGTCACCCCTAAAGGAAGTCCTATGTAGCTCATACAGTAGGGTGCACTGTAATTAAAAGGTTGGACATGTACTTTTAAGTTTTACATGTCCCGGTAGTGAAAATCTCCTAAATTCGTTTTTTACTACTGTGAGACCTACCTCTCCCATAGGATAACATTGGGTTGCCTTATTACATTTAATAAGGGCTAGCTTTTGATTGTGAACAGGTAAACATTTCATGTTTGGTGTCTGAGAAATTGTAATCTGAAGCACTTTTTAATGGTAAAGTCGGATTTACAACTTTAAACATGCCACTTTTAAGAAAGTTGGCATTTCCCTGCTCTATTTGGTGCCTGCAGTCTGTTCCTGGGTCACATAACTGGGTGTAGTTGGCAGTTGGACTGTGTTTATTCCTCTCAGACAGCCACACAGTAGAGGGATTAGGTATGCCTGCCTGACTGGGTCATCACTGCCAGGAAAGGGGGGGGGCCTTGGGAAAGCTGAAGCCGCACATGCAACTGAATGGTATGTGCCCTGCCTTCACACAAGGGACTTGTCACCACTACATTGTTCACGCAGCCAGATTGGAAAAAGGGCAGGAGAAGCAGGAAACTTCAAGCACTTCAAAAGGAATTCTATAGAAACTACTCCTGCTTCAAAGAAGGCACTAGGTATAAAATTGAACCCTCACATCTATTCTTCAGTTCATTTTCTGGACCTGCAGAAGGACTGTCAGAGGGCTTCCTGCTGCTGTGGTCTGCTGTGTACTTCAGAGGACTATTTTGCTGCACCTAGAAGGGCCGTTCTGCTGCCTGAAACCTACCTTGAACCCTTGGAGGCCTAACCTGCTGCTTGAGCTTTGCTTCATCTCTTGAACCCAGGACTTCCAGAGTGACTCCAAAGGGTAGTTGGCTGGCCTTCTGATAAGAACCTCAGGGACAGAAAATGATCCAACCATCTGAAACCCGCACCCGGACCCAGCCTGAGTCCTAACCCCCAAGTGTTGCCCCTCCAGTCCTGGACCCTTGGTGTTGGTGATAAAGATGCACAGATAATCAAAATGCAGAACGTGTGACTTAGAATTTTTTGGGCTAAAAACTGCACTGAGAAGTGAGAGGAGACCAGGGCCAACCTGCTTGTCTATCCACCCAAGATGCATCGCCGCTGGGGCTGACTTCGCAGCTACTCCTACTAAGTTCTTCTGCGCAGCAGCAAATCCTGTTCGGAGGTCTATCGCCAAAGGGGTATCCAGCCTTGTGGACCTCTTGTCGGCTACAGCCTTCAGCCTAATCCCGCAGGAGATTTTCAAATTCCAAAAAAGAGACTAAGTCCAAATGTAAAATCTTCGCTGCAACTTCGTCCAGCTGCTCCCGGATGATGACTACTCCTCTACGGATATCCCCTGCAGCCTTGCCCCGCAGGGCTTTACCTTCTCAGACAACTTTTTCTTCACATTTCTTCTAAGTCTGAAGGTAAGCACCGATCGGGCCCAAACCACTTTTGTATCTGACTTGCGCACTTTCGCAGACGGCCATATTTTTCTACTTCGACATGGTTTCGCACAACAAGATGTCTGTGGTTGGTGCTTTGATCTTTTAGGGGCTAGTTTTACCTTAACCTTCAAACATTCATAACCCGGGACCTACGGATTAAATTTTGGGATTTTTTTAGGAATAGGCAGTGGCCTATGGGACAACTGCATCAAAGTAAAACATGTTTGTAAAACATTTCATTTTTTTTTATATATATTTTATTTTTTAATAGTGGCACATTTCATATTCAAATAAGTGTTCTGAGAGATTCCGTGGAAAACTAAACAAAGGAGTAAAAATGTATACATTTTGTGCTATCATTCTTCTTGTGTATACAATACATTTATTTTTCCAGTACAGTATTACTCTTTTTGATAGGTGATTATTACATTGGTGGATACAAGAAACAAACAATAAAGGAAGCAGAAAAAAGATAGAGAAATCACCCCTGCATGCAGATAAATTGGAGCCCATATAATTTTACCCAGCTTTTTGGCCTTTCGACCTTTTCTTTCATAAATTCCTTTCTCCAGGTTGAAAGTGGAGAGAAGCTATTCAAGCCATTGTAAAAAAGATGGAGTCATCGGGTCTAGCCAGGCTGTAGCAATACAGATCTTAACCACTGCCATTGCCAAAAAAATAAAGTATGGTTGTGCACCATCAGATCCTGTGCTACGGACCCCCAGTAACATCACTTCCAGAGTTAAGACCACATTAACCTTCAGGGTTAGCTCTAAAAACTGTTCTATACTTTTTCTAAGAGCGTCCAGCTGCGGACAAGTTGAAAACATGTGTACCACATCTGCCCGAGCAGTTTTACATCGTGGACAACTAACGCCTACAGACCCGCCCCATTTTGCTATTTTATCAGGTGTATAATACAAGTCTAAAATCGTTTTGAAGTGCTGCGCCTGTAACTTTGATGAACAGAGTATACTATGTCCTTTATCTAACAAATCAGGAAAACCGGATCCTTTTATCCCGAGCCTTTGATCCCATTTTTCCGCCTGTCTTTCTAGATCGTCTGGCTGCATGGCAATCAACTCCCTGTAAATTCTTCTAATAGTACATCCAGCTTCATTCCTCAGATTATCAATCGTGGTGTTCCTGGCTAGCCCATTTGGACCCCATGTTTTCTTCCCCAGATAACTACAAACCTGCAGGTATTTTTTAAAATCCCTCCTCTCTACCCCATATCTATCCTGTAACTCTGAGAATGGCCTGAGTCCAGCTACATTGACTAAGTCCCCCACTATACCGACCCCAAAATCTTTCCATCGTTTCATTATATAGTCATGAAAAGCTGTTGCTAATGCTGAGTATTATACAAGGGGGCATAGTAGTTTATTCTACCTATCCCTGTCTTCCTTTTTAACGTCTTCCACACCTGACCTGCTGCCAATAGCGTCTTGAATTTTACCTTCTTATAGTAACTAGGTTCAGTGAACTTTAAAAACAGATTTTTAGCGTCCTTCCCCACCAATAATTAATAAATATCTGGCACCCTCCCCTGGTTCCAAGGCTCGAAGGGGTTTCCCCCCACTAACATGCACATGTATTGTGTAATGCTGATGCTAAGTAATATAGTCTAAAGTCTGGGACTGATAATCCTGCTTACTCCTGAGGAAGGGACATAAACTTCATGGCCCATCTTGTCTTGTCATATACCCATATAAATCTATTTACCAAGCCATCCAACTTTTTAAACCATACTGTCTCAAATATCAACAGTATTGATCTAAAAAGAAATAAAAGTTTAGGTAAAAAAATAATTTTCACCACATTGCAGCGACCTATCAATGATAGATGAAGATTATTCAACCGGGCAAAATCATGTGAACCTTTATAGATGACCGGGGCAAGATTCAGCTCGACAATTTCCCCAGTATTGGATGAGATATTCACTCCTAAATGCATTGCCGATTGCACAACCCGAGGGTCGTTCAGCCTAAGATATTCATTAATTACGATTTGGGTTTTATGCTGATTAAGAGAGTATCCTGATATTTTCCCAAAAGCCTGTGTTTCTTTCGTGATTTCGGCCAGAGCTGATTCTGGTATTGATGTCATAACCGCTAAGTCGTCTGCATAGCCCGAGATCGTGGTATCCATCCCACAGCTACTTATAGGCTTTATCCTGGGATTAGCATCGATTCTGCGAATCAAGGAGTCAATATAGCATGCAAATAATAGCGGAGAGCATGGGCAGCCCTGCCTAGTCCCCGTTTTTACCTTGAATTCCTCTGTTTGTCCGCCAGCCAATACCAGTCTGGCTATGGGAGCGGCATATAATACACGTAAAGCTTTTATAAAACCCATACCTACCCCCAGTTGTTCGAGGACCACCCACAGAAAGTCCCAGGAGACTCTATCAAATGCTTTCTCTGCATCCAAAAGAATAAGTGCCATAGGGTCTCCTGAGACTGATGCTGAGTCGAAGAGTGTGATGACTCTTCTAACATGATTTGTAGTGCCCCTCCCAGGTATGAATCCATGTTGTCTAGGTGAGATAACTCGACCGAGGACATGGCTCAAGCGATTTGACAGGACCTTTGAGTATATTTTAGTATCTGTGTTCATCAGTATGATCGGCCGATAAGAACCTGGATCCGTGGCTGGCTTCCCCTTCTTCAAAAATACCACTATACTGGCTTGGGCCCAGGATTCAGGGGGAGGGTCCCCCGCTTGTACCCCACAGAGCGTGTTTGAGAGATCTTCCCTGAGAACGGACTAGAACATTTTATAAAACTCGAGTGGAATTTGGTCTGGGCCTGCAGCCTTCCCAGCTGCAAGCTCACCGAGTGCTTTAAATATTTCATCACACGAAAAAGCGGAGCCAGAGATTCTTGATCTTCCGAGGAGAATTCCTCAAGACTACTAGCATCTAGATATTCCTTAATTACATCTTCGACAATATCCTCCCTAATTTTCTCAGAATCATATAGTTTCACATAGAACCTACGGAATTCCTCTCGGATTCCCTGAGCTGTCGTCACTAAGTTCCCATGCTCATTCTTTATTGATATTATCTCATTCTGTACGTTCTTCTGTCTAGTTTGGATTGCTAATATGCGCCCAGATCGCTCGCTACACTCACAGCATTCCTCCTTTTGTGTCAAATATTTCTCAGTGACCTTAGCTATCACCACATCCCCAATAGCTGCTTTAGTTAAGGCAAGTTTATTCAGTATACCCTCTATGCTGTCTCCAGACTCTATTACCCTAACTAAATACTCTTCCCCTGCCCTTAATCCCTGGTAACATTCATTTAACTGTTGACGTTCATTTCTAGAGCGCCTTAGGCTAAAGCTTAGTGTCTCTCCACGGATACTTGCCTTGAAAGCATCCCACACACTACCTGTGCGAGCACTTCCACCATTATATCCCAGGAATTCTTCTATCCATTTTTTCATATGGATGATGTACCCTTCGTCCACTAACAGTCCCCTTTCAAAAGTCCAATTCTTTTGTGCCCTCTCGCCCCTGATCTGTAATATCTCCAACACTAGTGCACTGTGATCTGACATTATTCAGGGAAATTTTTCAATGCGGCATTTTGAGATTAGGCCCTGAGAAACAAGAAAATAATCCAGTCAGGCCAATGTACAGTGAGGGGCCGAAAACTAAGTACTTCCTGAGTCAGATTCTGCCGTTTTTAACTCTCTCCATGTATCTACTCATCCATTCCCTTCAGCTAAGTGGGACAGAGCCCTATAAACCCTACGCTTTCGGCCTTTATACAGTCCCGGGCTGCCACCCCAGCACAACCCAATGCCGTTGATGTTCAAATCACCACACATTATAATGGGAGTCAGCCATCCTGCTAATTCTAAATTCAAAAAGTCAAAAACCTCGGGGTCATCCCCTGTTGGTCCATATATTGAACATAGAGTAAATGAAAAAGTAGATGTATGTAACTCTGCTATGACCCACCGCCCATATTTATAACCAGTTGTTTCTTGCAGACAATCCCTTTTCCCCGGGTTAAGATAGCAACCCCACTAGTTCTAGTGCCCTGTGAAGTGTACGCTATAAGGTAATACCCTAATTGTTCTAAAACTTTTTTTTCCGTTCCCATAATGTGTGTCTCCTGGAGACATACAATATCAGACCGCAGCATTTTCAAATCTTCCTACACCCTGCATCATTTTCTATGGTCGTTTAACCCACAAATATTAACCGAAGTTATTCTTAAGTTTGCTATAATAATATTTTTATTCTTTCTATGTCTTGAAGAAACTACCTTCTTCCATTGGCTACAGCCTTCTTATTCTTCTTTACCCAGAATCTGATTTGAGATTTTATCTGAAATCTCTCGAGTGTTTGTTGTGCCCCATTTCCTCCCCTTTCTTAGATTGTTATGTCTCTGTTGGTTTTCGTAATCATTCACTTTCCATTGGATGTCTGTTATCTGTGCAGCCTGGGCCAGGCGCGTAGCTAGGGGGGGGCGGTGGGGGCGGACCGCCCCAGGCGGCACTATATTTAGGGCGGCTGCGGCGGCCTTTATAATTTATTTAGGGACACTGCACAAGTGCACAGTGTCACTAAATAAATTATAAAGTCCGCCGCAACGGCGCGCGCTGGCCCAGTTTTGAGTGCAAGGCAAGCAGCGCGCTGCGCACTGCACGCACTGACCTACTTGGTTGTAGTGTGCGCCAGTGCGTCAGCACCTGCTGCTGCAATTGATGATTGATGCATTGACCGTTAATCTGCCCGCGCGGCGCCGCCCGCGTATACTGGTCCCATCCCATTCCCAGCCTGCTCCAGGGCCGTCAATCTTGGAGAGCGCGCGCCAGCGCTACCAATGACGGCCCTGGGCTACATTTTTGCCCGGCCCTCGCGTCTCGCGATGAGAACGTAGCGGTGACGCGTCACGCGCTTCACCACTACGCACTCTCGTGAGGACCTTGTGGCCTGGGGTAGTCTGCTCTGCTGCGTCCGTACTCCGTGGATAATTCGTTTTAGTGCAGTACTAGTAGGTAAGAGAATGTGTTTCTTTTCTTTTGAAAAATATGCGCAGGCCCAGCAGGACACGTACTTTGTGTGCGCTTCATTTAAAATGTATCATTATGGCCGATGCAGGACAACAATAAGACAATAAAAGATGCCCCAATAACGCTGGTGATTAATGATCCGCTGGCGAGCAATTATTTGTCTGTTAGTAGATTTTATATGCAGATGAACTGTATTTTGTGTGGAAGCTCAGTGGGTTGCTGCCTTTGCCACAGAGATACTTGTGTTACTCGTTTGATTTAAGCCCTTGATTCTGAGGCCTGCCGGAGCGTAGGTCCACTCCTCTTTCTTGATGAACCTGGGCTTCCCAAAACTGTGAGTCAATCAGCAAGGGTTTCAGTTTGGAGGCAGTGCATGTGATAGGCGTCATCACGGATGCCGGGTCACATGCTGTAAAGAGATACAGCGCGTATGTTTCACTTTTGTGGAAACATGCACGCTGTAGAGATGTTGTGTGGAGTACTGCCTGTGAGATTTTCCCACTAATGTCAGCACAGAGCAGCATGGCGGGCCAGGTTGGCACCAGTTATGTGCCGTTTGGTAGCAGCAAGTGTAAGTCCTTTTGCTGTTGCGTTTCGCTCCGTTTTTGTTGTGCGCCGTGTTGCCAGTAAATGAGTAAAACATATTACTTCCTTGATCATGCCGCCGCCCGTGCGAGATCATGGTGCCTGCAGTAGCTACCTCATGAGAATGCTGCGTGAATTCGACCTTACCGGACCTCGGACCCTGCGGGAGCAGTCATGGTGACTCAGCTCTGTCCCATAATGGTCCTCGCTCTGTGATGCAAATTAGTGTCAATATATGTACCTCCTTTGACAAACTTCTTAAATCTCAATTTCTAGTCCGCCCGACCCCCAAAAGTTATTTGCGCCCTGTGTCGTGTTTAATTATTACAGGAGGAGGCCGGTGTTTGGCCTGTCACCTCCAGACCTCGACACTTCCTGCCTGCTTAGCCCCTGTCCTGGAGGATCGCTGAAGGTTGTGTCTCGTCACAGCGTGAGTCTTTGAGCAGGTGCTGTGTCTTTAAAAGACACAAGCACTGTTCTCAAGACAGCGGTGCCACATAGCAGCTTTTCTCACGGTCATACCTGAAATATATCCCGATTGCCAGCAGCAAGAAGGGTGAGAAACTCCAAGAAACTACAGAGGCCCATGGCCAACAGTCTTTATATCTCCAGCTGCAGCACTGTGACTCAGAGTCTTGGTAAGTGTGAAAAATGAAAGCTGCTGACATTATAAATGTTCCTGCTATGGTCGGAGTTGTAGTTTTAATATCATGGTTAGATATTTATTTTACGGTATGATCAGGTTACAAGGGCACCGGGTTCGTGCCCAAAGAGCTGCATACAAACATGAATGGTATAGATTTGTTTTGTGATATAGTTAGAACTTCCTCAGTCTTTCATCATTCTAATGTTGCTAAAATGAGTATGTTTGGGCAGAGATACATTTTTATCAGTAAAGCTGACCCCCATGGAATACTCTTTTAAATCCTAAGGTTGTGTTTCCCCAGACCAAACCCTCTCAAAATATACTGCCCACCAGTATGGATGACATGTGATTCCTACACCTTGTAATCCTCATTGGCTTATGTGACATTCCCTGTAGACTGATTTACATACTTGTATGATTCATTGTCTCTGTATAATGTGTTCGTGGTGTAAAGTGCTGACACACTACACTGATATGAGTAGCGCTAAACAACAAATGCATATGAGAGAGGGGCTACGGAGCGATGAGGGCCACTGGTGGAGGGTGGCAGTGAGGGAATCTGAGGAGGAGGTAGTTGGAGGGGCTGTGGAGCGATGAGGGGCACTGGTGGAGGGTGACTGCAGGGTTCGAGTCGGGGTACCAGGCGGGTGGATGGCGTCCCCTCACTTATTTTAACGGGAGCTCGATTACTGGAGCAAATGGAGCCACACATTTACTCTTTGGCCTCTCTGGGGCGAGATCGGAGCTCATTCAGAACACTGCTCACGCGCTGGCTTCTCTGATGCAATGGCATCTAAGGGGTGAGCGAGGGGAGGCAATGAGTCTGATGGTGCAAGCCACCTTTCGTGACATCACTTGCTGTTGTGACGTCAGTGTCCCCCCACTTCTTTTTTTAGGACTTGTACCCTGGGTGACAGTGAGGGAATCCGAGGAAGAGGTCATGGTGTGGAGGGGGAGCTAGGGTGAGATGAGGAGCACTGGTGGAGGGTGGTAGTGAGGGAGTCTGAGGAGGAGGTCATGAGGGGGAGAGGCTACAGAGAGATAAGGGGCACTGGTGGATGGTGGCAGTGAGGGAGGTCATGAGGGGGAGGGGCTATGGGGAGATGAGGGGCACTTGTGGCGTGAGGCAATCTGAGGAGGAGGTCACTAGGGGGGCCATGGAGGGATGAGGGGCACTGTTGGAAGGTGGTAGTAAAGGTATTTACGGAGAAAGAGGTTATTAGTGTGGCGCCAAAAATTCGCATCAGCGCTAAAGCCGGCCCTGTCATGGCCTTTCTGTTTTTGTTTATTTAATTAGCAGTCGGGTCATAAGGGCTACTGTGGACCATACTTTAAAGTGCATGCTCATTATATTTACTGCTATATTCAATGTTTTAAGTTTGAAGGTGATTTTGCTAATGTTTTTACCGGGAAAAAGCAAAGTGGAGTCCGATGGTGCCTGATATGGGGCTGGGGCCCAAGGTCAGCTGTGAGATAAGGTGCACTGGAGAGAGGAGTAGTGGATAATCAAGCCTGTAAGGGAGAGCGTTGCCGAGTCCGGGGTCAGGCGGAGGTAGTAATGAAGAGAGATTCTCCCTGAAGACACGCACAGAGGGAGCCTGTAAGGGAGTGCGTTGCAGAGTCAGGGGTCAGGTGGAGGTAGTAATGAAGAGGGATTCTCCCTGAAGGCTTGCACAGAAGGAGCCTTTAAGGGAGTGTGTTGCAGAGTCCGAGGTCAGGTGGAGGTAGTAATGAAGAGGGATTCTCCCTGAAGGCTCACACTGAGGGAGCGTGTAAGGGAGTGCGTTGCAGAGTCCGGGGTCAGGTGGAGGTAATAATGAAGAGGCATTCTCCCTGAAGGGACGCACGGAGGGAGTCTGTAAGGGAGTGCAGGGCAGAGTGCGGGGTCAGGTGGAGGTAGTAATGAAGAGGGATCCTCCATGAAGGCTCGAACAGATGGAGCCTGAGTAGTATTACTTGCCTGATACTCCCACCTCAGAAACCTCCTCTTCCCATCAAAGGAACATTACATGGAAAGTGATAATATTTAGAAAGAGATTTGGAAAAGAGTGAGTTTTACTGGTCCTTATAAGACTAAGAAGAGATGTATGGTCATTTAATGTCAGCTGTAGATGAAGGTTACATGAACAGTGTCATGTATGTGCATGTTTGCATTGTGTTGAGGGGATTACCAGGTAATTGTTCACGCAGCTCTCTGATGGATGTCACATGCGGTTTTTCTGAGTCCCCAGATGGATCATGCAGTCTGTGTGTTCTCTTTTGTACTGCCAGTCACCGCTGTATTCAACTGTGTAGCCTTGGACCGTGTCATGTATGTGCATGTAAGCTGCATGATCAAGGTAACTATTCGCGGCGATACTACGTGTCTCACGGACCTCTTTGAAGTGCATGCCCTCCCCCCCCTCCCCCCGGGGGGGGGGGGCGGCAATCTGAGGGATAGCCCCGGGCGCCACATGCTCTAGCTACGCCACTGGCCTGGGCCTCAGTTTGATCTTGTCTTTTTGCTGCCTCATTCTCTAGTCCGGCGGTACGTTCTTCCACCGCTGTAATCCTTTCACCCATAGCCGTTATTTTTTTGCTATTTCGCCGTGTCTCTTCCTGGTGCTGTTTAATCGATTTGTAGATCAATCTCAGGGTCGGCTCCTCAGTGTCCTGGCTGTATGTCTTTTTCCGCCAGCCAAATAGGGCTCCTCATATTCCTTTTGCGTGGCACAATAATCCCACTTTAGGACAAGGCTTCCTTGCTTCTTCAGGCCTTCCCTGCTTGTCCCTGGGATGCCCGCTCCTTACTTCGCCTGGAGTTTCTTTTCCTTCGAACTACCGTATCAGGTCCATCTGTCTGACTGCCAGGTTCAGAGCTAGAGAATATAGAGACACTCTCAACATCAGAAACAGCCATACTTGCTGCGCTTGTGTCTGACCCGTCAGTCAAAGAAAAGAACTTGTCTCCTGGATCCAGGGACTCTTCATAGGACAAGTGGCTTGCGACCCGTTTTATCAAAGTCTTTGTCTCCAGCCCGATCTCACTTGCAGGTAGAATATCGATAGTCTTGGATGGGACCACATTCCCCTTTACAGTCTGGGGAAATTCCTCCCATGAAATAGTGCCCAGTTCTTGTCCGCCCCCTGTGCCTTCGACTGCCCCTGTCAAGGAAATGTCATTTTCTATATTATGATCCAGTTGTTGTGATTCTCATCCGTCCCTCTTATTAATTACACCGCTGTTAGGGGCCATTTCCTTGCATTGGTTTGTGGAGTGATGTTCTGCCTCTCCATCCCCTCCTACTTCAGTGATGATGGTCTTATGTCCATCAGGGGACGCCGCCGCCATGGGGAAGAACTCAGATATTGACTGCTGGAGAGGTGATCCATTTTTGCCCCTCTTTCTTTCCCAGCATTGCTCTTGTTTGAGTTGGCCTCTATACCCTTGCTACCTTTAAGAGCAGTTTTTGGCCCCCTAGGGACAATGGGCTTTGGGCCCTTGGAACGCGAGGGGGGGCATGCCGGTGTGGTTATCACAGTGCCAGCCACTGAAGTTGGCTGTCCAGCTTCTCCATTACGGTCCCGGGCAGAGCGAGCAGACGGCACCCGTGCCGTACTGCGAGCACAGCCAGAAGCTCAGCAGCGGCTCGAGTAGAGACAGAGATCCGCTTTATGGATGCCCTCAGCGCCGCCGAAACCGTTCATGAGCCGGCTGCCACACAGACCGCGTATTCACTTCCACGGTCCAGGTACGCAGAATGAGCCGTGCGCGCCTTCCCCAAAGCGGGCCGGTTGTTTTGAGTGCTCCACACCGCCTCAATCAACAGCATAGAGCAGCGGTCTCTCACAGGTACGCCATCTTGTCTCGTTGGCCTCTCATTTTTCTTTTTTAACACATCCCGTTTTCCAATGTGGAAAACAGGCTGCATTTAAAAAAAAAATGCTTTATTGAAAAGTAATCATAGACATGATGGTCTTGTGACCCCAGCAGGCACCCATGGCTGTGATGCTAGGCAATCATAGTGGGTCCCAATTTGTGACCAATCTCATTAATATATATAAGATAGGTCAAATTGTGACCCATTATGATTCTGTACTTTGAGATCGGACTTATTAATACATAGGGGCAGATTTACAAGAAAGTGACGCATCTGTAAAGATGCGTCACTTTCCCTGCGCCACCATTAGAAACCCTTGCGCCACTATGGATGCGCCGTATTTACAATACGGCGCACCATGGCGCAAGGATTGACAGAAGCGTCAGAGATTCTGACGCATCTGTTGACGCAAAAGTCACGCATTGCTGGAGTCGTGTCGCAAGCACGACGCAACTCCAGCAATGCAGGAGGAGGCCTATCCTCATTGTGCTGCATTACTCCTTACGCATGCTTCAAGCAGTCGTAAGAATTTGACGCAGTGGCGTCCTAGAAGTGGCGCAGTGAAATCTTGTAGATTTCACTGCGTCACTTCTACGAGGCTTTTTTGCGTTGGAACACCCACACTGCATACATTATACCTGATGCAGGTATAATGTGACGCAGGGCTTTAAAACGTGACGCATCTCCCTAGATGCGTCATGTTGTAAATGGGCCGCATTTTACGCTGTTGCTGCGTCACAAAAAGTGACGCAACAGCGGCGCAAAAATGATGCAAGGGGCTTGTAAATCTGCCTCATAGTTTGGTTAGCAAAATACAGATTAAATTGGTAACGTTCTGTGTGCAAATTGCAACCTCTTTTACTGAATGCATTTTAGTACATGACGCCCGCATTCCCATGTCTTGTAACAGTCTCAGAGAGACAGGAAAATTATCCTTAATGTTACTGGGAGGAAAGCCCTTTCATATAGCGTTTGGGTTAGGTGAGCGCATGGCTTCCTATTTTTCTACCTCTGTTATTTTCCTGTCTCATGAGAGATAGGGTTCACCTCATCATTAATGACTGATACTAACAAGTACAAGAGAAGTAGAGTTAATGTGTATTATATGCGTATATCATTGGTTATAAGGTGCTGAGGCCCGCATTACAAGCAGCCTCGTCATCTCAATCAATGTGCAAATGGGGCTTTGTGCCAAATCGGTTTTACAAGCCGTGCAGATTTACCACAGCCTGATTTTTTTCCCTATAAAGATTTCACCCGGAAACCTGTGGCAAAATTGGCACGGGAAAAAGAAGTTTCTTTGATGGGAAAAACATGAGGCATGATAAATGAGTGCGCAAACTCAGATGTCACTTGTTATACCTCATTCCCACTTCCTCAACTCGGTGTCATGCAGTAATATCCACGGGTTGCAATACCCCGCCCTGCGGTGTCAGTGCTGCCGGGCAGTGCAGCCGCGCTCGAAGACCGGTCAGCTCCAAGCGAGGCCCGCAAACAACTTACAAGGAGAACATTACCACGTGTCAGGGCTGAGAATGTGTGGCTCAGGCATTTTTCGGTCTCAGATACATTCAGGGTGAGAAGAAAGTATCCAATAAGCCTCGTGGACAATCGATATTTTAAAGAGTATCGAAAATAAAATCATATAAACGGTATCAGAAAGGGTTTTGCTAGATGAGCATGGTCCAGGATTTCAAGCCCATTGAGACACCAGTGGGAGAAATCCTGCTCTGCCGCTAATCGTGATTTAGTAGAACTTACCTGGGCTTTTGAAACACTTCAAACCTCGGGAGCTCCCCTACCCACCACCATCAATCAGAGCAACATTCAAAGACAAGCGCCGCATGGAAGGGTTCACGGGGAAGTCGACAACACATCGAACTAGCCCAGTTGTGCCGGAGCAGGCAATTCTGCGAGTAAAAGACACACACAACAATACAAGATTTACGCTGTAAGAAACACTTAATAATACATTTAAAACGGTGACTTGGGAGTGGCATAGCTGATGAGGAGGTATGACCTATAGAAAAGATGAATAAAGGAAGATGTCCCTGGCATGTAAATTCATAGGTTGGCCTTGATGGTTACAAAGCTAATTGAGGGCATGTTAATTACCTAAAAGTTCTTTCATAAATTAGTAAGTAATGTTAAAAGAAGACTTTGATCTCTTACATTTAAATGGGTCGCTCAAATAGATAACTACTTTACATCTTAATCAACGTCTTCAAGGTCATAAAAATAAACGACAAGATGAAAAAAATAAACACAGCGCCTTGAGACGCTCACGCATGAGAAGTCGCGCAATACAAACCCCTGATTGATTGGTGTTAATTAAAACTGAAATAAACAAACATTAAACAGACATCATAAAAATACATTTTGCGAAGGGCAACCAGAAATACTAATTCATCAAAGTGAGCAAACAGTCAACACCTGTGAGAATCTTCATTTCCAAGAGCAGGGAATGTACAATCCTTTCCTGGACAGTTAAGTTAACTCACTGGATCACTACTTGCAGCCCTCAGCCAACTAGAGACACTTCTTGGTTTCAAAGCACACTGTTTTCTCTCAAGTTTATTTTGTACAGCTTCATTATTGCTGCGTCCATTCAAAAACAGCGCTATGTCCCACTCCAATAAACCAGTATCAATGATGTCACCTCTTCTTCTCTTTCTGATCTCACATTCCACTTTGAGCCTCGTGGTTGTATATTTCACAAGTTATCTACTCCAGCACAACTGCAGGTTTCAGAAGAGCAAATTCTCATGTCCCAGTGTATTAAGGTTCTCATAGATATTCATGTCGTAAAGACTTTTTCACATATCACTTTAATGCGTAATTCTTCAGTATCTGGTCATATAGGTCTGTGTTATTAGAAACTTATTAAGGCCAAGATATGTATCTGGTGGTGATTCATGTTGGCTTTTTAGACTTGGGCCACAACTCACCTTTGTGGATTCTAGCCTTGGATTCCTAGAAGCTAGTGAATGCACACGTGGGATGATACTCACTAGCTGTACACTCTGTTATTTAAAGATGTCTTCCAGTGGCTGGTTTGGTGGTCTGCAACACGTCATCACTGCTGTAATGAGTGCAACATAGGATTCAAGGTTCAAGCGCAGGGACGGGCAATCCCATATCAATGGAACTTGGTCTGGTGGTGCTTCAGTGATTAGTGAACAGTACCTCCAATAATGTCCATCATGCCATCTACCGGAGGGCTTGAAATGTACCAAGCGTCCACAATGCCGTTGATGGAGCGGGTAAAACAAAATTTTGTATACCCCCCCCCATTCTGCATGTTCATACTAATTAGAATAAACA
Source organism: Triturus cristatus (assembly GCF_964204655.1). NCBI lineage: Eukaryota > Metazoa > Chordata > Amphibia > Caudata > Salamandridae > Triturus > Triturus cristatus. The sequence goes on along the minus strand of NC_140585.1, from coordinate 408,510,514 downwards.
ATTAATTATAATAAGTATTAATGTGTTTGTTTGCTATCTAATCAACCCTACTAATGTATGAATTACACGCGGGATTTGCATTTGCATGGCTAAAATAATTTGTAAACTAATATACGTATGCATACTAGCACTAGAAAAACAGAATATTACATGGTATATGTTGCTTTTGTGATGTCATTGTAAGTTGCACCAGATGCCATCAGTGGGTGAGTATAAACGCTTTAAATGTCACCAATATGCTAGATAATTACACACACATACGGGAATTAGTCAGGGTTAAACATTTTATTTGTTATTTCCATGTTTTAATTACTTTTTGTGTTTGTTTTGCTTAAGTTGACCAATTTGGCCTATGATAAAATGGCCGATCCTTGGACACGACGAAACAGCTACCATTCCACGAGGTTTCCGACTAAGTGCGCATGCTCCAGGCTCCTGAACAAGTGGCCTCAAGATGACCCACACAGCCTGTTGCACTGACAAGGTCGTGACTGGACTACCGCCAAGAGCTTTAACAATGGACAATTTTCATAAACCGGATGGATCATGTCTGACAGTGTGACATCATAGACTTTGGGAAACCGAAACAGACGATCTTAACCATCCAATCAGAAGTGCCTAAAAACTGACTTTTGCTACATTTTGTCATTAATTTCATTATAAAAGACGGTAGAATAGTGAGTTACGTCGGTCGATCTTTTCCTGTTTCCTGATGTTATGCTGACGGAGAGGACGGTGACACTGCAGGACAGCTGTTTTCCCGAATCTTTGACAGATTAGATTGCTGGCCATTTTCCTGATGAACTGAGGATTCTTATACTGATGGGCATTGATCGATGCGGACACGTTTATGGTCCATATCAATCTTTGGGACTGTTGCGTGTTGCATGACGAATCGATTGACTTAAGAGGACGACTAATAGCCAGATTAGGTAACTATGATGTTCTGTGGATTGATTACAATTCTTACTAAAGAATTTTGCATTTATTAGATAAAAATATTATTGATTAACAAGCAAATGTGTTGGATTATTTATTGCTGTCTGAATATAAATGAAAAGGATTAGAATCACTTTTCCAAACTCAACTAAATTGATTCATCGGCAAAGTGGAAGGGATATCTAGAGATTCAGAATTAAGATGTGCTGGATTGAGGATATTCAGTGTATATATATGTAAATAGAATTTTATTAGACTAAAAGATATTCTTTTCACGCCAGCGTTTGGAACATCTATCTCTCCAGTAAGAGCAGATCAAATGAGTGTGTGTTGGTGTTATGGGCCCCACCAATGAATGTATAGAGTGAAAGCATTAGTATGATATCTGGTCTGTGACGAAAGGAGGATAGGAAACTCCACGCTGGAGCAGTTTTTCTTGGTAGCAGAGATATGGTTTTTATTGTTTTGGTTTGGTGATTATTGCTTGTAAAAAGCTTATTGATTATCGATTGTGGATAGGTATCGGTTTATGTATTAACACTCTATGTTCAGTTGTGTTGAGTTCTATGTTGTTTGCACGACTTCTGGGATGTAGGAAGTTGGAAGTTTGTAACAGTTCCGTAGTAGGGCAGAGGTAAGCACTGCTCTCGGGAAAGACGGAATTGTTGTTGCCCTATAGGTATATGGGGAAAACGTGTGACAATTGAAGTTGCACAACGCATTGTCTGGGTTCGATTCGGTGACACGTCGCGTGTTGCCATTAGAGATATCTCCTGTATGAAAGAAGTGTATGGTAGCGAAGGTCACCTGTGAAATTTTGGTCTTAGGTACCAGGAGTCCAGATGGCACTCCGATAACGCTTATCACTGGAAAGGTAATAGGTGTTCCCTAAGCTTGATTGAAGGATAAACTAGAGGGAAGTGCTACTTTATTAACGTATGTCATAATTCTGTAGTAGGACAGACCGTTCTCTGTTCTCGGGAAAGACAGAATTCTGTCTGAATGTATTGCATTTTCCGTGTGAAAGTGCGTGAATGAAATAGCATTCGGGTTAATCGTGAAACTCTGGTTTTATTTCTCAGGAGCATTGGGTCTCCAACTAGGTGTCTTAATTCTGGAGAAACGGTTAGCTAATGCTTGTCAGAAGGGTAAGGTAGAGGGATGTGCTACTTTATCAACGGAAGTAACAATTCCGCAGTAGGACAGAGGTAAGCGCTGCTCTCGGGAAAGACGGAATTCTTGTGAAAAAGGTCATTAACTATCCTTGGTTAGCGAAGCGGACAATGGTGGCGTTTTTATGTTGTTACTAACAGATTTGTAAGTTAGAAAAAGCGAAAAGAGCTTACCGAGAAAAGTTTGTAAAGGAGGGGTTAGTAGAAGCCGGAGTAAGAGCAATGGCTGCTGACGTCAGAAAGACCGCGCTGGGATTGGCCAGACAGCTAGAAACGTAAACGCTCCTGATTGGTGCGTTAATGTGAGTCACGCTAGGAGTAGAGAATTACAGAGTGACGTAGATGCTCCGGACTGGTGCGTTAGTGTGAGTCGCGCTACGATTGGCTAAAATAACAGAATAGTCGTAAAAGAGAGACTATCGATACACGAAAAGACAAAATGATGTATTACGATTCACCTGAAAAAGAGAAAAATTCCTGGTTTGGAAAGATCAAGAAGTGGTTTAAAAAGGACAAACCGATTGTGACTAGGGAAGGACAGTTGCTTCCCCCACCGAAAACCCCTGCATCCTTTATGGTTGCAAAATATGGATATCACACTTATATTTGATTAGACAATAAGGTAAAGTATACCAGGAGTGACGGAATTTTAGCATTTCCAGAGCATGGTTCGTTTAATTTAGTGGTTTTGAGAAATTTGAGAGAAGGAATGATGCATCTAGAACCAAGACCTAGAACAACACAGTTTGAAGCACTGACCGAATGGGAAAATGAGATGCATGATAGGGAAAGACAGAGGAGTGGCGGAAGGTATAAATACATGTTTGGCAGATACGGGCATGATACTCATGATGAGAAAATGAGAAGGTGGCGGAGTGTGAGTATGACCGATGGGTTGTTTCCTGTAAGAATGGTTGAAGGTGTTGGAGGGAAAAAATGTACAGAAAAAAGACATAATTTAGAATCAAAGGGGTATGGAGTGAACGAACTAGAGGATGATGTTCTTGATGATATGTTTTATAAAAATCCACCTCCGTATCAACCAGAATCTGAAATGTTGACACCAAGTGCCCCAATGAGAGAAACTTTGCGAGTTATTTAGACAGAACAAGTACCTCAAGAATTAGGAAAAAGTAAAACGATGGGAGAAATAGAGAGAAAATCAGATGAGAAAGCAAATTGTGAAAATTCAGCAGAGTTAGCAAAAACAACCTTAGAATTAACTGAAAAGATAAGGGAATTAACTAAAAATTTAGAAGCTGTAACTGTTCTAGTGACTATAGGCCCTGTAATGCCTATTTTTGACAAACAGAAGGATAGTGAACATTGTTTAATGGTTCCTTATAACAGTAATAAACAAATTGAAAAATCAAGGCAGAGCACAAATGAGAATCAATGGAGACAGACAATGGGTACGATGGAGCCAAATGCCTCAAATAACCCATTTCTAGGCTCAAAAGTAGCAGAAAGCCCTACTGTGAAGATAGAATCAGTATTTGAAACCCAAAGGGACTTAGAACCAACTAATGTAGAGAAACCAGTAGGCCCATCTTCAGAAGAACTGAGCGAATGGTTGAGAAGTCTGCAAAGAAAAGACAAAGAATCACAATCAATAGATGTAGCCAAACTATGAATGGTATTAGAAGAGTTAATAGTAGGAACTATTCCCACAGATAAGTTAAAAACTTACCAGGATGATGAGTTGCTATTTCTGTGTAAAAGCATAACTTGTAGAGCAAAAAGTCTCCATGAAAGATTAGAAGAAGTAGCAAATGAAATGGGTATAGACATTGAAAAGGTAAAGGCCCTACAGAAACCATATCGAATAGATTTCACTGAAAAGGACATTGAAAATATGAATAACACAGGACGAATGAGTCAGATTAAGGAAATAATTATCCTGCTGAGAAAATGGGGAGATGAGGACAAATGGAGAAGCAGATGGTATCGAAAACGAGATGATGCCTCAGATAAAACGTTTGCAGCTTTCCCTGTTAGAGAAAAGAAGAAGGTAGTAACAGAATGCCCTATGAGAGAAATTCCAGGAGGAGGATATGTACATATCCCATGGACTAGACAAGATATTCTGTCATTCACCAATGATTTCCCTCGACTACGTGAAAAACCCGTCGAGTGGTATAGGCAGGTAGATAGATTTGTAAAGTTGTCCAAAGTATTATGGATTGATCTAAACAGCCTGTTTGGCATAATAGTACCAGCAGATTTATGGACAGAATGCAAACTTATGATAAATTGGCCTACACAAGAATACCCTATGGATACAAAGACAGGAGCTCCAGACCCGAGGTATTGAAGAAATACGAGCAGGTCATTGTCTTTTTAAAAAACAAAGTACCTCCTAAAGAAACAGATTGGGTAAAGATTGACAGAACTCATCAGGAAAGTAAGGAGTCGGTACATGCCTACTATGAGAGGTTGATTTTGGCCTTTAAACAATTTAGTGGTGATGAAAATTTGAGCGAAAAGGACTTGAGTCATTTTGTATATAGATTTGTATATGGTCTACGTCCAGAGATTAGTGAGATGATCAAACAACATTCCGTAGATTGGAAAAACAAGAAAATAGATGAAGTATTGAGACACGCAAAATATTTCAGTGATGAGATTGAGGCCAAACAACGAAAGTTAACAGAAAAAGCAATGTGGGCACAAGTAAAAGTGGCAGAGAGACAGGAAGCCCAGTTAGTGGAACAAGCGAATAATATAGGTCCCAAAAAGTTCATTCCTGGGAAAGGTAAGGGAAAGTTTAACATAGAGGAAGCCAAAAAGAAATTCCCATGTCATAATTGCGGTAGGATAGGGCATTGGAAATCCAAGTGTAAATTTCCCCCTTGTACTAACAATGAAAATACATCATTGAATCCACAGGTGCAGAATGAGGTGAGTGGTCAACCGCAACGACAGCAGCAGGTTGTAATCCAACAGAATCAGGTGCCAAAACCGCCTTTTCCACAGAGCAAAAACTCCCAGAAATATAGTAGTGAAACAGGATTCTACAACGAACAGGTAAATAAGCTGCTGTGCGCTAACGCTGTTTCGCAGTATTGGCTACAACGCGATGCAAGCGATTCGGAAGAAGGTTATTGACGGTGCCGAAGGGAGGGAGAAGAGTGCGTACTTGGTGCAACTCTAGAAGTAGACCAGACAGGCCCCTTTGTGGATGGAAAGATAAATAATGAAAATGTTAATTTCCTGGTAGATACTGGTGCTACTAGATCAACTGTTAGGTCAGCTGATGTTAAAAATCTTCCTCTCTCGGATGAAACGATCCAAGTAGTTGGTGTATCCAACAGACAGATTAAAACTTATTTACAGAACCTGTAAAAGTTAGCATAGGGACATTTTTTGAAATGCACCGCTTTGTTGTGTGCAATACCAGTCCTGTAAATTTGTTAGGAAGGGATTTATTGTGCAAAATGAATTGCACTATATTCTGTACTCCTGATGGTATAGCATTTGAGACCCCTGATGAAGATGTGTTGTATAAGATGACCATAGCAAACAGAGAAACTGAGGTTACTGAAGCCTATGCTGTATTTAACCCTGATGACCTACCAAACGAATTGAAACAAACTGTAAAGGCAGAAGTTTGGGACTTCACGGGAGAAGATGTGGGACTAATGAGAAATGTAGACCCAGTAAAAATAACAGTAAAAGAGGGAATAAATTATCCGAATATTCCTCAATATAAATTGACACCTGAGATAATTGAAGGAGTTACCCCCTATAATTGAGAACATGATAAAACAAGGTACTTTAAGGGAAATAATGAGTAGTCCATATAATTCCCCAATTATGGGACTGAAAAAACCAAATGGAAAGTTCAGGATAGTACAGGATTTGAGAAAAATAAACAAAATTGTTGTGCCATGTTGTCCCATTGTACCGAATCCATCTGTGATTCTATATCAGATTCCCCATGAAGCAGAATGGTATACAGTAGTTGATTTATGCCATGCTTTCTTTTCCATTTCATTGCACCATGACAGCCAGCAGATTTTTGTGTTTCGTTTTGGCGAGCGTATTTTGGCATGGTGTCGAATTCCACAGGGGTATACAGAAAGCCCCTCAATCTTTAATCAGATACTGAAGAAATCTTTAGAAAGACTAGAGATGCCTGAGAATTCAGTATTAGTACAATATATCGACGACCTACTTGTGGCATCGAAGACTCGCGAGGCCTGTGTAACGGACACTATAACATTGTTGAATCATCTGGCTGATGAAGGACTTAAGGTGTCACGATCAAAATTACAATTTTGTAAGAAAGAAGTACATTACTTAGGCCATAACCTCAAAAAAGGTCTGAGGAAAATAAAAATAGACAGAATCAGGATAATAAAAGGAATGAGAGCCCCTATGACACAAAGAGAGGTAAGGATGTTTCTTGGAATGGTTGGATATTGTTGTCAATGGATAAGTAATTTTTCCCTTATCGCAAAACCATTGGTACGTTTGACAAAAAGTGATGTGAGAGATCCCATTGATTTGAGCAAAGAAGAATTGGCAGCTTTCAAACAATTGAGAGATAGTTTGTGTGAAGCACCAGCATTGGGAATGCCAGACTATGAGAAGGAGTTTGAGTTGTATTGCAGTGAGAGGAATGGATGTGCACTTTCTGTATTAATTCAGAAACATGGAAAACAAAGAAGGCCAATTGCATACTTTTCATCAATATTGGACCCAGTAGTTGTAGCTTTACCTGGGTGTTTGAAAGCAGTAGCTGCTACCTGTCGAAGCCTGGAACAAAGTGAAGGGATTGTGATGGGATATCCTGTGAAAGTGTTTGTACCTCATGATGTGGCAATCCTTTTAACACGGAGTCACACTCAATACATGACACATAGTCGGCTGACTAAATATGAGAAAGTCATATTAGGTGCAACGAATGTGAGCCTTGAGAAGTGCTTGAATGTGAATACTTCAACATTATTGCCTGATGCCGAGAAAGTGGAAGTAAGAGATGAAGCAGATCATGATTGTCTGGATGTACTAGATTTCTGTACCAAGCCACGTCCAGATATAAAAGATGTTCCATTGTCAGAAAGTGATTTTGTGATGTTTGTAGATGGTTCTTGCTTTAGAACAGATGATGGAATGTTGAGTGCAGCATATGCAGTATGCACGGTTGCAGCAGTAATGGAAGCATCCTATCTGAAAGGAGTAAAATCAGCCCAAGTAGCCGAACTTGTTGCTTTGACTAGAGCATGTAAGATTGGGAAAGGTGTGAGAGTGACTGTGATCACTGACAGCCAGTATGGTTTTGGTATGGTGCACAACTTTGGCCAAATATGGCTACAGAGAGGATTTCTGCCATCAAGTGGAACGCCCATTAAGAATGCTGAAGTGGTTGGAAAATTGCTTGAGGCAATACAGCTGCCTAATCAACTGGTTGTGGTGAAGTGTGCTGCACATAATCAGTCTGGCGATTACATCGCTGTAGGCAATAAATATGCTAACGATATGGCTCAATACTGTGCACGAAATCAGAATTCAATCAATAGGGGAAAGGAAAAGGAAGTGACTTCTTGCTCCTTACTGTTTACTAACATTGTGGGTACCTGGGAGGAAGTGAGACAAGTGCAGGAAGAAGCAGGAGATGAAACAGTGGGTAAAAGCAGGATGTGCACCAAGAGAGAAGGATCATGTATGGGTCTATGGGGATGGAAGACCAGTTATGCCTGATAGCCTGATGTTTGCCATGGCACGGATGTATCATGGACAGGGATACATAGGGAGAGATGCTATGATAAGCTCGTTTAAACAGACCTGGTACAATGCAAAATTTAGACTTGTAGCAGAAAGTCTATGTCAGAGATGTCATATAATGTCAGCAATATAACCCAGGAAGAAAGACAGTGGTGAGTCTAGGAACAATAGGTCGAGAAGGAGGACCTTTTACCAGAATGCAAGTAGACTTTATTGAAATGCCTCCTTGTAACAGGTTGAGGTATGTTCTAGTTATGGTCTGTTTGTTTTCAAGATGGGTAAAAGCTTACCCAACGAGAAGAAATGATGGAATCACAGTGGCAAAATTGCTTTTGAGGGAATTTATTCCCAGATTCGGGTTCCCAGTAACAATTGAATCAGATTGAGGAGGACATTTTCAGAATGAGATCATAAAACTGATTTGTGAAGCATTAGGTGTACAGAAAAAACTACATTGTGCTTATCGCCCAGAAGCTTCTGGTGTGGTGGAACAAATGAATGGTACTATCAAAAACAGGATAGGGAAAATGTGTTTAGCCACGGGTATGAAATGGCCTGATGTCGTGCCTCTGGTACTCATGACGATTAGATCAATTCCAGACAGAACCACAGGGCTGAGCCCCAATGAAATTATCATGGGAAGAGCCATGCGCCACGTGTTCATACCAGTCAACAAGCTGTTGCCTATAACTGATGACATGGTGTTGGATTACTGTAAAAGCCTGGCTGACGCAGTTCATTCTGTGTTTCATCAGGTTAGAGCGGATGCCACCTCCCTTGAAAGGAAGCAAGCTCATACCCTGAGCCCAGGGGACTGGGTAAGAATTAAAGTACACAGAAGAAGAAACTGTTTGGTTCCAAGGTGGGGAAAACCGCAACAAGTTATTTTGACTACAACTACAGCTGTAAAGTGTGCTGGAATCAAAAACTGGATTCATGCAAGTCACACGTTGAGAATCGCAAATCCAGTGGATAGCACAGAAAAGGAATATTTTGATGAGACAGAATCAAGTACTGAATCAGACGAAGAAGAGACAAGAACAAAAGAAAACCCTGAAAGGGGGAATTGGAGATAGATCAAACAATTGTCCCGAGAAGAGTTTCCTTGAAAAGAAGATTGCAAATTTCTGATAGCAGCTCAGACTCAGAGACTGAACAAGCAACTTTACATTCAAGAAAAGAAAAAGACAGTGAAAAGACAATTAAAGAAACTATTGATAGAGAAATTCCAGATGAAAAATTGAGAGAAATTCCACCTGAAGTAACAAAATTAGATGGACAGGTACCAGATACAGAGAGAGAGGGAAAGATTCTTGCGGAAGACCCCCGAGGATGTGTAGGGAAATCCAACATCCAGTTAGAAGAAGGGACAAATAGCCAGCAGGAAGATTGTGCGCAAGAAACCCGAGGAGGTACAGAAGTAGGGAAAACGAATGAAGCAAAAGAAAGAAAAGAGGTTGGAAAGAAAAAGCAAGTTGAAACAGAGTCTGAAGAAAGTGAAGACGAAATACCAGAAGGTAGAGTCTTAAGAAAGAGAGCTTGGAGGACTGAAAGGAATGATAAAGGAAATAAACTGAAAAGATCAGCAAAAGATGAAGTTTGGCCAAATAAGATAAAGAAGTTGAGATTCCGACTGGCAAGAGTAAAATCACCAAGAGCTGAACAGGTGAATGAAATAACGAGTCAAGAAAAATCAAAAGACGAAGAAACAGTTGTAATTGAGGAAAGCAAAAGAACGAGGAAGCCTAACCAGAAGTATAAGTCGCCAGAATGGACATATGTAGCCCTGCCTGAAATTAAAGAAGAGGCAGATAGCCAAGACAATTCAGAGGTGACTATACCAGAAGTGGTTGAGGAAGACGAAGAATCGGAAATCCTGAGAGTTATCTTATCCGATATTGGAGAAGAGACGGATGTTCAGGAAATCCTATATCTAGACAACGAAGGAAAGGTGAAGAATGATGAAATGCCAAACTGAATGAGACAAGAAAACTGCTGATGGAAAGACAATAAATAAGGAAAAAGATAAAAACTGGTAGAACCAAGTAGGTGCTTAGAGCCTTGGGTTAGATAAACTAGTTGTGAAGTGGAAGAGGCAAAGTCAAAAGTCACTGTTCATTTCATGAAAATGGCAGACACAGATAGTAGAAAAAGTAGATGTATATTTTTGAAACGATGGTGTAAAACGTGTTGTTGTTGTACAGGATTACTAATGCTTCTATGGAGTATATTAGCGTTGATGATTACATTTAAGGTTAGCTTTGACACAATAGGAGAACATAGTGAAAACAAGACTAATATAGAGCAGACTCAAAAGATAGATCACACTAGAATAGATACATTTTATATGCATAAAGACAGGTCAATAACTGATTTTTCTAACAATGTATTTTCGAAATTACTGTATGAATATGTAAAGACAATGGACGTGAAGGACTGCTACGTCTGTATGCAGTTACCTGCATCTGTTTCGGAGGGAGTGACTTATCACCACCTTCCTGTAACTTATGGAATAAAATGTAGTGTAATAGCTAGTTTATTTTATCGAACAGGGAAGTTAGAATATTATTTTTCAGATGTAGATAACATATTTTCACAAGTACCGTCAATTAACAAACTAAATAGGGTAAGACCTGCAAAGGTATTAGGTGAATTTTTCTTGGAAACTAAAGAATTAACATTAGAATATATATATAGAAATAATTTGATTTGCAGTTTAAAGAAAGAAGAAAGGACTTTTTTAGATATGGTTGAAGAAAGAAGACTGAAAATGCAAAGGAAGGTCTATGAAGGAAAGACAGAAAAGACAATTTGGGATGTAGATATGGAAAAACACTTGAAGGAAGAAGCTAGTCCAACTATGGCTTTAGATTGGCCTCAGAAAGGAAATTTGTGTATTAGGAGGAATAAGACTGCATATGACAACTACTTTATAGGTAACAGTGAGTGCCATGATACATATCGAATCATGGGTGGATGGGGATTTAAAGGAGGAAATGATTTCGTTTTTCCAGGATTATATTTTATCTGTGGGAACAGGGCATATTATCGTTTGCCAGACCATTGGTATGGCACATGTTACGTAGGCCTGGTTTTCCCAAAGATCTTTCACATGGAAAGAGGAGAAGATGGTGTATATACTTTAGGTAGTTATTTAGCACGTAGAAAGAGAGAATCTCGGTCAGAAATTGTAGGTGACATCTTTGGAGCATTGATACCAGCGGTGGGAATATCTCTGAATGCAAATAAAATTAGAAAAATGTTAACAGTAGTGGATCGCTTGTCAACAAGCACCGCTGGAGGATTTTTATTGGTAAATACTGAAATGGTTTCCATGCGTGCCATGGTAATGCAAAATCGACTTGCCCTTGATATTTTATTGGCAAAAGAAGGTGGAGTCTGTGGAATGTTGAAAGTCCAACATTGTTGTACTAACATACCTGACGAAAGTAAAGATTTGAAAATTTATATTAAAAATATAACTGAATTGCATGATGAAATTATACCACTGGAGGTTGAAGGTGTTGGGGAAAAGATTGTTAAGAAAATAACTTCTATTAAAGATTTCTTAGTACATTTAGGTAGTACCTTGATAGGTAAGATCTTATTTCCATTAACATGTGTGATTTTCTTGGTATTAATATTAAGATTAGGATGTCTTTGTTATAAAAGGAAGAAAATTCAGAAAAAGTTAAAAAGAGAAAATTTAAGGAGACAGAATAAGAGACAGAAGAGGGAATTTGAAGAAATAGAATTGGAGAGGTTAAAGAAGATATGTATAAAACAGCCAAAATTGAAGAAATTGGGGAGACTGAAATGTAACAATAAAAGCAAGAATTCACTTTTACTCCTTGAAAAAGGGAATACAAAATGTTAATGGTGTGGTGATAAAATCACCAAAGGGGGATTGATGGAGCGGGTGAAAAATTCTTTGTATACCCCCCCATTCTGCATGTTCATACTAATTAGAATCAATTAATTATAATAAGTATTAATGTGTTTGTTTGCTATCTAATCAACCCTACTAATGTATGAATTACACGTGGGATTTGCATTTGCATGGCTAAAATAATTTGGAAACTAATATACGTATGCATACTAACACTAGTAAAATAGAATATTACATGGTATATGTTGCTTTTGTGATGTAATTGTAAGTTGCACCAGATTACATCAGTGGGTGAGTATAAACGCTTTAAATGTCACCAATATGCTAGATAATTACACACACATACGGGAATTAGTGAGGGTTAAAAAATGTATTAGTTATTTCCATGTTTTAATTACTTTTTGTGTTTGTTTTGCTTAAGTTGACCAATTTGGCCTATGATAAAATGGCCGATCCTTGGACACGACGAAACAGCTACCATTCCACGAGTTTTCCGACTAAGTGCGCATGCTCCAGGCTCCTGAACAAGTGGCCTCAAGATGACCCACACAGCCTGTTCCACTGACAAGGTCGTAACTGGACTACCGCCAAGAGCTTTAACAATGGGCAATTTTCATAAACCGGATGGATCATGTCTGACAGTGTTACATCATAGACTTTGGGAAACCAAAACGGACGATCTTAACCATCCAATCAGAAGTGCCTAAAGACTGACTTTCGCTACATTTTGTCATTAATTTCATTATAAAAGACGGTAGAATAGTGAGTTACGTCGGTCGATCTTTTCCTGTTTCCTGACGTTATGCTGACGGAGAGGACGGTGACACTGCAGGACAGCTGTTTTCCTGAATCTTTGACAGATTAGATTGCTGCCCATTTTCCTGATGAACTGAGGACTCTTAAACTGATGGGAATTGATCGATGCGGACACGTTTATGGTCCATATCAATCTTTGGGACTGTAGCGTGTTGCATGACGAATCGATTGACTTAAGAGGACGACTAATAGCCAGATTAGGTAACTATGATGTTCTGTGGATTGATTAAAATTCTTACTAAAGAAATTTGCATTTATTAGATAAAAATATTATTGATTCACAAGCAAATGTGTTGGGTTATTTATTGTCGTCTGAATATAAATGAAAAGGATTAGAATCACTTTTCCAAATTCAACTATATTGATCCATCGTCAAAGTGGAAGGGATATCTAGAGATTCAGAATTAAGATGTGCTGGATTGAGGATATTCAGTGTATGTATATGTAAATAGAATTTTATTAGACTAAAAGATATTCTTTTCACGCCAGCGTTTGCAACATCTATCTCTCCAGTAAGAGCAGATCAAATGAGTGTGTGTTGGTGTTATGGGCCCCACCAATGTATGTATAGAGTGAAAGCGTTAGTATGATATCTGGTCTGTGACGAAGGGAGGATAGGAAACTCCACGCTGGAGCACCGTTGTACCCAAAGGACTGCTGCCATGATTATTGGATGTCTTCTTTGGGGAGAAGGTCCCAAGGGAGTATTGGCATTCTTCCAGGGAATATCAAACACAACAAGATGATGGACAAAGTGCTGAACATTTCAACCACTCACCCACAGTCAAGATATCTGGGTTAAATCCCTCGTTCTTTAGCTCACTTTGCCACCCAAGTTTGGACATAGCCATATGCAAATCAGTCTTGACCCTGTTCCTCATGGGAACAGCCCAGGCTGACCTGCCTGGCCAGGTCCTCCCTGGACCAGAAACAAGCATCCTAGGACAGGTTTTGGGGTATCGCCCCTCCTAGGCCAGACTAGCTTGAATCCAGTGGCACAGTGAGCAAGAGACCCACGTCTGGGTATATCCATGGCCAATTAACCCCTTCAGCGCTCATGACGGAGCCACTCCATCATGAGCCACGGGTGCCGTGTGCTCATGATGGAGTGGTTCCGTCATGCTGCGGCCATTGGCCGCCGCTCCTCCCACGCTGCGCTGATTCCCCGCCTGTGCGGGCGATTAGCGCAGTGGGCGGAGTCATGACGGAACCAATCCGTCATGAGCACAGCTCAACCGTGGCTCATGACGGATGTGAGAAGTTGGCCTGATATGTAGTGCTCACTATTCTAGTGGTCACTGTGTATCATTCCAAACGACCCTTATTGATGATTGGTTGTAAGTCAACCTTATAGACCAGCTATCCTAGTAGCGTGGATACGAGCAGTTTTAGGCTAAACTCTAGAGGGCGTGTTAAGCCAGCTGTTTTACCACCACATTTACCCCTTGAACACCACGTGAAAGGACACCACACAAGTTGTTATGAAAATAAAGGATATTTATTTATAACAAGACTACCCTGGCTCTTTATGAGTCAGGGAGCTAAGCACACTACAAAACTCTTACGAAAATACTTCAAGTTGCACAATTTACACAAATGCCCGAGGGGCACGAGAAACCATCTACACTACAGTGAAATGCGAATGGTTAGAGTCTGGAGTTACTGATTCCGGAGTGATCCGATCAGTGGGACTAAACGAAAAAGGAACTGGACACTTGTTGAGCGAATCTGCGATGGAGCACCGAAATGCTCGAGTTACCTAGCCCAGGGGCTGCGGCTGCGTGAATTTCGGCAAGATGTCGGGAGTCCTCGTTGTAGTCTCAGGAGCCTGAAAGAAGGAGTTGCTGGCAGACGACCAGTGTCGATGTTCAGCGCGACCCAAGCCTGGATCGGTGATGAAGGAAACCTGAAAGCAGAGGGGACTCAGTTCTCAACCGCTAGCCAGCGATCGTGTGGGTACCAGGAGGGTACCGGCTGAAGTCACCTCGACTAGGTGAGTGGATGACGTCGGACTCGGCTGTTCCTCGGACCAGGAGGCGCGGCGGCGACCAGGATGGAGGGCGAGCTGTCCCACGAAGGTGTCTGCTGTCGATGATGCTGGGCCCAGGAGTGGGGCAGCAGGTCTTGGCAGTGGCAACCCACGCGGTGGAGTCAAGATGGCGTCGGGAGTGGACCAGGAGGGTCCGAGGTACTCCTCTGTTGAAGGGGAGCAAGAGCCAGTCTGGAGCAACCAGACCAGTGATGAAACTATCGTGGTGCGTCGTGAAGAGGGCCACAAGCCGGTCGGCGAGTGGTCGGACAACGCGGTGAACAGCAAGGAGCGGAAGGGCCCCCACGCAGATCCTGTGGATGCTGGGGAGACAGACTTCGGTGCTGGAGCTGCTCAGGGTTAGGGCTTCTCAAACCCTAGGTGCACTCACTCGAGGGTCCCTCGGTGGCGTGCTAGATAAGCGTCGTGCAGGTTCTGAAGATAGCCGGACCCGCAGGTCTCGTCACACCTACGACTCTCAGCTGGGCTGATGATGTAGGTAGAGGTCAGAGATGGCAGGGACTCGGGTCTCGTCGAGCTGGGCAGTCTTGATCCGTGGGAGAGACGTACAGCAAACCGCAAGCGCTTAGGTGGTGCCTGCTGGTGCAGGGTGGCTACTCCTTAGCCACAAGGGAGAGTCTTCAGAAAAGTCAAGCGTTCTTTTCGTGGAAAGTAGTTCAAGATTCAGAATTATCCAATTTGGGAAGGGGACTCGCCCCTACTTTTATTCTAAGAAAAGGGGCTGGCCCGTGACTAGGTCCTACCTATGGGTGGGGCCAGGAGGGGGGTGGTTACACCCCTATCCTTTGTCCGGCTTCGCCCCAGCTCAGGGGCAGGGTTGCCCCCGAAACTGGTTTGAGCCGGGCTATGCACAGTGAGCACCGGGGTGCCACTTGCAATCACCTTCCTTTCAGCCCTGCCTACCTGGGATACACAAACCCTGTCTGGGATGGTGCTAACACCGCCCTCGACAGGAAACCCTTTGTCCAAGCTCCCTCCGCTGGAAGGTCTCCCAGCAGCAGGAGGTCAGACTTGTGTCTGGTGGCAGCATCCATTTTGTGATGCTGAGGCTTGAGTCAACTTCTAACCGGGGTTCAAGGTTACTTCCATGTCGTGCCCCTCTAAAAGGGGGGAATGCTAACCTCGTCGCCAGAATGGGCGAGGGGTTCGTACTCCAATTCGTATGACACCTTACTCGACATGTGTAGGTGATGCGATGCCAAAGTTAGCAAATAACCGCAAGGATTATAATGCATTTTAAAGTAGTTGGCCCGCGTCACCATGGAACGGCTATTAGGACTTGGTTCCGCAAGCCGTCGACGGGCTCAGCTCGCGCCAGAGCACCGTCCCACATGATTCCCAGCACTCTGCCTTCAGGATTGATAAGGCCTGCCATAGGAGTGACTGATAGGAATCCATGTGTCCATTTTAGGGTTAGGTGTAGGAATACTACACCTATAGCAACGGGTGATTACACCACTTTGCCCCAGCTGTCGTGCAGCCAGTTGTGTCAGATTTGGACGGCCATCCAAGGGTGGCATAATACATGCTGCAGCCCCTGGTAGGCCCTGGGTACACCGATGCCCTGGATACCTGTGGTATGCTGAGACAGGGACTGACAAGGCGGCCCACTTCCAATTAGTGGATGCACCTAATGTACATGTGTGTTAATTTCGAGAGAGAACAGCTAGGCTGTGGGTCTAATTGGCAGGCCCACAGCCAGGGAAAGTCGTAAACCAATGAAGCAAAAGCAAAAAATCTGGGTGATCATAGGATTGCAGACCCTACTCTCCTACATGACCCCCCCCAAACTTTGAGACAATAAGCTAGCCTTGACCAGGTGAGTCTTCTTGCTCTAAGTGGAAATACCTGGAGAGCCCATCTGCATTGCCATGATCAGTGCCAGGTCTATGCTCCACTGTGAAGTCCATCCCCTGTAGGGAAATGGACCACCTAAGTAGTTTGGGGTTTTCACCCTTCATTTGATTTAGCCACAAGAGGGGCTTATGGTCGGTCTGAATCTTGAAGTGAGTGCCAAACAAGTATGGCCTCAACTTCTTCAGGGCCCAAACCACAGCAAAGGCCTCCCTCTCAATAGCTGACCAATTCTTCTCTCTGGGGGTCAGCCTCCTGCTAATAAAAGCTATGGGCTGGTCATGACCATCAAAATTCAGTTGAGATAGAACAGCTCCCACACCTAACTCCGAAGCGTCTGTTTGGACAATGAATGGTTTGGAGTAGTCTGGACTCTTTAGGATAGGTGCTGTGCACATGGCCTGCTTTAGGTCATCGAATGCCTTCTGACAGCTTGCTGTCCACTGAACTTTTTTTGGCATCTTTTTACTTGTCAGGTCGTTTAGCGGGGTCACAATGGATCCATAATTTCTGACAAATTTCCGGTAATAACCAGTCAGGCCCAAGAAAGCTCGAACCTGAGTCTGGGTGGTTGGAGGAGCCCAGTCCTGGATGGCCTGTATTTTGCTCTCCAATGGCTGAACCTGGCCTCCACCTACAAGGTGGCCCAGGTATACCACCTGTGTCTGCCCTATCTGGCACTTAGTGGCCTTGATAGTGAGGCCTGCCTTTTGCAGGGCCTCTAACACTTTCCTCAGGTGGACCAGGTGATCCTCCCAGGTGGCGCTAAAGACAGCGATATCGTCCAGATACGCCGCACAGAAGTCGTCCAACCCAGTGAGAACTCGATTCACCAGCCTTTGGAAGGTGGCAGGTGCATTTTTCAAACCAAAGGGCATTACCACAAACTGATAATGCCCACCCGGGGTAGAAAATGCTGTTTTGGGCTTGGCCTCCTCAGCTAACCTGATTTGCCAATACCCAGCTGTCAGGTCAAACGTACTTAAGTAGCTGGCCGAAGCCAACCGGCCGATAAGTTCGTCTGCTCTTGGTATCGGGTGGGCGTCAGTCTTAGTGACTGCATTGAGACCTCTGTAGTCCACGCAAAACCTCATCTCTTTCTTACCGCCCTGGGTGTGAGGTTTCGGCACGAGAACTACGGGACTAGCCCAGGGGCTGTCCGAGGGTTCAATGACTCCCAGCTCCAACATTTTCTGCACCTCTGTCTTGATGCAGTCTCTGACATGATCAGGTTGCCGATAGATTTTATTCTTTACGGGCAGACTGTCCCCAGTGTCGACCTCATGGGTACACCAATTGGTCTGACTGGGTGTCAGAGAGAACATATGTCGAAAGGATTGAAGAACCTGTTTACAATACTTTTGCTGATGTCCAGAGAGGCTGCCACAAAAGACAACACCATCTACTGACCCATCGTCAGGGTTCTGAGAGAGCAGGTCCGGGAGAGGGTCACTCTCCTCCTCCTGTCCCTCATCTGTGGCCATGAGCAAGCCCATGCCCTCCCTGTCGACATATGCCTTGAGCCTGTTTACATGGAGCACCCTGTGGGGGATCCGGGGAGTTCCCAGGTCTACCAGGTAGGTGACCTCTCCCTTTTGCTCAATGATCGTGTGGGGCCCAGACCATTTGTCTTTGAGTGCTGCTGGGGCCACTGGCTCCAGCACCCACACCTTCTGTCCAGGCTGGTACACAGTCAGGACAGCCTTTTGGTCGTGCCAAGCTTTCTGTAATTCTTGGCTCGCCTCAAAGTTTTTAGATGCCTTTTCCATGTACTCCGCCATCCGCGAGCGGAGACCGAGCACATAGTCCACAATGTTTGATGCCGGCTTTCTGAGAGGTCTCTCCCATCCTTCCTTTACCAAACAAAGGGGTCCCCTTACAGGATGTCCGAACAGAAGCTCAAAAGGGCTGTAGCCAACCCCCTTCTGCGGGACTTCTCTGTAGGCGAACAAGAGGCAGGGTATCAGGACATCCCATCTCCGCCGAAGCTTTTCAGGTAGTCCGTGAATCATCCCTTTTAGGGTCCTGTTGAATCTCTCAACAAGCCCATTGCACTGTGGGTGATAGGGTGTGGTGAACTTGTAGTTGACACCACACTCCTTCCACATTGCAGTCAGATATCCCGACATGAAGTTTGCACCTCTGTCTGAGACGACCTCCTTAGGGAAGCCCACTCTGGAGAACACTCCAAGTAGGGCCCGTGCCACCACAGGTGCTGTAGTGGTCCTAAGGGGAATAGCTTCAGGATACCTGGTGGCGTGGTCCACCACCACCAGTATAAACTTGTGCCCTGATGCTGTCTGGGGTTCCATTGGTCCGACAATGTCGATCCCCACCCGTTCAAAGGGTACCCCCACCACCGGTAGTGGTATGAGGGGGGCCTTTGTCGTGCCACCTGACTTACCACTGGCTTGGCAAGTGACACAGGAGCGGCAAAACTCCTTCGTATCTTCGGACATTTGGGGCCAGTGAAAGTGTGGAACAATTCTGTCCCAAGTCTTATTCTGGCCTAAGTGACCTGCAAGGGGAATCTCGTGGGCCAAGGTAAGAAGGAAACCTCTCAGAGACAAGGGGATGACCAGCCTCCTGGTCGCGCCAGGTTTGGGGTCTCTTGCCTCGGAGTACAGGAGTCCATCGCCCCAGTACACTTTGTGGGTACCTGTGGCGTTCCCTGCAGCCTCAGCAGCAGCCTGCTGTCTGAGGGGTTCAAGTGAGGGGCAGTCTAACTGTGCCTTCCCCAGGTCTTCCCTGGAGGGTCCCCCTGAGCCCAGAAACTCAACCTGACCAGGTTCAAGCTCTTTCGGCTCAGTTTCCCTCAGTTCTTTAAGGTCAGCCTCCTCAGAGACTTGATCCACGACCTGGGGCAAGGGGGAAGGCGAGGCCTTACCCTTACTGCTCCTTTTCTTGGAAGGTGTCTGGTCCGTTCTTCCAGGATCCAGCACCTGTTCAGTGGGGCATCTTTTGGCCTGTGACCTGGTCACAGCAAGGACATGTGCTGGCAAGCCTAACATTTCCATGTGAGTCCTCTGCTCCACTTCTGACCATTGTGACGTTTCCAAATCGTCAGACATTCTACGGGGAGGTCTGAACTAACCACAACTTTTTTCGGGCCACTTACCCCTCCCCAGGAGAAATCAACAACTGCCATACTGTGATTGGTAGTGACGTTGCTGGCATTGGTCACTACGTAATCGGTACCTAGCATGATCTGTCCAGGGTCCACAAAGTTAGGCGTCACCATGGTGACACTGGCACAAGTGTCCCTGTAGGCCTGAGCCACTTTTCCATTGATCAAAGGTGTCTGTCTGTATTTGCCCAAAGTATTGGGACTGGCATCAGGGGACATATCCATATCCCCGGTACAGACAAGGACGGCCTGAGTGAGCGTGCTGACTAAGTCGTCACTCCCCTCGGTTCCCAAGGTTAACCCAACTAATGCCTTGGGAGGCGCACTACCACTGCTGACTGTACTAGGGGGTGCAGGTGCCTTAGGGGCTGCAGAGGCAGGAGTTTGCCCTCCTTTCTTGGTGCACTCACTAAACCAGTGAGTCTTACTTTTACAGTATTGGCACCACCTTTTTGACTGGCCTTCTTGAGTCTTCTTCTTCTGTGAAGCCTGACCCCCACCCTCTTTGGTTTGTTGGGGACCTGTCGAAGACTTCTGGTCATTTTGTTCGTTCTTGTTACTACCCCTTTGGTCTGCTTTCTTCTGACCACCCTGGTTCTGGTTCTGGTTCTGGTTCTGCTTGACCCTTGTCCTGACACATCTGTCTGCCTTCTTTCCCAATTCTTGGGGAGAGGTCAGATCCGAGTCGACAAGGTGCTGATGCAACAATTGGTTCTGACAGTTGTTTAAAATCTGTTCTCGCATGATAAGATTGTACAATCCTGTGTAATCAGTAACCTTGCTACCCAGCAACCAGCCTTCCAAAGCCTTAGTGGCACAATCGACAAAGTCAGTCCAATCCTGAGACTGAATTTTCTGGGTGTCCCGGAACAGCAACCTGTACTGTTCCGTGGTTAAGCCGAACCCATCAATCAGTGTGCTCTTCAGGACTTGGTAGTTGTTCGCATCCTCAGCTCTAGTAGTGAGGAGCTTGTCTCGCCCTTTACCTTCAAAGGAGAGCCACAGTATAGCTGCCCACTGACTTGGGGGGACGCACTGGACAGTGCAGGCCCTCTCCAAAGCAGTTATCCACTTGTGGATGTCGTCCCCTTGTTTAAAGGGGGGCACTATTTTACTCAGGTGTCTAGTGTCTATACCCCTGTCTTTCTCTCTAATGAGAATGCTGCCACCAGTGGGATCTAACCCACTTAATTTCTGCTCTCGGGCCAAGGCAAGTCTTTCTTTGGCGAGGGCAAGTTCTTCCCGCTCGATCCTCAGATTGACTTCCCTCATCTTCGCTTCATGCTCCCTTCTCTGAGGGGACGTCATTCCTCTCTGAGAAGGTGCCTGAGAGACATGTGTATGAACCGATCTGCCAGAGCCTCTGGAGAGAGACCTAGCTCGTCCGTTCCCAAGGTTAGGCCTGCTTGAGCGTGGGCCCGGGGCTCCCCCAGTTCCATTCTCATGCCTGCTTAAGTTGGTCCTCGTAAGCCTGCCGACTACCACTGGACCTTTGTTTGCCTCGTCTCCTGATAACTCTTCCTCGTCCTCCTCCTCTGTATGGGGGTCGAGGTCTGGGTCACCGAGGGTTCCCTCTAAGGGAGGCATGTTCCCATCAGCATTGGGGGGACCTGTGTTAGAGGACCTCCTAGCATCGTACGCCTCTAAGAGACCTATCAGAGCTGCGATGGTAGGGTTAGAACCCTGGTTTAGCTTCCTGGAGGCACACAGTTGTCTCATCTCCTTGAAGCTAAGAGCTGCATATCGTGACACGACCTGTGGAGGGTCACTGACCACTAAGGGAGTCTCTGCGGACTCTCCGTGGACCGACATGCTTTCTAGTGAGGTGTAAGTGATGCACCTACCTACACTATGTGTTTACCTACTGATCCCTTGCTAAGAGTTGTAGTCAGGGTGTGCTAAGCCCTGTTACACTACAACAGCTGGTTCAGTAGAACTCAGAGTATTCTAAGTTAAGTTATATGTACCTGGGTACTTATGTGATCTTTCACTTCGATATTCTTAGGATACGTGTGTGGTAAAACAACAGCAAGCTCAAATCCCAACCGCTGCTCACCAATGTGAGAAGTTGGCCTGATATGTAGTGCTCACTATTCTAGTGGTCACTGTGTATCATTCCAAACGACCCTTATTGATGATTGGTTGTAAGTCAACCTTATAGACCAGCTATCCTAGTAGCGTGGATACGAGCAGTCTTAGGCTAAACTCTAGAGGGCGTGTTAAGCCAGCTGTTTTACCACCACATTTACCCCTTGAACACCACGTGAAAGGACACCACACAAGTTGTTATGAAAATAAAGGATATTTATTTATAACAAGACTACCCTGGCTCTTTATGAGTCAGGGAGCTAAGCACACTACAAAACTCTTACGAAATTACTTCAAGTTGCACAATTTACACAAATGCCCGAGGGGCACGAGAAACCATCTACACTACAGTGAAATGCGAATGGTTAGAGTCTGGAGTTACTGATTCCGGAGTGATCCGATCAGTGGGACTAAACGAAAAAGGAACTGGACACTTGTTGAGCGAACCTGCGATGGAGCACCGAAATGCTCGAGTTACCTAGCCCAGGGGCTGCGGCTGCGTGAAGTTCGGCAAGATGTCGGGAGTCCTCGTTGTAGTCTCAGGAGCCTGAAAGAAGGAGTTGCTGGCAGGCGACCAGTGTCGATGTTCAGCGCGACCCAAGCCTGGATCGGTGATGAAGGAAACCTGAAAGCAGAGGGGACTCAGTTCTCAACCGCTAGCCAGCGATCGTGTGGGTACCAGGAGGGTACCGGCTGAAGTCACCTCGACTAGGTGAGTGGATGACGTCGGACTCGGCTGTTCCTCGGACCAGGAGGCGCGGCGGCGACCAGGATGGAGGGCGAGCTGTCCCACGAAGGTGTCTGCTGTCGATGATGCTGGGCCCAGGAGTGGGGCAGCAGGTCTTGGCAGTGGCAACCCACGCGGTGGAGTCGAGATGGCGTCGGGAGTGGACCAGGAGGGTCCGAGGTACTCCTCTGTTGAAGGGGAGCAAGAGCCAGTCTGGAGCAACCAGACCAGTGATGAAACTATCGTGGTGCGTCGTGAAGAGGGCCACAAGCCGGTCGGCGAGTGGTCGGACAACGCGGTGAACAGCAAGGAGCGGAAGGGCCCCCACGCAGATCCTGTGGATGCTGGGGAGACAGACTTCGGTGCTGGAGCTGCTCAGGGTTAGGGCTTCTCAAACCCTAGGTGCACTCACTCGAGGGTCCCTCGGTGGTGTGCTAGATAAGCGTCGTGCAGGTTCTGAAGATAGCCGGTCCCGCAGGTCTCGTCACACCTACGACTCTCAGCTGGGCTGATGATGTAGGTAGAGGTCAGAGATGGCAGGGACTCGGGTCTCGTCGAGCTGGGCAGTCTTGATCCGTGGGAGAGACGTACAGCAAACCGCAAGCGCTTAGGTGGTGCCTGCTGGTGCAGGGTGGCTACTCCTTAGCCACAAGGGAGAGTCTTCAGAAAAGTCAAGCGTTCCTTTTGTGGAAAGTAGTTCAAGATTCAGAATTATCCAATTTGGGAAGGGGACTCGCCCCTACCTTTATTCTAAGAAAAGGGGCTGGCCCGTGACTAGGTCCTACCTATGGGTGGGGCCAGGAGGGGGGTGGTTACACCCCTATCCTTTGTCCGGCTTCGCCCCAGCTCAGGGGCAGGGTTGCCCCCGAAACTGGTTTGAGCCGGGCTATGCACAGTGAGCACCGGGGTGCCACTTGCAATCACCTTCCTTTCAGCCCTGCCTACCTGGGATACACAAACCCTGTCTGGGATGGTGCTAACACCGCCCTCGACAGGAAACCCTTTGTCCAAGCTCCCTCCGCTGGAAGGTCTCCCAGCAGCAGGAGGTCAGACTTGTGTCTGGTGGCAGCATCCATTTTGTGATGCTGAGGCTTGAGTCAACTTCTAACCGGGGTTCAAGGTTACTTCCATGTCGTGCCCCTCTAAAAGGGGGGAATGCTAACCTCGTCGCCAGAATGGGCGAGGGGTTCGTACTCCAATTCGTATGACACCTTACTCGACATGTGTAGGTGATGCGATGCCAAAGTTAGCAAATAACCGCAAGGATTATAATGCATTTTAAAGTAGTTGGCCCGCGTCACCATGGAACGGCTATTAGGACTTGGTTCCGCAAGCCATCGACGGGCTCAGCTCGCGCCAGAGCACCGTCCCACATGATTCCCAGCACTCTGCCTTCAGGATTGATAAGGCCTGCCATAGGAGTGACTGATAGGAATCCATGTGTCCATTTTAGGGTTAGGTGTAGGAATACTACACCTATAGCAACGGGTGATTACACCACTTTGCCCCAGCTGTCGTGCAGCCAGTTGTGTCAGATTTGGACGGCCATCCAAGGGTGGCATAATACATGCTGCAGCCCCTGGTAGGCCCTGGGTACACCGATGCCCTGGATACCTGTGGTATGCTGAGACAGGGACTGACAAGGCGGCCCAGTTCCAATTAGTGGATGCACCTAATGTACATGTGTGTTAATTTCGAGAGAGAACAGCTAGGCTGTGGGTCTGATTGGCAGGCCCACAGCCAGGGAAAGTCGTAAACCAATGAAGCAAAAGCAAAAAATCTGGGTGATCATAGGATTGCAGACCCTACTCTCCTACAACGGAGTGGTTCCGTCATGAGCACAGCGCCACCGCGCTGCCCCCAAACCCCCCCCTAGCGCTGCGGCGGAATTCCCGCCGCAGCGAAGGGCTTAAGGGCAAACATAGCAAGCATGACAAAATGATGGAAAGAGTGCTGACACTTTTATACCACTCACTAACGTGCAAGCCAGTACCATAGGATTTTAAGACTCTAGTGTTTGCTTATATTTAGATAACTAAGCATGGTAATCTTAGCAGCTACGTCTGAATTTGGTGTTGCACCGTGTAAATTGATGCACACTTCGAGGAATTGATTTGATCTGTGGGAACACTTGTCAATTGGTCATTATGTTTCCCTTGACGTCAGGCCTCTCACTTCCATGCCATAGAGCTCTTCTTCATGTGACCTTGACGTGTCACACTTTGTCTTGTTTCTGGATTGTGTATATTCCTGAGCATTTTAGAGAAACGTGTAACCAATGGGTATACGAAAATTGTGGCTGATAAAAAAGGTGAGTTCTTCTTGAACCATTTAATATAACCAAACGTATGCATACTGTATCTTAATTATTACGTCTCCATTGAATAACTTGTAGTTAATAACAAGGTTCTATTGCAGCATGTGTTCATTGATGTAATGGATTGTATCCACTGCACAGCTGTCCCATCTTTTTTTGCACGTTCAGATACAATGCTGCTATCATTTTCACCTTCATACTGCATAGCACAATGGAGGGGTTTATCCCAGGTGCCATAAAATTACAAGTTAATTTCACATTGCATTAGTTCCAAGGGGATATTTCTTGTCGTCGGTGGCCCCAGAACACCTGCCAGGATCTGGTGCCATAGGCGAAGCAGGCAATCTGTGTCCCCTTATGTCATTGTTGTTAATTTGATTTATTTACTCAAAGTTGGTGCGCCACTTAACTTGGCACCCTAGGCATCCTGGGAGTTCACCGCTATGGACAAGTCAATCATGCAGTGCAGTAGAGGTTCTTAAATGAATACATGAATATTCAAACTCTCAAGTTTAGTAAAGTCACCCTCTTCTTCCACAGCTTCAGAGTAGTATTCTGCTAGGTGATTATGCAGCCACCAATGATGTTGTTTGTGTACTACCAGCTCTTTGCAGTGCACAATTCCTTATGGCCATTCCAAGGACTTTCCTTTAACCATCACAAAAATAAACAACAAAACTTTATAAACACATTTGGTAAATCATTTACAAGGGAAAATCCTCAACCCACGCATGGGAACCGCAACCAGCCCTGGCAATCTGCTCGACCGGCCCCAGTAGCTGGGGTGGGGTAGGTTGTGTGCTAGTGGGAAGCACCACTTCCGCTTTTGTTACAGGGGGTTGATATTGCAGCACTGCTGCAAAACCGGCACCAACCTTCAAGCCCACCGGGAAAATTCTCAGTGACCGCTACGGCCAGTCTGCCCCTGAACCCACTTCATGCCATGCTTACATACTCATTGCACCATGGAGTGGAGGTATGAAAAATCGATCACTATATCGTTGACAAACTATCATGGACCCAAATAGTAACAGATAAGTACATATAATTAAGTATAAATTTACTCTACCTAACTCCGCATTACCCCTGATACCCCAGACCCTTCTTGGACATATCCACGGCCTCAGGCAAGCCTTAAACCAACTCGCCAAGAGAGGAAGTAACTGGTGAACTTGCTCTATACAAATAAGTATAACATATAATAATCTGATATTTTTAGTCTTTTGCTTACACAGCCTGAGTGTATGTCTCCATATAAGCAAGCCAGTGGTAGTCTTTAGCTCATTGCCTATGATAAAGCTGACCCATCAGATCCATAAGCTGAAAATGTTGGATCAATTTTTGAAAACTTAATTGCATCAAGTTGCACTATCTGTTGAAAAGTAGTATAATAAATTGCACTAAGAAACTCAAAGTGAGAGTAAAGCAGGCTTGCAATCTTACCTTATTGTGTGTATCTTTTCAGTGGCAGTACAAATCAACATCATATATAAACATTTTAATGACATCATTATTAGTATGAAAACAATGCTTTATGTGAATAAAGGGGATCCTGTTTGAGTGATAGAGGTGCTTGGATCCTAAGCATGAACTGTGCTTTAGCCTCCTATCTAGGGTGGAGAACTATCAACAGTCATATACAAAGGAAAGATGATATATAGGCCCACATTTACTTAAAAGTAATGCATCGCATCACAGTAATTAAAGTTGCTGTGCTGGTATGCATGAAAGGGAGAGAGCAGAACAGCACCACATTGGCTAAGATGTGACGTTGTTTTCTTCTCTCCCTGTGCTGGTGCACATTTGGCTGCATTGCGCCAATGCCACCACCATTGCGTCATAGTGCAAGGGTGTGTGCGTTCTGTAAGGGATAGTTTTGTACTAGAAGGGACTACTTCCAGTGAAAAAACATTTTTAACACTTTTCCTGCTTTGTATGTGTACTTTACAATGCAGCATGCATGCATGCATGCATGCATGCAAAGTAGCACAAGCATTTGCAATGCAATAGGTCTCGCATTTACGCGTGTTTAAGCTATTGGCATTGTAAATGACAATGCCTTTTGTTTATGTTTTAAAAAACTAAATATAAATAAAAGGCATTGTCATTTACATTGCCAATAGCTCAAACTCGCATAAATTCGAGACCTATTTCATTGCAAATGCTTGTGCCCTAAGCAGGCTGGTAATGCAGAGAGACATGCCCTGCAGGTCCAAGCAAATGCAAGACCTTTTGCATTGCAAATGCTTGTTTTGGAATTTTCTCGTTTTTTTGCTTTCTCTGTAAACTGATGCCGTGACTTGATACTCTTTACTTTTGGCCCTTATTTCAACCCTGCACAGGTAGTGGCATGGGCCCTCTTACACCTGTGTCAGGGAGAGAGAGAGCACGAAGTACCCTACTACAGCGGAGTCTGTCACACAGGGTAGTAACTGCAGAGAAGCAGTGCAAAGGAAAGTAACAGGTTGAGACAGTGAGGGAGATATGATGGAGGAATAGAAGGAGATGAAGACAGAGAGGGGAAGAGGTGCGCCAGGTGGTAATGGGAAATGATGGGTGGGATAAAGGAGAGAGTGGGCATAACAAAATGCAGGGTGTGCGAGACAGGAAGGATGAGGACAAAGAGAAGGGCTGGGTGAGACGTGGGTGCAATAGTAAGAGATATGGTAAGGTGATACACATCTGGGAGGGAGGGAAGATGAGGGGCAGGAATGTTAAGAGATTAAAGAAACGTTGATGGAGAAACAGGAGGAGAGCGGGAACGGTAGAAAGGGAGGGGTCGAGGGAGACAGAAGGACCATAGAGAGGGGAGATGAGAGAGACGTGATTCATTCAACGTGACAGGGTTTTTGGTCATGAATATGTTTTACTTTGTTAGTTAATTGGCTCAGGCAAAACATATGAAAACGTCACCAGGGAAGGAAAAATAGACAGAGAAAATTACTTATTAATATAATTCTCTGTGCCTATTTTTCCTTTCCTGGTGACGTTTTCATATTTTTCCTCCTGAACCAATTAACTAAGTGGGTAAAATACATCAAATAACAGATGAATGACTGTAGAATGGGGAAGTTACTGGTAGATTAATGCTCTTGACATGCTTTGCAAAGTTTTTATGTTGGGAGCAATTGTCTCCTAAAAGCCCAGACGGCCCCTTTGAAAAGAATCCTCTGAAGCCATCTGCTTAGTGTCATGAAAGCGCACTTCGTCAGTGAACTACCCGATGACTCTGCATGCATGGGGCACGGAGCAAATGAAAACAAGCATTGGCCGTGAAAGTGACACGACCGCGCGAATAACAAGCCGAGGTGACAAGGGCTGGGCGAAAAGGGAGGGGGGAATGCCAGCATCAAAGGAGCCTGAAGCTGACGAAAAGGGAGGGGGAGAAGGGAGGAGGGAGTGCGAGCAGCAGCTGTGCACGTGCACTCCATCGTGCACTCAAGCTTCAGGCCTGCCAAATCATGTGGGTAGCACTTTTGAAAGCCCACTTACAAAATGTCTCAAAGAGACAGCTTGCGCTGTCTCAGCGAGACCTAAAAAACGAGGCGAAATGGAAACATTTCTCCTCACTGGGCCAGCCTCGAGGAGGCATAGGATTGTTGTGCAAATCCTTCCTTGACATTGTTTGTGCATAGGAATTTGCATCAAAACCGATGAGTGATTGCATAGGAATGTCCATCATGAGCAAGCCATGGATCGCCCCCGTGACGCAGTGTACAGCAAAGCAGCGCATTGCACAACTTTGCTTTACTTTCGGAAACTATCCAAAGAAAATCCTGATTTATATGTTAACTTATATTATAAGGCAGGCAGTGCATTTCACAAATATTTAATCTGGAACAAATTAGATAATGCCCAGCTCTTCTGCCTTATGCCAGTTTCAAAATGGATTGCACTATAACATATCAGTAGCAACCTTCTGAATTATCATGGCATACTTGGGTCTGTAGCCTTTACTTATGGACTGAATATGAATATGATTGTTTACACGTTTTATTGGATTGTCAAAGGTTTTTAGTGGTGTGTAAAATGTTTTAATAATTGATTTCTTTGAAATAGGGAGTTTTTGAACGTAAGCATTCAGCTGATTTCTTAATGGAAATGAAATTTTGGGATTAGACTTGTGCAATTGGAAGGTTCTTATTAGCGGTAAAGGAAAATTCAAAAAGACATTTTATCCAATTAAAATGTTAAGGATTCTGTTTTAGCATAATTTTGTGGTGCTGTTTTAACATGGTAAGTTGATTTCTTTTGCTTGAATATACAACGCATGCTTAGGGTATAGTTTAGAGGGAAATGTTTATTGGAATTCTGTATGTATTTATTAGCTGCATGTATTTGTTATGACTGCTTTAAAGACCAAGGCCTCATTACACATAATCAATCAACCAAATCATTTGTAAAGCGCGCTACTTACCCATGAGGGTTTCAAGGCACTGAGGGGGGGAGGGCGGGGGGGAGGGGGGGTGCTGCTGCTACTGGTCGAAGAGCCAGGTCTTGAGTCGTCTTCTGAATGTCAGCAGGTCTTCGGTTTGTCGTAGGTTGAGGGGGAGGGTGTTCCAGGTCTTGGCGGCGCGGTGGGAGAAGGACCTGCCTCCAGATGTGGTTCTGCGGATGCGCGGGACCGTTGCCAGGGCATGGTCAGCGGAGCGGAGTTTCCTGTTGGGCACGTAGAAGGAGAGTCGACTGTTGAGATAGGCTGGGCCGGTTTTGTGGAGTGACTTGTGTGCGTGGACCAGGAGCTTGAAGCAGATTCTTCTGTTGACGGGGAGCCAGTGCAGGTTCCTCAGGTGGGGGGTGATGTGGTCGCGATGCGGGACGTCGAGGATTAGGCATGCAGATGCGTTCTGGATTCTTTGCAGTCTGTTTATGAGCTTGGACGAGGCTCTGGCGTAGAGGGCGTTCCCGTAGTCGAGTCTGCTGCTGACTAGGGCCTGGGTGACTGTTTTCTTCGTGTTTTTCGGGATCCATCTGTAGATCTTGCGGAGCATGCGGAGGGTGTTGAAGCAGGTGGAGGAGACTGCATTGACTTGTTTGGTCATGGTGAGTTTTGAGTCGAGGATGACTCCCAGGTTGCGTGCGTGGTTGGTAGGGGCCGGGGGAATCCCCAGTGATGCGGGCTACCAGGAGTCATCCCATGCTGAGGGGTTGGGCCAGAGGATGAGGATCTCCGTCTTGTCTGAGTTCAGCTTAAGACGACTTTCCTTCATCCAGTCGGCGACGGCCTTCATTCCCTGGTGGAGGTTGGATTTGGCGGTGAGAGGGTCCTTGGTGAGGGAGAGGATCAGCTGCATGTCGTCGGTGTAGGAGATTATGTTGAGGTCGTGCTGTTGGGCGACGCGTGCTAGTGGTGCCATGTAGACGTTGAACAGCGTCGGGCTGAGGGAGGATCCCTGTGGGACGCAGCAGATGATCTCGGAGGCTTCGGATCGGAACGGGGGGAGGCGGACTTTCTGAGTTCTGCCGGTGAGGAAGGAGGTGGTCCAGTCCAAGTTCTTGTCACATATTCCTGAGTCGTGGAGTTGCGTGCGGAGTGTGCGGTGGCAGACGGTGTCGATGGCGGGGGAGAGATCCAGGAGGATGAGGGCCGCCGTCTCGCCGTTGTCTAGCAAGATCCTGATGTCGTCTGTGGCGGCGATGAGGGCGGTCTCGGTGCTGTGGTTGCTGCGGAATCCTGATTGGGAGGGGTCCAGGATGTTGTTGTCTTCGAGGTGACGGGAGAGCTGGATGTTAACTATCTTCTCGATGACCTTTGCTGGGAACGGAAGCAGGGAGATGGGCCGGAAGTTCTTGAGGTTGCTCGGATCCGCGTTGGGTTTCCTCAGTAGGGCGTTGATCTCTGCGTGCTTCCAGCTCTCAGGGAAGGTAGCGGTCTCGAAGGAGAAGTTGATGATGTTGCGCAGGTGGGGTGCGATGGACCTGTCGGCTTTGTTGAAGATGTGGTGTGGGAGAGGGTCAGACGGGGATCCGGAGTGGATTGTGCCCATGGTCTTGATTGTGTCCTTGATGCTCACGTTGGCCCAGGTTGTCAGGGAGTCGTGGTTGGTGGGGTGCGGTGAGTCCGGCATGTCGAGGCCTGTAGGGGTCGTCCAGGGGTTGAAGCTGTCATGGATGTCGGTGATCTTGCGGTGAAGTTGGCGAGGGAGTTGCACAGGGCTTGCAATGGTGGGATGTCGTTGGCGCTGGAGCTGGGGTTGGAGAGTTCCTTCACGATGTTGAAGAGCTCCTTGCTGTTGTGTGTGTTGTTGTCAAGGCGGTCTGAGAAGGAGGTCCTTTCCGGCAGGTGCGCTTTGAAGCGAGGAGTTCCGGGGTGAACCAGCTGGCTCTTTTGCTGGTGTCTCTGTTGGTGGGCTTTTTCAGCGGGGCTAGGGTGTTGGCGCAGTCATTCATCCAGCGTCCGAGGGTGAGTGCACCTTCGTCGGGGTTGATCGGTGGGTTGAGTGCGAGGCTTGTCTGTAGTTGTTCTTCAGTGACTTTGCCCCAGCAGCGGCGGGGGATCTGTAGGGTGCGGTGGTGTGTGAGGGGTTTTCGGAAGGAGAAGTGGATGCAGTGGTGGTCTGTCCAGGTGAGTTCGGAGACGTGGCTGAAGGCGACGTGGGGGCTCGAGGAGAAGATGGCATCAAGCGTGTGACCGACGATGTGGGTCGGTGTTGTGACAAGCTGTTTTAGTCCGAGGTTGGCGAGGTTGTCGATCAGGGTGGAGGAGTTGTAGTCGTTGTTGTTCTCCAGATGATAGTTCAGGTCTCCGAGGAGTATGTAGTCGGTGGAGGTCAGCGCATGCGTGCTGATGAGGTCGGTGATGGAGTCGCAGAATTGTGGCCGGGGTCCTGGCGGTCTGTAGACGAGGGTGCCTCTTAGGGTGGTCTTGGGGTCCATGTGGATCTGGAAGTGCATGTGTTCGGCGGTGCTGAGAGTGTCGTTGGTGTTTGTTGAGACCCTGATGGTGTATTTGTGGACGATGGCAATTCCTCCTCCGGCTCCGTTGGTGCGGTCTCTGCGGGTGATCTTGTACCCATCGGGGATGGCTATGGCGATGTCTGGAGAGGAGGCTTCGTTTATCCAGGTCTCCGTCAGGAAGGCGACGTCTGGGGATGCAGTGTCGAGTAGGTCCCAGAGCTCGACGGCGTGTTTGCGTGCGGAGCGCTTGTTAATCAGGATACATCTGAGCTGGTTGGGATCCGTCGTTGTGGGTGTCTCGGCGCCTTCAAGGCAGGAGAAGCTGCAGTTCCGGCAGGCGAAGGGACCGTGGGTGCGCTTCGGAGCAGCCTTGCAGCAGGTGTGGGTTCTTCCTGGGTTGAGAGCGACGAGGGTGTTGGCGTCGTAGCGGAGGCGATCTTCCTGGCTGGTGCGGGGGGCAGGGGTTCTGGCGCTGGGCGCGGTCCAGGCGCGGACGGGCGCATACGGGCTTGCCTTAGGCGCGCCTTTGGCGCGCCAGCGGCGCGGCCGCCCAGCAGCCGCCAACTATGGGGAGGGAGGAGCAGCTGGGAGGTGGGAGGCGTTTGTCAGGTGCAGCGAATGGGTGCGGAGGGGCGGGGCCACAGGGGAAGCAGCGGCGGGGACGGGGGAAGGAGACAGGCAAGGGGCACGGAATCAAGAAAAGAGCACAGAAGTCAGCAAAAGGGGCACAGAATCAAAAAGGGGGCACAGAAGTTAGCAAGGGGTACAGAATCCAAAGGGGGCACAGAAGTCAGCAAAAGGGGCACAGAATTAAAAAGGGGGCACAGAAGTTAGCATGGGGTACAGAATCAAAAAAGGGGGCACAGAAGCAAGCGGGGGGCAGGGGGGCACAGAGGAGGCATATTCACCAGAAAATGACGCAGTGTGGCGCTGCATGCCAATTTCCTGCGCTGAGCTGCATCATTAGGAAAGTGCTGGGGTTTTGTTGTATTTACAGCAATACGATGCTTTCCTCTGCACTGGTGCACAATTGGCTGCCTGGCATCAATGCAGGCACCCCGTGCACAAATGATGCCAGGGTGACTGCATTGTAGGGATGATTGTTTTTGCGCAGGAAAGAACACCTTCCTGCACAAAAACAATAATTGATGGTGTTTTTCTCATTCTATGTGTGGTGCAGAATGCAGCACACATAGAAAGAGCAAAAGAAGAGGAGAAATAAAGTTATTTCTCCTTGTTGCGCCACTTTAACGCATCACCTGGGGAGGCATTAGAATGTAACTCATTTCCAAGTTTACAAAACCTTGTATATCTGGGAATCCATGGGTGTTGCTTGGAAACACCCAGAGCTACACCCATGGAATGCTCCTTTAACGCAGAGTAATGCCTGAAAGGGGGCCATATTTACATGGCCATGAAAAGCCACACTGAGTGGCTTTGCGTGGCATTGTAAATCTGGCTCAGCATTGTGCGCCACTGGAGCACAAAAAAAGTAACACTCCGGTGGCGCAGGGGCCTTGTAAATATGCCCCATAATTTGACTGACAGACGGACACAGGTGGGTATGTACTTGTGAAATATTTGCATAAAAACGACTCAAAAATGGTCTGAGAATGTCCACGTTTTCTCCACTGCAACTTTTAATGACGGGTGCAAATCTCAGATGTGTCAGATATCTCCCAATCGAAATTCCGAGCAAAAGCATCTGAGTCAGGTCCCAGATAGAAGAAAGCTTGAGTCTCCACAGCATTCCCACACATGGCAATGTGGATTTCTGTAGAATTCTCAACATGTGGAGATTCTTAGCTGCTGCAAATGAATTACATTTTCATTAAAGCATAAACATAAGCGTCAAAATGTTTCGGTAATTAGAAAACATTTTTCTGGCCTTCTTTCACTTTTAGAAGGTTCAGAAAATGGAGTTCTGTAGAGCAGAAAGACCATCTATACTTGACGTTTGCTAACCTTGAAGAGAAATGTGAAGTGCCCACATGCCGCAAAAGAACTTAAAATTCAGCAATGTTCGGATCACCTGTGCTTCAAACAATGTGTAGAATTGCATTTGCATTGTTATTTTCACTTGTGAGTGTTTTCGTAGTAGTGGGCCTACTCCAATACTCCTTTGTGTGACTTAACAGTGTCATAAACGTTACCAGCAGACCTCTGTGCAGTCTGCCCATACACACTCCCACTTCTGTTTGCTACAAAGAAGGCCCTATACAAGCTGCTGACACTTGCCTTCAAGGTGCTAAATGGCAAAGACCGTAGCCTCCTCCCTGCTATTTTATATCACACACACACACATAATCTGAGATCAACTCCACTCCACACAACCTTCTGGTCACAGCCATACTGTCCTGGGCTGCTTCCAAACTCCAGATTTTCCACTTCCAAAGGCCTCTGAGCTGGAACTCCACACCACCAGAGATTCGGCCAATCCCTGCCCCGTCTCCAAGATTCAAAGCTGCTTTCAAAGAATGCAAGTGAATACTGCCCCACTCCTCACCCAGATGCAAATATGTAAATTTCATGTCTCCGTGCTCACTTTAGTGAAGAAATGTAACTATTCTGGATGCTTGTAGGCCAGGCTTCTTCAACGAGTAGCTCAGGAACTACTCGTTCATAAGACCATCTTCAGGACTAGTGGATTAAAAGTTGACCCCTGGAAATCTAATCATTATCCAAGCAATGTCGGTATTTCTACTTTCCACGTTCAAAAGCCAGTAGAGGGTGGATAGTCTTGGTGTGGTAAATCTCGTTTTAGTGGGTAAGAGAAACGCGTGTCTTTTAGTTAAATTTGAGCGAATCATCTATCAATCAACCCACCGTCACAGCGTACATGTTCTTTTAAGGCTTATTTAGAGTAGAGCTTGTGACACATTAATTACGACAACGAAAGTAGAAATACCGACATTGCTTGGATAATGATTAGATTTCCAGGGGTCAACTTTTAATCCACTAGTCCTGAAGATGGTCTTATGAAGTGAAATGTAAAGACCGAAACGTCGACTGTCACACTGTTTTCTAGATAACTGTTTAGTATCGTCAAGAAAAAGTGTTTGATGTATTGTTTAGTGGAGGAATCATTGAATGTATTATTTCCTTCCAAATTTTGTACAACTGTCTAAATTTTAGGTACCCTGAATATCATTTATTGATATAAATTTATTTTCTCTTACACACCTTTTGCTTCTTCTGATTATTTGATTTCCCAAATTTGGTTGGAATGATGTATAAATATATGACTAATGCATAGTATACAACTGTTCAATATATGCACTTTGAGATAAACCTCATTTATAGGTATACTTTTATCCTATATAAAAATCATACAACTTAGTTTTTCATAAAAATCCCTTGAAGGCACACTTTACCAGTATATTTGTAAGACAATCCAGCTTTCTTCTCCGGGTGCTCTCGTCTCATAGATACGCAGATAGAGATCAAAGAGCGTTATTCAAATACAAATCTGATCATGCAAACCATGATCTGCCATTCAGGTGATTATATGCCTCCAACCCCTGTGGTGTTCAACCATAACATCAAAGTTTTACTAGTGACCTACATGCATTCCACCATTAGAATATAGGCTACTGACATATTGTCAAAGTAAGTAAATGTGGAGTTACAATAGTCAGGGCCTGATTTAGAGTTCAGCAGATGGGTATTTCTGTCACAAACGTGAAGAATGTCCCGATCTCCATATTACAAGTGCCATTGGCTATAATCCACTTGGAATACGGCGAACGGAATAGCCTTCAAGTTTGTGACAGAGTAACCTGTCCACCGAACTCTAATTCAGGTCCTAAATCTACGTTAGTTCATGTTTGCTGACCTCCAGGATATGTTTGAGTCAATAGGCTGCTATCATTGACCGTGATCTTTAGGTATGCAAGCACTTCTGTGGGTCAGGCTTAGAAGCATTGTGGGCAAGTGTGCCAAGAAAGAAACCATAGAGCAAATCAAATAACACCCAAGGGGATTTGTGAAAAAAATTACTCTTTAATAATTCATACATTTATGAAAAAAGAATGCACCACAGCCTCTTACCTAATCTTCTAAATTACCAGCTAAAAAGGAAAGATTGTGTTAATTAATACTGGAGTTCTGTAGTTGCATTTTGCTTAGTCTTTTTCTTGAAATCTCATAAGCTCTTGGTATTTTTTGGTGCGGTTATTGTCATTTTGTGGAGAATCAATTATGTACGTTTTGGAAAGAGCAGCCATCAAGATCGGTTGTAGAGAATGTCCTTTGCAGAAGCCCTGGACAGAGGCAGCCAGCTCAGATCGATGGTGAGGATGATAGGAAGTGTAATAACAGCTATCCCGTGACCTGCCTCAAGACGTTTTCTTCAGCACTGGTCATTTTTCTCTCACTTTACTCTTCGCCTCTGTTCTCTCCTAGGAAAGCTTCCTCTTCTGGATGGCTTCAGCTTTCACAGCCAGGCTCTTGGCGCAGATGGTTAGGGCCACAATGAGGACTCCGACCAGAAAGCTGACAAAGGGCCAGAGGAAGCAGTGCATGAGGACGTTTTCGTCATGGGTTCGCCTCAGCAAAGCATCGTCCGGTCTGCAGAAGAAGACAACAGTGAACCATCAGTGGGGGCCTTTGTTCATGGAAAGCATTTAGAGAAACACCAGCTCAAGATTCCACTTCAGAAGCCATCACAATTCTTAACATATTTAATCCATCTAAATCCAATCACGCATTTGAGCTATCCTTGCTTCCCAGCCCAAAGATGAATACACATTTATCTCCTCTAGACTGGGAGGCCATGCTCCTGTCTATGTCAAGTCTTTGGGGGCATATTAACAAGGGCTTTACCTCCGCTTTTTTGGCTTTAAATGCCAAAGAAGCGGAGATAAAAATATTGCCCTATCAACAACAGGGTCCTAACATGCAAAATCGCATGTTAGCACCCTTTTTCACTACGCTTCCCTTTGCATCTCTAATGGGATGCAAAGTGGGCGTTCCAGAGCAAAATAATAGGAGAATGTCTATAAGCAACATTTCTCCTATTATCAAGCTTCACGCTAACCCTGTTAGAGACAAAAAAAGCAGCGCTAACCACGGTTAACGCTGCTTTTTTACGTCTGCTAATCTTTAGACTTAGCCATGTAATCCAATGGGAGGTGGATTACATGGCTAAATCCACCATGGGCTATGAACAAGGATATCCCTATCCTTGTAGTTTTATCGCTGCATTACCAGCGATAACCTCCCAAAATGCCCCTATCGCTGGATTTTCTATCGCCTAGGTGGTTAGCGTTGTTAATAACGCGATAACCAGGTGATATTATCCAGCGATAGCGGGCGTTAAGAAAATTAACGCTAAGCGCCCTTAGCGTTAATTTTCCCCGTTCCTTGTTAATATGCCCCTTGGTTCTGTACCATTTATGTCCCCCGTCCGGTGATGCTATTATGTTTTTTAACTATGTTTTCTTTGCTAAATAGCAAACCCATCAAGGTTACAATGCTGACTACTGCATCCATAGGAAAGTTTCTATTAAGCCCCAGTGGTGGAGAGTTCTTTCTTCCTGTGAACAATTACTAGTAGAAACTTTACACTTGGAAATTCAGGCTTAGATGGCTCCATCCCCGGAACTGAGGAAATGGAGACATGTAGGTTTACACTTAGGTGTAGATCTGCATTCAGAAATAGTGAGCAGCAAAATTGTGTAGAGTAGTTCCATAGCTACAACAGTAGATTTACACATGTAAGTTTACCTTTGCAAATAGCGCCCACAGTGTATAATGACATTTTCCTTGACAATGATAATTTGTGAAACCAAAACAGCTACAATTATGACTGCGGTTGCAGGTCTGGAGTAGATGAAAAATAATAATATGCAAGAATGTACTGGAGAGGGTCTTGCAAGAGCAGCATAGGCTGGAAAGGTAGACAGAACCTGGGCATGATATCTCGATGAAGTTCCTCTTCATAACCCCAACAATGGTGGGTTCGCGTGGAAGCCCTGTAGAACATGGAACTGTCACACAAACATCCCTTTGGGGCTCATTATTCCATACTGCACTGCTAACCAAGTATATAGCAGCTGACTACTTTAGAGGTGCAGAGACAGTATATGCATATTTCAAGGCGTAAACAAAAGGGGACCACTTGATGCTTCTCTGTAGTGAACTTCACCTGTCTTTGTTACTATCAGAATTATTAGCCATCCCTGTGCTAATTTTCACTTAGTAGGCATTTTAGTTCCACTTGTGCTATTAGATCCAAACACAGAGTGAAGCCTGTCTGTAGCTCATGTAGAACATTTGCCTTTCTTAAAAATTAATGAGCACCTCATCTCTGCAGACAAGTGCAAGGCAGCCATGTTTGCACAAAGATCCAAAGAGAATTCCTAGTTTGCCTAAGTCTGTGTCAGGGAATAATCTGCTTTCTAGTGGAAGGCAGTTTTCCTATCGCATATGAGAACCTATGTCGGGTTGTGATGTTTTTAATAACAGATCTGTTACTGGAGCACAAATCATATTATTGGTGGCTAGGCATTAAACTATCTTGATGATGCGTCTGAAGCTCAAAATTATAAGTACCCAACATTTCATTCAACTGAAGTGTGCTTAAAAGCTAACAGGAGCTCATTAGCAATTCCCCTTAGTTCTGCCACAGGGTCACTTGACTAATATACACAAACAACTTTTTGCAGAATTCCCACAGCAAAATCAAGATCAAGAAACAACAAATATTTGGCAGATCTCCTGCAGGAGAGAGTGATAGACACTTAAAATATTTAGTTTTAATTCAGTATATTTTTGTAGCTTACAGGCAACAGTTAATGGCATCCTTAGAGGAGAAAGTTGTGCTGACAAGTGGTTTTACATTGTGGTTCCACATGGAAGAGAAGGGTACAGCAACAAATACTAGTGTCACTCCTACAAGGAAGAGCCACACATATCAACAATGGTCAGCAGCAGTCAAATAGATTAGAGTCATCTCACACACTAAGAATGTTGGTGGTCCTCCAAACTTGACAACAGCATGCTAAGAATAATGACAGCACTCAAAAAGGTTTAGCAGTGCAGCCACAGCAGGAAATATCACACATAATCAGTTTAAGAAGTAGTCCTTTCCTTCATGGATAGGCACACCAACAATCTTCAGGTTGATCAAGCTCAGAACCCAGCCAAATTATTTCGTCTGCTGCTCCATCAAACCTTGAAGCATGAGAGCCTGCCCAGAAGGCCAATAAAGCAGTGTGGAGTAAAAGAGACCACATTGTGACTTTTTTCTTTGACAGAGGCATCCATAAAAAACTACATAAAATTGTAGACAATAAATCATAAATATATCCGACTTGACAGCTCAGCATTTAAAAGATGATAATTCACTATAAATATAAACATGAAAAAACCACAGGAATGACTGTTGTTTGTCACTTCACTCGCCAATCCTTTGTTATATGCTAAGGGTACTTGAAGAAGGAGTCATTAATGGAAGAAGGCAGTACCCTACTGTTAGACCTGTCAGCCTTGGAGTGTTCTTACCCCAACCTTTTTGCCTTCCTCCTCCATTCTGGCTGATCTCGGTTTTGCTGGTCTTAGGACTCTGCACACTTTACTACTGCCAACCGGTGCTAATGTGCCTATGCTCAGTCCTAAAAACCTGGCAACATTGGCTAATCCCAGATTGGCATATATAATTTACTTATAAGCCCCTAGTAAAGTGGTACTACATGTATCCAGGGCCCGTAATTCGATGCTAATAGTGGGCCTGCAGCACTTATTGTGCCACTCACTTAAGTAACCCTTTAAACATGTCTCAGACCTACCATTGCACCCTGTGTATGCAGTCTCTAAGTGTCATGTCGACTTGGCATAATAAACCTTTTGCCTGGCCCAAACCATACTTTTCAGTACATGTAAGTCACCCCTATGGTAGGCCTCGACAGCCTAGAGGACAGGATGCAATGCACTTACAGAGTGAGAGATGCACATTTTAGTTTTCCATGTCCTGGTAGTGAAAAACTCTGACATTAGTTTTTCACTACTGCAAGGCCTACTTCTACCACAGGATAACATTGGAGTTACCTTATTACACTTAATAAGCTGTCATTTCCAAATTTTGGGAGCATGTAACCAGTTCATTTTGGTGTCTTTGGAATTGTAGTGAAATTCTGAAAATGAATTTTAAGTTGGCATTTTCTTGACTTAGCAGTTTTGTGCCTGACCCCTATATCTGGGTCACATGACGGGGTGTAGCTGACTGTTGAGCTTTGTGCATTC
The DNA here is from genome assembly GCF_964204655.1 of Triturus cristatus. Classification (NCBI taxonomy): domain Eukaryota; kingdom Metazoa; phylum Chordata; class Amphibia; order Caudata; family Salamandridae; genus Triturus; species Triturus cristatus. Next base: position 408,470,664 of record NC_140585.1, on the reverse strand, counting down.
TTCCCAGACAGTTACACACAATATAGAGCTTAGGTGTGCCTGGATGGGACATTACTAGTAGGATGGAATGGCGGAGCTGAGCACAGCTCTACTTACACTTGAATAGGCTGTGTCCTGCATACCCCATGTGGTTAGTCAGCAGCCAGGCTAGAGAAGCCAGTATGCCTGGGCACTTCAAATAGAATTCTAGAAATGTCTCCGCCTTCTAGAGAAAGGGTACCAGGTATAAATATTTGGACCTCAGACATCACCTCTTCTGTTCACTTCTGGATCTCTGGGTACTATGCCAGGAGGAAGGGCTGCTGTACTGCTTCAAGGACTGCCACAATGCTGGACTGCTGATCTGAAGGACTGCTACCCTGCTGTGCTCACCTGCTGCCTGCTGCCCCCCTGCCCGGGTGAGAAGGACTGGACCTGCATCTGTTGAACACAGGACCCCAAAGTGAATCCAAGGGCTAATTGGCTGGCCTGACTAGAGCCTCAGGGACAGAAGGCCCCAATAATCTTGAACCCAGGACCTGTTCTCTGCCAAATGTGAGTCTACCCTGCCAAGTGGTGTCACCCCAGTCCTGGACCCTTGGAAGTTGGCTTAAGGTACCCTGCCAGCCTCTACGGATCCAGCGGCACTGACGCATCTCATCTGCTGCATGGCTCAATGCCAAACAAAACCAATGCATCACCACTACTGCATGGGTCAAACCCGTTTCAAAGACCTGCATTGCCCCAGTCGCACGCAGCCTCCACAGAACCGGTGCTGCACGACACATCCTCGTGCAGGCCATTGTATCCTTCGTCAACAGCAGCCTCAACGATGACAAACACAAACTCCGCACTGCAGCTACCCATGCGGATGACCACTCGAACATTGAGCACCTCCACTTCCAGGTCCAGACCAACCCGAACACCACCCTCTGTGGCACTCTCATCTACAGAAACACCAGACCCCACCCACCCTTTAGCGATGCCATCATCCACTTCATCGCACCCCACACTCTCGTCTCAACAGACTACATCCGCCTCAGCGACCTCAACTTTCACCGGGATAATCCCAACGACAAGAACACCTCACACCTTCTGGACAACCTCGCCACTGTCAGACTCAAACAACTTGTCATCCTCCCCAACCGACTCAGCAGGACACACGCTTGACCCCATCTTCTCCACCAGTAACAACATCACCTTCAGCCACCCATTCGAGCTCCTTTGTACCAACCACCGCTGAGTCCACTTCTCCTTCACCAAACCCACGGTACACCACCACACCCACCACTACCCTTGCAGAAGTTGGAACAAGATCTCTGAAGAACAGCTCACCACCTCCCTCAGAAAAACCCTACCACCGGCTTCCGCATACGCTAATACCTCAGCACGCAACTTCCACCGATGGATCTCCAACAGCGCCGACACACTGGCACCTCTCAAGAAAGCTCCAGGCATGCAGACACTCCAAGAAAGCCAGCTTTTTTTGCCCCACCCTTAATGAGTCCAGACACACCTGTAGATGGCTTGAGAAGAGATGGAACATAAGCAAGATCCCAGAAGACCACTCAGCCTTCAAAACCGCTGTCACCGCACACCACCACCTCTTTAGAACAACAAAGAAAGTGGCCCTACCAGAAAGGATCAATGCCAACATACTCAATAGCAAAGAACTTTTCGCTGTGGTCAAAGTATTTGCCAAACTCAGCACAGAATCTGCAGACATCCCACCCTCCCAAGACTTCAGCAACACCTTCGACACCTTCTTCCACAGCAAGTTTAAAGAGATCTATGACAACTTCGACAGCCTTAAGACCCAAGACCCAAGACCCTCTCACCCCTCCCACAATCACAGCACCCAATGACACCGGACCCCAGCAGACCCTACTCAGCTGGACTCCTCTCACTGCTGACCAAACCCTCAAGAAAATGAAGAGCATCCACTCTGGAGCACCCTCCAACCCCTGCCCACACCACATATTCAACAGAGCCAGCACCCTCTTCACCGCCAAACTCTGCCACACCATCAACTGCTCCATCAACTCCACCACCTCCCCAGAAGACTGGAAACAAGCAGAGATCGACCCCTTGCTGGAGAAACCCTCTGCCAACCCAACAGACCTCAAGAACTTCAGACCCATCTCTCTGCTCGCCTTCCCAGCCAAGGCCATTGAGAAGGCCATCAACGCCCAACTTTCCAAGGTCATCAAAGTGAACCACATCCTGGACCTCTCCCAATCCATCTTCCGAAGCAACCACAGCATGAGACCGCCCTCCTCACTGCCACAAACAATGTCCGCACCCTCCTCGACTGAGGCAAAACTGCAGCCCTCATCCTCCTGGACCTCTCGTCTGCCTTCAATACCATCTCCTACTGCACCCTATGCACAAGACTCCATTGTGCCAGTAACCGCAACAAATCCTTGGAATCGATCTGCTACTTCCTCACCGGCCGAACACAGAGAGTCAGACTTCCTCCGTTCTACACAGAACCCACAGAGATCAGCTGCGGAGTGCCTGAGGGCTCCTGCCTGAGCACCATTCTCTTCAACATCTACATGGCCCCGCTCGCAGCCAGGAACCACGGACTCAATATCGTCTCCTACATCGACGACACCCAGCTGATTCTCTCCCTCACCAATGAACCCACATTCACAAAGAACAAGTTCCATGACAGGATGAAGGCTGTCGCCACCTGGATGAATTAAAGCTGCATCTAGCTCAACTCAGAGAAGACCAAAGTCCTCATCCTGGACACCACTCCATCCACCTAGGATGATTCCTGGTGGCCCGCAGCACTTAGAACCCCCCATACCCACAGACCACGCACAAAACCTCGCCATCATCCTGGACTCCTCACTCACCATGAACCACCTGATCAACACCGTCTCATCATCCTGCTTCCACACACTATGCCTCCTTCAAAACATCTTCAAGTGGATCCCCGAGTCCAGAAATACGGTCACCCACGCACTCATCGGCAGCAGACTAGACTACGGCACTCTACACCGGCATCACCCAGAAACTCCTAAAAAAATTACAGAACATTCAGAACGCCTCTGCCATACTCATCCTCAATATCCCCAGCCGCAGCCACATCACCAGCCATCTGAAGGGCCTTCTCTGGCACCCAGTCAACAAAGTAATCGCCTTCAAGCTCCTTACACATGCCTACAAAGCCCTACATGATGTGGGACCTGCGTACCTCAACCACCACCTCGCATTCCACGTGCCCACCAGAGACCTCCACTCCGCTCAACTGGCCCTGGCCACCATCCCACGTATCCGCAAGACCTCACAGCAAAGACCTGGAACACTCTGCCACTCCACCACAGTGCCCAGGGGTGTAACAATAGACCCGGCAGACCCCGCGGTGCGGAGGGGCCCTGAGCTCCAGGGGCCCCCTCAAGTACTGTGCATGGCAAGTGAGACTGTGCCCTCCGTTCCCCAGCACTATCATCAGTTTGTGCTAGGATCACTATAGACAGTGGAAGAGTGGCGAGCAAATTCACTTTCTCTTTCTGCCGCAGATCAAGTGAGTGTGTGAGGCTCAGGTCCACGTGACAGTTTTGGCCATGCACTCGGTGTGCTAGCAATCAAGCCTTCACAGCGTGCGTGACTGGAACCCCCTGTTTTGCTATCCTGCCTGCACCCAGGAAGGCATCTCTGCTGTTAAGGCGGGCCCGCCGGAAAACAACATTCAAGGGGGTCTTCAAATCACTGAAAACTGCCGCCCACCAGAGTAAGCACTGTTGAGGGGAGCTGCCAGTGGCTCGCGGTGTGCTCTGAGACAGCTTTAAACTGCAGCCTTGGAATGGCAGCACTCGGGTGAGACATGCATTCTGCTTAGAGTTCACACCTTTCCAAGAGAAAATTACCAGCCATTAATTGTTATTTTAAGAGTCTGTAAAGGCCTGGATCCTGGACATGCCTCATACCAACTGGAAGCAAAATCGTATTTAGCCATTTGTAATGTGCAATTTCTGTGTTTGTTAACTTTAAGTATCAGTTGGTCAGAACACATTTAAACGTGCTTTCTATTTATATGTGTGAAGTATATTGTTAAATGGTAAAAAATATGTACAAGCTGTGATTTTGCTTATACTTTTACTGGCTGGAACATCAACAAATCAGCCCTGTGTTTACTGGATCTCAGCAGCACGTACTTCAGTGTATGAATTATTAGGACGCAATAAAGTTCAATGACATCTGGGTGTTAGACATTTTAGGATGGTTGCCTTACTTTTCTATTTTCTTGGTGCACAAATAGTTTAAATCACTATTTTAACCTTCCATTTCAAGGTCTTGAAGCAGTTGAAAGATGTTTTAGGGCTTTTCATTGATCAAAAGGGTGTAACTTATTTCCGTGCACTTCATTGCTTGGTTTTACTCGCAGGAAAATGTCACACGAAGTGTCACACATTTGGGAGTTGAGTGTCATTCACAAGTGCACTGAATCCATGGTGATGTCACAGATTCTGAAAACTTGGCAGCTATGTGTATGTAGCCTTCTCACACACCTCTGCTTCCCTCAAAACCACAGGATCTGGGGCCTGGCTGCAGTGACACACAGTCTCCAGGTAGCAACCCCATGTATGGAGCCTTCTCACACCTCCCGCTTTCCTCAAACCCCGGCCTGGCTGCAGCAAAGCACAGCCTCCATGTAGCATCCCTATGTAAGGGCTACGGGTAAGGTAGCTCTGTGTTATTGAGCTCCGTATCTTAATCGCTAGTTTTTACCTTTTTTAGAATCGTATATCTGAATCACCTATAACTGTGTTTGCTATGTCTATTCCTGTTTCCTACATCTAACATGTAAAGCGCTCAGATACCCGCAAGGGTCTTGTTCGCCCTATATAAAACCTTCAAATAAATAAATAAATAGGGGCACTAGGTTAGTGCCCTTCCATTTCTGGTGCTTTGTAGCAGTTTTAAGATCTTCTTAGAGTCTCTTGTTGTTCAATGGGTGTAATTTCTAATATTTATATGTTTCCCTCGTCTTCATTGCTTGATTTGGCATGCTAGAGAGTGTCACTCATAGTCGTTGAACGTCACTCATAATTACACTAAAATTATGAAAATGTCACACATAAGCAATCCGAAATTTTGGCAGCTATGAACTGGTAATAAGGGTCGTTCCTCTAAAAAGTATGTGGGAGTCAGCAGCAAAAGTAAAATACCGGAAAGATACTCATCACAGAAAATTGTCCGAGGTTTGGGGGGAATGGGGCAGCTACGTACGTACCTGGCAGGCGTATAGAGTGATTCGCCTTTGAGGCACAGTCCGGCTTACTGATGTCACGATGGTGGGCGTGGCCATTGTAAGCGTCAGGATCCAGCGACTTCTGTGTGCACATGCAGTATGGCCCCTTGCTCAGAGCCAGGCCGCTTGAGTGTGGACTGTACTGTTCTGTCGGCACTTTGGTGTCTTGTTATTTATCCTGCGTGAAAGGCATAGCAAGTGCAAGACTTGAGAGTATGAGATGAGACTTGAGGAGAGGATGTGGCCTTAGGGTCAGAGATGCCGACTTTGGAACTGGGGAACCAGGTTCGAGCCTCGGCGTTGGCTCAGCACCCTGTGATTCTGGGCGAATCACTTAATCTCCCCAGCGCCTACCAAAAAATGAATGAGTCCTTGTGTAATGTAACGGTGATTGTGTAAAGCGCTCCAATACCTTCAGGTCGAGTTTGCGCTATATAAATCTGCAGAATAAAAATACTTTGACGCTGAACGGGGAACTCGTAGACCGTCAAAGATTTGCAGTGTCACACCTCCCTTCATTCCCTTGCTCTCGATGATCGAACAGTGGGAGAGCACCATAAGAATATTAAATCACTTTTAAGAGCTACTGGAGCCTGCCCTTTTGATCCCAGGCCCTGGATAACTTACTGACTGGGAACTCGCCAGCAGTGCATAACTGGCACTGCGGCAGCTTGGATCCAGGAGAGGTGTGCATGTCCATGGGAAATCAGGTGAGAAATTCCTTTATCACTATGTGAAGTCGCCCTCATTGCCCACAATTTCAAACCGAATAGGAGGCCTAATTTGACCTGCTGTTGACAAAAGCCCACATTTTTTTTAACTTTACAATCATGTATTAGGGTTTGAAAGTAGATTTTCAAGAGACAGCTACCCATCTCCATTTCCAGTGTTAGAACACAGAAATGTAAAGTGATCTCATGACACCTGCAATACCTTATTTATAGCAGACTGCTCGGCCGTTAGCATTCTGCATATCTGCACTTGATATTTCAATTTTTTGGATAACCATAAACCAACGAGTCCCAGAATAAAATATGCTTCAGGTTTGGAGGGAAGTGCACAATATAGATTTTTTTGTTTTTACAATTTACTGCTGGCTGGCAACTTTACATATAATAGGTCTCCTCACAAAACTGCCCTCGTCCATGATTATAGTTCTGACACAGACTAGACCCTGTTCCTACTCTGTGTTGACAGCAAGCTATGCAGATTAACTTGATGCCACCTGCTATGCTGAATAAGATTCATAGAGGAGTCCCAACAGCAATCTAAATCAGGAGTGACCAAATAATAGAAGATTTGTGACACATGAGTTGGTCACGGCTGAGGTGTGTGTCCATGTGTAGCTGTCTGTAGCTATCTATATATGTAAAAGAAAGAGAACTCCCACACCATCCTGACTTCTCTTTCCTTTTTCAATGACTCCTTTACCTCCTTAGCGTCTTCACTCTCAATCGTTCTCCTCTATTACATGTGTAACTTACAGTCACTCCCACATTCCTGTGAAGGCCCATACTGCACACCTGTGGCCATCGGTCCCTAACATATAATAAAAGAGGTACTGCATAGCAAGGGAGCTCCCAGATGTTGGGAGTCTATATGTGAGCGGAGGGGTTTTTCTGAAATCAGTGGGTGCTACAGGCCAACATTTAGATGAATTGCTTGAGCTTTGCCTGGGCCTTAGTACCACTTGCTTCAACTTGGGCTTTTTGAGGTACATTACACGAGCTATGTCAGTGTTTCAGTGAGTGAGCAGCATTGACACTGATACAGAGAATGGCAGCAGCGCATTTATAGAATGATGTGTGAAGTTGAGCATAGCAGCAGTGCATTTACAGACTAGTTTACATTGTGTGCATTTGTAGAGTTTTGTGTAGTGTGTGAAGCACAATTATTTAAAGAGCAGTGTGTGATTGCAGTTATCACTTTAAGCTAGGCCCTAGAGCTTGAAATCTTGTATACTCTCCGTGCCCTCATCCAGTTTGGTGGTCCTCTCCCCTCCCAATCCATTTTTGCAACCCATGCATTTTCTGAGCAAATACCTAAAACGCCTAAACACAAACCCTATCGCCGTTGCCTTGAGTGATTTCACAGTTGTCGAGACACATGCTTTTCATATATTGCGCATGTTCCCTCACTATCTTTAATACTTGAAAGAGCATCTCCCCGATCCATCTGTCTTCACATTCTTCATCTGATTGATTCACTACACATGCTCACTTGCCTTGCAACCATCCCCTCTCTACTGATATGTGCCCTGAGAGCTGGCATTCTCTTTATGCCTACCTTTCCTCACTTTCTTCGGACATGCTCCCGGATATTTCACCCATGTCACAGGATCTCTTCTGCACAAGAACACCCTCATTCTGATTTGACATTATAATTCCCTTTGAACTTGCACTTTTCCTTCCTCTCTTTGAAAGAGTGCATCTTTTTTAGGTCTCGCCTACGCAGCGCTCATGCGCTGCATAGGAGAGACCTTGAGTCATCGGCACAGCTTTGCGGGTAAAAACGTGCACGGGTTGCATTGCTTCCAATGGCAACGTGTGCACGTCTGGCGATTCCCTTGCGGGAGTGAGCGGCGCCATTTGGTAGCAATTATTGCGCTCGCTCCCGCAAGGGAAGCGCTGCCTGCTCTCGACCGCACTCCCCCCCACCCCCTACCTGCGCGAGGCACGCACGCTTGTTTGCCTTGGCATTATTTTCCTTCTCCTCCTTTCATTCTCTTCCGCCCCCATTTATTTTATTATCTGATTCGAGTCTTTTCCACAAAGTATTTTCCTTCCTTTCACTCTTACTCTCAGACCTCTATTTACTTCTCCTTTCTTTAACATTTCATTATCTGTATATATTTCGCTTTTCTGTCTCTTCTTGTGCAGCAGGGCCCCCCTTCAGCATAGACGAGTAGTATCTGGTCATTAGGGCACGGGGGGATTCACGAATCCGGCTCCATCCTGCCTCTTTTCTAGCCACTTCCCCAGACAGGGCTCGGGCAGCCAGATGACTGACACTTACGGCTCATTGCCCAGACACGCTGTGTGCTCCTAGGCAGCGCTGGGAGCGGTTTACAGGCGCCAGTCATCCGTGGTACCCTGAGGAGCGGAGGGATCGTTGGATACTCCGCATCTTGGAATCTGTCCGAGCTCATCCGCTAGTTCATTACAATGGGCGTGTGAGCGTGTCCCTCTCAGGCAGTGACGAGGGACAGTGCAAGGGAGCCAAGTTTGGACCCTCGCCGACCTCCTTCGGTTCAGCGGATGAGATGCCAACTGGGTCCCCCTCGGTGGACAGAGAGGAGAGCCGCGGTGCTGATGGGCACCGCATCTGAGACTGGCACAGAGCAGCCTGCTGGTCGTCCCTGGGGTCTCTCTCCACAGATGGCATAGGGACCGGTCCACCCAGAGGAAAGAAGAGGGCCCCACAGCCCAAGCGGCTAGAGCTGCAGTCCCTCGCAGGAGGAGCCGGCGCTTGAATACACCACAGTATCTCTGGCAGTTGGTGCCGCTTGTCGGTACCCATGCGAGGAGGGGACAGGCATCCCCTGCCCTCATCCTGCATCTGATGGTTCGGGGCACACTCCAGGGCCTCTTGGCTCAACAGATGGGATAAAGACCAGGCTGCTGGGGGAGAAAGAAGCTGCTCTGCTGGGATAGCACATCTGTGCAGCTTCAGTCTGCGCGCTTCACTCCAGCGCATTTTCCCACCATGGATATTAACAAGATGGTAAGGAGCTCGCAGCTGTTCGCTCAACGTTGTGCATGCACCGGCCTGTGGGGGCTACTTGTGCATAGATGTGTGTCTGTCTTTTGACTTCCAGTGGGCGCGTGGTGAGTGGGACAAGTCTCCAGTGTGTCTTACTTACTCAGGGATGAGCCAGCTGTGAGTTAGGGTCTCAGCCTGAATAAAAACGTTTGTTTTCAACATGTTTGTAACAGTAGAGAGGGGGGCACGGCCACCATGTTTAGTGGCGGGGAGAGGGGCCCGTCCAGGAAGGGTGCTCCTCCTGTCTGTGATGGATGGTCAACCCTGAGGTCAGATAGCGCTGTCACTGCATTGTATGCATTGTACTTCTGCAGTCGTTTGGGTCAGTGCTGAAGGCAGTGAATTGTGTTGGTTAAATTGGTAGGCAGCTGTGTCATTATTTGATGCTGAGTTCAGGTTCTCTATGATTGCTGGCTTGCTTCAGTTAGGGTGGGTTATGGATGGTAGTTTCATTCAGATGGGGGGCTGTGAATGGTGGACTGTGTTAGCTAGTGTGGGTTGTAAATGGTGGCTTGGGTCATCTAGGATGGATTGTGAATGGTGGAATCTGTCAGCTAGGGTGGGTTATGAAGGGTGGCTTGGGTCAGCTAGGGTGGGTTGTGACTGCTGGCTTCTATCAACTGGGCATGTATGTGACTGCTGGGTTCTCTACATTAGAGTGGGTACGACTGCTTGCCCCTCTAGTAAGCACTTAAGTTGTTGAAAATGGGGGTAGGGAGCCAGACATTTTCTTAGGATGCCTTGTGCTAGGGTTGCTGATTACCAAAGGTTCCACAGGCCAAAGGCTCTTTGCTGCTGCCAGGGGTAAGAGCTGTAGTCTGCGACCTCTATCATGAATCAGTGCTGTAGGGAAGAGCTGTGCTGTTGGCAGTGAACCCCGTGATGGGCCAGGGTAGTGGTCATGGAGGTCTGGCAGGAGTGAGTGCAGCTGTCCGGAGACTCCTTCTTGTGTCAGTATTTTGGTCGAGGGGCTCTACCATGGGGCAGGCCAGTGCCACTGGAGCTGTCCTACTAGTCTGGTCAGTGCTGTGGTAAGGGAGCTCTGCCACTGTTCCAAGTCAGCGACATGAACATGGTGCCCTGCAGCGCTTAAAGTCAGTGGTGTCCAAGGAGCTCTATCAGTGTTCCACTCAGTGCTTTGGTAAGGGAGCTCTGCCAGTGACTGTGCCAGCTCAGTGCCCTGGTAAGGGAGCTCTGCCAGTGACCATGCCAGCTCAGGGCTGTGGTAAGGGAGCTCTGCCAGTTACTGTGCCAGCTTAATGCTGTGGTCATGGAGCTCTGCCAGTGACCGTGCCAGCTCAGTGCTGTTGTCATGGAGCTCTGCCAGTGACTGTGCCAGCTCAATGCTGTGGTAAGGTAGCTCTGCCAGTGACTGTGCCAGCTCAGTGCTGTGGTAAGGAAGCTCCGCGAGTGACTGTGCCAGCTCAATGCTGTGGTCATGGTTCTCTGCCAGTGACCGTGCCAGCTCAATGCTGTGGTAATGGAGCTCTGCCAGTGACTGTGCCAGCTCAGTGCTGTGGTCATGGAGCTCTGCCAGTGACTGTGCCAGCTCAGTGCTGTGGTAATGGAGCTCTGCCAGTGACTGTGCCAGCTAATGATCATTTTGTTTATTTATCCAGTTACCTGAGCTTTAACTTTCAGGGCCACACCCATGACATTGTAATGCTATTAAAGTGTCTTAGATAACTAGATAATGTATGGTGTTTTTCTCTGGCATAAGTACAAACAGGAGGTGGGCATCATTAAATTACATGGACTTTTAGCTCCGGCTTGACAGTGCAACTGTCACCTGACCTTTTAACCTACACCAATACTATTCTACAGTTCTTTGCTTCCACACATATTTATCCATTCCCATGCGGTCTGCTTGTAATGGTTCACATTACCACACAACATTCTTTTAAAGCCAGACCAGTTGGCATTGGCAATGCTTGTTAGGTATGGGTTTTGCACTGTAGCTGTCAAGTCGATCTGTTGATAACAGTATACATAGAATAGGTTTTGGGTCTGCCCATTTCAACCACTGGCTTTCTTCGACCATCCTCTTTCAGCCTTTGGCTCGAAAAGTTGTCATTCGCATCTTGGCTAAGCCCAGTGGAGTATTCATCTGTCATCTACTGCTATTGGCCGCTTGAGTGTGTCCTTCTGCCTTCATTCCATTACATGCATTGAACAGCAAGAGAAATTACTTTACAGATACAGCTCTATCTGTCCACTCCTGATGGCTACCTCCTCTGTGACTCGCTCTAATGTGCTAATGCTTCATGTGTTAGCATATTAAACCCAGATTTGTCAGCCTAGTCAATGCTTGTTTGCTTTACTCCCCATCCTCCGCTGCCTTTTGGTTAGGTTTGTGCATTAAAAATACCACATATATTTACATACATAGATACATACACATACTTACTTAAATAATGATTTTTTTTGTACGCTTTGCTATTGACCTTGGTTGTTTTGAGTTATGTTTGGTCGATGCTAGAGCCTCAGGTACAAGACTAGAAGGGTTATTTTTTCCCCCTGTACTCAGATCATTTACTGCCATATATATAGAGGTTACTGCCCGGTCAGTGGTGTACATATTGATTAATACCATTGTCGATTGGCATACTTGCATCTTCCCTCTTAGTTTAGTGTGGTGAGGTGAGATGGAGCTCACTACGTGGAGGCAGGGTAACGAGGGCGGGGGGAGTTGTGCTGCAAGACTCTCCCTGCATCACGGTGGAGTTGGTTCAGGAGCGCTTGAGGTTTGATGAATTGCCCATTTCCAGGATGCGAATTGTGGATTGTATTCTGACATGCTTTGGAGAGACTTAGAGGAAGCAATTATACCAACAGCCTTATTTCGTCTATGTACGAATTAAGAACAACCTGTCACTCAGGTAGCCGCAGTCATACTGGCTCCTGCTGGTTTGCATTTAGTGGTTAAAGTCACATTTGTGTGGGCTCGTCACCTCTCCGCCGAGTTATGCAATAAGACTCGCTCTTCCAGCAGTTGAGCACCTGGATGATGAGAGGGTCTTCGCTTACTGGAGCTCAGGGTTGACCGCTCCAGCAGCTCATCTTTCTGATAACCAGGGTTCCAAAATGAGTGAGGTAGGGCTGTGGGACATGGACTAAGAAGCATTCTCACTCCAAGACTCTAAACCAGTCCAGTTCTCAGAGGCCCACAGTGCCTTTGACATGTCAGTTTGCCACAGCTTGGAACTGCAAGGGAACATGGAGGCACAGTTTGCTATCTCGTTAAAAATGCTTCCTCCTTCCAATTATTTTCTTCACTGTCAGGGGTGGTGAGTCTTTAACTAGACCACTCGAAAGTGAAATCCGATAATATGCTATAACATCTGTGGGCAAATGACTCACCAACATGGAAGGATGCCATGCACATGAAATTCGGCATTCCTGTACATGTGCAGGCAATGCATCTTTGCAGTATTACATCTGCTCGCACAACCAATAATTAAGTGGCCTTTCGAGAAACTTTTCATTTCTTGTTCAATGACTTTACCACTATGTTGTGCAAGTAAATTCTGATAACCAGCAGTTGCAGTGCCTCACTAGGCCAGTTGTTGTAATGTAAAACAGATCCATACTTGTATAAATGTATTTTTGAATCATTTTGTTCTCAATACAGAATATTACAGGCAGTCAAAACAAGGATTAATGCCTCCTGTTTTTTGTGCTTTGTGAAAGGTAGAATATGGCTATAGAATATTGAGTTCAATATTTTATTTGTAAAGTGCTACAACTCTTCCCTAATGCACTTTACAAGTTAAAAGCCACAAAAGGATATGGTGTGTTAAGAGAAATGTATAATAATTGCATTTTAGACCGAGGGAGGAGATGAGGTCCAGTCTTTTATTAAATAACCTTTATTGGTTTTTAAAGATGTGGCTCAGGCGCTAGAGCGCCCTCTCTTGTAACTTGGGGAACCAGGGTCGAAACTTGTCTGTCCCCGGCTCAATAAACTGTGATACTGGGCAAATCTCTTAATTTTCCTGTGCCTAAAAGAGAAAAGCAAATTGTATAACGTAGTCTGATTCGGTGTTAACGTTTTCTAATGCTCTTGGGCCAAGTTTGCACTATAAAAAAACTGCAGAAACAAAGGGGCAGATTTACAAGCCCCTTGCGAGACTTTTGCGCTGCAGTTGCGTCACTTTTTTGACGCAACAGCGGCGCAAACAATGCGGCCTATTTACAACTTGACGCATCAAGGGAGATGCGTCATGTTGTAAAGCCCTGCGCCACATTATACCTGCGTCAGGTATAATGTATGCAGGGTGGGCGTTCCCACGCATGAAGGCCTCATAAAAGTGTCTCAGGGAAATCTACAAGATTTCACTGCTCCACTTTTAGGATGCCACTGCGTCAAAACCTTATGCCTGCTTCAAGCAGGCGTAAATAGTGAGGCAGTGTAGTGGGAATAGGCCTCAACAAGCATTGCTGGAGTTGTGTCGTGCTTGCGTCACGACTCCAGCAATGCGTGACTTTTCCACCAACAGATGCGTCAGGATTTCTGACGCATCTGCCATTCCTTGCGCCATAGTGCGCCGTATTGTAAATACGGCGCATCTATGGTGGCGCAAGGGTTTCTAAGGGTGGTGCAGGGAAAGTGACGCATCTGTATAGATGCGTCACTTTCGTGTAAATCTGCCCCAAAAAATCTGACAATCTGCAGAAGATCTCCACAATTTCGGAGCCAGTGATGCGTCTGTTTCAGAGCTGGTGTAGATTCACCACTTATCTTTACTCCCAGCTCTACAAGTCGGACTGGTTTATCCATAGATGTACAGCATTGCCAATATTCGGGCTCGATCGCTTCATGATTTTGCCTTCTAATGTCGTGAGTTTCAAGTTTATTGTGAGTCTTTTTCTGTCAGATTACTTCACTCTCACACTGCCTCTTCTCTATATGTAGTATCAATATAAATATTGAAATAAATCTCAGACTTATTTTTAAAAAAAACTGGAATTTCAAAAACTCTGGAGTATCAAACTTTGGAGGAGCGTTTTGATAAGTGTTAGTGTTCGGTTCAGATGTAGTTAAAAGTGAAAGGGTAGATTTAGGGAGCATGTTTTAGGATTAAATATGGGGTTAAAGTTTAGTTATGGGGAGGTTTAGCGTTAGTGTAAAGAAGAGAGTTTTATGGGTTTGGGGGTGCACTAAAGTCTCTCACTGTTTCTATGAAAGGGAGAAAAAAGGAAATCTGAAATTGGCGACTTCCGTTTTTTTGACACGAAAGGGAAGGAGCCTGCAATATTTGACAATGACAGTAGTTCACTGGCAGTTGTTAACATTTGTGTTCTATCCTGGAAAAATTACATGAAACTGCATGAAGCTTTCTTTTTATGCCTGACTCGCTATCTCATACAGACCAGAAATAAAAGTTTGTGGAGTGGTTATTAATTACTCTATGAACTGGAATCACTTAGTAATGATTTTTTTTAATTGTGCGTGCAAATTCATAAAATTATATATTTTGAAGAAAAACAAATTTTGATATAAAAACACAAGCATTGGCATATCCAATAGGTCTCGCTTTTGGGACCTTGTAAGTATTTAGTTATGCAGCACAATATCCTTGGTGCACCAACAATAACTGTTTCATGGTTAAACACTTATAAGGTCCCAAAGGTGAGACCTATTGGCTATGCCAATGCTTGTTCTCGATGGGTACTCTCTCTATGCCCCTGTACCAGAGCCATTGTACCCCCTGCACTTCAGTCACCTAAAACTCTAGGATGTTTCTGAACATGTCCCTTCAATTCGAGACAGATATTGCCATAATCCCTCCAAATGTGGTCTCTGAAGTCTCCTGCTTCCCTGTCGGAAGCTGCTTCTCTCCATAGACAGATGTTCTATTCTCTGTGTGTATGTCATTGTGCATGTATGTCTCTCTTGTCAGGTTAGAAGTCATTTGTGCAAAGTGTTTCATTGTTTTTTCTGTTTCTCGTAAATCTTGGAAGACTTCCTAATGAATGGGCATAACATTCAAGAGATGAAGTGTTGGAAATGGAGTTTCTGGTTAGCTAAGGTATGCATCCAAGTCAGGCAGAACCCATCACTCTAGTCAGGATAAGGGAGTTACACACCCAAGATAACCCCTGCTCACCCCCTTGGTAGCTTGGCAGAGCAGTCAGTCTTATCCCAGAGACAATGTGCAAAGCGTTTTTGCGCAACACACACACACACTCCAGTGGCACACTTATACACACTACAAAAGAGACTCCACACAGTAGTATATAAAAATATCACCTATATTGTATATAAACACATTACAACACAATCACATAAATCTCAATCAGTTTGCCAACTAGGCAATTGTCATAAGCATAACAGTTAAAACATTGTAATACACACTTTTAGATTGCTTATTTCATTAAATAACTTCCACTGCACATTATAGGAAGGGCCTGCAAACAGGACAATTGTTCTATGGTCTTCATAAGGGGTAAAGAAATACCAGTTATTACCATCTACAATGACCACGTGTAGTGAAGGAACAACTCCAGGATTACCACGTTGTTGTTAGCACTATGGTACCAATGATCTTTGAGCACATCGTTCCGCTGCGAGGTTGCTGTTTCTGGTAATTAAGCCGCCTGCCTGAATACCAAAGCAAAATGCAGACAAATAAAGAAAATGCCCCCAATGGATTTGCACAGAGGTGGAAGGAGCCGCTACTGTAGCGGTGCACTGCATGCTGGCCCCCTGCGGCTGGTGCAAAAAGGGCGGGGCTCATGCTTCAGTCACCAGCAGAGTATCCTGCTCTGTCTCGCCTGGGTGCTCCTCTCAGCGGTGCTGGCTAGCTGGGCGGCCGCTGATGACGCCGCGTCTTCTTCGGCCTCCGGGGTGTTGCTGGGCAATGCCGGGAACTCCTTCGCATTGGCTTCCTTGACGAGCGGCCACGTTTACACCTACAGATCTTCTCTGACTTTGGCCTCTGCACACAGCGGGTGGGGACTCAGTCCAGAACTTTAAGAAAGATAAACGCTCACTCGGCTTCCAAGGAGCGAAGCAGAGGGAGGTTTCCACGAAGGGAAACGCAAGAAAAACTCCCCAAATGAGTAA
This sequence comes from Triturus cristatus, assembly GCF_964204655.1. NCBI lineage: Eukaryota > Metazoa > Chordata > Amphibia > Caudata > Salamandridae > Triturus > Triturus cristatus. Next base: position 408,454,591 of record NC_140585.1, on the reverse strand, counting down.
AGCACAGAGTAGCTCTCAGTAAAGCACAAGGGAATTTCCAGCAAAGCTCAAGGAAATTCCCCTTAAAGCACACGGAAGACTTGGATGTCCCTAAGTCTTCCAAAACAGGAGGCAAGCACACACTAGCCCTTGGAGATTCTTCACAAGTAGGATACCACAGGAGAGCAAAAAGAGTCAGACCTTTTCCTCTGCCACAGACAGAAACAGCAACTGCAGGCCAACCCACCCCTCACACAGACACGGTAGCGCTCCTCACACAGCTCTTCTTCTTGGCAGGGTCCTCTTGTTTCTAGAAGTGATCTAAAGTCTTGGTGTTTATGGTCCAATACTTATACCCCATGTTCTCATTGGTCTCTTTGTGGCAATGGTCTCTGAGCCCAGTCCAAACCAGCCCTGGTCTCCTTGGTCCAGCTGGACCACAGAAGGTGGAGACAGCATTGTGAAAAGGAGACACAGCCTATTCTGGTGCTAGTGAAACCCCTCCCAGCACTCTAAATGCAGACAAGGTCTATTCAGCCTGGCTATGAGTCAACCAGGCAAGGCAGGGCACACCTCAGACCTCCTTGTGACGGTCTAATGTGAATACACATCCCCAGCTCCTGTTACTTCAAAAACCAGAAGGTGAATACACAAACAGGCAGGGGCACGCAGGATTATTAACAAGAAGATGCCCATTTTCTAAAAGTGGAACTTTTAAACACACAATTTAAAAACAACGTTTACTAAAAAGTGAGTTATTAAATTCTGAGTTCAGAGAGCCTAAACTCAATTTCTCTATCTTGCCCCAATGGCAAGTTACACTTGTAAAATGTTACAAGGCAGCTCCCATGTTAACCTATGGGATAAACAGCCTTTCAACAGTGAAAAACAAAATACACACTATTTTGGATCAGGACATATAAAACACATCAGTACATGTCCTACCTTTCACCTACACTGCACCATGCTCATGGGGGTACCTTGGGCCTACCTGAGGGGTGCCTTACATAAAAGTGAAGGGAAAGTTTGGGCCTGGCAAGTGGGTACACTTGCCAGGTCAACACAGCAGTCTAAAACTGTGCCTGCAGACACTGTGGTGGCAGGTCTGAGACACATTTACAGGGCTGCTCATGTGGGTGGCACAACCAGTGCTGCAAGCTCACTGATAGCATTTGATTTACAGACCCTGGCACTCTCAGTGCACTTTAACAGGGATGTACCAGTAGATCAAATATGTAAATCATGGATAACCAATCATAATCACAATTTACACAGGGAACGCTTGCACGTTGACACTGATCAGCAGTGGCAAAGTGCCCATAGCATATAAACCAGCAAAACAAAATCACATACACAGTCACAAATGCAGGAGGTAGAGGCAAAAAGTCAGGGGAACCACGCCAAGCCTAACATGAAGCAACCAGCAAATGTAGCGATAAGATTGTGCATGGAGACTGGAGCTGTGAAGACCATTCTGAGCTGATTGGAAGCATTGCACTCACCAATAAACCCTTTAGTGAGTAGGGGGTCTTGTATAGAAGAGGGGGGCACATACTGTTCAGTGGGCTCTGTGCTGAGCAATACGCCCTGCTAATTGCTGAGTGGAGAGCTCTGAACCTACATGTAGTATGTACTGAGCAGATAGGACTTCAATTAGCGCAAGGCTGCTCCTGCTGGAGCAGCTGTTTTGTGCTTTATAAATCCCCTTCATTCATTCATCTTAGCAGAGTAGTCCTATACTGAGTTCTGGGGATGTGAGCTTTATTGTAACTAGAGCTCTGCATTCTAATAAGTATGGATGGAGATTTGTATTCAGAAGGGTGTCCTATGAGTAAGAGCTCTGTGCTGAGCCATGAAGGGACAGGATTTTGCAAACCAGGCTATTCAGTATTATGCCATTGGTATATTTCGACTTGCTTCTAATTAATTTTCCTGAACCCTGTGTTGTAAAATGTACCATTCGAACTCCTGTTCCACTCGGGAAGGCCAACCCTGTACCCTTCTCTTTCACTTTGGTGTGGTTGCTGTACTCACTTGCTCCTTCAACTTGGATCTCAGCTTTTTGCTTCACCTCTTTTAGGATCCACCAGCCGCCACTGGTGCATGGGCGGCAGGCCCCTGATCTGAAAGCTCCTGACTGAGTCTGGAGCATGGGGGGGCCCCCTTCATGTTCTTTGCAGGGGGGCCCCCTCAAGTTTCGTTACGCCACTGACAGTGCCTTAGACAGATCAGCAGTCCCCCCACAGTGCCTTGGGACCCTTAAGGGTGAGTAGTTGTGCTTTACAAGAGTGATTGATTGATTGATTATATATATATATAACCTACTGGTGAGTGCCTGTAGGTAGTTATAGTAAGGAACTAGTTTCCATAGATGAAGCATTTCTTGTTTTGCTACTAGTCGGTACCGTTTAACGAATCTTCACAAATTTTTCAAAGCTAGCATGCCAATCACTTCAACTGCTGTCTGGAAAGTGTTGAGTGATTCGTCAAGCTGGGGCCAAGATAGAGGCATCATGACCCCAGGGATTTGATGGAAGGTCTGTAAGGGACCCATCATGGGCAATAAAGTGCCCAAAAATGTTTTTTGGGTGACCGTGCTCAGTGGGACAGCGCAGCCCCATATGGATCTGTGACGGATCTGCGGATCCAGAACCCAATTAAAAAAAACACTCATTCACAGGCCCACTTACACACTCTCTCACACTTCCACACAACACTCACATACCCACTCACATGCCCATACAGCCACTCACAGGCCCACTTACAGACTGACAAAACCACTCACAAACCCCCTCACAGACCCACACAGTAACTCACACACACACTCACACAATTACACACACACATATAACCGCTCATACACCCATACAGCCACTTATACAACCATACAGCCACTTACACACCTACTCACAGACCCACAAAAACAACTCACACACCCACTGAAAGACCCACACAGCCACTTACTCAACCACCCAGAAACCCATAGTCACTCACACACCCACTCACATGTCCATACAGCCACTCACACACCCACTCACAGACCCACAAAACCACTCACACACCCACTCACAGACCCACACAGCCACTCACTCACCCACTCACACATCCACTCACAAACCCATACAGCCACTCACATGCCCATACAGCCACACATACCCACTCACAGACCCACAAAACCACTCACACACCTACTTACAGACCCAAATAGCCACTCACACACACTACACCTCCACACAACCATTCACAAATACACTAACACACTCATACAACCACTCACATACCCACTCACAGACCCACAAAAGCACTCACACACACACTCACAGACCCACACAGCCACTCACACCCTCAAATGGATCCACAGATCCAGGCCCCAATTAAAAAAATACACCCACACACAGACTCATCATATCCTGTCTCACAGCCCTATATAACCACTCACACGCCCATTCACAGACTTACACACCCATTCACAGACCTACATAACCATTCACACATCTACTTAGAAACAGACACTCACAAACCCACTGAGAACCTCACACAAACACACAATCTCACACACCCACTGTTGGAAAGACTCACTCCCACACCGGAAGGGTGGTGGTGTTCTTCCCGGACATGCACTGTGGTAGCTTGGCTCGAGCGGTCGGGAAGGCAGCGTGTTAAGCATACATCATACCCACACAATAACCATGCGTGCATCCGTTCCAAAAACGACACTACACCGTAAAAATTATATTGAAAATATCTCTTTATCTTCTTTTCTCTTAGTTGCTGATTAAATAAATAATAATACAATCACAGTACATAAGGCTTTTCCTTAAAAGTGCAGGTCAAATAAATAATAACACTTTACAGGTGCAATAAATAGGATCAGGTCAAATAAATACTGTGAGGGAATAAATACTGTGTAGGAATAAGTTAGCTCAGGACAATAAATACATTACAGGAATAACTTAGATAAATACAATAAATACAGTACCCTCAATAAATAATATCAGCCAACAATGACATTTGTAAAATCAGATCTCATTTAAAATACTATGGGCTGATTTGGCCCAATCGCAGCTTGTGGTTATGTGGATGGCCTGAGGGTGTCTCACCTAACCTGGATAAGGCTGAGGCTAAAACTGAGGTAGATCAAAGGTAATCTAGGAATCTGGCTCTCCCAAACTACACAACCCCTCACACAGGTCACTGTATCAGTCTCAGTCCACCCCTGGCACTCTCAGGCTGGTCCTAACACCTCTCTAGCCCCTTAGGATAGTCTCTTAGGGCTCCACAGGGCCTTAGGCGCCCTCTACTCCACTTACTGCCCTTTTTATGGAGCTCCGACGCCGCTGGAGTCGTGTCGACGCCGTTAGGCGGTTCCGATTCGATGTCGGCGGCCTCGGCACAATGTCAGTTCTTGACGACGCCGGTAGGCGGTTCCGGATCGATGTCGGCGGCCTCGGCTCGATGTCGACCTCCGATTCGATGACGTCGGCCTCGGCTCGATGTCGTCGGCAGTCTTGGCTCGATGTCGACCTCGGGCGGCTCCGGGTCGATGACGTCGGGCGGCCTTGGCGCGATGTCGACTTCCGGCAGCTCCGGAGTGCGATCTCCACTCCCGACCTCCGGTGCTCCTTTCCTCGGGTTCCGGCGACTCCGGAGTGCGACCTCCACTCCCGACCTCCGGCACGATTCTCCTCAGGTTCCGGCGACTCCTGAGTGCGATCTCCACTCCCGACCTCCGGCACGCTTCACCTCGGTCTCCGGCGACTCCAGAGGGCGGACTTCACTCCCCCGTCGACGCCGCTCACTCGACCTCGGGTGACTTCCTCCTCGACCTCTGGTACTCTCCACGACCTCCGTCGACGCCCTCTCTCGACCTCTGGCGGCTCCGGGTACGACGTCTGCTTTCCAGTCAGCGCCGCTTCTCCACCTCGGGCTCCAGGTCTCTAGGCTTCTCGACGTCGGACTCCAGGGAAACCCATAAACAGGTCAGGAATTTACTGTTCTTCACTTTTAAGGCCTGTTCCTGCTGTCCAGGTCCTCAAGATGGTTTTTCTTGCTTTCTCCCACACAGGGCTCCAGGCTGGGCTCAGTCAGTAGGGACTAGTATCAAGGGTGGGTTTATGGACCCCACTCCAGGCACAAGTTTCCACCCCTGCTGCCTCACTCCTTCCTCCTTCAGGTTTCTGCTGCTCTCTCTTCACCAGTCAGGTGCCAACTGCCAGCTCCAACTGTCAACTCTGTCTTAGCTTCCCAACATTCTAAACCGCCTCCAACTGTCACAGGGTTCTGGAATGTTCTGGAAGGTGCTGGTAGGTTCCAGTGATGTCACAGGTGACAGTGGGTGGCCACCATTTTGTGCTCCAGGCCCTCAGACAGAAGTTCCAGGGGTAGATAAAATGGCTCCCTGAATCTGCATCAGTACTAAAAAGTCTGGTGGTTCCCAAAAAGGAAAAATACTAACAGGGTTTGAGGCAAAAGTGGGACAAAATAAATAATGATGAGGAGGGACCACCCAAAGGGCTGACAGGTCTAACACGCGTCCCCCCCCAGCTGAAAGTGGGGAGAGCTACCCAACCCCTTGGGAGTTCTCATCACTAAGGCGGAAATACCTTGAGAGACCGTCTGCATTGGCGTGGTCCACTCCAGGCCGATGTTCCACCTGAAAGTCCATTCCCTGTAGGGAGATAGACCACCTCAACAACTTGGGATTCTCCCCCTTCATCTGCATCAGCCAACGAAGGGGTCTGTGGTCGGTCTGAACTAGGAAGTGCGAGCCAAACAGGTATGGCCGCAACTTCTTCAGAGCCCATACCACTGCAAAGGCTTCACGCTCTATTGCACTCCACTTCTGTTCCCTGGGAAGTAGTCTCCGGGATAGGAAGACCACGGGTTGATCCAGACCCTCTTCATTGAGTTGCGATAACACTGCCCCAATGCCATGTTCTGATGCGTCCGTCTGGACAATGAACTCCTTGGAAAAGTCTGGGGCCCTTAAGACCGGGGCCTCGAAAATGGCTTGCTTCAGCTTCACGAAGGCCTGCTGGCAAGCCTCCGTCCAGACTACCCGTCGAGGTTGCTTCCTGGACGTGAGCTCCGTGAGGGGGGCCACGATGGTACCGTACCCCTTCACGAAGCGACGGTAGTATCCCGTGAGGCCCAAAAATGCTCGGACCTCAGTCTGAGTCTTGGGGGGTTCCCAGGCCATGATGGCCTCGATCTTCGCCTGGAGGGGTTGCACCACTCCCCTACCCACCAAGTGTCCAAGGTACACTACCGACCCCTGCCCGATCTGGCACTTGCTGGCCTTGATCGTTAATCCAGCTTGTCTCAGGGCCTGAAGAACAGCTTGCAGGTGACGCAAGTGATCCTCCCAGCTGTTACTGAAGACGGCTATGTCATCCAGATAAGCAGCAGAGAAACTCTCCATTCCGGTGAGGATCTGGTTCACCAGACGCTGAAACGTGGCAGGTGCGTTCTTGAGCCCAAAGGGCATCACACAGAACTGGTAGTGGCCATTGGGCGTGGAGAAGGCTGACCTTTCCCTTGCTCCATCAGTCAGAGAGATCTGCCAGTACCCCGAAGTAAGGTCAAAGGTACTTAGATATTGGGCAGCTCCCAGCCGGTCAATCAATTCATCCGCCCTTGGGATCGGATGAGCATCAGTTTTGGTTACTGAATTCAGTCCCCGGTAGTCCACACAGAACCTCAGTTCCGGTTGGGCACCCGGTGGTGCAGCTTTTGGTACTAGCACCACCGGACTGGACCAGGGGCTGCTAGAAGGTTCGATCACTCCTAGTTCCAGCATCTTAGTGACTTCACTATGAATGCTGGCCTTCACCTTGTCTGACATCCGGTAGATCTTGGACTTCACAGGTGGGCTGTCTCCTGTGTCCATATCATGGACGCACAGGTGAGTCCTACCCGGAACAAGGGAGAACAACGAAGAGTACTGTCCCAGGACCTGGCGGCAGTCCTCTTGCTGTTCAGGAGTTAGAGATGGGGAGAGAATCACTCTCTCCACCGACCCATCCTTCTCTTGACACGCAAACAAATCGGGGAGAGGCTCGCTTTCCACGTCCTCTGCTCCGTCAGTCACCATCATCAAGATGACTTCGGGCCTCTCGTGGTGGGGTTTGAGGCGGTTGGCATGCAGCACCCGCAGGGGCTGACGAGGGGTCTTAAGATCCACCAAATAGGTAGCCTTACCCTTCTTCTCCAACACCTCAAAGGGTCCTGACCAGCGATCCTGGAGGGCGCTAAGCTCTCCTGGTTCGATCACCCACACCTTCTGGCCAGGCTCCAACTCCACCGGGTGAGCGTTGTGGTCATACCACGCCTTCATTACTGCTTGGCTGGCTTCCAAGTTGTCAGAAGCTTGCTTCCACAACTTAGCCATTTGGCTCCGGAAGGCCAGCATGTAGCTCACCACATCCTGGGGAAGCTTTCTGGGAGTTCTTTCCCATCCGTCTCTCACCAGGTTGAGAGGTCCACGTACAGGGTGCCCATACAAAAGCTCGAAGGGGCTGAAGCCCACTCCCTTCTGTGGCACTTCCCTGTAGGAAAACAATAGACAGGGTAGGAGGACGTCCCATTTCCTCCGCAGGCTTTCAGGCAGACTTCTAATCATGCCTTTCAAGGTTTTGTTAAACCTCTCCACCAGACCATTGGTCTGGGGGTGGTAAGGAGTTGTGAACCGGTAGGTCACTCCACACTCCTTCCACATGGCCCGCATGTACGCTGACATGAAGTTGGTCCCCCTGTCGGACACAACTTCCTTGGGAAAACCCACTCGGGTAAAGATTCCCATCAGGGCCCTAGCCACAACAGGTGCTGTTATGGTCCTCAGAGGTATTGCCTCTGGGTACCGTGTGGCATGATCCACCAGAACCAGGATAAACCTGTGACCAGCTGTAGTAGGCGGATCTAATGGACCCACAATGTCGATGCCCACCCTTTCAAAGGGGGTGCTAACGACAGGAAGTGGTTCCAGGGGAGCTTTCAGCTTCACCCCTGTTTTCCCACTGGCTTGGCAAGACACACATGTCCGGCAGTAGGTATCGGACGACACTTTCATCTGAGGCCAATAAAAGTGTGGGACAAGACGGGCGAAGGTCTTGTCTTGCCCCAGGTGTCCTGCCAATGGAATCTCGTGAGCCAACTCCAGTAGGAAGGCTCGGTAACGTTGAGGGACTACCAAGGCTCGTGACGATCCATGTAGGGGTGCCTTGGGTTCACTGTAGAGGAGGCCATCCTCCCAGTAAACACTGTAGTTCCCTTCAACGTTCCCTGCTGCCTGGGCTTCGGCCTGTCGCCTCAGCCCCTCAAGGGTAGGGCACTCCCTCTGGCCCTGGCAGAATTCCTCCCTGGACGGGCCTCCCTCCACGTGCCACTCGGCCGGGATGGGTAGGTCCTCCAGTTTGGTGACATCCCCCACCGCAGACTCCTGGTCCACCACCTCCGGTGGCCTATCCGTCCTACGGGGTGCGGACGCCGAGGCAGGCTCCTCCTGTCCTCGGTTCTTCCCTTGATCGGCAGCTGGCTGGGCCTTTGTTCCAGGCTCCAGCTGAAACGAACTCCCTCTCCGGGTAGTCGCGGACCTTGTGCTCACACAGTCCCAGTCAGGTGTACCCAGCATCTCGGTATGAGTCCGGTATTCCACCTCCTTCCAAGCATTGTGCTCCATGTCATTTCCCAGTAGACAATCGACTGGCACGGCAGGGCTTACGGCAACTCGAAGTGAACCTGCAACCCCCTCCCATTCAAAGGGAACCTCAGCCACTGGATAGTGGCCGGTTCTGCCGTCAGCCATCGCGGCTGGGTGGAGTACATCGGGAATCACCTGCTCCGGAGACACCAGTTGACTACGTACCATAGTCATACTGGCGCCTGTGTCTCTCAGCCCTCCCCTCTCTGGCCATTGATGGTGACCCACTGCCCATACTTTACAGTATTTGCGGGCACCTGGATCTTAGGAACCATCTCCCGTTCTCCCAGGGACACTAAAGTGACACCCGCCCACTCCCTTCCCTTAGTTAAGGGCATCTCCTCCCCGAGCACTACACTAGCTACTCCGGGGGCCTTTCCTCCAATGGGAGGGGGTGGTCGTTTCAGGCACTTCGCATCTCCCTTATAGTGTCCAACGCCACCGCACTCGAAGCAATGGACAACCCTTGGCTGCTGACTCTGGCCAGGATTAGGGTTTCTGGGTGGGTTAGCCCTAGGGGTGAATCCTGTTCCCTTACCTTGGAAATTATTTTGGGGGCCTATGGAGAACTCCTTTTTCTTTTCCCCTCCCTCTTTCTTCTGGGGGGCGCCCTGTCCGGCCTTTTGAGTATCCCCTCCAGTCCCCCTTGTGGACACCCGGGTACTAGCCCAAATGTCCGCCTCCTCAGCAAGCTTCCGGGGATTGGTCAGCTTGCTATCCACCAGGTGCTGACGCAGTTCAGGGAAACATTTCTCGAGCAGGTGTTCCTTCAATACTAAATCAAACAACCCCTCGTAGTTCCTCACTTCACTGCCCTGAATCCAACCCTCCAATGCCTTCTTCGCATAATCCAGGAAGTCCACCCAATTCTGTGTGCCCAGTTTGTGGCTACCCCGGAACTTCTGTCTGTATTTCTCGGGTGTTAGTCCAAACTTTCGTATGAGCGCCACTTTCATGGTGGGGTAGTGGGTCTGCTCATCCTGCTCTAGGGCCAATAATGCATCCCTACCAGCTGGTGGCATGTACTTGTACAATCCCCCTCCCCAGTACTTCTCTGGAACCCCATGGGCCCTTAACGAGACCTCATAGGCCGCTAGCCACTTGGCGATATCGTCACCCGCCCCATAGCTAGCTACTATGTCCTTTGGCAGGTAGGGTTTGGGTTCCCTGGTGGTTTCTTGGTCTTTGCTGCCACCATTAGGAACAGGTTGTGCCCCGACTCTTAGGATCTGAAGATCTATTTCTTTCAGCCTTAACTCATGGGCCATCCTCTGTTCCTCCTTCTCTTTCTCCAGCCTTGCTAAGTCCCATGTGAGCTGTCTTTTCTCCCTCCGGTCTGTTAGCTCTACTTCAGACAAGCCACCGCTAGAGGCACTGCTGCCCTTCCTGGAAATGGTTCTGGGCCCCGCTAACAGGTTCCCCACCTCCGGTTGGTACAAACCAGCTCCCTCACTGTCGGGCTCTCTGTCCCTGTCCTCCTCCTCAGCCTTGCTTTCTCGTCGTGCCTCCCCCCAAGCCCTCAAGCTGGTTTGGAGTGCACCCTTCTTTGCTCCTGGGGGACAATACACCCCCTCCCGCTGACAAAACTCCCTGAGTTGGGCCACAGTATAACTTTCCAGGTCTTCTAGCACAAACTCCATTTTGCCCACTCAGGTCAGACGACAGGTATTTGCAGAAGCTATGCAGGGGGGTACCTTATATAATACCTCCTCCCACCACCAGAGTAAATTTGGAAAAACAAAAACTCACAATTAGGAAGGCCGCTTTGAGAAAACTCCCGGTGTAGGCCTATGGACTACCCACAGTTATTGTCGAGTATGCGTAGACACAGCTCAATCCCGCCGCTGAACACCAATCATGTTGGAAAGACTCACTCCCACACCGGAAGGGTGGTGGTGTTCTTCCCGGACATGCACTGTGGTAGCTTGGCTCGAGCGGTCGGGAAGGCAGCGTGTTAAGCATACATCATACCCACACAATAACCATGCGTGCATCCGTTCCAAAAACGACACTACACCGTAAAAATTATATTGAAAATATCTCTTTATCTTCTTTTCTCTTAGTTGCTGATTAAATAAATAATAATACAATCACAGTACATAAGGCTTTTCCTTAAAAGTGCAGGTCAAATAAATAATAACACTTTACAGGTGCAATAAATAGGATCAGGTCAAATAAATACTGTGAGGGAATAAATACTGTGTAGGAATAAGTTAGCTCAGGACAATAAATACATTACAGGAATAACTTAGATAAATACAATAAATACAGTACCCTCAATAAATAATATCAGCCAACAATGACATTTGTAAAATCAGATCTCATTTAAAATACTATGGGCTGATTTGGCCCAATCGCAGCTTGTGGTTATGTGGATGGCCTGAGGGTGTCTCACCTAACCTGGATAAGGCTGAGGCTAAAACTGAGGTAGATCAAAGGTAATCTAGGAATCTGGCTCTCCCAAACTACACAACCCCTCACACAGGTCACTGTATCAGTCTCAGTCCACCCCTGGCACTCTCAGGCTGGTCCTAACACCTCTCTAGCCCCTTAGGATAGTCTCTTAGGGCTCCACAGGGCCTTAGGCGCCCTCTACTCCACTTACTGCCCTTTTTATGGAGCTCCGACGCCGCTGGAGTCGTGTCGACGCCGTTAGGCGGTTCCGATTCGATGTCGGCGGCCTCGGCACAATGTCAGTTCTTGACGACGCCGGTAGGCGATTTCGGATCGATGTCGGCGGCCTCGGCTCAATGTCGACCTCCGATTCGATGACGTCGGCCTCGGCTCGATGTCGTCGGCAGTCTTGGCTCGATGTCGACCTCGGGCGGCTCCGGGTCGATGACGTCGGGCGGCCTTGGCTCGATGTCGACTTCCGGCGGCTCCGGAGTGCGATCTCCACTCCCGACCTCCGGTGCTCCTTTCCTCGGGTTCCGGCGACTCCGGAGTGTGACCTCCACTCCCGACCTCCGGCACGATTCTCCTCAGGTTCCGGCGACTCCGGAGTGCGATCTCCACTCCCGACCTCCGGCACGCTTCACCTCGGTCTCCGGCGACTCCGGAGGGCGGACTTCACTCCCCCGTCGACGCCGCTCACTCGACCTCGGGTGACTTCCTCCTCGACCTCTGGTACTCTCCACGACCTCCGTCGACGCCCTCTCTCGACCTCTGGCGGCTCCGGGTACGACGTCTGCTTTCCAGTCAGCGCCGCTTCTCCACCTCGGGCTCCAGGTCTCTAGGCTTCTCGACGTCGGACTCCAGGGAAACCCATAAACAGGTCAGGAATTTACTGTTCTTCACTTTTAAGGCCTGTTCCTGCTGTCCAGGTCCTTAAGATGGTTTTTCTTGCTTTCTCCCACACAGGGCTCCAGGCTGGGCTCAGTCAGTAGGGACTAGTATCAAGGGTGGGTTTATGGACCCCACTCCAGGCACAAGTTTCCACCCCTGCTGCCTCACTCCTTCCTCCTTCAGGTTTCTGCTGCTCTCTCTTCACCAGTCAGGTGCCAACTGCCAGCTCCAACTGTCAACTCTGTCTTAGCTTCCCAACATTCTAAACCGCCTCCAACTGTCACAGGGTTCTGGAATGTTCTGGAAGGTGCTGGTAGGTTCCAGTGATGTCACAGGTGACAGTGGGTGGCCACCATTTTGTGCTCCAGGCCCTCAGACAGAAGTTCCAGGGGTAGATAAAATGGCTCCCTGAATCTGCATCAGTACTAAAAAGTCTGGTGGTTCCCAAAAAGGAAAAATACTAACAGGGTTTGAGGCAAAAGAGGGACAAAATAAATAATGATGAGGAGGGACCACCCAAAGGGCTGACAGGTCTAACACCCACACAACCACTTACACACCCAATCACATACCTGTACAGCCACTCACACACCCACACATACACCCATTCACATACTTACACACTCAGTCATAGACCCACAAAACAACTCATACATCCATTCACAGACCCACATAACCACTCACACACCCATACAGCCACTCAGATATCCACTCACAGATCCATACACTCACTCATACACCCACATTGACACTCGCACACTCTCTCACATACTCATACAGCCAGTCACATGCCCACTGCATGAAATCTGTTGCTTTTTTGAATGAGTGCTTTTGGTTGGACATGGATCTGCGGATCAGTCGCAGAGCCAAAACGTGTTGCTGTTCTGTACTGAATGTGTGCTTTTGGTTAGGGATCCTCGACAGATTACCAGATCCGAGTGAGAATTTAGACAAAAGGATTTGAAAACAAAATGAACTTGTGATTGGGAAAAGGTTTGGCTCTGAAAACAGCCTTTGTGTTTATGATGTGTAGATCATAATTACACATAGAACAGGATACAGTCTTTCAAGTTGTTGAGAAACACCCTGTCACCTCCGTCTGTGAGGTGCACTCTGTCTTTTTGATTTATTCCGTCCATATCAAAGCGTCAGTTGTTGTGGTATACAGAGCCCATGTTGAGGTCTCAGAGGAATGCAGAAACAGTTTTAATGACGTTCTCTGGATTTCTCTATTTGTGGACAAAATGTGGTTTCCCACGGTCACTTTTGTCTTTGGCAAATGTTGGAGAACACTAAGGCAGTATGTGGGAAAAGTGTCATCAATTTACCAAAGGTATCCTTCATTAAGATTTCCTGTCCGACTTTAGCAATTGTGCCTAGGTCATTGCCACCACAGTGCATAAATATGAGGTCTGGATGTTGGCAATCTGCAATGCTTTCAGCCAAAGAACCATATTGATGCCATTTTAACCCTCTATGGCCACACCAAGTAATGTCTACATTAGGTAAACCTAGGTCCTTGTCAGTGCCACTCTTTCTAGCATTCTCTCTGGCCCAAAACACAAAACTATGGCCCACAATGCCGACTCTAACCATTTTGGAGACAAGCAGGAGTAGCACACAGAAAAAGGCTGCAGTCAAAATGGAGGACAGCAAGTAAACTATAAAAGAACATATTTGATTGGATGGTGGAGATGTGCAGGGAACTTAAATTAGGTAGTGACTTTAACAAAAAAAAGTAACTACCTCTGTGATTGACTTTGGAAAAATAAAAAAAAGTTATGTTGTTGGGATGTGCATGGAATTGCTAACAGTCAACCACACACCTGCTACAGATAATGTCAAGCTAGTATGCAGTTTAGAGAAAGTCTTGTGAACTTTTCACCTGCTGGTAGGCAGAGACTATTAGAAACAAGGTTACTACGGAAACAGTGCTAAAAGTGTGTGGGGGAAGGGAACAAAAAGGACTGCAGTGTGAAACTGAAAAGAAGACTAGTCTACACAAATTGCTTAGTAGGGAGTGCATGCCTTGTAATTGACAATATTTTGAAAGGCATATGCGTGGTAAACACTCGGGGTGGGTGTAATCTGCGTAAGGGACCAACGTGGAGAGGCACGGAATGGAACCAATCTCCGCACTCTCCGCATAGCTCCGTTATGTGCCGCCCGCCTCCCGCCCGCCTCCCGCCCGCATTATTAAAAAACTTTAAAAAGCATTATAAATACAATTTTAAATAACCTTACCTTATCGGCGGCGTCCCCGGGTTTCCATCCGTCTCCATCGCGTCTTCTTCTGGGAACTGTGCATGCGTGGGCGCCTGAGCATGCACAGTTCCCAGAACTGGTTTAATCCATCATCATTCTTTAGCTCACTCCGCTACCCCTGTTCAGACATGGCCATATGCAAATCAGTCTGACCCTGTCCCTCATGGGAACCGTCTAGCCGGAACAGCCAAGCCATGTCTTCCATGGACCAGAAACAAGCATCTTGGGACCGGTTTCTGGCTAATCAGCCGTCATCAGCCAGGCTAGCTTGAATCCAGTGGCAAAGTGAGCAAGGGACCCTCGTCTGGGCATACCCTGCCCACTTTTGGCTAACAAAGCAAAACCAAAGGGAATGATGGACGGACCACCCCAGTTCAGACATGGCCATATGCAAATCAGTCGGACTCTGTGCCTCATGGGAACAGTCCAGACGTGGGTCCTGGGCTCACTGTGCCACTGGAATCAAGCTATCCTGGCTGAAGAGGGGTGAAACCCCGAAACCGGTCCTAGGATGCTTGTTTCCGGTCCAGGGAGGACCTGGCTTGGCAGTTCGGGCTGGCCCTTCTTCAACGTGGGGAGGGTTCTGGGATTTTTGAGAACACGGATAACACGTGTCTCGGACGCAGAGACGTCTGATTTGACCTGACGATAGGTAAAGTGGGATTACAGGGTGTCTCTCCCTGACTCCCACTATTTATCACTTTATGCACTTGGTCCTGATGAAGCACACAGGGATCCACTAGGGACCAACGGATTGCACGAAACATGTTGACCATCACCCATTTTAGTACATCACACACTTTTTTCATGGTTTGAGAGCGGTGGGAACACACTGGTCCCTCCCTTTATTTAGCCTGAAGGAGAGTCTCCAAACCCGACTACCTTTTTAATTTACCCTAAGGACCCATCATTAAATTTTAATCTCACTTGCACCAACTCACTTGGCCCACACACCCACATGCACAAGTGTGGCACCTCCTTAAAAAGATCTCCATCAAGGAGCCCTCTTGTAGGGCCCGTGAGGGACTGCAGCGCCACCCTCTCGAGGAGCATTGCCCAATGTTGATGCTTTACACTCGCAAGGGTGTGTAAGGGCACAAATGATAATAAGAGGTCTGTCCCCACTTCAAGCACACTCAACTGTTATTTGGAGATATTTACAAGTCACTCAGAACCATAGCTTGGTTGCAGAGTTCTTGTCCTCTCTCTTAGGAACTGTTACCGATTTTTAAGTACTCACACTGTTTGGCCAAAGTAGTCCACTGATGATCATGTCTGGCCATGTGGATTTAAATTGTTCCTCTAATCATGTAAGTATGTCTTCTACATCCTGTTGTCCTGCCGTAAAAAGTGTCCATCTTTCATCTAATGCATCCAGTTTTTTCCTCAGGTCTTCAATTTTGGGTGTTTCTTCCCATTGAACTTTCTTGACAGCCTTGATTTCTTTCAAGCTAGCTCAAACATTTGTTTGGTAGAGTATGGAGACGAGTTAGATGTATGTGAACTGTCTGATTCGAAATGCTGCTCTGTCTTTGCCTTCCTGTTAGTAATAGCTGCTTGGGTGTCATCTGCAGAGTCGAATTCAAGTGACCTTCCTATTAAAGTGTGAGATGCCTGCGAGTTGCATACGCTTACTACATCGACATTCCCAGCATCAGAGAGCACAGAATACCTAGTATTTGAACTTCATGAGATTTTTTGCTAAATGTGGAATCCAAGATATAGCTTAGTCAATATTGCACAAAATGCCTTGGGGCGCAACAAGCGTTTGCGCCCACTTTGCGCACCCCCAGAGCACTTTGGTATTACAGAAGGAGCCACCGACGCTTGAGCGGCCCCTTCTGTAACACCGATAGTGCTGGCGCACATAAAGCACCAGCGCTATCTTCAGGGTCGTGTTCTCATTTGAATGGGGGCGTGCCCCATGCAAATAAGGGAATCCCTTTGCCTCTGTGCCCGCGTCATATTACAGGCGCAGGCACAGAGGCAAAGAAGCTCTCAGGTGGCGCCCAGTTAGGGCGCCCCCTGAGAGCAGCCCTCTGGAGGGGGGGTAAAGAGGGTCCTATTGACCCCCAGACATCCCCTTGCAGGCGAGTGCAGTCACTGACTGCACCCTCCTGCAAGGGGATCTCTAATCTCCATGCCACCTGCACTGTGACAACACAGAGCGGCTTCAAAGCAGCCGCTCCGTTCTTCACATGAATACGCTGCCCCCAGGGCAGTGCTAGTTAATGGTTGCCCTCAGGGTATCTCTTTCACCCTAATACGGCGCATTTTCCTTCATTGTACTCGCCGAACATTTTTAAAAGGTGCACCCAGGGCAATCACGAAAGATGTGCCACATGTATAATGCTGCCCCAAGTGTACTGGACCTGCTCAGCAGAGGGCGAAATTGAAACAGGAGGGTCTAAGCTATCCGTAGCAGATTGGTAGCCCCCAATGGATCAATTCTTGGATATTGAGAGTGATCTTTTCTCAGGAGTCTGTGAGTTGGCCCACTCCTCAGTTGTTTGTGAAGCAGAAGATAATATTGTAAGTAAGCCTATTAAAGGTGGTGGTGGTACAGAGGTGGCATTTTTCTAAGAGGCTCTAGCACCTATTGAGTGCTTAAGAGGCCACCAGGTATTATAGACACTGGTGTTATGGACCCTCGTCCCCTCCCATGTGTGGTTTTTATCCCTTCAATGGTGGCGCTTAGACAAATCTTAACCAGGAGGCCAACTGGGCAAGTGGGCTTGTCTTTTTTCACCTTGCTCTTTGAAACCACAGTGGAAGACAGGAAGCTTCACATATATCTGAAAGATGTGCACTCTCCATTGCGAGTCCTCTGAATCTCTTAACTATATACACCTGCAGGCTAACCAAACCCAGACAGATCTGTATTAGCGCCAGACACAGCACTCAACCAAATCTCAGACAGCAGCTCTCTTGGGTGTTGAATATCAATCAAATTAAAGAAGGCTTTATTCGATTGAATAAACAAACAATCATAAAAGCTCAAAGTTAAAAACAATCTTCCAATTCATACAGACATAATTTCATTATTAATTACAGTCATAAAAGTTAAAAAGATATTAAATTTACAAAGCCATCATAGAGTAGTTTTTTTTTTTATAAAAGTCCATAACTCATTAAAAGCAATTAGGAACACTGTTGTTTCCTTAGACTCAAAACAATTTTCAGTAAAGTTGTTAATCTGTAAACAGTGTGCTCATTCTCCAAATGTTGGAGGGACAAAAAAGCAGGACGGCATTGACGTAGCCCGCAGTGTTTCAAAATAGGAACAAGAAATGAGCTCCTAGGTGGAGAGTAAAACCTACAGAAAAAAGTAACATGTATTGTGGATTGTGGGGAAGTATTATCGTAAGGGCATGGTTGGAGATTTTGAGACCAGTCGTTCCTTGTAGGGAAAGTAACCAGTCTGTGAACACCCCTCAGCCTAAAATGAGTTAAAAGAAATCTATCATATGCACTAGGTACAAAAGTTAGGTAGGCTTGATTATTAAAAATAGTTTAAACCATCTGATTGCGCAGGACTGTGGGTTTTAATATCTCAGATGACATTCTGATGGTGTCCAGATGGAGAATACCCTTGCGCTTTAATTGCTTCCTTGTTATTGCCCCGATTGTAGAAGGATTAGTAAAGTAGTCCGGATTGCCAAGATCCTTCAAAAAAGATTTGAACATAGTTTAACCATGGAAACCTCATTACACCTTCCAGTTTCAAAATGTCAATAAGGATGTCCCTGTTCAATTTTGCCTAAATTTTTGTCCAGAGTCTGTGCCATAACAGGACAGGCTCAAGCCTGATTAGATCTGAAATAAAAGGTAGATCTAGCTCGGCGTGACAGATACAAGCTGAGGTACTTTTCGGGACCGATAAGATGTATCTTAGGAAGGACTTCTCTACTCTCTGGATTGGTAGCAGGTCAACATACCTCCAGACCCGCTCCCATACACTGCAGCTGAAACACACTTGGCTTTATAGATTTTAATAAGCTCCTCTGGGGGGTTTTTTACCTAATTTTTTCGCGAAGGCAGTAAGAGTAGAGGTAGTACGTAAAAGTGCCAGTTTTTTTGCTGTAGCTGCCTGCACCCAGCTATCATTATGGGAAAGAAGAATGCCCAGTTAAGAAAAGGTCTTTGTAACCCCAATCTTTTGTCCTGCCACATACAAATCTTTGCATTTCTTTATTCCCGAGCCGCAGCGCATAATAAAAGTTTTGGAGGAGTTTACCCGTAGGCCTAAGTCTTTCATAAAAAGGGAGAAACTATCCAAATCGCGCTGAAGGCCTCCTTGCGTACGGGACATCAGCACCTCGTCGTCTGCGTATAGTAGGGCTGGGATGGGGTGGCCGGCTACCTGGGGGAAGGTACAGAGGTGGCATTTTTCTAAGAGGCTCTAGCACCTATTGAGTGCTTAAGAGGCCACCAGGTATTATAGCCACTGGTGTTAAGGACCCTCGTCCCCTCCCGTGTGTGGTTTTTATCCCTTCAATGGTGGCGCTTAGACAAATCTTACCCAGGAGGCCAACTGGGTGAGTGGGCTGGTCTTTTTCCACCTTGCTCTTTGAAACCACAGTGGAAGACAGAAAGCTTCACATATATCTGAAAGATGTGCACTCTCCATTGCGAGTCCTCTGAATCTCTTAACTATATACACCTGCAGACTAACCAAACCCAGACAGATCTGTATTAGTGCCAGACAAAGCACTCAACCAAATCTCAGACAGCAGCTCTCTTGGGTGTTGAATATCAATCAAATCAAAGAAGGCTTTATTCGATTGAATAAACAAACAATCATAAAAGCTCGAAGTTAAAAACAATCTTCCAATTCATACAGACATAATTTCATTATTAATTACATTCATAAAAGTTAAAAAGATATTAAATTTACAAAGCCATCATACAGTAGTTTTTTTTTATAAAAGTCCATAACTCATTAAAAGCAATTAGGTACACTGTTGTTTCCTTAGACTCAAAACAATTTTCAGGAAAGTTGTTAATCTATAAACAGTGTGCTCATTCTCCAAATGTTGGAGAGACAAAAAAGCAGGACGGCATTGACGTAGCCTGCAGTGTTTCAAAATAGGAACAAGAAATGAGCTCCTAGGTAGAGAGTAAAACCTACAGAAAAAAGTAACATGTATCTGGATTGTGGGGAAGTATTATCGCAAGGGCATGGTTAGAGGTTTTGAGACCAGTCGTTCCCTGTAGGGAAAGTAACGAGTTAAAAGAAATCTATCATAGGCACTAGGTACAAAAGTTAGGTAGGGTTGAATATTAAAAGTAGTTAAAACCATCTGATTGCGCAGGACTGTGGGTTTTAATATCTCAGATGACATTCTGATGGTGTCCAGATGGAGAATACCCTCGCGCTTTAATTCCTTCCTTGTTATTGCCCCGATTGTAGTAGGATTACTAAAGTAGTCTAGATGGCCAAGATCCTTCAAAGCATTTTGAACATAGTTTAACCATGGAATCATCATTGCACCTTCCAGTTTCAAAATGGTAATAAGGATGTCCCTGTTCAATTTGGCCTCAATTTTTGTCCACAGTCTGTGCCATAACAGGACAGGCTCAAGCCTGATTAGATCTGAAATAAAAGGTAGATCTAGCTTGACGGGACAGATACAAGCTGAGGTACTACTCGGACCGATAAGATGTAACTTAGGAAGGAGTTCTCTACTTCCTGGATTGGTAGCGGGTCAACATGCCCCCAAACCTACCTCCCATACACTGCAGCTGAAACACACTTGGCTTTATAGATTTTAATAAGCTCCTCTGGGGGTTTTTTTACCTAATTTTTTCGCGAAGGCAGTAAGAGCAGAGGTAGTACGTAAAAGTGCCAGTTTTTTTGCTGTAGCTGCCTGCACCCAGCTATCATTATAGGAAAAAAGAATGCCCAGATAAGAAAAGGTCTTTGTAACCCCAATCTTTTGTCCTGCCACATACGCATCTTTGCATTCCTTTATTCCCGAGCCGCAGCGCATAATAAAAGTTTTGGAGGATTTTACCCGTAGGCCTAAGTCTTTCATAAAAAGGGAGAAACTTTCCAAATCGCGCTGAAGGCCTACTTGCGTACGGGACATCAGCACCGCGTCGTCTGTGTATAGGAGGGCTGGGATGGGGCGGCCGGCTACCTGGGGTAAGTCCTGATTGTCTTTAATAAGAGCTTCCCCCAATCCATTTTATAGAGGTTAAAAAGGAACGGAGCCAGGACACAACCCTGCCTAACTCTGCTCCTAATTGGAAATGTAGCCGAGCGCTCGCCCTTCAATCCGCAGCGGACGCCGGCCTTGGCATCGCTATACAAACATTAAAGAAAATAAATAATATTTATATCAACCCCCAGGCCTTTAATATTGACCAAAGCTTTATGTGGCGCACACAGTCAAATGCGGCTGTGAGGTCAACAAATGCTAGAAAGAGATTCCCTCTTTTTTGCCCTGGTGTACTTCCCCACCATGAGGGAGAGGTGCCCTGTTCAACAGTCTCCACACCAATCCGAAAACCATACTGGAGGTCAGACAGGACAGAATTCTCGTCAGCCCAGTCCTGAAGGCGATCCAGAACATTTCTGCCCACTACCTTTGTTATGGCATCAAGCAGGGAGATTGGTCTGTAACAACCTGGATAGTGCGTGTCCCCCTTCTCAAAGATGGGCACAATAGTGGACTCCACCCAAGTGGGAAGAAAATCAGTGCTACAGCTGGCGTTGAGCACCTAGACCAGCAGCAGCCCCCACAAGGAAATGTTTGATTTAAACATATCCACGAGAACCCCGTCCGGACCAGGCGCCTTACCGCCTTGGCTTGCATCTACAGCTCGTTCCACTTTCTTCAAAGTAAACATAAGTTCCATGTGTTTTTTTTGACTGATGATTTGAGCCCTGCACCCGATAATCTTGGATATCCGCTATGTCATGCGGAACCTTTCCCTCAGGGTTTCCCTCACCCTTATACACTTGGGCAAAATGCCCAATCCACTGCTCTTCCGTTATGGCTATCTCAATTGACGGGCCAGTATCGGTGGTAAGAAATGGTGCCCGGATTACCTTCCAGAAGGCCGCCGTGTCTCTAGATGTTGAGGCCACGTGAAGAGCCTCCCATACCTCCTTCTTTAATGTGTTTTTCCTGTCCCATATTGCTTGATTATATTCCCCTCTCGCTAGCCTTATCTCCAATGTGTTTCTCAGGTTTTCACGAAGTACCTTCTTTAGTTGGGAGTAAGCTTTAGTGCATTTAGTGTCAAACGACCCTTTCCGAAAGCTATTCCTCTTTTTGTGCCTTGTACGGGACTCTCTTATCGCAGTGGTTATTGCCATAAAGGAGCTTAAAATTATGTCAGGGGGAGCTGTGTCAGTCAAGCATATCTCTATGTGTGGTTTGCATTTAACTACCACTGCCTTAGTTACAGCAGCTTGGTCTACCATGGCCCATCGAAGAGAGTACCCGTTGGTACTACCAATGGATATGTTTTCTAACAGCCGATCGTTGTTAATGTTGAATCTAGAGGTTTTACTCAATGGTAACATAATGGTCAGACACAGGGGAAAATGGTCGCTAAGTGAGTTCTCTGAGACACGAAAAGAGTGTAAACTTTGTGCATGGTTGTTTGATACTAAAATATAAGCTATGGTGGAGCAGAGGCCCCTATCGTTGAAAGTCCATGGCATTGGGGCTGGTTTTGGGCATATTTCTTTGGCAAATCCCAAATCAAGGCTAAAAATAAGTTCATTTAGCTGCTCACCCACAGCTTATGCCTGAAATGAGATGAGCATACTCCTTCTTCAAAACCTCCACACAAGTTATCTCCAGCATTCTCACATAGCGCACAATTAAAATCCCCTACTAATATAAGTGTTGTGTCTTTACTCATGGTATTACCTACTGATCTCAACTCTTTGAGCATGTATCTAACGATGGTGCCCACTTTCCCAGGAAGAATATTATTGTAGAAGTTGGCCAGAACTATAGATGATGATTTGTTAAAATCCATTCTAACGAGATGATAATGCTCGTCACTAGCAAGTATCGTAATGTTTTTTACATTCAAACTGCTAGATATGTATGTGCATAAGCCAACCTTGGCCCTTCCGCTCTGAACATTAACTGCTGGGGTGTGGTAGGTCCTGTATCCATTTAGGTGGATCGCTTCCTTGGACCAGGTCTCCTGAAAGCATAGGACCTCGAATTGTAAAATAAATTCCCACCACAATTGAATGTTTAACTTGGAACGAATCCCAGCAATGTTCCATGATGCTATGTTACAGAGGGGAGGTTTAACATCAGAAGGGCGGTTACAAGGGTGAGTTACTGACCCGGATAAGTCATCATTTACATGTATGGACGGAGAGGGGATAGTTAGAGCGCCCTGTGGGTTAGTTTGAGCCTCAGTCTGTAAGCCCATTGATCCATATGCTTCCGGACTACTATTAACAACCAGACATACCTTTGGATCACTAGTTAGGAGAGAGACTTTTGGGATATCATGGGAGTCACCCTGTATCTCCGTATTCAAATTCAGGGTTCCTTGAACCAGTACACTATCGTTACTAACTTGATAGTCACATCTAGTGTCGTCATTACTCGTTAAATTCGACCCAAGATGACTCCTGCTGGTTACATGATTATATGATACGTGAAACCTAGGATCCAGTCAATCATTATCTTCCAGGGAATTCAGGGGATCAAAGCGATTGCAAACTGGGACAGGATGTATAGGCTGCCTTAGTCTAGAGTGATTATCTCTCTCATGATAAGGTCCCTGATATGATGGCAAATGGGATGGGCGGTAGAAAAATCCTAGTGGAACTATGTTTATATCATTGGGATTGGAAGGTCCACTGTTACCCCTTTCTAGGATTGTATGCACCAGTAAGGGTGATTTAAAGGTTAGTACAATACAGTGCCCACGGAAAGATTTGAATGAGGGACCGACCCACCAAATCCTGCGTGCCATTTTAAAATCTGAAAATAGGGGTTCATTTAAACCAGTCCTTCTGGTTAAGAAGTGAAGGGACTTATTCTTTAAGGTCGACCAGTGTTCAAAGGCATTGTTAGTTAAAGGAGGGACATTCACCAGAACTACCGTATATGGAGTCGCTTCTGGGGGCAAGTGTAAATTAAATGGTGGACTAAGGAACTGGTCTTTCTGTTCTTGCAGTTCTCTGCCCTTCCTAATTGCTTTATTTCCGCCTGTTGCCCCCTCAGCCTGTGCTCCCCTTTCTGAGCCAATGGGATTACTGGGAGTTATCATTGTGGGTCTATCTATACTGAGGTGGTGGCCAGCATTGGCAGGTGGATTCCCTACTTTGGAGGAAGTTGTATGGGAGTTATTACTCCTATTTGATGTTTGATCAGTAGCTTTCGAGCTGGTAGTTTGGGCAGCAGCTATGCCCACCCTCATATTGGACAGATTGTGTTTGTTTAAGTTAGTATTATCTATCGATCTAACTGGGTATGTTCTACCAACCAACTCCTCTATTTTTATAAGTCTGGCTTCTACAGTTGATACCTTTAGCATAATGGGTTCCAGGAAAGTGGACAACATTGTCTCAAGTCTACCCCAAAAGTTCCCATCGACTACATTATCAACAGCTTTACCTGTCATACTCTGTTTAGTGGTAGTCGAGGGACCCTTTTTGGTTTCGCCCGTGTCAACAGTGGGTTTCTCTTGTTCCCGTTTACCCTCTGTGTGGGTTTGCTCTGTTTTAAGGTGGTTTTGCCCTTCTTTTTTATTTTGAATGGATTCAGTGGCGTAATTTAGCTTGCAAGTGGCCTTTTGCCCTCTGGTGGTAACTTTAAAGATGACAGGGCTTGATCCACAATCAGGAGGCGAAATGGGGGCAGAGTCCGATGTTATGTCTATTGTTGCTTGGGCCGAAGTGCTTGGCGGTGACGATAATGTCTTGTTGTTAGTTATCGTAGCTAGATCTGTAAGTACCGGTGTAGTGGAAAGTCCACGCAGGGAGGGTTGGGGTGTTAAGGAGAGTCTACGTTCTGTCAATTTAATTTCATTTATCAGGCATGATTACGCCCTTTGGAGAAAGGCATCTAGTGTCTCAGTGACATTTGAACCTTTAGTGTACTTTAGTTTACTCTTGTTAGGCGGTCACTAGCCACAATGATAGAAAGGAAGTTAGCAATGCAGTTACACTAAATACAAAATTGGCCCCATTAGAAAGAAAAGGAAAAAAGAAAACCTTAGGGGGAATGGCCCAGCCCTGCCTCTGACTGTCTCTGACGGGCTCACCAATGGCCCGGGCACGCCGGCGCGCGTCCCGCGCTGTGTGAGCCCTACTGAAATTTAAAGTGCCTCCGGGCACGTGATGCCGGCGCCGGCGACGGAGTCAGCCGCTGGGGAGCCTGGGACCTGCAGTCCTGTCCCGCTCCTGCTCTCCCCCTTCAAAGACGATGGTGCTGGCAAAAAAGCTCTTCACGCTCTGCGAGAGCCCTGCTGAACTGTAAAGCGCCTCCGGGTGCGTGATGCAGGCATCAGTGGCAGAGTCAGCCGCTGGGGAGCTTGGGACCTGCAGTCCTGACCCCCTCCTGCTCTCCCCCTTCAAAGACAATGGTGCTGGCAAAAGAGGGCTTCAATTTTGGGTGTTTGTTCCCATTGAACTTTCTTGACAGCCTTGATTTCTTTCAAGCTAGCTCCAACAAATTTGTTTGGTAGAGTATGGAGACGAGTTAGATGTATGTGAACTGTGTGATTTGAAATGCTGCTCTGTCTTTGCCTTCCTGTTAGTAATAGCTGCTTGGGTGTCATCTGCAGAGTCGAATTCAAGTGACCTTCCTATTAAAGTGTGAAATGCCTGCGGGTTGCATACGCTTACTACATCGACATTCCCAGCATCAGAGAGCACAGAATACCTAGCATTTGAACTTCATGAGATTTTTTGCTAAATGTGGAATCCAAGATATAGCTTAGTCAATATTGCACAAAATGTCTCGGGGTGCAACAAGCGTTTGCGCCTGCTTTGCGCACCCCCAGAGAACTTTGGTATTACAGAAGGAGCCACCGACGCTTGAGCGGCCCCTTCTGTAATACCGATAGCGCTGGCGCACATAAAGCACCAGCGCTATCTTCAGGGTCGAGTTCTCATTTGAATGGGGGCGTGCCCCATGCAAATGAGGGAATCCCTTTGCCTCTGTGCCCGCGTCATATTACAGGCGCAGGCACAGAGGCAAAAAAGCTCTCAGGTGACGCCCAGTTAGGGCGCCCCCTGAGAGCAGCCCTCTGGAGGGGGGAAAAGAGGGTCCTTTTGACCCCCAGACATCCACTTGCAGGCGAGTGCAGTCACTGACTGCACCATCCTGCAAGAGGATCTCTAATCTCCATGCCACCTGCACTGTGACAACACTGAGCGGCTTCAAAGCAGCCGCTCCGTTCTTCACATGAATACGCTGCCCCCAGGGCAGAGCTAGTTAATGGCTGCCTGAGGGTAGCTCTTTCATCCTAATGCGGCGCATTTTCCTTCATTGTACTCGCCGATCATTTTCAAAAGGTGCACCCAGGGCAATCACAAAAAATGTGCCACATGTATAATGCTGCCCCTGGTGTACTGGAGCTGCTCAGCAGAGGGCGAAGTTGAAACAGGAGGGTCTAAGCTATCCGTAGCAGATTGGTAGCCCCCAATGGATCAATTCTTGGATATCGAGAGTGATCTTTTCTCAGGAGTCTGTGAGTTGGCCCACTCCTCAGTTGTTGGCGAAGCAGAAGATGATATTGTAAGTAAGCCTATTAAAGGTGCTGGTGGTACAGAGGTGGCATTTTTCTAAGAGACTCTAGCACCTATTGAGTGCTTAAGAGGCCACCAGGTATTATAGCCACTGGTGTTAAGGACCCACGTCCCCTCCCGTGTGTGTTTTTTATCCCTTCAATGGTGGCGCTTAGACAAATCTTACCCAGGAGGCCAACTGGGCGAGTGGGCTTGTCTTTTTTCACCTTGCTCTTTGAAACCACAGTGGAAGACAGGAAGCTTCACATATATCTGAAAGATGTGCACTCTCCATTGCAAGTCCTCTAAATCTCTTAACTATATACACCTGCAGGCTAACCAAACCCAGACAGATCTGTATTAGTGCCAGACACAGCGCTCAACCAAATCTCAGACAGCAGCTCTCTTGAGTGTTGAATATCAATCAAATCAAAGAAGTCGTCTGCTTATAGTAGGGCTGGGATGGGGCGGCCGGCTACCTGGGGGAAGTCCTGATTGTCTTTAATAAGAGCTTCCCCAATCCATTTATATATAGGTTAAAAAGGAACGGATCCAGGACACAACCCTGCCTAACTCCGCTCCTAATTGGAAATGTAGCCGAGCGTTCGACCTTCAATCCGCAGCCGACGCGGGCCTTGGCGTCGCTATAAAAACGTTTAAGAAAATAAATAATATTTATATCAACCCCCAAGCCTTCCAATATTGACCAAAGCTTAATGTGGCACACACAGTCAAATGTGGCTGTGAGGTCAACAAATGCTAGAAAGAGATTCCCTTTTTTTGCACTGGTGTACTTCCCCACCATGAGGGAGAGGTTTATGCCCTGTTCAACAGTCACCACACCAATCCGAAAACGATTCTGAAGGTCAGACAGGACAGAATTCTCGTCAGCCCAGTCCTGAAGGCGTTCTAGAACAATTCTGCCCACTAACTTTGTTATGGCATCCAGCAGGGAGATTGGTCTGTAATAACCTGGATCGTGCCTGTCCCCCTTCTTAAAGATGGGCACAATAGTGGATTCCACCCAAGTGGGAAGAAAATCAGTGTACATCTGGCGTTGAGCACCTGGACCAGCAGCGGCCCCCACAAGGAAATGTTTGATTTAAACATATCCACGGGAACCCCGTCCGCACCAGGCGCCTTAGCGCCTTGGCTTGCATCTGGAGCTCGTTCCACTTCCTTCAAACTAAACATAAGTTCCATGTGTTTTTTTTGACTGATGATTTGAGCCCTACACTCGATAAACTTGGATATCCGCTATGTCAGGCGGACCCTTTCCCCTCAGGGTTTCCCTCACCCTTATACAATTAAGCAAAATGCCCAATCCACTGCTCTTCTGTTATGGCTATCTCAATTGATGGGCCAATCTCGGTGGTAAGAAATGGTGCCCGGATTACCTTCCAGAAGGCCGCCGTGTCTCTAGATGTTGAGGCCACGTGAAGAGCCTCCCATACCTCCTTCTTTAATGTGTTTTTCCTGTCCCTTATTGCTTGATTATATTCCCCTCTCGCTAGCCTGATCTCCAATGTGTTTCTCGGGTTTTCATGAAGTACCTTCTTTAGTTGGGAGTAAGCTTTAGTGCATCTTGTGTCAATCCACCCTTTCCGAGAGCTATTCCTCTTTTTGCGCCTTGTAAGGGACTCTCTTAACGCAGTGGTTATTGCCATAAAGGATCTTAAAATTATGTCAGGGGGAGCTGTTTCAGTCAAGCATATCTCTATGTGTGGTTTGCATTTAACTACCACTGCCTTAGTTACGGCAGCTTATTCTACCATGGCCCATCGAAGAGAGTACCCGTTTGTACTACCAATGGATATGTTTTCTAACAGCCGATCGTTGTTAACATTGAATCTAGAGATTTTACTCGATGGTAACATAATGGTCAGACACAGGGGGAAATGGTCGCTAAGTGAGTTCTCTGAGACACAAAAAGAGTGTAAACTTTGTGCATGGGTGTTTGATACTAAAATATAATCTATAGTGGAGCAGAGGCCCCTACCGGTGAAAGTCCATGGCTTTGGGGCTGGTTTTGGGCATATTTCATTGACAAATTCCAAATCAAGGCTAAAAATAAGTTCATTTAGCTGCTCCCCCACGGCAGTATGCCTGAAATGAGATGAGCATACTCCTTCTTCAAAACCTCCACACAAGTTATCTCCAGCATTCTCACATAGCGCACAATTAAAATCCCCTACTAATATAAGTGTTGTGTCTTTTCTCATGGTATTACCTACTGATCTCAACTCTTTGAGCATATATCTAACGACGGTGCCCACTTTCCCAGGAGGAATATTATTGCAGAAGTTGGCCAGAACTATAGATGATGATTTGTTAAAATCCATTCTAATTAGATGATAATGGTCGGGGGGGCATACCTTTCGGATACCAGGCAGCAGGCACACATCGCGAGGACCACTAGACCACCAGGCTATCCACGGGACGCTGACGCTGTTTGTTCCCCTCGCCGCCACTTACCAACGCTGGCCGCAGTGGGGGGGAACTACAGCTCCCGGCAGCCTTTGCTTCGCACAGGACCTCCTTCCGGCCAGTTCCGCGCCCGGAGGCGCTACATAATCAGAGGCTCCCTCGGTGGAGCAGGGGGGCATACCTTTCGGATACCAGGCAGCAGGCACACATCGCGAGGACCACTAGACCACCAGGCTATCCACGGGACGCTGACACTGTTTGTACCCCTCGCCGCCACTTACCAACGCTGGCCGCAGTGGGGGGGAACTACAGCTCCCGGCAGCCTTTGCTTCGCACAGGACCTCCTTCCGGCCAGTTCCGTGCCCGGAGGCGCTACATAATCAGAGGCTCCCTCGGTGGAGCGGGGGGCATACCTTTCGGATACCAGGCAGCAGGCACACATCGCGAGGACCACTAGACCACCAGGCTATCCACGGGACGCTGACGCTGTTTGTTCCCCTCGCCGCCACTTACCAACGCTGGCCGCAGTGGGGGGGAACTACAGCTCCCGGCAGCCTTTGCTTCGCACAGGACCTCCTTCCGGCCAGTTCCGCGCCCGGAGGCGCTACATAATCAGAGGCTCCCTCCGTGTCGCGGGACGCACGCGGGCGACGCCGGGCTGAGCCCGGGCAGAGGGCGGGCCGTCTGTGGCCGTCAGGGGCTGCAGGAGGCTGGGCTGGGCCCCCCCTCTAAATCGCTGGTATTGATGCTTCGAACACTAATCAGGTACTGTCATTGAGTAGCAGCCTCATCCACCCCCTGTTGTGGTTTCGGACTGGGTTGTGTCTATTGAACATTTCCTGCATTAGCTGCCCTACATATGTAAGGTGTTCTTGTGTCTGGACCCCCCTTTCTTGTTACTTGCTTGTTTCAGCCATATATATTTGTTGCTTACTGTACACTCTACCGGGGTTTGTGTTGTCCTGCCTCACGGTCTGCCCCTGTACTACTAATGTCAACTCGTTCAGGTAAAAGTCTGAGGGGGAACGTGGGGGGCATGGCGGGAACCATGGATCAGTTTATTACCCGTGTGGCCAATGTCATTGACAAAGAAATATCTATGGCTGAGCGGCGGCTATCCGGAAGCCCATTTGGTGATAGACGATCCTCGATTGGCCCGATAGCTCAGATACCTTCACCGGAACATGCTTTGGTCCCACTCTCGCACCCTCTTACCCCCTCTCCTCTGGACCATCCTCGTGTGGCGGCCTTGAGAGCCAATATAGAAGGGCTTGAAAATCTGTCGGATACGGCACTTAATGCCCAAAGTTATGTGGCCCCAGTTGTAGCAGTAAGCAAGTCAGCCACTTCTATTTCCCATTTGGCAGACCCTACCACTCTTCCAACTACACCTAACCCGGCGTCTATCATGGTGCAGGCGGATATCCACCAAGCCCCCCTAAAGTCTAGAAGACTCACCACCTTACAGAAAAATAGATTCTCTAAAACTTGTAAAAACAAGAGGCGGGCGGCTGTTAGAGGGGCTTTTCCAATCAGGCAACAGGTGGGGAATCTAGTTTACTCCAGGAAGATAAAGAAGAGGGCACCGTTGAGGGGAATGCAACCTTTGCCCTCAATACTCAAATTGTTGGTAGTTTAGAGCCCCCATCCTCAGATTCACCCCTGGCAAAAAAAATGGAGGAAATAATGAAATCTTTACTTTTGCCAGTATTAGATAAAATTAGAGGGTTATCTGAGCGAATGGACAAAATGGAGCAGACAACCCTAGATAATTTTTTCTCATTGAAATCTTTTATAAAAGTGCAGCTAAAATCTAGGGATGACAGCTTGGGTGGGGGCTCTGCCAAAAAGGTGACGTCTACTGCCCGACACAATTTAGCCCCTACAGTTGACAAACCAGTAGTTTTGGAGGTGATTAATCACAATTCGCTCTCTACGGCGCTTGTCGCTGGTACTTCCAGCACCATCGGCCTGTCCTTCCCTAAGCCGGCTGAGAAACTTAAATCCCCCAAAGCTACAACCAACAACTCGGGCAAAAAAACTGTTTGTCCCCCGGCATTGGCTAGTGTAGGTGAGGGTAATTCTACTAGTACTGCTATATCTCCACTAGCTGATAGCGCTTTAGTGATCCCAACTTCCAACTCATCGGAAAATGCAAAAGCCCATGTGATGCATCCAGGGGAGGCCCCTCCCGGTGGGAGAAACTCTATTATTAATCTTCCCCCTGAGTGCAAGCCCTATGTAGTTGTTTTGACCGGGGTTCCCGCCCTTAGTTCAGGCAAGAAAGAGTCCTATGCTGAACTGTTTAATAAGACCTTATTTTGGCTCAAAGAAAACAGACCTCTGCCCGAGTTTTGGGTGGGCAGGATATTACACGTACGTAGAGTCGGTTGGATTGGTTCTAGGGAAAAAGTTATTTCTGGCGATTGTATTATAGTGAATTTTGAAGATCCAAGGATTGCCAGTTTTATATGTAGTGAACCCATTAAGGATCATAGCCTAGTAGGAAGCTTGGGTTCAATTGGCACTTGTGACCTCAGCTATTTTTATCCCCCAATTTTGCCAAGGCAGACCGGAATCTATATGAGGGAAGGTCGGGACTGTAGATATATTGGTGGCTGTATTTCTCAATTCAGCCTATTCAATAATGGTCCTGGCCATTTGCAGGGTCGATTGCGGAAAGGTTATTGACAGGTAATTTCCCCTATACGTGAGCTATACGCTGAACCATCTGGGGAGCCTTTAATAGAAAGTTTACCCCTTGGAGAGCTGCAGGTGAACTCTTCAATCACTATTCTTTCTCCTCCTTCCCATACGCCTAGGGGATACTTACAGGCGTTGTCCCAACTTAGCGGGGAGGCGCCTGTTGAAAATTTTCGAACTTCTCCTACTGTGGTATCACCTGTCGGCGATAAGGATATTGCCATGGATTGTACTCCCACTACAGAAGCATTGGCTTTGGGGCACGGAGAGATTCCCAGCATTCCCCTGAAGGTAGTAAGCTGGAACATTGCCGGCTTAGCCCGGAATATAACTATCCCAGACTGGAACACATTTATCGAATCCTTTTCGATTTGTTTGTTCCAGGAAACCTGGTGCATGGACCCACAATATAAGCTGGGATACACTACTTATTTTGCACCAGCTGTTCGACCGAACGGAGGCAAAGGGCGCCCCTCCGGAGGACTGTTAATATGGGTAAGCATTTCCCTGCGGTATTCTATTAAAAGTATAGTCACCAATTCCCCAGACCTTTTGAGACTATCAGTAAGAGGCCAGTCTGGTGGAGGAGTGCTTGAAATATTCAATATCTATGTTAGAAGCACTAGAGGTGGTCTATCTATTCTTGCCCCATCTGGTATCGACGAGGAACTCAAGCGCTGTGGGCCAGATTCCCTTGTCTTATTAGCTGGGGATTTTAACTGCACATTCGAACCTCTTGCTGTGGAAGATCTGCTGGGCATTGGTGAGGATGACGCAAGGAGAGGCATACCTCCGTTGTCAATCACTCCTATTAGAAGATGGACCCAAAAGGCAATAGACCTTAATGCTCTTTGCCTGGAGTATGGTCTTAGAGCAACTAATGGCAGATCCAAATCAGATCAAATGGGGGCACATACGTTTAATAGAATAGGGCATTCCTCTAGGATTGACTACATTATGCTGAATTTTCGGCTGTGGTCTTTCCTGGTGGATATGGAGGTTCGGCCTTCTATTGATAGTGACCATAATCCTCTAATCCTGTCTCTGTCCCCACTTTGGAAGGGTTGGTCTCCTCTCCAAACCCCGCATGTGTGGAAAACAACCCATGAAGTGCGCCCCTCCAATTGCGGTAGGCGTCTGAAATGGAAAAATATTATTGGTAATGAGGCCAAGATGTTGGAGGTACAATCTGTGATGGCTAATATTACACTCTGCCTAGATTCCCCCTCATTCAGTGCGCAAGAGGTACCTGCAGTTTTTAATCGAACCACAAAGGCTATAGGTGAACTATTCATAGCCCCCATTGGTGGGAAGAGGGCCAGCAAGAGTGGCGGCAGGAAGGGTCCTGCTGGGTGGTTTTCAGCTGCATGTCGTATGGCCAAACGGGAACTCCTAAAGGCAGTAAAATCTAAGATTAGAGTTCTGATTTGTGCCGCGAGGGGTAATTATAAGAGGGTATTATCAAAGGCAAAGTCAGATTGGGAAGACCAGTTTTGGTGTGACCTGAAGGCTGCAAGTCTTAGGAAGGATGCAAAGGGTTTTTGGGACTTACTTAGAAACAGAGAGAGACCTGTGGATACATTGATCACCTGTAACGTACCCGAGAGTGCATGGGTTATCCATTTCTCCCAACTCTATTCAATGACCCAGGACCAGGGGGAAAGCTTGAGAATATGCCACCCTTATGCACATTCTCAGTCTATGGATGAGCTTGTGTTCACACCCAAGGAAGTGGTGGAGGCGATTAATTCCCTTACGCCCAATAAAGCTGCTGGTCCGGATGGGATTCCAGGAGATTTGCTACGCATCAATCCTGAGGAATGGGGAAAACTCATCTCCGCCCTATTGAATTCCAGTCTCGAAGGGGCATCCCTGCCGACCATTTGGAAGGGTGCTGAGGTCGTTCCTATTTTTAAAAAAGGCTGTCGTAACGACCCAGCTAATTATCGCCCAATAAGCCTGTTAGATACCTCACAAAAAGTGGCAGGAAAAGTGGTTTTGGCAAGGATATTGCAATGGGTAGAGGAAAAGGGCATTCTCTCAGACTTTCAGGCTGGTTTTAGAACAGGCACGGGGACAATAGAGCAATCCTTTTGCCTTTTGATGCTATACTGGAAAGTGGTTCTACTGGGCAAAGGCAGTCTGTATCTTGCTTTTATTGACCTACGGACTGCCTTTGACCTAGTTCCCCGTAGCCAACTATGGAGTGTGCTCAGCGAACAGGGTATACCACCTTATTTGCTGAGCTGGTTGATAAACCTTCATTCTGATAATTTTGCCTAGATTAGGTGGGGAAATCAGGGACAAAAAACAGCTCGTATACCAGTAAATAGAGGGGTACGCCAGGGTTGTGTTCTTGCCCCCACTCTGTTCTCATTGTATGTCAACGGAGTGGTGGAGCATCTGCTACAACATCCTGCAGATGCACCAACCCGGTAGAAGAATACCTACCCTTCTATTTGCGGATGACACCCTTCTGATTTCC
Organism: Triturus cristatus; assembly: GCF_964204655.1. Taxonomy (NCBI): domain Eukaryota; kingdom Metazoa; phylum Chordata; class Amphibia; order Caudata; family Salamandridae; genus Triturus; species Triturus cristatus. The sequence goes on along the minus strand of NC_140585.1, from coordinate 408,421,024 downwards.
AAAACCCCGGCGGGCTTGCAGAGTCTACTAACCAACTTCAAGTCTTTTTGCGATGTGAGAGGGTTAGCTATCAATACAGCTAAGACCAAGTATTTGGTCCTTAACCCCCCGAAAAGGTTGGCCAAACCACCATCTCTGGACTCTGTTACCCTCGAAAGAGTGTCAGAGTTCGACTATCTTGGCATCCGCCTCTGCGATTCCATGAGATGGAAGTGTCACCATCAAAAGATGTTGTTGACCCATAAGAGGGTGGTGGGTGCCTTGCTTAAGGAACACCGTGCTTCATCCCTGAAACCCATTGCTCCTGTTCTTGATATATATAGGGCAAGGGGGGTTAGCGCAGCTCTTTATGGGGCGGAACTTTGGGGCGTCCATAAGGTTGACCACTTGTCCCGCTCAGAAAATAAATTCCATAAAGATCTAATGGGGCTCCCTTATAGTACCCCAACTCTTCCACTGCTTTTGGACCTGGGCACTCGGCCAATCAGCGATCAGGCTAGGCTCCGCCCTCTCCTCTTATGGGCGCGAATATGGAGAACACCTGAACTATCCAGCTATGCGGATGGCCTTAACGAGGTGCTGGGGTTATCAGGCTGGTCCAAGATCTTCTGGCTGAGGGAGGTTAAGCGTCTCCTTGTCTGCCTTGGTCTTGGCGAGGCCTGGACCAATAGAACTGCACCCCCTAAGTCTGAGCTAAAAAAGATTTATTGGAGCTGGGTGGCGGGCATCAGAAGCAGCAATGTCAATCTGTGCAGGTCCACTCTGGATTTTCTTTTGGTCAAAGAAATTTACTTCTGTGAACCTTACCTGGATGTCATCTCTAATGGTAAAGACAGGGCCCTATATTTTCAATTTAGAATAGGTTTACTCCCTGTGGGTGAATTAACTTCCAGGTGGAAAGTCCCATCTCAAACAACTTCCCTTTCTCCATTTTGTGATAAGAGGTCTGAGTCTGTTCCCCACTTTTTGTTTGAATGTCCAGCCTACGCAGCCCCCCGGAGTAGGTGGCTAAAACCGCTTTGTAGAGAACTTGGTACCAGACATTGCATAGAAGCCCTACGAATATTAAAAAATGATCCAAGGCCCCTCTTTGCTTGTGGTTTAGCCAAGTTCTTAGGATGGGCTTGGCGCATTAGGTCATCTAGGCTTTTGTATGTTGTTTAATCTGTTTTTTAATCCGATATTTTCATCTGTTTTTAGCTAATTTATTGGCATCAGTAGTAGTATGAACTGTGTGTCTATTTTTCCATGCACGGATTCCTTTTTATCTTTTTATTGTACAATGTTGTAATTTTGCTTTTTAAGATATATTCATATCGAAATAAAGCCTCTTTGACTGACGATAATGGTCGTCACTAGCAAGCATCGTAATGTTTTTTACCTTCAAACTGCTAGATATGTATGTGCATAAGCCACCCTTGGCCCTTCCGCTCTGAACATTAACTGCTGGGGTGTGGTAGGTCCTGTATCCATTTAGGTGGATCGCTTCCTTGGACCAGGTCTCCTGAAAGCATGGGACCTCGAATTGTAAAATAAATTCCCACCACAATTGAATGTTTAACTTGGAACGAATCCCAGCAATGTTCCATGATGCTATGTTACAGAGGGGAGGTTTAACATTAGAAGGGCGGTTACAAGGGTGAGTTACTGACCTGGATAAGTCATCATTTACATGTATGGACGGAGAGGTGACAGTTAGAGCGCCTGGTGGGTTAGTTTGAACCTCAGTCTGTAAGCCCATTGATCCATATGCCTCCGGACTACTATTAACAACCAGACATACCTTTGCATCACTAGTTAGGAGAGAGACTTTTGGGATATCATGGGAGTCACCCTGTATCTCCGTATTCAAATTCAGGGGCCCTTGAACCAGTACACTATCGTTACTAACTTGATAGTCACATCTAGTGTCGTCATTACTCGTTAAATTCGACCCAAGATGACTCCTTCTGGTTACATGATTATATGATACGTGAAACCTAGGATCCAGTCAATCGTTATCTTCCAGGGAATTCAGGGGATCAAAGCGATTGCAAACTGGGACAGGATGTATAGGCTGTCTTAGTCCAGAGTGATTATCTCTCTCATGATAAGGTCCCTGATATGATGGCAAATGGGATGGGTGGTAGAAATATCCTAGTGGAACTATGTTTATATCATTGGGATTGGAAGGTCCACTGTTACCCCTTTCTAAGATTGTATGCATCAGTAAGGGTGATTTAAAGGTTAGTACAATACAGTCCCCACGGAAAGATTTGAATGAGGGACCGACCCACCCAATCCTGCGTGCCATTTTAAAATCTGAAAAAAGGGGTTCATTTAAACCAGTCCTTCTGGTTAAGAAGTGAAGGAACTTATTCTTTAAGGTCGACCAGTGTTCAAAGGCATTGTTAGTTAAAGGAGGGATCTTCGCCAGAACTACCGTATATGGAGTCGCTTCTGGGGGCAAGTGTAAATTAAATGGTGGACTAAGGAACTGGTCTTTCTGTTCTTGCAGTTCTCTGCCCTTCCTAATTGTTTTATTTCCGCCTGTTGCCCCCTCAGCCTGTGCTCCCCTTTCTGAGCCAATGGGATTACTGGGAGGTATCATTGTGGGTCTATCTATACTGAGGTGGTGGCCAGCATTGGCAGGTGGATTCCCTACTTTAGAGGAAGTCGTATGGGAGTTATTACTCCTATTTGATGTTTGATCAGTAGCTTTCGAGCTGGTAGTTGGGGCAGCAGCCATGCCCACCCCCTTATTGGACAGATTGTGTTTGTTTAAGTTAGCATTAGCTATCGATCTAACTGGGTATGTACTACCAACCAACTCCTCTATTTTTATAAGTCTGGCTTCTACAGTTGATACCTTTAGCATAACGGGTTCCAGGAAAGTGGACAACATTGTCTCAAGTCTACCCCAAAAGTTCCCATCGACTACATTATCAACAGCTTTATCTGTCATACTCTGTTTAGTGGTAGTCAAGGGACCCTTATTGGTATTCGCCCGCGTCAACAGTGGGTTTCCCTTGTTCCCGTGTACCCTCTGTGTGGGTTTGCTCTGTTTTAATGTTTTAATGTGGTTTTGCCCTTCTTTTTGTTTTGAACGGATTCAGTGGCGTAATTTAGCTTGCAAGTGGCCTTTTGCCCTCTGGTGGTATCTTTAGAGTTGACAGGGCTTGATCCACAATCAGGAGGCGAAATGAGGGCAGAGTCCGATGTTATGTCTATTGTTGCTTGGGCCGAAGTGCTTGGTGGTGAAGATAATGTCTTGTTGTTAGTTATCGTAGCTAGATCTGTAAGTACCGGTGTAGTGGAAAGTCTACGCAGGGAGGGTTGGGGTGTTAAGGAGAGTCTACGTTCTGTCAATTTAATTTCATTTATCAGGCATGATTACGCCCTTTGGAGAAAGGCATCTAGTGTCCCAGTGACATTTGAACCTTTAGTGTACTTTAGTTTACGCTTGTTAGGCGGTCACTAGCCACAATGATAGAAAGGAAGTTAGCAATGCAGTTACACTAAATACAGCATTGGCCCCATTAGAAAGAAAAGGAAAAAATAAAAAATTAGGGAAAATGGCCCAGCCCTGCCTCTGACTGTCTCTGACGGGCTGGGACGGGCCCACCCTTGGCCCGGACATGCCCGCGCGCGTCCCGCGCTGCTTGAGCCCTGCTGAAATTTAAAGTGCCTCCGGGCACGTGATGCGGGCGTCAGCGACGGAGCCAGCCGCTGGGGAGCCTGGGACCTGCAGTCCTGTCCCGCTCCTGCTCTCCCCCTTCAAAGACGATGGTGCTGGCAAAAAAGGGCTTCCCGCGCTGCGAGAGCCCTGCTGACATTTAAAGCGCCTCCGTGCGCGTGATGCGGGTGTCGGTGGCGGAGTCAGCCGCTGTGGATCCTGGGACCTACAGTCCTGTCCCGCTCCTGCTCTCCCCCTTCAAAGACCATGGTGCTGACAAAAAAGGGCTTCAAGCGCTGCGTGAGCCCTGCTGAAATTTAAAGCGCCTCCGGGCGTGTGATGCGGGCGTCGGTGGCAGAGTCAGCCACTGGGAAGCCTGGGACCTGCAGTCCTGTCCAGCTCCTGCTCTCCCCCTTCAAAGACGATGGTGCTGGTAAAAGAGGGCTTCAATTTTGGGTGTTTGTTCCCATTGAACTTTCTTGACAGCCTTTATTTCTTTCAAGCTAGCTCAAACATTTGTTTGGTAGAGTATGGAGACGAGTTAGATGTATGTGAACTGTCTGATTCGAAATGCTGCTCTGTCTTTGCCTTCCTGTTAGTAATAGCTGCTTGGGTGTCATCTGCAGAGTCGAATTCAAGTGACCTTCCTATTAAAGTGTGAGATGCCTGGGGGTTGCATATGCTTACCAGCATCAGAGAGCACGGAATACCTAGTATTTGAACTTCATGAGATTTTTTGCTAAATGTGGAATCCAAGATATAGCTTAGTCAATATTGCACAAAATGTCTCGGGGTGCAACAAGCGTTTGCACCCGCTTTGCACACCCCCAGAGCACTTTGGTATTACAGAAGGAGCCACCGATGCTTGAGCGGCCCCTTCTGTAATACCGATAGTGCTGGCCCACATAAAGCACCAGCGCTATCTTCAGGGTCGTGTTCTCATTTGAATGGGGGCGTGCCCCATGCAAATGAGGGAATCCCTTTGTCTCTGTGCCCGTGTCATATTACAGGCGCAGGCACAGAGGCAAAGAAGCTCTCAGGTGGTGCCCAGTTAGGGCGCCCCCTGAGAGCAGCCCTCTGGAGGGGGGAAAAGAGGGTCCTATTGACCCCCAGACATCCCCTTGAAGGCGAGTGCAGTCACTGACTGCACCCTCCTGCAAGGGGATCTCTAATCTCCATGCCACCTGCACTGTGGCTTCAAAGCAGCCGCTCCGTTCTTCACATGAATACGCTGCCCCCAAGGCAGTGCTAGTTAATGGCTGCCCTGAGGGTAGCTCTTTCATCCTAATACGGCGCATTTTCCTTCATTGTACTCGCCGAACATTTTTAAAAGGTGCACCCAGGGCAATCACGGAAAATGTGCCACATGTATAATGCTGCCCCGGGTGTACTGGAGCTGCTCAGCAGAGGGCGATGTTGAAACAGGAGGGTCTAAGCTATCCGTAGCAGATTGATAACCCCCAATGGATCAATTCTTGGATATCGAGAGTGATCTTTTCTCAGGAGTCTGTGAGTTGACCCACTCCTCAGTTGTTTGTGAAGCAGAAGATGATATTGTAAGTAAGCCTATTAAAGGTGGTGGTGGTACAGAGGTGGCATTTTTCTAAGAGGCTCTAGCACCTATTGAGTGCTTAAGAGGCCACCAGGTATTATAGCCACTGGTGTTATGGACCCTCGTCCCCTCCCATGTGGGGTTTTTATCCCTTCAATGGTGGCGCTTAGACAAATCTTACCCAGGAGGCCAACTGGGCGAGTGGGCTTGTCTTTTTTCACCTTGCTCTTTGAAACCACAGTGGAAGACAGGAAGCTTCACATATATCTGAAAGATGTGCACTCTCCATTGCGAGTCCTCTGAATCTCTTAACTATATACACCTGCAGGCTAACCAAACCCAGACAGATCTGTATTAGTGCCAGACACAGCGCTCAACCAAATCTCAGACAGCAGCTCTCTTGGGTGTTGAATATCAATCAAATCAAAGAAGGCTTTATTCGATTGAATAAACAAACAATCATAAAAGCTCAAAGTTAAAAACAATCTTACAATTCATACAGACATAATTTCATTATTAATTACAGTCATAAAAGTTAAAAAGATATTAAATTTACATAGCCATCAGAGAGTAGTTTTTTTTAATAAAAGTCCATAACTCATTAAAAGCAATTAGGTACACTGTTGTTTCCTTAGACTCAAAACAATTTTCAGTAAAGTTGTTAATCTATAAACAGTGTGCTCATTCTCCAAATGTTGGAGAGCCAAAAAAGCAGGACGGCATTGACGTAGCCCGCAGTGTTTCAAAATAGGAACAAGAAATGAGCTCCTAGGTGGAGAGTAAAACCTACAGAAAAAAGTAACATGTATCGTGGATTGTGGGGAAGTATTATCGTATGGGCATGGTTGGAGGTTTTGAGACCAGTCGTTCCTTGTAGGGAAAGTAACCAGTCTGTGAAAAGAAATATATCATAGGCACTAGGTACAAAAGTTAGGTAGGCTTGAATATTAAAAGTAGTTTAAACCATCTGATTGCGCAGGACTGTGGCTTTTAATATCTCAGATGACATTCTGATGGTGTCCAGATGGAGAATACCCTCGCGCTTTAATTGCTTCCTTGTTATTGCCCCGATTGTAGAAGGATTAGTAAAGTAGTCTAGATGGCCAAGATCCTTCAAAAAAGATTTGAACATTGTTTAACCATGGAATCCTCATTGCACCTTCCAGTTTCAAAATGTCAATAAGGATGTCCCTGTTCAATTTGGCTTCAATTTTTGTCCAGAGTCTGTGCCATAACAGGACAGGCTCAAGCCTGATTAGATCTGAAATAAAAGGTAGATCTAGCTCGGCGTGACAGATACAAGCTGAGGTACTTCTCGGGACCGATAAGATGTATCTTAGGAAGGACTTCTCTACTCTCTGGATTGGTAGCGGGTCAACATACCTCCAAACCCCGCTCCCATACACTGCAGCTGAAACACACTTGGCTTTATAGATTTTAATAAGCTCCTCTGGGTTTTTTTTTTTTTTTCGCGAACGCAGTAAGAGTAGAGGTAGTACGTAAAAGTGCCAGTTTTTTTGCTGTAGCTGCCTGCACCCAGCTATCATTATGGGAAAAAAGAATGCCCAGATAAGAAAAGGTCTTTGTAACCCCAATCTTTTTTCCTGCCACATACAAATCTTTGCATTTCTTTATTCCCGAGCCACAGCGCATAATAAAAGTTTTGGAGGAGTTTACCCGTAGGCCTAAGTCTTTCATAAAAAGGAAGAAACTATCCAAATCACGCTGAAGGCCTCCTTGCGTACGAGACATCAGAACCTCGTCGTCTGCGTATAGTTGGGCTGGGATGGGGCGGCCGGCTACCTGGGGGAAGCTACAGAGGTGGCATTTTTCTAAGAGGCTCTAGCATCTATTGAGTGCTTAAGAGGCCACCAGGTATTAGAGCCACTGGTGTTAAGGACCCTCGTCCCCTCCAGTGTGTGGTTTTTATCCCTTCAATGGTAGCGCTTAGACAAATCTTACCCAGGAGGCCAACTGGGCGAGTGGGCTGGTCTTTTTTCACCTTGCTCTTTGAAACCACAGCGGAAGACAGAAAGCTTCACATATATCTGAAAGATGTGCACTCTCCATTGCGAGTCCTCGAATCTCTTAACTATATACACCTGCAGGCTAACCAAACCCAGACAGATCTGTATAAGTGTCAGACACAGCACTCAACCAAATCTCAGACAGCAGCTCTCTTGGGTGTTGAATATCAATCAAATCAAAGAAGGCTTTATTCGATTGAATAAACAAACAATCACAAAAGCTCAAAGTTAAAAACAATCTTCCAATTCATACAGACATAATTTCATTATTAATTACATTCATAAAAGTTGAAAAGATATTAAATTTACAAAGCCATCATACAGTAGGTTTTTTATAAAAGTCCATAACTCATTAAAAGCAATTAGGTACACTGTTGTTTCCTTAGACTCAAAACAATTTTCAGGAAAGTTGTTAATCTATAAACAGTGTGCTCATTCTCCAAATGTTGGAGAGGCAAAAAAGCAGGACGGCATTGACGTAGCCCGCAGTGTTTCAAAATAGGAACAAGAAATGAACTCTTAGGTGGAGAGTAAAACCTACAGAAAAAAGTAACATGTATCTGGATTGTGGGGAAGTATTATCGCAAGGGCATGGTTAGAGGTTTTGAGACCAGTCGTTCCCTGTAGGGAAAGTAACGAGTTAAAAGAAATCTATCATAGGCACTAGGTACAAAAGTTAGGTAGGGTTGAATATTAAAAGTAGTTAAAACCATCTGATTGCGCAGGACTGTGGGTTTTAATATCTCAGATGACATTCTGATGGTGTCCAGATGGAGAATACCCTCGCGCTTTAATTCCTTCCTTGTTATTGCCCCGATTGTAGTAGGATTACTAAAGTAGTCTAGATGGCCAAGATCCTTCAAAACATTTTGAACATAGTTTAACCATGGAATCATCATTGCACCTTCCAGTTTCAAAATGTTAATAAGGATGTCCCTGTTCAATTTGGCCTCAATTTTTGACCAGAGTCTGTGCCATAACAGGACAGGCTCAAGCCTGATTAGATCTGAAATAAAAGGTAGATCTAGCTTGGCGTGACAGATACAAGCTGAGGTACTACTCGGGACCGATAAGATGTATCTTAGGAAGGAGTTCTCTACTTCCTGGATTGGTAGCGGGTCAACATGCCCCCAAACCCACCTCCCATACACTGCAGCTGAAACACACTTGGCTTTATAGATTTTAATAAGCTCCTCTGGGGTTTTTTTTACCTAATTTTTTCGCGAAGGCAGTAAGAGCAGAGGTAGTACGTAAAAGTGCCAGTTTTTTTGCTGTAGCTGCCTGCACCCAGCTATCATTATAGGAAAAAAGAATGCCCAGATAAGAAAAGGTCTTTGTAACCCCAATCTTTTGTCCTGCCACATACGTATCTTTGCATTTCTTTATTCCTGAGCCGCAGCGCATAATAAAAGTTTTGGAGGAGTTTACCCGTAGGCCTATGTCTTTCATAAAAAGGGAGAAACTTTCCAAATCGCGCTGAAGGCCTACTTGCTTACGGGACATCAGCACCGCGTCATCTGTGTAAAGGAGGGCTGGGATGGGGCGGCCGGCTACCTGGGGTAAGTCCTGATTGTCTTTAACCCGTTCCGTGCTCATGACGGAACCACTCCGTCATGAGCCACGGGTGCCGTTTGCTCATGACGGAGTGGTTCCGTCATGCTGCGGCCGTTGGCGGCCGCTCCGCCCACGCGGCGCTAATTCCCCGCCTGTGCGGGCGATTAGCGCCGTGGGCGGAGTCATGACGGAACCACTCCGTCATGAGCACAGCTCAACCGTGACTCATGACGGAGTGTTCCGTCATGAACACGGCGCCACCGCTGTGCCCCCAAACCCACCCTCAGCGCCGCGGTGGAATTCCCGCCGCGGCGAAGGGGTTAATAAGAGCTTCCCCCAATCCATTTATATATAGGTTAAAAAGGAACGGAGCCAGGACACAACCCTGCGAAACTCTAATTGGAAATGTAGCCGAGCGCTCGCCCTTCAATCCGCAGCGGACGCCGGCCTTGGCATCGCTATACAAACATTAAAGAAAATAAATAATATTTATATCAACCCCCAGGCCTTTAATATTGACCAAAGCTTTATGTGGCGCACACAGTCAAATGCGGCTGTGAGGTCAACAAATGCTAGAAAGAGATCCCCTTTTTTTGCCCTGGTGTACTTCCCCACCATGTGGGAAAGGTGCCCTGTTCAACAGTCTCCACACCAATCCGAAAACCATACCGGAGGTCAGACAGGACAGAATTCTCGTCAGCCCAGTCCTGAAGGCGATCCAGAACAATTCTGCCCACTACCTTTGTTATGGCATCCAGCAGGGAGATTGGTCTGTAACAACCTGGATAGTGCGTGTCCCCCTTCTCAAAGATGGGCACAATAGTGGACTCCACCCAAGTGGGAAGAAAATCAGTGCTACAGCTGGCGTTGAGCCCTTCAATCCACTGCGGACGCGGGCCTTGGCGTCGCTATAAAAACGTTTAAGAAAATAAATAATATTTATATCAACCCCCAAACCTTCTAATATTGACCAAAGCTTAATGTGGCGCACACAGTCAAATGCGGCTGTGAGGTCAACAAATGCTAGAAAGAGATTCCCTTTTTTTGCACTGGTGTACTTCCCCACCATGAGGGAGAGGTCTATGCCCTGTTCAACAGTCACCACACCAATCCGAAAACGATTCTGAAGGTCAGACAGGACAGAATTCTCGTCAGCCCAGTCCTGAAGGCGTTCTAGAACAATTCTGCCCACTAACTTTGTTATGGCATCAAGCAGGGAGATTGGTCTGTAACAACCTGGATAGTGCCTGTCCCCCTTCTCAAAGATGGGCACAATAGTGGACTCCACCCAAGTGGGAAGAAAATCAGTGCTACAGCTGGCGTTGAGCACCTGGACCAGCAGCAGCCCCCACAAGAAAATGTTTGATTTAAACATATCCACGAGAACCCCGTCCGGACCAGGCGCCTTACCGCCTTGGCTTGCATCTAGAGCTCGTTACACTTCCTTCAAAGTAAACATAAGCTCCATGTGGTTTTTTTGACTGATGATTTGAACCCTGCACCCGATAATATTGGATATCCGCTATGTCAGGCGGACCCTTTCCCTCAGGGTTTCCCTCACCCTTATACACTTGGGCAAAATGACCAATCCACTGCTCTTCCGTTATGGCTATCTCAATTGACGGGCCAGTATCGGTGGTAAGAAATGGTACCTTCCAGAAGGCCGCCGTGTCTCTAGATGTTGAGGCCATGTGAAGAGCCTCCCATACCTCCTTCTTTACTGTGTTTTTCCTGGCCCTTATTGCTTGATTATATTCCCCTCTCGCTAGCCTTATCTCCAATGTGTTTCTCAGGTTTTCATGAAGTACCTTCTTTAGTTGGGAGTAAGCTTTAGTGCATCTAGTATCAAAAAACCCTTTCCGAAAGCTATTCCTCTTTTTGTACCTTGTAAGGGACTCTCTTATCGCAGTGGTTATTGCCATAAAGGAGCTTAAAATTATGTCAGGGCGAGCTGTGTCAGTCAAGCATATCTCTATGTGTGGTTTGCATTTAACTACCACTGCCTTAGTTACAGCAGCTTGGTCTACCATGGCCCACCGAAGAGAGTACCCGTTGGTACTACCAATGGATATGTTTTCTAACAGCCGATCGTTGTTAATGTTGAATCTAGAGGTTTTACTCGATGGTAACATAATGGTCAGACACAAGGGGAAATGGTCGCTAAGTGAGTTCTCTGAGACACGAAAAGAGTGTGAACTTTGTGCATGGTTGTTTGATACTAAAATATAAGCTATGGTGAAGCAGAGGCCCCCACCGTTGAAAGTCCATGGCATTGGGGCTGGTTTTGGGCATATTTCATTGGCAAATCCCAAATCAAGGCTAAAAATAAGTTCATTTAGCTGCTCACCCACGGCAGTATGCCTGAAATGAGATGAGCATACCCCTTGTTCAAAACCTCCACACAAGTTATCTCCAGTATTCTCACATAGCGCACAATTAAAATCCCCTACTAATATAAGTGTTGTATCTTAACTCATGGTATTACCTACTAATCTCAACTCTTTGAGCATGTATCTAACGACGGTGCCCCCTTTCCCAGGAGGAATATTATTGTAGAAGTTGGCCAGAACTATAGATGATAATTTGTTAAAATCCATTCTAACGAGATGATAATGCTCGTCACTAGCAAGCATCGTAATGTTTTTTACATTCAAACTGCTAGATATGTATGTGCATAAGCCACCCTTGGCCCTTCCGCTCTGAACATTAACTGCTGGGGTGTGGTAGGTCCTGTATCCATTTAGGTGGATCGCTTCCTTGGACCAGGTCTCCTGAAAGCATAGGACCTCGAATTGTAAAATAAATTCCCACCACAATTGAATGTTTAACTTGGAACGAATCCCAGCAAGGTTCCATGATGCTATGTTACAGAGGGGAGGTTTAACCACAGAAGGGCGGTTACAAGGGTGAGTTACTGACCCGGATAAGTCATCATTTACATGTATGGACGGAGAGGGGATAGTTAGAGCACCCTGTGGGTTAGTTTGAGCCTCAGTCTGTAAGCCCATTGATCCATATGCCTCCGGACTTCTATTAACAACCAGACATACCTTTGGATCACTAGTTAGGAGAGAGACTTTTGGGATATCATGGGAGTCACCCTGTATCTCCGTATTCAAATTCAGGGGCCCTTGATCCAGTACACTATCGTTACTAACTTGATAGTCACATCTAGTGTCGTCATTACTCGTTAAATTCGTCCCAAGATGACTCCTGCTGGTTACATGATTATATGATACGTGAAACCTAGGATCCAGTCAATCATTATCTTCCAGGGAATTCAGGGGATCAAAGCGATTGCAAACTGGGACAGGATGTATAGGCTGCCTTAGTCTAGAGTGATTATCTCTCTCATGATAAGGTCCCTGATATGATGGCAAATGGGTTGGGCGGTAGAAAAATCCTAGTGGAACTATGTTTATATCATTGGGATTGGAAGGTCCACTGTTACCCCTTTCTAGGATTGTATGCACTAGTAAGGGTGATTTAAAGGTTAGTACAATACAGTGCCCACGGAAAGATTTGAATGAGGGACCGACCCACCCAATCCTGCGTGCCATTTTAAAATCTGAAAAAAGGGGTTCTTTTAAACCAGTCCTTCTGGTTAAGAAGTGAAGGAACTTATTCTTTAAGGTCGACCAGTGTTCAAAGGCATTGTTAGTTAAAGGAGGGACATTCACCAGAACTACTGTATATGGAGTCGCTTCTGGGGGCAAGTGTAAATTAAATGGTGGACTAAGGAACTGGTCTTTCTGTTCTTGCAGTTCTCTGCCCTTCCTAATTGCTTTATTTCCGCCTGTTGCCCCCTCTGCCTGTGCTCCCCTTTCTAAGCCAATGGGATTACTGGGAGTTATCATTGTGGGTCTATCTATACTGAGGTGGTGGCCAGCATTGGCAGGTGGATTCCCTACTTTGGAGGAAGTCGTATGGGAGTTATTACTCCTATTTGATGTTTGATCAGTAGCTTTCGAGCTGGTAGTTGGGGCAGCAGCCATGCCCACCCCCCTATTGGACAGATTGTGTTCGTTTAAGTTAGTATTATCTATCGATCTAACTGGGTATGTACTACCAACCAACTCCTCTATTTTTATAAGTCTGGCTTCTACAGGTGATACCTTTAGCATAATGGGTTTCAGGAAAGATGACAACATTGTCTCAAGTCTACCCCAAAAGTTCCCATTGAGGACATTATCAACAGTTTTATCAGTCATACTCTGTTTAGTGGTAGTCGAGGGACCCATATTGGTTTTGCCCGTGTCAACAGCGGGTTTCCCCGTGTTCCCGTTTACCCTCTATGTGGGTTTGCTCTGTTTTAAGGTGGTCTTGCCCTTCTTTTTATTTCGAACGGATTCAGTTTCGTAATTTAGCTTGCGAGTGGCCTTTTGCCCTCTGGCGGTAACTTTAGAGTTGACAGGGCTTGATCCACAATCAGGAGGCGAAATGGGGGCAGAGTCCGATGTTATGTCTATTATTGCTTGGGCCAAAGTGCTTGGCGGTGAAGATAATGTCTCGTTGTTAGTTATCGTAGCTAGTTCTGTAAGTACCGGTGTAGTGGAAAGTCCACGCAGGGAGGGTTGGGGTGTTAAGGAGAGTCTACGTTCTGTCAATTTAATTTCATTTATCAGGCATGATTACGCCCTTTGGGGAAAGGCATCTAGTGTCCCAGTGACATTTGAACCTTTAGTGTACTTTAATTTACTCATGTTAGGCGGTCAATAGCCACAATGATAGAAAGGAAGTTAGCAATGCAATTACACTAAATACAAAATTGGCCCCATTAGAAAGAAAAGGAAAAAAGAAAACCTTAGGGGGAATGGCCCAGCCCTGCCTCTGACTGTCTCTGATGGCCTCACCAATGGCCCGGGCACGCCGGCGAACGTCCCGCGCTGTGTGAGACCTACTGAAATTTAAAGCGCCTCCTGGCACGCGATGCGGGCGTCGGCGACGGAGTCAGCCGCTGGGGAGCCTGGGACCTGCAGTCCTGTCCCGCTCCTGCTCTCCCCCTTCAAAGACGATTGTGCTGGCAAAAAAGCTCTTCACACGCTTTGTGAGCCCTGCTGAACTGTAAAGCGCCTCCGGGTGCATGATGCAGGCATCAGTGGCAGAGTCAGCCGCTGGGGAGCCTGGGACATGCAGTCCTGACCCCCTCCTGCTCTCCCCCTTCAAAGACAATGGTGCTGGCAAAAGAGGGCTTCAATTTTGGGTGTTTGTTCCCATTGAACTTTCTTGACAGCCTTGATTTCTTTCAAGCTAGCTCAAACATTTGTTTGGTAGAGTATGGAGACGAGTTAGATGTATGTGAACTGTGTGATTCGAAATGCTGCTCTGTCTTTGCCTTCCTGTTAGTAATAGCTGCTTGGGTGTCATCTGCAGAGTCGAATTCAAGTGACCTTCCTATTAAAGTGTGAAATGCCTGCGGGTTGCATACGCTTACTACATCGACATTCCCAGCATCAGAGAGCACAGAATACCTAGTATTTGAACTTCATGAGATATTTTGCTAAATGTGGAATCCAAGATATAGCTTAGTCAATATTGCACAAAATGTCTCGGGCGCAACAAGCGTTTCGCGTGCTTTGCGCACCCCCAGAGCACTTTGGTATTACAGAAGGAGCCACCGACGCTTGAGCGGCCCCTTCTGTAATACCGATAGCGCTGGCGCACATAAAGCACCAGCGCTATATTCAGGGTCGAGTTCTCATTTGAATGGGGCGTGCCCCATGCAAATGAGGGAATCCCTTTGCCTCTGTGCCCGCGTCATATTACAGGTGCAGGCACAGAGGCAAAAAAGCTCTCAGGTGACGCCCAGTTAGGGCGCCCCCTGAAAGCAGCCCTCTGGAGGCGGGGAAAAGAGGGTCCTATTGACCCCCAGACATCCCCTTGCAGGCGAGTGCAGTCACTGGCTGCACCCTCCTGCAAGGGGATCTCTAATCTCCATGCCACCTGCACTGTGACAACACTGAGCGGCTTCAAAGCAGCCGCTCCGTTCTTCACATGAATACGCTGCCCCCAGGGCAGTGCTAGTTAATGGCTGCCTGAGGGTAGCTCTTTCATCCTAATACGGCGCATTTTCCTTCATTGTACTCGCCAAACATTTTTAAAAGGTGCACCCAGGGCAATCACGAAAAATATGCCACATGTATAATGCTGCCCCTGGTGTACTGGAGCTGCTCAGCAAAGGGCGAAGTTGAAACAGGAGGGTCTAAGCTATCCGTAGCAGATTGGTAGCCCCCAATGGATCAATTCTTGGATATCGAGAGTGATCTTTTCTCAGGAGTCTGTGAGTTGGCCCACTGCTCAGTTGTTTGTGAAGCAGTAGATGATATTGTAAGTAAGCCTATTAAAGGTGCTGGTGGTACAGAGGTGGCATTTTTCTAAGAGGCTCTAGCACCTATTGAGTGCTTAAGAGGCCACCAGGAATTATAGCCACTGGTGTTGAGGACCCTCGCCCCCAATCTTACCCAGGAGGCCAACTGGGCGAGTGGGCTGGTCTTTTTTCACCTTGCTCTTTGAAACCACAGTGGAAGACAGGAAGCTTCACGTATATCTGAAAGATGTGCACTCTCCATTGCGAGTCCTCTGAATCTCTTAACTATATACACCTGCAGGCTAACCAATCCCCGACAGATCTGTATGAGTGCCAGACACAGCGCTCAACCAAATCTCAGACAGCAGCTCTCTTGGGTGTTGAATATCAATCAAATCAAAGAAGGCTTTATTCGATTGAATAAACAAACAATCATAAAAGCTCAAAGTTAAAAACAACCTTCCAATTCATACAGACATAATTTCATTATTAATTACATTCATAAAAGTTAAAAAGATATTAAATTTACAAAGCCATCATACAGTAGTTTTTTTTTTATAAAAGTCCATAACTCATTAAAAGCAATTAGGTACACTGTTGTTTCCTTAGACTCAAAACAATTTTCAGGAAAGTTGTTAATCTGTAAACAGTGTGCTCATTCTCCAAATGTTGGAGAGCCAAAAAAACAGGACGGCATTGACGTAGCCCGCAGTATTTCAAAATAGAAACAAGAAATGAGCTCCTAGGTGGAGAGTAAAACCTACAGAAAAAAGTAACATGTATCGTGGATTGTGGGGAAGTATTATCGTAAGGGCATGGTTGGAGGTTTTGAGACCAGTCGTTCCCTGTAGGGAAAGTAACCAGTCTGTGAAAACCCCTCAGCCTAAAATGAGTTAAAAGAAATCTATCATAGGCACTAGGTACAAAAGTGAGGTAGGCTTGAATATTAAAAGTAGTTTAAACCATCTGATTGTGCAGGACTGTGGGTTTTAATATCTCAGATGACATTCTGATGGTGTCCAGATGGAGAATACCCTCGCGCTTTAATTCCTTCCTTGTTATTGCCCCGATTGTAGTAGGATTACTAAAGTAGTCTAGATGGCCAAGATCCTTCAAAAAAGATTTGAACATAGTTTAACCATGGAATCATCATTGCACCTTCCAGTTTCAAAATGTCAATAAGGATGTCCCTGTTCAATTTGGCCTCAATTTTTGTCCAGAGTCTGTGCCATAACAGGACAGGCTCAAGCCTGATTAGATCTGAAATAAAAGGTAGATCTAGCTTGGCGTGACAGATACAAGCTGAAGTACTACTCGGGACCGATAAGATGTATCTTAGGAAGGAGTTCTCTACTTCCTGGATTGGTAGCGGGTCAACATGCCCCCAAACCCACCTCCCATTCACTGCAGCTGAAACACACTTGGCTTTATAGATTTTAATAAGCTCCTCTGGGGTTTTTTTTACCTAATTTTTTCGCGAAGGCAGTAAGAGTAGAGGTAGTACGTAAAAGTGCCAGTTTTTTTGCTGTAGCTACCTGCACCTAGCTATCATAATGGGAAAAAAGAATGCCCAGATAAGAAAAGGTCTTTGTGACCCGAATCTTTTGTCCTGCCACATACATATCTTAGCATTTCTATATTCCCGAGCCGCAGCGCATAATAAAAGTTTTGGAGGAGTTTACCCATAGGCCTAAGTCTTTCATAAAAAGGGAGAAAGTATCCAAATCGCGCTGAAGGCCTACTTGCGTACGGGACATCAGCACCTGGTCGTCTGCGTATAGGAGGGCTGGGATGGGGCGGCCGGCTACCTGGGGGAAGTTCTGATTGTCTTTAATAAGAGCTTCCCCAAATCCATTTATATATAGGTTAAAAAGGAACAGAGCCAGGACACAACCCTGCCTAACTCCGCTCCTAATTGCAAATGTAGCCGAGCGCTCGCCCTTCAATCCACTGCGGACGCGGGCCTTGGCGTCGCTATAAAAACGTTTAAGAAAATAAATAATATTTATATCAACCCCCAAACCTTCTAATATTGACCAAAGCTTAATGTGGCGCACACAGTCAAATGCGGCTGTGAGGTCAACAAATGCTAGAAAGAGATTCCCTTTTTTTGCACTGGTGTACTTCCCCACCATGAGGGAGAGGTTTATGCCCTGTTCAACAGTCTCCACACCAATCCGAAAACCATACTGAAGGTCAGACTGGAAAGAATTCTCGTCATCCCAGTCCTGAAGGTGTTCCAGAACAATTCTGCCCACTAACTTTGTTATGGCATCCAGCAGGGAGATTGGTCTGTAACAACCTGGATCGTGCCTGTCCCCCTTCTTAAAGATGGGCACAATAGTGGATTCCACCCAAGTGGGAAGAAAATCAGTGCTACAGCTGGCGTTGAGCACCTGGACCAGCAGCGGCCCCCACAAGGAAATGTTTGATTTAAACATATCCACGGGAACCCCGTCCGGAACAGGCGCCTTACCGCCTTTGCTTGCATCTAGAGCTCGTTTCACTTCCTTCAAAGTAAACATAAGTTCCATGTGGGTTTTTTGACTGATGATTTGAGCCCTATACCCGATAATCTTGGATATCCACTATGTCAGACAGACCCTTTCCCTCAGGGTTTCCCTCACCGTTATACAATTGGGCAAAATGCCCAATCCACTGCTCTTCTGTTATGGCTATCTCAATTGACGGGCCAATCTCGGTGGTAAGAAATGGTGCCCGGATTACCTTCCAGAAGGCCGCCGTGTCTCTAGATGTTGAGGCCACGTGAAGAGCCTCCCATACCTCCTTCTTTAATGTGTTTTTCCTGTCTCTTATTGCTTGATTATATTCCCCTCTCGCTAGCCTTATCTCCAATGTGTTTCTCGGGTTTTCATGAAGTACCTTCTTTAGTTGGGAGTAAGCTTTAGTGCATCTAGTGTCAAACCACCCTTTCCGAGAGCTATTCCTCTTTTTGCGCCTTGTAAGGGACTCTCTTATCGCAGTGGTTATTGCCATAAAGGATCTTAAAATTATGTCAGGGGGAGCTGTTTCGTCAAACATATCTCTATGTGTGGTTTGCATTTAACTACCACTGCCTTAGTTACGGCAGCTTGTTCTACCATGGCCCATCGAAGAGAGTACCCGTTTGTACTACCAATGGATATGTTTTCTAACAGCCGATCGTTGTTAACATAGAATCTAGAGATTTTACTCGATGGTAACATAATGGTCAGACACAGGGGGAAATGGTCGCTAAGTGAGTTCTCTGAGACACAAAAAGAGTGTAAACTTTGTGCATGGGTGTTTGATACTACAATATAATCTATGGTGGAGCAGAGGCCCCTACTGGTGAAAGTCCATGGCTTTGGGGCTGGTTTTGGGCATATTTCATTGACAAATTCCAAATCAAGGCTAAAAATAAGTTCATTTAGCTGCTCCCCCACGGCAGTATGCCTGAAATGAGATGAGCATACTCCTTCTTTAAAACCTCCACACAAGTTATCTCCAGCATTCTCATATAGCGCACAATTAAAATACCCTACTAATATAAGTGTTGTGTCTTTACTCATGGTATTACCTACTGATCTCAACTCTTTGAGCATGTATCTAACGATGGTGCCCACTTTCCCAGGAGGAATATAATTGTAGAAGTTCGCCAGAACTATAGATGATGATTTGATAAAATCCATTCTAACTAGATGATAATGCTCGTCACTAGCAAGCATCGTAATGTTTTTTACATTCAAACTGCTAGATATGTATGTGCATAAGCCACCCTTGGCCCTTCCGCTCTGAACATTAACTGCTGGGGTGTGGTAGGTCCTGTATCCATTTAGGTGGATCGCTTCCTTGGACCAGGTCTCCTGACAGCATAGGACCTCAAATTGTAAAATAAATTCCCACCACAATTGAACGTTTAACTTGGAACGAATCCCAGCAATGTTCCATGATGCTATGTTACAGAGCGCAGGTTTAACATTAAAAGGACGGTTACAAGGGTGAGTTACTGACCTGGATAAGTCATCATTTACATGTATGGACGGAGAGGTAACAGTTAGAGCGCCCGGTTGGTTAGTTTGAGCCTCAGTCTGTAAGCCCATTGATCCATATGCCTCCGGACTACTATTAACAACCAGACATACCTTTGCATCACTAGTTAGGAGAGAGACTTTTGGGATATCATGGGAGTCACCCTGTATCTCCGTATTCAAATTCAGGGGCCCTTGAACCAGTACACTATTGTTACTAACTTGATAGTCACATCTAGTGTCGTCATTACTCGTTAAATTCGACCCAAGATGACTCCTTCTGGTTACATGATTATATGATACGTGAAACCTAGGATCCAGTCAATCGTTATCTTCCAGGGAATTCAGGGGATCAAAGCGATTGCAAACTGGGACAGGATGTATAGGCTGTCTTAGTCTAGAGTGATTATCTCTCATGATAAGGTCCCTGATATGATGGCAAATGGGATGGGCGGTAGAAATATCCTAGTGGAACTATGTTTATATCATTGGGATTGGAAGGTCCACTGTTACCCCTTTCTAGGATTGTATGCACCAGTAAGGGTGATTTAAAGGTTAGTACCATACAGTCCCCACAGAAAGATTTGAATGAGGGACCGACCCACCCAATCCTGCGTGCCATTTTAAAATCTGAAAAAAGGGGTTCATTTAAACCAGTCCTTCTGGTTAAGAAGTGGAGGGACTTATTCTTTAAGGTCGACCAGTGTTCAAAGGCATTGTTAGTTAAAGGAGGGACCTTCGCCAGAACTACCGTATATGGAGTCGCTTCTGGGGGCAAGTGTAAATTAAATGGTGGACTAAGGAACTGGTCTTTCTGTTCTTGCAGTTCTCTGCCCTTCCTAATTGTTTTATTTCCGCCTGTTGCCCCCTCAGCCTGTGCTCCCCTTTCTGAGCCAATGGGATTACTGGGAGGTATCATTGTGGGTCTATCTATACTGAGGTGGTGGCCAGCATTGGCAGGTGGATTCCCTACTGTAGAGGAAGTCGTATGGGAGATATTACTCCTATTTGATGTTTGATCAGTAGCTTTCGAGCTGGTAGTTGGGGCAGCAGCCATGCCCACCCCCTTATTGGACAGATTGTGTTTGTTTAAGTTAGTATTAGCTA
The DNA here is from genome assembly GCF_964204655.1 of Triturus cristatus. NCBI lineage: Eukaryota > Metazoa > Chordata > Amphibia > Caudata > Salamandridae > Triturus > Triturus cristatus. Next base: position 408,400,812 of record NC_140585.1, on the reverse strand, counting down.
TCGATCTAACTGGGTATGTACTACCAACCAACTCCTCTATTTTTATAAGTCTGGCTTCTACAGTTGATACATTTAGCATAACGGGTTCCAGGAAAGTGGACAACATTGTCTCAAGTCTACCCCAAAAGTTCCCATCGACTACATTATCAACAGCTTTATCTGTCATACTCTGTTTAGTGGTAGTCAAGGGACCCTTATTGGTTTTCGCCCATGTCAACAGCGGGTTTCCCTTGTTCCCGTTTACCCTCTGTGTGGGTTTGCTCTGTTTTAAGGTGGTTTTGCCCTTCTTTTTCTTTTGAACGGATTCAGTGGCGTAATTTAGCTTGCAAGTGGCCTTTTGCCCTCTGGTGGTATCTTTAGAGTTGACAGGGCTTGATCCACAATCAGGAGGCGAAATGAGGGCAGAGTCCGATGTTATGTCTATTGTTGCTTGGGCCGAAGTGCTTGGTGGTGAAGATAATTTCTTGTTGTTAGTTATCGTAGCTAGATCTGTAAGTACCGGTGTAGTGGAAAGTCTACGCAGGGAGGGTTGGGGTGTTAAGGAGAGTCTACGTTCTGTCAATTTAATTTCATTTATCAGGCATGATTCCGCCCTTTGGAGAAAGGCATCTAGTGTCCCAGTGACATTTGAACCTTTAGTGTACTTTAGTTTACTCTTGTTAGGCGGTCACTAGCCACAATGATAGAAAGGAAGTTAGCAATGCAGTTACACTAAATACAGCATTGGCCCCATTAGAAAGAAAAGGAAAAAAGAAAAAATTAGGGAAAATGGCCCAGCCCTGCCTCTGACTGTCTCTGACGGGCTGGGACGGGCCCACCCTTGGCCCGGACATGCCCGTGCGCGTCCCGCGCTGCTTGAGCCCTGCTGAAATTTAAAGTGCCTCCGGGCACGTGATGCGGGCGTCAGCGACGGAGCCAGCCGCTGGGGAGCCTGGGACCTGCAGTCCTGTCCCGCTCATGCTCTCCCCCTTCAAAGACGATGGTTCTGGCAAAAAAGGGCTTCCCGCTCTGCGAGAGCCCTGCTGACATTTAAAGCGCCTCTGTGTGCGTGATGCGGGTGTCGGTGGCGGAGTCAGCCGCTGTGGATCCTGGGACCTGCAGTCCTGTCCCGCTCCTGCTCTCCCCCTTCAAAGACCATGGTGCTGACAAAAAAGGGCTTCAAGCGCTGCGTGAGCCCTGCTGAAATTTAAAGCGCCTCCGGGCGTGTGATGCAGGCGTCGGTGGCAGAGTCAGCCACTGGGGAGCCTGGGACCTGCAGTCCTGTCCCGCTCCTGCTCTCCCCCTTCAAAGACGATGGTGCTGGTAAAAGAGGGCTTCAATTTTGGGTGTTTGTTCCCATTGAACTTTCTTGACAGCCTTGATTTCTTTCAAGCTAGCTCAAACATTTGTTTGGCAGAGTATGGAGACGAGTTAGATGTATGTGAACTGTCTGATTCGAAATGCTGCTCTGTCTTTGCCTTCCTGTTAGTAATAGCTGCTTGGGTGTCATCTGCAGAGTCGAATTCAAGTGACCTTCCTATTAAAGTGTGAGATGCCTGGGGGTTGCATACGCTTACTACATCGATATTCCCAGCATCAGAGAGCACGGAATACATAGTATTTGAACTTCATGAGATTTTTTGCTAAATGTGGAATCCAAGATATAGCTTAGTCAATATTGCACAAAATGTCTCGGGGTGCAACAAGCGTTTACACCCGCTTTGCGCACCCCAGAGCACTTTGGTATTACAGAAGGAGCCACCGATGCTTGAGCGGCCCCTTCTGTAATACCGATAGTGCTGGCCCACATAAAGCACCAGCGCTATCTTCAGGGTCGTGTTCTCATTTGAATGGGGGCGTGCCCCATGCAAATGAGGGAATCCCTTTGTCTCTGTGCCCGCGTCATATTACAGGCGCAGGCACAGAGGCAAAGATGCTCTCAGGTGGTGCCCAGTTAGGGCGCCCCCTGAGAGCAGCCCTCTGGAGGGGGGAAAAGAGGGTCCTATTGACCCCCAGACATCCCCTTGCAGGCGAGTGCAGTCACCTACTGCACCCTCCTGCAAGGGGATCTCTAATCTCCATGCCACCTGCACTGTGGCTTCAAAGCAGCCGCTCCGTTCTTCACATGAATACGCTGCCCCCAGGGCAGTGCTAGTTAATGGCTGCCCTGAGGGTAGCTCTTTCATCCTAATACGGCGCATTTTCCTTCATTGTACTCGCCGAACATTTTTAAAAGGTGCACCCAGGGCAATCACGGAAAATGTGCCACATGTATAATGCTGCCCCAGGTGTACTGGAGCTGCTCAGCAGAGGGCGAAGTTGAAACAGGAGGGTCTGAGCTATCCGTAGCAGATTGATAACCCCCAATGGATCAATTCTTGGATATCGAGAGTGATCTTTTCTCAGGAGTCTGTGAGTTGGCACACTCATCAGTTGTTTGTGAAGCGGAAGATGATATTGTAAGTAAGCCTATTAAAGGTGGTGGTGGTACAGAGGTGGCATTTTTCTAAGAGGCTCTAGCACCTATTGAGTGCTTAAGAGGCCACCAGGTATTATAGCCACTGGTGTTATGGACCCTCGTCCCCTCCCATGTGTGGTTTTTATCCCTTCAATGGTGGCGCTTAGACAAATCTTACCCAGGAGGCCAACTGGGCGAGTGGGCTTGTCTTTTTTCACCTTGCTCTTTGAAACCACAGTGGAAGACAGGAAGCTTCACATATATCTGAAAGATGTGCACTCTCCATTGCGAGTCCTCTGAATCTCTTAACTATATACACCTGCAGGCTAACCAAACCCAGACAGATCTGTATTAGTGCCAGACACAGCGCTCAACCAAATCTCAGACTGCAGCTCTCTTGGGTGTTGAATATCAATCAAATCAAAGAAGGCTTTATTCGATTGAATAAACAAACAATCATAAAAGCTCAAAGTTAAAAACAATCTTCCAATTCATACAGACATAATTTCATTATTAATTACAGTCATAAAAGTTAAAAAGATATTAAATTTACAAAGCCATCATAGAGTAGTTGTGTTTTTTTATAAAAGTCCATAACTGATTAAAAGCAATTAGGTACACTGTTGTTTCCTTAGACTCAAAACAAGTTTCAGGAAAGTTGTTAATCTGTAAACAGTGGGCTCATTCTTCAAATGTTGGAGAGCCAAAAAAGCAGGACGGCATTGACGTAGCCCGCAGTGTTTCAAAATAGAAACAAGAAATGAGCTCCTAGGTGGAGAGTAAAACCTACAGAAAAAAGTAACATGTATCGTGGATTGTGGGGAAGTATTATCGTATGGGCATGGTTGGAGGTTTTGAGACCAGTCGTTCCCTGTAGGGAAAGTAACCAGTCTGTGAAAACCCCTCAGCCTAAAATGAGTTAAAAGAAATCTATCATAGGCACTAGGTGCAAAAGTGAGGTAGGGTTGAATATTAAAAGTAGTTTAAACCATCTGATTGTGCAGGACTGTGGGTTTTAATATCTCAGATGACATTCTGATGGTGTCCAGATGGAGAATACCCTCGCGCTTTAATTCCTTCCTTGTTATTGCCCCGATTGTAGTAGGATTACTAAAGTAGTCTAGATGGCCAAGATCCTTCAAAAAAGATTTGAACATAGTTTAACCATGGAATCCTCATTGCACCTTCCAGTTTCAAAATGTCAATAAGGATGTCCCTGTTCAATTTGGCCTCAATTTTTGTCCAGAGTCTGTGCCATAACAGGACAGGCTCAAGCCTGATTAGATCTGAAATAAAAGGTAGATCTAGCTCGGCGAGACAGATACAAGCTGAGGTACTACTCGGGACCGATAAGATGTATCTTAGGAAGGAGTTCTCTACTCTCTGGATTGGTAGCGGTTCAACATACCCCCAAACCCCGCTCCCATACACTGCAGCTGAAACACACTTGGCTTTATAGATTTTAATAAGCTCCTCTGGGTTTTTTTTTACCTAATTTTTTCGCCAAGGCTGTAAGAGTAGAGGTAGTACGTAAAAGTGCCAGTTTTTTTGCTGTAGCTACCTGCACCCAGCTATCATTATGGGAAAAAAGAATGCCCAGATAAGAAAAGGTCTTTGTAACCCGAATCTTTTGTCCTGCCACATACATATGTTTGCATTTCTTTATTCCCTAGCCGCAGCGCATAGTAAAAGTTTTGGAGGAGTTTACCCATAGGCCTAAGTCTTTCATAAAAAGGGAGAAACTATCCAAATCGCGCTGAAGGTCTACTTGCGTATGGGACATCAGCACCTCGTCGTCTGCATATAGGAGGGCTGGGATGGGGCGGCCGGCTACCTGGGGGAAGGCCTGATTGTCTTTAATAAGAGCTTCCCCCAATCCATTTATATATAGGTTAAAAAGGAACAGAGCCAGGACACAACCCTGCCTAACTCCGCTCCTAATTGCAAATGTAGCCGAGCGCTCGCCCTTCAATCCACTATCGTCGCTATAAAAACGTTTAAGAAAAGAAAATAAATAATATTTATATCAACCCCCAAGCCTTCTAATATTGACCAAAGCTTAATGTGGCGCACACAGTCAAATGCGGCTGTGAGGTCAACAAATGCTAGCAAGAGATTCCCTTTTTTTGCACTGGTGTACTTCCCCACCATGAGGGAGAGGTTTATGCCCTGTTCAACAGTCTCCACACCAATCCGAAAACCATACTGAAGGTCAGACTGGACAGAATTCTCGTCAGCCCAGTCCTGAAGGTGTTTCAGAACAATTCTGCCCACTAACTTTGTTATGGCATCCAGCAGGGAGATTGGTCTGTAACAACCTGGATCGTGCCTGTCCCCCTTCTTAAAGATGGGCACAATAGTGGATTCCACCCAAGTGGGAAGAAAATCAGTGCTACAGCTGGCGTTGAGCACCTGGACCAGCAGCGGCCCCCACAAGGAAATGTTTGATTTAAACATATCCACGGGAACCCCGTCCGGAACAGGCGCCTTACCGCCTTTGCTTGCATCTAGGGCTCGTTTCACTTCCTTCAAAGTAAACATAAGTTCCATGTGGTTTTTTTGACTGATGATTTGAGCCCTACACCCGATAATCTTGGATATCCACTATGTCAGGCAGACCCTTTCCCTCAGGGTTTCCCTCACCGTTATACAATTGGGCAAAATGCCCAATCCACTGCTCTTCTGTTATGGCTATCTCAATTGACGGACCAATCTCGGTGGTAAGAAATGGTGCCCGGATTACATTCCAGAAGGCCGCTGTGTCTCTAGATGTTGAGGCCACGTGAAGAGCCTCCCATACCTCCTTCTTTAATGTGTTTTTCCTGTCCCTTATTGCTTGATTATATTCCCCTCTCGCTAGCCTTATCTCCAATGTGTTTCTCGGGTTTTCATGAAGTACCTTCTTTAGTTGGGAGTAAGCTTTAGTGCATCTAGTGTCAAACCACCCTTTCTGAGAGCTATTCCTCTTTTTGCTCCTTGTAAGGGACTCTCTTATCGCAGTGGTTATTGCCATAAAGGATCTTAAAATTAAGTCAGGGGGAGCTGTTTCGTCAAACATATCTCTATGTGTGGTTTGCATTTAACTACCACTGCCTTAGTTACGGCAGCTTGTTCTACCATGGCCCATCGAAGAGAGTACCCGTTTGTACTACCAATGGATATGTTTTCTAACAGTCGATCGTTGTTAACATTGAATCTAGAGATTTTACTCGATGGTAACATAATGGTCAGACACAGGGGGAAATGGTCGCTAAGTGAGTTCTCTGAGACACAAAAAGAGTGTAAACTTTGTGCATGGGTGTTTGATACTAAAATATAATCTATGGTGGAGCAGAGGCCCCTACCGGTGAAAGTCCATGGCTTTGGGGCTGGTTTTGGGCATATTTCATTGACAAATTCCAAATCAAGGCTAAAAATAAGTTCATTTAGCTGCTCCCCCACGGCAGTATGCCTGAAATGAGATGAGCATACTCCTTCTTCAAAACCTCCACACAAGTTATCTCCAGCATTCTCATATAGCGCACAATTAAAATACCCTACTAATATAAGTGTTGTGTCTTTACTCATGGTATTACCTACTGATCTCAACTCTTTGAGCATGTATCTAACGATGGTGCCCACTTTCCCAGGAGGAATATAATTGTAGAAGTTGGCCAGAACTATAGATGACGATTTGATAAAATCCATTCTAACTAGATGATAATGCTCGTCACTAGCAAGCATCGTAATGTTTTTTACATTCAAACTGCTAGATATGTATGTGCATAAGCCACCCTTGGCCCTTCCGCTCTGAACATTAACTGCTGGGGTGTGGTAGGTCCTGTATCCATTTAGGTGGATCGCTTCCTTGGACCAGGTCTCCTGACAGCATAGGACCTCGAATTGTAAAATAAATTCCCACCACAATTGAACGTTTAACTTGGAACGAATCCCAGCAATGTTACATGATGCTATGTTACAGAGGGCAAGTTTAACATTAAGAGGGCGGTTACAAGGGTGAGTTACTGACCCGGATAAGTCATCATTTACATGTATGGACGGAGAGGTAACAATTAGAGCGCCCGGTTTGTTAGTTTGAGCCTCAGTCTGTAAGCCCATTGATCCATATGCCTCCGGACTACTATTAACAACCAGACATACCTTTGCATCACTAGTTAGGAGAGAGACTTTTGGGATATCATGGGAGTCACCCTGTATCTCCGTATTCAAATTCAGGGGCCCTTGAACCAGTACACTATTGTTACTAACTTGATAGTCACATCTAGTGTCGTCATTACTCGTTAAATTCGACCCAAGATGATTCCTTCTGGTTACATGATTATATGATACGTGAAACCTAGGATCCAGTCAATCGTTATCTTCCAGGGAATTCAGGGGATCAAAGCGATTGCAAACTGGGACAGGATGTATAGGCTGTCTTAGTCTAGAGTGATTATCTCTCTCATGATAAGGTCCCTGATATGATGGCAAATGGGATGGGCGGTAGAAATTTCCTAGTGGAACTATGTTTATATCATTGGGATTGGAAGGTCCACTGTTACCCCTTTCTAGGATTGTATGCACCAGTAAGGGTGATTTAAAGGTTAGTACAATACAGTCCCCACGGAAAGATTTGAATGAGGGACCGACCCACCCAATCCTGCGTGCCATTTTAAAATCTGAAAAAAGGGGTTCATTTAAACCAGTCCTTCTGGTTAAGAAGTGAAGGGACTTATTCTTTAAGGTCGACCAGTGTTCAAAGGCATTGTTAGTTAAAGGAGGGACCTTCGCCAGAACTACCGTATATGGAGTCGCTTCTGGGGGCAAGTGTAAATTAAATGGTGGACTAAGGAACTGGTCTTTCTGTTCTTGCAGTTCTCTGCCCTTCCTAATTGCTTTATTTCCACCTGTTGCCCCCTCAGCCTGTGCTCCCCTTTCTGAGCCAATGGAATTACTGGGAGGTATCATTGTGGGTCTATCTATACTGAGGTGGTGGCCAGCATTGGCAGGTGTATTCCCTACTTTAGAGGAAGTCGTATGGGAGTTATTACTCCTATTTGATGTTTGATCAGTAGCTTTCGAGCTGGTAGCTGGGGCAGCAGCCATGCCCACCCCCTTATTGGATAGATTGTGTTTGTTTAAGTTAGTATTAGCTATCGATCTAACTGGGTATGTACTACCAACCAACTCCTCTATTTTTATAAGTCTGGCTTCTACAATTGATACCTTTAGCATAATGGGTTCCAGGAAAGTTGACAACATTGTCTCAAGTCTACCCCAAAAGTTCCCATCGACTACATTATCAACAGCTTTATCTGTCATACTCTGTTTAGTGGTAGTCGAGGGACCCTTATTGGTTTCGCCCGTGTCAACAGTGGGTTTCTCTTGTTCCCGTTTACCCTCTTTGTGGGTTTGCTCTGTTTTAAGGTGGTTTTGCCCTTCTTTTTATTTTGAATGGATTCAGTGGCGTAATTTAGCTTGCAAGTGGCCTTTTGCCCTCTGGTGGTAACTTTAGAGATGACAGGCCTTGATCCACAATCGGGAGGCGAAATGGGGGCAGAGTCCGATGTTATGTCTATTGTTGCTTGGGCCGAAGTGCTTGGTGGTGAAGATAATGTCTCGTTGTTAGTTATTGTAGCTAGATCTGTCAGTACCGGTGTCGTGGAAAGTCTACGCAGGGAGGGTTGTGGTGTTAAGGAGAGTCTACATTCTGTCAATTTAATTTCATTTATCAGGCCTGATTCCGCCCTTTGGAGAAAGGCATCTAGTGTCCCGGTGACATTTAAACCTTTAGTGTACTTTAGTTTACTCATGTTAGGCGGTCACTAGCCACAATGATAGAAAGGAAGTTAGCAATGCAGTTACACTAAATACAGCATTGGCCCCATTAGAAAGAAATGGAAAAAAGAAAAAATTAGGGGGAATGGCCCAGCCCTGCCTCTGACTGTCTCTGACGGGCTGGGACGGGCCCACTCTTGGCCCGGACACGTCCGCGCGCGTCCCGCGCTGCTTGAGCCCTGCTGAAATTTAAAGCGCCTCAGGGCGCGTGATGCGGGCGTCAGCGACGGAGCCAACCGCTGGGGAGCCTGGGACCTGCAGTCCTGTCCCTCTCCTGCTCTCCCCCTTCAAAGACGATGGCGCTGGCAAAAAAGGGCTTCACGCACTGCGAGAGCCCTGCTGAAATTTAAAGCGCCTCCGTGCGCGTGATGCGGATGTCGGTGGCGGAGTCAGCCGCTGTGGATCCTGGGACCTGCAGTCCTGTCCCGCTCCTGCTCTCCCCCTTCAAAGACGATGGTGCTGGTAAAAGAGGGCTTCAATTTTGGGTGTTTGTTCCCATTGAACTTTCTTGACAGCCTTTATTTCTTTCAAGCTAGCTCAAACATTTGTTTGGTAGATTATGGAGACGAGTTAGATGTATGTGAACTGTCTGATTCGAAATGCTGCTCTGTCTTTGCCTTCCTGTTAGTAATAGCTGCTTGGGTGTCATCTGCAGAGTCGAATTCAAGTGACCTTCTTATTAAAGTGTGAGATGCCTGGGGGTTGCATACGCTTACTACATCGACATTCCCAGCATCAGAGAGCACAGAATACCTAGTATTTGAACTTCATGAGATTTTTTGCTAAATGTGGAATCCAAGATATAGCTTAGTCAATATTGCACAAAATGCCTCGGGGTGCAACAAGCGTTTGCGCTCGCTTTGCGCACCCCAGAGCACTTTGGTATTACAGAAGGAGCCACCGATGCTTGAGCGGCCCCTTCTGTAATACCGATACCCACATAAAGCACCAGCGCTATCTTCAGGGTCGTGTTCTTATTTGAATGGGGGCGTGCCCCATGCAAATGAGGAAATCCCTTTGCCTCTGTGCCCGCGTCATATTACAGGCGCAGGCACAGAGGCAATGAAGCTCTCAGGTGGTGCCCAATTAGGGCGCCCCCTGAGAGCAGCCCTCTGGAGGGGGGAAAAGAGGGTCCTATTGACCCCCAGAGATCCCCTTGCAGGCGAGTGCAGTCACTGACTGCACCTTCCTGCAAGGGGAACTCTAATCTCCATGCCACCTGCACTGTGGCTTCACAGCAACCGCTCCGTTCTTCACATGAATACGCTGCCCCCAGGGCAGTGCTAGTTAATGGCTGCCCTGAGGGTAGCTCTTTCATCCTAATACGGCGCATTTTCCTTCATTGTACTCGCCGAACATTTTTAAAAGGTGCACCCAGGACAATCACGGAAAATGTGCCACATGTATAATGCTGCCCCAGGTGTACTGGAGCTGCTCAGCAGAGGGCGAAGTTGAAACAGGAGGGTCTAAGCTATCCGTAGCAGATTGGTCGCCCCTAATGGATCAATTCTTGGATATCGAGAGTGATCTTTTCTCAGGAGTCTGTGAGTTGGCCCACTCCTCAGTTGTTTGTGAAGCAGAAGATGATATTGTAAGTAAGCCTATTAAAGGTAGTGGTGGTACAGAGGTGGCATTTTTCTAAGAGGCTCTAGCACCTATTGAGTGCTTAAGAGGCCACCAGGTATTATAGCCACTGGTGTTAAGGACCCTCGTCCCCTCCCGTGTGTGGTTTTTATCCCTTCAATGGTGGCGCTTAGACAAATCGTACCCAGGAGGCCAACTGGGCGAGTGGGCTTGTCTTTTTACACATTGCTCTTTGAAACCACAGTGGAAGACAGAAAGCTTCACATATATCTGAAAGATGTGCACTCTCCATTGTGAGTCCTCCGAATCTCTTAACTATATACACCTGCAGACTAACCCAACCCAGACAGATCTGTATTAGTGCCAGACACAGCACTCAACCAAAACTCAGACAGCAGCTCTCTTGGGTGTTGAATATCCATAGGTACCCCCCTTTGAGTTTATCATTTCTTGCTTCAAGTCCAGAACCATGGCATATATTGTAAGTAGTAGAAAGAACAGCCACTTACCAAGAGGTTAAAGACATAGGATTTTTTTGTGAACTAAGGCTACTTGCCCATAACTCATAATAATGTCAAAGCAGTAAGCAGAAGGCTGTTAGGCAGTAGGCACAGTGTATCTGCGTGGGAGGTAAATGACAGCAACAACGTATCGGGGACGTCATTTGCAATATCCGTCCAAAAAACATGCACAACCTTCTTGTTCTCTTACTCCCCCCCCCCAGGTTTTGGCAACAGATTGTTCCTGAATTTCTGTGACTTGAGACATCCTGCTGGGAGCCATCTGTACCCCCAGTCACCCATTAGAAATAAAGGAACACATGTAGAGTTTGGAGGGAACTGAACATCTGGACTGGAGGAAACAAAAAATATAAATCTGAACTGGAAGAGACTAAAATTTATTTTTAGGATGTTCTGGCTGAATTTCTCCCCAGTATAGGAATAGCATCGTGGAGGGAAACCGTCTTGTGCATTCTACTCTATATTTAGTTTTCAATAAAAGTTGGAGGATTTTCAGTTTCTGCTAAACTCTAAATGGGGCTCAAAGTTTGGAAGTTGGTGACTATGAAATATTTGCAATGAAGATCTCTCCAGTTAAGAATGAAAAAGGAAGTACATGCATGTATGTGGTGACATTGAAATTGTAACCCATTATCCACAATAGGAAACAACGGGCAACAGATGCCCACAAACAAAGACGAGTCTAAACTCCTAGTCTCTCCTTTTATTAACAAGCCTCCCTCCCAGAGAAGTGCAAGAAACAGGGATATGAATTTTGGGCAGAGACTTTCCAACTCTTTGCACAATGACCAGATATTCACCACAATCCTGAGGTACCACTGCAGCAAACAAACCTGAATATAACAGTAGTGAGTAGCAGAGCACAGTGCCACCATTCACCTTAGACACAAGCAAATAGGATGTGTGGAAGGGTATGGGACAAACATAATATGCTAAACATGCCACAAACGTAGATAGGCCAGAAGGTGCTCGGAGATATATTAAGATACACGCCATGTGATAGCTATGAAACGATAGCGACAGTGACATACATATCATAGAACAGATGGAGGACAAACACTAGTCAAGCAAAACATGAAAGAAGGTGCACGACTCCAAACAGCAGGGCACAATTCAACTGACACCCCCTTGTGAAAAATTAGAATATCTGAAGTACACATGCTACTACTATTCATTATATCAAATAAAGATATTAGTAGTCCTATGGTGTGCCCTGACTGCTGCTTGCTGCCTCCACGCTTCACACAGCCACTGTTTCCAGAGGAGGGCGGGACTGCGAGGACCAGCTTTCCCAGCGCCCGGAGTACCATCGGCGCAGCTGGGTCCTCTTCCCAGCTCCTCCCCCAGACCAACGCAGCGACTCGCGGCCCCCGCTTCGCGGGAGCCGCTCGGAGTTAAAAACTCCCTTTTGAAGCAGAACCTCGTGTGCCCTGACTGCGGCTTGCTGCCTCCACGCTTCACACAGCCACTGTTTCCAGAGGAGGGCGGGACTGCGAGGACCAGCTTCCCAGCGCCCGGAGTACCATCGGCGCAGCTGGGTCCTCTTCCCAGCCCCTCCCTCTGCAGTCTTCTCCCAAACATATACTGGCCACTGCATTCGCGCTAGCGGAACGCGCGCGGAACGAAGCGCGGTGCGAAGACCGGGCAAAGAGCGGGCCGTTTGAGGCCGTTCGAGGACAGGCGAGGCAGAGAAAAGGCCTTACATCTACATTATTCCCGGCCTATAACTGCTCAAGAAGCTCTTGATTATGTCGGCTATAGAAACAAGAAGTAGATCTACGCGAGCTGCAGGACCGGCTAAAGGTACTCTAGACACTTACTTTGCCAAAGCTGGCTCACTGTTAATTGACGAAATATCTATCCTTGAAAGGCGAATATCCCAAGAGATTGACTGGGTCAGACGATCCTCATTAGGTCCCCTTGCACTTGCCACTACGCCTAAACAAGATGATGCACCCAAACCTGGGGGGTCAATTGGCACTCCTGGACTGGCTGACTTGTGCAGCCCGGCCGCAATTACCATTGATTGCGATACAACTGCTATCACGGAGCTAAGTAACTTGCCCCTCCCCTGTGCTAGGCCCCCCTCACTCCCCTTGAGTGGCACCCTACCTACTGACGACGCAATTAGCGAGAGACCCATTTCTAATTCTAAGTCTCCACGGAGGGTGAGGGAAGGAGCCACCCCCAAAAGAAATACAAAGGCTGGCTTCATTGGAGGCCGCAAGGCGACCGTTTCTAAACGAAATTCAAAAAATGACCCTAGTCTTTACACCTCCAAAACCAAGTTATCGAACCATTCTGGGAAAAATAGGTCACCACCTTCTTCCAATATGTCTGAGCTACCTCCTAGCCAAAATTCTACATCTACAAATGAGCCCCTCACCCTCTTGGATATCCGAATCCTCCTAAAGGAAACTCTAAGTCCTTTGGAGGACCGTATCTCCAAGATAGAAACACTTCTACTGGAAATTCGCAAGGGTCTCTCTCATAGGGTAGAGGGGAAGCAGTCATCCAGCACTAAAACTAGTGAGGAGAGTAAGAGTAAATCTTCGTCTCCATCTAGGAAAGGCCAAAATCCACCCCAACACACTCTAACACGTGATTTCCCTGCACACCCAACAGAATACTTACCACCATGCAAGCCAACCCGTGCAAATGCTAACGCCCAAGATGCTTTCGCTGTGCCTCCAATAGAGGCAATGCCAAAGGCCTCAAGGGACACAACAATTAATCTTCCACCACAGGCCAATCCGTATATAGTGATCCTAGCTGGCATTCCTGAACTGAATTCTTCTGCTAGGGAACCAGCAGGTGCACAAAAAAATAAGATTACCCATTGGCTGTCCAATAACAGACCCCTTCCTGAGGGCATACACAGCGAGCTCCTCACGGTGAGAAGAGTCCCCTGGGTGGGCACCACCAGCAAGTCCATCCAGGGCGACTGCGCTGTGATCAACTTTAGGGACCCCACCATTGTAAAGTATATCTGTAGTTGGCCCAGTAACACGCACGGGTCACCCATCCACACTCTCCCCCTGTCCTTTTTTTACCCTGTGGCAGGGTGCGATGTGGATGGAGAGGGATGGGAACTGGTACCTAGAAGGGACCGTAGGTGGAGACTAAATGTAAATATAGAGCACCCTATCTCTAGAATTACTGCGGACAATCATTTTCCCATATACAATAGGTTCAGTTACCTGGACAGGGTGGACTGAGTGAGCGAGCAAGGGTTGGGTGATGTGTTGGGATTGAAAAGGCCTCTCCTAAATGATCCACAGTCAGACACTCCCGCACAGGGTGATGGACTTAAGCAGACACAAACCAACACGAAATCTAGCGTGCTGGTCTCCATTTCCACTATTATTGAAGCTTCAGAGAGCCTAGTACAGGAGGTAGTGTCTATTGACCAGAAGGTCCCCTTTATGGGCATTGCGCTCTTATCTCCCAAACCTGCTAGACCTCAAACCCCCCTCTTAAATATTCTTTCTTGGAATGTTGCGGGCTTGTCTAATAAACTAAATTGCCAGGTTTGGAATAGTTTCATAGAAAACAAGGACATAGGCCTCTTTCAAGAAACATGGATGAGGGAGGACATTATCCGCACTGGCTTTGCTGTTTTCTCCAAGAATGCCAAATGGAGTGGCAAAGGCCGCCCCTCTGGTGGGCTTGCAATCTGGATAGCCTCACACTTAGGCTGTAGGGCTTCCCCTATGATAGTAAATTCGGAGGATATTTTGGCTGTTCTATTGGAGTGGCAGGGTCCACACAGTCTCTTGGTTATATATGTTTATTCAAGGCCAGTTAGTAATTCGCAAGAATCCTCTACTATTGCTGAGCTTGATCTTGCCTTGAACACAATTCCTGTGGGCACCCCCTACATAGTAGGTGGAGATCTGAATTGTCACTTCGAACCTCTTATGGGCTTAATGGATGGTTTGGCCCAGGAGGAAGACCTCGCTTGGTCCATACCATCGTCCCATTTACCAGCCCCAAGAGCGTGGTCTCCCCTGGCGGTGCAAATTACATCTCTCACTCTCAAACATGGGCTTAGGGCCTGTAATGGAAGGCTGTCATCAGACATTCCTCCAAAATGTACATACCATAGAGAGGGAAAAACATCAAGACTTGATTATATTCTGGTCCCACTGGCCCTTTGGTCACAAATAAGTGACTTTCGGGTATTCCAAAGAGAAGATAGTGACCACAATGCCTTGGAGCTTGAATTACATTATTCTGGTATGGAACCAAGGGAGAAGAATTGGGAGCCACCCGATCCGGGGTTACTCCTTTCAACCAACAGACGCAGAATAAAGTGGGAGAATCTAGTAGCTAAACAAGGGATGCTACCCAATTTATATGCCCTACTTATTCCGATCCTAGAGAAGGCTCAAGCACTAAACTTGCAACCTAGCATGCGGGGATCATTTAATAAGTTGCGGCAGCTACATGCAGATCTCACTACTTCTACGTCACAAATCTTTACTAGTAAACTAAAAAGGGCTTGCGGTCCTACTTCCGGTCCCTCTTGGTATAACTCGGCCTGCAGGAAGGCTAAGAGCGATCTTTTATCCACAATCAAGACAGGCGAGGGTCGGGCAGAAATCAGAGAGAGAAGATTAGTATATAAATCATTCATCAAAAATGCAAAACTTGAATGGGAACACGATAAATGGGAGAAATTAACGAAATTTTTGGCACACGGAGACTCCCGGAAATTCTGGCGCTGTGTAAACACAGGTTCAGAGGAGCTGGTCTCCGCGGTCGAACCTAACATTTCAGCTAAGTCCTGGCGCTCTCTATATATGCCCCCTGAGGGGACTGGAGCCGACCCTGTCCAGACAGAAGCTAGCATTCCGTTGGGTTTTTCCTGTTCCCTAAAAGAAGTCAGAGTAGCTATCATGGGTCTCGCGTCAGGAAAGGCACCAGGTCTGGATGGTCTACCGGGTGACCTTTTTAAGCAAGAACCTGAAGTCTGGGCACCTTATCTCATGCTTCTATTTAATTCCATCCTGGAAGGTATGGAATTACCAGATACTTGGCTGGGCGCAGAGATTGTCCCAATTTTAAAAAAGGGCTCTCCTCTGCTCCCAGCCAACTATAGACCAATTAGTCTCATTGATGTCTCCCAGAAACTGTTTGGTAGAATCATTCTCAACCATTTGCAAGACTGGATAGAGGAATTTAATGTCATGAGCACATATCAAGCTGGTTTTAGAAGAAAAGTTTCGACCATTGACCAGATCTTTCGTTTAAACCTTATTCATTGGAAGACCGTTCTAATAGAGGGCGGCACTCTATACACGGTCTTTGTTGATTTACGTGCCGCCTTCGACTTAGTGCCCAGGGAAAAACTGTGGGCCGTTCTCGATGAACTTGGCATCCCAAACGATATACTTGCCATTTTGAGAAGACTGCACCTGGGGAATTTCGCAAGGGTGAGGTGTGGGAGAGGGGGCACCCTCACGGATCCTTTCCCCGTTGCCAGGGGGGTCAGACAGGGTTGTGTGCTGGCACCGACTCTTTTCTGCCTCTTTGTCAACGGGGTGATTAGCCACTTGAACGCACTGAAAGACACTGACGCTCCGAGGCTTGGAGGCATGAGGGTGCCCGCTATCCTCTTTGCGGATGATACCCTGTTGCTCTCCAAGTCTCCTATGGGCATCCAACGGATTCTTGATGGGTTCACACTCTTTTGTGCGTCTCGGGGGTTGGAGATCAATGTGTCCAAAACAAAGTACATGATCTTCAACCCCCCACCGAAAACTCGTGCCAATCCTACTCTAGGGCCCTCTAGGTTAGAGAGGGTCTACACATTTGAGTACCTGGGGATAACACTAAATCAGTCTCTGTCCTGGGATTCGCACTGTACAAGGGCGAATTTGAAACTAACTCAAATGATAGGAGGACTGGCAAGGATGTCCCGAGGCTTGACCTACCAGCCGTTTTCCCCTCGCTTACAAATTTATAGAACACAGGCAAAAGGGGAAGTGACCTATGGGGCCGAATTATGGGGGCACACTGCTACTCAGACTATTCAGATGACTGAGAACAATTTTCTCAGACAACTAACAGGTCTCCCCCCCAGTACCCCTCTCTTACCACTGAGATTTGACCTAGGCCTTAGACCAATTTCGGAAGAACTGGGCCTTAAACCCTTACTGTACTGGCGGAAATTATGGTCTACACCAGAATTGTTTGAATATAGATCTGAGCTTAAGGAAATCATGAGACTTTGCAATCCTGTACGGTTTCCCTGACTCAGACATATTAAACAAACATGCGAGGCACTAGACAGACAGAATCTATGGTCTCATCCGGAAAATACTTGCCCCAGAAACTCAAGGAAGATTCTCTCCAAAGACTATTATGAATATCATTTACGTGTCCAAATTAAAAATTCACAGGAGAGGTCCCTAAATGGTAAATTTCTGGAGTCTAAAGACTCATACCTTCTAGAGCTAGTATATGACAATATTGGCACCCCTCTCACTAGGAAGCTCTCCATGCAATGGAGGTACAGCACCCTTCCTTCCCCTTAAAGCCCACACTGCTTGCTGGACAAATTCCGAGACTTCGTTACAATGCCCAGCATGTGCACACCCGAGAGAATGTGACTTGCACATAATATTTTTTTGCCCAGCATATAGAAGAGCAAGAAAGTATTGGCTTGTTCCAATTCTTAAAAACTTGGGCTTTAGGGGCTACCTTCCGGCATACAGGATCTTAAAAAGAGATCTTTCGGCCCCAATTGTTTTTGCAGTTTCAAAATTTTTAACGGCAATGTGGCACAGCCGCAGTCAATGTATTAAGTTATCATCAATTGAATGGCTGTTCTATATTTTGGTCAATTGTTTGCAAATTATTACTGTATCATTTTGTTTTAAAATGTTTTTATGATGTACTCTTTTATGGTCCTAGAGACCGAAATAAAGATCAAGAAGAAGATAGGACAGAAGGTGCTCGGGGATATATTAAGATACACGCCATGTGATAGCTATGAAACGATAGCGACAGTGACATACATATCATAGAACAGATGGAGGACAAACACTAGTCAAGCAAAACATGAAAGAAGGTGCACGACTCCAAACAGCAGGGCACAATGCAACTGACACCCCCTTGTGAAAAATTAGAATATCTGAAGTACACATGCTACTACTATTCATTATATCAAATAAAGATATTAGTAGTCCTATGCCAATAATGGGTTGCAAAGAAACATGTGCTATCATAAATGGCAGTGGGCTCACAGCCAGAAATGATCAGCTTCACTGAATTGGCATGCATGTCTCATTTGCTGCAGTCCGAAAGGCTGCACACATCATCCAAACAAGAGCAAGCAATGTACACATAGATACGTAAATAATGAAGACAGTGTAATAAAGGAACAACCTCCAATGACGGACAATCACAAGCCAAGTGTCTTATCTAGGGTGGAGAGGCTATCCCACAGGAACAGGTTAGGTACAGCCCCACCACTCTGAAAGGGAGGATAGGCAAGTGTATGAACACATGAGCAATAGTCAAACTCTGCTAGTTACGGTGACATGCCATACATGTTGTTGGTTGTTTTTTGTTACTTTTGTGTTTTTTCTCCTGTATTCGCTCTATAATTTGTGATTACTTAGAATCTCTATTAAAACTGCTAAACTATATCCGCCTCATATTCTATTTCTATCAAAAATATTTGTATTATCTATATTACTATGCTAGTCATCTTTGAGACTTATCAGCCTTAAGGTGGTCTTCCACCAAACATTTTGCCTCTCCTCCTCCATTTTCCTGGGCCTATTTTTGTTGGCCTCAGAACTCTGATCACGTTAACACTGTCGACCAGTGAGAAAGTGCATGTGCTCACTCCTTAACACATGGTAATATTGGCTTATCCCCAATTGGCATATTTAATTTACTCATACATCCCTAATAAGGTGCACTACATGTGCCCAGGGCCTGTACGTTAAATGCTACTAGTGGGCCTGCAGCACTGGTTGTGCCACCCATTTAAGTAGCCCTTTAAACATGTCTCTGGGTTGCCATTGCAGAGCTTATGTGTGCAGTTTTAAACTGCCATTTGGACCAGGTAAAAAAAACCTTTTACCAGGCCCAAACCTTACTTTTTAATACATGTAAGTCACCCATAAGCTAGAGCATATACTGCCTAGAGGGCAAGGTG
The DNA here is from genome assembly GCF_964204655.1 of Triturus cristatus. Taxonomy (NCBI): domain Eukaryota; kingdom Metazoa; phylum Chordata; class Amphibia; order Caudata; family Salamandridae; genus Triturus; species Triturus cristatus. The sequence goes on along the minus strand of NC_140585.1, from coordinate 408,382,277 downwards.
CATTGTATTTCAAAAGTGGGACATGTACTTTTAAATTTGACATGTCCTGGTAGGGAAAAACTCTTACAATTGTTTTCATTACTGCAAGGCCTAACTCTCCCATAGGATAACATTGGCGTTGAATTACTTTTTATAAGTAAAATGTCCAAATGGGAAGAGATGACTGGTTCAAGTTTGGTGTCTCTGGAATCACAATTAAAAATCTTAAATTATGGTGAAGTCATATTTTAAATTGCAATTCTGAAAATGACACTTTTAGAAATTTGGCATTTTCTTGCCTTGGCCATTTGTTGCCTGCAGCCTGTCTCTGATCACATGACTGGGCGTAGTTGGCAGTTGGACTTTGTGTATTCCTCCTATACAGTCACACACAATGGACTCCGTACAAAGGGCCTAACGACCCTGCATTGCCACTTGAGCCAGCTTGGAGACAGGGTAGGCAGGGAATTCCATGCACTTCAAAGCCCCTGTCTAGAATTTTCTCCCACCTTCCAGAACCAGGGCACAAGTGTATAAAAAAGGACCTCAGACACCAACTCTTCAGTACACTTCAGGACCTGTGGATACTCTGACAGGGAGAAGGGCTGCTCTTTGCTGCAGAAAAGAGTGTCTCTCTGCTGGACTGCCCTGCTGGGGTTACTACCAGCCAAAGAACACATGGCACCTTGGCAACGCGGTAACCTACCCATCACTTGTCGCCTTTGTGGGAGTTGCACAGAGGAAATGTTGCATTTGGTTTGCTCCTGTAATACTGTAATGGCAGAAAGGTAACAACTGGTAACGAAGGCCTTTAACCAAAGAGGAATACAAACAAGAAGACAGGCCATCTTAGCCTGCTTTGACCCAGGGGACACGCAGTTAAATTGCCGTTTTGTCAAATTTGTGCTAAAAGTGTAGCAGAGACTAAAAGAACACGAAAATCAACCAGTACTTTTGATATAAGAAGCAATTTAACGGGTGTGTCCGCAGGAGATTACGACTCGAGACTGGGAAAAGATACACGAAGGGGTCCGGAAGGTGTCAGTATGCAATCGCTTTAAACAAATTCAATATAATATAATACATATGACTTATCTCTCACCCAAACGGCTCCAGGCCATTGATAATTCCAGAGACCCACATTGCCCCAGGTGTCGTGGTGCTCCGGCGGATTTCCTGCACATGGTGTGGTCATGCCCTACGATCCAGACATATTGGCGAATGGTCCTAGAGGACCTGACCAAGATAACGGGTTGGGTACTTGACCTGGACCCCCGTGCTTGCCTATTGGGCCTGATTCCACGAGATCCTAAGCGCAAGACGAATAGGCGGTTCCTGGTTCTGGGCCTTGTGATCGCCAAAAGGCGTATCGCGATCCATTGGCTAACCCAGCAGGGGCCACTAGTGGCGAAGTGGAGGACTGATTTAAGGGAGTTGGCACTAGCAGAAGAAGTGCATATGCGTAACACCAGGAGAGATAACAAACTACCAGAAGTGCTGCTGGCGTGGGGAGTTATGATTCACGAGATAGCCACACACACCGCACAATCCACACAGGCAGGTTCAGAGCCGCCACATTCTGCGGGGGGGACGGCCCCAGATTCTAGGGAACAGATGCAAGGGGACCCAGTATAGGCAATACGACACATGGACCTCGAGTTACCCAGACCCGGCAGGATGGGGGGGAGAGGGGAGGGAAGGGATGGGAAGCGACGGGAAGGGGTTCAGGGAGAGTTAGTTGGGGAAGGGGGAGATAAGTTACAGTTAAGTTTTGATTATGTTTAAAACACTGAATAAGAACAATATCAAAAAGTGACCGGGAGGACTCCTCCACTGATAAGACTGGTGGTCTAATTCCTGATTTGTATTATCACAAAAACGGCAGAGGCGGAAACTATTGCTGTTGCTTGATGTACATTGTTTGCTGTGCTGGAGGAACACCTAATAAAGAAATAAAAAATAAAAAAGTTGCAATTTAACGGTCATGTCAAACCTTTAGGAATAATATAGAGTTCCCCATAACAATATTTGGGGCTGAACTATTGACTCTTATCGAATCCCCCTATGCACAATCAATGAACTGGAATACTTCCCTTGAGTGCTCCTTTAGCCTCAAAATTGCAACCAACACTTGCCTCCTACCATTAGAAATATTTTTACACTAAAGATTTTATTATTCAAATTATGCCTCACCATAAATCTTGGGTTTTATCATGTATATGTATAAGTTACTTTCAAATGATTATATTAACTGTTAGGTCATTAGGGGTGGATTGGTCATCCATTGGCATATATATGAATTGAAATGTTTCGGTGCAATAGCATCTTTAATTTTTTAAGTTGAAACTATCTTATTTCCTTTTTATCTGTCATATTTGAAAAATTGAATCAGAAGATTTTTTTAATCATTTTTAATTCACCATGTAAATATGTATTTTGGATATTTATTGCAAGGGTTTTAAGTAACCAAGCAATTGTTCAAATAAACCTAAACTTAAACTCTGAAGGAGTTGCTGCCCTGTTGTGCTGACCTGCTGCCTGCTGCCCTTTTGCCTGGGGAGGAAAACCTGGACCTGCAACCATCTTGAACCCAGGACCCCAAAGTGACTCCGAGGGCTAGTCTGCAGGTCTCCTGATCTGAGCCTCAGGGACATAAAAGGCTCCCCAACAACTTTTGAACACGTCTACAGTGAGTTCCTGACCCCCAAGTAGTGCCTCTCAAGCCATGGACCCATGGTGTGGCTCTCAAGCTCTTAAATTCAAGATTTTGGGCACTTCATGAATGGGCCAGTTTGAACCGGAACCGCGCTCCTCACACCGAAACACAGCATTTGCACCACCTGTCCTTCACTTTACAAAACAAGCACCGATTACGGCGGAGGGCTGCCCATCTGTGATGCTTGGCCTTCTCCTCGTGCCCCGCTGACCACCACCAGTGACACTCTCCTTGCTCCCTGGGGCTCTCTCCAAAGCGAACAAGACTCTTGGCACAAAACCTGAGAACTGGGACGCCCTGGGAAGGTATGCGTCAGTGTCAGGGACATGGAGGAGGAGACCGATAAACATATGTCAGTCTATGTCCCTCCAACAGTGCATACACGAGCCTTCCAAGACATAGGTGACATACTGTTGGATCTGCCGGTGGGTAACTGTTGATTGGGGAGACTTCAGTGCTGCAGTGCCAGCTCAGACAGATAGATATTCACTGTGGGCCACACAACAGGCCAAGTGACGACTACTTGACTTCCTGAAGGCCATGGGGCTGGTGGGCGCATGGCGAATTCATAATGCAACAATACAGCAATACACATTCCACTCAGGAGCACACAATAATCTCTCCAGAATAGACTACATAATTACACTGTCAGAACTGGTGGGATGGTTTAGGGAAATACACCACGTGGCAAGAGGAATGTCTGACCACTCGCCGCTTTGGGCGGTCTATTCCGAGGGTGGACCATGGCAGGGGCAGAGGACAAAGATTGACCCATGGTGGCTCAAAATTCCCATAGTAAAACAAGGACTGCTTCAAGCGCCCAAAAACTATTTAACGGAAAACATGAGGTCGGTCCAATTGCACAGACCTTATGGGATCCATAAAAACCTGATATAAGCCATTGCCTCGGTAGCGGGACACAGAAAAGAGAAAAAAGAAGCAATCAAAAAACTCGAGCGCGAGCTCCTGCAGATCGAGGCAGCCTTAACTGATAGTAACGTGGATGAGACCAGACATATCCTAAATGTAAAAATAAAAAAATACAGTGAACTGACCACAGACGCAGCAAGGACCCACTATACGGCAACCAGACAAAAAATATATGAAATGGGAGACAAGACAGGGAAACTGTTCGCTTGGTTAGACCAGCGTGAACAAGCCAGCAGACTAGTTACTTTAGTAGCCTCGAGAGAAGAAGATATGCTTAGAGATCCACATCAAATTTCAGACGCATTAGCCACATATTTTAGTGAGGTTTACTCACCCTCGGGGGAATCAACAACAGAGGAGGCTAAGAAACTACTTGCAGACATCCCCCTACCCACTCTCAATACAGAGGCCTCGGCACTAACAGAGGGTGAAATAACGGAGGAAGAGATAGCGTAAGCGATCCGAAACATACGATCAGGGAAAGCAACAACCACAATAGCCCCCCACCTTAAAAACATGTACCTGTAAAGTTGGACCAAGGGGATAATGCCCGAAAACCAACATCTTGCCTCCATAGTAGTGATTCATAAGGATGGAAAACCAAATGACAACTGTGCATCCTATCGTCCTATCTCATAAATTAATGCTGAAGCTAAAATCCTACCTAAACTACTCACTGATCGTCTGGTCCAGGTCATTCCGCAATTGGTTCACTCCGACCAATCAGGCGTTATGCCTCGACTAAATACAACTCTTAACCTACGCAGACTCCATGGAGTGTTGGGAAGGGTAAACAGGCAAAGAGAAGACGCCCGTGGTCATGTCACTCAATGCCTGTATGGCCTTTGACACTGTGTAATGGCCATACATGTTTGCAGTATTAGAAAAAATTGGATTTGGCCCGAACTTGATGGCATGGGGTCTATTCTGACCCCACAGCACAAGTTGTGGTTAACAATACAACATCTCACAGATTTCCTCTGAGGAGGGGGACAAGGCAGGGATGCCTCCTATCACTGCTGATTTGTGCCTTAATGTAGGAACCATTGGCTTCCATTTATTAGAGGCTTGCAATGGACTGATGGATGAGAAGATAGAATATCCCTATATGCGAATTATATCCTCCTTTACTTAGCATCCCACAAAACCTCAATTCACAGGGTGTTGAATATATTCACCAACTTCGGTAGATAGTCAGGCTATACCATCAATTGGACACAATCCACCATTACGTACTGCATGGACGGTCTTCCACACTTACCGGGAAATGTGAGGCAGAGGGGTTACGTTACCTGGGGGTTTTCATAACAGTAAACCTGGATTTCTTCTATAACCGCAATCTATGGCCCCCTCTACAGCGACTACAGGGAGATGTACATCACTAGAGGACCCTGCCTCTCTCCCTGCTATGGTGAGCAGCCCTCATCAAGACACAGCACATTAGTAGACTAAGGGCCTGATTTCTGATTTAGATCTTAGTGAACTGGTAACTCTGTCACATTTCTGACTGATATCCTGCCAGCTGAAATATAAATCTCATAGGACATAATGGGATTTATATTTCGGCGGACGGAATATTCGTCACCGTTGTGATGGAGTAACCCATATGCCAAGATCTAAATCAGGCCCTAAGTGTTATTTGTGCCTAGAACCAGTAATTTGAAGAGGGATTCACAATTGGAGTCACTTTTATGATACCTGTATTTCAATGTCTGGTCTGTTTGGCTATGTGAAGGCAGAAAACTGACAGCCTTTCTGTTATTGTAGTTAAAAATTCTGCATATATTTCTCTCCTGGTCGAAGAATAATTTTCAAAAACACAAGGAGAAGTGTGTGTATATGAACTCATACTTATAGGATCAGTGAGCATGAACCAAAATGAAAATTATAATTGTGTACCTAAAGCTGATGAGTATCTTCAATTTAATCTGATATAAAAGTTTTTTTAATTTAGTCTTGCAACTTCCGCCCATATTTTTATATTTTATAATGTACACTTAGCACATAAACCAGACTCCTCAACCAAAGCTCTACAATACCATGAAACCAAGGCACACTTGGCGTGTTAAAAGGGCTGTTTCAATCATGATCTATGTACGTTCTATAATTCATAGCAATATACAGTCTTTCTACTTATTGTAACTGTTTTTCAAAAGCAGCACAATGATCTATGTATAAATAAAAAGGTTATCATTTTCAGCACTGTTGCAGCTGGTGAAAATTGACAGCATTTAAAGTCCAAGTGCTGGAGGGCACTAGAGCGACACAGACAAGATGGCTGCCTGCTTCGTTTGCTATTGTACCATCTACAAAGCATGCCTCCTGCCTCTTTGTTAATTAATTAACCTTCTCGTGTCTGATACAATGCACACACTACTCTAAGGGGCATATTCTCATTGCTGAGTTAGCGTCACTTTATCTCAGCCAAAGTGGTGATAAATGTATCTTCCTATTCACAAGCTGGAGCTAACAGCCCATACCACCAGTTTTCCCGCGATAGCAGACGCAAATAACATCGCCACAGATGACCCCGGCAACTAACGCTAATGAGATGCAGAGTAGGCGTTCCCATGGAAAAAGCTGCGACAACAACACATCGCAACATTCACAGATCAGCGAGAAGATGACAAAACAGGCGATAAAGCGCGTTAGCAGCAGGTATTTAACTCCTGCTCTGACCTGGTGTAAAGCCGGACAACAACCTGCACCTTTTTGAAGGAGTGTTGATGTGGGGGGTGTGGAGAATTGAATTGGGAATTGTGTTTTTATCTTGCTCCATCTAAAAATACATTTGTTCTGTTTTTAAAAAACTTATTCTGCTGCTGCCCTTGCTTTTTGCACAAAGTTCGCTTACTTCATTTCCTGCACTCGCGCTAGACCGGAACTTGCGCTTTGCGCTAGGAGGTCAGCACTCTAGTCTTTTGGCCGGCGCCTCTATAAACGTCACCCTGGTGCGACCACGCACAATCTGACATTTTTGAAGGAGTGTTGATGTGGGGGGTGTGGAGAATTGAATTGCGAATTGTGTTTTTATCTTGCTCCATCTAAAAATACATTTGTTCTGTTTTTAAAAAACGTATTCTGCTGCTGCCCTTGCTTTTTGCACAAAGTTAGCTTACTTCATTTCCTGCACTCGCGCTAGACTGGAACTTGCGCTTTGCGCTAGGAGGTCAGCACTCTAGTCTTTTGGCCGGCGCCTCTATAAACGTCACCCTGGAGCGAACACGCAGCGGGGCGCGCGCAGCGGGCGCGCCGGTGGTGCGCCAAAGGCAAGCCAGTCTGCGCCCGTCCGCGCCTCGGACGTGCCTATTGTGCCTAATAATGCTAATAATGTTGCCTACGAGCCTTTTCCGTGCATGAAGCCTTCTACTGCGCGGCATTGCTACTCCCGGTCACAACTGTTCCAGCTTCACACCGGTGACCGGAGTCCGGAAGTACCGGCGTTGGTGCATGTTTCAGGGACTACTGGCTGTTCTCCTCATGAGGTGGGATTGAAGTGTGGACTTTTCAATGTTAGGTCTCTCCCCAAGCACTCTACGGAAATTCAGCTGCTAATTGACGAACATGATTGTGATATTTTGTTCATGACTGAAACCTGGCTTGCACCCGGTCTCGACCTGGAACTTGGCGCTGCCTACCCCCCTGGGTTCAAAGCTTTTCACAAGCCTAGATCTAATGGCAGGGGTGGCGGAACTGGGATGGTTTTCAAAGAAATTTGGGATCTCTCGCCATTGGATATCGATGAGATCTCGCTGTTTGAAACTCTGGGCTTCTCACTTAAAGATAGATCCGGCCATGTCCTGACTGGAATTCTTTGTTATAGACCTCCGGGGACTATGAGCGAACAGTCACAACAGCAGTTCCTGGATGTGATTAGTAATTTGGCACTCACCCATCGCAGGATGTTGATTCTGGGAGACTTTAATCTCTGGCCCAATGCAATGATGAAAACAGCGTACAACAATATCATTCAATCATGTGCCAATCTTAATTTGTCACAACATGTGTTGGAGCCCTCACACTCGGCAGGACATGCTCTAGATCTAATATTTGCGGCAGAGAATGTAGTGACCTTGGACAATATCCTCCCAGTGGATTGGTCCGATCACCATTTAATTAGATTTCGAGTCTTGTCGATCCCTAGGGGCAGTCTCCCCCCGCCCAAAGACAGCAATAGTGTCTTAGGCAGGGACTGGAAATCCCTGAGAAGGAAAGCTCAGTGCGCCTCTTTATTTAATGATGCCCCTCTCCCTGTGCCAGAGCAGTCAGTCGACTTCAACTTTAAGGAGCTTTGTAGCTACATCACTAACACTATTAATAGGATTGCTCCATTGAAACGGGTTAGGAAAAGAGGTTCCCCGTCGGCACCCTCGTTCTCCGAGGAATTAAGAGCTTTTAAAATTCAGTGCAAACACGCAGAGAGGCAGTGGCGTAGGCACTATCTGATCAGCGACAAGATTATCTGGCGTGAACTGCTGGTCAGATACAAGCAAGCTATTGCTTCCACTAAAGCGTCGTATTTCGCGGATCTTATTTTAAACTCTCCGAACAGTGCTAAATGTGTCTTCAACATTTTGAGAGGTGTTATTAACCCAGAGTGTTTGGCTAATAAGATCACTCCCTCGCAGGATCTGTGTGATGGGCTGGCTGCCTTTTTTCACAACAAAATAAAGGGAATCCTCGAGGGCATGCAGCTCAATTCTGTAACTAGTTGCAAGGCTGGAACATGGACACCCACAGTGGATCCGCCTGAATGTACAACATTCAGGCCAAGCGATGAGGCTTCAGCAGGACCTTGTTTAGATCACTGGACCTGTCCTTCCTTGGAGGACTTTTCCAATGTGGCTATGAAAGTCTGCTCTGGTTCTCCTTTAGACCCTATTCTGCAGAAATTCTGGAAGGAACTAGGGTCGGATACCTTTCCGCCCCTCCATCTGATTATTAACCAGTCACTAATCAGTGGTGTAGTCCCGGCCTGTTGGAAGGATGCGTTGGTTTCTCCCCTTCTAAAAAAACCCTCGTTGGATCCCGCTTGCTATGGAAGCTATTGTCCTATCTCCTTACTGCCCTATCCAGCCAAGATAGCTGAACGGCTTGTCAGCCAGGAGCTTTCAGGGTTTCTTGAGAGCAACGGGAAATTGGAGGAGAATCAGTTTGGTTTTCGTCCGGGGCATGGTACCGAAACTGCACTGATCACTGCCCTGGACGATCTGCGAATGCGGGCGGACAAGGGGCATTCTGCAACCTTGATATTGCTTGACTTGTCCGCCGCTTTCGATACGGTCAGCCACAATATTCTCCTACATCGGCTTGAGGAGGTCGGGATCACAGGCTCGGCCCTAAAATGGCTATGTTCCTACCTGTCGGATAGACGGCAGGCGGTTTTTCTGCCTCCATATCAGTCAGATTTTCTGCCCAACAAACAGGGGGTTCCACAGGGCTCATCTATCAGTCCTATTTTGTTCAATGTTTACATGCGCCCTTTGGTGCAGACCATCAAATCATGTAACATCACGGCAGTTAATTATGCCGATGATACGCAATTGATTATCTCCCTGGATGGTGATCAGGGGGATTCCTTATCCACCTTCCACAATTGCATGATGGAAATGACGACTTGGCTGAGAAATAATGCCTTGCAGTTTAATGGTGCCAAAACTGAGATTTTACATTGCTCAGTGGGCAGGGTGCCTTTTTCCCTGCCTTCCAACGTTTGGCCTCTCCCCTTGGATACCCCTCTGGTTCCAGTAAAGACTGTTCGCAATCTGGGGGTCTGCTTTAATGAGAAGCTAAGCCTGGAGTCGCACGTTAACAAGGTGGTTTCAAACTGTTATTTGATCATGAGAGGCTTACGTGGGATTTTGTCCCTTCTTCCCCCTCATGTACGAGGTACAGTAGTCCGATGCACAATTCTTAGTCGCCTGGACTACTGTAACGCCTTGCTGCTTGCCTCCCCTGCATATTTGATACAGAGACTTCAACGGACCCAGGCAGCTGCCGCAAAACTTGCCCTTATGAGACCGCGTTTCTCCTCTAGCACTAGGGCTTTGTCTGAACTCCATTGGCTGCCTGTGCATCAGAGAATTTTGTTTAAATCTCTGTGTGTAGCTTTTAAAGCTCTTCATGGCCTTGGCCCTATACCACTGCAAAATCTCTTTAGATGGTATACTCCCACGCGCATGCTGCGTTCCTCATCAGCTAGGCTGGCCTTGACTCCCAAAACAACGAGAGCCACCCTGGGAGGTCGTGCCTTTAGCACTGCGGCTGCACGTCTATGGAATAGTCTCCCCATGGAGCTACGACTGGTTCAGGATTTGACCCTTTTCCGCAGACAGCTGAAAACCTGGCTGTACCCCAGAGTTTAATTCTCAGCCTCCCCTCCTTCCTTCCTTCACTCTGTCATCAGCGCCAGGATGCCCGTAGGGTTGCAGTGCGCTTTACAAATATAAATACATACATACATACATGAAAAGAGAGCCCAGCCCAGAGCCACACCTGAAGAACAACAGATGCCATGGAGCAACTGATCATGCAGCTCGGAGCCCCAAGAGGGCCGCAACATCCACCACACCCAGGACACACCCACCCCCTGGGGCCCTACCCCTACCCCCCCCCCGGACAAGGATAATGTTCATCAACTTTACGAAATCAATAACAAAACAATTTGCCTGATTACGCACAATCAAAGCAATTAATATTCATGTGTGGCCAGAAAAACGAGAATCATTCATTCATCTGTGAATTTCCAAACCAAATATTAGATCCAAATTTAACTCAAAACAACTATGTGGAAGAGGCATGGCGGGCCTTCCATGGACAATCTGTAAGTCACAGCCTGCAAGACGGAATTCAAGATGAGAAGGTGTGTCATGCACTCATCAAAGGGCAGGCAGAGAGAGAGAGAGAGAGAGAGAGAGAGAGAGAGAGAGAGAGAGAGAGAGAGAGAGAGAGAGAGAGAGAGAGAGAGAGAGAGAGAGAGAGAGAGAGAGAGAGAGAGAGAGAGAGAAAGGAGGAGAGGGAGAGAGAGAGAGAGGAAGAGAGACAGTACAAGGAGCGCCATGCCGCCCAGGCACTTGCCTCATACATGCCAACTGTTGTGTGTGTATCGCCATTGGTGCACCATGAGCCGAAGGCCCAGCATCAATTCCAGCGTGAAAGCCACACCACATTCCTAGAATGCAAGCAGTAGTCAGACTAACATTAGGGATGAAAGGTCCATTGTCACAATACATAAGGCGGAAGGACATCTGTTCCTCCGACCTTGGTCTGGCCTGCAGCTGGCACCCCCTGAGAGAGATACCATTGCAGATGCTGACGACTCCCATACCACGCACAGTGTCAATGAAACACCAACGTATCCACACCCAACACACATAAGTCCTTGCTTGAGGTACTTCTGCATGGGATGCCCTTGACACTTACGTACACAAAAACCCATACTTCCAAATGTAGCACACACATACTACTCATTGCTCCGAGCTGTGGCATGTCATCCACATAACCACCGCAGGTCAGAAGAGTGCCGGTACTACCAGAGCCCCAAAAGCAATGGCAGGACATCCCGGGCACATGCACAACGCCTGTCACATGAGACTGTACCGTGACCGAATGCTGCACTTGTTGGGGCAGTGCCAATGTCAGTGTTGCGCATCAGCTACTGTCTGAGCTTCCGACTTGCGTACGTCACCTGCGTCCAGCCCTGGTTCCACTGTCGATCATGCACATTTGAGTGGCCCATGGATGTCTGCCTAGCCAACACAACGGTAGCTGAACTGGATTATGACTTGTGTGTGCACCCCCTGTTGGCCCACGACCAGGAGTGTAACCGTGATAGCCGTGCTTCGGATGCCTTTATATCTGGCATATGTGCTTGCAGTTGGGCATGGGAGACTGCTCAAATCCTCTGTGCGGTGACCACATCGAGGCGCTCCCCTATTGGTTTGTGTTGTGGATTGGTGAAACGGCGTGGACGGAGCACACCTGTCCGGACCAGTTAATGTGTTCATTGAATTCGAAAACGACGTACTCTTGGAACTGATTGCACATGAAGCTGCAGTCGCATTCATGGACGAGTGACTACGTTCCTGCGGCCACAACTGATCGTAACCCAGAGCACAGTTCCCAACACCGTGTTGCATCTTGGAGAAGTGGTCACATATCCCACCACAACACTGGACGTGGCTGCATTCGCCTGGACTCAGAATGCATGTGCGTGCACCTACACGTGTTGACACACACCTGTGCAAGGTGAGGCAGTCCCATGGGCGGTGCTGCACAGCGTCGCTTGTCAACGTTCCTAAATCTGATATACTGCTGGAGGGAGAGTACACACATGGCAATGTAGTACTACATGTGACCTTGTTGGACCATTTCACCTGCTCACAGTTAGCGCAGTTCGGTGGTACAGCACTATGCAGATCCCATGGGCTGTGAGTCGTGTCCCCTGACACGGGGCAATGAGCATACGCCAAACATCACATGACCCGTCCAGCAAGGCAAGGTGGGCTGAGACCGTTGCCATCCATAATGATTGGTGTTCATTTTTGCCTCCCCATTTCTTGCACCTCTACATGTTACTATGCTGCCTGTTAGTGTCGGAAGCATTGCTCTGCATGTTGTGGCCCTTGTCTTGCACGTACTGACACACACATGACAATAAAGTCTACACAACTTCACTAGTGATGAGTGTTGATTAGAATGACAAATCGTGTGCCTCAATGTGCATTGTCTGTACACAGGGAGGAACTGACTGACGCATTTCACTTAGGGGGTGAGTCCCTATTGACAGCTCCACCTCTATGAGCCAGACATTGTGGTTGGGATAGTTGCTGGTAGACCTGTGCAATTACATGTCTTCTGCAATGAGAGTATGGTGTCCAATGTCTTGCCATGTGGATCAAAGTGATCTATCAAAACAGGCAGTGTCCACACAGTTGAGTGTGAGTGGGTATGCGAAGAGATGTTCTGTTGTCACATGTGATGGGGGACACTACTTCGGGCCGGCTACCGAATGTGACATTTTTACACACAGCCCTATATAATACATGGACCTGGGGCTACTTGGATGGTTGCGAGATTGTTGTTCATGAGCAATAAGGCCACAGCTAGTTCACACCTTCACAGTCATCTAATTGGCCATGTGGGTCAGGGTCAAACATGCGCATTGATGTCCTTACCCAGGGTGTACATTTTTGTGCAATCGATGTCCCTACATTCATCCATACTTTTATGCTTGATTGGACCTAGACATGACACATCTGTGTGTTTTGGAATGTTAGTCACATTCTGTGGAATGTAGGAGTGGGACCAGTACATGGAAATGCAAACCCCACATTACATGGTGCCCAGTGGAGGATGAAGCAGAGTCCTTAGTTGAATGATTAGTCAATCGGAAGAGGAAGAGTTCAGTCTGCAGTCTGATTGCTGTGTCCTTGCTAATCAGAGCAGATATGGCAGTCCATGTTGGGGTCAAGGTGTATGTCGCAGAGTATTTCAGGGGACACTGGAATGTGTTGTTGCAGGGCATGATGCAGAGGGCCGAATCAAGCAGGAACAGGCCATATGGCGGGGATGAATGCTACAACCACATTCCACACACAGAGTCATTAGTATCCACATCTTAGTCCTCTGATATGATCTTCTGTGTCAGCTGTGTGTGGTGGTGTTATGGCTGCATCACTGTGTGACACGGACACATCAGGGGGTGGAGGTGTAATGGATGCATTGCTGTGTGCCACTGACACACCAGGGGGCAGAGATGTGTGTGTTGAAGTTCCTGCAGCAGTCATCTGGGACAGGCTCTGTGGCATCAATGCCATGATGAGGCTCTGCAGGGCATGGAATATCCCAGCTACATCTCGCTGGTGTTCAGCTGTGGCAGCCATCCTTCCAGCCTGCATCCACTCCATGTTCTCCATTGTCCTCCGCAGCTATGCCAACTCCGTGCTATCATCTCTGGGGCCTGCCTCACTAGACAGTTCTTGTATATGAGTAATGGCTCCAGCGAGGTCAGCCAAGGATTGTTGACGACCATGCAATGGACTGTGGGTGTCCGTAATGGACTGTAAGTGGTCCCTGATGGGACTTAGACACCCACGTATGGCATCCAGTTTGGCTGCCATGATTTCGAACCCCAGACGCACATGTTCAGCCAGCTCCTTCTGGCAGTCTAACACATGGCGTTGGAACGCATGTGTTCTTCGGTGAGGTGGTGGGAGCCAGCGTGGTGGTGGGTGCTTCCTGCTGTGTGGTCTGTGCAGGGGGTGGGGTCACCTCGATGCAGCTGGTCTGCACTGCTCCTGGGGGTGGGGTGCAGAGGCTGTCCATGAGCCATTGGAGGGTGTCTGAGCAAATGTCCATGGTGTCCTCTTCATCATCACTGATGAGATGTCTGGTCTGCTCTGCAGGAGGTGTTGATTGTCCCTTTGCAATGTAAAGGGGAGATGCAGGTTAACAGTGTGTCCCATGTATGTTGACGCATTGTAGATGTTTACATACAAACTGCATGACAATGTACATTGTGACTGTTTTGGAAGAGATGGCTATTTGATGGGAGGCAGTGGACATTTGGACTACATGATGGATGTGAGGTTGTACTCGTACATTTTCATCTCACAGTGTCCTGCTATGCCAGATGTGATTGGCCAGTTTCTACGCACAAGCGGCACCAGTTGTGTCCTCTGTTCTGTAGTGAAAGTGTTGTACCTCGTACCATATTGTCGTCAATGTTGATGTGCTGTGATTGCTATGTGTGTGTGCTGCATTGTGGGAGAGTCGCCTCTGCAGCTCTAATTTAGCGGCCCCTTATCCCTTTGAGGAGGTGTGACTTTGACTTGTGTGCTTTTATGGTGCAGAGATGTTGGCGACTTGGGTCATTTTGTGCTCTTGGACGGTTTTTGTACTTGTGTGCATTGTTTGTCTGCAGTTTTGTTGTTGACGTTAGGGGTTGCATTTGCATGTGGATGTGTCAGAGTGTGACCTGCTCACTGGAGGATGTGATCCACACTGGGCCACCTCATTGTTGTGGCGTGCACCATGTCATGTATTTTGACTGCAGCCATGCTATTGGTCATGCAGTGTCACTTGCATTGTCAGTGTGGCTCACAAAGCCGCTGCTGGGCTGGATTCAGCACATGTGCATAGGTAGGTAGTGTGATTGGTGATATGGACGGGGGCCCCTTTGTGCACATAGTGGAGGGGGGCCTACTTGGTGTTTCTATGTGTGCTGCAGCATGCCAAGGGTATCAGGGACATGTTCCACACTCATTGTAGGTGTGCAGTGTGCTACACATGATCGTGCATGTGTGCCATTGTGCTCATCTCCCCCTGTCCTCCCAGTCCCTTGTCGTTACTCACCCTGTTGTTGTTGGGTCAGGTCATATCGAACTGTGTCCGGCCCCCCAACTCCTGCCACGGTCTCCACACTGATGACTGTGGCCACCATTTCCTCCAGATCATCCAGCTACTCCTGTGGCGCAGGACTACCACCTCCAGTCGCCGTTGCTGCCTTCCTGTTGGCAGCGGCTTTCTGCTTGGTTTGGTTTTTCACATCATGCCAGCACCTCTTGACCTCCTCCATTGACCTCCTCGACACTCCAACTGCATTCACGTTGTTCACGATGGTCTGCCATATTTCCGTTTGTTGCCAATGACGCGTTTGTGGTGCCGAACAGTTGTTGGTAGTGTCCTATCACCTCCGTAACGATGATCTTGTTTTCCTGTGGACTGACTCTTCCTCTTCTCATTGGCCTTCCCCGAGCCTGGGGTTCCTTGCTGGTCGTCTGTGGGGCTTGTGGTAGTTTGCGTTGTCCTCTGCACTCGGTCCGGGTGCATCCATGGTGCTACGCAGTTTATTTTCTTTGGCCTTTTTTTTGTTCTTCTTTTATAGTGCATTTTCCCGCATGACGCCTGGGAATTGCAGGCCTGTCTCTGGTTATCGCTGATTTTTGTAACGCGATTGGCCACATCGCGACTTTTTCCGCATTTGTGTTTTGCGTTTTTTAGGTGCCGCATTTGTTTTAACGCGGTCATTTGGCGCGTTGTCATGAGACTATCGCATGGTGCCGCCGGGTTGAGAATACAACGTTAACACAGCGTTATTTTCCCGCGATAGACTGCGATGTGCAAAGTTGCGTTAAGCAAATCTAGTGATAGTTATCACCCGTTCTTGAGAATATCCCCCATAGTGCGATCTACTTCTTTCCTCGAGATTGCTAGTCAATTTATCGTTTTAGTGCATCAAAATATGTGACTCAGAAATACACACACATGCAGTATTATCCATGTACCAATTTAAGTATTTGAATACTTCGCAGGTTGCTTTGGAGAACCATGATATTTTCAGAATTTGCTTAATTTGTATTTATTCACAATGGTCACTGGAGTACTGAACAGTTGAAATAGTTCAGTATTAGAATTTTGCGACAGATTTCGGTACAATTTCAAAAAGCAACATGTTTCAGAGAGGATTAACTATATTGGGATCTGCATAATGAATACATAAATAATCACTGATTTGGCAACTTAACACTTTTCATTCATGGTGTACCAATATTAGTAGGATTTTCAGGTTGGTGTTTAATAGCTGTCTATAAGGAAGTGTTTCAAATCTTTCTCGAAGATTGAAAAGAAATCCATTCAGTAAAACACAAAGGGAATGAGGTTTAGGTCATTAATGAAGAACTCAAGAAGGTGTTTTTTGTTTTTTTTACTCATTAAGTTGCTAAACTTTCCATAGTACAGCTTAGTCTGTCAGCTTATCGGAAGTGTTTCAAAAAACGCCTATTCTCTTGTTTGAGTGCCACGTAACGAACGTATACAGAACCTCTTTCATAGAGGACAGGCATTTCTTGAAATATTTCCAACAGCTGATGGATTCAGCTGACAGAAACACGAATTTACAAACGTAACGCTCATGGCGAGCCCATTTGTTTTACTCTCGTTTCTGGAATTTTCAAACAAGAGAATAGACGTTTTTTTTAAACACTTCCTATAAGCTGACAGACTAAGCTGCTAGAAACACAAACGCAAAGTTTGTGACGAGCGCAATTGTTTTTCTCTTGTTTTTGGAATTTGCAAGCAAGGCTTGCCTGTTGTCACAGCTCTTCATGGCCCCTGAAGAAGGGATTATGTCAATCCGAAATGCATTGGGCATGGCTGGGCAACCTTTGAGTATTTCAAATTGTTGAAAAGATATTTATGTTCATTATCAGGCATTAGAATTTGTGTTATTTACAAATGAAGCAATGACATATTTAGACAGTTGTTGTTTAGAACAATGTAAAAAATCCGATTCTTGATTAGTATATTACAGATAAAAATAATGTTTAAACACAATGAATAAATCGTAATCTTTTTATGTAGTTCAAAGTGTAACTTATATACAGTATTCTCAGCAGTGCATCCAGTATACTGGTGGTTTTCCACCAGAAGAATCATTCTAGTAATCAGGTTGGCTACTTTTTTCACTGGGTTGCACGCATTCTTGAGTGAAATTTATTATTTCGTGATTATTGTGTACAAAATTAAGGAGTGCGTAGACTTCCACATTTTGAATAACTCTATACTGGTGCTACTGCCTTCTCCGATATCTTTTATACAGCGGACCCCAAATGGCGACCATCCATCCATCCATTGAACACACGCTACAGATACGGCGGATTACGATCGGACTGAGATCCCTACCTATGTGGCTACCAAGGGAGTTCAAGACGCCACCAGCCTTCTCACCACCATATAAGGTAATGCCTTCCCTGCTACGGACTTTGTTACTGGTGCAGCACCGACGCAATAGAATTAGCCGAAGGCACTGCCTGACCCTAAGCAGGCGGCCTCATTATGGATCAGCGCGCTTCACCAGTTTCACCGGCGATCGTGCAATTGGGCTAATAATCACTAACAATCACCCGCTGTGTCTGGGTCTCCTGCAACCTATGCGGTTTTCAAAGTGAGTTCAAGGCGCCCACAGTCTCCTCACCTTCATCTAAGGCAACACCTTCGCTGCTACCACTACCAACTTCACCACCGAGTGCAGTGCGGATGCGACAGAATTAGCCCAAGACACTGACTGACCCTCGTTGTGGTTCAGCGCGCTTCACTGGCGATAGTGAAACTGAGCAAACAATCACCCTGCTGTATCTGCTGTGTCTTCCTCCCCTGCAACATTGCTTCAGCTTCCCATCTTCGGTGAATCAAGGCAACCTTAATTAGGTCTACAATTAAATATATCTGAATTGGTGCCAAAACAGTGGTCAGCTGCCAAAATAGTGCTCAGCTGCCTATATGAACTTAACCCTCTGGTCTTCAAGCGGTTTCGAGCTGCTCTGTTCCTAGTTGGCACCCATGCAGCATCCAAGCTGATCTCTAGCGCTACCTCCTGCAAGGACCCAAATCCAAGCCGGTCTCAAAGCTGTTCCAGGCTACTCTGCTCTTAGTTGATATCCATTATCTTAGTTGATATCTAAGCTGCTCCAAACCATCCTCTAGTGCCACTATCTACAAGGGCATTGTTATAACTTGTTATAGCTCATCAAACATATATACATAATAGCGCCCAGCAGTCCACTTGATCTGGTCACAAGTGCTATCTTGAACCCACTTGACCCTTAAGTGGATTTGAAGTTTTATTAGCTATAGGAGGCTTTGTTTTGGTTTATCAAACTTTCTAAACCCAGATCAGCACTTCATTCAAGTAGAGGTCACTTGGCAGCCTCCTAGCTGTTAAACTACTGCTCAATGCTTCTTAACGGTGCCTAACCCTCAAAAAGGCTCACAGAAAGCAGCCTTTAACAAATACCGGCAAAATACCTGCAGGATCCAGACAAGTGCACTGGTGCCCTCTTACCAACTCTACCTACCACTCTGCCGACTCTACATCCGTCAACCCTCATCTTAAGTCATCATCTTAAGTCATCTCAAACATCATGGCGGAAAAAGACCCCAAGACATACTACAAAAGCTCCAAAGGTAAACCAGCTTTATCTGACTCGCCCATCAAGGCCAAAGTTGATGTGAACAGCACAATGGAAATGATCCTTAAGAAACTTGCAGATGTCCACGATCTGGCGAAATCTACCAAACAGAACACGGACGCCATGCAGCTAGAACTAACAGCAATCCGTGCTGATATGAACACAATTAACTCTAACATTTCCATTGCCGAACAAAGAATAAGTGATGTACAAGATTCCTCAATTCGAACCAGCAAAGAGATAAAATCCCTTCTGGCCGGCACCAACAATTTGAAACGTCAAGCAGCAGAGCTTGAGGACAGAAATAGGAGGGGCAATATCAGAATTTTTGGCATTACCGAGGGATCATAAGACTCACAGAATCATGTATTGCCTTTCTGGAGAACTGGATCCCTCAAATTACGGGCATTAAGTTTGACAAATCTCTAGAACTGGACTGAGCACAGAGAATTCCGACCTACAATTGAACAACAAGGAAAATAACCCGCCCAATCATCTGCAAACCTTTGAGGCACCAACACACAGAAGCAATCCTCAGCTTTGCACGTAAAAATCACCAGATCACTTGGAATGGTCAAAAAATAACTTTCACACAAGATTACTCAAAACCTACTGTGGATACAAGAAAAGGTTTTCCGCTATTAAGAGACAGGCTATGAGACAAAAATATCCAATTCTCATATGCAGGTCCAGCTAAATTTAAAATCATAGAGAACGGCAGATTCCACTTCTTCACAGACCCGAAGGATCTCTCAAACTACTTAGACTGCCCTGCCACGCAAGCCATGGACCACTCGACCTCCCTCTACAATAAAAGGAAAACCTGATATCCTTTTTTTCAATATACCGATATGCTTTTATGCTTATACATAAAGTCTGATGTAGTCCAGAATACTCAAACACCATTGCCACCATAACCACACTATGTTTAAACTTTTGTACAGACAGGTATTATACATGTTTAGATTGAACAGCTGTTGCATCTGTACGATTACTATTAAGTGTATACTGAGTGGTGCTTCACTATAATTCACTATAATTGCACTGGTTTGCAATTCATTCAATCTGTTATAATCTGTTACAGGAGACCGTTACAACATGATTTAAAATTTGGTAATTCACTAGCAAAACCCTATGCATGTATACCACTGGGTTGTTACTGGTTTATTTATCATTACAGTCGGTGATACCTCCTGGTAAGCTTTCCGACCGCATATAGTGATGCTATCGTCCATTCAACATTGAAATGCTACTACAATACAGATATGCCCTACTATTTTTAGTTCCAGTTATAATCAATTCATAGTACATAGTTCATATAAGAAGGTTAGCTACTATATAGATACTATATCATGCATTCTCTCTCCAAGTTGTCAGTTTGATGCTCCTGCAGTCGCAACTCCATCTAACGGTGTTTTCAGGGTAAGGGAGGAGGGAGAGGGGAGGGTTCGGGGCTTTATGTTTTTTACATTTGGTATACCCAGTTGTTCTCTTGTTCCGATTTCGTCTATAATTTTCTTTACTGTTATTTATCTTGGCCTACTGTTCGTCGCACCCACTATTACATACTTTCCACACTCACCAAGAGTTTCTACTATCAGCTAATCGTATATATACTAGTAGTGCTACTATATTAGCAACAGTTAGTTTTACTTCCTCCCATACGCCTAGTCCTAGCATGGTGACAACCACCCTATCAAACACCATTCCCTACACAAAGCGGAGGTCAAACTACCATCACTTCCATATTCAATTACACCAAACAAGACATATAATATTGCAGATGACCTCAGCATCATCTTCTTAAATGTGAAGGGTCTTAACCACCCAATTAAACGCTGAAAAATCATTGACTACCTAGCAAAATCTAAAGGTGACATTATACTATTACAAGAAACTGAACTATCTAGGAAAGACACAACCTTTATTAAACACAACTGGATATCACATGTCTCTTGCTCACCAGCAGACCACAAAAAGAAAGGAGTAATCACCCTAATAGCGAAAAAAATCTTACATATCCCTTCGATCACACTCTCATGATGAAGAGAGCAGAGTATTGGTTACACACCTGAAAAAAGGTGAAGACTCCATCCATGTTGTAAACATATACGGCCCAAACACGGACAAGCCCAATTTCTGGGAAAATGTATTAAAAAAAATAGAAAACCTTCCACAGGATGATCTTATCATAGTTGGCGGTGATTTTAATCTCCCATTAGACCCAATAATTGATCGCCAATCCACCTGCAAATACCACAGCACAAGATCTCACAGCATAGTACAGAAAATATGTTCTAAGTTTAGCCTCAAGGATTTTTGGCGACTTCAACACCCAGACTCTACGGACTATACCTTCTATTCTGTCTCATATAACTCACACACTAGAATCGACTACATACTTATATCGGGAACTTTCACACAACTAATTGATAAGATAGATATTTCACCCAAGTTAGTGTCCAATCACTCATGTATCAGTACTAGGTTAGCTGGTAGCTACTCTAAACCTTCGCCCAAAAGATGAATTCTCCACTTTAACAGCTGGCTTTCTTAGTGCTGATACATGAAACACATGGACAAGGCTCTCTTGGACCTCTTACTCATATCCCCAACAAAAATTGTCCTGAATAATTGGAAGGACAGGCACAAGGCATCATTCAAATGTTGGATGAATTGGATTACGCACCTCTGGGCCGCAGACGACATTGCTCTCCAAATCTCTCCCTGGAAACAATCAACCAGACACATGTGGGATAGATTAGATGTATATTTCACCACACACAAACCACCATGATTACCCTATAGTTAATGTTCATAGTGTACTTCCCCTTCATACCCCCCCAGCCATAAACAGTAGTTAAGTATGTGTATAACTCATGAAAACAAAAATATAAACCTCGGCACTCTTATTCAGTCCTCTATTACTTCATAAAGTTATTCATAATGTTAGCTCCAAATATCAACACAACATGAGTATAATTCTTGCTGAATCCATTTAATATAGGTATATAACAAAATCTAAAGTCACAAAGTTAAAAAGCAATAGCAACATAGTCAGGATTAGACAGCTTGATGTGACAATCCATACGTTGAACTAGCAGCCGACACGTGTTTCGTTTCTTTAAACTTTTTCAAGGCGGCAAATAATATCATAATAGAGAGAATTTTCAAAATTCATATCTTTAAAATCTCTTAGAGGAAACAGGAAAGATACACTTTGATTTGTATATAAAACAGCAACATGGAGATCCAAAGAGCGACCGTGTTCATTTGGACACGTGAATTTATTTAGAAGCAAAAATTATATAGAAAGAAAAGAAAAGGTGCAGATAGACCCAAAAAGGGAACCAGTAGTGAGAATTGTATAAAACATGAGGTGCTCATTACCCATAATAGAGCTAAGCTATAAGGTCAAAAAGTTATTAGATAAAATGAGTCAAAGATTAAATGGGTCTTATCTCAGTAACTACCTTTAATCGGTATTCGTATGTGCAACCAAGTAACTTTGTATAGAAGTTGTCCCAGTCTTGTAGAAAGAGATCGTCTGTCCCTATTGGTTTTTATAAGGAAAGGGAGAAGACAAAGAGACTAATGTCGTTGTAATTAAAGAGACAAAGAAATACATTGTCCCATATATGAAAAATAAAAAAGGGAAATTACTTTATATGTTAAAATACCTCAGTATATTATAATACTAAGATGTATCACTCGACTGCGTCTCGTATTGTTCGTATCAGGACACTAGAAGTTTTCTCTGCCAAGTAAAAAAAAAAAACACACGAAAGGTCAAAATATGTTTCATGGTTGAATAACCTCATTTATTATTCTATACATATCCTAGTCCATGTAGGTATACTTATACCCTTGCAGTATTACATCTCACTCAATCGCTGTAAGTCAGTACTTCATGAAGAATCATATAGGACATAGGGAACCCCCCAGTGCTAGTTGTTTTCAAACGTTTAGTGTTTGTTTTGCTAAGTTATTTCCATTTAAAACATGATTCCTTCTAGAAGACTCTCTTCATGAAAGAGCCAGTGTTTCAGAAAGGAAATGTGTTGATATTTGGAGCTAACATTCTGAATAACTTTATTAATTAATAGAGGACTGAATAAGAGTGCCGAGGTTTATATTTTTGTTTTCACGTCTTCACTGGGTCCAATTGGGCTCCGGTGTTTTGGCACCTTAGGCAGTGGGGTGCAGTTATTCTAATCTCGAGGGGCACCTATACTTTTATGGCTTTATCTAATGCACAAAGAGAATAGATGTGCTACCAATTGAACCACCATTGCCATTTGCAAATATTGTTATGTGTATAACACACTTGGGAACTTCAGGCATACTCGACCCGAAAAATTCTACCTCCATAGGACTTCTCTCCAATACAAGAATATTGATACAACACTCAGCATAAGCATGGGAAGGCCAATATTTCAACTCTATCTCTACTCTCTTAATGTCTCTAAAACATTACTAGTCTTTTTTGTTCTACATTTTTTTCTTCCATTCTCTTATCCTCTTATTTATTTATTTATTTATTTGTTTATGTGCTTTCTCCTTATTTCGTGAACTATCCGATGATTACTCATTAGTGTACAGTACTTCCTGTTCATCATTCTGCTGAAGTTGTTACATTTCTACCCAACTGATGTATCACATTAACTTCATGCATCTGTACACCGCTTGCCGTTTCTTTGTGTTTTTCTAATGAAAATACCTAATTAAATTCCTTTGAATCAAAAATAAAAATAAATTTAAAATTTAAACTTCAAGAAGCCTTAAATTATTTGATATTAAAGACCTAAGTTGCTGATAAGGCTGAAGTATTTTACGTGGTTAAGGGGAACTTTAAAAGCTAAGGCTCTGAATACAAATGCAAGTGTCTTAAATTTATAAAGTTTGGCTACTGGTGACCAATGAAGGCGCTTCAAGTGAGGCATGATTGATTGGCAATGTGGAATTCTCAAAATCAATCTTGCTGCAGCATTCTGCATAGTCTGAAGCCTCTGAGTCAGAAAGGCAGGCTGGCCCAGATATAGATTATTAGCATAGTCCAGTCTGGACGTTAAAATCATGTGAACAATGGTTTTACGTGTGTTCTCCGGCACCAAGTGTAGCATTTTTTAAAGTGATTTAAGCTTCGTGAAACACACAGCAGAAACGTGTTGAATTTGAGTTTAAAAAGAGAGATTGGAATCAAATATTATTCCCAAATATTTGGCTGTGGGAGCAGGGCATGAAGGCGAATTAAGTTTATCTGGCCACCACTTATTTGGGTCAGGCAGTCCCTTTGCCCCAAAAAAGAGAATTTTGGTTTTAAGAAGAGTTCATTTTAAGAAAGTTGCATTCTTCCACACTGCTAATTACAGGCAGGCTTTGCTGAAAGGTTAAAAGGGTATCATTGTTATGTTCCTGAAAAGACAGGAGATGCTGGGTGTCACCTGCATCCAAAATTTCCTGAATGCCCCAAGATTCAATCAGCTTGGCCAGGGGTTCTAGATATCGATTAAGCAGGGTCGGGCTCAGAGCTGAGCCCTGCAGAACTCTGTACTCAAGTGGTTTTGGAGTAGATGTAAATGGGGGAAGGTACACCATCTGTAATCTGCCCATGAGAAAGCATTTAAGCCACGCAAACGCCTTGCCTTGTATACCACCCATTCTGACCCTATTCAAAAGGACTGAATGCAAAACTGTATCAAAGTCAGCTGATAGATCAAGAAGGACTACCATGGCAGATCAGCCCTGATCAAGGTTTTGTTTGCTGAATTTTGGAAATTTCCAACAAAGCGGATTCAGTACTGAACCGAGGCGGCAGCCAGATTGAGAATCATGCAGCACATTATTAGATTTAGATTCCCAAAAATGGGTTAACTGCAAGGTGAACAATTTCTCCAAAATGTGTGCAGCAGAAAGTAAAAGTGGTATTGGCTAAAAGTTATTTAATGCCGGATCGGACTTTGGCTTCTTTAATAGAGGATGCAGAAAAGCCTGTTTCCAATAGGAGGGAGAGAGAGCCAATTCTAGGGAATTATTCAAAATTTTGTTCAGCACATGATTAATAGTTGAAGAGGTCAGGTTTAAAATAAAAGCTGGACATGGATCGCCAGGGCCCCCATATTTGCATATATCAAGTTCCTTAGCAGAATCGTCTTCTGAGATAGGGTCAAATCTCAATAATTGAGAACCCGATATTAGTACTTGCTCAGAGCAAATGTTAGAAGGGGTCACTACTAGAAACTTCAAGTAAATGTTTTGAATTTTCTCTTGGAAAAATTGAGACACGTTATTACATATTTCTACTGAGGGAATGATTCTATCTTTTGTAGCTTCAGGGAATAAGAAAGAGTGAACAACTTTAAACAGCTCACAGGAACATTTAAAGGCTGTTGCAATTTGGAAGGAGAAATATTCTCTCTAGGATTTACGAATGGTTTGCTAAATTCTTTTAGCACAAGTTTGTATTTAGTTTTTGCCTCAGTACTGTAGGATTTTCTCCACTTCTTCTCCAGAATTTCACAGTGGCTCCTTTCCTTCTTTAAGGCAGCGGGCAGTCAGCTGAGATCTTCCGGTTACACAAATCTTTAACAGAGCAATTAGAACTAGGGCATCAGTAACTCGAAATTCAACACATAAATATCAAGAAAGCCTGTTAAGACGGAATAAAAGATTGCAATTTCTGAGATTTTATGCCAGGCTCCAGATAAGATTCATGATTTTTCTAAGTCCTTCTGCCTTAGCCTATGGTTAAAAGAGAAATGCACCAGGAAGAGGTCAGAGCAGGCAAGTATAACTGCAGGAGAAACTCGCAGATCAGGGAAATTATAGAAAATTCAATCAAGAATTTTCGCCGCCTTATGAGTTGGGGCCGTAACCAGCTGAGGAAGTTTAATGCCCGCTAAGCCAAGATTTAGCTGGAAGGCAGGGTGACAGTTGGGATCATCCATGTATAGACTAAAATTTCCTAAAACAGCAAAATTGCCATACTGAAGGGATATTTGAGCAATTATATCAAGGAGCTGAGGAAGATGATGAAGTCTGGAAGTCTATGTATCAATAACCCTGAAAAGGAAGATGAAGGAGGCAGCTTAATAGTAAATATTAGACTTCAATATTTCCCTCTTTCATCAATTTGGTGGAGAAAATATTGCCTGGTAGATTCTAGCAATATCACTGCCCGTTTTGCCTTTATGATTTACAAAATGGATCAGAAAGCTGGAAGGGTCAGAGAGTGCAATATCAAGTTTGGAAGTTTCCTTCAGCTATGTTTCATTAAGCAACATGAAGTCCTAGGTATCTTCTAAGAGTACATTATAGACGACTAAAGCATATTTAGAAAATGATCTACAATTAATAAGGCAGGTCTTAAACGAGGTCGGTTCTTGGGGTGGTCAGACATGAGGCAGGGGAAAAAGTTTCCGCAAACAGGAGGCAGTAGTTCGGCAGAGTCAGGACAGCTACTAGAAAGGCAGCAGCGTCTAGGAGGTCTTTGAGCAGGGGAGTTCTGATTTTTAGTGGCAGATTGGGATTATACGTGTACAGTGTGTACAAGGGATTAGAAGGTGGATGTAGTAAATGGACTTCAGTTCCTAAAATGAATTAGCAATATCAGTTGAAGACTGCTTCTAAATTTCATTATAGGCCATGGAATGAAACGGAAGAGTAGAGGCTTTGAAATACCACATGAAAATAGGTTTTCACAGAAAGACTAAAGAATTCAGACCAAACCAGGAAAAGTGTCAACTAGACTAATAAGTGTCTGCGTCAGAAACCGGAAACTGAGTAAATCAGGGTAAAGGGATAAGGAGCAAAAATATCACTCTAAGGAAATATTGCTGCAAAATAATTATTTTCGCAATATTATGAAAAAAGGTTTAATTTACTACTTAACACCACATCTATGTATCTTGGCAATATACACATTCTGTCAAGGTCTAGAAATGTGAATTTTAAAAAAGAAAATCCATATTTACCTATATATATTTACCTTCACAAGATTGTGGTAGTTGACGCTTTGGGAACAATAGTTTGGCAGGACGATCCTCCAAACTTAATATTCTGGTGAGAATACATAAAAGGGTTGCAAGGGGTTAGAAGTAATGGATACACACAATTCCTTGGATTGTGATCTATACAGCTTCATGAGGATACACTGACAGGAAGCATAGGACAATGCATATATCAGACCCTCAGGGCATGATGACATAGTAGCCTAGCACAGGTAAATCGAGGTGAAAAGGATCTGTAAGAAGCAGACCATCTGGAGAGAGGACCGCTCCTAGTGGACAAGTCTGCCCAGGAACAAGAAACAAATCCCAAAATTATTACAAGATACGAACTCTCCCCTTTGCTCCAGGACTGTAAGAAAGGAGAATGAGAGCACTGCTGCAAGGCAGAATCCAGAAATACAAAAGTAATGACTGACTTACAGAGCCTGCCTTGTGGAGAAGTTACTAAGTGGGTGAAGGGTTATTGGTGTAAATAAGTCATGCTAACAAATAAAGTGACCGGACACTCTACACCCAATATATTGAGAGCGGTCATTGTTCAACAAAAGGATGACACGTAGAATGTGACCGGGAGCGTCTTTATCCGCTTCCTGGTGGCACTTTAGATTAATCAAATGAAAGGAAAAAAGGTACATCGGGTCACCACATTGATAAATGTAAGTGAGGTAGTGGCACTTCAAAAGTGGGCGCTTGATGCACTGAAACCTTTCCGCCATATGCACTTCTGTAAGAATTTAGATTGCTGATCTCAACCATGGTAGGAAAGCAGCACCCCCTCGCCTGTTCACTGGCTGCACCACTAGCACCTACAACAGGGTACAGGGGACAAAGGGAAGTATACAGAGAGGCACACAGTATTCCTGTGTTGGGATTACATTGTCGTAAAATGATTATTTCAGACATATCTTCTATGAAATATCTTTAGGGACGACAGTCCGTAAGTCAAAACCAGTAGCGGCTCCTGGAGGGAGTGCTGCCGGGTGGTGATGCAGATCGGGGGAGGGTCAAGGTGGGGGGTAGTAAACTCTGGATTATAGCATAACGGAGGTAAGTATGCAAATAAATAAATAAAATGAATTTCATTGCGCGCGCTGCATCGCCAAATGCGATGCAGCGTGTGCAATGACAATCCAGGGGTCGCAGCTGCGATCCTTGGCAACCCCTAAATGACATCCATGCTGTTTTACCAATAATGTATTGAATATAGTTTAAGATGATTCAATAGTTCTGTGTACTATCGTTCACCCATTTGTTATGAATTTGGAGTAATATACTGTCTCTCCATGATGATGGTATAATACACCTGGTAACACACTCCTGATAAAGAAGGAGCTGTGGCCTAATGGCCAGAGCTGCCCACTTTGGAACTGGAGACCCAGGTTCAAGTCCGGCATTGCTCGACATCCTGTGATTCTGAAAAAAGCTAACTAATCTCCTCTTGTCTTAAAAAATAATCTGACCTTGTGTAACGTAATTTGATGCTCTTGTAAAGTGCTCCAATGGCCTTGGTCAAGTTCGCACTATATAAAAGTGCAAAAATATATATATATAAAGTGGTATTAAGATAAGGCGCCTGGCATAGGCATTCCTCTTTAGAAAAGGATGTCAGAATTTTAGGCAGATTCTGATTTGATGAAAATCTTGAGGTTTTAATTCAATTTTTTTATTTCAGACACAGTGGAGGAAGTGATAGAAATATTTAAGTGTGTTTTCCTGTTTTCTATAGGTTGAATTAGTTTTTGGAGCATAAAACCTAGTGGATTTCAAAATACAGGAAAACACATTGCCTATCAACAGATGACAATAGTAGCTATTTGGCATTATCTACAAACACAAGGGGTCACATTTATTAACTTTTCACCAAAGTTCCTGCGCTGTTTCAAAGGGAGAGAGCAGAACAGAACCATATGTACCAAGACATGGCACTGTTTATCTCTATTCCTGCGCGTCATAGGGTGCATGCACCAGCGCACACACCCTTGCACCACAATGAAAGGGCGTGTGTTTGCACGGGTGTGTGCTCTATTAAGCATCGGTTTTGTTCTAGAAGGGGTACTTCCACTACAAAAACTATGCTTTAATCCTTTTCCCTGTTTAGATGTGCTGTACAGTGCAGCACACATGCAAAGTTGGAAAAATGTGGAGAATTGTAAAACCTGCTGCACAGTTACAACTGCATCAGAGAGGCCTTGAGACCCTCCGGGTGAGTAGCGCGCTATACAAATGCTTGATTGATTGATTGATTGAGAGGTGGAAGTGTTCGAGCAAGCCCTGTCTACCAATGTCAGTAGACAGGGACTAGTGTCAAAACCCATAGGTGGTTGCATGGAAACGCCCATCTGCAGCACAATCAGTACTGCTGGCACAGAGAGGCAGTTTACTAAACCCACTGTGAGTGAGTCTACAGGACATATTACTTACAACATGCACCAAACTCCGTTTAGCTGACATTTTATACAAAAAATGACCCATATAAAAGATCTGATAATGAAGCAAGAGGGTGCAAGTAAATGGGCTGGAAAAGACTCAAAGTACACCTTTGTTTTAACACGCTCCAGAAGGGCTCTGGCGAGTGTCCGTCTGCGACACGCTGTGTCTGTCGCGTTGTGCCCTCTACACCCCCTCCTTTCCCCCACACACACACACACCCTCCCACCCCCAATGAGGTAAAACATTTTTGCTGCAGCTTTGGGCTCAGTAGCGCAGCAGAGCGCAGCAGGCGTCCGGAGCAGTACTGTCTGAGCTGAGGTCTGTGAGGGCATTTATTGAGATACTCTCTCTGCAGCCAGAAAACACAACACAAGTGTTGATTCCCACCCAGGAATGTACCTCCGATGCTGGTTCAAGTAGCAGGTGAAAGGTCGCAGGCCAATTTCAACATTCCAGTATTCCTGCCAGATCTTAACGTTTTTGGAGTTTTTCTGGTTTTCTCTCTCGCAGGGCGGAATATACGAGCACTGTGAAAAGAAATAGAAAAAAGACCAGTCAGTAAGAAACAAAGTATGATGTGCCCTTAATGGCAATACCGTATTCCAGCACTGTCTCTGGACACATCTCCAAAGATTTATTCCATAGAAATAGCTGAATGCACGCATATCCATTATACAAAAGAGTGGGGATGGGTGTCCAGCTCTGCACAGGAAGGTTGGCCACATAACAGGTAGGGCAGAGAGCCTGTTCAAAGGCTAGGTCTTGTACCCAGTCCAGGTTGCACATGGCTAAAGACCATGCACAACTGGGGTTTGGTATGCAGGAGGCTGAGAATAGGGTCTAACAGTAGGCCACGCCCTGAGCTAACCCTTGATGCCCATGGCCAAGTACAGCAAGAGTTGGGTGAATAGGATGTTTGACCTATGGCCCGGCTGAAGGCAGTGCACTGTCAGAGCCGGGTGCCTGGGAGAATGAGTGTACACGTCCTAATCTTATTAAGAACATGGAATTCGATAGGAACAGTGACCTTATGATTGGACTCCGCATAGAGTCGCTGTACACCAATATCCCCCAAGGAGAAACACTGAGGGTTATTGAAAACATCCTCTTTGCAGAAGATTGGGATTTCCAAACTCCGCGGGCATTTATACTCTGCCTCTTGGAACTGGCACTCACAAAAAACTTTTTTAAATTTAAAGACCAATTTTACTTACAAACCCATGGTACATACATGGGGAGTTCGTGTGCCCCTAGTCTAGCCTGCCTGTATGTTTCTAAATTTGAGGAAGAAACGATCTTTTCACCAGCCAACCCCTTTTTGAATCATATCAGGGTGTGGCAGAGATATATAGACGATGTCTTGATCATTTGGAGAGGTAGTAGAGACTCTGCTCAGACCTTTTTGACCTGGCTCAATCAAAGGAACCCGTTTTTGTACTTTACGGGTATGACAACTAATGATTCACTGCCTTTTTTGGATCTAAACATCAGAGCAGAAGGTGGGACACTAATCAGCAGTGTCTTTCACAAAGAGACAGACAGAAACAATTTACTTTCTTTTCATAGTTTCCATCCCCGTTCACTCAGGGAAAATCTACCCTATGGGGAGTTCCTGCGACTTCGTAGAAACTGCTCGCTGGTCGTGGACTATAAAAAGGAAGCTGAGTGCTTGAGTGAGAAACTCAGAAACAGAGACTATCCTGAACATGTAATTAAGAGAGCACAGAAAAGAGCAAGAAACTGTGACAGGGAGGCTCTTTTGGAAACCAACGAAAGAGAGACCATAGAAAGGAGCATTTGTGTGACGACATTTAACACAATATCCAATCATCTGAAAAAAATCATACAAAAGAATTGGCGAATTCTGAATGCAAACGGATTAGATCAACCGGTCCCTCTTTTCTCCTTCAAGAAAAGTGCGAGTATAAAGGATAAGATTGTGAGTACACGTCCCAGGATACAAAGGAACCCTGGTAATACTCAGAACCAGAACCAATTTCTACCACCGGTAGTAGGCCACTATTCATGTGGCTACTGTAGGGCTTGTCCGTGTCAATCAATGGTAAAAGAATAGATATTGGGCTGAATCGCCCATGGGAATTGAGACAACATACCACATGCAATACAGAAAATGTCATCTACCTAATTACATGTCCTTGTGAGATGCAATATGTGGGTATGACAACTCGTAGAGTTAAAACCCGCATATTGGAAAATATGAGTACGATACGATGTGGTAAGATGAATACAAAACTTACGGCCCATTTTAATAAGTACAAACACAGTGAGAGAGAGTTAAGGTGGACAGTATTGGAAAAACCTTTTATCCCACCAAATATGAGTGACATTCCTAACTTCCTTTTACTAAGGGAACAACGGTGGGTGGAAAGGCTGAAGAGTCGTACAAAGGGACTTAATGATTGTATCCCCTGGTTCCAATTACATGGAATCATAAAGAAATTGTATTTTTTACGAATATGTATTCTATAGCTTTCCTGTGGATGAATATACCTCCAGATCTACCGACATACAGGAGGTATAAGGGTAACCCCTATTAGGGATACAATAGTATGGGACACTGAATATAAAAAACGATATATTTTTTGGAAGCTTGAACAGCAAAATCCCACTTTGACATACATTTAAGGTGTTTTCCTACTAGAACAGACACTTTATAAATGACCGCCAATCTGGTTGTCTCCGATATATGGGAGACAGCTGAAGCTCCTCTCTATGTCTATGAACTGTACCGTCGTACGTGAGACGTGCTGACGCGATTGGGGGAAGTGATGTGTAAAACACTCCGTAGCTCTTTATATGGAGGCTAACGATGAAAAATCCGGATCGGCGGAGGACTATTGTGGGGCCATCGGAGACAGTGTCTTTTTGGAGTAGTGAGTAGATACTGAATGCAAATAAGAGAGTTTTGGGCATATCTATAGCATCGATCTATCTAACGCATTGACAATCTTCAATTAAGATATCTCACAACTAAACTAGATAGAACGGATTCCATGGGGCTGAGTTTTTCCGAGCTAACGCTTCAGAGTTAGAAGAGAGCTATGAGAATTGTGTTGATGCAGTAGATAAATGGGAAACATCTAAATGACATTGTTTCCATTTTTCCTTCCGTTTTGTTTTCTCCTTCTCTCAATGCATTTGACTCCAGAGTGTGACGACAAGAGCACCGCCCCCGAGGTTCCGGGTTTAGAATAGTACTCGTAAATTCTTGTAAGTAACACGGAGCTACAAGAGTAGCGGCTCAGATATAAGACGCGTCGGCTCTGGGGTTATGGTCACTGTTATTATTCACCAGATAATATAAGAACAATATAGTCTGGCAGACTTCTAATGAAGCAAGAATAAAAAGTATGATATTTTGAATATATGAGCGGATTAGAAGCTCGATTTTAAACCTACTTCACTTTTAGTGGTGTCTGTGTTTTCACGTGGTGTAGTCATTTGTACCAACAAGGAGTTAGATGTGTCTATAAAAAACTGGGTTGCTATGAGAAAATGTAGTTGTTTTAATGGCACATGGGGAAATTCAAAAATAAAAATGTATAAAGACATGAAAAAAATGATGAGCATGAGAATTATAGATTTTACTTGGGACATTGCCTAATGCACAAAGTAAAAAGGTAAAAAACACCTGAACAGGGGTGAAGACCAGAAATTAGGGACCAACAACCTGACGAATGCCAGAGCGACCTGGTTAGGCGCCAAAAAAGCTGGCAGAAACATGTTGGTAATTGCAGTGGGGATAGAAGGGTCGTTACCTTCCCCGAATACCCCAAATCTTAGGTTTTAATCCTACCAGGGGCTAACAAAAATTTAAAATTGAGTGTTGACCTTTAGGTAGTTTTAAGTATATGTATCTGCACCTCTTTTGGTCCCTTTTCTAAAGGGGAAGATTTGCTTTTCCTTTGATTTGTGTTACACTTTTGTGTTTCGTTTTGTGTCTGTTTATATTTACTCTACCCTCACCGCTATTCTTCAAACCTTTAAAAAACATTTTTTGCACTCCATCCAGTGTGTTGGTCTGCACCTGGTTGTTTGATGCGGCTCAATGATGAAGCATGACAAGCTAAGTGTGTGAGGGCAGTGTTAAGACATTTTTTGTCTTCCCTGGTTTAGTGTTAGGTAGGGTTGTATGTGAGATACACCACCCCATTGAGGGTAGGTGGAGAATTTTGTGTATCTCCCTGTACCTCAATCAGGGGAACAGAACAACCCGTTTTGTAGTTCTTCTCTGTTGTGTGAGATTTAGAATGAGTGTACAGCCTGGCCACAGATTGCAGCCTGGGACCAAACACCCCTGGGTAGAGGCAAACCTGTTCAATGCAGGATTGTGCTCATGGGGAATGAGTGTAGGACCTCGCCAAGGGGTAGGCCCAGTATCCAAAGCCTGCTGCACATGGCGTCAAACTGTGCACAGCGCGGCTGGAACAAAAAAAACGGGTTGGAAATATATCATCATAAAATCCTAAACATTTCCGAATAGTAGATTATGGTTTCTTCAGGTCATAAGACAATAATGTATTTTGTGACACAAAAAAAGAAATTAAACAAATCCAGATAAAGTAACATTTTGGTTGCAAAAAAAACCAAAAGAATGATTACTAGCAGGGCAAACCATAAGTCCATTTAGCCATGCAAACCAAAACTCTCACCACAAATACAGTGCTGATTAGGCACACAAGGTCATTAAATTATAACACATATCGAAACAAAGAAATACTGTATCCGTAGTCATGTCATCAAGAATATATAACACTTTGTGACCAGTGGGGTAACCTATGTCCTTTGTGATGTAATCTGAAACATGATAGGTGAGGTCATGTGCATTGAATTTGTGGTACTTGTTATGGTTTCCATTGCATGGCTACCAGTTAAGGTTTGTTCAGTTAACCCTATATGTCCAGCTTCTTTGTTTGCTTTGTTTAGTAAACATAACCTCTTTAGCAGTGCTTTAAGCGTGTTTGTGTGTCTGCGTTTGTGTGTGTTCTGTATATATGCAGATGGATAGAGTGTAATATGGTACTTATTCCAATTGATCAGTGTGCAAAGGGGTCATGATTTATGAGGTCAAGTTTGAGTGGGTCAAGATTTCCTTCCTCTCTCTCAATAATGGTGATAGCATATTGTCTTCAACAGACCTGCTCCTGTAATTTATACCAGGCTGTTATTTCATGTGAGTAGTTATAAACAAAAGTATTTAACCATAAGCATAGAAAAGGAGGTTAAATTAAAGCAACAATGGGCTTTGTGAGGATGGATTACTGCAGTTATCTTATCCTTAATGTGGTTCAAGAATGGAATCTGTGAAAATAGGGTGGAACACAAAAGTCACTAAATAAACCTGTGCTTAGCCCTTGGTAGCTTGGCACAAAGCAGTCAGGCTTAACTTAGAGCTATTGTCTAAAGTAATTAAACATCACACAATCAGTAATAAAGTGGAAACACAACACAAGAAAAATTCCAAATCAATTTAGAAAAATAGAGTACATTTTAATAACAAAATGATACTATAAGTTGAGACCGACTACAATGGAACGCGGGTCAGATACACAGACCAGGTTAGTCCTGCTGAAAAAGTTACCATCTCAAAGTCCTGTGCAAAGAGTTCCATTCATGGTGGAGACAGTTGAGAGGAGCAGGCACAACTTCGTCAGTGGTTGTCATGGGTGATCGTCGCTGTAGCGTGGAGAGCAGGTGTCGTGGATGGTTGTTGCAGTAGCGTGAAGATAAGTCGGGCATAAGGACAGTTGTTGCTGGAGCTTCACATTGGCGGTCGCCAAGGGCTGTCACTGCTGTAACGTAAAGCTCAGATCTCGCATTGCCGGTCATCTCTAGCGGTCACTGTAGCATGAAGAGCAGGCCTCACCAGAGCTTTGCATTGGCAGAAATCTCGAGTGGCAGAGTCCTGGCGCTAACAGACCCATTTGCAGTCGTGAAGAGACAAAACCTCAGGTTTAAATCTTTCTTCTTTGGAGAAGCTGATACTAATGCTAGTCAAAGGTCCATGTCTTGTGAGGCACCTCCTGGGATCAGGAACTCACTCCAGCAGAGGACAGCAGGGCTCAGGCAAGTCCAGTTGAAGGTCTAGGCAGGTCCAGCGGCATCAGGACAACTAAGCAGTTGCAGGGAGGACTCTGAGGCTTGTTGTGTCACTGTACCTCAAATAGGAGGTCAGCCAGCTAACCCTTGGAGTCACTCAGGAAAGCTTGGGATGACGGTAAGCAGGTCCAGTCTTCCTTTCAGACAGCAAGGCAGTCTTCAAGCAGCATGGCAGCCCTCCAGGGGAAGGGCAGTCCTCCTTCTTTAATGTCTAAAGGTCCAGGAGTGTTCTAATGAGTGACTCAGGAGGTTCAATATTTATACCTGGTGCCAGCCTTTGTGTGTGGGGTGACTCCATGTTCTATCCTCACATCTGGATCTGGAAAGTTCTTCCCTTCCCCTCTAAAGGCTCCAAACTGTTTGGAGTGGCAATAGGCTGGTAGTAGGGTCCTTGGTGTGTATTGAAGCAAGCCCTTTGAAGTGTAAGTGGGGCAGGGCACAGCTCCCTACCCCCCAGCCATCCTGTCAGTATGTCCCATCCTGTCTACACTTAGTCTCCTTTGCTGCTGAATTTCTATGGTTTTGTGTATAAAATCTGAACCCAACTATTACGTCCCTGTAACTTTTGATTTTTTGATGAACTGCTAAGGTTTTTTAAACTCTATTTCTCTATTTTTAGGGGAATTCGAAGTTTTTTTTAACGTAAAGTAACATTTAATTACATGGGTTAAACCAACTGCGCAATTCCCCAAAGGGCAGCCAACTCGCAAGCCTCCACCTTGGGTTCCTTTTAGCCCTGTGAATCACATTGCCCCGGTCTGGCACATTTTTGGGAGTAGGTGTGTATGTATCCCCTCCCTGGGCCGGTTTTGGCCCCAGGGGTGCCATCCTCTGGGGCTCAGGGCATTTTTGTAAAGGAGGGGGTATGTGCCCCCTTCACCATGCAGTGTTTGGCCCAAGGGACCCCATACCCCAGGGCACAGCTTTATCAAAATATGGGAGGGGGCATGCAGCCCCCCTTCCAGGCCAATTTTAGCCCCGAGGACCCTTGGGCACAGCATAACTGAAAAGGTGTAGGGGCCAAGAAACCCACTCTCTGGGCTGATTTAGGCCCCAGGGACCCCCTCCCCGGGAGACCGGCCAATGATTAAAGGGGGGCATGCAGCCCCCCTCTTAGGCAGATTTCGGCCCCTGGGACCCCATCCTCTGGGGACCGGCTTATAATTAAAGGAGAAGAGGGGCTGCGCGGCCCCCCTTCCTGGGGCGGATTTCAGCCCCTAGACCCCATCCCTGAGGCCCGGCCAAAAAAGCATGTGCACCCTGGTTAGGGGTGGGCGTAGCGTGCGTAGTGGGGCTACGCAGAGTGCCACGGAGGGGAAAACAATCTCCGCACACTCCGCGTAGCCCCACTGCGGGCCACCCGCCTCCCTCCCGCCCTATTAACAATTAAACAAAAAGCTTGAAAAATAATGTAAAAGTAAGGAAAACAGCATACCTTAGCTGCGGCGTCCTAGGGCTCCCTCTTCCTCCTCCATCGTGACATCGCACATGCTCAGTTTTGATGAAGAAGTCGCGATGATGGAGGCGGAAGAGGGAGCATCAAAACTGCGCGTGCGCGGGCCAGCACATGCACAATTTTGATTTTGAAGTCGCGGAAGAGGGAGCCCCGGGACGCCGCAGTTAAGTTAAGACGTTTTCCTTACTTTTATATTGTTTAAGGTTCTTATTGAATTGTTATGCGGGAGGGAGGCGGGGGCTGGTGGCAACTCCACTCTGCCGCGATGTGTGTGGGATGCTGCCTATTCCGCCTAATCCACGAAACGCGGAGTAGGCTCCACTCCGCACATTCTGTGGGCAGAGCGGAACTCTCCCACCCCTACCCCTGGTGCCCACCCATCTCCTTCTCTGCTACCTCATTATACTCTGATAGCTAGCGAGACTCAAAACTATTAACAAGCACTGAATCAAATCAACCAAGACCCTTCTCCTTTTTTAGTAAGAGGCCGAGGACGGACAAGGGGAAGGAGCAGAGCAAGCAGATGGTTCAACCAAAACCAAATAGTAGGTGAGATAATGACCAGATGACAAACATACAGATGAGGGTATCAGAACTAATCCCAATCTACAACCTCTCAAACAGAGATCTGCAGCAAGATGAGACCAAGTTACTCAGCAGAGGCCTGTTGTTTGTCCCTGCTACAAGATCAGACTTTATGCAGATTAGATCAGAAGCTCTCCAGTTCTTCTGAAAATGCATCTAAAAGTCTTTTCAACAGATGAGACAACCGCACAAGAGAGGAATTACTACAGACTAAAAAAAACCTCAAGTTTCTGTCCACCGGCTTCCAACATGCCAATTGAACTACAAGTGTTTGAGAAAACTGTTCTAAAAGACATAGATGCGATTGAAGGAAAAAAGAAAACACACCAGACACAATCTGTCCAAAGAAGAACATGAAGCCCTATCAGGACTCAAATCCAATCAGGAGATAATAATAAAGCCAGCAGATAAGGGCACCGCAATAGTCCTCATGGACAGGCACACGTATGAACAAGACCTCGTAAGGCAATTGCAGAATGAAAAACATTACAAAAAGATCCAGGAGAATCCCAGCCCCATGATTAATGATAAGATTGTTGAGCTCATTAATGAAGGAAGGTGCGAAGGATGGATTTCCAATCCCTGGATATCCCTCAATTAGATCCTTCCCAAGATTCATAAAGACCCACAAAATCCTCCAGGGAGACCGATCATCTCAGGGGTTAAGTACATTTTAGAACCCCCAGCAAAGTAAGTGGATACATTTTCAAACCTTTGATAGCAGACATATCAAGCTATCTAAGAGATACAATGTCTGCTATCAACACACTGGAAGGCATGGAATTAAATGAAATAACTGATTCCTTTGTAACCCTTGACATCATGACCCTCTTCACCAATATCCCCCAAGAGTGCGCATTGGAAGCCTTTAAATATTTCTTGAATAAAAGACAGAATCCCGAATTTATACTGAAATTTGCAAAGATTTGCCTCAAATTTACTTTTTTCCAGTTTAACAAGCAATTCTATTTATAAATCAAAGGAACTGCGATGGGATGTCCCTTCATACCAGAAATGGCCGTAATGTTTATGGCACTATATGAAGAAAAATGGATCTATAACAAGAATAATTTCAGAGAACATATCCACATATAGAAAAGGTATATTGATGATGTTTTGATGATTTAGAGGGGCCCAGATCAAAAGATCAAAGACTTCACCAATTGGTTAAACACAAGGGGCCCTGACATTCAATTTTCCATAACAATTAACAAAAGCGAGATACATTTCCTTGATATAATTCTAAGACATGAGAATAATCAAATTTATACCATCCTCTACACAGATGAGATAGACAGGAACACTTTCCTGCACTACTCAAGCTTCTATCAAATGAACTTTAGTGATAATCTACCCTTCAGTCAGTTCCAGAGGATAAGCAGGAACTGTACAAAAAGGGCAGATTACTTCACAAATGCTGGGAATTTATTGATTAAATTTCAAGAACGTAATTACCCTAACAAGTTGCTTAAATGGGCAATGATGTGCTTGTGGTATATCCCACACAAGACCCTACTCGAACCAGGAGACAAAGCTAAAATAGATGTGAGGGTGTGTGTCACAACCTTCTCTGGCATAACTAACATGGTAAAGGACTTGATCAAGAAGAACTGGAAAAATGTCACAGGTCTCGAACAGTTCAAGGAATCTTCCATGTTTGCACTGTAAAGAAACAAGAATATCTGAGACAGCCTCTACAAACAAAAGACACCTACTTTGAGCACCAAGCTGAACCTACTGCCTGTTAAAGGACACCACAGGTGTGGTAATTGCTCCTGCTGTGATAGCACGATTGATGGCGAAGAGCTTACATACAGAGAAATCAAGATCAAACATACAGAATGTACAAACTGTAACACAAAGAATGTTGTTTATTGTGTTAATTGCCCTTGTGAGCTAGCCTATATAGGAAAAACCAACCAAGAGATATGCAAACGTATTGTCCAACATAAATTGCAAATTTGCTGTAAAGTTGTGAAAGCACCAATGGTCCAACATTGTATCAAACTAAACTATTCAGCAGCTGTCATTAAATGAGCATAACTCAGACATGTGAACGCTAATAACTCAGAACCAATATCACTAAGATTGGAAGCGCAAATTATTCTGCACATACACACCACAGAGGATGGCCTCAATGAACTTTTAGCGAGAGGAAACTTCTCTACACGGTAACTATGCAGAACATATACTACCATACACAAGGTGCACCCCAATTGTCCCCACTTCACTAGACATTGCAGGGACCGACACATATGACAACCATGAGTGGGGACTTACCATGGAAATGTTGACCTTATGTTGCACAAGGGTGGACTCCTCGCATTGCATGAGGACGCAACAGGATCACTCCCCATAAAAATAAACACTGGTGCCCACCCAGGGCACCCACCATGTCCTTGTTTAAGTCCACGGGGGGAGCCCCAAAGTCCCCCACATCTGGCGGGATCCAGCATTGCTCCTGCCCGTAGGAAGCAGCTAAAATTGCTGCTCCCTGTGGGCGGGAGAAATATTCAGATCACAGATCTGAAGTCCACTCCCAGCTGGCAGGAGCATTTTCGAAGCATCGGCCAGCTGGGAGCAGACTTCGTGTTTGCTCTTGCTTGGTTAGAGCTTTAAAATTGCTCCCGCCAAGCGAGAGAAAATGCAGGGCTCCCTGATCATGCTAGTGTGGGCAGGGAAACCACTATAACCCGGGGGTGAGCACCTCGGAAGATAGCTGGAACCGGCCCTAGGGGTTGGGATCCCCAGGGGCATTAATCACACTGGGATGAGGACAACGCGGTCCCCTCCCTTTTCCAATTTTGGCCAGGGAGTGGGATCCCCAAGGCCCAAATTGGCC
Organism: Triturus cristatus; assembly: GCF_964204655.1. Classification (NCBI taxonomy): domain Eukaryota; kingdom Metazoa; phylum Chordata; class Amphibia; order Caudata; family Salamandridae; genus Triturus; species Triturus cristatus. Next base: position 408,342,241 of record NC_140585.1, on the reverse strand, counting down.
TGGTGAGGGGGGCTGCATGGCCCCTCTCCTTTGGAGCTATAGCCGGACCACGGGAATGTGGTCTCTGGGGCTGAAATCAGTCAAGGTGGGGGCATGCACCCCCGCACAATATATTTTAAACTCAATAAACAATGGGGTGACCCTGTGTCCCTCAGAACCTGGGTATAGTCTTGCAAAAAGTACAATGGTTCTGTCGGGTGTAACCAAAATATTTCTTATAAATATAATTCAATTTAGAAACAAATTATTTTCTGCACAGGTTAAATGTGAAAACATTATCAAAGAATACACAATAAAAGCAAAGAATCAGGGTTTCAAGGTATTGGGATATTTTATATAAATTGCATCATTTATATATACCCAAATATCATTAATTTTTATACACGGCTGCCAACAAGGTAAAAGTTAAAGTGAGTTGTGATCAAGTGACATGTTGTGCTCAGTGACACATTTGGGTGCGTGATATATACAAGGTGATTAAGATATATACAAGTTTGGAAGAGGCCAGGGTAAACAGAAATACAAATACAATCGCCCTGCTGCTCTATTCCATTTCAGTATTTTTGCAAGCAGGGCCTTGAGCTGGACCAGGAGGTATCGTCGATGTTTCAACCCTATATGCGCGATATTGTGTGGTCAAGGCGGGTCTTCATCGGGACAGTGGTGGGGGGGGGAGGGATGGCAGCCTAAAGGAAACCGGAGTGATTGCTGTTCAGCTGAAGTCAGTGTTGTAGAGGGCCCATCATGTTAATTTCGATGTGGATCTTCTTGTTTGGCCAGTCACGCTGATTAGGGTTCCGAAGTGAGGTCAAATTACACGTTCACTTCTGCAGAGTTGTCAAGTCCGGATTCAGGCGCGGAGGCAGTTGTCACTCCTGACAGGCAACCGCATTAAGTCGGTCAGCCTAAGCCAATATACTTTAAAGGCTGGGCTACGAGGGATGGGGTCCCCAGAGCCTAATTCTGCCTAGGGACGCCCCTCTCCCCCACAAAGCTACAAACCCCCCCACTCCCCGGGCCTGGCCCTTCCGGGGGGCACAGAAGATCAAGTGCTGGAATCCACACTTTTTTTGTCTTTTTATTTTGCCAAAGTTCCGCTGTGTTTTCATTAAAAAAAAAAAAACTTTTGGGAGCTAGACAGGATCCCTGTGGGACTCCACCACCAGGCCTAGGAAGTCAGCATATCCCTTCCCTGCCCCCTTATGATTTTTTATGCATTTTTTCTTCAGACTCGGCCAAGTATGAGTTCGAAGATGGCAGCCACCACTCCCTGGTTGACATGGTGACAGCCAATCACGGCATTGCTGTTGGCTTGTGGATTTTGTGCATTTTGTGGTCCTTGTTTTGAGTAGTGTGTAAGAGATAAGTACTGTGATGAGTGAAAGGTTCATACTTTTAAAAAAAAAGTTATGATCTTGTGAAAAGTAGGAAGGAGTAGGTGATTTTATGACCAGAATGGCCGAAATAAAGATGCTTTGAACTTGAATACACTCCAGTATGAACACTTGCTACTGTAGAAAGGAGTCTTACTAGAGATGGTGTTTATCTGAGTCTACTATTTATGCCCATTGGTTTGGGAAGAGTTGTGAGTAGAGTTAAGGCTCTTTCCACACCCTACTATGCACACCCGTTATCTGAGAGAGAGGTCTGGAAGGAGAGGTCAGTCCAACAACACACCCTACTATGCACACTCATCATTTGAGAGAGAGATCTGAAACTAGATGTCAGTCCTTCCACACACTCTACTATGCACACCGGTCATCTGAGAGAGAGGTCTGACAGGAAAGGGAAGTCCCTCCCCACACACAACTATATACACTCGTCATTTGAGAGAGAGGTCTGAAAGGAGAGGCCTGTCCCTCCTCACACACTACTACAAGCAGCCGTCATCCGAGAGAGAGGTATAACAGGAGAGATCAATCCCTCCCCACATAATACTGCGCAAACTTGTCATCTGAGAGAGGTGTGAAAGGACAGACCAGTCTATCCACACATCCTACTACGCAAACCTGTCATCTGAAAGAGAGGTCTGAAAGGAGAGGCCATTCCATCCACACACCCTACTATGCACACCTACTGTCATCTGATAGAGCGAAGCCTCAAAGGAGAGGCCAGTTCAACCAAACACCCTACTACACACACCCATCATTTGAGAGAGAGAAATCTGAAAGGAGAGGCAAGTCCTTCCACAGACTCTACTATGCACACCTGTCATCTGAGAGGGAGGTCTGCCAGAAGAGGGCATTGCCTCTCCACACACTCCTAAGCACACTCGCCATTTGAGAGAGAGGTCTGAATGGTGAGGCCAGTCCCTCCCCACACACTACTAAGCACACCCGATGTCGGAGCGAGGTCTGATAGAAAGGGGCAGTCCCTCCCCAAACACTACTATACACACTCATCATCTGAGAAAGAGCTTTGAAAGGAGAGACCGGTCTATCCACACACCCAACTATGCACACCTGTCATCTGAGAGAGAGGTCTCTAAGGAGAGGCCTGGCACTCCCTATGCCCTACTACACACACCCATCATCTGAGAGAGAGATCTTAAAGCAGAGGCCAGTCCATCCACACAACCAACACAGACCTGTAATGCGAGAGAGAGGTCTCAAAAGAGAGGCCAGTCCCTCCCCACTCACTACTATGCGCACCCGTCATTTGAGAGAGAGGTCTCAAAGGAGAGGCCAGTGGTTCCCCATACACCCTACTATGCACACCCGTCATCTAAGAGAAAAGTCTCAAAAGAGAGGCCAGTCTATCCAGACACGCTACTATGTGAGAGAGAGATCTCAAAAGAGCGTCCAGTCGATCCACACTCCTAACACTATACAATATTCCAAAAACTGATCACTCTCTTTCTGAATTAGAATTACAACTTTAATGTAAAAACACATACAAAGGCTAAAGTATGATATTAGAATATTAATTAACTTGCTGGGAAGATGTCTTTTTTAGAAACATTTTGCTGCTGTGCACCATTTTCTCTCATGCTACAATACAAAAGCCATTCCCTTTTCAAAATAATGTCCGCACACAGAATATAACATTCAGTTATTCTACCATATATATGCTCCAAAAATAATTTATTTACTTTAAAATAAAACCTAGAAATTCATTGACAAAAACCAAAGATTAAAGTAACGTTATAGTTACGTGAATTTTTCAGTGACAATTTTAACGTTTTGAACAAAAAAAAAACTGAAATTCAGCAGTTATAGTTAGCAGCACTAGCTATACCTTGCGTCCCCGCCATCTACTACTTATGACCTCACAAATGACAGCACTCATGGCATGTTCTATCATATTATTTAGGACATCACTGATGACACCTCAAATGACATGATTGATAAAATCACTGATGACATTATTCAAACTACGTTTTTACTAATTCCTCAATAAAGGAGTATAGCATTAGAGGTATGAAAATAGGTACAAAATAGATCAGAAGAATTTAAAGCATTGTTAATAACATCACATATACATATCCCTCAGGTGAAGCAACCTTGTGTAATGTGCAGCATTGACCCTATACCATACACTTCATGTATAACCAAGTTCATGTTAACAATCAACCATAAATACATTTGTGGCCGCTACTTCACATGGTGTTCAGTCTGCATACAACTACTGAGAGAAAGCCAAGTTCTTCCAGATACTCAACTTCTGGTCATAACTAAAGTCCTACTATGGACAACATTTACATGTATCAAACTCTTCACACTCACTGTCCCTACAGTGAGAAATGGATAGAAAAGTGGGTACTGTAAACAATGTTTACTCTATGGAAAGAGTTTACTCTATACCACACTGTTTGCAGACTGTGAAACTCTGATGAGGAATACACCATAACGTATTAAAAACTATCTACTAAGAACAGTGGTTACTCTATGCAAAACGTGTCCAAAGAGAGACTATGCACAAAAAAACCTCAAGGCCTGAAGGTGCTAAAGGTCATACTACCTGTAGCCTTCATATTCTGGAGACAACTTTATAGACTGCCCATCTTCCTTAACTAATCGAGCACATGTATGTGCACACTCACGCCCCTCTACCCAAATATTAATGAAAAAGTGGTGGGTGGCCATTTTCACTTATTTGTTTTCACGATTCCATGGGAGTCCTGGAGGATCATGAAACAATTCCCAATTTCCTTTACTTTTGAGGGCCCAGAGGGAGTCCCTGTGGGACCCACCACAAGGGCTATAGGTGCAGGGTATCCTTACCCTGCCTCCTTATATGATTTGGTTTTTTAAATTGCAGGACAGGAGTCTAAGTCCTGAGTCCTGTAGTGGCTGCCCGCAAACTTTTTCTTCTTGTTGCTGTCAGCCAATTATAGCCTTGCTCACATAGGAGCCTTGCTTCCACGGGAGCAAGTTGGTCCAAGGGTAGAAAAGCTCCCCGGCACAATTAGAAGGCTCCATTTTTCACAACTGGGATCAAGGGACTCTTGCAAGAGTCCCATGTACCCAACGGTCCACCTAAACAAATATTTTTGAACCTTAATTTCTCAAAAACTACTCAATGGATTCACACCCAATCACAATAAGCACGCCTTCTGGACCAAGATCTAGCTTCCTGACAAATTTGGTGTTATTTCATTCAGCAATTTTTGTAAAAACACTTCTGATACGATTCTGTGGAAAATAAATGCAAACTTTGTGTTTTGGGACCTCTCCTTTTTCTTGGCCTCAGCTTGACGGATTACCATGAAACTTGATGTGCAAACCAGTCAAAAAGTACCACTTTTTTGGAAAGTTTGACTGAGATTTGTTAAATGGCGCCAAAGTTATTTGCAAAGGCAATTCCTGGTGAAACACAATCCTCACTATAACTACCCAGTGGCAACAGGAAGGTTGTGTTATCTGTCATGTCATCAGTGATCTCATCAAAAATGTCATTTCAGATGTCATCACTGATTTCTATTGTTAAGTCATGAGTGATGTAATATGCGAGGTGATAACCAGTGGATGCCAGTGGCGTAAGTTACAGTTGGCTCAGTAAACGAGAACTCGTGAATTTCAGTGTATTTTAGTTTAGTGAGATATTATTATCATCCCTAACTATAACATCACTTTAAACTTTGTTTTTTCCAGTGAACACCTGCAGCCAGGCCCTATAACCAACCCTACCTTGGCCAATGTGTGATAGAGGGTTGGGCACAGGACAGGCCCTGCATTCATCCCACCATGGGCATCCACCCCCCACAGGGGGCCAACCTCCCATGGGCCCCTACACCACATTTTTGTAATTTATCTATTTGTATTATTTTTTGCTGCACTGTGGAATAGTAATCAACCGTCATCTCCTTGGTACCCAGTAAACAGTCCACAGTCCAGCAGTATGACTCCTGTGTGAGTACCGCGGCACTTCACAAGAGGGCATCACTGGGTCACACAGAAGTACCACAGTATCTCAAGGGAGGGCTGCTCTGGGACCCATGGAGTACTGCGGTATAGGCAGTTCACACTTATACTTTATTTTGAAACTAAACTCAGGACACGGGGACCGAGTCCCCGAGATGCTGTAAAGGGTGGGGCAACATTTTCCTTGAGGTTGTGGACAGGCAATTAGATCACTCAGTTCTGGAGGACATGTAACCGTCCCCCGCAACTGAATCAACCGACGGTAAGAGAAGCTCCAGTGGGCATTCAGATTATAATTGTTTTTGATTTACGGAACAGGGCGACTCCCGCTGGACTTCCATGGGACTAACGGTCCAGATGTACCTCTTTTTCAACCCCTTCATGACTACCACAAGCACCTCTTTAAATGCAAACTTCTTATAAACGACTGAGTGGATTTACACCAAATAACATAAAGCACTCTTTCTGATTACAGTTCTAACGTTTTGTCAAATTTAGTGCAAGTTCGTTCAGCTGTTTTTTCAGTATCACTTCTCCAAATTTCCTATGGAAATTAACACTGGAAAATGAAATTTGAGGCCCCCTTTTTCTCCGCCCGCTTCACGCATCACCCCAAACCGTTTTTTGGGAAACGTATGTGAAGATTCATCAAAGCCCCAAAAGTTAGTAGCCAATAAAATATATATATATTTACATCATCAACAAACTTCCTCCACCAGGAAGGTTGCCAGGCAGTCGTTGGATTGTGAATAAGGATCTGCCAGAACCGCCGCAGCCCATGGATTGAACTATGCCTGCTGACATAGAGTTAGGCATGACTCACATGGCAAGGAGGCAGTCACTATGACCAACACCTTCAGGAATTCTGTATGGGAGATATGCGGCTGACGAACGGGACAATGTGCCATGTCGTTACCCCTGAGTCATAGCGTAAAGTAAAAAACGCCATCATCAGAAAAAATATTATGAAAAGTTACTCAAAATGAAATGTTATCACTAAGATTAATATTACCAAATGGCATTTAAAACATTTGAAGATGGCGTTGCTAGAAATCGAAAGAACTACAACTAAATCGTAGTCCTCTTTTGTCTTTATTATAGGAGGAGCATTGTAAACTACATAGCCACCGACACAGAATGGACTTTCACTGTAAGCCTTTGAAAAAGGCTGTTCACCGAAACGCGTCATGGTTGTGAAAGAAATGTTCATTTAAAGAAAAGGAAGCATTGAGCTGAATAAATGCATTGCCATACCAGTGAGAGTGCTCCGTTTTTCCTGGTGGAGAAAGTTTGGTGATGATGTTAAAGCGTGCAAGCTACATGCACGCCAGAGGCAACCACCGGAAACAGTTCAACAGTTGTGTGGCAGTTGTTGGATTATATATATATTCATATATATAAAAAACTAAAGGTTAAAGAGATGTTATAATTAGATAGTAAGGTAAAACTATTGTTTAAAAAACGAAACCTTCTGTAATTTATGATATTGTTTAATGTCTAAAAACTATAACTGGTGCCCTCGTTAGGTACTGCTTATTACCTCACACATTACATCATTCATGAGATGTTAAATGACATAATTGATTACATCACTAATGACATCTCAAATAACTGCCTTTTGCCGTGCCAGTGAAAATAACTGTGGACTAATAGCAAGATATCAAGATCTAGTGTACTAATAAGCACGGATTTTTTTCCCCACAGTGCAAAGGTCAATTTCCATATTAATGTCACATGACAGAATTAATGACATGGGAGAACACTTCTTACTGTCTTAACTATTGGTGCTTACATAGGAGAATTTTGTGCAGAATTCGGGCTATTATAATTTTTTCACATTCAGCTATTTAAATGAGCATATGTTTAGCAGGTACATTTGATATGTGAGAAACTGATTCACAGAAGTATTTATGAGCACAGGAAGCAGTACTACAGGAGTCCAAATTCATACATGGCTTTGTGAATCATCCCAGAAACATCCACCTTCCTATTAGAAAATGTGCAACAAGGCTACAGTCCTTACCGTTTCCACTAATTATGTATCAATATCCTCATAATATGCATATTTTATTCCCATTTTAGATGTTTTGGGGCCAATTTACAAGGGCAGGTAATAGCAGGTAAATGGTAACTAACGGAGGACTTCTTTATGTAGTCCTAAATGCCTTTGGGAATTGCCCCACAGTCTCTGATGCTAAACCTTTCATACAATATCATATGGCAGGGCCCCTCTGAAGGATGTGGGGGCCCCAGAACGGTTGGTGGCCCCCCTGTGCCACAGGCCCTGCAGGGGCCTGCGTTACTCCCCTGTCCAGAGTGGGAAGCCTTGCTGGAAACCAGTGGGTACATTGTATTTTCCTGGAGCATTTCCTGCATATTTAACATGATCCCCCTAAGAGAGGTCCGCTGACGAGCTGCTCCTCTCCCATGAGGGGTACAAAAGGGGGTGGTGATGGACGAAGCATCAGAACCAATCAAACACTCACACCCAGTCAACAGATCTGGGTTTGATCCATCACCGTTCTTTAGCCCACTCTGCCACCCCAGTTCAGACATGGCCATATGCAAATCAGTCTGACCCTGGGCCTCATGGGAGCAGTCCAGCCCGAACTGCCAAGCCATGCCTTCCCTGGACCGGAAACAAGCTTCCTAGGACTGGTTTCTGGCATTTCAGCCGTCTTCAGCCAGGCTTGCTTGAAACCAGTGGCAAAGTGAGCAAGGGACTCACGTCTGAGCATACCCTGCCAACTTATGGCGAACAAAGCGGTACAAAAGGGGGTGCCACTGGATTCAAGCAAGCCTGGCTGAAGACGGCTGAAATGCCAGACACCGGTCCTAGGAAGCTTGTTTCTGGTCCAGGGAAGGCATGGCTTGGCAGTTCGGGCTGGACTGTTCCCATGAGGCACAGGGTCAGACTGATTTGCATATGGCCATGTCTGAACTGGGGTGGCAGAGTGGGCTAAAGAACGGTGATGGATCAAACCCAGATCTGTTGACTGGGTGTGAGTGTTTGATTGGTTCTGATGCTCCGTCCATCACCACCCCCTTTTGTACCACTTTGTTTGCCATAAGTTGGCAGGGTATGCTCAGACGTGAGTCCCTTGCTCACTTTGCCACTGGATTCAAGCAAGCCTGGCTGAAGACGGCTGAAATGCCAGAAACCGGTCCTAGGAAGCTTGTTTCTGGTCCAGGGAAGGCATGGCTTAGCAGTTCGGGCTGGACTATTCCCATGAGGCACAGGGTCAGACTGATTTGCATATGGCCATGTCTGAACTGGGGTGGCAGAGTGGGCTAAAGAACGGTGATGGATCAAACCCAGATCTGTTGACTGGGTGTGAGTGTTTGATTGGTTCTGATGCTCCGTCCATCACCACCCCCTTTTGTACCACTTTGTTCGCCATAAGTTGGCAGGGTATGCTCAGACGTGAGTTCCTTGCTCACTTTGCCACTGGATTCAAGCAAGCCTGGCTGAAGACGGCTGAAATGCCAGAAACCAGTCCTAGGAAGCTTGTTTCTGGTCCAGGGAAGGCATGGCTTGGCAGTTCGGGCTGGACTGTTCTCATGAGGCACAGGGTCAGACTGATTTGCATATGCCATGTCTGAACTGGGGTGGCAGAGTGGGCTAAAGAACGGTGATGGATCAAACCCAGATCTGTTGACTGGGTGTGAGTGTTTGATTGGTTCTGATGCTCCGTCCATCACCACCCCCTTTTGTACCACCTCTCCCATGAGGGGCTGCTCTAGTGTAGGGTAGCTCATGGACAGGCAAATGAGGAGAAGTGTTGGAACAACATAAAACTGATAATGTCTTCATCATTCTCTCCTAGGAGGCTTGTCATGAGTAGTGTGCTGCCTGCTTGGGGCATGCGCCAAACTACAATGGTGGGAGTGCGCGCGCGCAGGTTGGGGGTCTCTCCAAGGCCTGCGGAGGCTGCCAAAGGTTCGGCAGGATTTGCAACTGCCTCCATTGCGAAGAAGGAGGGCACATGGAGGTCGGGCGGGGCAAATGCCCCAGCCCCAACAGTTCCACAGCCATGTCCAGGTTTGGTGTTCCCCGGGCCCTGAATTACAGGGTCCATGGTATTTGCAGACCTGGTAATTCTGGCCCTGGAAATACAGGACAGCTCAGAACGGCTCATAATGGCAGTCCATCCCAGGGTGACCTCTACACTACTCACAGAGAGGGCCATGGCTCTTTCACATTAGGATGACCAGAGTAGAAACCCCCACTGTGGACAATAATACACAGATAAATAGTTTGCATTAAGCTTACAGTTGAAGATGCGTCATTTCTATACACAGTTTGATAACATTTTTTTCTAAAGACAGAAATGGGCTGGTTTATTGTTAATAAACACGCCCTTCCGAGGGACTGTCCACTGATGTGTATTTGTAGGGTTTTTGCTCTTATTTACAAACGTAAGATGAAATCATGGGGACTAACAGTGGGGTGCTGGAGGGGATGTTGAATCATTTTCTCGATCACTCCAGATTGCCTCTGCAGCGCAAATTATTAAACACCTCCAAGGTGCTTCCAAGTTTCAAGTTGTCCTTTAATGAAAAAGCACCGAGTCTAATTTACCAACTAATTCTCAGTCGAGGCACAGTAAGTAACGCTTCACCGGTGTTTGTTTACTCCGGCTCCCTAAATGCCATCGAATGCAGAATGCAGTGTTAATGTGTTTCTTTCTTCCTGTACGGTTTCGTCTTTCACACCTGCCTGCTTGCAGATGCCTGCAGTATACAGATGTGGCACACCTGACTGCTGTTGATAGTGAATGGAAACCTAATTTAAAAATAAATTTAGAAATAAAATTGGGATACAAAATAGGAACATAGATTTATGCTGCAGGAGAAGCGCCTTGCTATATGGAATCTGGTACCTAGTCAGATGGTCAGTTTGTATCTTTATGTGGTTTAATCGATAGAAATGTGGGGTGTTCTTATTTCCACAATAAATTTAAGCAGACAAATAGGCAACCCACAATTACATGTTCTTTTCTGTCCCCTGTGCAGTAAGTGAGCTCTTCAAAGCTGTGGAAGAGAAAAATAAGATCTAACCAAAATGTATTTACTTGTTCTTTTAGCATGCCTTGCACATCTGTTCCTTTATGAAACACAAACTACCCGTTTGGAGGGCGTCCGTAGGAATGGAGAGTTAAGTTTCATGCTTGGCTGTTGAAGTCAGTCCAAGGACGCTTTGCCAGCCTCAAAGAAGTTTACCTACCTGGCCGCGAAGCAGTGTTTATTTCCTGAAGCTGGTGGTCACGTGGAAAGACACAATCAACCATGAAGGCCCGCATTTTGAGTAACAGGTACATTCCTTTATGTGCAGTACCTTCCTCTGTCCAGCAGTACTGTGGTCATCACAGAAATGGCAGACTTGCCCATAGTCTGACTGACTGGTATTCTGAAGTTATAGAATGTAGTGTCAAGTATTGGTGGTAGGGTACTTCCTGACTGAAAAGGATAATGAACAGAAGATGTCACTTCCTGCACATAAACAATCATTAAATAATGCCGATTTGTTAATTCTATGTGTGCTGCATTTTTCAGTCTACAAATCACCATTATTGATTGTTTATGTGTAGGAATGCGGACACCTTCCTGCTCACAAACAATCATTCTCTGCACTATGGCAGAAGGGTATCTGTGTTGGCGCTAGGCAGCTATTTTTAGCACCAGTGCAATGAAAAATACAAGGGTGTGCCGTATTACTGTAAATATGGCACATCCCTGCATTTTGGAAATGGCGTAGTGAGGCGCTGCGAAATTTGCAACTGCGCTCTGCCATTTCCCTGTAAATATGCCCCTGAGTAACAAATCTACTCAAGCCTAGGACAAGATCTAAAAACCCTGCAATGATCTACTGGCTGACCTCCTGTTGCTGCCTTACTTGTGTCAATGTCTTCAACCTCACCAAGGATTCCAGAGAGGTTAATCGGAGCCAAGGAAGTTCTCCTCACCGATCAACAGAGACTAAAGGAGAACTGCTTAATAAGTTATCTACTAAGGGGCCGATTCCAATCCGGGTCGGAAGGGCACCGAACGCAATCCAGCCTGAAAAACTACGAGCCGTACGCGTGTTTTCCGCCCGACTCGTACAGTTGTACGAGCGAGCAAGTACGATGCGAGCTACGTGAAATTCACCGACTGAGTCGTTTCCGGGTCCGAACTGCTTCGTACGTCTCGGTCGCAAGCTAACCGTGGCGTGCAATGGATGCGATTTACGACTGAGCCAGTACGATGCACGCGTCATACAGCCTGTGCGAGCCATAGTGTCCAGCTCGCAAAACGTAGGGGTGGTTGCCTTTGGGGGTCCACGTAGGACCCCCTGTCACCCGCAGCTCTATGACTTGGACACAGGGGGAGACCCAAGGGTCTGCCCAACACAGGCATGTACGGTGCGGATGGCACCGATGCGTACCTACTGTAGGGGGTGCGCTTGTGCGAGACGTACCCATTCAGTCAATGGGAGTCAATGGGAGCCCATGTACGCGTCATACGATCGGCTCCCGTTGACTTCTATGGGAGTCCGACCGAACCGAGTCCGGCAGCATACGGCCGCATCGTACTCGCTCGGTCGGACTGCAGGACTCCGGCTCGGTCGGAAAACACTCCGGATCCGGCTCGTCGGAGTGCTTTCCGACCCGGATTGGAATCGGCACCTAAGTACAGGCAAACTTCCTGGAGCCATGATTCTGCCTGGCGAGCATACACTCTTACATAAACATACCCATTAAACAATGCTTAAGTGTGGTGGATGAACTATTCACCAACACAGCACTACTTCTGCAGTGTAGAGAATGTGAATAGTTCATCCAGAGCACAATGGCTGTAAATTCTTGGGATGCTTGCATCCCAAGAAACTGCAGGACACAAGGGACTTAAGGGATGAGCTTCCAGCACTTCTTGAACTTTTCTTTTTTTCATCAGTCTGATGATCAAATCAAATAGGCTAATCACCAAGAGCCCTTGCTGCGCGGGTGGCATCAGTTGAAGAGCTAGGTCTTGAGTGGCGTAATCGGCCCCTAAATGTTTAAAAAAAGGTTTAAACATATATAAAATTAATGCATATTTATTTAAAGTATTTTGTAATATTCTTTTTTAAATTTAAAATTAATGTAACAATATATTTTTACTAAATATCCTTACATTACCTTTAATTCTATATATCACTTGTATTAATTATTCATGTAGAATAAAAAATGTAAGGTTTTAGTTTAGTTTGAAGTTTAATTTTTAATTTAAATTTGAGTACAATTATCTTAATGTAACTTTACGTTAATTAAAGATATATCTTAAAATGTGGTTATTAAGCCTTTCTTTACTTTAATCCTACTTTTACAATAAAGAGATTTTCACATTTAAATGAACTTTTTAACTTTTACCCATACTTTACCATAAAGAGAATGTTAGTCGGAGAGGAGATCTACATAAGGTAAAGTATAGGGAAAAGTTCTCTACACTTTACCATTGGGAGACTTTTGCAGTTGGGGCTCAGATTCCTGCATGGAAATCTATAGGGAAAAGTTATTTATATTGTACCATGAGGAGATTTCCACCCTGGTGGCAGAGATCTCTGTATGGTATACTAAAGGGAAAAGTTTACTAAACATGGAAAATGTCTGTAAAAATCAGCACTATTTTATATATTTTTTAAACATTAAAGTATAATAATTTATATTTTTAACTATTTTGAACAATTTAGTTTAAATTAGCATTAGTGTATAGGGGGTTCACATTCAAGAGGGTGTTGCACAAACAGGGGTTGGTCATATGTGGTGCTAGACTTACTACTGTTTTTTAGTTTTAACTCACACTTATAAATTAGGCTCCACACCATTTTTCAAGGAATGAAGACATGTAGTTTGAGTAACTATACACTTGTGAATTGCCAAAAGTAGTAAAGTTACTCAAAAGCGCAACTTACATTTGTGAATACCTCTGGCTATCTCCACGTTGCATTCTGGTGTTTTTCCCATGGAGGTAATAGGCCGAGCTGCACAAGACACCAGTTTTATCAGGAGAAGTGTGGGAGAAGTGGGAGAATGCTGAGTGGCAGGAACTTTATGGATCCCCACAAACTCTAGAATTTTACCTAACAGAAATGTGAGGAAACTGCTTGATTTTGGTCAATCTTTGATATTTGAAGTATAGTCTAAGTAATAAAACATATTGGGATCAATGCAAGTCACTTCACCCCAAGTGTGAGGTTTTTAGAAATAACTGGTAGGTTCCCTTCAGTGGCAGGCGAGTCTGACTTAAAATAGCACAGCTACCCACATCGCCAAAATGGATCAATTTTCAAGGGGAAAACTTGATGTCTCTAAGTTGCATTTTGGCGCCTTTGCTGTCATAGGCAATAGGTCCAGCACGAGTGGGGCATCAATTTTATCGGGAAAAGTGTTGAAATACTGGGTGCTAGAAATTGGGATACTGGCTGACTGGGATGTGAGCCCTGATCAAGCAGCAACCACGATCCTATTCAGGGCGAGAAACAAGCCAACCTCAAATGAACCTGTGCTCACCCCCCTGGCAGCTTGGCACAGAGCAGTCAGGCTTAATGTAGAGGCAATGTGTAATGTATTTGTGCAACACTTCAAACAGTAAATAAGTTAAAACGCCATGCACAAAATCCCACATCAGGTTAGAAAAATAGAGCTTAATTTAATAAATAAAACAAGGCCAAAACAGCAAAAATCCAATCAACAGAACCAGGAGTTATTAATTTTTAGAGAATAAACTGCAATATAGCGCCTAAAAGCATACAGCACCAACTGCCCCTATCGAGTCGTGCTGAACCGGGTCAAAGTCAAAAGTTCAGGCCAACCGCTATGGAGCTCAGGTCGGATACAGTCCCAGATTAATCCAGCTGAAGTTTTACCTCCTCAAGTTTTGTGCCAAGAGTCCTGTTCGCATTGGAGCGAGTCGGTGGGAGCAAGAAGTGCATCGCAGATGGTGGTCACCATGGTGCGAAGAGCAGGCCAGGCATCACAGATGGGTAGGTAGATGGAGCATTGTGGTGGCCGTGCTCCATGGCCTCGATGCTTGCTGTGCAAGGATACGGGCTGGCAGTGACTCGTGCTGAATTTCTGTGCAATCGGCATGGTTCTGGTATGAATGAACCGCAAACAGCCCAAAAGCATGAATTAAGAGCTTGCTGAGCCACACCAAAGATCAAGGACCTGAAGCGCTCCACTTGGGGGTCTTACACTTGCTGAAGATGTTTCCAGGAGCTATTGGGGAACCTTTTATGTCACTGAGGTCAGATAATGAGGCAAAAAGCAGACTAGCCCTTTAAGCTACTCTGAGGTCCAGGGTTCAAACTGGGTTGCAAGTCCAGTTCTTCTTCCACAGGTAAGAGGGCAGCCGTCAGCAGGTCAGCACAACAGGGCAGCATCTCTTTCAGAGTAGCAGTCCAGCAGAGTAGCAGCACAGCAGTCTTTCTTCCTAGCAGAGTATCCACAGTTCCAGAAGTTTACGGAAGTGGTGATGTCTAAAGTCCTTCTTTTATACACCGTAGTGCCTTTGAAATAAGTAGAAGCTTCTAGAGGCATGCCTTTGAAGTACGCAGATGCCCTGCCATTCCTGGCTACATAATAACTACAGGAGGTAGGTAACCCTTTGTGTGAAGACAGGACACCGCCTTATCAGGTGTAACTGAGGCTGAGCTCAGCAACTCTCTCCCATCCTGGCAGTGATGGCCCACCAAGTCACACCTAAGCTCCCATTGTGTGTGGCTGTCTAGGAAGCCTGTACTAAGCACAACTGCCAACAACACCCAGTCATGATACCAGAGACAGGCTGCAGGCACCAATTGGCTAAGGCAAGGAAAAGCCAACCATCTAAAAGTGGCATTTTCAGAATTGTTATTTAAAATCCAACTTCACCATAAGTTAGGATTTTGAATTAGGATTCCAAAGTCACCAAAGATAAACCAGTTATCTCTTCCCTTTTGGATATTACACTTATAAAATATAATAAGGCAACTCCAGTGTTATCCTATGGGAGAGCTAGTTCTTGCAGTATCGCAAAAAGCAAATGTAAGAGTTTTTCACTACCAGGACATGTAAAACATAAAGGTACATGTCCTACCTACTTTTCAAATACATTATATCCTGCCCTCTGGGCTGTCCAGTGCCCACCCTAGGGTAGACATATATGTATCAAAAAGTAAGGTTTGGACCTGGCAAATCACTTACTTTTCCAGGTCGAAATAACAGTTCAAAACTGCTCACACAGGCTCTGCAATAACGGGCAAGAAACATGTTTAAAAGGCTACTGAAATGGGTGGCACATTCAGTGCTGTAGGCCCACTAGTAGCCTTTAATTTACAGGCCCTGGACACATGAAGTGCATTTACAGGGAACTTATATAAAAATTAAATATATCAATTGCGTATAAGCCAATGTTTTCATGTTTTGAGCATACAGTACTTTAGCACTGTTAAGCAGTGGTAAAGTGCAGAGAGTCCTAAAAACTAATTCAGCAAAAAGTGGAGGGCAAAGGCAAAATGTTTGGGGAATGATTCGGCAGAAAGAGCCAGGTCAAACACTGGGTAGTAAGGATTTTGTGGGTCCCCTCAGATTTAACAACTTTGCCTAACAGAAACATGAAGAAAATGTGTGATTTTGGCCACAGTTTGACATTTACAGGGTATTCTGGGTAGAAATCCACTATCCATGAGGCATAGTTGGTACTCCCATGGGTGTCTGGTTTTCAGAAATGTCATGCCTTTGAATGTTTCACTGTCTGGCCCCTGAACACTGGCCCAAATAAAGCATCTTTTCACATTTATTTATAATTTGAGAGATTTGTGGTGCGCACAGCTACCCCGGGGGGGGGGGGTTTCGGCGCAGGAAGAAGCAGATATGATGTCCCAGAACAAGCAACTAGAATAACCAAGTCTTGAAATTCTTGTGAACGGCAAGTAATGAATTGCAGTTTCTAAGAACAGCAGACAGACAATTCCACAGTTTAGGACGCAGGTAGGCAAAGGAGCAGCCCTTCATGCGCGTTAGATAGAACCTAGGTATAGAAAACAACACACGGCTGGAAGTTCTCAAGGGTCGAACAGGCAAATAAGGAGTTACCAGTTACTGAATGTAATGGAGTGCTATGCAATGTTTGGCCGTGAACATATAAGACAATGCTTTAAACTCAATGCATTTAGAGACCCTGAGCCAGTGCAGTTCCTGAAGCAGATGGGAGACTGAACCATGCCTAGGCACTCGAAAAAGCAGCCGGGCAGCAGCATTGTAAACAATCTGCAAGCATGAATGGAGGTCTTATCCGCACCCAGGTACAGCACATTGCCATAATCCAGTCTGCATACGCCCAGCGCCTAAAGAGCAGTCCTTTGAGCCGCTAAGGAAATTAATCAAAGAATCTTTTTCAGCCATTTACTGAGGACTGACAAGTAGGTGGTAGTGACCTCCATCTGAAAGTTTGCCTTCAATAATGAAATACCAATTTTACCCTTAGAAGACGGGGTGGGCATAGGGACTAAGGAATAGGGCCAGCGTCTAGGGCCCCAAAGAGGGGTGTTGCAACATTGTCAAAATAGGTCAATTTTCATGTCAAAGCCTGATGTTGGCAAGTTGCTTTAGGGGACGTTCTAGAAAGGCCCACCCACACACTTGGGGTTCATTTTCATTGGGAGATTTGTGGGAACACACAATAGAAGATAATTTGTTATTACATATTGGATCTTTTGCCATTTTCTGCTTCCAAATTCAAGTCAGTGTTCAAAACAGAGCACATTTTGTAAAATGCCTTGGGAATCACATGGTGGTCCGAATAACCTCACATTCAGAGTTGTATAAAATAATCTCTATTCCTTAACTCAGTATGTTGGGCGCCTTTCAAAAATGTTTCGCTTTCTTCCTACCCATTTGTCATTCGTTAGATTTTACTGTATCAATTGATGCATAGTTGATGCACAATGGAAAATCATTGTAAGCTGCAGCCCCGTTGTTGGTTCTGAATATTGCATGTTTGTGTACCAAGAAATTCTAGGGCCTGATTCATAAAGGTAAGTTACACTTTTGAGTAGGTGTGTACCCTGTAGTAGGCTTACTACTTTCAGTATTCACAAACTCCCAGTGTAAACGTACTGCAAAAATGTAAGTTACATGTCTCCACCCCCAGAGTAAAGCTATTGGCTTACGTTTGTGTGGTCGGGTGATGCCCCTCTCTAAACTCCTGCAGTACCCTCCCTAAACCCTTCTTACTCCCACATTCACTACTGAAATATATACTTACATGTGCGAAGACTCCAAAGTCAGAGTGGAGAACTCACACATAAGTACAGTCAAAATGTTTTGTAGACCTTTTTGTGGTATGTATTGCAGAAGTATAAAATGTACTAAAAAGTGTAGTTTGACAACCATGCCCTTACAACCAGAAGGGTGTGCTGGATGTAACAGTGTAATACTTTAAAAAGTTGGCCATCAAGGCAAATGAGTACAGGTTAAACATTTTGTAACCTATTTCTTTTTACCCACATATTTCCATTACTTTTTTATTTCAACAATTAGTTTGTTTGAGAAACCCATAGTTGATTTACTCAAATGATCCCTTGCAGAATTTTTTATTTTGTCTACTTTTTAGAAATGTATATCTTTGTGGGTTCATCCATGGGTTTCACATCTATTTCCACAACAAACTGCAAGTAGGTACAAACCACAAAAAATAGAAAGAGCAGATTACCACTTAAATAAATGTAAAGGTTGTTGTAAACAAAATAAGGGCATATTTATTAGAAGTTCACGAAACAAAGGGGAGCAAGAATGAACATTAAAAAGCTGAACGGCGCTATATCTATTAAGATATGGTGCCCTTCAATTCACTCCCTGCACTGGCGTACTTGAGGCTGCCTAGTGCTAATTCAGGCACCTTTGCAACATGGTGCAAGGGTGACTGCGTTAAGCACAGGATTGTTTTTGTGTAGGAATGGATACCTTCCTGCACAAAAACAATTTATTCCCATACCCCTTCTCCCACTCCGTGCCGCTGCTGCCCTGCCATCCCACCACTGTACATTTGTAGCAGCCTCGACTGAGTGAAAGAATCCTAGGAATTCCAACTGGCATATGGGTTCCATCACCACTGTCTCATGGTCCCACAGATGTAATGAAGGGCCATGAGCCCTCAGTGTTGGATCCCTGTGGGTATCACAGCCCCAGATCCTGTGATAGGATTTCTTTGTGTGTTTTCTCCTATTCTAGAGTTGGAATGGGTTTCATGTATCCTTTAGCCTGTTCCTTATTGTTAGAAATGGGATTTCTGGTTGGCTAAGGCTTGCGCCAAAGCCAGACAGAAACCACCACTCTAGTCAGGGCAAGGGAATTACACACTGAAGATAACCCCTGCTCACCCCTTTGGTAGCTTGGCACGAGCAGTCAGGCTTATCCCAGAGGCAATGTGTAAAGCATTTGCACAACACACACACACACACAGCAGCAACACAATAGGCACACCACAAAAGGAACGCCACACACGGTTATATAAAAAATAGCCTTTGTATTATCATAAACCCATTAGAATCATAATCACACAATATACACTGTGCCAATTGGCACTAAGCAATATTGACAGGGGATTATATACAGGACAGCGCCAATCGGGCCACTGTCAGAACCATCAGAACAGGTAAGTAAATATAAAATATAACCACTACTTACTGGTACCATAATGACCTAAGCATTATCATATTAGCATTAGACACCATCCTAAAATATCATAACATGACATTAGGCATAAACACATTAGGCCCAAACCTCATTAGCATAAATACATTACGCATTAGGCCTCACCAGCATAAACACATTATGCAATAACCTCATAAACCTAAACACATTATGTGCAGATCAGGGTGCATAAATCACATCTATCATCGGCACCACATAAATCACATTAGGACATGGCGCCCTACCCACCTAACAATGACCCCCTGGCCAACTGGTCTTCTCAGAGGGCTCAAATGTCCTATGTCCCAAATGTCAGGGCTGGCTGCCACTGCAGCAGAATCATAAGTGCGCAATTGTGCTGGCACCACTGTGCCTCCTAGGTCCCCAATGGGACTCCTGAGAATGATCTGGCCTAAACGTTGAAGCTGCTGCTAATTGCGGTGCAGCTGTGAGGAAAAATGTAGGCATTGGCACTCACTGTGCCCTCTGGATGGGTCCCCACTGGGACTTTACAAAAAATGTGGCCAATCGTTGCAGTTGCCCGCTACAAGGGCGCAACTGAGGAAATAAAGAGTGGCACTGGCACTTCGGTGCCCTCTGGACCTCCATTGCAGCTGCCCACGCTGGTGCGGTGCAGCTGTGCAGAGAATGGGCAGCGGCGCTCTGGGGTTTCTCAAAAACAAATGTGCCCCCTTGGTGCAGCTGCCCGCAATGGCGGTGCAGCTGTGAAGCAACACGCACTGGCACTCACCGTGCCTGGGGAGCCCCGTTTCACAGGTCTCCCCCTATTGCGTGTGTCCCTGCACCCACTGTGCAATTGTGAGCTCCGCTCACCGGGCTCTCCTTGTAGGCACCGGCAATGTGCTTCAACCAGCCGCCACTCACCAGGCCGTCCCAGAACTCCTCCGGCCGAGCTCTCCTTCCTACTTCACCCGGTCCCCTTTTCTGGGATCGGGACTTCGACCTGGAGCCCGCGAGGCTCCGGAAGTGCGTGGGGGCACAGGCCCCGCCCACACTTAGGCAGCTTGCCTGGCTTCCTGGCCGCGGTGGTGACGCTCTCATTGGCCGCAATGCGGGTGGGCACCCACCTTGAAAACAATCACAGAAGCGGGGTGGGCACCCGCCAACACCACCAAAATACGGGGTGGGCACCCGCCTTGAATACAATTACAGAAGCGGGGTGGGCAACCACCAACACCACCAAGCGGGGTGGGGATCTGCTGTTTAGATAGGCATAAAGCGGGGTAGGCTCCAGCTCGGCTGGGCAAAATGCGGGATGGGCTCCCGCTCCACAAAGCAGCACTAGGGAATCCCTACAATGGGGATTCCCTCTGAAAGATGGGCAGCTCGGCGCTGCAAAGACCACGCGCTCCTCTTCTTGAGATAAGATAAAGCGCTCACGAGGCGCTAAGTTCCAAAGTCCTTAGGGATTAATTGGGTAAAGCTGGGCTCAGACAGGCCATTACACAGGGCCCTCCAGCAGGGAGGCAGTCCCTTGTGGTGGTACCTCCTGAGGCCCAGCTGCAGCAAGCCCCCCAAGCACAGGAACAACACAACATCATGGGGTCACAGCCCCTATATTTATATTGCATCTTGTCTTTGTCTGCCCTGGCACAGGGCTTGGGGGTGTGGAAATTTAGCTTGCAAACTGAACATTATCTGCGCCATCTTGCCTCTCCCCAGCGCCACGCACAGCGAATGCACGGCCGCCATTTTAGGCACCCCACTCTCTCCCCGCTCATTCTCGATCGCCAGCACTTTCCCCTGGCGCTGCGAGCATCCCCCGCGCACCGGCCGCCCCCGCTCTCTCATACACGGGCCATAAACCCTCTCCTTCTGCGCGACCCTGCTACGGAACCACATCCGACCGACATCCCATACATGGTCATGCCTCTCCTCTGATAACCCCCTTCCTCTGCGCCCCATTGTCCGAACTGGTCCCAGGCCATCACCTAGCCCTGCGGATGCAGTTTATTGCCCCTACTGTAAAGGAAACACCCCACATCAAAGGGATTACAGTAGATCAAAGCCCCTACCCCCTGAGACCCGACCGGTCACACACACCCCCGGGAATTGGCGGAATACCCTGCTGCGCGATAGCCATCTCCTACTGCGGGTAAGGTGGGAACTTCTACTGTAGCTATGTGTGGGATCGGATCTGAGCCGGGGTTTCAGGGGATGTTCTCTCATGCATCAAGGGAATCTCAAGAATGTACTATGTGTAATAAAGCAAGAAACCTGTGTATAAGAGACCAGGTCTCAGAGATGCAGTTAGAGCACCTCGTGACGATACTTTGCTGTCTGATCTGATGTGTTCTGCTCCGACGGAATAAAACTTTGTTTCCTGCCTTCCAGTCTCCGGCGCCTGCCTCTTTCATTGGTAAATTATCGAGTGGTATGAGAGGCGATTACCGCCGGGCAAATACTTGAAAGGTTATCGATTGAAACTGCCGCTACCATTTAACAATTGGCGTCCCAAACGTGGGGCCCATCAGCGACACGTGGATCCAGTGGGAGAGGTCCCGACGACAGAGTGAACGACTGCAACGATCGGGAGAGCTCCTGCCCAATAGACCCTCGTCTGGCAGCCGATCATCCGAACTTCACTGGTTCCGAGCAGACCTCTCTCGAGTGATCTACGGTCCTGACTGGGAACCATCAGGAGTGCCGCGGCAAATACGGAGAGTAGAGGACGATCGGGCGCTGGAGGCGGAAGACGAGAAACTGTCCACGCGGTCTGGGTAAGGTCGTGATACACGACAAATTGCGAAATAATTGATTGATTGTCTGAAGCTTTGGAATACTAGTATTGCTCATTGATTGTGCTCATTGATTGTTCTCTTTGAGATATTCGCTGTCTACAAACGGGGAGGAGTAGAAATACTCTCTCTCTCTCCCTTTGCAGATAGTGAAGGGTAGGTAACGCAGACTTTTGTCCCCGTTGAAACCCGTCGTGCCTATCTTTATCTCCCCACTGATTGATTGTCCGAACATTGATTGTTTTGAAGAATAGTGCTCTTTGAGATATTCTCTGTTTGCAAATAACGTAGAATAGGAATATTCTGTCTAGTCTTTGCAAATAGTGAAGGGTAGGTAATGCTGACTTTTGTCCCCGTTGAAACCCGTCATGCCTATCTTTATCTCCCCATTGATTGATTGATTGATTGCCCGAACACTAGTTGTTCGATATTGGTTCTTTTGGAGGTATTCTCTGCTTACAAATAACGAGGAATAGAGATATTCCGTCTAGTCTTTGCAAGCAGTGAAAAGATAGGTAGTGCTGACTTTTGTCCCCGTTGAAACCCGTCATGCCTATCTTCTCCCCACTGATTGATAGTTGGTTCTGCCCGGACCGCTTATTAGAGGTGAACCATCCGGCTCCACTGGAAGGCACCCCTAATAAGGACATGTTCACTAAATATGGACTAGTCGCCGTAGCTTATACCAAGCTATGGCATAAATATACAAAGAAGGACCCCGAGAGTCAGTGGCCACTGATGGGATCCTTCGACGACCATAAGATAGAAGTGCTAGAAATAGCTCTGCGTAGCAATAAGACGGCGCCTACTATGCTTGACAGCATCGGCATGTGGCGCAAAGAAGCAACGTAATGGAAAAAGAGGGAAGAAGTAAAAGCAGAAAAGGAACTACGAAAAGCAGCTCACCTTGCCGCTAGAAAGTTAGAAGAAGAAATAAAGGAGAGAAGGGAAACTAAACTAAGACAGGAGCCCGAAACATCAGGCCAGTACGCTGTTAGGACCCCTTCTTTGCTCTACCCTGAGTTATCCTCTAAACA
The DNA here is from genome assembly GCF_964204655.1 of Triturus cristatus. Lineage (NCBI taxonomy): Eukaryota > Metazoa > Chordata > Amphibia > Caudata > Salamandridae > Triturus > Triturus cristatus. The sequence goes on along the minus strand of NC_140585.1, from coordinate 408,319,388 downwards.
GCGAACGAATGATGAATTACTATTAGGTCCCCCGATCATTTACATGCCCCCTCCATATGCACCCTCCCAATCAATAGTGCAACACCCACAACCCCCAAACACGAACGAAAGCAGTACAGGGGCCTCGGTACTCACGGCCTCCGCGCCGGCCGAGCCTCCTGTACTGAACACAACGTCGGCAATAACGTTGGATGACCCTGAGATGAGAAAGAAAGATTCCACCAGAATGAATCGACTAACGAAGGATGAACGAACAGGAATCGACAAAATAGTAAAGGCACTGGTGGGATCCTTTTTGACCTTACAAAAACTAAAGTAACGCTAGGAGTTAGCCCTTTGTGGGACATATGAAACCAAGGGAAGGAGCCAAGCTCACGGTCGAGACGGCCACGAGGTAGCCCGACTCCATTACTCTCGCTGCCTAAACATGTCTGCCCTACTGCCCACCCCGCCCAATAAGCATGACAAAATCCTGCACAAACGGAAGCCTGCTGACACCCACCATCGACGTCACCAAACTAGGGCTAGATCGCGCACAATTGGGCTATGTTATTTTTCCGATTGCACAGTAACCTCCTTGTGCTCGTCGTCAGATTGCAAATATGTACAAACACTCCAACAAAGTAGTATAGTTATAACATTTTAATAACTTATAAGATATAACAAACACACCAACAGGGTAAACAGGTTAAAACACGTTTTAAACAACTATTTACATGACAGTCTGCTGCGACCTGCATCCCAAAGCATTTACGTCCACGTGACACCGTCCTCGCCTCTCCTTCCTCGAAATTGCAACATTGGCCTGTTTTGGGCGGTCCTTTTTAGTTGACTTTGGGCTATAAAAGCCATGCAAAAATCCATTGACATCAGTGGCGGACGACTGTGCGAATAGGCCGGAGGCTATACGAAGCGCCGAAGTTCTGGCAACACCAAGGCGGAGTCCGCCACGCTGTGCGGGCCTTCCCGTTTTCTTTCTTCTTTCTTCAATAATGGCTGATGCCCTGACGGGGGGAGGCGACGCGGACGGGCCTCCCCCACCTCCCCAGGTGGAGGCTCACCAGCAGATGAGGGCGCCCCAGCCATCTTTTTCATCGGTCTGCTGAATTGCACCCTGGCACGTTGTGCGGATCTTCCTATTCTCTTCTTCTTCCTTCAATAGCGGCTAGGGTGCCCTGGCAGGGGGGAGGCGACGCGGACGGGCCTCCCCCGCCTCCCCAGGTGGAGGCTCGCCAGCAGATGAGGGCACCCCAACCGTCTTTGACTCGCCGGCCAGCTAAGCTGCACCCCAACCGTCTTTGACTCACCGGCCAGCTGAGCTGCACCCTGCCGCTGCACGCGACCACCGGACAACCGCCCAAGCACGGGTTCACCAGGATCGCCACTAGCGCCCGACGCGAGGAGTGGGCCCCCGCAGCCAAATAATCGGGGACCCACCCCGGTGGTGATACCATCCAAACTGCTGTCGTCGCTGCTACTGGAATCACCCCGGTGGCAGTACCATCCGAACTGCCGTTGTTACTGCTGTTGGCTCCTCTCCGGTGGCTGTACCGAAGAGCTGCTGCTACTGCTGCCCTTGAACTCCGGAGGTCGGCTCCTCCGGATCCAGGCCTAAAGCCCACCGTGAGACAATTCTGGACTCGAAAGCTTGTCTGCTTGGGCATGGGCCCCACCCTTGACAAAATGCTCCCCTCAGCCTTGCAGAATCGGCTGGAGTCATTTGACACTCGACTCCCGCGGACTTCCGGTAAGGACAAAACCGCCGCCATTGCTCTTTGCCCCGGGCGGCAGCCACCTTGCCTCCGCTTGGTGCAGTGAGAAAGACTGGTTCGAAGCGTCGGCGGAAGAACCCGCCTGCTGCCCCGCCCCAAGAACGAACCATGGCATTTCTACGGGGTCGCAGTGACGCCATGCTGACGCAAAGTTGACGCTAACGAAAGTTCTCGAACTACTGAAAGGAATTCTGGTCCAACAGCTAATTCATGGAAAGACTTAGACTGTACTCTGGCCCGACCTCGCCCCAAGATGGCGCCGATGTAGGAGAGGCCTACAAACCCTTGTGGCGTCCCAGTCACGTGACATTTGTGTTAAAAAGAGATAGATATATATATATATATATATGCGATGCTTCCACACATGATGGTCGGGGAGGGGCGGGAAGGGAACCGATTTTATGCCGTAGTAGCGTTGCTCATGACACTCGACGCCTCCCACCCCGTGGCCGGCCTGAACGGTTGTAGGCCCGTATCTTGTATACTGACATTGTTTTAAATAAAGGGCCCCTTGAAAGAATTACGGAATCAGTGTCATGACTAATCACATAGGTTGATAAAGATTTCTTCTTTTGAATAAATGATTGTTACTCCCAAGCAATAGAAAACAGATAATGCAGTCCCCATTTGCCTGAATCTTTTTTGATTAACGGAATTTATACCCATCACACCTATCTTTTTCCAAGAGTTGTTAAACAATGGACAACCATAGCTCAGGGTATATGCCGAACGCAAGGTATGGTATCTTGCACCTTAATACACGACCGATTGAGAAATGCATGTATGACAAGGGAACCCGAATTTAGGAAATGAAATAAATTAGAGCATCTTTTTCTCGGGCAAAAAGAATAATAGGTCTGTTGTATCACCCATTCCTGCGACTAGCCTGGTACGTGGTAAGTAGAACTTTTTCGTGTCTGCGCGTGCTAGGGTACTTTGAATACTGCACATCCCCTCCCCTCTTTTCCCCTCTATAGGTCACGACGAAGCTCCGACTGAAGAATGAAGTGGACATGGACCGCACCGAGTTCAATATCAGGGAAAATTTAGACAAACGTTGTGAGATAGTGCGTGAAGTGCAGACCACCATTGAGAACATGAGAAACTGTATGGCATGATTGTGCGTGTGTGCTATGATTACACGGTATGAATGTGTGTGCATCTCATGCTTAGGTCACTTGAAGAGAGCGTCACTGTATGATTGAAGTGCTTGCCCATCGATCAAAGGGAGGAGAATAAAGGGTCCGACACCCCCTAGGATAAACTACAAAATACTGAAAGTACGCAGCATGCATAGGAAAGGAGGACAGGAAAGGAGAGGTCCCGATACTCAACGTAGCCCTGAGTCTCCGTCTTAAGTTTCTGCGCTTGATGCATGTACTGTCACACCCTATCCGGCATTTGTGTGTACGTGGTCACCGAATTTATGTCTTTTCCCCGCTTGTGTTTTCTTACATGGAACAGACCCATGCTACTCCATGTTGTGTGTGCACCAAGTGGCCTATTATCTTACCCATCTCTCTCTCTCTCGTTTTGTGTCGTATGTATGCCAAATAGCCTACTTGATGCATATCTCTCTCTCTCTCTCTCTCTCTCTCTCTCTCTCTCTCTCTCTCTCTCTCTCTCTCTCTCTCTCTCTCTCTCTCTCTCTCTCTCTCTCTCTCTCTCTCTCTCTCTCTCTCTCTCTCTCTCTCTCTCTCTCTCTCTCTCTCTCTCTCTCTCTCTCTCTCTCTCTCTCTCTCTCTCTCTCTCTCTCTCTCTCTCTCTCTCTCTCTCTCTCTCTCTCTCTCTCTCTCTCTCTCTCTCTCTCTCTCTCTCTCTCTCTCTCTCTCCCTCCCTCCCTCCCTCCCTCCCTCCCTCCCTCCCTCCCTCCCTCCCTCCCTCCCTCCCTATCTCCCTCCCTCCCTATCTCCCTCCCTCCCTCCCTCTCTCCCTCCCTCTCTCCCTCCCTCCCTCCCTCCCTCCCTCCCTCTCTCCCTCCCTCCCTCCCTCCCTCCCTCCCTCCCTTCCTCCCTCCCTCCCTCCCTCCCTCCCTCCCTCCCTCCCTCCCTCTCCCTCCCTCTCCCTCCCTCCCTCCCTCCCTTCCTCCCTCCCTCCCTCCCTCCCTTCCTCCCTCCCTCCCTTCCTCCCTCACTAAAAAGCCTTCTTACCCTCTTTTCTGTTTGAATAAATTAACGACACATACCTCCTCGGTAAGTGTATAATTGGCCTGGAGCACAGTGGTGTTCGAACAAATTGACTGAAACAAAACGACCGAACTCTGCCACGTTACTACCTCTCCTTTCTACAAATATTGAGCTTAATTGGCTGAGAAAAGAAAGGACAGGTAAGACGACTGATGTCACCCAATTTGGCCCTCATCACGGGGACTATATGTCAGTGGTTTCCGTTTTTCAGAGCTTTAACAAACACCATCTCCACCGCCCAGAATTACCCCCGCCCAATTACCCCGAAATAGAATGTCTAAAGCACCCCGTTCTCCCGAGATAACCCCAACCCTATACTAGCCACCTCAGAGTATTTCGAACGAAACAGCTGATGACCTTATTCACTAATAATACATCGCCTAACTGATAAAGGGTTACCTATTGTCGCCAGCAAAAATAATGCTTAGCTTATGTTCCTCCCCGAAATAGATACTCGTGAACCCGTGACAGTAGCACCTCGCACTTTCTTTTCATAAACTTAGCAGTCCTCGGAAGGAAATATGTATTAACAAAACTTGTGTTGAGACGAACGAGCCTCTGCCGGAGAAGCCGGTTCGAATTTTTAATAGACTAGAAGGTTGACAGATGTCAGGCTTCCTGCAACCAGTATTGGGCGCAGGAATCGGCACCTAGAGGGCCAGACGATGGGCAGGGACGCCCACAGAAACTTGCATCACAGCAATGATTAATAGATTAGTAACGCACACACTAACATCAGAGTTAATAGACACCAATCATACAGCAACCGATAAAAGCATGTCCGCAACCACTCGGTGGTTGGGAGAGAGGATGAAGTATGTAAATGTCTTCCCTGCCAACTCTCTAAGATTTTTGTTTCTTGTACCCATTTAAAGATAACGTGCTGCCATCGGAAGGGAGGGGTCGGACGTGACGCACAGCCTGGCTGCAGACCATGGAACATCTATGACATCGACCAAGGGGGAAGCTACGAAGCAAAAAGGGCATGAGACGAGACACCATTTTCAGGATGATAAGCGCGAAGGGCTGCATCGAGGCCCCCCTGCTCACTGACCAGCGTGCCTGAAGTCTCAACCCGTCGGGCCCGATTGATGGGCCCAGTGCTGGAAGATTCTGCTCCCCTTGGTCCACATTTTTTGATCCGATCCCACTCCACCCCCTCTTCCCTCGGCATCCCGAAGCACGTCACACCCTTCTCTCTCTCACCCTCTTTCATATGGATTATGAATCTGACTTACCTACAGAAGAACAAAAAGCAGGTACCCTGTCTCAAAGTACCTATGGTGAACTGTGTTAAGGAACGGGGCTGTTATCGGAGAACAGTGAATGGTCACAGCCTGCAACGTGAGAAATTGGATTTGAGCTGGACCTTAGCTCCACCGCCGGTGCTCAACAGTGCCAACGAAAGAAGAACAACAATAAGAGCTTACCAGTGATGGCTCTTTATAAAAAGAAAGGACACTGGAAAGAAGAACCCATGTCAAAGTTGAAAATCCTCTCCCAACCACCTTTTTATATTAACTATCTTCCTATCAAGTTTTCATGATGTTGCATCAATCACTTCCGACTGTACACTGAGAAGTTAAGAAAATGTAACTTTGTATAGTGACATTCATACAACACCAGCCATGTACGCGACTAAACTGACTATTTTCGATCCACACAAAGTCTGGGCCTTAAGTAATGTATGAAATATCCCTTGTTTTGCCAGAAACATCCTGTTTGCTTTACAGTATCCTATTTGTGCTCAAACAAACTCCCCTCCTCCTGTCCCTGGGCCTGACATGCGGCACAGCTGATGTAACTCTGTATGTACTACCTCCTCGCCTACTTTATCACCTGTATGTAACTATAAGCAAATGTGTCAGATTACTCCTGCCTGCCCTAAAAAAAACTCTGTATCTTTAAGGAATGTACGAAAGACATTAACGATATTATAGCTGAAGGTTAACGAAGATAAATGACGGCCAGGCAAGCTGGCGAGATATGTTAAAAGGGAGGACTGTGGAAATTTAGCTTGCAAACTGAACATTATCTGCGCCATCTTGCCTCTCCCCAGCGCCACGCACAGCGAATGCACGGCCGCCATTTTAGGCACCCCACTCTCTCCCCGCTCATTCTCGATCGCCAGCAATTTCCCCTGGCGCTGCGAGCATCCCCCGCGCACCGGCCGCCCCCGCTCTCTCATACACGGGCCATAAACCCTCTCCTTCTACGCGACCCTGCTACGGAACCACATCCGACCGACATCCCATACATGGTCATGCCTCTCCTCTGATAACCCCCTTCCTCTGCGCCCCATTGTCCGAACTGGTCCCAGGCCATCACCTAGCCCTGCGGATGCAGTTTATTGCCCCTACTGTAAAGGAAACACCCCACATCAAAGGGATTACAGTAGATCAAAGCCCCTACCCCCTGAGACCCGACCGGTCACACACACCCCCGGGAATTGGCGGAATACCCTGCTGCGCGATAGCCATCTCCTACTGCGGGTAAGGTGGGAACTTCTACTGTAGCTATGTGTGGGATCGGATCTGAGCCGGGGTTTCAGGGGATGTTCTCTCATGCATCAAGGGAATCTCAAGAATGTACTATGTGTAATAAAGCAATAAACCTGTGTATAAGAGACCAGGTCTCAGAGATGCAGTTAGAGCACCTCGTGACGATACCTTGCTGTCTGATCTGATGTGTTCTGCTCCGACGGAATAAAACTTTGTTTCCTGCCTTCCAGTCTCCGGCGCCTGCCTCTTTCATTGGTAAATTATCGAGTGGTATGAGAGGCGATTACCGCCGGGCAAATACTTGAAAGGTTATCGATTGAAACTGCCGCTACCATTTAACAGGGGAACCAGCAACAACTGGTTCAGGGGGGAATTGGAGCACTTTATTTACCAGGTTTCTCTTCCCCTTTGTCGGGTGGGGGCTCGTCATCAGACACACCATAGGGGGGGTGGAGCCAGCATTGTATAGGGCAGGCACAATCCTATTCAGGGTCAGGGGACTACTCCTCCCACTACTCCAAATGCAGGTGTCCCATTCAGCCTAGTGCTGACTCACTCAGCCCCTCCTGGAGCCACACACACCTCACCAGCCCCTGTCACTCAAAAGCCAGACATGCAATTCACATCAGCCAGGCAGACACATAGCACACAGAAATGCCAACTTCTAAAAGTGGCATTTCTAAAATAGTTATAATAAATCTGTGCACACCATTGCGCAGCATTTATTATTACCATTCCAAACTTCCAAACATAGTAAACTTCCCACACTGCTCCTCTCATATCAGAAATTACCACTGAAACACTTATCAGGGAATCCCCAGTGCATTCCTATGGGAGAGCAGCACCACAGTAGTGAGAAACCAAAATGGCTGTTTGTCACTACCAGGACATGTCACACACTTAAGGTGCATGCCCTATCTTTTACCTACAATGCACCCTGCCCATAGGGCTAGGTAGGGCCTACCTTAGGGGTGACTGACATGCAGTAAAAGGGGGGTCACAGAAATGGCACACACCTTAGGTGCCACGTCACAGCGGCAGTAACACTGCGCGCACAGGCCCTGCAATGTTAGAGGCCTGAGATAGGTTTGCAAGGCTACTTTGGTGGGTGGCGCAATCAGCGCTGCAAGCCTACCAGTAGCATTTAATTTACCAGCCCTTGGTATCTGAGATACCACTTTACAAGGGACTGACAGGTAAATTAAGTAGGCCAAACAGGTGTAGACCAATCTTACCATAAGTAACACAGAGAGCACACGCACTTTACACTGGACAGCAGTGCTAAAGTGGCCAGACTCCAAAAACCACCAACACGATGTTAGAAAAAAGGCTAGGAGAAAGGCAAAAAGTTTAGGGATGACCCTGTAAAAAGGGCCAAGTCCAACACTTGTGTATTGATAGGTAGATTTCTGGTCATTTCCTTGAGTCCATCTGGTGATCAGTAGTAAGATGGAGTTAGGAGATAAGGGCAAATGACCTTAGAGGTATCATGAACTAGAAAGAATATATGTAAGTAGGCTTTTGGAGCAAACATACTAAATAATACCTTAAAATGATGGATAGCATAGGAGTGGTGCACTCAACAAAAGATAGATTTTAAAGCATCGAAACAAACCCACATAGACTAAAATGTATCATCTGGATCACTAACATACTGTTCACAAATGAGCACAATTTAAAGTCCTTGTCCACACTTTCAAGGTACTAACATAACACCGGCCCAGCATACCTCAATAATCACATCGTCTTTTACAAACCTTCCAGACACCTCAGCTTCTGGACTCTTACTTGCATAAATCCCACGCATATGGAAAAACAAATCTGGCGGTCGAGCCTTCTTCTACATCGCTTCTAAAGCATGGACTGATCTGTTGCTCTCTTCAACACCAACAAGCAGAAGACCTGGCTTTTCAAGTATTCCATCTACTAGGTGTACGTAGACTCACACCCTCTCAGTGCCAGGATACCTTCCTGGGTGATAGTGCGCTCTACAAATCTGCATAACATACAGTACAGTATTAAATGTTTGTGGACTTGTGGGTAGGGCGGACCGGAATAACAGGCAGGGAGGCCGAATATAGTGAGCAATGTCTGTGCTTTAATCAACAGCTGAACAGATATACCACGTCAGAATGGAGGAAGGGACGGTTGACTTGGCTGGTGACCCGGGTCGGCGTGGTGGAGCCGAGGTCAATTCTTGCTTCTCCTTTTTCTCCGACGGTCTCCTCGGAATGGTACTGGAGCTCCACGGAGGCTTGAAAAAGGGAGAGAAGCGTAAGGGCTTTTAGTCCGAGCGACACCGTCAGAATACTTCCACCGACACCCGAGAGTGAGGGTTTACGAAGGAGGGAAGTGAGGGCGGGACGGACAGGGGCGATGGAAGAGGTAAGTAAGAGAGGGGAGGGGATAGAGGTGCAAGGTGTTGGGTAGTGATCGGAATTTATACAGTGCTCGTGAAAAGGGGGATAAGTATACTGTGTCTTAGTGCGCGTGTCTCCTATGCTATGTACAGTTCTATATTTACAAGAGGGCCACGGAGAAAGGTGACGTGTACTCACGTGCCCCGCCGCAACTCTCATCCGAGTTGCGGCCGCTCTCCAGCCTCCTCCTGAGGATGCCACCAGTCTTCCGTCCAGACGTCCTCGTCCTCTTCCTTGCTTCGGTCCAGCCGGGCTATCCCGCTCTCAGTCGGGGGTTCGTCGCTCTCCGTTTTCTCCTGCCACGAGTCGGTTGCTCCGAACGCCTCTCCGTCGTTCTCGGGGCCTTTTCTACCTTCCGGCTTGTTGTCTGGCGGGTCCCTTCCGGGGTCAAGGTCGGGTGCTTCCGGGTCGATCGAGGTCGTCCAGTTTCTGCGTCCGGGGTGACTGGCGAGTGTTTCCGGTTCACCCAGTCCAGGAGGCGGTACCTGCAGGGAACGAGAAAGAGAGGGTGTCCTGTGTGACCGGGACGTTAATCGACCGGGCGCGGGGGACAGGATCCCCGCGCCCGGACATCGCGGTAATGGGGTACTGGTAGCCTCCTTTCCACATCCCCTTTCCCTAGCTGTCTTTCTAGTAGGGGGGCTGGGGAATGGATACCGGGATAGATAATCAGCGTTGCCCTGTTGTAGTCCTTTCCTGTGTACGGTTTTAAATCTAAAGGGCTGTAGGGAGAGAAACCACCGAAGGACTCGGTCATTGTGACCCCTATTACGGGCCATCCATTCTAGAGGGGCATGATCGGTGTATAATATAAATTCACGCCCCTCCAGATAGTACCTAAGGCTTTCCACTGCCCATTTAATGGCTAGGGCCTCTTTCTCGATCACTGCATAATTGACTTCTCGGGGAAAAAGTTTCCTGCTGAGGTATAGTATTGGTCGTTCGATCCCTGTCGAGTCCCTTTGTGAAAGAACAGCCCCTAGACCCTGATCAGAGGCATCAGTCTGCAGGATGAAAGTCTGGGTATAGTCCGGGCTGACTAACACCGGCTCCGAGAGTAGGGACTGTTTCAGTCGTTCAAAGGCGTGGACCACCAGGTTTGAGGGATGTCTGAGTAGGTCTTCAGTTTTCGTGGATTTCTTCAACAAGTCCGTTAAAGGGGCCGCGGTTTGGGAGAAATTCGGGATAAACCTCCTATAGTACCCTAATAAACCCAGAAAGGCACGAAGGTCCTTCCGGGTTTGGGGGAAGGGGATGGCCTGAATGGCTTTGATCTTATTGTTCTGGGGCCGTATGAGCCCTTCCCCCAACAGGTATCCAAGGTATTTCACGCTCTGGGCAGCTAGGGTGGTCTTGGAGGGGTTGATGGTAAAGCCACTGTTTCCCAGAGAGGCTACTACAGAACATAAGTGGTGTAAGTGCTGCTCCCAACTGTCGCTATAAATGACGATGTCATCTAGGTACGCCCCGGCATACCTTAGGTGGGGCTGTAGTACCAAGTTCATGGCTCTTTGAAAGGTAGCCGGGGCACCGTGAAGCCCAAAAGGCATCACCCTAAACTGAAACAAACCCTCAGGGGTGGAAAAGGCGGTCTTGGGTTTATCTATCTCTTTGAGGGGGATTTGCCAGTAACCCTTGCAGAGGTCCAGGGTGCTTATGTACTTGGCTTTACCTATGCGTTCCACCATTTCGTCTACGCGGGGTAAGGGATAGGTGTCGAAGGCCGATATTTTGTTCACTTCTCTAAAATCTATACAGAATCTGGTGGAGCCATCCGGCTTGGGTACTAGCACTATAGGGGAATTCCAGCTGCTATTGGAGGGCTCTATGATGCCCATTTTCAGCATTTGATTTGTCTCCTCTTTGATGATGGCTCTACGAGCTTCCGGGATGCGGTAGGGCCGTTGTCTCACGGTTTTTCCTGGTTCCGTGTGGATGGCGTGTTCGACCACCGTGGAGTGTCCTGGCAGGGAGGAAAAGACTGTTTGCACCGAGGACAGGGCTCGCCTGAGATCCTGTCTGTTAGATTCGGGGAGGTCAGGGTCAATGCACACTTCAAAGGGAGGGGGTATTGTATTAGACAGGACAGGACGGGGTCCCTCCCACTTCTTCAAGAGGTTCACGTGATATATCTGCGTGACACCTCGGGTGGGTTCCGTTTCCACTTCATAGGTGACAGGAGTCACGGCTCTTAGTACAGAAAAGGGGCCCTGCCACTGTCCTAATAACTTGTGGTCGGAAGAAGGCAATAGTAACAGTACTAGATCGCCAGGGCTGAACTTCCGGGCTTTGGTTCCTTTATCGTACTGGTGTTCTTGGGTGTCTTGAGCGGCTACCAGGTTTTGCCTCACAATGACCCTTATCTGTTCCAAGTGGGTCTTTAGGTTGTCCACGTACTCAGGTAAGGGTCGGGTTCTGTCGGGTTCGGCTTCCCACGCTTCCTTAGCCATATCTAAGAGTGTCCGTGGGGCTCTTCCATACAATAATTCGTATGGGGAGTATCCTGTGCTGCTTTGAGGCTTACACCGGATGGCAAACAGCGCCAGGGGAAGCATCTCCTCCCATCTTTTACTTTCGAGGCCCAAAAGCTTTTTAAGGGTCGTCTTAAGGGTGGCATTGTATCGCTCTACTAGTCCATCTGTCTGGGGGTGGTAGGCAGCTGTTCGTATTTGTTTGATGCCTAGCTGGGAGCAGACTTGGCGCATCAGGGAGGACACAAAGGGGGTCCCCTGGTCAGTCAATATCTCGCGTGGGAAACCAACCCTCGAAAAAATGGATAGGAGAGCTTTGGCAATGTTTTGAGTGGTGGGGTGGCGTAAGGGTACCGCTTCCGGGAAGCGGGTGGCATAGTCCACCAGTACGAGAGCATATCTACATCCGGACCTCGAGGGAAGCAAGGGGCCTATAATGTCCATGCCCACTCTTGTGAAAGGGACATCAATGATGGGGAGGGGTTGGAGAGGAACCCTGGGGGGCCGATACCGACTATTCCGTTGGCAGACCGGGCACTCCCGACAATACTGCTTGATCTGTCCGTGTACCCCTGGCCAGTAAAACTTATCTAGGATGGTATGACCGGTTTTTTCATCACTGAAATGCCCTCCCAGCAAATGGCTGTGTGCTAGGAACAGTACTTTATCACGAAACAACCCAGGGATAACCAGCTGGGGAGGCTGTTGGGGTCCTCCCTTTCTGTAGAGGAGTCCGTTTTTCCGGAAGAAATAAGGACCTACATGTAGGGGATCTTCAGCATCCAGCGCACGCGCCTATGCTTCCTGCAACACCGGGTCTTCTTGTTGCGTGGCGCGGAATTCCCTGTCGGTTTCCCATGGGTGGACATCAACTTGGGCAGGAAAGGCCATAGCGAAGTCCTTCCTTTCGTTCCTCTTCTGTCTTTTGGTCTTGGATAGTTTGACCGCTGGACGGCCCGGAGGGGATTCACGGGAAAACGGAGCTTCGGCCCACCATTTCCTCAGAGATTCGGTGGTGTCTTGAAGGAGAGGGGGTAGACCACTATAATCACTTCCCAATATCGCTTGTTCAGGGAGGTTAGGTATAAGGCCCACCGTCAACAGACTACCCATGTCTGTGGGGTTTTGGACATGGACCTGTGTGGTCGGATAGTGCTTGGTGTCGCCATGGACACATTTGATAGCCACGGTACCGGTCACTGGACCGACCGGGTGAGGTAGTTCTTGGGGTCTTAGGACGCTTTGTCTGCAGCCGGTGTCGGCCAGGGCCATCATTCTGTGTCCTTCAATCCGCACTGGGCATCGGAACGGAGGAGGGGTGGTGTCAGCGGTGAGACATACATAGTTTTTAGCCATCCCTATGTCCATGGGCTCCTCCTTTTGAGGACAGACGCGAGCAATATGTCCGTACCCACCACAATGAAAACATTGGGGTCCAGGTGGATGGGGCCGAGGCAAGACAGGATAAGGCATGAGGGCAGCAGGCTCGGGTTTCCTGACCACCTGAGGGGGTCGTGTGATCCGGGGGTGGTTCCCCGGAGGGGTGCGGGAATGGTGTTCCTCCTTGGGTCGCTGGGATTCCTGGGCTCTGCTGTAGGCGCTTGCTATTTCCACCGCACTGTCGAGTGTTAGCCGTGAATGTTGGCGTACCCACTTCTGGGTGGCAGGATATAAGGAAGCCAGGAATTGCTCCAAGTATATTTTGGCTAGAATGTCTTCCTTAGTGGCTGTAGCCGACTTCAACCACCGATTGGCCAGATCTTGAATACGGAAAGCCAGAGCCCTAGGGGTTTCTTGGGGTCCTTCCCTTGCTTGACGGAGTCGGACCCTATATGTCTCGTCGTCTATCCCTAATCGTTCCAGGATGCAGGCCTTGATGTCGGCGTATGGGGTTTGTCCCTGGATATTAGCCTGCTGATAGGCGGCCTGTAGTTCTCCGGTCAATAGGGGACCTAAGTAGTGGCCCCACCGGTTTTCGGGCCAGGCGGCTGCCTGGGCTAGGCGCTCAAAGTTCGTGAAGAAGTAGTCGGGGTCCTCTCCAGGTACATACTTCTGTACCACGACGGAGGGCAGGGAGGTGACGGGTCTTTGTTGCCCCATGACAGTGGTGAGTTTCTCGAGGGCTTGGTCCTGCGCGGTACCCTGGCCTTTCAGCACATCATGCAGCTGCCCCCTATCGTCTTCCGCTGTCTTGAGGAATCTCTCCATCATCTTCCCCAGTTGCTCCTGGCATTCTGCCAATTGTTTGACTGCGGCCTCCATGCCTCCGGACGATCCCACTTCTGACACCACTTGTGGACTTGTGGGTAGGGCGGACCGGAATAACAGGCAGGGAGGCCGAATATAGTGAGCAATGTCTGTGCTTTAATCAACAGCTGAACAGATATACCACGTCAGAATGGAGGAAGGGACGGTTGACTTGGCTGGTGACCCGGGTCGGCGTGGTGGAGCCGAGGTCAATTCTTGCTTCTCCTTTTTCTCCGACGGTCTCCTCGGAATGGTACTGGAGCTCCACGGAGGCTTGAAAAAGGGAGAGAAGCGTAAGGGCTTTTAGTCCGAGCGACACCGTCAGAATACTTCCACCGACACCCGAGAGTGAGGGTTTACGAAGGAGGGAAGTGAGGGCGGGACGGACAGGGGCGATGGAAGAGGTAAGTAAGAGAGGGGAGGGGATAGAGGTGCAAGGTGTTGGGTAGTGATCGGAATTTATACAGTGCTCGTGAAAAGGGGGATAAGTATACTGTGTCTTAGTGCGCGTGTCTCCTATGCTATGTACAGTTCTATATTTACAAGAGGGCCACGGAGAAAGGTGACGTGTACTCACGTGCCCCGCCGCAACTCTCATCCGAGTTGCGGCCGCTCTCCAGCCTCCTCCTGAGGATGCCACCAGTCTTCCGTCCAGACGTCCTCGTCCTCTTCCTTGCTTCGGTCCAGCCGGGCTATCCCGCTCTCAGTCGGGGGTTCGTCGCTCTCCGTTTTCTCCTGCCACGAGTCGGTTGCTCCGAACGCCTCTCCGTCGTTCTCGGGGCCTTTTCTACCTTCCGGCTTGTTGTCTGGCGGGTCCCTTCCGGGGTCAAGGTCGGGTGCTTCCGGGTCGATCGAGGTCGTCCAGTTTCTGCGTCCGGGGTGACTGGCGAGTGTTTCCGGTTCACCCAGTCCAGGAGCCGGTACCTGCAGGGAACGAGAAAGAGAGGGTGTCCTGTGTGACCGGGACGTTAATCGACCGGGCGCGGGGGACAGGATCCCCGCGCCCGGACATCGCGGTAATGGGGTACTGGTAGCCTCCTTTCCACAATGTTCTATTTACCATGCTACATTTCATCCCTGGTAGGCACCTTGACATCTCCACACTTTCCTCCTGAATTATCCCTTTCACTATCATCTTTGTCAGTTGCCAAAGACCAGTAGAACTACTAGATTTCCAGAATGACCACTCCTGCATTACAATTAAATGTATCTATTGGTATTGCTCTGTCTAACACTGGGAGAAACAACAATAATATATTATTGTATCCATGTTCTATTGCCTAACATTAGATAGGCTTACTGGTATATTTATTACATATTTGTGCCTTGAGGTATTCATTTGTCACAGGAATAGCTCATAAATATTAATAGTGTCTGCAAAATATATGTAAAGTTTGAGAAGTCTGATTTGACTTTATATCATTTGTGCGGCATCTTATAATGGTATTTTACATAATCTATTGTTGTTTTAATGTTTCAATGTAACTGCCACATTTAGAGGTAAAGTGTTGCCATTGTGGAGCAAAACAAAACAATGATACTCTTGGTCAATTCCATTCCAAGATGGCCAATAAGTAAACAAACATTGCCCTGGGATGCCATCCTTCAATGCTAAAGTGTACAGTGTATCACTATTGTTCTGATCAAAGGTGACCAATATAATGCATCCAAACATGGTGCCTGTTAGACCTCACACCCTTGGTGGTAGTCCCCCAAACATTGTGCCTTCATCCCTCCTGTTTTGCTGGGTTCATTTTTGTTGGCCCAAAGGACACTGTGCACTTTACTACTGTTAACCAGTGCTAAAGTGCTTGTGCTTTCGGTTCTAAACAAGGCAAAATTGACTTACACCCAATTGGCACATTTAATGTACTTAGACGTTTGCAGTAAAGTTGTACTACATGTACTTAGGGCCTACAAATGAAATGCTACTAGTGGGCCTCCACCACTTATTTTGTCACTCACATAAGTACCCTTGTCTCAGGCCTGACATTGCAGCCTGTGTGTGTAGTTTTAAACTGCCATTTCCAACTGGCAAAATAATCTTTTTGCTAGACCTAATTCTTCCTTTTTATTACATGTTAATCACCTCTAGGGTAGGTCCTAAATAGCTCATTAGGCAAGGTGCGTTGCATTTAAAAAGTTGGACATATACATTTAAGTTGTATATATCCTGGTAGTGAAAAGCACTCAAATTTGTTTTTCACTATTGTGAGGCTTACCTCTTCCATAGAATAACATTGGGCTACTTTATTACATTTAACAAGTGATAACTTTTTGTGGGCATGGGTAGGGTGGAATGTCATGTTTGGTGTCTGAGGAATTGTAATTTGAAAACCTCTTTAATGGTAAAGTCGAATTTTAAGCAAAAGTTCTGGAAATGTCACTTTTAGAACATTGCCAGTTACTTGTCCTAATCACTTAGTGCCTGCAGTCTGTCCCTGGGTCACATTGCATGGTGTAGTTGGCAGTAGGCTTTTGTGTATTTCTCCCTGACAGCCACACAATGGAGGGTCTGGGTGTTGGCAGGATGGGCAATCCTCACTTGATGAGGGGGTGAAGTTGTCACATGTCACACTTGCACATTAAAAACACTGTCTCAGCTCACAGACAAAGGACTTCACACTAGCCTTTTGTGCCTGTAGACTGGCATGATCCCCTCATGCAGCCTCTGTGTAATGATCCTGGTGCGCAGGTCTCATGTTTCGCTACCCCTGTGGTGCCTTATGGCGTGCTATGATTCCATGCCAGAGTTTCCACAACCCCCCTGATTCTATTATGCCTGAGCTTGCAAGCATTCCCTGAACATGAGACCCAAAGGCTTGCCTTGCTCCCGCTGTAGGGTCTTGGATTATTTTCCCTTGTGCACGTTTAGACAATTCAAAACATTTGTTTCCTGTTAATTGATTCCATCCATTAGTTTCCACCTGTAAGATCAAAGCCAGTTTACTAGCACATGTACTAGCACATGTTTCCTTCAGGAGTCTGGGAGAACCGTCTAGACTGCCACATGGCACTCATGATCCCACTGTATCAATTGTATGGCCCATGCTCCATGCGGAACAAGCTTCCTTCCTACTCACTCCCCTAAAGAATCGACTGGACCTGGGCAGCGCTTGTCTCTGCTGCAGCTCTAAGCTCCTCTGGTGGTGCTGCAGCTACCTCGATGCATTCTTCGTCCCTGCCGCCTGCTCAGCTACTCCAGTTCCCCGGCGACTTCCTCAGTCAAGACCTGAAGACCTTCTTCGAACGTAAGACAAGTTGAAGAGCTAGGCTAAGTATTTGATATCAGGTTAGTGAACACTATCCTTTTATAGCAGTAAGCAGGCCGGAATATCGGCGTCTTAAAGACTACAGACTTCTCTTCATGTTTCCTCTCAGTGACTTCCCTCCAGTTCAACTTGATTGTTCTTGCTCTGGACCCTTCCTGCAACCTTGGCCTTTGAATTGTGTTTATACAAGGACTAAAGACTTTGCTCTGTGTTTCTCTGATGAACAGTAGTGCCAAGAGAATTCTCCCCAGAGTGCTTGATTCATGTATGAACCTGTACGGAGATCTATGCTCTGAGTTTATCCTTGGGAGTGTCATAAATTACAATCTATGTGCCGAATGTTTCTTTATGAATGTTAGTAACTTCAATCTGCATTTCAAGCTATTCCTTGGGAGTGTCTATCTCCAATCTGTAGTCTGTTTCCTAGCCGTATTTCTGATAGAGACTGTAAGTGTATGTTACTGAAGTTACTGCAAAACCATTGCTTGAGAGCCCTGTGGTGTACTGATGGTAATTACCTCTTCTTGTTGTTTCCTGTGCATTGCTTGTTCTTACAATCAGAGGTCCTGGCCCTGCTCACATCTACCTAGCACACTCAGAGAGCCTCCAGCTACTACTGTGTCGCACAGTTGCTGACCTGAACCACTACCGCAAGTCATTCTTTTCTTATTTTGTCCCAGGCCTGGGCCGTGCTTTGTTTAGGGAGAAGTTATTTCTTGAACGGGCCTGGCCCTGCAGGATAGGAGATCCAGCATTAGTTCCAATATCGCCTCTGTGGTTGTGACCAGGTGAGTGCATAGCACAGACAGACTGGGACAAGGGCAGAGAGGCAGAAAATACCAGACACTTCTACGGGGGGAAAACTCCATAAGTTTCCTCCACTTCAAATGAGCCACCAGGTATAACAAGCATTTGCAAAGCCAATAGGTTTTGCCTATGTGAAATGTATTAGCTTTATCAATGTTTTATTACACATTGCACAGCAGTTAAGCTGCTGTGGAACATGGATTAGTTTAAAGAAAGAACGCTGCGATGCAGTCAAATCTGGCCAAGTCATAGTGCTTTTATTTTTTTTTACTTTAACCCATGTTGCACAGTAGGTCAACTGCAGTGCGCCATGTAAAGAAAATTGACAGAGCCAATAGATTTTGAATATGAGAAAGCTATTGGTTTTGCCAATGCTTGTTAAATATACCCACCAAGCTTACCTCTGCTTTGTTTAAAATCAAAGATCACTTCTGGGATTCTAGAGGAACCTTTGCCAAGGAGAAGAGCTGGAGAAGCTGCCTCCTGTTTTTAAAGTCCCAGGGACACAAAGAATTCACCCCCAGCTCCCCTGAACTTCCTTGCTGGGAGTTCTGACCTGCCAAGATGTGCTTGTTGCTGGGCCTCTGGAGGTTGTTCCTGCTGTTGGGAGCTGGAAAAGTAACGCAACGAGGAGAAGCGCAACGCTTTCGTACATGTTTCCGACACACCGCCAAAGAAACCGATGCAGCGCCTTCCCGAGGCTCAAGAAATCGCCACACGACGCATCGAGTGCACCAATCTACGAAGGCCGAGATCACCGCACCAATTCCAACGCAGGCCCTGCTGTGCGGCTGCAAAAACCAATGCATCGTGGGACAGTGGCTGAAGAAATCAACGCAGCGCTGTTGCCGACACCGCCGCATCAATAACCAACGCAGCCCCCATCCTCATGCATCGCACCAAGTCTACAAGGACGGCGGGGCTGCTGTAAGAAACCGACGCATCACCTCCCCGCTCAATAAGAAACCGACGCATCACCTCCTCTGCGTGGCAGTAAGGAACCGACGCATCACCTCCCCTGGAGTAAGGAACCGATGCATCACCTTCCCTGCGTGTAAGGAACCTACGCATCACCTCCCACGCGGCTGTTCTTGCTTTTGATTTTGACGCATCCAAGATACTTTGTGTTGAAAGTGTCGCATCTGCAATTTGCTTTGAACAGAACTGTTTCTACCTTTTGAAAGTCATATTTGTATTAATGTATTGTGGATTTTTGTTGTTTTGGTCTTGTTTGGTTTAGATAAAGAGTACTTATTTTCCTAAACTGGTGTGGTGTCCATTTGTAGTGTTTTCACTATTACTGTACGTGTGCCAAATGCTTTACACATTGCCTCTATGATAAGCCTGCCTGCGTGTGTCAAGCTACCAAGGGGGTTAGCAGGGGTTATTTTAGAAGGGTATCCTCTTACCCTGACTAGGAAGAAGGATCCCTACCTGGCCAAAGGTACTTACCTCTACCAACTAGAGACCCCATTTCCAACAGGGGGACAGAAAGCCCACTAGATGCCAAGGATTATTTTTTAGATTTTATTTAGGGGTGGGGTCTGCCCGAGATGGGCCTGCCAATGCCCCCACCCCCACAACATTTTACAGACTTTCTGCCCCCGGGCAGAAATTCCCCCAATCTGTCCCCCCAGGGGCCATAAAGCACACTAGATGCCAGGGATTATTTTTTACGATGTATTCAGGGGTGGGGGCTGCCAGTGATGGGAATGCCAAAGCCCTACCTGCGCCATATTTTACAGTCTTTTTGCCCCCCACCCCCAAGAGGAACTGTGGTCCGCTGACTGGTGGCCTACAGAACTCGAGGAAGCTCCTAGACCAAAGAAGCAGGTGAGGAACCTGGGCATCATAATCGATGATAAACTTTTCATGGAGGAGCATGTGAAGACTGGCTCAGGCACCTGCTTTGGGATAATGCAGATGCTGAGAAAGATGTTTCCGTGGATTCCCCTCGCGGCCAGAAAGTCCATGATACAGGCGCTTCTAGTCAGTAGACTAGATTATGGAAATTCGCTATTAGTAGGAGCAAGGGAAGATTTACTATCAAGGCTTCAAGTAGTCCAAAACACAGCAGCGCATCTTGCTCTCAACAAACCTGTACGCACCCCGTCACTACCTCTCTTGCGATAACTGCACTGGCTACCTATTAGGAAGAGAGCAGTCTTTAAGCTCCTGTGTATAGTGTTTTAAGTACTTCAGGGGACGGGCCCCGCGTACCTAATGAAGAAACTAAAACCTTACACCCCGTGTGTCAATTGAGATCGAGTAATCGGAAACTGCTCTGCACACGGAGAATCAGGAAAGCTAAAATGGGTGGTCATGCCTTCTCCCATCTAGCCCCCACCCACGGGAATAGACTGCCAGGTGAGATTCTAACCTGTCCCAATCTAGCACAGTTTAAGAAACAGCTGAAAACCTGGATGTTTCAATGATCTCTATCAATCTGTAGTCTGATATCCAGGCGCCGAGAGATCCCCTTGGGGATGATTCATTGTGCCATACAAATCCTAATAATAATAATAACAATAATAATAAGAGGCAGATGGGGGCAATAGCCCCTCATCTGCCCCGTGGGGGGGGGGGGCAGAAAGCACACTAGGCAACAGGGATTTTTGTTGTTATTTGTTATATAGGGCTGTCAAAAATGGGAATGCTAATGCCCCCACCCCCCAAAAAAATTCCACAGTCTTTTTGCCTTCCTTGGAGGAAGATGGGGACAATAGCCCAAGATCTGCCCCCCTCCCGGGGTGCGACAGAAAGCCCACTAGGCACCAGGGATTGTTTGAATTTATGGATATTGGGGTGGAGGCTGCCCAAAATGGGCATCCCAATGCCCCCACCCACCCAAACAAATCCCACAGCCTTTCTGCCTTCCACAGGAGGCAGATGGGGGCAATAGTCCCTAATCTGCCCCACCCCAGGGGGGCAAACAGCTCACTAGGCACCAGGGCGATTTTTTAATACGTAGGGGTGGGGGCTGCCGAGAATGGGCATGCTAATGTTATATTCCATATAGGTACCCTATATAGGCGCAGGTAACACTGTCACTTTTCACCTATATTCTTTCCAACATTACATACATAACGGTTCTTAGGGACTGACCTTTTACCTAGTTACGGCACTGCATTCACAACGCGGGTTTCCCTAATTCGAATCTCATACATTATGCATGAGGTTTCTTGGAAGCACAGCAGGACTACCATCTCCTGTATAATATCTCTGTCTAAAGTTCAGGCCCGAAGTCATCCTTTAGGCCGACACAGTAACACAGCAAGGTAGGACCCCTGCAGAGACCTATAGGTATATAAACATCATGTCTTGCTTAGAAAGACAGAGGAGAGTGTGATTTCCCAGCTGACACACTGAACAGAGACGCTGAGGTTCCTGCATGCAGACACTCCAGCTCGCAGTGGTCTAACATCCCTGGCGGGGTGTCCAACTTGAGACCAGGACGGGGTCCCATATTCTCTCATTCTCAGGTAATGGGGTTGACTAGATCCTAGAGGGATTCTTGGCATAACACCTACACAGATGCTAGGTACATTTAGGTACTTCTAGTTAGGGAGGAATCGTAGGAGTACTCCCTTATTACCATGTATTTTATGTACTTGTATATATTCCTGATTACTGCAAAATGGTAGAATTGCACCATCCTTTTACTTTCATAGTACTGCTAATCATATATCTCTGCTACTGTCTAATGGTTGTTGCAGCTCATCTATTTTACACTAGAATAAAAACTGTTCAATAAATTCTTATTGAAATGCCCAGACTGTTTATTCCGTGTATCTCTCAGAGAAATCTAAGTGAGCATGAGTGACTGAGCGAAAGGTAGTATATTGTTTCCATGACTCTGAGGGATCAGGGTTGTCATGTTCTGAGGTTGCCAGAAACTATTCTCTCCCCGATAAGAGGAGATTCTATTGGCACTGTGAGTTAGCTGATACAAACAGGCTAACATTTCCAGTGGCGGTGCTCGGAACCAGTCTGCCTCCAATCCCACAGTTTATGTTATCCGAACGCGCAGATACTGTATAGGATACATAAGAACTGCATGGCAATGCCCCCACCAAAAACAGCTTTCTGCCCCCCCCCCAGGAAAGGCAGATCGGGGCACAAGCCTATCTGCCAACCGGGTGGGGCAGAAAGCCCACTAGGCACCAGGGATATGGTTATGGGCATGCCAGTGAGAAGCCCCATAGGCAAGGGTCACTCCCTTTTTTTGAGGCACACATTTTGGCTGTTTCTGTGATATTGTTATTCTCATCTGCACCCAAGACGGGGCAAACACCACTAGAAACCAGGGAGAGTTTATGTGTGTGTTAACTGGAGTTTGGCTGCTGGTCTGTGTGTAGACCTATGGTTGGAATTTTGCTGGCGGTGTGTGTGAACCTGCACTTGGCTAATGATGTGGGTGGACTCGCGCTTGATGACGGTGTATATAGATTGGCGCTTGCCTGGTGGTGTGCGTGGAGTGGCGCTTGGCTGGCGGTGTATGTGGACTGGTGCTTGGCTGGCTGTGTGCATGGATGGTGCTTGGCTGTTGGGCCGGAATGGCCGTAGCGGACACCAGGCATTTCCCCGGTGGGCCGGAAGGGTGGGGGCTGGTTTTCTGGCAGTGGGGGGCGGTTTTATCACTGGGAGCCGGTTTTGAAGCAGTACTGCAATATCGGGTGCCAGTAACAAAAGCGGGAGTGGTGCTTTTTACTAGCACACCTCCCCCAGGTCCGCAATCTGTCAGGGCTGGTTGCTGTTCCCAGTCCCGCCCTGCTTGGCTGGTGATGTGCGGGATGGTGCTTGGCTGGCAGAGTGCATGGGTGGCACTTAGCTGGTGGTGTGCGTGGATATTGCTTTGCTGACTGTGTGCATTGATAGCATTTGGCTGGCGGTGTGCGTGGATGGTACTTGGCTGGCGGTGTGTATGGATGTTGCTTGGCTGGCGGTGTGTGTGGATGGTGCTGGGCTGGTGGTGTGCTGGATGGTGGTGTGCGTGTACCAACTCTCGGCTGGCGGTGTGGCTTGCATGGATCCTCCAGCGTTTTCGCACCCAGAATCCCCACAAACCTCAAATTTACGTACAAACTCAAATTTTCCTCAAATTTCTGTGTAGGTAAGTGGTAGGTTCCCCGCACAGGTGCAAATTTCCTAATACCCAGCATTTCCCTTGCTCTCCCGAGAAAAATAATACCTCAATTGTGCGGGTGCCCAAAGTAGTGTCAGCCTAAAAACGTATAAACAAACTGATATTGTGGACCCCCTTTGGCCCCCCTCAAGCCTGACAAGTTTTTGGCCTTTCCATGTCAAAGGCACTTAGCCCATCCACACAAATAAGGTATAATTTTTAGCAGGAGACTGAGGGGAATGCTGAGTGGTAGGTAATTTGTGCCATGCGTTGATCCCACAACTTTCCCACACAGATATTAGAGGAAAATGTGACTTTTCAGCTAAATATGAGGTTTGCAGCGGATTCTTGATAGGAACATTTTGGGGGCTCAACGCAAGCCACACCTCCCTGGAATCCCACAGGTGTCTGGTTTTCAGAAATGTCTGGGTTTTTTAGGTTCCCCTAGATGTCCGCAAACCCGGGACCAAAAACACAGGTGCCCACCTATCTATCACAAACCGACCTGTTTATTCATGGGGGTCACCTGCGTTTTTGGAACCGGGCCCAGCGGCCATCTAGAGAAACCTACCAAACCCAGACATTTCTGAAAACTAGACACCGAGGGAAGTCCAGGGAGGTATGGCTTGTGTGGATCTCCCAAACTTTTCCTACCCAAAATCCCCTGCAAACCTCAAATTTAGCTACAAAAAAATTCTCATTTTCCTCACTTTTCTGTGTGGGAAAGTTGTGGGATCCCCGGGCCGCCACAAATTTCCTACCACCTAGCATTCCCTCAGGTCTCCCGATAAAAATGGTACCTCACTTGTGTGGGTAGGCATAGCGGTCGAAACAGGAAATGGCCCAAATCGTATTGTGGAGACATCAAAATTACCTATCACAAAACGACCTGGTTCTGCAGGGGGCACCTGGATTTTTGGCCCCGGGCTCGGCGGCCATCTAGGGAAACCTCCCAAACCCACACATTTCTGAAAACTAGACACCCTGGGGAGTCCAGGGAGATATGAGCTTTGTGGATACCCCTAAGTTTCCCTACTCAGAATCCCCTACAAACCTCAAATTTAGCTGACAAACAATTAATGTGTAAAAAATAAGTCTCTTTGAAAAATGTCCTATAATTCACATGCTAGTATGGGTACCCACAATTTTGGAGATCTGGAAATAACTACTGCTTCTAAACTCTATATTGTGTTCCTATTTCAGAAATACATAGGTGTCCTTGATACCTATTTTTCACTCTTTATATTTTACCAAATTAATTGCTATTTACCCGGTACACAATGAAAAACCATTGCAAGATGCAGCTCAGTTATTGACTCTGGGTTCCTCAGGTTCTTGGTGAACCTACGAGTCCTATATATCCCGACAACCAGAAGGGTCCAGCGGATGTAACAGTATATTGCTTTAAAAAATCTGTCATAGTTAGAAGATGTTATAGATAAAAATGTTGGCACAACTGGCAATTCATTTTCAATATTTCTTATTTTCAACTGTTAGTTTCTATAACAAAAACCTTGAAGGATCTACACAAATGACCCCTTGTTACATTCAGAATTTTGTCTACTTTTCAGAAATGTACAGCTTTCCAGGATCCATTATTGCTTTTACACCTATTTCTACCACTAACTGGAAGGAGGTTGCAAGCACAAAAAGTAGCAAAAATAGGCTATGTCCAAGTAAAATGCCAACACTATGTATAACATTATGGTTATCTGACAAAAGTCTGCCTGTCCCTGAAATCTGTGAAGATGGTGATTTCAGCACCACAGAGACATGTTGATACCATTTTCAGAGGAAAAAACAGATGCTTTCTTCTGTAGCACTTGGGCCCATTTTTAAAAAACAAAATGTAGCTGTATTTTGGCTAATTTATGGGACCTCTCCAGGGGAATCCACAAACCCTGGGTACCTTTAAAATCCCAATGATGTTGGAAGAAAAGATCGCAAATTTGGTGTGGATACCTTATGCGGACAAAATGTTACACGGCCTAAGCGCGAACTACCCCAAATGGCCAAAAAAAGGCTTAGCACACGGCGGGAGGCCTAGCAGCAAAAGGGTGAAGGGGTGATGTTCTACTGAGAGCGCTTAACTACTGTCAGTTACACTGTAATGGCTGGGATCACGGCTACTGCAAACTGGTGTAATCTTTAAAATGATAAGTTGGAGTATAATGGGAAGCTAAGACCACTTAATTGGTTAAATGACGAAAGGTGTGACAAACTCGAGCAAATATAATATTTCAAGCATTTTATCATATATATAAGTATTGTGTTTCTTACAGGTTGCTAATTCTTTTGCCGAAATGCTTGTGGAATATACCATATGGCAGGGGAAAAATTATATATACTTTATTTTGGTGGTGTAAATATGTCCTTCCTGCATGTTATCTTATTGCACTTGTTCTGTTATTTTCAGCATTGCAACTCTATGCTATTACAATGTTTTTTCCAGTTCATAGAACGAAGGATGCGTGGAGTTAAGTTGCTCCGATTCCACTGTGGTACATTTCAGATCAAAATAATGTGGTTTAGATTTGGAATGAATGGCACTGGAGCCAGTTAAAGCAGACGAACTATCGGAATGTTAGTTAAGCAGGCCGTTTTTTAACAGAAACAAGTTTGCTGACCTGACCTGATATATTAAACGCCAAAATAATATTTACCTATTTGTCACAAAAGGTTTATTATCCCTTCAGGGGAAATAATCTCCATCACGCAGTTTCCATCAATACGCTTTCCAAATCTTTCTGTGTAGTCCCCAAATGTGACATATTGGCACTTCAGCAGCAATTATAAATTGAAGCAAAGTTTTATCTGTAAAACCGAAAATAGTTTGTGACCCCCAACAGATACTCACCTGAAGTGTTTCATGCAATCAAACTGCCTTGTTTGTGACTAAAAACGTATGCAATATTTTCCTCTGAAGATCTCAATGAGCTCACAAATTTCCTATGATCACAACAGTACTCCAAAACGCAGAATCAGTTTGAAGAGCTGCGTTACCTCACACTGCACAAAACTTCCTCAATAAAAAACACGTAAACCCATTTACACTCAAAATATTGCCATATGTGAGTAGAGACAGCAGACAAATTCATTACCCTCAACTCCCATATAACCATTTTTCATGTCCCAGGCACTAAGGCTGATGATAGCAACAGCTGTTTTCAGTCTTCCTCTTTGCAAATCTGTGAGAGTAGAAGGAAGTCTGAAACAGAGACAAAAGCACATGAGTGAGACAGCCAAGATGTATTAATCTTGCTAGGTAGGAGGGTACTAGAGTGTCAGTGAATAGACACAACATGGAAATAGAAGAAGGGGGTGGACCTGGCTCGGATGACTGGGTGGCTACAACAAGCTGAAGATCAACTTTATCCTTGATGACCAGTTGCCCAGTCACAACTGAACCCCACTGGACCCTGCACAAGGCCTTAGATGAAGAGAAACCTGGGATATGTTTTATCACCGAGACCTGGCTTCAGGACTCTTCATCAGTGAGTGTAGCCACAGCGTTTCCTCCCCAATATCATCTGATTCGACTTGATAGGAAATCTGGAAGAGGTGGCGGCATTGCGGTTGCAACGGTGGCCCCTTAAAGGGTCTGTGTACTAGATTCTCTTTCTTCTACCAAGCTGGAGATCTTAATTTTCTCTATAGACACGCCTGGCTCAGAATCATGGAATGGGGCCCTGATCTATAGACCCCCGGGTCCTAAGGTGGACTTTGCTAATCTGATGCTAGAATTTATCGTACCACATGTACTAGCAGCAGATACATTTATTCTACTTGGAGATTTTAATTATCATGCTGAATTGTTGTTAGATTCGGATTCAGCCCATCTTATCGGTGCAATGCTTACTTTAGGATTAACGCAGCAGGTGATTGGACCTACTCATTCAGCGGGTCACACTTTAGACTTAGTATTTACTAATTCTCTTAAATTTAATATTGAATCTCCTTGCACTGTTCTATGGACGGATCACTCTATCCCTAAATTTAGTATGCCCGTAGAGATACCTAGCAAATTGAGTCCAAAAGGAAGAATCTGGATCCGGCCCTGGCACAAACTGTCCACGGATACTTTTTTATCTCACTTTGTGCCTTTATTACGAGGCGAGAAGGTGGACGCGGTAGATTCCGCTGCCATTAATTTGGAATCTTCTATTTTAAAAGCTCTGGATATAGTCCTTCCACCTACCAAGGTCCAAGTAAAAAACAGCGCCTCACCTTGGTTCTCAGCTTCATTAAAAATGGATAAACAAGATAGTCGGGCGGCCGAACGTCAGTGGAGGCAATCCAAATCTGCTGAACACCGTAGGAATTATAAACAGCTTCATTCAATCTACATTAATAATATTAAATCCGCAAAAAAGGCTTACCTTACACAGCGCATCAACAATGCGGCACACTCGAGCAAAGAATTATTCAAAATATTGAAGGAATTCACCGCCCCCCAGGAGTGGGTCGATTCTATCTCACTGTTCTTTGATAATAAAATCAAAGCTATATATGCTTCATTCCCATCTCTGGAAAACGCCCATGGTTGCCATATAATTAATGTGAGTGAACCTATCTTCTTTCCAGAATCCAACAGTGCCCTTTTTTTAACCGAGTTTGAACCCATAACAAATAGTGAAGTCTCTGAAAGTTTAGGAAGGATCAAATCTGGTTCCCCAGCTGACCCCTTTCCCCCTCGTGCTTGTGCTAAAATTCTACCTCTATTTGTGGATGCTCTAACAACTGTTTTTAATTTATCTTTGAATCAAGCCACGGTCCCACGGAAATGGAAACTTGCACTGGTTAAGCCCATCCTTAAAAAACCCCGAGCTGATCCCAGTCTGCCTGCTAATTATCGCCCCATCTCTCTGCTCCCCTGTTTCGGGAAGGCTTTGGAATTTTTAGTCAATAAACGTCTTACTGTCTTCCTTGAGACTAATAGGCTTCTAGTTCCCTCACAATCCGGCTTCCGTGCAGCTCATAGCACTGAGACCACAGTTATCGAAGTTGTGGACAATATCAGGCTAGCTTTGGACCATCAAGAATCTGCAATACTGGTCCTTCTGGACCTGTCCGCAGCGTCCGACACCGTCTCCCACAGCATCCTCAAACATCATCTCTGGGAGGTAGGTATTAGAGGGAAGGCCTTTAACTGGTTTGAGAGTTACTTGGCAGGCCGTTTTACTACGGTCTCTGTGGATGGGATTGTTTCCAAAACATATCCAGTAACAGTCGGGGTTCCACAGGGCTCTATTCTTAGCCCCATGCTATTTAATGTTTATTTAACACCTTTAGCTGATATCATCAGGACACATGGCTTTGAAACAATATCCTACGCAGATGACACTCAGTTGTTAGTCACCTGTAATTCTGACCAAGATGATGTGCAAGCCCGCTTTAAGAGTTGTATGATCCGGATCAACGACTGGATGAATCTGAATAAGCTCCAACTTAATGGCGGTAAGACGGAGGTTATCCTATTTGGGAATGCAGAACAGCTTTGGACTTGTGACTGGTGGCCGGTAGAGCTGGGCACCTGTCCTCTGCCCAAGCTAGCAGTTCGCAACCTGGGCATCACAACTGATAACTCTTTGTCTTTGAAGACCCATATAAATCAAATGCTTGGGACTTGTTTTGGGATTATGCACATGCTACGTAAGATCTTTAAGTGGCTACCTTTGGAAGCAAGGAAACCTTTGGTTCAGGGTCTCATAATCAGCCGCCTGGATTATGGCAATACCCTGTTCACCGCACTCAATCAAGATTTACTTTCCAAGCTTCAGATTCTCCAAAACACAGCCGCTAGACTGGTTCTCAATCTTCCTTCCCGTTCTCCCTCTGTCCCTACTCTTAAAACCTTGCATTGGCTTTCGGTTCGCCAAAGAGGGCGCTTTAAAATTCTAAGTCTCACCCACAAGATAATGCAT
This sequence comes from Triturus cristatus, assembly GCF_964204655.1. NCBI lineage: Eukaryota > Metazoa > Chordata > Amphibia > Caudata > Salamandridae > Triturus > Triturus cristatus. Next base: position 408,290,663 of record NC_140585.1, on the reverse strand, counting down.
GGAGCTGGTCCACTGTATCTGGCAAAAAAACTTCAATGGTATGTTCCTGGACGCTCTTTGCGGTCCAGCACCAGATTATTTCTTGCCCAAACACGCGTCCGGACGGTACGCAATGGGGGCCGATCTTTTTCATATTTAGCCCCATTACTCTGGAATAAACTTCCTTTGGAGCTAGCGTCCATTACCGACCATGTACTTTTTCGCAGAAAGCTGAAGACTTGGCTTTTTGCTAATTAAATTTAGGTACCTGAGCATTTCAGTCACTGTACGTTCCTTTTGTCTTGGTTGCAAGCGCCCTGAGACCTTTTGGTGATATGTGCGCTCTGCAAAAACATTTGACATTGACATTTGATGAACCATGCCCGAAAGTTCTGAGAGCCGCCCTGAAGCCTGTGAGCCTTAGGTGAGGAGCGGAAGAAAAAGGGGTTACTACTGCAAGGTTTTGGGACTTAGAAAAATGCTGACTTCAAGCTGCCGGAGGACAGAGACCAATCCACAAAGCTCATCTGACACAGATGTGATCCCGCCAGGCTGAAGAAACAGGTTTGTCCCTCTTTAAACTTCTCCACAGCAGCAAATCCATTTCAGAAGGCCCTCGTCAAGAAGGTTTCCGACACCATGGAGTACTCTTCAGATACAACTCCCACATTTTCCCACTGGAGAAATTCAAACTTAATTTCAGAGTACAAAGGTAGAAATCTTAACAGGGCAAAGGTGCCGTAAATATCCGAGTGAGGCAACAGCTCAGGGCATGAAATCTGACTTTTCCTACTCAGAGATTTTCCTGCCAAAATTAACGGCTTTTGAAGGACCTTGCTGAATGCCCATCAGACTTTAGTGAACCTTCCCGGATATAGCTCTGTGCCTTCCCCCTCTTAAAGATTATGATTTCCTTTTTTGCAAGCTAACCTCAAAGGTAAAATCCATGACCAGCCCTCCCTGCTTGATGTATTGAATCTCAGGATCCATTGCGTTCAGCCTCAAAACTCACCTAGGTCCTGGTCTACCATGACCAAAGAGTATCTTTGGCGCTTAGAGAGTTTGCCACTATTTTCACTCAAAGCTTAAAAAACCCATATCCCTTGCTCCACTTATTGTATCTTTGGCATTTCTGTGACATTTTTTTTATTATCCTTTACTTCACACATTACCCTAAGTTAAGAATATCTGTTCTATGCCATAACTACCAGTGGGTAGAGCTCATGTTAATTTAGTAACTTTTAGGGTTCACCCTGATAGGTTAGGGCTCACCTCAAATAATAATATACTTTCTTACAACCTTTGTTAAGGTGACACTACACGACCACGCCTGAATTTAACCAGTGACATTTTTTCTTTGCAAATGCATTTGCCAATTAGGCATATAGCCAATTTCGACATTATTTAGGGGTCAGATCAAATCACTGGTGCCTGGTTAGCAGAGTCTCAGCACACAGAGTAAAAACAACAGCATCATCGGTCCACAAAATGGGGGAGATCATCTCAAAAAGATCTATTTTTTTTTATCTTAGCTCACTTTTATTCCCAGAATTTTTCCCTTGTGCATCAATTTAAAAGTGGAGGTGAAGAGTTCTAAAAGGTGGAAGTCTCTGATCAGTCCAGAGATACTACATCACCCATCCACTCAATATCTCATGATAACAGACCACTGACAGGTGCACCCACTGCAAAGCCTCCTGGAATTTTCAATGTGGCCAAAGGAAGTTTTGGTTTGCAAGAGCTCTCCCAATGGCTTGCCCCTAATGCGTAGCTGTTTCTTTCCCTCCATGACTTGAAAGGGAACCCTTAATGTGATGGGAATCAAAGGTCTGCCTGCTTTGCTTTATTCCTGTGAGAAGACATGCCTACCCCTGTCAGTGCAGGTTCAAGTTAATCAGCCTCTGCACCATCTTCCGCTGATACTAGAAGGCTAATCCCATCCAGATTGGCCTTTTTTCATACACAGGGTTTGATCTACCTGCTGGCCAGCAAAGAAATTAACTTGACCCAACAAGGCAGTTCAAGGGGCTGCCTCATGAGACTATTGCAAACCCCAAAGTATGGAAAGGAGAGTAGAAATTGTCAAATTTATATCACAATGACACGCTGTTTTTTTTTACATAGAGAAAGTGATTTTTTTCTTCTATGTTGAAACAACCCAAAATGAATATGTTGGTGCAGCTTTCATCTGCAGTGTAAATATAGTAATGTACAACAGACATATTGTAAATCACTGCTGACTCACTCTCTAATCAAAATGAAATGGGATATCTCTTTTTGGATGTCCTATTAATTTAAGGCCCCTACAAGCCATAACCAGTGTATTCAAGGTCACATCTATGGCAGGCTACCTGTGTGCAGGAAGTAGGCTGTTAGACATTATTCTTCCTCCCTCAGCCCACACATGGGTTCATGTGTAACCAATATGGAGCCTCGTACTGTTCAGCAGTAGGCATTATTTAAAAACAATGGGCACTGGTGGTTTTCAGTCAGTAACATTTCACCAGCTATTTACAGTGAGTGAGAATCAGTTGGTGAGACATTCCTGGCAGACATGCAAAAGCCGGTAGACTCAAAGTCAAAACGTCATGAGTGATTTAAGCTGTCAGACCCCACCACTGACATGACATAACTAATGGCATTTGATGATCACTAACGTGGCGGTTTTTTTTTCAAGACCTGTTTAGTCATGAAGACAATCAGATTGACAACAACTAGCGGTAATTCAGGCAATCTCAAATTGGGTAAACAATGGATGCAACATGAAAGGGTGAGTAGTAATGGGAAATGGTTGATGCCAGCTAAACTGCCCAGTAAAGCTCAACACTGAACATTCAGGTGACAAGACACTACTATATCTGAGCCTCTTGAGAGAATTAATCTAGAACAAGAGCTTATAACATGAACATAAAACATAAAATGGACCCAACCACTACACACATCAAAGCAATAAGCATGGTTTAGTCCGGAGTGTACTACTCACTTCCCAATAGCACACCTTATCTTTAAACAGTCTATTTAGTTACTAGAGTTTGTTTCCAGTTACTGGTTGACGCCCCGTGAGTTCGCTATTGCCTGACCATGATGTCAGACTCCTCCTCCTATCAGACTGAGGTGTCTATATGACTATTACATTATTTTTGGAATCTTTCTAGAAGCAAGCAGAGAGTTTGGACATGTTTCCTTGTCATTGCTGTGGCATCCAACAATAGTACACTCACCCCAAGTAACACCGCTAAGCACTCCAACAGAACATTGTAGTGTCTGGATTATTCCTGAGACTGCATTTATTTATTTATTTACTTATGCATTTTTATAAAGCGCGGACTATACCCGAAGGTGTCAGAGCGCTGTACAATAGAACCAGTTACGTTACATGAGAGAAATGTTACAAAATAGAACGTACAAAAATAGCAGGACACAGAATCAAACACAGCAGGCAAGAGGAACACAATATCAAACACAGCAAGCAGGGAATGTACAAAAAATAAATAAATAGAACACATTTACAATGACTAACGAACTTCCTGGCGGGGTCTGAGAATGAAGGAATTAGTTCTGAAAGTGTCTTTGGAATAGAAGAGATTTGAGGTCCGCTTTGAAGATCCGGATGGAGGTGGTGGGACGGAGCAAAGGAAGGAAGCGAGTTCCAGATTCTCGCCGCATTACCCGAGAACGATTGCACGTCACCAAACCTTTTGTGCTATGGAACAGGCCCCCCTCTACTGCTCTATGCCACTTTGAGTGGCTAGGGACAGAGCCACGCTCGTCCTTCTGCTTCAGTTCGGTGTACTACAGTTTCTTAAAATGTGTGTGCAAAAGAAAGCTAAATGAACAAGCCACGACAAATGACTGAATGAAAAAATAGCATCTGACAAGTAATTTAGTGTTTACTCCTTTAAATCATACTTAAAATGACCTATTTCGTTTTTTTATGTGTTTATGTTGGGTGTATTGTAGAAAACCATTTTTTCAGTATGCTCCTTTGGTTTGTTTTTCTGTTCGTTGCTCACGGCCTGTGGTAGGTACACACCCATTAAAACCCCTCAACTGCTCACCCCGCAGGGAGCTACACAGAGGGTTCTCTTTGGTAAATGCTGTAATCATGATGATGGAATGGCACCGAAATTTATGTTGAGGTCAAATAACAACTCATACTGTAGAAAGAAAAAGATAACAGTGTAAACGCCTATAAAAACAACACTGAACTCAAAATAGCCAACTAAGTCTTCTGCGCATTGCACATGACTTCATGCTCCTACATACATTCCCGTTCACTGAGAAGGCAGTCAGCAAATTTAAAATGGCCAGTGTAATTGTTCCTATCATTTGAGGCATGTTATCGGCGGCAACAGGTAGCCTACCCATGAAAAATGTACATTTCAAAATAAAAAGAGAAGAGACATGGTTTCCACAAAATACATACAGTGCAACCACTATTTACAACTTTTAAATACTTGTAGTCCCTTTTCAATGTCCATACCAACATCCTTGCGTTTACCGCATGAGGGCAGCCAGGCAGCGTGAATTCCTTAAAAGCTTTTTCTGAACGCTGAGGTACTGTTGATACACTTGGCATTGTTGACTCGCTCTGCTATGCGCTTGTAGTTTGGAAATGCTACCCTGTGCTGAGCAGGTCTCAGCTAATTCATTTTGGGGAGTCAGATTTCTTGTGTCTCCTTTTTAATTGTGAAACTCCACTGTGTTGGGATTTCTCCTCAGCAGTTGGTTTATCATCACATTGTAGGGTTGGTTTTTATGTTTTCCAAACTTGTGTGTTTATAGTTGATTCATTGTGTGTATTGGACAGTTTGTCTAGTTCCTCATAGCTCACTGTGTGCCACAGTGTTTCTCAAATTGTAATTCCCTGAATGAAGTAAGACAGCTGCTAACACTTTATGGCCAACTCAGATGAGGCTTTTAGAAGTCTTCAAGGATTGATAACACGAGCATCTCTTTCCCTTTCGTAGCCTTTAACGTGTTGCACCTATTCATACACATTTTCTATAAGATTGTAACTCGCCCATCTGTTTTTTTAAGCATCCCATAAAACTCATGCCTGTTGTTCCTCTGGTCAGAATCAATGTATATATTCAAAATATACACACAAAAGGGAATGGGAGGAGTGCGTTCAATAAGTCTGACCGCTTGAAATAACTCGGGGTAACATTCCAATCCATCATTCTTTTGCCCACCATACAACCTCAAATTAGACCATATGAAAATCAGTGTTGGGCCTGCTTTAATAGGAACAGTCCCGCCTGCACTGCCAAGCTAGGTCCAGGACACAAGCTACCCAAGACCGCTTTCGGCCTCAATGGGCCTCCTTAGTTGGGTGTAGCTTGGTTCCAGTGGCACAGTAATTAAGAGACCCACATCTGGGTGTACCTCATTCATCCCATCACCTTTTGTGTGTTTGATGTAACACCCTAAGTGGAGAAGGGTATGCCCTTCTACATATATGTACACTGGAAAAACAACCATTAAAGTGACGTTATAGTTATGGCTTGTATTAATACAAAGGAGCTGGGGTGGCTGAACTATTTTTTTTAATTTTCATGTAGATTCATCAAACGGCGCCAAAGTTATTAGTAAAACAACATTTTCTCTTCCTCTGACCTAACTATAACTATACAGTTGCACCACCACTGCATAATATATATGTGGGCCTGTGTGTGTCTATGAGAATGTATACATGTGCATATATATTTATTTTCTCTTCTCTCATCTTTCATTACTTTAAAATTCATTGTCACTGTAAGAAATTGGGTTACTGGTTTAAGTGGGTGAAACCATTCTCAAGCAGCAACCACAATTCCGGTCACAAGTTAACCCCAAATTAACCTGCACTCCGCCCCAGGTAACTTGTCACAGAGCAGTCAGGTTTAACATAGAGGCTATGTGTAAAGTAATTATGCAGCACTTCAAACAGTATTAAATTGAAAAACACCCCACAAGAAAACCCCCATATCAAATTAGAAAAATAAAGTAGATTTAAAAAAAAAGAAAGCAAGACCAAATGACAAAAATTCAATCAGCAGAACCGCAGTTATGCACATTTTAAGATTTAAGTGAGTAATTCTATTCCTCCTACAAGGCACGGAACGATTATTATACCTATCTACAAAAGGGAGAAAGATCAAACCCCTCCAACTATAGACCCATTAGCCTACTGGATAACACACAGAAAACCTTCTGCAGGCAGGTGTTGTTCAAACTTAATGACTGCATAGATCAGAATAACAACCTAGAAGAGTCTCAAGTTGGGTTCAGATCAGAGATTAGTACACTGGACCAGGTCCTCCCCTTCAAGGTGATAACTTGGAAATATGTCACCTTGAAGCGTGACCATCTATATGTCGCTTTCATAGATCTGAGAGCGGTATTCGACCTGGTCCCATGGGAAACACTATGGGAGGTATTGGATGGGTATGGCATTCCCCCAGACCTGCTAAGGCTATTGAAAGTCCTACACACAAACACCTTTGCAAAGGTCAGGTGGAACAATGCAGGGGATTTGACGGATAAGATTGAGATCAATCAAGGGGTGAGACAAGGGTGTGTCCTCGCCACCACCCTTTTTAGTCTTTACATTAATGGAGCAGTAGGCAGAATGATGGACTGCAAACATGATGCCCCTAAAATAGCAAGTGTGTCTATTCCTATTTTGATGTTTACGGACGACACCCTGCTAATTTCACGTACTCCGATGGGACTGCAAGCAGAATGAAACGCCTATGTCTCCTTCTGTGAGGAAAGATGTTTAGAACTAAATTTTTCTAAGTCTAAAGTAATGACCATTAATCCTCACAGAACGTATAGAGGAAATGCGTTTATAGAGGGGGTCCCATTTGAGAAAGTCTTGTACTTTGACTACCTGGGAGTCTAAGTGATAGTAAGACATGGGGTCCTCAACTAGAAAAAAGCAAAGCCATCCTTCAAATGAAAACCTCAGCCATAGGGAGAAAGTACAGGGCTGCCTTGGGAGGTACCTTGTCTTCGGTTATCACTGCATACAGAGCATCAGCTGTAGCATCAGCGACTTATGCTGCTGAGATTTGGGGTTATGCCTCTGCAGATGTGTTGACAAGGATCAAAAATAAGTTTATAGGGGCCTTTTGAAACTACCCCCCAAGCTTCCCTATCACCCCATTTGGTCCACCAGGGAACTAGTAATTTATAGGGACTGTGTGAAAGAACTAGTGTCTCTTAATAGGGACCACAGTACTCCCTGGCTGAAGGCGATAAAAGACATATCACATAGAATAGGCATGGTTAATTTATGGAACACCCCAGAGCCGATCACTAAAAGTGATGCCCAGGAAGTAAAAAGCAGGTTCAGGGAGGCAATTCTACTGCAAACTTTGAAAGTATACCAGGAAAATAGCATGACTGGCCAGTTCCTTAACCATAAATGTATACCTAGCCTAGAGCCTTACATGGACCGAATGTACCCACTTCGTTCTAAATGTCTATCTGTCCAATTCAGGTGTGCTATGTTGCCCCTGAGAACCCACACTTTGAAATGAGACAAGACGCTCTCAAATTCTAAGTTTTCCCCAAACTGTTCCAATATTGCAAAATCGGTTGAGCACTTTATGTTCTTCTGCCCTTAATATAGAAACACGTGCAAGAAATGGTTGATAGTGGCACTAAAATCCATGGGATTGCGACACTGTAGGGAAGCAGTAAGAATTCTCAAGGGCAACACCAGGGAACTGCTAGCCTAGGCCATCTCGCGCTATTTGCTCTGTGCCTGGAATCAGAGGAAGAAGGCCATAGATAATTTGCCTGCTATGATAGCTAGTAGAGAAAGGCACAGAAGATTTATTCAGCGTCTTACCCTTTTTTATGTCCTATAATGAAGATATTGGGGATCATGGCATTTCTATGGCTTGTTTATTAAATTATTTTAACCACATATGAATTCTTTTCCCCATGATGAACATATGTATACTAGGCTAATCCAGTTGGTACCAGGAAAAGTATAGAACTGTTTTACTTAATAATTATTACGTTTAGCCATTGCGGATTTTAACCTATTGCAAAAAGGAAGTTTGTATGATTTTTTTACATATATTGAATTCTATGTTTTATGACTGTAACTTTTTATGGGTTTTAGTCGAAATAAAAGGTTTGATGATGATGAAGTTTTAAGTGAAAATTGCGCCAAAAACCCAAAGTGCCACAAAGTCAGACGTTCATGCTAACTGAGATTGAGTACAGGTTGGATGCAGGGACCAGGTTAGTCCAGCTGAAAAGCTACCTTCTCAGTCCAGCACAAAGAGTCCCCTTCACGGAGGAGGGGGCCATAAGCATCACGGACAGTCATCAATGTAGTGTGAAAAGTAGGCCAGGCATTGCGGACGGGCATCACTGTAGCACAAAGAGCATGTTGTCTATTGGAACATGCAAGGAGGAACTTCACAGTGGTGCTCCCTGTGAGCGGTTGATTCTGTAATGCGAAGGGTCGGGCTGACGGAACTTCGTGTTGTCGGGCTGTATGAGTGACAAGGTTTCGTCACCAACGGGGCCCTTTCGCAGTTGGGAACAGCCCAAAAACTTTAATTTAGCCTCGCTGAGGACACACCAAAGTTCCGAGATCTAAGGAGCACCATTTTTGGCTCAGGGGCTTGGTCCAGCTAGATCTGGGTGATGGTTTAGGTGATTGGGAGTCTGTTATATACCTTTATCTGTGAACAAGATGCCAGTAGACTAGTCCTTGGAGTCGCCCTGGGAGTCCTGGGCTCAGGTGCAGGTCCAACTCTCTCTCAGTTAGGCAGGAGGGCAGCAGGGCAACAATCCACCAATGCAGCAGTCGAGCAAGGCAGTAGTCCAGAAGGGCAGCAGTCCAGGAGAGTGGCAGTCCTTTCAGCAGCACAGCAGGCCTTCTTCCTGGCAGAGTCTCCCCAGGTCCAGAAGTGTATTGAAGAGTTGGTGTTTGAGGTTCAATATTTATACCTGGTTCCCTCTTTGAGCTGGAAGATGCTTCTAGAGGTTTCCCTTGAAGTCCACAGGCTTCCTGCCTTCCCTGGCTCCAGACTAACCATAGGGGGTATGCAGACCTGTATGTGGAGGCAGGTTACAGCATATTTAAGTGTAATTGTACACTACACCCTGCCCTATGGGGTTGTCCAGGGCTTACCCTAGGAGTAACCTATGTGAAAAGCAAGGTTTGGGCCTGAAAAGGTTTATTTTGCCAGATCCAGGTGGCAGTTAAAAACTTCACACACAGGCTACAATGGTAGGCTTGAGACATATTTAAAGGGCTACTCAAGTGGGTGGCACAATCAGTGCTACAGGCCCACTAGTAGCATTTAATGCACAGGCCCTGGATACACATCAGTGCTTAATTTGAGCCAGTGGTTTCCAGTGCTCTGCACCTGCTCTTAATTGTCAACACAGGGGCTTGTGACAGTCTGCCACAAGGTGGCGCTGTCTGGCTAATTTAGAGATGACCTCAACAACAGTTAATTAATAATTCGATACACATTAAGAATGACTATTACATGCCACCCAAGCCATACTTATAGCTTTGGGGTCCTCAAATAGTCACACTTGTAGGCTGTGAGGGTTAGTAATTGTGTTGTTACTATCATTGGTAGCATGGCATGGGCAATGTGTGGTGCAAGCTTCAGTGGCCTCCTGAAGAGAGCCCTGGCACTAATGTTTTTTAACAAATTAAGCACTGGTAGACATACTACCACTTTACTAGGGATGTGCAAGTAAATTAAACATGCTAATTGGTTATAAGTCAATTCTACTATGTTTTAAGGAGATAGCACTTTAGCACTACTTAGCAGTGGTAAAGAGTGCAGAGTCCTAAGGCAAACAAAAATGAATTCAGCAAAAAAGTGGAGGATAAAGGCAAAATGTATGGGGTACCCCGCAGAGAGGGCCAGATCCATCAATCACCATATAAATGTATACAAAAAATTCTGTTGTTTATATTGTTATTTTACACTTAAGGCACATGACAGAATGAAATTAAACTTCCGTTTTCTGAATGCTTTAAGTGCTAATGCATGCAAACAAAGGCAGGTACTAATGTTTTTTTCGCATGTTGCACAGGAGAGAAAAACGTTTTGGCTTTGCCAGTGCTTGTCCTCCCTGTAATTAGTTTTATTGATTCTTATCTGCATAATAAAAACACAAGTCCCAAATAAAGCAAATTGAAAAACCCAACTATCCTATCAAACATTAGTTTGGAATGTTTCATGCCAAAATCTCCTCAAAAGAAATTCAGTGACATGCCACAATTACATACTTTATCCCTAACCTCTTACAAAAACAGAGAACGTGTAAACAAAGGCAGCAATCAGCACAATAAAAAGAGCAAAAAAAGGAAAAACTGGGATGCTTAATTGATTTGATTAACGGAATTACAGTTTAGAAAGTGCAACCAGAGGATCTGACTACCCCTACATACACACCATTCTGTAGAGTGCATTGGCTTTTTCTGTCCTGTTGTCTTTTACTGTGCACCATCCATGCATCTATCTGTTCGTGGTATTCACATTGCTGCACAATTGCTGAGCACAAGTCACGTGCGAAAGAAAATTAGGAATTCTGTGTTTTTTCAATGCATCCTTAGGCACTGTATTTCTCATGTATTCTGCTCTTTTTACAGTACGGTTGAGTAGTAACGAGGTCCTATTAATAAATGCCACGTGCATTTTGGTTTGTTTTCTGTACTACCTGGATGGGAATTATCAGAATAGATCTACACAAGCACATTCAAAGATGTGAAGCATTTCAACACAGATAATGTGCAATGGCTAGGCAAGCCTTTACTCTTGCCTGTTTCAAATTGAGTCGAGATGCAACTTCAGTCATGGGCAGAGTGGTGCCCCTTAAACTCAGACATTCTTAAATGTATTTTACACTTGGCCGTGCGCAGAGAAACAGTAAAACAAAATGTTGTCTTGTTTGTATGCTTTCCTGAGTGTCACGTCCCGACCCTCAGGGTACCTTAATTTGTATGCATGAATTGAACAACTTTACAAAGAAAACATGAAGAAAGTATGGGTACAGTGTAAAAATGCCTAAATTGTGTGTTCTGTGATAAACGAGGATACACAAATATGTTACATAAAAGGTCTGCTTTGTAGAATACACATAATGACTACTAACTGTGAGCAAAACAAGTGCAGACTACACACAGACGGGAAGAGGCAGACCAGTGATGCTGTGAACCAAACCTTGGACTTGCACTGTTCTGAATAAGTATTCTTCTCTACAGGGAACAACGGGCAAGGCAATCACATTCTGTGAACTTAGTATCAACAAGCATTTGCAATGCAATAGGTCTCGCAGTTGTTAAGAGTTTGAGCTATTGGCACTGTAAATGGCAATGCCTTTTATTTATGTGTGGGTTTTTAAAACATAAATAAAAGGCATTGTCATTTACAATGCCAATAGCTCAAACTCGTATAAATGCGAGACCTATTGCATTGCAAATGCTTGTTTTTTCTGTTATTTCTGTTGCAGTGATTTTTTTGTTGTTGTTAGTTTTGTGCATGAGGATGTTGTTTTTGAAGCAATGGTGTTGGTACAATTTCTTGGGAGGAGGAGAAGGGACGATGTTTGTTTCCCTGACAGGGGGTCCTTTACCCGACCAAGGAAGTCATCTTAGAATATGTAATGAGATTTAAACAGTAATCCGTTGGTGGGGTCCTGCGGGGATGGGATGGGGGTGTGAGGTAGGGGCTCTGTGGAGGGGAGGCGCACAGATGCTTTCAGAGGGCTTATTTGAAACTCAAAAAACAATTATTGTAGAATTGTGGACAGGAGTAACTTTATTTTCGGTAAAGCGGATGTTGGAGGCTGATGTTGAAAAATACCAATTATAGCGACACGTAAATTTGCATGTAATCTGCCGGGAGCCATACAGCCACCAGGGAGAATAGCAAGAAACGCTATTTATTTAGACAGTCGAAAGACAAGCTAATCTGCATGTGAAAGAGACAGCACCGCTATGTGCAAAAACTCCAGGAGGATGTGAAAACCACGTGACTGCCATCAAGCCTGGGCGAAACGCAAATATGGCATTTGTGTTAATTCTGTTAGCGAAATCTTCACTGATGTCTTTTAAACTATTTCGTTTTGTTTTCTTGTTATAATTCGCACTTTTTTTAAGGCACCGTGGTTCGCCACTAGCTGGTTGCAGATCTGTTAAGTGCATTTTATTAACTTGTTTTAAGAAGAACTTTAAGAATATTCTGTTTGTCCTGTGGCGCCTCCGCCCATGTTAAAAACAGATCAATGAAACTTTACAAAAACTTTTAAAACCAAGCAATCAGGGCAGTTGTCTCACGAGGTAATGTATATCCTTAAAACAAAGGGGCTGTTGTCGATTTTTCAAAATGTGCTCACTATCGCCAGGTAGTTCTCCACTTAGTAAAATGTTTTCGCAAAAGTTGACGAGGAGGGAGTGGGAGGGGGAGTGGGGGCGGAAAGACAAGCGCGCATTGAAGTTGACGAGGAGGGAGTGGGAGGGGGATTGGGGGCGGGCACAGTGGTGCGGGACATCAAAGGGGCCCCGAAAGTGAAAGAAAACGAGTGCTTTCAGGCTGCCAAATGGTGCGCGCGCCCGGGGCACATGCACTGTAGTTGGAGGCCTGAAAGCACTCGTTTGCACTTCCAAAACGTGCTTACTATAAGTCTCGCCAGAGCAGCGCTAAAGCGCTGTCTCAGGCGAGACCTAAAAATGGAGCAATCAGAAGGACCCAACTAGGTTATGGGATTAAATGCATTGACACTACGGCTCCCTGCTTTATGGTATTTATGTGTACTACTTTTGCCTGTATTTATACATATTTACTTTTGCTCTCATTTTAATGGTATTATTGATAGGTAATTTTTGATCGGTGACGAATGAAAGAAGGAACTAATAAACGTCCTCACTTATATAACTGATAAATGTACCCTCACACATCAAAGTCTGGTGAGTTTCAATGTGCTGTGTAGCCGTATACACTAAAATAATGAACACACATGAAATACTACTGCTTAAAAATGAAAATTAAAGCATAGAGACATTCAAAAGAAAATCGAAATGTAATATTTTATTGCTTTATAAAAAATAAAAAAAATGCAGACATGGAGCAGATTGTTTTTGCCTCTATTTATGTATCAAATCTGTACCAACTGAAAAATTGGGACCCTTAATTATGACATTAACAGAAACATGTTCCTTTAGATGACACGATTCCTATGAGGTAGAGAAACGATTCCTGTGAGGCAGAGAAACCCAGTGCTGTGCTAGTGCAGGGCGTGGACCTTTAGTTCACAGATATTCAAATGAATCCTGTATGAATAACGAAGTCTATAGTAGAACTTGTCAAAGAACAATTCTAAACACAAATGTCTTAGATTAGAAAGTTAAAAACGTGAATGTTTCTGGATGCTACTTTGTAATGTTCTCAAACTTTAGCCCCGTCCTACCGGTGCCTCGAAGTTTTCCATCTCGTTTCCATTACTAAGAAACTAGGTAGCTGCTTTTTTGATACCTCTGAAGGGGAATGTTTCTGTATATACTATTTTTGCATTGATTTTTAAAGTGATAAATAATTGTTTCAAGAAACATTTCTTTAACACTTAGATGAGCAATCATTTCAAGAAGGTTTTAAAAGGCTTAGGTAACCATTGATCTACGCAAACATGCACAAAGCATCATCTCACAACCCTTTGGTGCACATAACCTGCTAAACTTGCTCATAAGAATGAAGTTAACTGAAAATTAATCTCTCAGCCTGTAGACTTGAATGCACTGTCAACAATTACAATCAACGCGAATATCTAAAAAGTGCATTATTTAGGCTGAATTGCCTCTATTTGCTGATACGATTCGATTATCCAGCTTTATCATAGTAATGTTATCAGCCTCGGACAAATTAAAATCAGAATCTACCAGCTGTGATTTTAATCTGTGACCTGCCACATCTTTATTGTAGAAGACGAACCTATTGAGTTGTCAATATAATTCTCATTAGACTACAGCCCCCAGTCTGCTCTGCTGTGTTTCCGCGCCAGGAGGTGCCGCCGCCACTGCATTTGCGCATTTTACCAGCTCGCGGTCCCCACTCCGCGGGACGCGCGCGGGCGTGGACAAGACCAGACGAGGCTGGGCTGGGCCATACCTCTTGGTCTGGTGATTAGATGTCTGGTGTCCAGGGGATTGTCGTGAGGGGGATTCCAAACTGCAGGTTACCTTAAGCTACCCTAGAGGGAGGAGTGTGCTGGTCGTCGGAAGCCTTATTAGCACCAAGAGATCATTGCTGTGCAGGACGCGATCCACCCTCGGACAATGCACGGACGGGGGCTGGGTTGGGGCCACCCTCTTGATAAGGGAGGAACGGGACTTTCGTGCCTGGACAGCAACACCTACAGGTACCGAGTTGGACAGTTGCCCCCTCATTCTTGTTTTTGTGTTTTTTCGTTTTCATGTGGTAACGACCGGTGTTGGTTACAAAATGAGTAAACACAAGGGAGTGGCGGGAACCTTGGATGCCTTCATCATCAGGGCTGAGTCCATGCTCAGCCACGAGATCAAACTGACTGAGAATCGCCTCTCCCTAGGCCCCATAGGCCCCACCGGACTGTTACCTTTGCAGAGGTGTTCCTTTCTGGGCACCACCATTTCGGGTGACGTTCCTCAGTCTTTCCCGTCACCCACCACACAGGTGCAGCAGCACCCGCAGCACTCGTACCCCGTATTTGACATCGTATTTGATTCGGAAGTAGCCCCCACGGACACTGAAGATTGCCCAAGTACAGTCGCAAGGACACGGTCACATACTATCAAAGCTCATAACGAGGCCAAATCCCAAAATTCATCCGTGAAGCGAAGAAAGGGTATGGGCCCGGTCCCTCTGAAATCTAAAGTACAGAAACGGAGTCAGAATCCCAATACAGTGTAGACAAAAACCTGTTCTATCAGTACCCAGACTGATGACGCCTTTTTTGCACCCTTACATAGTGCTAACAGGGATGTTGAAACTGTTATTAATGGGGGGGCTGTCTTAGGCTTAGACTTGGTACGGCCTATTGAGCTAACATATAACCATAAAAGCGTAGGGGTGGGCCCCTCTGAACATTTGTCTCTGCCTATTGATAACCATTGCTCCCAGGTGGTACATGATCAACTGCGCATTCGTTTAGATGCAATTTATAAAATGGTGACAGAGTCCGAAGTTAAGCTTTTGGGAAAAATAGCAGTGATTGAGGAGCTAGTTAGAAATAGCCATGGCACTTGCTCTAACGTTACTACTGGCAATTATTTACCCCCAGTAACAGATATGGGAAATACAAAGGCTCCCACTCAGGCAAAACACACTTCCTCCACTGAAAATGTACCTGGTGCTGGAAATCATACTCCTGCGACTCACAGAGTTGTTTCATCAGGGCCTAGGTAGATTACCCGACCTTACCTTCTCACATCACCTCCAGGGTTTCAGAAGAGGTGACACTTAAACTGCCCCCTGAGGTTACCCCTTACACGCTAATATTATCAAATGTACCACATCTTCTCCATCAGGCACATAAAACTTGGGAGGCATTACGGAATAAATCCCTTTGTTGGATCGGTTCTAGAACCGACCTAACTGAAAGACTGTTTAGTGAGTTCAAGATGGTGAGAAGAGTTGGCTGGGTTGGGATAAGGGAAAAATTTTACCCTGGTGATTCTGTAGTTCTTACTTTTAGAACGCCAAGATTGGTAAGTGAAATCTTGCGCAGACTAGGGTGTGACCATGCAACCAACAGAGGAATTATTGTTCTGCCACTTGGTTATTTTTATCCTCCTCCAATATATTATCCTTATATCCCCCAGCCGAGATCTACTAATCCCACTTACCAACATCAATTTATTTGACCGACCTGTAATAGATTTGAAACTCTTACAGGCCTAGAAGACATCGACTGACTTATTTTCACACATAGCCATGCAGCTCATAGACGAATTTCTGTCTTTAGTCCAAATGGTTTGGCATCGACATCTAACGATTTAAATGGTCTTAATTTTAGGGATGTAAGCTACAGCGATGATTTATATGCTGGTATCCATAACAGAAGTCTGGAGGCCCAGCTTGAGGCTCAGCCTGATGTCCTACACCAGGACGTTGCTGTTGCTGATAATATAGATAATTGCACTAACGAGTCGGGAGTAGCTCCAATGAAGCGAAATACCTCCCTTTTAATGTCTTCTAAAAATTCTGTTCTCTACCCCATTGTTTGTAATGACAATCCTGTACACACCCAAAGTCCCGAACCAGCTGTACTCAGGTCTCGTACAACCAAAATTTTATCTTGGAATGTGGCGGTTTTTATCACCAAATTGACCAATCAAGCCTGGCTTGTCTTTGTAGCCGGTTTTGACATCCTTTGCATTCAAGAAACCTGGGCTGATAGCCCTTTGCATATCAATGGGTTTAAAACATTCTCTACCCCAACCATACCGTCCAGACACGGGAGAAAAAAGGGCGGTTTGTGTATCTACATCTCACATAGGCTAAACCTAAAAAACTGGATCTTGTGGTTTCCAACATATACTATCAGGTTTTATTAATACAGATTGACGCTTCTCATAGTACCATCCTGGTCAATTTTTATAATAATATTCCCCTGCCACACAGAGAGGTTGCCCTGTCAAATCTACTGCAAAATTTGGAAAAAACACAAAGGTCAACCTCTAAGGACCTGTGTCTGATTTGGTTGGGTGACTTTAATATGGATCCCTGTAACTATTCTGGACGTGGTAATTGCGGTTTGATACTGGACGATGAGGTAGATACTTCCCATTTTTCGCACTCCCCGCTTGGGGATAATCTAAATGAGATTAAGTATACCTTGGATTTGGGCTTTGTGAACGATCTATGCACACCACCTGTTGCGTTTACTGGCATTTTTATTGGTCGTGGATTGTCCTCCACTATTGATCATATTCTAATTTCCAATAGATACACAGATAGAAACCAAAATGCTGTAATTCACACCGTTGCATTCAGCGATCATTACCCCATTAGCGTTACCATGTATCTTCCAGCAAACGTGTTTACAGAGGGTAATCCGGCCACGCCTTGGCAGGATATTGCCTTAAACAGAACTAACGGCTATACCATTAAGTGGAAGAGGGCAGACCCTATGAAGTTAACAAAGCTGATCTTGGGCAGCTGCAAAACTGATTTGGCTATCTGTTTGGATGAGTCCGCTACGGACCGGGACATCCTTAATTCCTTTAGTAATATTACACAGGCTATACATCTCAATCTGTTATCCGACTCCAAAAAACGTAACTTTGTCAAGACAGGTTGGTTTGACTCCAAATGTAGTAAAGCCCATGCAGTTTTGAAAGCCGCCTTATGTAAATCCCCATGGGATCAGGAGATTATAAGAAGCGCAAGAACTATGTATAAACAATCACTTAAGGCCCGGAAAGAGGAGGTTAGAACGGAATTATGGTTGTCACTTAAGAAGGCCTCAGAGTTAAAAGATACTAAAAGCTTTTGGCAGGCTTTCAATGCCCCGGTCCTGGCACCCATAAATTCCCCCGAGCATTGAAATCACGATTGAGGAGGACCATTGGGTAACCCATATTTCTAGGCTATATTGTGATAACTTAGATTCTATACAGTGTGAGGAGCAAAATATTAGTTATACAAGTAACCTACCAATTGAAATCGACTTTAATGTGGAGGAGGTGATTGCGGCAATAAACGACAGTGTGGGAGGAAAAGCCCCCGGACCCGATAGTGTTCCGGAAGACTTGTTTAAATCCTGTCCTCAATTATGGGGCCCCCTACTCACCATGGTCTTAAAAGCTTGCCGCACACAGGGATTTATCCAACTTGGACAGAGTCCATACTTGTCCCTATTTTTAAAAAAGGCGACCTCAACGACCCGGCCTGTTATAGACCTATATCACTCTTAGATTCCATCGTAAAAGTGGCTGAGCGCTTCGTCCTGAATAGACTTCAGATGTGGGCGGAGAACAGGGGTGTTCTTTCTGAGTTCCAGTATGGCTTTCGTCAAGGGCTTGGCACTATCGAGCAGGGTTTAAATCTGAGCCTTATATGGGGAAAATACACTAGGGCCAAACAAGGTTGTCTGTTTTGTCGATTTAAGCTCAGCCTTCGATTGTGTTAACCATCTGAAACTTTGGGGTATCTTAGAGCTCATGGGTGTGGAAGCACCATTGTTCAACTTTCTTAAACAGTCTTATTTAGACGCTAAGGCAAGTGTCCGTTACAGGCTTGCAGGTGAATGTAGTCTCACTTTCCCTGTTAGGAAGGGGGTAAGGCAGGGCTGTGTGTTGGCCCCCCTCCTTTTTACCTTATACATAAACAGTCTGGGTATTACTTTAGCGAGGGAAGGCCAGGACTTACCCAGTATCGGCACCCGGCAAATTGGAGCCCTGCTATATGCAGATGATGCCGTTCTTTTATCCAGAACCCCGCTGGGCCTGCAGAAAACAGTTTCAAGTTTTGTGTCTTGTATGTCTAGGCTCGATCTTAAAGTTAACGTTACCAAAACTTTTGTTATGAAATGCAGTAAACCGTCGGTTAAGTGTCAAGATATCTTCATAGACGACAGAAAAATCGAGTTTGTCAATTATTTTTCTTATCTTGGCATTGTGTTTGATAAGCGGGGTACATGGAGCAAAAACACAAAAAAAATATTATTTGCGAAAGCTACAGGAGCCCTAATTAACTTCTCCAGGAAACTTGGCAAGCACCCTATTGCTGACTTGTTGACCATCTATAAAGTTAAATGTATTCCTGTAGCCATGTATGGCTCAGGCATATGGGGTTAGATGACCTTTTAGCCGTCCCGAACTGCACAGCTACATACATATGTCATACTGAGCTGGGCCTATCGTATTCATCAGATCTTATTAAAATTTAGCCAGTTTTACTCTGGCATAAGGTCTGGACCAGCACCGCGACTGGGCTCAATCGGGACATGATTAAGGACTCTCAAAATCTGCAGCGGGCATCCACCATTCCATGGCTCTCATTTATTAAAAACTTCATGAATGACCTTGGTCATCCTGAGTTTTATGTCAACCCTGATAGCCTGTCTCTAGTTTCCAGGAAGGAATTGAAATCACTATGCCTAGACCATCTGGAGTTGATTAGGTTGTCTGCTAAGGTTATGAAACCGACTGTCAGAGAACATCAACTACTCCTGACACAATTTGGGCTACAACCTTACTTATCCTCTACATTAGGCAACTACGATAGGATGCTGTTGACGCACCTTCGTTTGCGCAACTTTCACATTACGGTGACCTTTCCTGAGATAAATGACTGGTCCCGTACCTTGTGTCCATGTCCTTGTGATGATACATCGGTCCAGTCAACAATTCATATTCTCTTATTCTGTAATTTTTATACTCTTATCAGAAAGAAAAGGATTTTGCCCATCTTGAAACGGCTAGATTTAAGACAATGTCGACCCGCTTTTATAAAATTGCTACTTCTTGATGAAACGATTTTTATTGATCACATTGTTACATTTTTGAAAGGGGTAGTTCGCTTCAGAATGAGCATGCGGGGTAATGCCTCATAGCAATTGTATTTAAACTTTTAGCACGCCTTGATTGTCATTTCATTGTATCATGCATTGCTGTTCTTAATATTTGTATAATATTTTATTTTATTGTATTTTATCTGTTTTAAATGCATTGTGCTTTTATGATTTGATACTTTGGAATCGAATAAAGCAAGATTTGATTTGATTTGATTTGAGTTGTCATCATAATCCTCATTAGAACATTGGAATGTTGAGAGCTCCATTGAAAACAATAGAGTGCTCCGGGCTTCTAATGGCCAGTAGAAGCCCGAAGCATCATCATTCCAATGTTTGTTCACAGCTGTTGTTGTAAACAAAGGCCTGACGGAGCCCAAGGGCATTTCAATCCCCTTGGGCTCCGTCAGGCCTTTGTTTTACAAATTAGAACATTCTGCCTTTTAGGGGCGGAATGTTCTAATAGTCTCAGAGCCCTCCATAGCGGGCTTTACTGGGCATTAAAGACCCTCTCCCTTGTTAAAGGCCCTCGCCTTTGGCTCAGGCCTTTAACGCTGGGGCGGGCCTTTAATGGCCAGTAGAGCTAGCTACACCGGGCTCTAAGGCTATATTAGAGAACCCTGGACGGTGAACTCCGCTCTATTCGCGGAGTTTTCTGCACTCCGTGTTACGCAGAGCTTGTGGAGTTCTGAAAAACTCTGCTTCACGCAGCGGAGCAGAGTTTTTTTCCTCGCTCACCTTTACCAACGTCATGTTGGCGAGCGCGAGCGTGGAAAATCCACCTCCCGTCGAGATTTTTCCTCATTCGCAATCGTCAACATCAAGTTGGAGAGCGCGAGTGTTGAAGATAAACTTCCCGGTGAGTTTTCTCAACACGGGGGGGGGGGGGGGTCAGGTTTCTCATTGCTAGTGGTCGCGTATGCTCGCGTCCGCTCGCGTTGAGACACAGCCCGTTCGCCCTGAGAAAGCTGCCGCTCGAATAATAATCTACTCGAGTGGCAGAAAAGGAAAGCTTGCTCTGTGCATGGTGCTGTTCGCAATGATTGCACACTGCGGACAAGCAACCAGCACTTTACAATCATCACGAACAGCATTTTTCTATCGCACTCCGCCGCTTGCGGAGCTCCGTGCAGCGTGACGGAGTTTTCTTTCCACTTTGCAGAGTTTCGCGTAGCGCAACTCCGCCCAGAGTTAATATTAGCGCACATTCCATCTTTTTAAGACTCTGAGAGAAGGTGTGATGTAGTCTCATTTGTTGGATTTGATGAGCAGCCAGCCAGCACAATCTGATCCTATTGAAGGTGTTTTGAGTTGAAGGATCCCTCATTTGGAGTTTTTGAAGCTGTTTGGGTAGAAAAAAATGAAATTAGAAGAGTGAATGGATTAGAGGACAGCTGGACAGCTAACCTTGTTAGGTCCCGCCTGACCCAGCGCATGCGCTGGTCTGGCGAGACTTATTGAGAGGGCTCCAAAAAGTGCTACCAGGCCAGCCTAGAGCTACAGTGCAGGTGCGCGGGCGCGCGCGCCGCACCGCGATTACTTTCACTTTCGCGGCCGCATGGCCGCTTTGCATAGCCAATAGGTCTTGCTTTTGGGACCTTATAAGTATTTAGTTTTGCAACTGTTGCATGGCTAAACACTTATAAGGTCCCAAAGGCGAGACCTATTGGCTATGCCAATGCTTGTTTAGTTTAGGAGGCAGTGAATTGAGCTGTTTTAAGCGACTGGACATGATTTTGAGAACTAACGTAAAGCAAGGTCTGATAATCTAAGTGCACAGCAGGGCCTGGGAAGGTGGTAGACTTGGGTATTATCAAATGGACAGCTGAGGGGAAGAATAGGCAGGGAGGAGAAGTGCAGAGCAATACCACTAAAAACTGTGTGGGTTGAGGTTGGAAGTAAAGATGTTGTGGTATCTATGTGCCTGGAGAGCCAGGCTCAGGCGATAGAATATGCAGGATTTGAAGGGGTTTTGACAGTTGCTGCTTCACTAGGAGCGGTTGTTGGATTGGATTTCTCTCTTCCAATAAAGTTACCTACTTTCTCGACATCATATGGACTCCTAGCATAGTCGGCAGTTACGAACACCATGGAAAGAGAGGATCCCAACACGTCTGTCTGAAGCACAGCTCCACATCCCGATCTACCGCTGAGTGGCAACCACCGGAACAGTGCGGTGTTGCAGTTAGTCAAATCCAGTATTGTAAGACCTTCCTTTCCTGCTATAACCTGTTCTCTCTTTTAAGCATCCGACAGGAGAGACAAGAGCGCGTCTCTATAGGATGCTCTCGCTGAAGGCACACTTCACTGTGACTCTTACCTGCTTGTTTTAGCATGGTCTTCCCTGAAGTGCTATATTATTAGTGGCACTCCTGCTCCACTGCTCCTGCGGTTTAGCCATCCGTGGTGCTTGTGGTGAGGCTCTACCAGTTACTTTGTGAGCCGTTAAAAGTGAAAGGGGTGCGTTTACAGATATTTCCTCTCTCTACACGCATGAGTCTTTCTATGCTCCTCTGTGTGCAGTGTATTGTTTTTTTTCTCTAATCACCTACCGATGTGCGCCACTTCAGTGACGCGCACACTGTATTGAAGGCACCTTTGCCTATTTCCAATCTGCTATGCATGTGCACCATTTCAGGGGTGCGCATACTGGTGTTCATAGCTGTGCCGTGCAAGTGATTCTCAATTTATTAATTTACCACGCATGCACGCAACTTCATTGACGCACACACTGTTATTGAAGGCATCTCTACTGTATGGTGCATAATTCTTATGCGTGTGAGCCTTTTCAGTGATGCGCACACTGTGTTGAGGGCGTTTCTGATTTTCTACACTGGTGCGCAGTTTCTGTGGTGTAATGAGTCTTCAACACTTGCACATCTCTTCAGTGATATGCACTCAAGTGAGTCGATTATGATCTCGCTAGGAAAGCCCTCCGTACGACTCGGATCCGGATGGCTGTCCTAGCGAATTGCACTCCGCGAGGTCGAGCGACCGATTCTGATGCGCACGTATGGTGACGGACTCGGTTTGCTCAGACTCCCATTGAACTCTATAGGAGCCTGTATACTGAACATGTACACAGGCACCCATAGCAAAAAGGGGTGGCTGGGGAAAAGAGTACACCCTGTGGCGGGCACCTCATGGTGCCTGCCACAATGTGCTTGCATGGAGAGGGGGGACCCATGGGTACTCCCACGGGACCAATTCGGAGGGCCCCGGGTGAAGGGGGAGCCACTACAGCCCCCTGAAGTCAAATTCCCACAGCCGTATTGTCTCGCTGAGACCGAGTCGGTACAGCTGTCCAAATCGTGCATCGTATTCGCTCGTTTGAAAGCCAGCTCCATTGCGCCGCACGATTCAGCTGCGAACAAGTTGGACTGATAGGATCGGGTTCGGAAACGATTCGGTTGACGCAGACGAGATCTTCGCATCGTACTTGGTGGTTCGGAACGGGGGAAGATTCGGTCGAAAACATAGGCTCCGAATCGGATTTGCTCGTTCCGGAACTCATCTGGAGGCCTTCCTAACAAGATCATAATCGGCCCCTATGTGGTAAGCTGTTCCTGGTTTCCTACTGTGCATTGTTTCAGTGATGTGCACACTAGCGCTGAAGTTCTTCTTTGAATTGTTCGCTCTTATCTGCTTGAGCAAGGTTTCAGTGGTGCGCTCACTCCTCTATGGTCTGCTGTTTTCTTACGGTTTAAGCACTCTAATCTGGCTATGGGTCACTGCATATTTTTTCAAGCGCTGCTGATGACTGACTTTAGTAGGGTTTTATTTCTATTAATTACTTTATTATTACTATTTTCTGTACTCTTGATTTGGTTTTTTTGCTTACTTCATTGTTGCAACGTTATACAATGCAGAACATTACTTTTTTCTTAGCATCTCCAGGCACACCGGTATTTAGGGGGCAAAAATGGAAGAAGGTTTTTGAAATATATGCAAGGGTGTGTGGAACATCCTTGAGTTTTGAGAGAAAGACCTCTTTATTGTTACATTGTTTGGGGCCTGAAGGTCAAGAAATATTTGATCATCTTCCCTTTCCCTCACAAGCTGACTCGGAGTATTTAAATGAATATGAGTTATGTATCAAAACGTTGGATACTCAATATCTACCAAAAGTTAGCACCAGTCTTGAACGGTAGCATTTTGCCAGGAGATTCCAAAATACTGAGGAGTCTGTTAAAGATTATGTTACCAATTTGCGAAAATTGGCCTCCACATGTAAATTTGGGAATTTATCTGATGAGCATGTCAGGGCCCAATTTATGGTGGGTTGTTGCATAGAAAAGGTGAGGGAGGAACTTTGGTTGAAGGAGGATCCTACCCTGGATGAGGTGCTTGTTGTTGTAAAGCGCATTAAACATTCAATAGAGTGTATTGGTATGATAAAAAAAGAAAAGGAAAAAGATCAGATTGTCAATATGATTAAAGATATAATTAAGAGGATGTCCATTAAACCGGATGTAAGTGGTCGTAAAACTATATCTGCATCAGTACGCAGATGCTAACGCTGCAACTCAAGTTCTCATCTTGCTAATGATAAAAAATGACCTGCCATTACGATGACTTGTTCTAAGTGTAATAGGAAAGGACATTTAGCCTCCGTATATAAACCAAAAGGGGCTACATTGAAGAAAAAAAATTGTTAGTGATGATTCTGGGCCACAGAGTAATGACTTCATGTGTGGTCAGATTGTGCACAAGGTGGGTGACCACTGTGGTAACAAGCACAGTCTGATTGATACCATTTGTGTTGATGGAGAAACTACAGAAGTCCTTTTTGATTCAGGGGCAAAAATTACCATAGTTACTAATGAGTTTTTCTCCAACAAGCTGGCTCACAAACGTAAGTTGATCCAACCTGATATTAATCCGTGTGCTTATGGTGGGGAACCCATAAAATTGCGCGGCTACTTCAATGGTGTCATAGACTATAAACAACTCCTCTCAGGTGGCAAAGTTTATGCTTCCCAAAAAGGTGATAGCATAATTAGTTGGTCACACCAGGGTGAACTGGGTGTAATTCTTGATCCCGGAAGCGCCACACCCATTAAGTTGAAAGATTGTTTCACCACGGACATTAAATCTGTGTCTGAATCTTTACTGCCTTCTCAACTTAGAGCAGAATTTTCAAAAGTATTTCAGGAAGGCTTGGGATGCTTGAAGTCTTATGAACGTGAGATACAATTAATTGATCATGCCAAACCGGTTTGCTGCAAGGTTAGAAATGTCCCTATTACCATGGAAGAGGATTTGAAAGCAGAAATAATGAAACTCAATGCCCAGGGCAAAATTGAGGAGTTTGAGGGGACCCAGTGGCTTGCTCCCATTGTTGCTGCTAGGAAGGCCAATGGTAACTTTCGTCTTTGTGTGGACCATAGGCACCTCAATAAGTGCATAGTGGTTGATAGGTATCTCCTACCTAACATCTCTGAATTAATTATGTTGTTGGGTGGTGCCACTGTTTTCAGTACGATTGAACTAACCAGTGCCTATCACCAGATTGAATTGGAAGAATCTTCAAGGAACCTCACAACGTTCATACCGCCGTTTAGTACCTTTTGATTTGTTTGGTTATCTTTTGGATTTGTCTCTGCTTCTTCCGTCTCCCAGTGTGCGATGGAGAGAGTTCTTGATGGTTCTACTGGTGTTTGTGTTTATCAAAACAACATATTGATATGGGAAAGACTCTCTGGAGCACGATGCAAGATTAAGGGAGGTGTTAAGCAGACTATCTGGTTGGAACCTCACTGTGAAACAAGTTTGGTGTTAGCTCCATAATTTATCTTGGTCACATAATGTCAGGAGAGGTAATCATTCCAAAGGATGAATTGATTAATACGATCTTACACATGAGTTCTCCCACTTCTCTAGAGGAGTTAATGACATTTCTCAAAATTATAGAATTTTATTCTAAATTCATTAAAAGAGTTTTGGAACTTAGTGCCAAAATGAGGTCCCGCTTGAGGAAAGGGGCTGTATTCTCCTGGAACTCCTTCCATGAACAAGAATTTAAATCACTCAAGCTACATCTCAGTATGGCACCTAAGTGGAAAACATTTGATCCTCAAAGGAAAACTTGTTGCCACTGATGCAAGCCTTAAAGGTGTGGGTGCTGTTCTCCAACAAGAAGGAGAGTTTGGGGCAGGGACCATCATGTTTCTGTCAAGAGCGTTAAAGGATACAGAGACCAACTATTCTGTGATGATCGAGAGGGAGGCCTTGGCCGTGTTTTGGGCAGTGAAGAAACTTAAAATGTTACTGTGGGGTTCGTCATTTGTCGTGCGGACTGATCATAAACTCCTGGTGGAGACCTTCTCTAAGAAAGGTGTAGATTTAATTTTAAGTCGCATCACCAAGTGGGTTATAGCCTTACAAGAATATGACATTGTTGTGGAGTACTTAATTGGTGTTTGCAGCACTGTTACTGATACTCTTTCCAGGTTAGTTTCTGATGTTGGAGATTAATCTGTTTCTGAGGACTTTGTTGAGGATGACTCCATCTGTCAGTGTGCCGCCAGTACGTTCTCTGAAGAGAGATGGCATGAAGAATTGGGGAAGGCCGATGTTCTGATTGAGGTACTGACGTGTGTGCATAAAGGTTGGAAAAAGAAAAAACAAGGTTCAGATTTGTGTCGTAATTACTGGGTTGTTGATGAGTTATCTGTAAATAATGGTCTTTTGTTCAGGGGAACTGGGCTCATTCCCCCATCCAGTCTCAGCAGTGAAATAATAGATCTTTCACATGAAACACATCAAGGCATGACCAAGTGTAAGGAACGAGTGCGGATGTCATATTGGTGGCCAGGTATGGACACATAGAACGCTTAGTGCGTGATTGCTTGGTACTTGGAGCGACAAGTCAAAACAAACAAGGGTAAAACCCATGATTTCAAGTAGCTTGCCTTCCTGTCCTTGGGAGGAGATAGCTTTAGATATTGTGGGTCCCATCCACGATCAAGGAAGGCAGTGTTATTTTGTTGTGATTGTGGATATGTTCTCAAGATGGTCAGAAATCTTCTTCACCAACTCCATAGAGAGCAGAAATATCATTAACATTTGCGACTGTTTATTTGCCAGAGAAGGCTTTCCTCATTCAATTCTTACAGATAACGGGGTTCAATTACCTCTAGGTAGATGGTGGAGTTTCTTTACCTTAGAGGTATACTTAAAAAAATGTGTTATATCATCCAGAAACTAATGGAATGGTCGAGCATCTCAACAGAGTCATAAAGGAGACTGTCTCTTTAGCAAAGTCCAATGCCAAGGATTAGAAAGTAGAAGTTAAAAGGATGATAGAGATGTACAGGGTAACTCCACATTGTACTACTGGGAAGACTCCTTTTGAATTGTTTCGAGGAAGACTTCCCAATACCTTTGTTGAACCTTCCTGGGTGAATGTCTATACATTGCAGTTTGGCCACTGCATGGATGGTCTTGATTGGTGCAAACGTGAGGAAAGTAAAATTTGCTCAAGGAAGAATGGGTTTGATACCAGAAAAGCTGTGAAGATAACAAAAGTGTGTGTGGGGGACCTTGTCATGATCAAAATTCCAAGGAAAACGGGCTCCTCCAAATTCTCAAAAACTTTGCGTGTCATTAAAACCTTCACTAATGCTGTGAAGACGCAAGACCACAGAATATGGAATCTTAATCGTGTGGTGGTTTGTGAGAATGTGAGTGGCGACTGTACAGAACATGTGGTCCCTACTGAGTCCTCAGGTGGCAAAGACTGCGTCCCCACTGAGTTCTCAGTTGGTGACGACTGTGGAAAAAAAAATATTGCATTGTGTCATGTAGTGAAAAAACCTGGGTGTTTGAAAGATTATGTTTGATGTGTAATTATCGCCTCCGAAAATTGAGATTACGCTCATTTTTCAATAACCAAGAGAGCGTCACCCCTTCGGACTCTGGACTTCGTAACCCACCAAGATTTACGCCCAATGCTGCTATGACTCCTAGCGAAATTCTTACCTTTGAGAAGGCCATCCTGAAAGATGTCAATCTCCTAACACCTAGGGTTCTCTTCAACAATCTACCAGCAAGAGAACGAAGAGCCATTATGGACTCAACAATGACTCCAACATAGTTATAGAACCAGCTGACAAGAGTGGCGCCACTGTCATCATGAACTCGGACGACTATGGCAGCGAATGTCAGAGACAATTGGCAAACACCCAATACTACAAGAAATTGGATACAGATCCTACGGAAACCTTGAGAAAGAAAATTAAAATCCTGGTCAATGAAGCAATCTCCAATGGATGGTTCACGAAGTGTGAAGCAGATTTTCTGGTGAAGACATTACCGACAATTCCATACTTCTACATTCTTCCAAAAATCCATAAAAATATACAACCCCCTCCGGGACGACCTACAGTATCCAGCATTGGCTCCATTTTAGAACCTTTCGGCCAATTCTGCAATCACTTCCTACAACCCTTGGTACAGAGCACACCGTCATTTCCTAAGGACACCAAAGAAACCCTTTGCCTCATTTACAACCTACCCAATGAACATGAAATTACCTTCCTCGTCACCCTTCATGTAGAAGCCCTATACACCAATACCCCATCCCACAAGACGCCACCATGAGGGCCATCGACAATATCCTCAGAAGCAGCACGATCGACTCACCCATACCAATGGAGTTTATCATGGAGTGTGCAAGTATAGCCCTCAAAAACAACTTCTTCCAACACTAGAACCAACTATACCACCAGATACATGGAACATCCATAGGCAGCACTTTCGCGCCGAGCCTGGCATGATTTCGATTTCGAATCCTCACATGTATTCACTGACACAGACCCCTATCAGACAGACATCATCAAATGGAAATGCTACATTGACAATATTCTGATTGTCTGGTCTGGCACTGAGGAAAGGTGTGAAGAATTCCATCACTGGATCAATACAAAAGACCTGTATCTCAATTTCACCATCTCCAAATCCAATAGGAAATCCCCTTCTTGGACCTTCTTATCTCCCTGAACCACGGCACACTACAAACCAAAACATACAAAAAAACAACTGAATGCAACAGTCTCCTCCCTTTTAAGAACCACCACCCAAAAGCACTCTGTGAGAATCTTCCATATGGACAATTCTTGAGGCTGAGGAGGAATTGCAGCAACAGAAGTGACTATGCTCTACAAGTGGATGCACTCAGACAAAATCTATACAACAAGAGCTACCCAAGGAAAGTCATCAGAACCACAAAAAAGAGGGTCTGTAACAACCACCGCAAAGCCCTTCTGGAAACCACCCCGACAATGCAAGATGATACCATGACCTGTGTCACGACTTACACCCCTACATCCAATAAAGTAAAAAACATCGTTCTAAAACACTGGGACATTGACAACAAAGGAGAACTCCAGTTAGAATGTCCCAGATTTGCCTTTAAGAGCACTCAAAACCTAAAAGACCTGCTGGTCCACAGCCGACCGCAGACCAAAAGGATGACACGACAAACCACGCTGTGGGACCTCCATACAGTCATAGCCCACTACCCTTGTGGTAACCGCAGTGCATGTGCCTCTACACGCCACACAAAAGATCTCCAGCTAGTCGATGTCAGATGGACCCAACAACAACACACCAATTGTAACACAAAAAACGGTGTCTATTTAATCACATGCCTGTGTGACTTGCATTATGTGGGCATGACCACCAGACCTGCGAAAATCAGAATCGGTGAACATAAATGCAACATTCGCTGCGGCCGCAGCACAACCAAAATGTGCAACCATTATATTGAGAAGCGCCATACCACAGACCAACTAACATGGTCTATTATGGAGGCAAATGCATCTTGGAATGCTCCAACGCTATTCTGGAAAGAACAACGGTGGGTGTTCCGGTTGTGTTCAAACACCACCGGCTTAAACGACGAGATACCTTGGATAGAATCACAAGGTTAAATCTAGTCTGCCTCTTTTCCCTGTGGATTCTCACCGACTAACACTCGCCAGTATCATTTACCACACCATTGTTGGTGACACTCCCCACGCAGCATTTATACATGAGTGATGTACTACAATACCTACTATTAATAGTCCCTAGTGAATTGACATTTCCTTTCTCTACACTTGATCATACCTGGTCTTTTAGGGCAATACATCGATCAATCTATACAATGATAAATAAGCCGATCTGAGTGGTGATTCACCCTCTTACAATGCCTGTGGTCTATTACCACTCTGACCACCGCTCACACACGAGGGCTGCACATTGTTTCATTTCACCATGGACTTTGGTAGCCATAATTTATAGTATACATGGACTCACGAAGATCCTTTACTACACCATTGTTGGTGATACTCCCCACGCAGCATACATACATGAGGGTTATACTATAATACCTACTAATCATAGTCCCTAGTGTGTTGAAATTACCCCCATACACTTGATCATACCCGGTTTTTCAGAGCAATACACTAATCAATCTATAAATTGATATAAAACAACACCAACCTGAGTGGCTATTCACCCTCCTATAATGTAACTGGCCCGTCTGTGGTCATTTACCACTCTGACACCACTCACACATGAGACGTGCACATTGTTTCACTGCTCCATGGACTTTGGCAGGTACAATTAGTAGTATCGATGAACTCACAAAGAATATCCATTTCCGACCATGCACCCCATGTTATTCCCAACAAATATGAGATGGCACCCATAGTCACCACTGTCTTCACAGATGGCTTTCTCACACGTGATGACTCTGTCACACTTTGCGTGCCCGCAACCACACCCACCTCCCTCGGAAACCAAAAGTAACTTGAAATACCAGAGCCGTCACGCTAAACAATTCCCAAGCTGGTGAGAGGTCAGGTAGGTGCAAGATTCTGTGCCCTCCGACAAAACTGTGAGTGTCAACACACTTCCTCCTCGCGCATACATACGCTATGAGTCCACTGGTAAATGCGACCATAATACTTTTCTGTTATGTAGATGGGGACGGCAAGCTCCCTCTCGCAAAGACGTATGGAGCATCCTGCCCAATTTTGAATAGGGAAGCAGCCCTCAGCCATTTTCCCTTCACTTCCTATCCGTGCTACCACTACTATCACAGTGTGTATTAAAAGGTTTGCCATCAATGGAAACTAGCTAATTGATCACTACTACTGTGACGGTCTTGATGGTCACGACATGATCATCCTCTACCACAGCCTGCCCGCCCCCTCTATCCTGATAGCCTATGGGGCAGTCTATGTCAACTTGTACACCATGAGTATTGCTTGTGACTAGATGATTCATCGCTCCTGTTTTATTTTAATTTTATTTTGCTCGGTGAAACTCATTAGTATTTTTATTTAACTATTCACCTGACCGATCCACATGTGACAACCTTAAATGTGGCTCTCTCTCATATTATGATACTGTGGTCCACCTGTGGTAAATAAAATATCACGCTGTCATAATTTTTCAGATATCAATAAGATCATGCATAAAGCAAGAGGCTGAGTCTGTGGTATCAGATTCATAAAGGGCTTTATTCCAATAACTCGAGTCAAAGGGAGAATATTTCCATCACCAAAAAAGGATCTGGACGGGACTGAAAAGTATTCTCAATATTCTCAAAACATTATTCACAGAGTACAGTATATATACATTTCTCAATTGTACGTAAGCAAGAGAGCAAGAGAGAATGAGATAAGAGCATGTGGGCGTGTAAGTAGGCGTGAAGGTGGGCGTCCATGTGGGCGTCCACTTGATGATAATGGGTAAATTGTCATGTGTGGGTGGATACCTGGAGATGATTTCGCAATGTCAGCAGAAATACTTGGCAGAGATGCGCGCGCAGCAGCATGACGTGTAATTGACGTGCAACTAGGGGGTGAAGGGGACTTGACATTTAGCTCTACATGTGGAGACGAAAAGTCTGGGGGGTCAAGTCAACCTAATCCCAAATCATATCTAACATCCTATATTTAGAGAACTATGTTATCCACAAGGAAGGACTCTCGGACAGAATCTATTCTATACTGACTGTGTGTGCGTGCACAAGCGTCTAAGTGTCTATATGAGATGCGAGGGGCAGAAAACTTTCCATGGCAACAGGGCTATGAATTACTTGCATGAGAACAGAGAAGCCAAACCCTTTGCTTGGGAGCTAAAGGAAATGTTTACCTAAACTACTAGACAGGAATGCATCGGCTGAAGAGCAAAGTAGATAATTCGAAGGTGAAATACAGCTTCTTGGCAGGCAGGCGAAACTGGCCGAGGCAGGCACCGTTAGCTGCACAGGAAATAGGACAAAGTTCATGGATACAGATGCGAGCTCAAGCTGAAGCTTGTCAGAGACAGAGAGCAGGGAAAGGCTTTGAGGACAGAATCGGGCCTACTCGCCTGAACTGTAAAAATGGAGTAACTGAGCCATATAAAGTCGGTGGCCTTTCATACTTAGGAAGCGAATATCCAGCCCATTCATGGCGGATCTGACAGAGGACATGTTGACGGTGGACGCACATGTGTTTGCGTCATCAAAACTGGAACTGGAGGGAACATACATGTACTTGTGACATGCACATAGAACCGTTGGGGTCCAAGATAGGGGACATAACTGACCAGGAAAATCCACATTTCCACATTCCCTCCTTGTCCCCTACTTGCCCTTCAAGAGATATCAATCTTCATCAATCCATTGATCTGTTCATATAGCATCATTTGTTCTTTCTTCTTCTTCCGTGATCTTGAATGAAATCTTGGTGGTGGAATACACGATGTGGCACACAGACCACAGATCGCTGGTCCACATTGTAGACATAGACAGCAACTGAATAGTATGAGAAGGCCAATACCTAGGAAGGATAAAACTCTCCATCTCCAGGCTGATATCACACTCCAAAACCAACTGGACCAAGTCCAAGTGCCTGGGTTCTGGTGTATCTGGTTTACAATCTTATGAAGGCGAGTTATGGCTTTATATACAGATGGCGAATTTTCTGGTATGAAAAATGCAACAGCTTGATTTGATGACCCTACAAGCTCCGCCCCTATCGGCCAGGATAACGTCAAGGACAAGACTATTTGAAGCACAACAATCCGCATAGCAGACTGCTCTTCTGTTAAATTGCCTAAGGCGGAAATAGTTTCGTTCACTACTGCTTCAAGGGTTCTGGTTAATCTACGTATCAGCTTACTATTGGTAACTGTACCTATATAGGGAAAGAAACCTTTATTGAAATCTGTGTATTTTTCCCATGCTGCTTCAGTGTAATCGACAATTGGGAGATCTCTCTGCTGTCTATTGTGTACTAAATGAGTATTTCTATGATAATCAGGAGGAGCTAGGAAAACAGGTGGTAGGAGGAATGCTATGTAACAGGTACCATCCCAATCTAGAGGTAGGCGTATATATGCGGTCTGGCCACATATAAAGTAGGAATGACGAGAAGCTCTAAATGTAGACTTGCCTTGATCACTGAATTTTATTACAGTGGTGCATTTACTATGGCCCATGTGTATGGAGCCATTCTTTCTTATACATAATTCCCCTTTTACTGGGAATACGGACATGGCGGGCAATATTGGTGTAGCTTCAGATTCAACGTTCAGGATCATGAGGTTAAGTGTAAAATTACCTAATCCATATACTTCATTTCTTAGATCAGTTCCTGTTCTTTTTGGAAAGTCCCTCCTTGTTAGGGTAGCAGACTTTAAGCAAAACTAAGTTCAGGTTTCCCCATACCCAGTTGTCTTGATAAACTGCGGAATTCGAATCTAGGGAATTAATCAAACTAAACCATGCTCCACAGGAGCCATTGTGTGTGAACGGATAGAGAATAAAGGGGCAAAACTCCCTTATAGTTCTGATAGGGGGGGAGTCGGCCACAGACCCAGCAGTCTGTAGCATTACTAGTCTGATGTGAATGGTGCAACATCTGAATAAAGGTATTGTTGCGTAAGGCAAGTCGATATGATAGCTCATAGGATGGCAGATCACTAAATGTGTGCTTTATGGTATCATTAGTGGAGGAGTATAAGAGTGAGGCAATAGGAGGAAAAATAGCATGTAGTATTAAGCTGATACATATTATCATGATGCACATAAGAGATTGAAAAATTACAGTCACTATACATCTATTTGCTTCTTATCTAGCTCTCTTATTTTTGCTTTATGTTATTGTCCAAGATCTTATGCGAGCCAGAATACATGTTCAACCGCTTCACCACCTAGTGGACTTAATTGATCAAACGGGTTCTGACTTCTTGGATCACAATTTAGCTTTGTGGAAACTTCTGGGCATTCTCCTCTAGAAAATGTTGTTCAAAATCCAAAATCCAAGTTCAAAGTTTTTTTTTTTCTTTGTAAAAGAGTGGTGAAGGTGCAATCATCCTTTCCGCCTTTTGACTTTAACGGCCGTCCCCGTGGTCCAGAGCACTGACTTTGGCGCCTTCCATCCAGGAGCGATGGAGTATTCTTTGACCTGGGTGTTGTCAGGGAAGGCGGCAGCAACCTGCGAACAACAAGAGAGTAGTGCAGACATCAAGGAAGCCAGGTAATCTGTCAGCATGTTACTGTCAACATAAGTAATCTTTTAGGCATTGTAGTGCCCACATATTTTGGTGGTCTACCAAAGACCACTTCATAGGGAGATAAGCCTGTTCTAGAATGAGCTACCATTCGCATGTAAAAGAGGGCAACCGGCAGGGCTACCATCCAGTCTATACCTTTGTCTGCGCAAAATTTTAATGTCTGATTATGTCTTTCTACAAGGCCTGCTGCTTCAGGATGTCGCACACAATGGAATTTCCAGGTATACCCTAACAGAAGGGACACCTGCTTCATTAGTACCAGGACATATTTGTAACCTCTACATCTGTTTATTTGGATATAATCCATTTGGAGCACTTCAAAAGGGTGGTCAGGTGGATGGAATCCATCTTGTTCCATCGGAATGCCTTTACCTGGATTGAATTGGCAACAGATCATACATGTTCTGACCTTTTGTTTCGCTGCTGCACGCAGGTGCTTGTTGAACCATATATTCTGTAAGCTATCTATCATTGCTTTCTCTCCTAAGTGTGCAGGACTATGTGCGGTATTTATAATCACTTGTACCATGGTATCAGGAAGAAACCATGTGGATTTGCCCTTATTCATCCAACCCTGATCAGTCAGTACCCCTCCTTGTTCCGACCATTTCTTTAATTCGTCCATAGTAGCATGTGTCTGTATGTCTTGTACATCCTTGGAAGGATCCCTAACTGTCATGGCTTTGGACACTTATTGAACCTGTAACTTTGTCATGTCTAGTGGGGTCTGAGCTGTCTGTTTAGCAGTTCGGTCTGCCAGATCATTGCCTTGGGAAATGGTATCTGTGGCTCTAGTATGTGCTTTACATTTTAGGATAGCTATGGCTGTTGGTAAATGTATTGCTTCCAGTAGGGCTTGAATATGGGGGCCATGCTGTATCTTGGCCCCATGAGAGGTCAAGAAACCTCTTTCTCGCCAGAGAATCGGTGTAAATGTTTACTCTCAGGTGCTTAGCTCTTATGCACGCTTGTGTCAGGGCGATGAGCTCTGCTGCTTGTGCTGACAATATGTCTATTCTTTTAGTCTCTATTATTACAGTATCAGCAGTCACTGCATATGCTGCCACTAATTCTCCCGCCCCTGTCCTCATGCATGAGCCGTCAACATATAGTGTTAGGTCGGGGTCTGGGAGTGCAACATCTGTCAAGTCTTGTCTTGGTTTAGTCACGGTATGTATTACTTCAACACAGTTGTGTGGTGAAACGCTTTCTGTACTGGAGGGCAAAAGGGTAGCAGGATTCAGTATGTTGCATCGTCTGATCTCTATGTGTGGTTGAAATAACGTTGGCTCATAATCCGTCAGTCTAGCTACAGTCAGGTGTTGTGTTTGTGTCCGGTTCAAGAGAACCTCTACTGCGTGTGGTACTTGTACTGTCAGAGGGTGGCCCAGCACTATCGAGTCACTTTGTCTTATGGCTAAGGCCGTTGCTGCAACTGATTTTAGGCACGCAGGCAAAGCCTGTGCTACTGGGTCTAATGTACTAGAAAAATAAGCACAGGGCTCGTGTTTTCCTGCATGATCTTGTGTTAGGACAGATAGTGCTGTTCCATCCCGCTCTGTCACAAAAAACATAAACGATTTGTTGTAATCAGGGTTTGCTAAAACTGGTGCTTGGCATAAAACTCTCTTTAATTCTTCAAATGCCACAGTGTGTTCTTGAGGACTTTAGTCTTTTTGTGTCTTGGGCTGTGAAAAACCAGAAATCAATTGAATACGTTCCGGTGCCCACAACTAATTCCCCTGAAAGATCACAATAAAACATGAGAAAAAGGGGAAAACACCATACCTATTTCCTTGGCTTAATTTCTAAGGGGGCTAATTTCTAAGGGGCTTAATTTCTTAAGGGGCTAGCGGGAAGCGAACCTCCTCAGGGGCCAGCAGAAAACCAATATTCTCCTCCTTCCCCCCCCTTTTTGACAGGAGGAAATCTGAAACAGATTTCACTGCTGTCAAACACTATCAAACCCTGTGTCTTGTCAACACTATTAATCCCTGTGTGTAGCTACTGGGCGTAAGCAAAATTATAGGAGATACACAGCGTATGTGAAACGGCGAGAAATCCTTCAAATTAATGTACAAACCTCATTGTGTTAGCTCATAAGCTGGCCACATGACATCTCATATGCAAATGTCCCTATTACATGAACCTACACCAACCTGAAGTCAATATTAATGCTAGGAGGCCCTAATAGGAATGCTAAATTACCTAAATATTCGGAAAACCAAGTTTAAGAACAGTTGTTAATGTTGATAATTAATAATTTATCTGCTAAAGAAATCAGTCATTGTGCAATAATTTCCACCTATACAATAAATAGCCTAATTCAAAAACAAGTCAACTTTTGGGGCCACCACTCACAAGAATGAGCTTACTAAAGCAAACTTTAAAAAGGAAATTCTGTCAGATATTTTCTCATTACCCTAAATACCGGGCCTCATTTGTCACTCTGTGGTGGCAGTCCTTATTTAAAACAGGCCTTCAAGAGTTAAGATGCAAGTGCACAGATCATAATTGTTCCTTAATGTCCAATCTGGAAACATATGACCGAGGCTGCCTGTCTATAAGAGAAAGGCAGTCATGTGATACATATTTTAGTCTTGCATAACTTTTCCTTCTTTTATTCATCTCCAATACCAATTAGACATACACTGATAACGTGTTGTCTGCTATTTTGACAGCATGATAATGGTAATATCATGTCTGTGAAATTTAGTAATTGTGAACAAGTTCCAGCCAAGCGCTGTGCAAAGATCGCCGTCGTCACGACTATCTCTGTACTTGTACAGGAGAGAACTTAGTATTAAACACTAAACAGACTGGTCAATACAACACAAAAACAAAACATATATAAAATACATATGCCAAGCCATCAGTATACCAAGCACAGAAAGCATAGACAATTACACTAACATATATAAATGAGCAGCGATGAGCAATTACAGTACCTACAGCTCAGATGCGAACATTCTGGCCTGCTTAATTTGTCAGGCTTATAATCAATAACTGATTTACCTGCCCTATACACCTCCATCTGACAGTGGGTCATCCCAATGATGACCGTGTCAAGTCTGACACACAGGATCAGCAACAATAATCAAAAAATGACGAACACACGAACCTGTCTCTTTTTTTTTTTTTTTTTTTTTTTTTTTTTATAAAAATGAGCTATGCATCTTTGTACACAATGTACCCTTATGTCCTAGTCGAAGATGCATCTCACATCTTTCCTCACAGACCCGTAACCACTGGATCATTTATCCAATGCAACTGGTGGCAGCTTGTGGCCACAATTCAAAAATGTCTGAATTTGAAAATCGTTTTTATATAGGCACATAGCCCTTAAAATTCCAAACAAGAGCAACATTTTACTTTCTGACCAGAAGCAATATAACAATTGCTAAAAAATAAAACAAATCTTCTCCATAGACATTTCCTCGGGGCACTTGTTTTGCACAGAATAGAACAAGGGAATCTTTCTCGACTTACATTTCTCAGCTGCCCTGTCTTATCAGAGAAGTTAAAAATAGCCCCTCAGCGCGGCCTGAGCCTGGGCTGCCAGCCATCTTTTTTTTGTTTTTCCTACTCCTGGCCCCAAGGCTCTCCAGCTGCAGGCATTACACAGATGCGATGTCAGAGAAGCCTTCTAAGCAGTGCCCTGTTCTGCTCCTCTCATCGGCCCCCACCTACACTGGCTACAAGGTCAGAATCTGTCTCCGATTTCTGTATCACATTCTGCTCTACACAGCCCCCACCTTCTCCTCACTCTGAAGCTGTCAAAGACAAAAAGACTACTCAATTCCATAAAAACTGCAATAATTCGCTCAATTGAAAAATTATTTTTACATACAATTTGCACTCAGGGGGTCATAATCTTACCGACTTGACCCAGCACATTGGCTCACTGGACCATCAAGAACACAAACCTGTATTCATGAAAAATTTGCAAATTCGAAATACCCACAATTCTTTTTCCAAGCTAAACTTGTCACTAATTATTTTTCGTTAACACTTTGTACATTAGGGGTGTCATCAAATCACAGGAGTTGCTCCTTCTCTAGCTGCACCCCTCTCAATTTCCTATTGACAACGTAGTCAAATGTTGGACCATGTAAACACCAGCTATGCGCTGTTCATTTGGTGGGGGGCTCAAGAACCTTTGGGCTACTATGTAATTATTATATGTATTATAACTGGTCTTTCTACTGGGGCCACTCTTGCTAGGTCCTCTGAAAGGACGGGATAAATACCAGCAACGTCAGTATTTCTTTTTCTGTCAGCCTACGCTCATTTTACCAGCTCTAATTCTTCCTGTAACATCTCATCCTTGGCTTTTCCAGACACCAGTCCACTTCTCTCTGCTTCGTGAAACACTTACTCTGACCTTCTATGTGACGCCTTGCGCCAAAAACTCAATGGCATCCTTCCAAGCTGGTCTACATTTTCTCTTTCATAAGAGTGTTTCGTTGTCTGTCTACTTGTTCTGCTTTTACTCAGATACCTTCCTCAACTAACACGTTTTCTCGGGCTTTGTCTGAATCCTCCCTACTTTTCTCTTCTTTTCTGAGCGCTTACTCTGTGCGTCTATGCTATTCTTTACGCCATAATTCAACAGCGTCTGTCTGTGACTGTCTAGCTTTCCTCTTCCACAACTCTTCTTCGACTTTCATGATACATTCGGCATCCCAGGTCCCAGCTACGGGCCATCTCTGACTTTCTGGTAACTCTTTGGTGTAGTCCACCCATAGATCAAGAAATAATATGGCGTCTAAGCCATGCTTGTGATACATAAAGTGCCCTGGAGTGTCCCTAGGAGGAATAGGAACTGCTTCTTCAAGCACCCCTTTTCTAGTAGTAATCTGTCTGAACTTCGAAAAGAGCGGCATATTGACAACTGATCTGACACCTGGTCTTGAACACACTTAATACAAAAAGCACAATAATGAACAATCATTCATACCACAATATGCAGGACATTTTAACACATTAAACATTGAACATAAAACATTTTAACCTTTAAAAATGACCAACAATGATGACAGTCTGCATAACTAATCACCAAGCAGAATTCTTGACAATAACTAGATACTTCGGAATACTTGATATACTGCTAAACAGTACATATACACTGCTAAACAGTGCAGACCGGATTTGTGTACCCAAATCCGTCTTGACCGGCACAACCTATGTGCGCGTCAACACGCCTCCCCGGCGATGGTACTCACCGGGTAGCTCCTTGAAACGGAAGGCCTCGGAGAATGGACTGGACTCGACGACTGCGGACATCGGACCCTCTGGACATCGGGACTTCGAAAACCTGGTGGGCCTCTGTATACCTCGGACACAGCTCTCTCGCAGGTGGGCTCTGGGTAGACAATCTGCGTTCCTCACCGCCTCGTATGGATGCCTGGTCGCAGTCTGTCCCCTTCATTGGCCTGAGGGAGTTGGCGGGAAAACCCGCGACGTGCGTGCTTGAAGTCCATCACGGCCATGGAAGGGGGCAAAACTGGACCTTCATCTCCGGCGTGTGGGGAAAGAGATTAAACTGTTCGGGCGCCATTCTGTGGTAAATAAAATATCACGCTGTCATAATTTTTCAGATATCAATAAGATCATGCATAAAGCAAGAGGCTGAGTCTGTGGTATCAGATTCATAAAGGGCTTTATTCCAATAACTCGAGTCAAAGGGAGAATATTTCCATCACCAAAAAAGGATCTGGACGGGACTGAAAAGTATTCTCAATATTCTCAAAACATTATTCACAGAGTACAGTATATATACATTTCTCAATTGTACGTGAGCAAGAGAGAATGAGATAAGAGCATGTGGGCGTGTAAGTAGGCGTGAAGGTGGGCGTCCATGTGGGCGTCCACTTGATGATAATGGGTAAATTGTCATGTGTGGGTGGATACCTGGAGATGATTTCGCAATGTCAGCAGAAATACTTGGCAGAGATGCGCGCGCAGCAGCATGACGTGTAATTGACGTGCAACTAGGGGGTGAAGGGGACTTGACATTTAGCTCTACATGTGGAGACGAAAAGTCTGGGGGGTCAAGTCAACCTAATCCCAAATCATATCTAACATCCTATATTTAGAGAACTATGTTATCCACAAGGAAGGACTCTCGGACAGAATCTATTCTATACTGACTGTGTGTGCGTGCACAAGCGTCTAAGTGTCTATATGAGATGCGAGGGGCAGAAAACTTTCCATGGCAACAGGGCTATGAATTACTTGCATGAGAACAGAGAAGCCAAACCCTTTGCTTGGGAGCTAAAGGAAATGTTTACCTAAACTACTAGACAGGAATGCATCGGCTGAAGAGCAAAGTAGATAATTCGAAGGTGAAATACAGCTTCTTGGCAGGCAGGCGAAACTGGCCGAGGCAGGCACCGTTAGCTGCACAGGAAATAGGACAAAGTTCATGGATACAGATGCGAGCTCAAGCTGAAGCTTGTCAGAGACAGAGAGCAGGGAAAGGCTTTGAGGACAGAATCGGGCCTACTCGCCTGAACTGTAAAAATGGAGTAACTGAGCCATATAAAGTCGGTGGCCTTTCATACTTAGGAAGCGAATATCCAGCCCATTCATGGCGGATCTGACAGAGGACATGTTGACGGTGGACGCACATGTGTTTGCGTCATCAAAACTGGAACTGGAGGGAACATACATGTACTTGTGACATGCACATAGAACCGTTGGGGTCCAAGATAGGGGACATAACTGACCAGGAAAATCCACATTTCCACACACCAACTAGGGACCTCGAGTTTGCACTGAAATGGCACTACTTTATTACATTTTGAATTATCTGTTTTTCTTTCTTTCCCTTTTTTGTCGTTTTAGGTAAGGACCACTGTTTGGGTCCATTGCAGTGGCACTTTCCTTTCAAAAAGGCCACCGCACAATGCCTCTTATTTATCACTTACCTACGGTCCAGTAGAAGCATGTAGTATCTCCTCCAGGGACCATTCTATAGCGCAAAACATGTCGACCTTACCCCCTTTTTAATAAAACGCCACACTTGTCTAGCTACTGAAGGTCATGACTACTCTCACACAGCACATAATCTTTTAACTATGACAGAGGGATCACCCTCATTAAATTAGTCTACCACAGATACCATATAACACTGCACACAGACCCGCACACACCTTACGGCTAGCTCTGTAAAAGATCTCCAATAAAGTGACCCTTCGGGGGACCCGTAGGTCATTGCAGTGCCGGCCCAAAGAGGAGCATCGCCCAATGATGAATCGTGACATCCTTCCGGGTGGGTGAGGGCATCAAGTAAGAGTCTCTCCGACTCATCTCCACCTTTCAAAAATGGCTGACCCTTTCTTCTAATTCCCATCTCAGGAACAGTGACTCTCTTTAGTAACTTAAGATAATTTAAAAACAGACAAGCCACAAATAGACCTCGAGGCAAAATCCTTCAATGTTAAAACCATAAGCCAAACTGCGTCAGACATCACAGTACTGACAGAGAGAGTAATGTGAAAGCTAAACAAAAATCAATGAGAGCAACGCAGCAAAAATTTAGCTTACAGAGCATAGCCAATTAATCAGTAATTAATCTAGATGGAGGGCAAAGACATTACAGCGATTTGTCTCCTGGAAAGCAAGAGCGATTCCCAACAAAAACAGGTAAGGAAAAAAGTGAAAGTTGAAATGAAAGGTGACATAATGAATGATAACATGAAAGCTGAAATGAAAGGTGACATAATGAATGATAACATGAAAACTGACCATTCCTAATGTTCATTGTGGGCAGGGGCGTAGCTTTCATTGGTGCAGCAGGTGCAGTGGCACCAGGGCCCATAGGCCTTTGGGCCCCAGCCAACAATGATCATTGCTATATTTCACAGTTCAAACAACAGCCAGGTGAGACATTTCCTTCCGTACACCGCCTGTGCCACTGATTGTCACATCCCTGAATGCTGAGATAAAAAAGCACCAGTAAGGATTGCCGCGCGCTTGATATACATATGAATACCCACCGCATTTACAAAGGATTTGCAGTCATGGTCAAGTACATGTCGCACACAAAGGCAGATCGCTCAAATAAAAAATAACTAACATAACTGGCGCACGTCAGTGCAAAATCACACGGGTCCAGCCTTACCACTCATCAACTGATTGTTATTTAAATAATATTGGTCGGGCTGGTTAGCTCTCTCCCATTTTGTATTAGAATATATTTTATGTACACCATTAAGGTGAGCAAATTAAAGTCCGCCCTCAACCAACCAATGTATGGAAAAACAACACGACCCCAAAAAATCCAAAATGGAAGTTCAGGGTGTGCTCCACAATGCTCTGTGAATTATGGGAGGTTTATTGCGCATTAGAAAACCTACCCTAATGTATATACCAAGAAGCAGAATGTGGGAGCTTTTCCGAGGTGGGGAATCCGCTAAATTAATCCTACAGAATTGGTTTGCAGACTTCAGTGCCTTAAATAACTTTCCTGTTGGAGACATTTAACCAGAGAACCATCCACCCAAGCCTGCCAGAAGGCATAAAAATATACATACCCCATCACGCCTGGGACACGTTTTCTTTCAATAGCAAACCCCTGCCTTGAGGATTTGTTTATGAAAAAAAAAAAAAAGCATGCCAGGCCGTCCGCCATAACATGGCAGCATGCGGGCATGCATTTTTGCCGAAGGTGCTCCTGCTGTGTTGACAGGAGCACTTTAGGTGAACATTCCCTGACCATAAGTGACATTGGAGATATGAGCCAGAGGATCTGCAGACTGGCCCCCAGAATCTAAATGGCTCCAAATGTACATTATGCACAATGCCATTCTACAACGGTTTGACCGTGAATTGTGCTGGGTAACTGTTGCAAAGTCATCCTGTGGCCTGGGCACCCCCATTTTTTGCTGACTGGAACTGGTGGTAACTGACTCTGCCTAACCAGGCCCAGGGCCAGTTCTATGCTGAAAACACTTAGGATACAGTAAAAAAAACTCCTACACACTAGGGTACACTAGGGGTTCGGGTATCCCTATGATTGGCATGACCTCCCCTATAAGGTCCTAGTACGGATTAAAACTACCTTTAAGTCCCTAGCATATAACAGGGCATGGCAGTTTAAGGGCCAGCAGACCTTTCTGTACGTGCAGAGCTGAGAGCCTGAGGTCATTTTAAAAGCAGCCCTGTGTTGTAGAACTGCTTTTAAATGTAAATTGTGCCCAAACTCGACTTTGGTGTTAGGGGCAGTTATAAATTGCTAAACTACCATATTTGGCCATCTTAGGTACCCGCAGGGTCTCCCCTAGGTGTCCCTGGGGTGGGGGTTATGTAAATATAGGCAGTGTCCTTATAAAAGCAGTTTTATAGGCTCTGGTGTTGGAGAAATTGGATATTTCATTTTCTCCATTGTAGATCTTCAGCCACAAAGGTTAACATTGCAAGAGTGTATGAATTCATAACTACTGCAAGGGACAACGGAAAAATATCATTCATGGACTTAGGAGAATGGTATTGATGAATCCAACAATATGCTGTTGATGAATTTATCCTAAAATCTATAGAAAATATGTTACAAGACTTTCTTCTCTGTAAGCCAACATTCAGCCTTCCAGTGGTCTGCCCTTACTGGTCAGAGTTAAGTGAATTAGCCAGGCTGCTCTGATGAAGTGATAAGTGGCACCCAGGGAGAAAGGCTATCTCTTGTAAGAGAACCCAGCTCCACGTAAATGCCAGAGCAGGGGCGAGGGGTCATAACGCATCAGCTTCAAAGATAGAGGGGGACAGGCAGAGACTGCCAGGTCCATCTACACCCTTCCACTCTGATCCAGGCCAGATGGCAGGCTTAAGGAAGGAATTTGCAGATGTCAGTGGGAGGGGATCTATGAAATTGAGCCATCCTGGAGTTTGGTTTAGCTAGCTCTTTCTTCTCTGCCAAGACTTCAGTTATATTGAAGTTTGGAAGAATAGTGCTTTCTGGGAGACCATTGTGCCACACTTTGGAGGAAGTGGTCATGCTCTGGGGTGTTATTGCCCTATACCTCATTGGGCAGGAGTGCCCTCCTGCTTGACCCCAGAGAACACAGAATAAGTATCCAAGAGAGGCAGGGCCTCTCAGATCTGCTGCTTGAAACAAGAGAAGAAGAAGGGTCCAAACTGGAAGTTTAATTTGCACTACCCAGGCCCTTCCCTCTTACTGACTGCACCTGCTGCACAATCTAGAACTATAGCCCTGTGGCCCTAACTTGCTTCAGAAGACAGGTCAAACTTCCAGAGTTTGACCGGGAGTTTGTCCAAAGCCAAGTCAGTGAACCCTCACCAAACCCAGCCTAGTGAAGAGCATCGAGGGACCCCTGGAGAAAAATCCCTGTAAAAGTTACTAAGTCCAAAGGTATAAGACTTGATCGGCTCCAACCGCAAGAGTCAAGTCGTCCACCTTCAACCGCGAGTGGGACTGGATCCCTGATTCGTCCCGCTGGAAAGCTCTGGAGGTCTGACTTCCATAGTTTGACTGGGAGCTCACCAAAAGGCAAGCCGTCGAACCCTCATCGAACCCA
Source organism: Triturus cristatus (assembly GCF_964204655.1). NCBI lineage: Eukaryota > Metazoa > Chordata > Amphibia > Caudata > Salamandridae > Triturus > Triturus cristatus. Next base: position 408,246,060 of record NC_140585.1, on the reverse strand, counting down.
GACTGGTGGAGAGCATCAAGGGACCCCGGCAGAAAAAGCTCCAGGAAAGTTTCTAAGTCAGAAGGTAAGAACTGTGACCAAGGCCTAATGCAAGGGGTAGCTGTGCAGGGCTTCATCGCGGTCTGCTTGAAAATTTGACTTTGTCCCGGTCTAGCGTGACCAGATTTTCCAATAGACGCTATAGGTTTCTATGTGCTATATAGTGCTAAATCTTTAAAAATTCATAACTCCAGTTCACTACATTGGATTTTTTTTTCATTTTGCTGTCATTTTAAAGATAAAATGATTTCCTATTTTCCTAAATTGGTGTTGGATTTTTATTGTGTGCTGTGTATTAATTATTTACTGAATTGGTGTTTTTAGAATGCTTTACATACCTGTCTCTGAAGTTAAGCCTGCATGCTCACAGCCAAGCTACCAAGGGTTGAGCATGAGAATAATTTTCTGAGACCTATTCTGAGCCCTAGACTGTGTTAATGGCCTTATTGCCAGTGGTAGACATATATTTACCACTACTAATAACCCACTTTCCAACAGTAGCAATCTTAGAGTTTAAATTGTGTTTATGGATTGGTGTTTCCAAGATTGGCCTATTTGGTTTACTACTAAGTCCCTAGTAATGTGCATATGTGTGTCTAGGGCCTGTGAATCAAATGCTCCTAGTGGGCCTGCAGCACTGGTTGTGCCTCCCACACAAGTAGCCTTTCAAAGGGTTCTTAGACCAGCCACTGCACTGTCTGCATGCAGTTTTTACTGCCATGTCAACCTGGCAAGTGCACCCACTTGCCAGGCCCTCCTTCCCTTCTCTTACATGTAAGGCACCCCTAAGGTAGGCCCAAGGTAACCCCATGGGCAGGGTGCAGTGTTTGTGAAAGGTAGGACATGTACTGGTGTGTGTGACATGTCCTGATAGTGAAATACTTTGCAAATCATTTTTCACTACTGAAAGGCTGTCTGTCCCATAGGCTTAACATGGGAGTTGCCTTGTAACATTTTACAAGCATAACTGCATTGGGATAAGATAGACAAATTGAATTTAGTATGCCTGAACTCAGAATTTTAAAACACATCTTTTAGTGAAGATGATCTTTATGTTGTGTGTTTGAAAATGCCACTTTTAGAAAGTGGGCATTTTCTTCCTCAACCATTCTGTGGGCCTCTGCTTTTTGTGTATTCCCTGTCTGGGTTTAGAGTGACAGGAGCAGGGGATGTGCATTCACACTAGACAGACACAAGGTGGGGGGGTGAGGTGGATCCTGCCTTTCCTGGGTGACTCATAGCCAGCCTGAATAGGCCTGTCTGCATTTAGAGTAGTGGGAGGAGTTATCACTTGCACCTGAATAGACCGTGGCTGCCTTCCACTAAGCTGTCTACACCTTCTGCGGTGAACCTGGCCTGAGCCAGTCTGAACTGGTTTATGTATGCTAGAGGAACTTTGTTTGTACCAACTTAAAAGAAAAATGTGGTATAAATATGGGGGCTGACCCCAGAACTTTAGATTACTGCTGGACTAAGGAACCTGCCAGGAAGATGGGCTGGAAGATCTGTGAGGAGAGACTACCACTTTGCTGTGTGCTTTGATGGGTTGGCCTGCAATTGCTGCTTCTGTCTAGGCAAGAGAAAGAACTGGACTGTTCTTTCTGCATTCTAAGCATCTCCAATGGCTTGATGTAGAGCTTGCCTCCTATTGGAAGTCTCAGGGAAATCACTTCAACATCTTTTGGGTTCCGGCTTCTGGAACTTGGTGTTTCAGCTGCCACAGAGGAAAAAGGTAACATGGTGCCGTCAAAGACCCCACTGCCAGATCAGTGACCTGAAGGCACAGCAGAGGGCACCACTGCACTTCACACCACAACCCTTGTCTCATCGATGACGACGTCTGCTGCCACCACTGAGTTTCTGCTTGCACCGTGACCTGTGGGCACCGCCTCGCTTCACAACGCTGCCCTGGTATCCCCAACGACGCGGTCACCAATGCCGCTGCCTGCACCATGATCTGTGGACACCACTTGTGGAGAACACGGAGCACTGTCCCGCTTCGCACCATAGCCCTGGTCTCATCGACGCTGCCGCTCTAAGCTGACCTTGACTCCGCTGCCTGCACCATGGTTTGGGGTCACTATCGTAGGTTACTTTACGCACCGCCACGTCCCACACCACAGCCTTGGCCTAGTGACGCCAGCAACTTAAGATCGTCAACCAATGCCACTGCCAGCACTACGACCTTTAGGCCCCGCACACTGCATTGCCCCGTTTCGCACCACAGCCTTGGGTCTACCGACAACAGCGCTTCAGCAATGACGACGCTGCTGCCTGCACTATGACCTGTCAGAATCACATGGAGCACCTCCCCATTTCGCACCGCAGCTGTGGTCTCACCGACACCGCAGGACGACCGTCACCGAGCTGCAGTTTGCATCACTCCGCTTCACACCGCCGTCCAGATGCCTGCTGGTGCTCCTGATTTCAAGCTCAAGGAGTTCAACCTGCAACACATGTGACTTCAAGGGCTCGATGACTCCTGCACCAATTCCCAATCAGACGCCTGCCAATGCTGCTCCTCTGGAGTTCACCGCAAGGTCCAACGCCCTTTACCTCCAAAGGTACTGTTTTACGGGTCGGGTCTCCCCGGCACCGTAGCTGGCCCGCAACACCGCAGTCGGCCAGAAATGTTGGATTTGCTTGGATTTGTTTTCTCATGACGCCGTGATCGCCCTGAACTGAGCTATCGGCTTCAAGGAACGGTTTTTAAAGTCTAGTTTTGCTTTATTGGTATTTTGGATTTCTGTATGTTGGATTTTTATCGTTTTGGTCTTGTTTTACACATATAAATCTTGGATATTTTTCTAAAACTGGTGTGGTGTCTGTTTGTAGAGATTTCAATGTATTACTGCTTGTTATGTGCAAATGCTTTACACATTGCCTCTGAGATAAGTCTGACTGCTTGTGCCAAGGTACCAAGGGGGTGAGCAGAGGTTATTTTAGACGTGTAATCCCCTTATCGTGATTAGAGTGGTGGATTCTGCCTGGCGTGGGTGCATACACTAGCCAGTCAGAAAACCCATTTCTAACACAAACGATTATGTATATATACCAAATTACAGTTGCCAAAACAATTTTAATCCCTCTACAGGGTTTAGCGATTATAACAGTGCCGACCTTCTAAACAAAAGGTTTGTCAGAGGAGGTATCCAAGACCAAAACCCTTCCATACTATGGAACAAAATAGCTGTCTACAGGATTTAAGACAATATAATAACAATCCACCTTTCAAGGCTTTTGTCATAACTTCTTGTAATAAACAGATCAGACCTATGACTTCTGGTATACCTTTTCTCAATCAGCCCATCAGCCCTATGCTGTTTAATATTGGCTTCATGCCATACCCAGCACAATCCTTCTGTATTAAGCATAAGCTTTCCCATAGGACAACAGTCAGGCATGTAGTCATAAAATTGCAAATATGTATAATATTTCAGTTGGCAAAACAATATACAACTCCTCCTAGAGGGTCTAGGAAGCATTGCAAATATTCTACCCCTAGTGTTTGTCAGAGGGGGCAAGCAACACCAAATCCCTTGCCTACTCTAGAAATCTGTAAGATTCCATACAACCACATGCCTGTCCAAAGACTTTAACACAACGTACAAACAATCCACCCTTAAGAGAATATTTGCTTTAACATATTCTTTTCACAAAAATCAGACCTGCTGCCTTCGTCATAACTGTCCACATTAAACAGATCAGACCTGTGGCATCTGACATCACGCTTACAGATAAAAACAATCGGGCCTATAACCTTGGTTATCGACTCGCCATCATAACAAATTTAGGCATAGTGAATTGAGCATAGGCTTCCCCACAAGGGAAAAAGTGCAATTCAAGCACTTTCTTACGTGCAGACACTCACAGCCTTTCCAATCAAGAGCAGTGGAGAAGAACATCTGCATGTTGGTGGAATCTAAGCCCCCATCTCAAAGCTCCCTCCTTCTTAAAGCGGTTGAAACGCTGGGAAAACGTGGACAGAATAAACTTGTCCAGCCCCTCAATGCTAGATTCCCTAATCTCTAACTTAATAATGTCAAAGACACCAAAATGGCCATGACAGTATTTATTTGTTTGTAGGATTTATATAACCTTTTTAGAACTGTGTAGTAGCTAGGGTAGCCTCAGAGCATTCCAGGAGGACAGGAGACAGAGAAGGAAAAGAGTGAACTCCAGTTGAATACAAGGGAACAGGTAGAATGAGGTAGAAGGATGAAAGGAGCTCTCCCCTTTGTAGGTGGATGAATGAGGTGAAGACCTAAACACGCATAACAGGGGATCATACAGATATTCTTAGATGGGGCATAGAACCAGTCTTAGTTGTCTGATCGGATGATAGCAAGAGTAAAGTCTCAAGCTAATGCAAAAATAGTTACGTTTCTGCTAATCCACTAGGTTTCATAGAGGGGGTTAACCAAAGGCATGTGTGAAAAGATTCGTTTTTCTTCAATTTGAGAACACTACCTTCGAGTTTCAGGTGTAGTTGCAGAGCGTAACCACAAGGAGGAACTTTGAACATGGTGATCCTCCAAATATCTTGTATCAGATTTACTGGCTAGTGAGGTAGACAGGCCACATGTTTCTAGTTGGTTGATAGAGAGGAAAGGGCTTAGTGAGGTAGCTTTGACATTGACCATGCAAACCAGTATGGGTAAAACAGAAAGTTTTGAAGTGGGATCTTTATTTTATTGGTAGCCAGTCAAGGGACTGATGTGTCCTTGTCATGTCAGGCCAAATAGCAGTGACGTCACCTGATTCTGAACTCTTTGCAGTTTATGTACAGATTTCTTATGGAGTCCTCTATAGATGCCATTGTAGTAGTTTTGATGGAAAGCTATACTTTTATAGACAACGTTGGTATCTATATTTTCTTAGAATCTTTTTATTCGTTTTTGTTTATATTTGCGTTTACAATAATTGCATAGAATCATATGGGCAACGTGACATGTACAGTAAGAGTGCTTAGGCAAGTAGTAAGGCATGAAACACATTGCAATAGTATTTACGCATATAGCAAAGTTAACTACTTCAATGAAAGAAAAAACAAAATACATGTAAAAAACAGTACAAAAAACATGGGGGAACAGAAAGTGATGGCAAATACAGTGTCTGCTTGAGAGAGGCTTAGAGGTGTTGATGAGATTTGGTGAGCATCAGGGTTGATTTGGGTGTACTGCTGTAATGTATATCTGTGACACACTGCAATAGACTGTGCAGGGGGTGGCAGAGTAGGGGACTGCGATAGAAGGAAAGCAGTAGATTATTGAGGATCTTTCTACAGAAGATGGGAGGAATAGGGCCGGTGTATAGGTAAGTACATCCTATGGAGGTAACATGTCTTCTTGGAGAGGGCCATGAATTAGGCAACTAGCGCATACCACTCCTGCAGTAGCTCGCATTGCGGAGTCCTCTAGCTTCCTCGCTGCTCTGGGCTGTGCTTTCAGATTCAGCCCATGAGATCACCAAACAACACCATTTGGCCACCACAGTTGGAGTGCTGGCTTTCCAGCGACTGGTAATGCGATGTATTGCTAACAGCAGGGCTACGTCTAGAAACCGAGCCAAAGCTTTGTGTCGGTTAAGGCACTTGAATAGTCCCAGTGCCCATACTTCCCAACTCTGCAAGTTGGGAGGGCCAGACAGTTGGATCAGTAGCACCATAGTTTTTCTCCAGAAGTGAGTTGGTGCTGTGCATTCCCAAAGCATGTGGTGCAAATCTATGGCTTCGTATCTGCCGTGGTATAGTTAGGGAAAAAACATTATTTGGTGGTTTGCCTCCACGAACGGGCCCATCTGTCTTGTATGCTGAGGTATGGCACCGAAGTCTTTGTAGTGGAGCAGTTTTGCTAACAGCCTGAGTCTCAGACTTGTATGAGCTCCAGAATGCCCACCCTCTGGAGGTTACTCCTGCAGGAGGGTCCCTCAGAATCTTCTGCCCTCCACTCCAAGTAAGACGCCTGCTCCAACAGGCCAAGTAGCTGGGTCTGTGCATCTTTTGCTTGTGGTTGGAGTTCCTGGAGCGATCGTTCAGTTATGGTTGCACATGCAGCGAGTTTTCTGTGATTGCTGCGGAGGAGACTCACCTTGATAACCACAGCATAGATTGTGTTCTTTCAGCAGATGCACGTGTTTTCTATTGCGTAGAAGTCTAGTATTGAGTCCAGCTTTTTTGATGCATCACATGTAGATTGTTGTAAGGAATTGCCTCTTTTTTAATGATAAACTCCAATGTTTTGGACTGATGCTGCTAATTTTTCGACTCTAGGTTGAGGTTAGAGAGAATGAACAGTCGACGTTTCAGTCTCTTGTGGCCAAGGGGTCCATGAGACCATCATCTGATGACCACCTGATGATGGTCTCGTGGACTTGCCATAAGAGACAGAAAACATTGACGTTCATCCTCTCTAACCTCATTCACAGTATTATTTATTTTATCAGTCCTCATGATTTTTGGAGTACAGAAGAAGAAACTGAACTGCACTCAGGATTTATAAACATATGTGCTTAGGTGGATTTATCGCTTCCCAGTGATCTTTTCTTGAGAATGATTCTGTAATTATTCATTTGTTCATATGGGGTGCGACAGTGTTGTTGCATTAATATTTTTTTAAATTTTATTGTTGTCCCTGAATATTATATGTTTTTGTACACTCTATATAAAACTGCAAGAACTAAATAAGAACAGTTAGATCAGTAAACCTAAAATCTCATTTTTTGGTTAGGATTTGATTATGTTTTCTGTATATTAATTATACTGTTGGATTGAGAGACCAACTAATTGAAAAGAATACTTAAATAATTCCTCCAGGAACAACTATAGCAAAAAGTGGTAACTTGAAATATGAGTCAAAAACTCCTGGGTTAGATTGAAATAAAGATGATCAAGGTTCTTGAATCAGTGCAGGTTTTTATTTTGATTATTCATTTTATTATTTCTTTCTTCCCACTTGCAACAGATTAAACGGCCTAATTATTTCTTTCTTCACGTTTCCGATCAAGGTGAACAGCTGACACGTGTTTCGCCCAGAGGCTCTAAAATTGGGCCAGGGCTTTTTCAAGGCTTATGATTCTTGCATTCCAGCACAATATTTTTGGTTTAACATTGCATTTCTCATATTTGCTTCATAACCAGGCAGAGCAGTAATTTTTAGTCTGTTTACATAGGTCATAATTCCGGGTCAATCCCAAACACGGTGCAATCCTAAGCGCGATTCTCCCACATGAGTGGGAGAATCGCGCTTAGGATTGCACCGTGCTTGGGATTGACCGTGCAATTTTGTACATAGCAAAAAGTGGTGCATGTATTTTTACATATCCTAACAGTAAAACCCCAAAATTCTTATTATTCCTGTGGAAAGGCTAGTAGCCTGAATTGTGAGTGCTGGGTTACCTGCTGACAACTCAGCTGTGCTAACTTATGAATGAGACTACTAAAGTTGGTACTTCAATGTATCAAAAGAATCATTACATTAAACCTGACTTGATGCCCAAATTGAATTTAATGTAACTTTTGAGTAAAAGGCAACTTTTGAAAGTTGCCCCTCTGTTGCCCATGTTTTCCAGTGGCCATTTGCAGATGCTGGCCACAAGATAGCTTTCGGCCTTCGTGGGAGGAAGTTTGAATTGCTCCCAGGAAAGAACACAATACAGGCCTGCTGTTGGAAGAGGTGTATCCTCTCTCTTGCAGGAAGACACACTGGGTGCGAGCCCAAAAGGTGAGCTTCAAAGGGTAAGCTGCCTTCGAAGGGTAAATGGTGGACACACTCGAGAGGAACTGCTCTATTGTTCTGATAGACAGGCTGGCATCAGTGACAGAGAGGGGAGAAACAGTTGTAAAACCAGCTTTCACCCTGGAGGGTGGGCTATCAAATTCCACACACTGAGAGAAGGGCTCTGCTATCTTGGGGGTGGGCAAAATATTACACTCTGGGATAGCTAGATGCCACATACTGAAGGAAGGCGTCACCAGGTGGGAGGGGACCTGCTTGTCCATTGGCTAGTAGCCGCTGCATTCCCCAAGGGCAAGCTGTGGGTATAAAAGTATAACCCAAGGCACCCAGACCTTAGATTACTTCTGCACTGGAAAGAGGACCAAAGAAGGACTGCCCTGCAGTTTGGTGGCCCTGGCAAAGAGAGGTTGCATCTAAAACTGGACTGCACCTGCTGTTTCTGGGCTAGCAAAGAGGACTGTGCCTCTGTTGCCCAGCTGGAGGAAAAATTATTCCGAGCCCCAGACAGAACAGGTGAAGTCCAAGAGTCAGTTGGCTGAATTCCTGGTACAACTCCAGGGCCACAAAAGCTGAAGAAGCTGCCTTGGCAGAATTGATAGACACAACTGCATGTTTGCCTCTAACTACCAAAGCGCAGCCCAGGAGACCGAACCCCGACACTCCAAATGTGCACCCAGGTCTTGTTGACCCAGGAGAGTCATCAAAGTGCAGTTTGGTTGCCCTAGACAGATACTATCCACAACTAAATGGCACAGCTAGTTTTGCTGTCACTGGAGGTCATTAGACCATTGACAACTGATTTTTGGGTGGACTTCACCAGGATTTCGAGCGACATCTACCTCTGTGGCCAAAGTTGCCCTACCGTGTTCGTGCCCCGAGGGGTGGCCACAGGAAGACCACAGTCGACTCGAATAGCATCCTCAGTTTCTTAGGTCAGAATAGTACATTAATCAATAAAATGCAGGCATGAACAATGTCGAAAAATATTTAAATGATATAAAAAAATAAAAATAAGGGTTACACTATGAATTTGCCTATTGTGGGTCAACATTCAGAGTGTGTGCCCATAATGACTCAACTGGTGTACTTGCTCTTTACACTCAACCTACCGGGGAACTAGAGGAATTGGTCGGTTTGTCACATATCACCCCTATCAACACTTGAGTCCAAAAGATGTGACGTTCAGTATATTACGTGCTGTGAACAATGAAATATGAATCATTACGCCCTGGATCCATGGAAGCAAGAGCAGGTGGTGAATCAGGGAGAGAGGTTTTTTTGGTGTGAAGATAAAACTCTGGAAAACCAATGTTTTAATTAATGAGCCTTATCCGTGGTAAAATTACGACAAAAAAGACCCCCTAGGACTTAAGAGGTCTGTGAGTCCATGAACTGGTCTACATGTTTCATGCCTTTCTTTCTCTTACAGGGTCAGCAGCAATTTTTCAAGACCTAAATAAAACCCTAATCTTCTGCCAAGTAGCACAAGTATAAGAGTGGTTTTTATATGCCCACAATTGTGAAAATTGTAGGCACTTTAAAATTATTGAATACACTGAATTCTAGTTATCCATAGTTAATTTTATCTTCTCTCTAAAACAAGCCCTCTCCGTGATTCACCATCCCTCTCCTGCCCCAATGGAACCTAAACAAGTATTGCCAAAGCCAAATTGGACTGACTTTAAAGGAATGCTTTATGGTAGAATCGAAGAACTGGTGAATAATATTGTTGTACATTAAAAAGTCAAATGACAGTCGCACTGCCAAGCCAGACCTCAAAATCCCTTTAGTTTAATGACTGCCCTCCTCCCATCTGTGCTGTGGCCTGAGAAAAACAAAATAAAGTAATCGGTTATCAATGACACTCTAATATCATTGCAATGTCATGTGTGTGCCCCTAAAAAACTAAGCTCAAGCAGCTGGCTAAATTAACAACATGATCACAGCTGTGTGGAGTGCAAGCACTTTGTTGTGAAACACACAACTTCTGCTCAATCAAAACCTGTACTCCTGCACCCATGTGGACAGAAGGTTTGTGAAGTGTGTGTGGAAATTTAGTTTACAACTGAACATTATCTGCGCCATCTTGCCTCTCCCCAGCGCGACACACAGGAAAGCGCACGGCGGCCATTTTAGGCACTTTTGGTCTCTCCCTGCTCATTGCCGATCGCCAGCGCGTCCCCCTGGCGCTGCAAGCACCCCCCCCCCCGCGCGCCGACCACCCCTGCTCTCTCATACACGGGCCATAAACCCTCTCCTTCTGCGCGACCCTGCCATGGAACCACATCCCACGCCTGACCGACATCCCATACATGGTCATGCATCTCTTTGATAACCCCCTTCCTCTGCGCCCCATTGTCCGAACCGATCCCAGGCCATCACCTAGCCCTGCGGATGCAGTTTATTGCCCCTACTGTAAGGGAAACACCCCACATCAAAGGGATTACAGTAGATCAAGGCCCCCCACCTCCTGAGACCCGACCGGTCACACACACCCCCAGGAATTGGCGGAATGTCCAGCTGTGTGATAGCCATCTCCTACTGTGGGTGGGGTGGGGACTTCCACTGTAGATATGTGTGGGAACGAGCTCGAAGTGGGGATTCCGAGGATGTTCTTTCATGTATCAAGACAATCTCAAGAATGTGCCATGTATGATAAACCTGCAATAAAGTCATAAACCTGTGTATAAGAGGCCTGGCCTCAGGGATGCAGTTAGAGCACCTCGTGACGATACTTCGCTGTCTGATCTGATGTGTTCCACTCCGACGGAATAAAACTTTGTTTCCTGCCTTCCAGTCTCCGGCGCCTGCCTCTTTATTGGTTTAGCATCGAATGGTATAAGAGGCGATTACCGCCGGGCAATACTTGAAAGGTTATCGACTACGACTGCCGCTACCATTTAACATGTGTCATCTGACCTTATGTGATTAACAAAAAAAGAGTTTTCAGAGTCCTACATAGAGACAGGCTTAGGCTCCACATAAATGTTGGTTCCCCTGAGTACAGGTATTGAGTCGGCCGAACATGTGTGCTTCACTTTTTGGCTTCTAGCAAAGTTTATACTCAATACAGCAGGACTGAGTTGATTATGGTGACAAACCAATGATCATTGCTATCGGTCTGACTTGTTTACTATGAAATTTTATGATAAAGGCACTAGGCGTTACATACTTATTGTGAAAAGCATATGATCAAGAAGATGGGCATTAAAGTGTGGATTGTTATCACTCTATTTTCAAACCTATAGATAGGCATTTTTTTACATGGAATCTCATAGGTTCCCAGCAATGGTTTTAGTGCGCTTATATGAAACATTATGACAAAGACAGTTGGTCTACCCTAATAATTGTGAAAAGCATATGTTAATGCCAGAATGCCTTTAACAGTTTGTTGTTATCACATGGTGTTACAGACAATATACAGGTATTTATTTCATCATGGTGCATGGAATCTCACAGATTTATGTAGACGGCAAGGGTTTGGCACTGGCCACCCACTCCAAGAACACCTGGGGGTTCTCACTGTGATGATTTTTGTGAGGTTTGAGAGAGGCTGTATATTGTTTTGCAGACTGTGTTTTTCTACATATTTGTAATTTCATAACTGTGTGCATGATCAGTGCCAGTTTATGAGAACTTAAATAGGCACTTAATAGGCCGGTGTTGGGTAAAATGTAAAGTTAACATTAAAGGGTTGTGGATTCATCGGTTTATTGAGAAAAGTCATGCCAGATTTCATAAGTTTGATATATTATGAAACTTTATGACACAGCCAGTAGGCCCGACTTGCTTATTGTGAAAAACATGCGCCAAGACAAAAGACTTTTAAGGATGGATTGTTTTTACACTGTGCTAAAGCCTGTAGACAGGTATTTTGTGGCATGGATATATCCCAGATTACCATAAATGTTGATCTACCAGAACAAACTGTGAGGATTGAAGGTATGCACTACAATATTCCTTGTTGCTTTGTGGAAAGCTTACACTCAGTACAACTATAGGTTTAATTGGTCTGCAGGGAAATGTTATGCCATAGGTCTATTGGTATATTATCTATTATGAAATGTTATTACGAAGGACATAGGTCAGGCTTATTTATTGTGAAAAGCATATGGTAAGGGTTATAGGCCTCTAACAGTGGATTGTTATCACTTTATGTTACAGGCCATAGAAGTGTATTTGGTTATATGTAATCTCACAGATTACCATAGTAAGCAAAGGTTTTGATGCTGGTCTGGCAGTGGAATTTCACTGTGATGATTCTGGTTAGGCCTTATTGATTGTATATTGTTTTGTAATTTTGTACATATTTGTAATTTTATAAATGTATGCCTGATAGGTGCTAATTTATGCGCTGTTCAGTAGACATGGGTTCTGTATAGCGTCGAGCCACTGGTAAAGGCTAGAGGCTTAATTTGTTCACTCGGAAACATTATGTCAGATTCCGTAGGAGTGATCTGTGTTTAATGAAAACTTATGCCAAACAAGTAGGCCTTATTTACCTTTTGAGAAAAGCATGTGTTAAAGGCAATAGGCTTTTACGTGTGACTTGTTATTACACTGGGCTGAAGCCTGTAGGCAGGTATTTTGTTAAATGAAATCTCACAGATTACAGTAGTAGGCAAGGGATTTGGTGTTGGTGACCTTCCTGAATAAACCATGGGGATAGACGATTTGCCCTAGTTTAATCCTTTTTAGGCTCTATTAGTTGTGATTTTATATTGTTTTGGCAACTGCATTTTGTAATATTTGCAATTTTATTACAGTATACCTGATGGTTGCCTTCTGAAAATGAGTGCACTTCAGGGCTGGTTGGCCAGTGCTTTAGTTTTGAATGTATTTGCTTCTTTTCTGCTTTTATTAATTTTCTTAAAAGAATACTTCAGCTCTTCAGACAGCGTTAATGGGTCACTTGCTTGCTTATCATCTCATCTGCAGAGTGCCGCATCCCATTAAGCTACTTACTCTCAACCAAGAAACCCCTTTGGAATGCTGTTGCCCATAGTGGATCCTTGTTTTACCATTCCAAGATGGCCAACACGTTCGTTTTTAAAAGCAGCTGCCATGTTTGACCTTTAAAACACTATATTAAATGTAGCTGCCATGTTTGAACTTGAATAGACTATGAACAAAACCTTTGCAAGATGAACACCGGCTGCTAAGTTTAGTTTTGTTATTGCAAGCATTTTGATAGCAGCGTGTTTTATTTTTTCTACTTGTGTTCTTTTAATGTACCGTGCATAAGTTGTTGAATTTGTGTGTAATTTATTGTGGTTGTGTCAGAGCGTGAGTGCAAGAATGAGTCAGTGCATGGATGAATGGATACATGAGTGCAAAGAAGAGTAATGAGGGCAGATCTGATGACTTACGGAGTCCATTACCCATCAATGACACAAAAGGCACTTTCATCATACACCAGACCTATTGGCATTGCCAGTGCTTGTGTTTGGAGGTTTTTTCAGAAGTGGTGCTATAGTGGGTAGGTGGCAGAGGGAGGTCAGCAGAAGGGAGCGTCAACAATTGCCATGACCTCCCAGCCCAGGCAGCACCCACGTTATTCAATCTTTTTCCCCTCTTACTACCACTCGGTGCCGTGTTGCACTGGACACAGGTCAACACATTGAGAACTGGGCGGGTTGTGTCCTTTGAAATATAGTCTATGAATGGATTTGTTTTATTCCAAACTGACTAATTCCTGTCATGAATCAGTTTGTTTGCACGACAAATCAATATGTTTTTTACAAATCTCTTGTAACTGTGATGGCGTATGCAGTGCAAATGAATTGAAATTGAATAAAATGACTAAGTATATTTACTGTAAGCATTTGAGTCGATGTATTTAGGAAGATAGATGAGGCCCTGAAAGCATGTTTCCTGTGAAACTTTAATTTAAATAATTAGCCGGGCATTGGAGAATTTACTAACGTCATCAAACATCTGCTGCATGCAGAGTTTTGCCTGCTCTTGTAAATTGTATTAATTCCACATAAACCTGCTTGTGCACGAGCAGGCCGCAGACGGCAGCAGACAGGACGTTCATGGTGTTGGACAGAAGGAACAACAACCAAGGAAACCTTCGCGAGAAAGATTGATCTGCCCAATGAAAACAAGGTGACGTCAATTAGATCCAGGCTTATTAAAGCGGTCAGTCAGAGCGCTTCCGGTGAGTTACCCCAAGAGCTGTGTAAGCCTGGCTTTTTATTACTTCGCCTCATTGGGGTAGTGTATGGCAATAGAGAGTTAAACCAAAGAAAGCGGTTCCCACCGTATTATACAGGTTTGCACGAGGGCGGGAGTCGGGAGAGAACAAATGCAGTTTCCTTAATGCATGACACGTTTTACAACACCATATTACATACACTTTTTGCCGTGGTGCAAAATATCAAAAATGATTTGGTATAACCTCTGTTGCTTATTCCTAACTTTCACTTTTGGTCCTTAATGCATGACAAGTTTTACCACTCATGTTACATATATGGGTTTTCCCTCCAATGTTACATGTATATAACCACACCTTGTTGCATACACTTTTTGCCATGGTACAAAATATAAAAAATGATATGGTATAACCTCTGTTGCTTATTCCTAACTTTCACTTTTGATCCTTAATGCATAACAAGTTTTACCACTCATGTTACACGTATGGGTTTTACCTTTCATGTTACATATATATGCCCACACCATGTTGCATGCACTTTTTACCGTGGTACAGCATATAAAAATTGATTTGCTATCATTGCGGCTGCTTACTCCTAGCTTTCACTTTTGAAGACACATTCTGCTCCTTACCATATGAGCAGCAAACAATTGTGAAAATGTGTTTTGCACTTTAATTGGATGGTTGTAAACTTTAAGTCTAATGAGCAGCGGTCGAAGTGCATTAAAAAAAAGTATGGGAACAGAGATGCTGTGTGCAATGGGGGTGAGGTGTGTGAGGGTGGGGGCGGGGTCAAGGCCACGGCTAAAAAATAAAATATTCTGTAACTTTCTTTGGTGTTTCACCTTCAGGTAACTAAATATAAAATATCGCACAGCTTAAATGAAAAATAAATGCAAGTCAAGTTAATCAGTGGGAAACGCACTATCATATATTATGAAACCTCTATTAGTGAATGCACTATAGATGTCTGTGTGTGTAACCAGGGAGCCATAGAATTGAGTCCTGGTTAGTGAAGTGCTGTAAATATGTATGTCATTATTTTAAAATTGCATTACACACAGTATAAAATAGTCTGCTACAAAATGTGCAAAAAGGATTAAGATTAAAAAAAAGTGTGTTCAAAATAGTTTTTAGTATACCCAGACTGTAAGTAGTGCAAATTTGTTTTACAACTGTCCTTTAAAAGCACACTCTTCACAGGTCAGCTTGTAACTCCCTTGCGATACCACTCAGAAATAATGGCGCTTTATAACTCTACACTATACCTTAAAATAATCTTTATAAATTCATTACTCTGGTTGTATTTATTGGATTTTTGTCAATTCAGTCTTGATTTACTCATAAAATTCAAATCTATTTTTCTAACCCTGTGTGGAATATTTTTGCGCTGTTTTCAATGTGTTATCATGTGTGTTTTGCACAAATACTTTACACATTGCCTCTTTAGATAAGCCTGAGTGCTCTGAGGTAAGCTACCAGAGGGTGAGCACTTACTTAGTGTATAACCAGCTTACCCTGACTAGAGTTGGTTGTTCCTACTTGGACAGAGTGGGCTAGACCTGGCATCTTTGGAGTGTTTTTGCCCGGTCTTTTTTGCTTCTTACCTCCTGTTTTTGACTGTGTGCTGCATTTCATTTTGCTGGTTTTAGGACTCTGAGCACTTTACCACTGCTGACCATCCATGATCCATGTTATCCATGATTGGCATATTTGATTTGCTGGTAAGTCCCTAGTAAAGTGCACTGTGTGTGCCCAGGGCCTGTAAATCAAATGCTACTAGTGGGCCTGCAGCACTGATTATGCCACTCAAATGAGTAGCCCTGCAAACATGCCTCAGACCTACCACTGCAGAGTCTGTGTGTGCATCTTTTAACTGTCATGTCGACCTGGCAAGTGCAACCACTTGCCAGGTTCAAACCTTTCCTTTTTAGTACATGCAAGGTACCCCTAAGTTAGACTCAAGGTAGCTCTGTGGGCAGGGTGCAGTGTATTTACAAGGTAGGATATGTACTGGTGTGTTTTACATGTCTGCTAATTTCGTTTTTCACTATTGCAAGGACAAAGTCTCCCATGGGTTATCATTGGAGCTACCTTGCAACCTCTTACAAGTGTAACTTGCAATTGGAAAAGATAGAGATTTGAAGTTTGGGGTCCCTGAACTCACAATTTAAAAATATATCTTTTAGTGAACTTGGTTTTTAAATTGCGTGTTTGAAAATGCTACTTTTAGAAAGTGAGAAATATATATATGAGACTGTACTCCTTCCCTTAATGTGAAACCATTCTTTGAAACCTTGTTTATAAATGCGTGCGTCCAGTGTCCGTGGATCGCCCCAGGCCACAGTCCATGCAATGTATTTGATAAGAACTCTCCTTTCGAGCTCTACACTGTCGCACAGCAAAAAAATGGGAATCGATCCCACTGATGTGTTCTAGTAATCCAAGTCCTCCAATATCAACTCATATAATCGTAAACATTTTGTAGATCATTACTTCATCAATTTGCTGCTTTTTTTCATCACAATGGAGACCACGGAGACAAGCAGTTGACTCACGGAGACCAGTATGAGGAGGTCAGATTACTGGTGGCGACTTTTGTTTGAGGTAAAATAGAAAGGGAGAGGGTACGAGGGTAAACGGAATGATAGTTGAATATTTCAGGACAACGAGAGAGGGGGGAAGAGTCTTTTGTGGTTTGGTATCAGGATGAGTGTAACAGTAGGGTAATTATAGTTTGGGGAGGAGCACAGTTAAGTGTTAGGGCAGTAATTGATATCATTTAAATTAGGTGGTATCGCGTTCAGGGATATGGAGATGGTTACGTGATTTTTGTAACTGATGATCTGTTTGAAATGCTAAACAATGTGCACAGTACCATGATTAGTCATACTGTTTATCATATTTGTTT
The DNA here is from genome assembly GCF_964204655.1 of Triturus cristatus. Taxonomy (NCBI): domain Eukaryota; kingdom Metazoa; phylum Chordata; class Amphibia; order Caudata; family Salamandridae; genus Triturus; species Triturus cristatus. The sequence goes on along the minus strand of NC_140585.1, from coordinate 408,229,217 downwards.
TTAGCAACCCCTGACGAAGAGCCAAATGGGCTTGAAATGCATTGGGTTTTTACACCGAGTCAACTTCAGATTGGTTGATCTGCTCGTACCGTTGTATAAAGCCTGGAGTGGTGTGCAGTTGGTAATGGAAATTTTAAATAAAGACTGCAGATTCAATCACCCTGTCACCATTGCGATGGGAAAAAAGCAGCAAATTGATGAAGTAATGATCTACAAAATGTTTACGATTATATGAGTTGATATTGGAGGACGTAGATTACTAGAACACATCAGTGGGATCGATTCCCATTTTTTTGCTGTGCGACAGTGTAGAGCTCGAGAGGAGAGTTCTTATCAAATACACTTTTAGAAAGTGGGCATTTTCTTCCTTTACCATTCTGTGCCTCTGCCTGCCTGTAGAATCCACGTCTGGTTTAGGCTGACCATTGGGCTATTTGTGCATTCACTCTATACAGTCACACAAAGGGAGTTGAGGTGTGCCCTGCATATCCTGATGACCCATCACCAGGCTGATGGGTCTTCCTGAGCTAGAGTGGTGGTAGGAGTTGTCACTGACGCCTGAATAGGGCTGTGCCTGTCCTCACACAAAGCTGTCTCTACCCCCTCCCCTGTAGTGTGTCTAGAGCCAGGTCAGACCAAGGCACGGTCTTGTGCACTACAAAGACTTTCCTTTTAAGTTTGCCTACTTTAAAGTCAGAAACTGGTATAAGTACTGGAACTGTGACACCATAACTTGAGAACACTTCTGGACTAAGAGGACATTCAGTCCGGAGGAAGAGCTGGATGCTGTAGGGGAGATTGACACTCAGCTTGTTGCTATGTTGTGCTGGCCTGCTGCTTGCTGCTTCTGTCCTTGTAGTGAAAGGCTGGAATTTGCTTTCTACATCCTGCTTTCCAAGGTTCCCTAAGGGCTTGTGCGTGCTTGCCTCCTGTTAAGAAGTTTCAGGGCCATCAAAAACTTCACCTACCAGTGCCTGGGCTCTTCTCCTGAGAGCCCTGACTTGCCAAGCAGTGCCAAATCCAGTTCCTGGGCCCTTGGAAGTAGAATCTGGTAAATCTGGGAAGAAAATCCACGCATTGACACTCAGAGCCCATTTTTCTAACGCACCATGGCAGTGAGGTTGTAAAAACCAACGCATCACCATTGTGCAGCTAAAAAAACGACGCAGTGCCTGCCGTGCGGCTGAAAGATCACTGTAACCAGAGTCCCAAGTACTGTGTCACCAACGTCCTTGGTGCACACTCCAACTCCGACGCGGGCCCTGCAGTGCAGCTGAAGAAATCCTCCCTGCCACTGGAATCAAGCTATCCTGGCTGAAGAGGGGTGAAACCCTGAAACCGGTCCTAGGATGCTTGTTTCCAGTCCAGGGAGGACCTGGCTTGGCAGTTCGGGCTGGACTGTTCCCATGAGGCACAGGGTCAAGACTGATTTGCATATGGCTGGGTTCAAACTGGAATGGCATGGTGAGCAAATAAATGATGGATTTAGGCCCAGATCTCTGTACTGGGGTGAATGTATGACGTTGTTCTGCATTCTGTCCATCAACTGTTGTTTTTGCAGATGTCACCAATCACCATATGTCACGTTTTTCACCACAGTCACCTATTCCTTCTGCAATTGAATTTGCAAATTGCGACAGCCTTGAATAGTTGACATTTTTTAATACAGCATTTATTTCTATACCTCGGTGTTTGTTATGTCATTTTCTTCCTTTAAATTGTTGGTGTTTAATACAAGTAAGCTTGTGCTGTTTGAGTACTTTAAAGTAATTTGTATACCCCATCCAAACCAATTGTTTTTTTTTACCTTTTAATGGACATAGGCTGCTCTTAAAAATATGTTTCCATTTGGGAAAGCATGTCCAGGGATGGAGGGATGCTGTCCATTGCAGGCCTCCATCTCTGCATTCCCAGCCAATCACAGGGTGTCGCAAATTGCAAACGGACTAATTAATATTCAATAGGCAGGTCATTTAGTGCCCCTGAAAATGAACAATTTGTGATGCGACATAGCTGCACATAGCACTGAGCTTTGGTTGGAAAAGGACAGAGAAATAGATATGCATCCAGTGGCTCAATAAAGCACTATGTAATCAGGGAATCTCGATTCAAGTCCCAGCTTCTCCACTTTACCAAAGTGTGTGATACTACGCAAACCACTCTACCTCACTGTGTCTCATTTCAATTGAGTGTCAAAACTGAGACCAGCTTGAAGAAATTCATTTGAGCATGTGTGCTGTATGAAAACGACACGTATTTATGGTTTATTAGACAATAATGTTGTACCACATACAACATCGGCACGTGATAAAGTGACATCTCTTTCGTCAAAAACCTTTTTTTGGTTTTCCAACTTTAACACAGACATTGCAGACTGCGTGCAGGTATGATTTGGCATTCCAAATACTCATACAAAGGTACCAGGTTGAGTGCCGCTCCAGCCCAATCTCTCCTTTACCCGGGATGGGATGGAGCATAAAAGTACATCCCTACACTCTTTCGCGCTTTATTACCTGAATAATTTAAATATCACATTACTTTCATCCTTTGGTTGGTTCTTTGTAATAAGACCGAGCAGTGGAGAGGTGTCAGGCTTGTCTGATCTCGTTGCGGGGCATGCATGGAGGGAGGGTTGTGCGGAAGGGTGGGATGGGGAATATTTCGTATCCAGGACTCACGGGCCAGAAGAGCAGTTAAAGAAGGGGTACCAGAAAGCGCCTCATAGTGGAGGTCCGGAATTGCATTATTTTACTTGGTCAGCGGCCGTCGGGAGAGCCTGGAGGGCGGTCATAAGCAATGGCTTCTTCTAGTTTCCCTGATGTGAGCTCCTTACAATGAAACAACGTGTGAGGAACAATAGTCAGTTTTAGAGGAGTGTGTTTACAAGTGCACTGATGGCCGCCTGTGACAGCAGCATCCATGGAGCTCATCTCTACAGACATCAGGCGGGTGGCCAACCTCGCAGCCGCTACCCAACACGTGTCCTTCAGCATCTCGAGCACCGTCCTCGATACCCGCGGTCTTAGGGGACCTAGCACTGCCCTCGATACCCGCGGTCTTAGGGTACCTAGCACTGCCCTCTATACCCGCGGTCTTAGGGGACCTAGCACCGTCCTCGATACCCGCGGTCTTAGGGGACCTAGCACTGCCCTCGATACCCGCGGTCTTAGGGGACCTAGCACTGTCCTTGATACCCGCAGTCTTAGGGGACCTAGCACTGCACTCGATACCCGCGGTCTTAGGGTACCTAGCACTGTCCTCGATACCAGTGGTCTTAGGGGACCTAGCACTGTCCTTGATACCCGCAGTCTTAGGGGACCTAGCACTGCACTCGATACCCGCGGTCTTAGGGGACCTAGCACTGCCCTCGATACCCGCGGTCTTAGGGGACCTAGCACTGTCCTTGATACCCGCAGTCTTAGGGGACCTAGCACTGCACTCGATACCCGCGGTCTTAGGGGACCTAGCACTGTCCTCGATACCAGTGGTCTTAGGGGACCTAGCACTGCCCTCGATACCCGCGGTCTTAGGGGACCTAGCACTGTCCTCGATACCCGCGGTCTTAGGGGACCTAGCACTGCCCTCGATACCCGCGGTCTTAGGGGACCTAGCACTGCCCTCGATACCCGCGGTCTTAGGGGACCTAGCACTGCCCTTGATACGCGCGGTTTTAGGGGACCTAGCACTGTCCTCGATCCCCGCGGTCTTAGGGGACCTAGCACTGCCCTCGATACCCGCGGTCTTAGGGGACCTAGCACTGCCCTTGATACGCGCGGTCTTAGGGGACCTAGCACTGTCCTCGATACCAGTGGTCTTAGGGGACCTAGCACTGCCCTCGATACCCGCGGTCTTAGGGGACCTAGCACTGTCCTCGATCCCCGCGGTCTTAGGGGACCTAGCACTGCCCTCGATACCCGCGGTCTTAGGGGACCTAGCACTGCCCTCGATACCCGCGGTCTTAGGGGACCTAGCACTGCCCTTGATACGCGCGGTCTTAGGGGACCTAGCACTGCCCTCGATACCCGCGGTCTTAGGGGACCTAGCACTGCCCTCGATACCCGCGGTCTTAGGGGACCTAGCACTGTCCTCGATACCCGCGGTCTTAGGGGACCTAGCACTGTCCTCGATCCCCGCGGTCTTAGGGGACCTAGCACTGCCCTCGATACCCGCGGTCTTAGGGGACCTAGCACTGCCCTCGATACCCGCGGTCTTAGGGGACCTAGCACTGCCCTTGATACGCGCGGTCTTAGGGGACCTAGCACTGTCCTCGATACCAGTGGTCTTAGGGGACCTAGCACTGCCCTCGATACCCGCGGTCTTAGGGGACCTAGCACTGCCCTCGATACCCGCGGTCTTAGGGGACCTAGCACTGTCCTCGATACCCGCGGTCTTAGGGGACCTAGCACTGTCCTCGATACCCGCGGTCTTAGGGGACCTAGCACTGTCTTCGATACCCGCGGTCTAAGGGGACGTGGAGGTAAACGCACCACTGCTGTAGTTCACTCTTCCTGTCCTCCCTCGAGACCCTCCGAAGCAAAGAGGCTTGAATGATCAAACCTCAACGCAGCAGCAAACAGCTCAAGTGCCTAGAGACCTTCGCGGGTGATTTGCTGCGCTCTATAAATGTTTGATTGATTGATTGATTGAAATAGGCTGATGAAGGGCTTGGGGTGGAACAAGCGACCAGTTCACCGATGGAATCAGTGGTCAAATAGCACACGATCTCACTTCCACTACCGCTGCATAGCAGTGAACGCACTGACCACAAAGTTGTGGTCAGTGCTGAGTGTGGGCATTAATTCACTGCTATAACATAACATCCTACATAACATCAATTCCCCGACTTTAAGGGAACGGCGCTGGCACGCATCATTTCCTCCACACTCATCAGGGCAGCACCCTATCCTCTTGAACAGTTTGACCAAAATTCCAACCATTTTAACAGAAGATATCATGAACTCCCTCAGCCCCAATAAAGATGACTCCAAGCCAACAAAAACCACCAGAAGGGCCCATAAAAAGTTTCCGAATTAAAGCATTCAGCAGGCTCTCTCATCTGCCTCAACAGCAGATACTGACATCATCCTATGTCCTTCCACCATCACATGGGACTCGGTAGATATCACCAACACCCACCACAATCAAACCCAGACTTTCAACACACGCAAGAACTGAAGACCAACCAAAGACATACTCAGATGAATTAGTTAATTAGTTGAATGCAGTATTTTTTTGTTTTTATGTGCAAAATGCGTCATCCACTTGTGTTTTTCTACACAGCCATTAGCCATCCCCAAGGACACCCATGCCCGGTCAGCCCTTCTAATAAAAAGGTGATGTGACAGGTGGGTTCGGTGGAGGTGGGGGGCGAGTCGGAGGAGAAGTGCTAGATGTGAGGATGGTTTGCTGAAAAGTGAACAACATACTGGATATCATTAATGTAGAGAACTATAAGCAACTGCATAAGTGAACTAAGGTCTCAGTTTGTTTAATATTTATTTGAAACGTTCAGCTTGATTGTCACTAAAGTTTTATTTTTATAGTGTTCTTACATACTGAAGAATGTGGGAACTTAAAGCGTAACAATGGTTCAATGTTATTACCTCAGGATCTACTACTACAACCATTCGCTACACTGGAGCCACCATAAAGACTCCTACTGCTTGAACATGATAACTATGAAAAATAATGTATCACTACTTCAACCCTAACAAGACAGCTTTATAATTGCATAAACCCCAATACTAATACAACTGCGTAAAACTACATGTACTCAAACGTAATGAAATAATGAATGCAAAGTAAATTCCAATGCTAACCTTAACCTTAAATAAAGCGACGTCTGGTTAATAGAAATTAAATTCTTTTAAATTAAGTGCCATTCAATTTAAAATGAGTGTAGTTAAATTAAATATGCCTCCTTAACATACCCCTAATGCTTATCATAACAGATTCAATTAAATTCAATTTTAAAAAAAGTATATTAAATTAACTTTTATTGGTGACATTTACCAATCCTCGGAGCAGACCTTAACCAAACTCTTAATGAAATTAAATAGAAATAAGTATTTATAATTCAATTAAAATGTATTCATCTAATTACAATGAACGTTAACCTTAAACTTGAACTAAATTAAAATTACATCAAATTAAATTGAATAAATTACTTCAAACCAAACCTAACTCCAAACCAAACATTATAGGCCTAATTACAATGTCATTTAGAAACTTTCCAACTGACATTGTCGTTTTAAACTCCGCCCGCCATATAACAATCACGGCGTTCAGATTTTAAAGTGCCTGCGGAATCTGACTCGGTGCCAACAGGCTCAAGAAGCCTGCCGGCCAGTCGAAATTGCCTCATAATCCCTAAAGGACTGCGTTTCCGGCATCGGGATTATCATGGTACTTTCTGACAGCAGTTCCAGGTCAGCCTTTCCGACGTAGAACTGCTGTTGGAAAGTGTCTTTGGGGGCCCCTTCCCACCAGGACCTCGGCATGTGGCCCTGGGGGGCAGCTATGGTGCCGCCCTTCACATCCCTGCACCATGTGGCAGGCACAATGAGGTGCCTGCCACATGGTGCAGGTATGTGTAAAAACTTAATTTTTCCAATGGGAGCTTATGCTGCGGGCGATTTCGCCCAGACACACAAGCTCCCATTGAAAAATGGAAGTTTGCGACTGCCCCATGTGCGGTCGCATCCTAATTGCGGTGTCAGAGCTGCCAACCTGAGGTCGATTGGTCCCCCATCCGCAACGACATCCTAATCAGGGCCTATATATTTTAAACATAACCCTAGCAACTCTAAAATGATTTAAATTAATTTATATTAAATTAAATACACTAAAATAAATAAATAAAATAAACCAGCAATAATACCAATCCATCCTTGAAGTAAATGTTGAATTTACCTTATGTAAGATAGGGCATTCACAGCAGTGGGATTCTCTGACGTGGTCATATCAATGTAGTATTTCTAATGTAGTGGCTTTGGGGTAGTGGGATTCACCATTGCAATATATCACTGCACAGACTTACTACGCATTTGTGCAATGCTAAGTGGCACAGTGCAATGCACAGAGGTACACACAGCAGTGTCGACCAACTTTTGTGTGCAAATATGCAGCACCCAAAGGCTTTCCATCGAATGGAGCCCAATCACATATAATTCATGCAAAGTGGGTGCAAGGGGCGGGAACAGTACACGCACCCCCTGGATTTATGATTGATGAGGTAATGTCACACACATTTGGTACAAACCTAGGGCTGAGAGAAAGCCATGTTATTTTACGACATGTAACATGTAAATTCTACAAAATGACATGTCTTGTCATTGACAGTAGGCGAATATCTGCAGGTAGAACTTTGAACTTAAATTTGTTCTTCGAGTATAAATTCACTTAAGACACCACTTGCTCATCTTTGTGATGTACCATAAATCGAAAACATGTTTAGCATTGTGCTACCACAGCAGTTTTTACGTCAGGTAAGAAACATAACGACGCTGTATTTTGGCCGTTCATGCAATTCTTCATAAATCTTAGTCCCATAGACATTACACAATTATGATTTTTCGAAGCAAATCAATTACAAAGCTTTGCTGTGCACCATTGTTTTCCCTTGGCCTTTCTGTAATGACACACTCCTACACCTCTCATAGTGTGCTTCATTTCTGACCAGAAATGTGCTGCCAGCCCACTTTTGAGACATCCAGGCCCACATTTTGATGCAACACATTAAAGTTGTTGCACTGGGTTACATAAAAGGAAGACAGCAGAGTAGCTCCATATCTCTTACGATACTTCCATGTTTAATACCCTACGTAATAGTGATCCGATTATTGTCTCGGCTTTATCTAAGCCCCCTATAATTTCACCTCCAATAACAAAAATTAAGGCTGCTTCCAGGAAGGAAAGCCAGACTGCGGATATTACTCCCCCAGGGAAAGGAAGAGGTAGAAAAAGGCTTGAGGGGGAACTGGTGTTAGGATAACGCCTTCATTGAAGTCCTATTATAAGGTCCTTTCTACCACTACATTGGACCAGGGGCGAGATAAAAATATAAATATGAATATGAATATGACTACTGTTCCTACCGTTCCTATAGCTGCCCTCCCCAGTATTGCAGATCAGCTCTCTTTGAGTTCTCCTAGGAATGCAGAGGTGGAGGGGTGAGTATTACAAGATCAGCGGACATTAGTACACTCTTCAGTGGAGTTAACAAATAGTTTTTCGTCATTAGAAAATCAGGGGGTCGATCAGGAAGAAGCTGGAGGAGAGGACTGTGGAACTTCATCAATGAGGAGAGCAGTGGCTCCAAAATCCATCATACCAGACCCTCAATCGACCAGCTCCCTCACCCCTCTGACATCATCGGTGCCCGGGACATTAGCAGAAATCCTGTTAGGTCTTAAAGAAGATATCGGTAGGAGATTTACAATTTCTGAGACCAATCAGGTAGCTATTCAGGCCTCCTGTGAATTACTGGCACAGAAAGTGGAGGAGGTCTCACAAAGAACGGATGCCCTTGAGGCCGGATATCCTAAGATTAAGGAAGCCTTATGTTCTTCCTCCGCAGTGATGGATAAGCTGGTTCAACACAACAGGGAGTTGAAAGATGATATTGAGCGTCTTGCAATTCCAGAAAAAATAATCTGAAGATTTTAAAAGTCCCTGAGCATCTGGAAGGAGGCGATATCAAGATCTTTGTAGTCTCCCTCTTAAAAACCACAATTTTAAAAGATTGTTCAGGGGAAAATCTGGATTTGATGGCTGATATTCAAAGGGTTCACCGTGATCCATTTAGGCGGAAACCCGGAAAAGAGCGTCCAAGGAAAATTCTGGTGAACTTTCTTACGTTTTCCCTTAAGGAGAAAATATTGTCTTTGGCCCTGAAAGCCGGTCATGTGAAGTGCGATTCCTTATCTAGCCCATTTTCATTCCTTATTCGCTCTGATGTCTCCCATATTACTGCCACAAAGCAGTGGGAATTGGGCAAGAGGATGGTTACTTTGAATTTGTTGGGAGCTAAGTCACAGTTGAGATTCCCTGCTTCCTTGCGGATCATGTGGAACAACCATATGTATAATCTAAATCAAATAGAGGAAGTTGATATCTTAATAGATAAGATTGGAAAAGGAGGCAGGAGTAGTAGCGGGAATGGGAAGTAAGGATCAAGCTTTCTGACACTGGAATTCTAATTCAACTAATAAATAAGGAGAGGGAGGGGAGAGGGAAAAAGAATGAAAAGAATGCAAAAGATAACGGAGACAAAGGAGAAATCTACAGTTAAGTATGAATATTGCCGCCGTCCTGGCTAGATCAATTTGTAATTTTGTTTAGTCACACATCGGGTAGACCCTGCCAAGGGCGTAAGCCCAGAGAAATTGGGAGGGTTCCCCAGGGGGTTGAAGGAGAGAGGGAGTCATGAGTGAGAGAGCGGTGGGTGAAGGGGAAGGGATGCACGGGTGGGGTTGCAGTGGGGAAAAATATAAAAAATAAGTCATCTTTTCATTTCCTCTTATTTTTTGTAAGGAGTAAGTTCTTTTGGGGGTGTCTACCAAGGGCGGAGGAAAGAAGAGCTAGATATGATGACTGCTAGAATAAGGTTTATTTCGTGGAATGTTAATGGGCTATGATGTCCGCGAAAACAAAGGTTGATTATGTCTTTTTTGGAGCAATCTTCAGCTCAAGTGTGCCTCTTACAAGAGACCCACTTGAGTAATCTTGAGTGTAAGATTGTCTTTGGAAAATATAGATGGGTTGAATCTTTTTGTTGTTCTGAGCAGACAATACATAATAAGGGAGTAGCTGTTTTATTTAGATTAGGAGCTGGTGGCTCCATAAAGTCCGTACAAAAAGATCAATCTGGCAGATGGATTTTGGTGCTGGCAGATATCAGGGGTACCGAGATTGCTATAACATCTTATTACGGTCCTAATGTTGACGACCCGGCCTGTTTGCTCAGAGTACAGACCAAATTGGTAGATGTTACTATTCCAGTCGTAATTGGAGAGGATTTTAATGTTCTTCTGAATCCCATCCAGGAGAGATCGAATTGTAGTCACAATGTGGCGGCCCCGCGTATGCGCAGGGCAATGACCAATATGATCCGTGAGCTGGGATTGGTAGATGCTTGGAGGGCTAAGAAGGGAGTAGAACCAGGTTTTACCTTCTTTAGTAAAAAACATAGACACTCCTCTAGAATCGATTATATCCTTATGGATAGATTGGGGTTGGAGAATCTGGAGGATATTGTTACTCTTCCAAGCATTCTATCTGATCATGCCCCTATAGCTTTCTCATATCTAGGAAATAAGTCTAAGATCAACTCCACCCCTAGGTGGACATTAAAAAGGGCAATGTTATCCAACCAGGAAATAATTTGTGCCATTAAAACATCTACTATCAATTATTTTTTAGATAATATGGGCTCGACATCATTAGACTATGTATGGGACGCGTTTAAGGCCCATATCCGTGGTCTCTTACATAGTCTGATATGTGCTAAGAATAGAGAAGAGGTGCTGGTATTTCAAAAACTGGAAAAAGAAATATCTAATTTGGAACGAGTAAGGTTGAGTTGCCAAGCTGACAGCTTGGCACAAACTCTCAGTGACCTGGAGCATTTGCGACTGGAATATAGAGGAAAGTTAGACCAAAAAGTAAAAGCACAATGGTTGGTCCATAACATGGAAAGTTATGAATATGGAGAAAAAGCCGGTGCTATCCTGGCATGGAAAGTAAAGGCGGATCGAGTAAAAAATAACATCAATAAATTGATTATAAATGAGACGGGGGAAACCTCTTGTAATCAAGAGGATATGCAAAGGTGCCTCCTTCCTGTGTTTTCTAATCTTTATGGAGAGGAGACATCTTCAAGTCCCAACAATATCCGAGAATGGTTAAAAAATGAGGCCTTACCAATATTGACAGCAGAGGGCGCGACATGTTAGAGGATCCTATTACAGAAGAGAAAATTAAACTTCATATTAAGAAGATCAAGAATAATAAGGCAGCTGGGGCGGATGCTCTACCGGGGGAAGTCTACAAGGCACTGCAGGAGGTGTTAGTTCCTAGGCTACATGAACTTTTTAATTACATCTATAGTTCAGAAGGTAGGGTTTCCCCCTCGTGGAAAGAGGCAACAATAGTACTTGTTCTGAAGCCGGGAAAGGACCCTCTTAAGGCAGACTCTTATAGGCCAATCTCCCTGCTAAACGCAGATTATAAGATTTTTACTAGCATTTTGGCGGGGAGATTGGTCAGGATAGTTCCACGGATGATTAATGTCGACCTAAAGGGGTTTATCCCGGGTAGGTTCATTCAGGAGCAAACTCTACAGCTGATAGGAAGTATTGATTTGACATTGGCACTGTCAGAGCCCTTGGCTGTGGCTGCATATGACGCAGCCAAGGCGTTTGACCGTGTTAATTTGGCCTTCCTATGGGAATCCTTAAAAATGATGGGATTTGGTGCAATATTCATACAAACCCTCAATAAGTGCTATGAGGGTGCCTCTGCAGTCATCCTTTTAAATGGTCTATTGACATCGAGTTTTAGTATAAAAAGGGGAACCTGACAGGGGTGCCCCATCTCACCCCTATTGTTTGATATCTATATCGAACCCCTTGCACAAGCATTGAGACTAGATACACAAATCACCCCCTTTCAAGCTTTAGATTATAAATGCAAATTGGCCCGTTACGCGGACGATTTGTTGGTTTACACCAACAATCCAGCGGAGGTGCTTCCCAGGGTAAAGGCTACCCTGAAGGAATTTGGTCTGTACTCTGGGTACTCGGTTAACTCCTCTAAGACTGAGGTAATGTGTTGGGGCGTTGATAATTGGCCTGAAAGTAGCAGTAAGGAGTTTAGGTACCTGGGGATAACTGTAGCGCAGGACTTAAGCAGCATCCCATTGATTAACCTGAGGAAAGTGGCTAAGGAAATTGACCATCTTTTTTCTAGATGGCAGAATTTACCTCTCACCCAGCCGCGGTCGGTAGTAGGAGTTCCTGCAGGGCGGTGACGTGGGGAGGGGGAGGGGCAGGGTGGGGGGTAGTAAACTATGGATTACGGAGGTTTACAGGTAAGTAAACATATAAATTATTAAAACGAATTTTGTTGCGTTCACTGCATCGCATTTGGGGATGCAGTGAACGCAACGAAATTCGTTTTATTAATTTATATGTTTACTTACCTGTAAACCTCCGTAATCCATAGTTTACTACCCCCCACCCTAGCCCCTCCCCCTCCCCACGTCACCGCCCTGCAGGAACTCCTACTACCGACCGCGGCTGGGTGAGAGGTAAATTCTGCCATCTAGAAAAAAGATGGTCAATTTCCTTAGCCACTAGATTCAAATATTTGCAATTGTGTTCCTCGTTTTTAGCAGAGAAGGAGTTTATAGGTGGAAATTGGGAGATTGAGCCTATACTTCAGAATGTAAATTTAAGAAAAAAGGTAGTCGGATTCTGGTATAGGAGCCTATTAGACGCTGAGGATGAAGAGCTTCCCCCTTCTCATTTGGTATGGAGTTCCACTACAGTGGGAGATGCATTAGCCGGCTTATATGCTCTTTTTCTCCAAATCCTATATAAATTTGTTAAGTCAGCATCTCCGTGATTAATAGGCTATATTACACGCCTAAGAAGATTGCAAAATTTGTTTCTTGTCCATCCCCTAGGTGTCCCAGATGTGACTTGGTTGAGGCCGATGATATGCATATCTTTTATGACTGCACACATGTGAGAGACTTTTGGCATAATCTGGAATGTGCTATGGAAGGCGTTTTTAAATTTAAGCTACATATTAATTTAGCTCGAGTAATCTTTGGATTGGATAATGATCTTATAAGGCAGCTCTCTACGATGCAGGTGGGGTTATTCTTTAGCTTGATTTTGATTGCTCGTAGAGAGATTTGTAAGCTGTGGAAGGACCCTAGACCTCCGTCTTATGAGAGCTGGTTGGGTGTAGCACTGGACACAGCAAGATTGGATCAGGGCATGTTGGTCAATGAGGATAATAACATCTGGTCACCATTGATTCTTTGGGGCAAGGAAATTAGGCTGGTTTAAGGCCTCATAGGTCCTATGATTACACCAAGCCTCGTACAAAAGAAGCTGGCCTGGTCGGCCTAATGCATAGGCAATAACATAAGCCCAGGGCGCCCAGGTTGAAATGGGGTTTTATTGTTAATTTAGCTGATGCAAATGGTGAAATGAGGACTTAAAAAAAAGGAAAAGAAAAATAAGATACTTCCATGTTTATCTCTCTCCCAGCCTTGGCGCACTTTGGGGGGAAAGGGTGAGAGAGAGAGATAGCGAGAGAGAGAGAGAGATGTCAAGAATAGGTCTTGTGCAGTCAGGGAACCCTTTCAGTACAAAATACTGCAGTTTGACAGTTTTGCACATTCCCATTTTGTTGCTGTGCTGTACACTGCAACACATGCAAAGTTGGAAACATTGGAAACTTTTCTCAAACTTTCCATTTTCCTCGAGAAGATAAACATTTTTGGTGCAAATTCCTACAAATGTTAGTAGATAGCAATTTGCATCAAAGCCCATGGATGGTTGCATTGGAACGCTTATGTACCACCCATGGAACCACTCCATCACACAAAGTAGAGCATAGCTACTTTTCATGCAACTCGAGATTTGCACTGGGAAGGAAATGACACTTTGCGCTGGGTTTGCCCCACTTTTGTGACACTCCATGCAGCTCAGATCAGACCTGCGCCATGCCCTGGTATTCAAGAAGTGAGAGCACATGATAAACAGTAATAGTTGAGCTCAAGACTTGTGGATGAGAACTGTGTAACCAGCAGGTTACTCGTTAAAAGCACAGTGAGATAGCTCGGTGGGCCAAGTGCCTTGCGAATCACTTGTCAAAGTCATTGGTGCGACAGCAAAGACTGCAATCCGTTCAAGGCTAAAAAGAGAGTGCCTCTGAGTATTAGAATGATAAAACTACTTTTTTGAATTATGAGGTGAGCATTTAACCTGTTGAATTCAATATAATACTAACATACATCCCCTGCTCCCCTTCCAATAATAAGAAAAAAGACAGGGGAAAATAGAGAGGATTTTACTACACCCCTTTCCTCTCCCTTCCATTCACAAAAGATACTTTTGCATTGTGCGTGTGAACCTCCAACTGGTTGATCACAACAAAACAAAAAAAGATGCAAGCCTCTGGTATCAGGGCAGACAAGGAGAGTGCAATGTTTTAAAGCCTCACAAGGGGGTAGCTCATTAATAAACACCGATGCAGGGTCATGCACGCCCAGTGACCCATAATGCTCCTGCTTTTTTCTGTGCTGAGGGTTGCAGGGTAATGCATGCCCAGTAACCCATAATGCTCCTCTTTTCGCTGCGCAAAGGGATGCAGAGTCATGCACTCCCAGTGACCCATAATGCTCTTGTTTTTTCTGCGCCGAGGGATGCAGGGTCATGCACGCCCAGTGACCCGTAATGCTCCTGTTTTCACTGCGCGAAGGGATGCGGAGTCATGCACTCCCAGTGACCCATAATGCTCTTGTTTTTCCTGCACCGAGAGATGCAGGGTCATGCACGCCCAGTGACCCACAATGCTCTTGTTTTGCTGTGCCGAGTGATGCAGGGTCATGCACGCCCAGTGACCCACAATGCTCTTGCTGTGCCGAGGGATAGAGGGTCATGCATGCCCAGTGACCCGTAATGCTCCTGTTTTCACTGTGTATACGAATGCAGAGTCATGCACTTCCAGTGACCCATAATGCACTTGTTTTTCCTGTGCCAAGGGATGCAGGGTAATGCACGCCCAGAGACTCATAATGCTCTTGTTTTTTGCTGTGCAGAGGGATGCAGGGTTATGCACTCCCAGTGACTCATAATGCTCTTGTTTTGCTGTGCCGAGTGATGCAGGGTCATGCACACCCAGTGACCCACGATGCTCTTGCTTTTGCTGTGCCGAGGGATGCAGGGTCATGCACGCCCAGTGACCCATAATGCTCTTGCTTTTGCTGTGCCGAGGGATGCAGGGTCGTGCATGCCCAGTGACCCGTAATCTCCTGTTTTTACTGTGCAGAGGGGTGGAGGGTCATGCACGCCCAGTGACCCATAATGCTCTTGTTTTTGCTGTGCAGAGGGATGCAGGGTTATGCACTCCCAGTGACCCATAATGCTCTTGATTTTGCTGTGCCAAGGGATGCAGGGTCATGCATGCCCAGTGACCCGTAATCTCCTGTTTTTACTGCGCAGAGGGATGGAGGGTCATGCACTCCCAGTGACCCAAAATGCTCTTCTTTTTCCTGCGCCGAGGGATGCAGGGTCAAGCACGCCCAGTGACCCATAATGCTCCTGTTTTTGCTGTGCAGAGGGATGCAGGGTTATGCACTCCCAGTGACTCATAATGCTCTTGTTTTGCTGTGCCGAGTGATGCAGGGTCCTGCACTCCCAGTGACCCATAATGCTCTTGCTTTCGCTGCGCTGAGGGATGAAGGGTCATGCACGCCCAGTGACCCATAATGCTCTTGCTTTTGCTGTGCCAAGGGATGCAGGGTCATGCATGCCCAGTGACCCGTAATGCTCCTGTTTTCACTGCGCAGAGGGATGGAGGGTCATGCACGGCCAGTGACCCATAATGCTCTTGTTTTTGCTGTGCAGAGGGATGCAGGATTATGCACTCCCAGTGACTCATAATGCTCTTGTTTTGCTGTGCCGAGTGATGCAGGGTCCTGCACTCCCAGTGACCCATAATGCTCTTGCTTTCGCTGTGCTGAGGGATGGAGGGTCATGCACGCCCAGTGACCCATAATGCTCTTGCTTTTGCTGTGCTGAGGGATGGAGGGTCATGCACGCCCAGTGACCCATAATGCTCTTGCTTTTGCTGTGCTGAGCGATGCAGGGTCATGCACGCCCAGTGACCCATAATGCTCTTGCTTTTGCTGTGCTGAGGGATGGAGGGTCATGCACGCCCAGTGACCCATAATGCTCTTGCTTTCACTGCGCAGAGGGATGCAGAGTCATGCCCGCCTAGGGACCCATGATGCTCCTGTTTTTGCTTCGCCGAGGGATGCAGGGTCATGCACTCCGGGTGGCTCATAATGCTCTTGTTTTTGCTGCGCCGAGATGCAGTCATGCACGCCTAGGGACCCATGATGCTCCTGTTTTCGCTTTGCCGAGGGATGCAAGGTCATGTACTCCCAGTAACCCATAATGCTCTTGTTTTTGCTGCGCCGAGATGCAGAGTCATGCACGCCTAGGGACCCATGATGCTCCTGTTTTTGCTTCGCCGAGGGATGCAGGGTCATGTACTCCCAGTGACCCATAATGCTCTTGTTTTTGCTGCGCCGAGATGCAGAGTCATGCACGCCTAGGGACCCATGATGCTCCTGTTTTTGCTTCGCCGAGGGATGCAGGGTCATGCACTCCGGGTGGCTCATAATGCTCTTGTTTTTGCTGCGCCGAGATGCAGAGTCATGCACGCCTAGGGACCCGTAATGCTCCTGTTTTCACTGCACACAGGGATGCAGGGTCATGCACTCCCTGTGGCTCATAATGCTCTTGTTTTCGCTGCACCGAGGGATGCAGGGTCAAGCACGCCTAGGGACCCATGATGCTCCTGTTTTCACTTCGCCGAGGGATGCAGGGTCATGCACTCCCAGTGGCTCATAATGCTCTTGTTTTCGCTGCACCGAGGGATGCAGGGTCATGCACGCCTAGGGACCCATGATGCTCCTGTTTTCGCTTCGCCGAGGGATGCAGGGTCATGCACTCCCAGTGGCTCATAATGCTCTTATTATCACTGCACCGAGGGATGCAGGGTCATGCACGCCTAGGGACCCATGATGCTCCTGTTTTCGCTTCGCCGAGGGATGCAGGGTCATGCACTCCGGGTGGCTCATAATGCTCTTGTTTTTGCTGCGCCGAGATGCAGAGTCATGCACGCCTAGGGACCCATGATGCTCCTGTTTTCGCTTCGCCGAGGCATGCAGGGTCATGTACTCCCAGTGACCCATAATGCTCTTGTTTTTGCTGCGCCGAGATGCTGAGTCATACACACCCAAGACTGTGTCACATCTGAATACCCTACCTAAGGATCCACAGTAGAGATGCTGTTTGCCCCCCTGTAGCCTTTAAATAGAAGCACAGCCCCCTGGCTGACAACCGGCTGCCTGTGCAACATGTAGAGTATCTACAGATGACGTCACAGGGTGAGTGGGTAAGAAGAAGAAGCTCAAAATGTGGAACGTAAAGAAAGGGGTTGCGACAAGGTGGAAAGGCAGCAGCATAATGGCAGCACGGTGCAACAGAGTCTCTCTCAAAGTGCACATCAAATTCAAGATACACTGCGTCATCTCAAGGCAGTCAAACAATCACTACTTGTGTGGCCTTTCCCATGCCATAGCAAGGCTGAGGACCAGGAGGTGCATACCTCGAACGCAAAGATGCTAAGAGGAACAAAAGTTTTAACAGTTTGCACTACATGACTCTCATTGATGGTGCTGACACTCTGTTGCCACAATTCAACACTTTACAGAAGAAAAATGTTTACACTCAGCTGGATTCTTAAAAAACTCTCCTTTGTACAATTTGTTTTATTCAACCCAGGTTAAGAAAGTTGCGGCACAGCAAATAAGTGCTTTGCATCTCAGCCTTCTCCAGGGCATGTAGCAATACCGGGCATGTGTCTAATAACACCATTTCCATCATGGCGTCTCCTGAGGTAGGTACCACGCCTATTGCTATTCATCGGAAGTACACCAGACCTATCCAGACAGGTTGCGTCAAAACAATACCCCTTCAGCTTGAAAATTCTAGGGGACAGAATTACAATAACTGGCGCATCCCTGCATATTAGCAGGGATGCGCCAGCAGGGATGCGCCAGTTATTTTACGTGATGTAAAAAAACCCTTGCACCACCATGGATGCGCCGCATTTACAAGTGGCTCACTGTGGCGCAAGGATAGACAGATGCATTTCTCATAAAGGTGACGCAGTGCTGGAGTCGAGTCGCAAATCCGACACAACTCCAGCACTGCACAGGGGCGGCCTATACTTGCTGTGCTGCGTCACTCCTTACGCCTGCTACAAGCAGGCATAAGGTTAGGACGCAGCGGGGTCGTAAATGTGACTCTGTGAAATCTTGTAGATTTCACTGCGTCACTTTTATGGGGCTTCCTTGCGATGGAACGCCCACCCTGCATACATTATACCTGATGCAGGTATAATGTAGCGCAGGGCTTTACAACGTGCTGCATCTCCCTAGATGCGTCACGTTTTAAATATATCACATAGTGGCGCATTGTTTACGATGCTGCTGCGTCACAGAAGTGATGCAACGGTGTCGAACAGATGTCGCAAGGGGCTTGTAAATCTGCCCCTAGGGGGGCAGATCTACAAGGAAGTGCCACAGCGTGGCACTGCAAGCCCTTTTGCTGCGGCACTTCCGAAGCACAAGGATGCAACATATTTACAAGAATATGTTGCATCTCTGTGCTTTCCTCTGCGCTGGTGCACAAACTGCAGCCATGCGCTGGCGCAGGCACCCTTGCACCATGGTGCAAGGATGCCTGTGTCGTGGGGAGATTGTTTTTGTGCAGGAAGGGGCACCTTCCTGCACAAAAATAATCACTACAGGCATTTTCCTCTTTCAATGCGTGCTGTAGAATGCAGGATGCATTGAAAGAGGAAAAAACGAGGAGAAATTAAAATATTTCTCCTCTTGCACCTTGCTATGCCACTTCTAGGGTGGCGTAGCATTCAGATGCATCTCCAGATTTACGATTTCTCGTAAATCTGGAGATGTGTCTTGTTCCATGGTTGTTGCGTGGGAACACCCACAGCAACACCCATGGAACACCCCTTCAACGCAAAGTGCTGCGTGTGAAGCGGCGGTATTTACAAGGAGAGGAAAAGTCACGCAGGGCGGCTTTTCCTGTCCTTGTAGGTATGGAGGAGCCCCCTGCGCCACCAGTCCGTCACGAACAGTGACGTACTAGTGGTGCAAGGGGCTTGTAAATCTGCCCCTAGGTGTTTTCAATCCAGACTTTACTCTGCCCAACGTCTGATCCACAGTGTTAGCTTTGCTTTGATACAAATATTAAAATGCTATATATAAACGTGTGGTTCCCGCATGGACAAAAACCTCCTGCAAGATTGATTTAACAAAATGTAAAGGTAAACTATATCTGGTGTCTAGTCCACATTAGAAAGGATTTTGTACACACTTTGAATATTGTATTTTGCTTTTTCGTAATATTGATAATGTCAAGGTTGCTGCGAGGTTACACTGGTCAAGTCCACTTGAACATGTCATGTATAGTTCGAATCGATACGCATATAACAAGCAAAGGCAAAGCCAATAGATCTGGCTTACCCATTTGACTATGCAAACAGAGGCATGCGTAAATGCTGTTTACGTGTGCTACATCCACAAACACTGTAAATGTAAATTGATACTTGCATAGCGCACTACTCACCCGCAAGGGTCTCAAGGCGCTTGTACGAATACCACTGTGGAACCCATCCTGGCTTTCCCTGTGAGGCGTCCACTCCTTGGCACTCCCAAGGTGGAGGCCAGGCATCCTTAGCATTGTGGGGGCCGTTGTGGAGATTAAGCAAGCTATTGCCCAGAGTTGCAGAATGGAGTTGCAGAGTGGGACTCCATGATTGGAATAGGCACCGAGGCGAGAATTATCAGGTCCGTGGAATTTTTGAGCACAAGACCCACCGAGGCGGGGAATTGAACCCTGGTCCCGGGCTAGACCTCTGCATCAGGGTCTGCCGCTCTAATCATTGAGCCACACTTCTCCACACTGCTTGCAGCTTTGAAGCTAGACCTATTGGCTTTGCAGTGCTAGAAACAAAAGTAGCAAAAACAGATGTTCTTTCTGTATAGAATGCGTGCGGGAGATAAGTGACTGCTACAATGCGGCGACTGAGTGTACTTTTCAGATGTAAAATAGTCCCTTCTGCATCTTCCTAGGAAGCGGAATCGCTCACCACACAGCCCGCTGCATAATATGACATCCCTTGCTTGAGCCAAAGCCACCGCGTGTGTATTTTAAAAGATTGGTCACAATAGGTATGCAGACAGTTCTGCTGAAAAGCCAGATCTAAAAAGGCCCAGGGTGAGAATGGCCTGGGACCTGCCCCAGGCCTCAAGTGAGGGGCGTCTGCCAGCAATCATAAACGTGACATCAAAGGTCAAAAGAAATCCTGGTGCATGCGTCACTATCGGAACATACATTCGTATAAACCACACAATAAGGCGGCTCTTTAGCCTTCATGTACGTGGAATTCATTCAGTCTGGACGCTTTCAAAAACGATGCTGATGTCTTTTTGTTATATATATATATACACACATACAAACAATAGTAGTGTTCACATACTATACTGCCTCCTTACTTTGCATGTATATGATTTTAGAAAATGTTTGCTTAAATGTCATCTCTGATTTTACAGGGTTCTGGGGCTGTCTTGACTTCGTCAAGACCTCCAACACAGCCCCAAAGGATTGTTTCTATGCCCCCTGGTAACTGAAGACGCCCAAGAGGGGCCTGTGGTTAGCAGGAGTGGAGTCCGGGGCAGTTCGGCGCATCCCGGATAGTCGTAAAAAAAGTCGGATTCCAATCTAGCGGCCTGGTTTAAAGTTGGAAGAGTAACTCCAGCATAAACATGGCGGCCATGCTGTCCACTATAGAACAAGTGCAATGTATCCTACGGTACTTGTAATAGGACGGCGGGGTTTCCTTCGTCGTTGTGATGGAGAATCCTACCCACCGAACTGTAAACCAGGCCCTCCGTGTTCTGAAAGCGGGTGCGCCATCTTTTCTTCAAGGCTGGGCTCGCTTGGTTGGTTTCACAGCTCTCCCCCACGCTATTTAAATATGTTTGGCAGCAGGGAGGCCCTTGGGTAGGCACATCTCGGGGTCCAAGTGAACCTGGGCATCTGTGGGCTGTACCACCCTGGAGGATAGAGGTAAACACAACAGAAAACATCGAAGCCGATGCTGGCAGCAGCGGGCCGCTAGGGTGGCTTCTGCTACCTGGTGGTAAAATGACCATTCAACGCCATGTTACATGCGATGCCAGTCTGGCCACGTGACACTGGAGTCTGTGGAGTCATCCACTTAACTGTTGGGTGCGGCTATACAACGAGAACTACGGGCATCCCTGGGCAGCCACAATGGCGCTTGTAGATGTCTTCGACTTCCCTGGCAAGACGGTTCATCTGGGCACATATGTGCTCGGCTAGTTCGCGTGAATTCGCACATAAAGCTAGAGCTCAAACTAAAAGCCCATGCATTTTAGATATCTAAATGTAGTTTCATATTGCTTGCAAGGTTCTTTTTTGATTTTAAGGGGACACCTGCGTGTACACAGATATGTTCTTTAATGTAAGCCTTTCTTTAGTTCTGACTGTGCAAGTTTCTGTTTTCCTCTGGACTTTGCACTGTGGTCATTTGAAAGTGTCAGTTCCAGATCCCTCTCTTTGGATGTGACTTGAAGTGTTGCCTGATGCTGTTTCTTTTTGCGAGGATGAGAATAAGTTGTATTTCTGTTGGTTTTTGTGGTGTGTGGCTCGTCCCAGGAAGGGCTGAGAGGACCTCTGAGTCTGTGGCTGCCGGCAGTGGAGTGTCGTCGGTCCGCTGCAGGGAAGTTTAACCTGAGCTTTCCTTTATTGTTGCGTGTGTGAGAGAGTGTGGGTGTATTGTGGATGATAGTTTGGTATAGTGTTTATCAGGTGTGTGTTTGCACTCTGATACATCCTTGGTGTTGGACTTTGGGTGTCTAACTTGGCGCTGGGTGTTTATGAAGCTTTGACGTATCGTTTGAATAGCAGTGCAGGTTTGTTTGACTTCTTTTCTTCTAGTTCATTGTATCTTGTCTTCGTTGTTAGAGTTTCCGTGTGATTTGTTTCTGCTGATGTTGTGTTTCTTTTAGCGGGCATCCTTCTCTGTGTTCTGATATGTCTTTTTGTAATGTCTTCTCTTACCTAGAAGGACGGGAGAAGAAAGCCAATAAATAAGCTCTGTGTGCGTGTGTCCGCACGTGCTGGTGTGTGTGTGTATGTCCGTCATGCTCCGAGGTCTTATTAGCTGGCCCGGTCGTCCCTGGTTGTGACATTATGGACTTCTCGAGGAGCCCAGCCTCCGTTCGTGGAAGCTGGTTCAAGTGAGGACTGTGGCGAGGTACGGAAACCAGCTTAGCTCCTTGGAGTCGGGCCTCCTGTACCTGCCGGCACACCTCTCTTCAGGCATACTGCCGCGTCAGTGCCCTCCCTGAGGGGTGCGCCCACCCGATATTAGCATACATTCTGGATTACTTCCCTGCGCTCCTAAAGTTCGTCCCCTCCCCTGTATTTCTCCACACAGATGGGGTGCGGGGGGGGTGTGGTGCGGGGGGGTTGGGGGCGGGCGGGGGGGAGCACGGATGTTTTCTGTCAGTTGCATTTACTCTGATGCACTGGTGCACTGCCGGGGACAATAGCAACAGCCTACAGTTCTGTGCAAAGGGAGGGCGTGGGCTAGTTTGTAGCCCCCAGACCCCACGCAGATACAGACCGTACTTCATTAAAGCCGATGGCCTGGGGTGCATCGTGTTTCTCCTTGTGGCCCACCCTTCCAGCAAAACTAAGAACGCTTACAGAGATGCTGACCTATACGCTCTAAAATACAAATTAAAACTAAACTTTTCACCTCGGGCAATCGGGTCAAGCTCAAGCTACGCACAAGTTGCGCCGTGCCGCTCCCCTTACTCTCGCACATCAGTTAAACGGCAGCCCCCTGACTAACCCTGAAGAGTGATCGTTAGAGTAAGAGCAGGTCTGCTCTGCATCGGGCGACGGAATCTGCAGCCCCGTACCTGGATCAGCGGGTGTGCGCTGCACCCCGACAACAGAAAGTGAGAGGGGCGTGGAGTCAGGCCGCTGTTCGGATACCCTGCGTTTCGCGCGCTGGTTTCAGCACTCCCGCCGCGGACAGCGTCCGGGTTTCCTGTGTGTGCCTGATGATGGGATCGGGCCGTCTAGTAAAGCCGGGCACCTGCAGGTAACACAGCCTGCACAAACCGCGGTGGGAGGCATGGGCGCTTTCGAGAGTCTTATTTTGTGCCAACTGAAGTTTCTTGGAGCCGAGGTGGCTGTGGCTGACCGTACAGCAGCCAAGCAGTGGCTAACAGTGTTTCAAGGGGGCAAGTCAGATGTTGAAGGGACGCGGATTCCCGCTAGAGTCAGTGGGGCGGACTGTGCACCGCACAATACTGAGGCCGACTTCGCTGCAGGCCCACACTTGAAACGGGGGCTTGGGGTGGGGTGTTCTGACGGTGCAGAATGACAATTGAGCTGGGTGGGTGATGTGTTGAGCGGTTGCAGAACCCGGGCACGGGGGTAACAAGGGCAGTGGGTGCGCGTCCCCGGATTTGTGCCGCCGAGAGCTGATGGAGTGCAGACGCACTTATTCTCGTGGCAGTAGACGCTGAGAGCTTGAAGAGCACTTATGCTTGTGCTCTGGTGCTGAAGATCACACAGCTTGCCATCACAGGGTGCTGCAGACCAGACAGCCAGAGGCACAGGACGGGTGTTGCAGAATCCACGAATTTGGCACAAGGGAAGATAACTTAGAAAGGGGGTTGCAGATACCTCACTACACTTTTTGGCGCTGTGCAGGAGGGTGACCAACCGTCCGTAAATTTCACGGCCAGTCCTCTTTTCGGCCGTCTGTCCGTTGTCCGTGAAGGATTCTTTAACAGACGCCATTAGTCCGTAATTTTATCCGGCACCGGTCGTACCACCCTAAAGCCGGCACAGCTTCCACCCACCTCCCTTCTGGACTCCGATGCTGTGGAGGTCGGGTGTAACAGACTCGATGCAGCAGTACCAAAGCTAAGATACCCAGCAGCATTGAAGAGGCACAGCGGGATGGCAACCCTCACACCTTCGGCCCTTGATGAGCTGTTAAGAGGTGCTTGAAGGTGACTGAGAGGGAGGGGCTGCAGCTTCAGGAGCAGGGGCATCTATTCAGATGCAAACAGCTCTGAATGCGTCATGTCTCTGTAATTTAGAGGGGCCTCACACATTCCCTTTCTGCCCAGTGCCCCAAACATCCTAGAACCGGCCCTGATTACCCCGAGGCAGCACGTGGTTCTCTTCACAGAGCTTAATTACTGTTACTAAATTGTAAGCAAACCTCGGTTCTTCAAACATGCAGTCGATAATGTAATAACATAAAGAAATGGCACAATCGCACCCACACTGATTATCAAAGTATGGAGGACAATCAGTTAAATCAGTTCTCTTGGAGTATCTCCTTTAAGTACTGTACATCACAGTGGGTGTTGGCAAAACTAACATTTTAGAAAGAGAGCCTGTCGTCTCGTTGTCTTGTCCAGGAGGGGGTGAGGAGCCCTGCCCCTCCCTGGAAGAGACCAAGATGATACTAGAATGCTGCATGCCCACCCCTGTGCCCACCCTGGTGGATCCTGTTCCCCTTCCTGTGATGGCTCCTGCCCCCCCAGTGATGGCTCCTGTCCCCCCATGTGGTGGCTCCTGTCCCCCCCACCTGTGATGGCTCCTGCCCCCCCTGTGGTGGATCCTGTCTCCATCCTGGGTGGCTTCTGTCCCAGTCCTGGAATGGCTCCTGCAGCGAGGGTGAAGTTCTTGATTGGCCTCTTCTCAAAAAGGCTCAGCTCAAAATGAATATGAAAAGGTGGGAGAGTGAGTAAGTGAAGGGATGGGTGGATGGCTGGATGAATTAGTGAAAGGGTGAATGGATGAATGAACGATCAAATAGATGGATAATGAGAGAGGATGGATGGATTGATGAGTGAGTGGAAGGATGGATGAGAGAAAAGGTAAATAGTTGGATGTATGGGTGGAAGGGTAGCTGGATGGGTAAAAGGGTGGATGGATGAGTGAAAGGATTGATGAATTGATAAGTGCAAGGGTGAATGGATGGACGGATGAGTGAAAGGGTGGATGTAAGGATGGATGAGTGAGTGAAAGGGAGAGTAGATTGACAAAAGGATGAATAGATGAGTGAAGGAGTGAAAGGATAGATGGATGAGAGAAAGGATGGATGAGTGATAGGGTCGATGGATTCATGAGTGGATGGAAGGAAGGATGGCTAAGTGAAAGGGTCGATGGAGAGAGAAAGGGAGGATGGATGGATGACTGAAAGGGTGGATGGGTGGATGGATGAGTGACTGGGTGGATGGATGAGTAAGTGAAAGGATGGCTGCATGGGTGAAAGGGTAAATGGCTGAATGGATGGATGGGTGGAAGAGTGGATGGATGAGTGTACAGATGAATAGGGTGAATGGGTGGATGGATGGATAATGGATAGATGAGTGAAAGTATGGATGAAGGGATGGATGAGTGAAATGATAGATGGAAGGATACATGATGGATAGATTTGCAAATGGTTGAATTTGTTTGGATATGGCTGGGCTTACTTATATACTATTGCGCGACCTCCTCTGATGTGTCTGTAAAACATACCTATTGTCCTGAAGTTTTGTCCTGAACTTTGACCACCTGTCCTGAATTTGTGTCCTGAATTTTTAAACTCACCGTCCTGAATTTGCACCAATGCCAGTTGGTCACCCTACTGTGCAGTAGGGAGGAGGCGGTGCTACAGGCTCACGCAGACCTGCGGCACAGGGGCAGAATATCCGACAAAGCCTGGGGCACACGGAGTGCAGAGCGCAGCAGGTATTTCCTTTTAGGCTGTGTCGATGTATTGTATATTGTATGATTCTGACTTGCTTATCTATGGAATGTTATGCTGCTAAGTGTATACTTGTATGATTGTAAATAACCGAATAAAGTTTAATTTCATTTCAGTGTCGATGCTGGAGGTCACACAGCTGGTGGAAGTGGAAGTGGAAGTGGCCATCGCCCCTTCTCTCTGCTCATGGCGCGGGGGCAAGGTGGTGCTGCCCAGTTAGTCTCACCAGTACCTCCGGCTTACCTTGGGGTTGGAGAGCAGCTGCTGCTCGTCCTGGTGCAGCAGAGCCCGGGAGCGGGACGCCGAGTTGTTGACGTAGATCTGCAGGCAGGGGTAGAGGGCGGTGCCCCGACAGCCCGTCCCGCAGGTGAAGGTGCACTCGAAGGCCTCCCCCAGCTCCTCCACCGACAGCACCGTGCAGTTGGCCACCGTGCCCCGCAGGTCCTGGAGCGCCGGGCTCAGCCAGCAGAAGCTCAGGATGAAGAGAGACACCACCCCGCTGAGAATGAGGAACAGTCCCAGGCGTATGCTCTTGTCTTCCGCCTCCGAGTACTCGTAGGTCACCCTGAGCCTGGCCATCCCAGCGCACAAGACCACACCGCGAAGCCTTCCCCGCGGGAGCGCCGGGAACTAAAGTTTTGAGCAGGTCCAGCTCTGCGAACGGGAATCAGACACCATCCTACTTTTATAGCAGCATCACACTCAGCAGCTCAACACACCAGCCCTCCCCAATCAGCACCCTGGCTAACTGCAACAGGAGGGGGTTTCAGCCTCCTCCCCTTCCAGCGAGGAGAGCTGGCGCAGAGCCCGGCATCAACATCTGCCCGCAGCTAGTAAGCTCCTTAGAGAGACAGGCAGCAGACCGGGGGCTCAGGCTCGGCTGCTGTGGGGCTGGAGCTCTCCGTGCTGACTGCAGCCACGCGCCAGACGACACCTCCCGGCCCCACGGAGAACGAGACAAGAGCGCCCCTCCTCTCGTCAAAACTGCGAAACGACATGGTTCCTCCTTAAAAATATTCCTCTATTCGTTGCAAGTCTATTAAAACATAAACCTTTCTGCACAAGTATGCATGATGGGGGAGAGTGGGGTCTGGGTGGGAGGTGGGGGCGTGAAACCCGCGGCCTCTGACCCGCATGGACCGCCTGCCCCGGGATTAACTCCTCAGCAGCTTTCCTTCCTGACTTTTGCTGATTTAATCCCAATGAAGCCTTAAAGGAAAATTAACGGCAGGGATAGGAAAATTGCAATAGACCATGTCAGAGAAGGGAGGGG
Organism: Triturus cristatus; assembly: GCF_964204655.1. NCBI lineage: Eukaryota > Metazoa > Chordata > Amphibia > Caudata > Salamandridae > Triturus > Triturus cristatus. Next base: position 408,202,228 of record NC_140585.1, on the reverse strand, counting down.
GTGGGTGCTAGCGCCTGGGTCAGCCTGCCTCGCTTCAGGGATCACCGACACACAGCTCGGGGTGTCCTTGAATGGAGTGCACAAGTGTCTGTGTAGGTCACTATGTAGGGAGCGCGCACGGCAGAAGTTGGGAAAACTGGCGGTGGATCTTACACAACGACACACAATTACAAAAAACATTCTTCGACGTCTCTCACTAGTTCTTTGTTACTTATCGGCGCTACGAAGGGGCAATTGTGCGACGAGTGGGCGCTTTCCAAAACATCTAAAAGGAATTAAATGTACCAGCGTCTGCCCGTGAACACTGGAGACAAGGGCTGTGACTGGACGTGGCACATAAACCAGCCAGCCACCCTCCCAGCCCCAGGGCGCAAGGGTGGTCATGCAGCCCACCTCTGACGCGGCTCTGCGCTGCCAGGAGGCGCTCGATGCCACCGCAGGTGGCTCTGTTTGCAGGGCTCTTTCAAGGCTGGGTTTAAAGCCCAGAAGCAAACAGGAAATTAAATAAACATGGCCATCTGAAAATTAACCGTGGAAGCAACAGCTGTTTCCGCGCTCATCCCTCGCGCAGACCACGAGGGCTGCTTCGTGTACCCGGGGAGACTAGCAGGGTGGGGTCGGAACCATAAATAGGACATCCGGGGGAAAAACTGCCCCGCGTTTGCAGACCACAACCTTTCGAGAAATACTGCATGGTTGGGCTCGTTGAGGTGAAGTTGGGAAACATGAGGTACATGAAGCGCTGAAAGGCTTGTGGGCCAGTAGCTTTGATCAGGGCTGGAAGCGGTGATTCCGCTGCAGCTCACCTGCACGGTTCCTGGTGCTCAGCTCGGCAAAATACTAAGTTGAAAGGAGTCGTGAAGGAACTATTTTCAGAGTGGGGGTGCTGCCCTCCATGTTCTAGTACTAAGGTCACAGGGATCCTAAAACAATCCGAGCGTCAGGCAAAGAGCACGCAAAGCAAATGGGCCCCGCCCATGATCAGCTGGGTGGTAAGAGTGTGGCATGTAGTTAATGGAGCATGAAGGCGCACACTGTCACAAATATATCACTACAGCGTCGTGGGGCAGTGCACTGTCATTTTGGCAGCACATTGTCCTATGTAATGGCCGCTAAATGTGCACAGACATGCAGTGTTACTGATAAAACTATACAATACACACACGATAATGTGTGGGGTTTAGGCAAGTGTTTTTCATTCGGCCATTACTGACCAAAGTGTCTTGATTGGGTATGATCAAATTAGATCTCAACCAAATGAGAGGGGCTCCTATAACCAAAAGAGGTGGAGCACCAAAAAACCACAAGTCAGAAAATAAAATTCCTCTATGGTTTGCTCAAAAACACATCTCAATTGCATACACGCCATATACTCAAATGAACATCATCAGAACATAATTGTACCCCAATAAAAAGAGCTATATTATAAAAAGTTATTATTTATCTCATAAAAACCAATAATACAATCAATGATAAAAATCACTTTACAATTTTTTTTACATTTTTTTAGTGGAAGATACCACAAAGACAAGAAAATATACAATTCCACATTATCTACACGAAAAAAACAGAGACGGGAGAAGAACGACAAACACAGTTCATTTCAATGAATAGAAACTTAAGACACTCTCGGAATATCAATCGTAATTAAAATATTACTATTTAAACTTTCTTATTAATACGAAGATATCCTAGTAATCTAGTTGCTATTCAGACAAAGCATCGAGGCATTTCGGTGGGTAACCACTTCTTTGAACCACCTTTTTCAGTATCGTAGATAACTCCTGACTACTCATTTTCAAATCTTAAAGGATTATAACACGGAGAAAGAGAGGGCTTGACAATCCTTCTCGCTTTTCAATATAGTCTAGGGTGTCTTCTACCAACAGATAGCCGACTTAATCTGATCAAATGTAATTGTAGCAGCACAAATTTAGATAATCTGTATGTTGCACAGACTATACACGGTGCCCATGGTAATTGAAACAGCGGAATCTTAAACTAAAACACTTTGTTCTGTGTATTTATACTTTTGTCATTGTTCATACGGGTTGAATTCCGTCGCAAAATCAGTCAGGCAACCCCTCTGTACTTTCGGGTATATAACCTCAATAGGATTCCTTTCTTTGTAAAATTCCTTCCGCTCCAAACACCGGTACTGGATTGTTAAGCCCCCTCTTTCTCCGTGTTGTAATCCTATAAGATTTGAAAAAGAGTAGTCAGAAGTTATGTACAATCCTGAAGAAGGTGGTTTAAACAAGTGGTTACCCACCGAAACGCGTCGATGCTTTGTCTGAATAGCAACTAGATTACTAGAATATCTTCGTATTAATAAGAAAGTTTAAATAGTAATATTTTAATTACGATTGATAATCCAAGAGTGTCTTATGTTTCCATTCATTGAAATGAACTGTTTGTCGTTCTTCTCCCGTCTCTGTCCTTTTCGTGTAGATAATGTGGAATTGTATATTTTCTTGTCTTTGTGGTATCTTCCACTAAAAAAAACCCACAAAAATTGTAAAGTGATTTTTATTCGCAGATTTTTAACATTGATTGTAGTATTGGTTTTTATGAAATAAATAATAACTTTTTATAATATAGCTCTTTTTATTGGGATACATTTATGTTCTGATGATGTTCATTTGAGTATATGGTGTGTATGCAATTGAGATGTGCTTTTGAGCAAACCATAGAGGAATTTTATTTTCTGACTTGTATGATCAAATTAGAGCCTTTGCTTCCAGTACACTTCAGAATTACAAAAATGTGCTCCTTTTGTGCTTTTCTGAACTGGTGGTACATTTTGAAATATTTGTACAGTTAATTTACAGTCATTTACATTTTGTTGTGTGTAAGAAAAAAAGGCAATCTGCAGCCTTACCTTCCCCACTGGGCACCAGGATCGATTGTCACACAGTTCATTTTGAAAAACACTATAAAATTGAGATCAGAGAAAGAAAAGTAAATCCCAATCTTCATATTCACTGAAAAAACCATAGGTTTCACACACGTTATAGTTAGGAATTAGCATTTAAAAAACCTTGCAAATTCACTGAAAAAACCATAGGTTTCACACATGTTATAGTTAGCGGAAATTTTACTGATAAAAAACCAGTGAAATTGCCCCGTTATAGTTAGTGCTGGCAACTATAACTCACGTGACCGTAATCCTCTGCTTCTGAATTACACCATGATTATTTAGGGGTGCTGCAGCACCTCCCGCCCTCCCCCTAGTCCCAGTGCCAATGCGATGAAAGTGCAATAATTAAAGTCACAATAGTGTTGAGCTGTAAAAAGAGAAAGACAGCATTTATACTAATTTTCGGACAGGACTATTGCAGTCCTATGGGATAAGTTAAGTCAGCTATGGAGTTATCAACTTCTCAAGACAATGGTTAGAAATAAGAAAAGTAGTATGTAGTTCCTGGGAAGGGCTGAGAGATGGATTGAGCTGGGGAGGGAAGCTCCAGGTGTGGAAACGGAGACAGGAGTGGGATAGACCTATAAGGAGCAAGGGCCCTCACACACACTGAGAAGTGTCATGCTTCATTATAGGTCAGCTCCTCGTTGGGCAGGCGCTGCAATGCCCAATGGGCCCGCAGGGGGGCTCTTTGCTAGGGGTCTTCTCTGTTTGCCGACGTGAAGCCAAAAAGGGCGGGTGCAGGGCATATGTGAGATGAGTAGAGGTTGGAGTATTTTTTTAAATTTATTTATGTTAATAGGCAAGTTAATACTGTTTCACATCAACAAAGCAGTAACATAGTTTGATTAAAAAATCTTTCTTATAATTGAATAATTTTAAAGTATATTGATCAGCAGTTGCAAAAGTAATTAAGTGCGGCATATTATATAGAGATAATGCCCTATTACTTACCGGTAACCTTCATTACTCCTGGTCCCGTTGTCCTCGTCCCATTCCTTAACAAAGTGGAGATGACCATCTCCACGACAGAAAAAAAGAGCAGGAGAATGCTGGGATACCTGAACCCGCCCCCTCCCACTGGGAGTACATAAGCTGTAATATCCCAGCAATCAGCCTGAACTACCAAGCCACCAACCGGAAGGCCAGCTGTCTGGGAGGGAGGTAGGGAGGGGTGTAAAGAATGAGACGAGGACAACGGGACCAGGCGTAATGAAGATTACCGGTAAGTAATAGGGCATTACCTCCCGGTCCCTTCAGTCATCGTCTCATTCCTTAACAAAGTGGAGAATACTAAAGCCATCAACCCGGCCTTTCGGACACCCACCAACACCAGGGACATCACACCGAAAGCGGCACCCAACAGAAGCAAAAGGGAGCCCGCAAGAAAAAAGAAAAACACAGGCAGGAGCATACAACCAGCCATGCCCCCATCCAAGCCAACAGAGCCGAAACCCCAAAACTAGCAGGGGATGACCAGGCAAACCCCAACACAAGGAGCCCAGTCAAGGAGCTGCCACCCAAGGGGCAGACAACCGACACCAGGAAGCACCCCACCAGCCAAAGAGGAGGAGAACCCAAGAAAGGATCAGGAACAGACCGCAAAAACAGCGACGAAGCCATCACAGAAGAAGACCCAGCGCAAGGAGCCAGGGCCGCAACAAGAGGGACACAAGAACCCCAGGCCAAGCCAGAAGGAGGCCCAGCACCCACAGCCAAGCCCCAAGAGGACTCCCAGAGGAGCCGAAACAATCGCCCGCCCCCTAACATCTAGTAGAAGGGGGCCTCAGAAGATGCTGAAGCACCCACACGGTACAACCAAGCCAGGAATGGCAACTGACCAGGAAGAAAACAGCCCAGGGTGCAGCCCACCGCACCAGGCAGCCGCCCAACCAGGAACAAACTCGGCCAAACCTGGCCAAATGCCAGAGAGCAGGCTTGCACAGGGCGGCACGGCCGAAGGCCCAGAAACACCACCCGCAACACGAACACAGCAGGAGCAAAAACAGAGAGCGACCCCACCAGACGAGGGAAGAAAGTGACCCTCCGCCGAACTGACCCACAATGACCACACCAAAAAGCCGAGGGGAAGGAAGAAGAGACCGAAGAAGTCTCGCCAAAGCAAGAGACCAAGGAACCACATGACCAACACAAGACCAACTCCAACACACCAGGGGAAGCCTCCAGCAGAGCCGCAAAGACCGAAGAGGATGGACCTGAAAAGAACGCAGGTACCGACCCAGAGGAGCAATCAGGAAGATAGGGGGTAGCGACCACAAGTAAGCTCCCCCCCCCGCATAACCCACAATTCCGGCAACAGAGAGCCCAAAGGCACAGAAACCCCAGAGGTGTCCTAGGCCACAGGGCAGGAAAGGCCAGCAGCCAACCCCAGCGGAGACACCGGAGAGCCGCAGAAAGTCCGCCACACCAGGAGAAGACCGAGGCACAGGGACAGGACAACAGGCCAGGCCCAAGGCACACATCCCAAAAGCAGGTGACACCGGGACACAAACCCAGCACCCCACCCAACGAAGGCCAGGGAGTGCCCAGAAGCGCAACCACCCCCGAGAACGCAGCCAACAACAGAACCCAGCCCACAGAAGAGCAAGGGAAGGACCACAGCAGACCCCACACAAGACCAGGGCACCATCAAGAGAGACAACAACAGGGGGACGAACACGGAACCAGGGAAGACCAAACCCCAGAACCAGGAAGGAGGAAACCCCCACCAACCAAGAGCCGACCCACCGGCCGGGATGACAAAGGAGGACACCAAGGAACCACCTAAGGCGAACCCCAAGAGCAGCCGCAGAAGGGCAAAAACAGGAGAGAAAGACAGGGAGGCCCACAGCCCAACCCCGCAGGCACCCCTACAAACACCCAAGAAGCCAGCAGGCCGAACCGACAGGCCAGCCAGACAGGAGGCCCACATCACGGTGCCCCCAGGGGCCGGAAGGAGAGGCAGAGGGCCAACCGAACCAACCCTAAAACCCCCAACAAAGAAGGGGCACAGGAGCCAGCCACAGCCAGGTCACACAGAGAGGAGAAGCAGCAGGATGACAGGGACGGAGCCCAGCAGTCCACACATGTCAACCCACACAACGGCCCCAGCGCACCGGCCAGACGCAAAGGAGCGGCACAGGAAAAGGACAGGCGGCCAGCCCAGGACCACCGGCCACCAAGAGGCTGAAAGAGCCCCACCGAAAAAAGGCGCCAGAGAAAGAGCGGCCAGGAAAGAACCCAAGTAGGGACCCAAGGGCGACCCCGAAGCAACCAAAGGCCCCACAGCCGAAAGATGGACACACCCAAGCAGAGAAGGCACCAGCGACCCACCCGCACAGGCAAACAAGCGGCCAAACACAGGGACAGCAAGGCCAAAACCAAACAGAGGCAAAGCCAAGGCCCCAACAACACACCGAAACACTCCAGACACCACGAAAACCAATAGAGAGGTGCCCGGAGAACCCAAAGGCACACAACCCACTGAGGGCTGCAGGATCGGAAAGAAAAAGGGAAGACCGTACATCGGCCGACCCAAGAACCGCAGAGCCAACAAAAGTGCAAGGACCAGAGACACCACAGGCCCAAAACCAACCCCGCACCGGAGCAAGAAAAGGCCAAGCCCAAAGGACAGACCCCAAGGGGAAAGCCACAGCCCCAGAGCTGAGGCAAAGCCAGCCGGAACCAAACAACCGACAAGGAGGAGTGGGAAAGCCGCAACGCGGCCCACACACCAGGGTAGGCCGACACCAGACCCAAAACCGGCCGCCCCACTAACACACCCACAAGCTACAGACAAGACCAGGCACGGCAAGGAGGACACCCAGACAGGCACAAACACTGAGAGCAGTGGGGAACAAGAACCATCAGGGCGGAAAAGGCCGCAGGGCAGACCGAACCGGCAGACAGGGTGAGGCACAGGAGCCGCGCACACCAAGAAACCAAGGAGCCACCCAGACAGAAGCCAAGGAAGACCCACAACACCCAGCCACCACTGGCGGCAAATGGACCGGCAGCCGAGAGGCAAAGGACCCCAAAAAGCGGGCCAAGCCACAAAAAGAAACACAAGAGGGGAGAAGGAAATCACAACAGGAAAACCAAACCCCACCAGTCAACCAAGCGCAACACAACCCAGCACTAGGCAAGAGGCAAAAACCAACGCCAGCCAGAAAGCCCACCAGGGGCACCACCAGCACAGCTCTGGAGCCACCAGCAAACCAAGGCCTGAGGGCCCACAAGGACAGAGGGAGGGCACAACACTCCCCCCCCCACTCCGGGCAACAATGGAACCCAAGAAACTGGGAGGCCGGAAACCCGAGAGCCCGACGCAGGACGCAAGAAGCGACCCAGCCACAGGAAAAGAAAAGCACCGCCAGGGACAGGCGCCCCACAACCACCAACCCAGACAACAGGCAGAAAGACAAAACCCAACAACCGGGAGGCAGGGAACCCCAAAGGACAGGGCCCTAGAACAGGAAGGCAACCGCAACAGGGCATCCACCACGGGGCAGGGTAACAGCCAACCCACCGCCTGCCCCGAGCACCCAACCCCAGGGAAGGGAAACCGGAACCCCTCAACCAATAGAGAGAGAGGAACCAACAAAGACCCACACACCGCCCCACGGGACACACAAAGGCCAACAGCCACAGCGATCCCACGGAAGGGGTCAAGAAGAAGCAAGGCACCCCCGAGCAGGGGCCAAGCAAACAGCCCAGGAAAGAACCAAGGAACGCACAGCAACCGGAAGCCCCAGGCCAGCACCCAGACACGCACGAACCAGGCACGAACCTGCACAAGGACCGAGAGCAGACACGACCAGACACCAGCAGGGAGGAGAGGCCGCAGGCCAGGAAAACACACACTGCGAAGCCCACAGCACCCAACATGCACAGGTGGGCACCCAACCAGAAACCCACCACGCCTGACCTAGCCGAACACCGCACAGTAGACAAGGGCAGGAACCAACAGGGTGGAAAGGCAGCAGGCCGCGGAAGGGAACCCAGGAAACAGCACACCACCAGGGCAAGGACCGAGGCCGCGCAGAGAGCAAAAGCGCCAGGGAGGAAGCCTCAGATGACCAGCACTGCATCCAGAGATGCCCCACCAGCCGCTGACCGCAAAAAGTGGCCACAAGCAAGAAACAGCACAGGAAGGTCTGTGGTCAATAGCAAAATGACAGACCGGCATGAAACTGTGAGTGCAGAGGATGCCAAGATCTCAACGGGGAGACTGCACCCCAGTGCGCAACCATGGTGCTTAGTGCCGGTCAAAAACAAGGGCATCTTGCTACAAGCAATGGGGAGAATTAAAGGAAGCCCACAGCACCAGGTATGCCCCGGCAGTCACGTCAATATATAGGGTCAATGAGACCCAACCTCTGCGCAATGTAGCTATAGGTAGAACATACCTATTAGTATGTCAACATAATGAATTTCACAATCATAAGCTGGTGAATTTCCAACATAAATCAAATCCACATCGGACTCGGAAATTGTTCAAATATATTTACAATGAAGTCATCAAATATCCGTTAAAAAAAATGTCCATAAATCCATCAAAACAGAAGTTTTTCCAATTAGATACATTCACATTGAATCAAGAATTTTCTGGATGCCCAATGCATTTCGAGCCGGACTGGCTCTTCTTCAGGGGCTTGAATTCTGGAAAAAAATAAACATGAACGATTTACAACAGGTATGCCACAAACATCTGACAGGTCATAGCAGCAACAATTCGCTACAGTACAATGTACCAGAAAATTAAGTGTCAAGACGTGTGCTCATGAAAAAATGAATAGAATCAAGTAAAAAAATAAGAAATGAAATAAAAGAAAGAAAAGCAATCCTTCACCAGAATGTGCCACTTTCACAAACAGAACAAATTGACAAAAGCGAATGTGTTGAAGACTCTCTTACATCAATGCTGATGTACAACCACTACTCTTTGTTAAATGGGCCACCCGTGAGACGCCCACCATGAATGAAAGCAAAAGAATGAATACCTTGTTCATCACTATAAAGGCGCTGAAAAGCGAACAGCTGGAAGCAGAGAAACAAACTAATGCTCAAACCCTCCGGAGAGAAGCAAAATCATAATCTCACGGACTCAACTCTTACACACAATAATAATAACATGTTACCAGGTAAGAAGGCTGGAACACTTCAAAGATCCGGAACCCTCCCGGTTGGCGACGAGGCGGACTCGGGAATGCTGTACCGCGTCCCCGCCAGAACTAAATACAAACCCGCCGGTACACGGAAGTACGCGGTCATTTCAACAAAACTGAAAACGGACACAAGTCCGGTCTGAATGAGCGCTTAGGAAACAAAAAACGGACCAACAAATGTACGAACCACGGAAGACTAAGTAACCGCCATATTACCACAGGTACATCGGTATGCTCGCGATTGGAACAAGGTGAAAAAACACATACAACACACGTAACATGTGTGAAGAAATGAGGAAAAAGTGAGATGAAATACAAAATGATGTGAGAAAATTAGACTCAAATTAGAAAGAAGCAAATTAAAAAGAAAATGTGAGCACATCAGAATTCTTCATTAAAATACCAGCAGTCAGTACGCAAAAACATGCCAGTTACAGTGAATTAAATCCAGGTTACAAATAACATGAATAGTCAATTCGATCATTAATTCCCTTGTCTATCAGGGTGTCAAGACGTCTAATCCAAAATGTTTCTCTTTGAAGGAGAGCTCTAGTGATGTCCATATCAGACTGGTGTATTACTCTTTCTAACACTGAAAATTGGAGTTGGGCTATGCTATGTCTTTCCTCCTGCCAATGAGTAGCTAAGCTGCTGCTTTTATTTTGTGTCCTTATAGTGCTCTTGTGTTCCGAAATTCGAACTTTGATCTTACGTTCAGTCTTACCAACATATAGTTTCCCACATGGACACTTGATGTAATAAATCAGTTTCTCAGAATTACAATCGGAGTTATGAAACAGTTTGATTATTTCTCCTGAGGTTAGATGGTGTAACACATTGCCTACAATGACGTTGTTACAGTGGATACAATTCTGACATTTTTTCATCCCTTTAAAATTGGTAATGAGTGTTTTTTTAGGAGAATGAATCAGTTCTTTCAAATTCTTTGATCGAGTGTAGGGCAACAATGGTGGATCATTGAAGATGTTGTTAAAATCAGGTTCATTCTGCAGTATTTCCCACCTTTTGATGATGATGTTTTTAACCTTCTTGGAACTAGTGGAAAATTTTGAGACAAAAACTTGTCTGGACTTTTGTCTTTGAAGTTGAGGTTGGAATAAGCACTTTCTCGTGAGTTTTAGAGTACGTGACTTTGCTTGCTCAATAACTTCGAGAGGATACCCTCTGTTGAGATACAGTTCCTGTTGTAGAGGAAAATTATTGCTCATGTCATCAGGTTCAGAACAAATTCTTTTTATCCGCAGAAACTGTGAGTAAGGTAAGTTCTGTTTTAAATTGGGGGGATGAAAACTTTGGAAGTGCAATGAATTGTTGACATCAGTGGGTTTCCTATGTACTTGTGTCTGGATCGACTTATCCCTAATGGTAAGAGTCACATCGAGATATGCAATCATCGTCCGGCTTATTTCGTGAGTGAATTGGATGTGATCGTCAACTGCATTAAGAAGTTGGATTTTTTTAACCATTTTTTAACAATTCGTTGCACTTCCAAAGTTTTCATCCCCCCAATTTAAAACAGAACTTACCTTACTCACAGATTCTGCGGATAAAAAGAATTTGTTCTGAACCTGATAACATGAGCAATCATTTTTCTCTACAACAGGAACTGTATCTGAACAGAGGGTATCCTCTCGAAGTTATTGAGCAAGCAAAATAAAAGCAGCAGCTTAGCTACTCATTGGCAGGAGGAAAGACATAGCATAGCCCAACTCCAATTTTCAGTGTTAGAAAGAGTAATACACCAGTCTGATATGGACATCACTAGAGCTCTCCTTCAAAGAGAAACATTTTGGATTAGACGTCTTGACACCTTGATAGACAAGGGAATTAATGATCGAATTGACTATTAATGTTATTTGTAATCTGGATTTAATTCACTGTAACTGGCATGTTTTTGCGTGCTGAGTGCTGGTATTTTAATGTAGAATTCTGATGTGCTCACATTTTCTTTTTAATTTGCTTCTTTCTAATTTGAGTCTAATTTTCTCACATCATTTTGTATTTTATCTCACTTTTTCCTCATTTCTTCACACGTTACGTGTGTTGTATGTGTTTTTTCACCTTGTTCCAATCGCAAGCATACCGATGTACCCGTGGTAATATGGCGGTTACTTAGTCTTCCGTGGTTCGTACATTTGTTGGTCCGTTTTTTGTTTCCTAAGCGCTCATTCAGACCGGACTTGTGTCAGTTTTCAGTTTTGTTGAAATGACCGCGTACTTCCGTGTACCGGCGGGTTTGTATTTAGTTCTGGCGGGGACGCGGTAAAGCGGTAAAGCATTCCCGAGTCCGCCTCGTCGCCAACTGGGAGGGTTCCAGATCTTTGAAGTGTTCCAGCCTTCTTACCTGGTAACATGTTATTATTATTGTGTGTAAGAGTTGAGTCCGTGAGATTATGATTTTGCTTCTCTCCGGAGGGTTTGAGCATTAGTTTGTTTCTCTGCTTCCAGGCATGCTTCCAGCTGTTCGCTTTTCAGCGCCTTTATTGTGATGAAAAAGGCATTCATTCTTTTGCTTTCATTCATGGTGGGCGTCTCACGGGTGGCCAATTTAACAAAGAGTAGTAGTTGTTCATCAGCATTGATGTACGAGAGTCTTCAACACACTCGTTTTTGTCGATTTGTTCTGTTTGTGAAAGTGGCACATTCTGGTGAAGGATTGCTTTTCTTTCTTTTATTTCATTTCTTATTTTTTTACTTGATTCTATTCATTTTTTCATGAGCACACGTCTTGACACTTAATTTTCTGGTACATTGTACTGTAGCGAATTGTTGCTGCTATGACCTGTCAGATGTTTGTGGCATACCGGTTGTAAATCGTTCATGTTTATTTTTTTTCCAGAATTCAAGCCCCTGAAGAAGAGCCAGTCCGGCTCGAAATGCCTTGGGCATCCAGATAATTCTTGATTCAATGTGAATGTATCTAATTGGAAAAACTTCTGTTTTGATGGATTTATGGACATTTTTTTTAACTGATACTTGATGACTTCATTGTAAATATATTTGAACAATTTCCGAGTCCGATGTGGATTTGACTTATGTTGGAAATTCACCAGCTTATGATTGTGAAATTCATTATGTTGACATACTAATAGGTATGTTCTACCTATAGCTACAGTGCGCAGAGGTTGGGTCTCATTGACCCTATATATGGACGTGTTTTGCTGGCATTCGTTTGACTGTTCATGCCTTCCCCTGCAGCACGCTTATGTTGAAAGTGTCTAGTTTTCAGTGTGAGAATATTGTATAATACTGTTTTGACCAGGATTATTGAGTGTGTGCCTCGGCAAATTATATTGTTATTTTTATGCCCCGGCAGTCACCCATACAGGTAACAACCAGGCCCGACCCCACCGAACACCGGAAGTCATACAATATCAGGGTGCTAAGGCCGCAGGCCAGCACAGCAGTACAGGCAGCACAGCATGGAGAAAAAAACGCTACGCCGTACTTACCACCTTACCACGGGGGCAGTCAAACACCACCAACTGACTCCCAACCACCACCCAGTGGCAGCTCGTGGATGGAGTGCCGCGGTAGGGCGGGGGAGGGGAAAGGTGGGGGTAGTAAACTCTGGCTCACAGCCAACTGGAGTAATGCATTTGGCATTTCAGTGCGCGCAATGATATTTGTTTTATTTACTTATTTATTTAGTTACTTAATTCTGTTTGACCGTATGCCATAGTTTACTACCCCCCACCCTGCCCATCCCCTGCCTTCAACGCCCTGCCCGGCAGCACTCCCTCCACGAGTCGCAACTGCCACCAGCCCAGACGCCATCCACCCACGAGCGCCGAGCAAAGGAGGAAACCAGGAGCAACCGGCACCCCGAGGCGGCCATGCAGCGTCCAGGAGGAAAAGGCCGAAATGCAGCCCCAACCGGCAACCAGGAATGCCAGGGGCACTCCCAAGACCAGCCCAGGGCTTCCCAAGCAGCAGCGCGTCTCCCAGACCGGCCCAGCCACAGGAAGACGCGGCCTGCAACCCAGAACAGAACGGGAGGAGCGGCGCCCCAGCCACAAAGGACTGGCTGCCCAACAACGCTGTTCCCGGAATGCCCGACAGGCCAGGAGACCACGGAACAGGACGTCGAGGACAGCCCAGCAGCCCGACAAGACATCCAAGAAGATTCCAGCATGTAAGAACCAGCAAATCCACGTCCCATTCTGTCGGAAGACAGAAAAAAAGAACATGCTGAATGCTGGGATATTACAGCTTATGTACTCAAAGTGGGAGGGGGTGGGTTTAGGTATCCCAGCATTCTCCTGCTCATTTTTTCTGTCGTGGAGATAGTCAACTCCACTTTGTTAAGGAATGGGACGAGGACTGGAGGGACCAGAAGGTAATAACAAAGTTAAACCTAATTCCAATTGCAATGTACAATGGTGAGTTGACGGTCTTAATTTTAATAATGTGTGGACAGATTGTAGTAACGATCTAGAGTGAAAATCTTGTGATGGGATAGAAAAAGCATTAAAAAAACTATTGCCATTTATGTAATTTGAATCCCTTAATTAACCAGTCTACTCTCTTTCTAAGGAGACAGGGCCACACCTGCCCTCTCTTACTGCAGTGCAACAGCCACATCGTGTGACATTTCTTCGTAAATCTAAGGCCTAATCAGATTTGTGCCCCACCAGTGACCACGGCAGGGGTCGCATGATGCGAAAGATACCTCAAGTCTATGACAATCCCGCTTGTTGATTAGAAGTGCATCAAAGGCGTAACTGCCTGAGGAAGTGAGCGCAGGATAAATAAAAGTGAAAACAGACGAGGCTACCTCTCTGCCTGCTAAAAGGGAGGTACAAGTTAGATTTAAATAATAAGGGGTCATGATCATCACCACCAGTCACAACGTATCCAAAAATCTTGCAAGAATCATTTCAAAACAGATGTTATTGGATATCTGCTGATTAAACAACTATGTTTGCTTTGGCAAAAGAACACATGCTCAGCTGGCCTTATTTGCAAGAATGTCCAGTGGCAGCTCCACCGTTTTGGAGGAGGAGCAGTGCCCCACCTGCTGAAAGTGTGGCAGGCACACACATTAATATCATGGTAATAAATACAATTATATTATAATATGTCACAGGCTGGCACTGCTTCAGCGTTAGGGCATGGGACGGGGATGATTAGTGCAATTGCACTATTACTTCAGCCCCTGGAAGTGCGCATGTCAGATTGGCCAGCAGCATAGAGCCGGCCAATCTGACCTGCGCACTCAGAGCTATCAATTGCAGGGCTGCGAAATAGCAGAGGGATTGCAGCCACTGGCCCCCAGCCTCAACATGAGCGCTATGTTAGCCTGCCCTAACCAATCACAGCTCCAGGATTGGTTGGTTTTGCGTTGCACTAGGCATGAAGTCCTTTCCTTTCCGCCTGAGTCACCGCCAAGTAGATCACCAAGACGAATAGAGAGACCGGAACCAGTGCTGCCTACCAGCAAGTGCAACATATATGGTGAGTTTTTTGGGCATCAGCCTCACCATATTTTAATGTTGCCGACTGCCACTGAGAATCCCTTTTCTGTACTTTTGCAACTGAGGACTCACGTCTGTTGCGTCATAACTGCACTCAAACAGGATCTTATTAAGTGTCACTACATTTCTTGAGAGTTCCCCTTAATCTCAAATACACTCGAATGTGACTTCAATATACACAGGGGTGGAGTTATCAATGTAATATAGCCAATAACATAAAGTCAAAAAATCAATGACATTAGGTCTTTGCACTCGAACAGCTGCCTGCAAATCCTCTATGACAAACTGACCTCTTTGCATGTCCTCTGCAATGCTGAATAGTTTAGACATGATTGTTCTCCGACATGCCCAGAACAGGACTTCACCTGCAGTGGGACAACCTGCGAAGCGGTAGCCTAACATGTCACCCCACTTGATAACTCAGTCCTACCATGAGCACTTTTCAATTAACTCACTCTGTTGATACTTTCTCTCTCGCTCTCTCTCTCTCTCACTAAGAGCGCCTTAAAGTCATTAAGTTATGCAGTGGGTGCTTCCCAACTAAATAAACATAAAAAATTTGCACATTCTTCTGGGATGTTTGATTCTTAAGGGAAAAGTTCTGATTTAAGCGAAGGTGCCGCCATCGGGGATCATACAATGTGTATGAATGATACAATCTAGCAATAACTAATGGTCCTGTACACTGTGGAGGTCGTTGTGTCTCCTTACACATTATCTTGTAATAATTATTGTGTGTGTAGAACATTTCAGAATAATGGCAGTAAACGTAGCCCAAGAAAGTAAAACATTTACTAGAGAAAATCTTCTCGCCTAGGAGTTAAGATCTAAGTAAGTGGAACATCCACCTTAGGGATAAGGTTTTCACAGACTGAAAAGACAAGATATAAGGAAAAAATAGAGCAGGCTATGATAAGTAACTAGTGGGTTTTATAATAATCAAAATAGGCAAAAGAGAAACCCTGCTAAAATCGAACCGGAGACGTGTTCCTCACGACCTAAGAATGTATGATATAGCAAGGCACGCATTCATTCTTATCAGACTTGGTGACACTAATCCCTAAAAACTCATTTTAAGCACTTAAGCCACAGCATACTCATGGTAAAAGCATGCGTGGTAAAGGCATATGCGTGGTAAAGGCATGCGTGGTAATGGCTTCGTGGTGATGGTCACGCGTGGTTATGACCGCATAGTAATGGCTGTTTCCGACGACCTAGTTGCCAGAACAAGATATCCAGGAGCAAATTGCTACCATTATTAGACCACATTGTGTATTTTTAGCAGAAATCTTAGGAGGAGCAAACATAAAGTACATTCTTTAATTCAGGCTGTGGTGGCCGGTATCAGGACAGGCTGGTGAAGCGAAGGGATGCAGAAGACTACTAGAAGAAATAGAAAAAGAAACACTTACCGTCCGCTCATCGCATCATCGACTCGGTGCAGAGCACAGGCTCCCGGAGCAGAACCCGGCCTTGTGACTGAGAAGTGAACAGTTAGATCTCCATGTTTCAAGGAACTCGTGATAGCCCCATGTAGGGCTTTGCGGACCCTCATAAAAGCTTATTCCAGTCAGACACACAAAAGAAAGAGAACACTCTCTGTACACGACTCACTGGATGTATATAAAGAATAACAAATAACACTACAAAAGAGTTTTTGGGAAGGGAAATACAACCATTATTGGCACTGGATCCTCCAAGAGCTTTGTGCTCCCAGTAGGCAAATTAAGGTCCTTCAAGATACCCTCTTTGTTGATTCACCAACTTTTGAGTTGTCATCTCAGGCAGTCCTGAAGAAGGTGGATTTTCATTATATTTTCCAACGCAACGCACATAGACCCGGATTGCACAAGATTCCAACCTACAACACAGCAATGGTTGAAAAAATAGTCATTTTCCTGTTATTCCTGGATAGTGATTGTAAATGTTGTTTGGCACAAGCATGAATGCTATAAGTGAGGGAATGAATGTGCGAGTGTGAAGAGTGAGTGGCGTTGTATTTATGGGGAGCATAAAATTGATATGAGGACTTATTTTTACGAAAAAATGTGTATATATAGACATGTCTCCTTGTGTCTTTAAGGTTCTTGGGATTATGTCTGTATAGGAAATGAAGAGGATTGACCAACAAAACCGATATTAATTATTGGACCAAATTGTATAGTAATGTACATTTTGTATGTATTTACATTATGTTTCATATAAAATTCAATTGAGCGATCAAAGAACCGGTAACACATATTGAATCCATCTGTATAGCACTGTGTATATTGTAGGCAGTCAGTTTATATTTTATATCTAATACAATGGAGAAATGTAAAATGTATAAAAAAATTACAAGTTAAGAAATGAAAATCTGAAATATTAAAAAATAAAATAAACGGAGTTTGGCAGAAGGATGTATTGGTTCAATGTCACAGTAATATACATATGGCCAGCGTTGGGAGCTATCTGTAGCCTCTGAGGAAGTAATACTGGTCCAGTGGGACATTTGATTATGTTTATTGCAGGCTCTGAGACCTCCTCCCTGCGGCCAATCCTGACGCTGCTCAGATGTATAAGAGCAGCGTCAGGATTCGCCTGAGCACCCTCGGTCTGCACTTCCAGGGGGACCGGAAGCCTGGGACCGGAAGCCTGGGCCTGCACGTCTCCCGCCCAGCACTGCAGCTCGGGTGGAGACATGCGCACTGACAGCAGTACGGAAATACTGCCCTCCAGCCTTTCGTCGTCTGGCCCTGCCCCAAGGCTCGTTTGAAAAATAAAACAATAACCCCTTGTTATCATTTCATTTTTTGAATTTTACTGCTGCTGCGATGCTCTTCCGTCTCAGTGGAGTGTAATGTCGCGATACTCGCTCCTGACGTGACACGCTATGGTGTCCACGTCAGAGCACGTTGGTTTGCACGCAAAGTAATAAATGTGACGTCACGCGGAACCGTCGGCAGAAGCGCCACGGCTGCGGAGACGGCAAGCACGTATTCCCAGTGTCCCGAGTCATTATTCAGCACCACGTGTTAGGCCCATGCTGGGAGCCCATATGCTAATGCCCCCAGCGACACAACAAGTTGGCGACGAGGGTGCGATCGTGCCCACGCTCCGAATCAGCGCGTCCGGTTGGTGTGGCGGCCGTTAGCGCTCCTCGCTGGCGGTGCTCGTGCCCCGCTGGAACGCGCTGCAGTCCCCGCGCTGAGAGCGTGCCTTGGCCGTGCGCGGAAGCGCCGGAGCGCTCCGTTGTGTGTAGCTGCTCGCGCTGGGGCCGTCTCTGCTGTCGGCGCCCCAGCGCGTCTCAAGGACATCACGTGCCCGGCCCTCCAGCCCTGCGGAGCGCGCAGCGTTTGCTGTACCCAGCATCCCCACACCCGAAGCCAGACAGTGAGACAAACAACACGCTCTGCTCACCGGAGGCCCAGGAAGGTAGGGTCAAGCGCCCCTGAGCCTGAAATAAACCCTCAGCATCACAGGACAAGGGAGGGGCTGCCACACACACACCCCCTGGGGAAGCTGAGCTGCACAAGGGAGAAGGGGTCTCGCCTAGCGCCAGCAACACACGGGCCAGAAGGTCTCGCCCAGGGGAATCGGAACTGCCCAGGGGAGAAGAGGTCTCGCATCGTGCCAGCCGCACACGTGCCAGAGGGTCTCGCCCAGCGTGAGGGCGCACGAGAGAGGGAGGCCCAGTCCAACCGTGCGCAGGCCACGCACGCGCAACATGGCGACAATCCCGCCAATAGAGCCGTTCTCCGTCGAGGGGTCCCCATCGACAGTAGCAGCCCGGTGGAGAGACTGGGAGGACAGAGTGCGCATCTTCTTTGAGGCCACGAAGGTCCACAGAGATCAAAAGCGTGCAATGATAATTCACCTAGGTGGGAAAGAAATTCACAACATAGTGAAGACACTCGCGGAGGCCACCCCCAAGACGCACACGACGCTCATAGCGGCTCTCAACGAATACTTTGAGCCAATGGCAAACCGTGACTATGAACGCTTCATATTTCGCCAAGCGCGCCAATCGCCGGAGGAGTCGCTCGACAAATTCTACGCTCGTCTCAAGAACTTAGCGGCCACCTGTGGGTTCCGAGACGAGACGGAGGAGATAAGAGGCCAGATAATACAAGGGTGTGCGTCCGCCAAGCTCAGGGAAAGAATCTTGGAGGAATCCGGTAAGCCCCTGGCGGACATCCTGACGATGGGCCGAACGAAGGAGCTGTCCAAGGCGCGCGCTGCGCACATGGAGGCGGCACTGCAAGTGCCAGTGAAGGTCGAGCCGGTCAATGCCGTGGCAGTCAAGCCGAAACAGAGGTGGCCCCGACGAAAGCCAGCCCCGGCTGCTCAAGAACAGCAAAAGTCCTGTGGATATTGCGGTGGCTCACCCCACGCCCCGGCGGAGTGCCCAGCAAGGGGGACCAAATGCAGAGGGTGTGGACGTTTCAACCACTTTGAGAAAGTGTGCCGGTCAAAGGGCCTCCGAAAGCCCCGCCAGGCCGTGCACACGGTCGAGGAAGGAGGTCCGGGAGCCAGCGACATGGACGATGATGAAGAGGAGGAAAAGGTCATACACCGAGTGCACATGATAGGCACGGCGGCCCGCCGGACGAGGAGACTGCCGCAATGCAGCATCCGAGTAGGGTCAGAGGAAGTCACAACGGTGGTAGACACAGGAGCCAGCATCAACATCATGGCTGCCGCCATGCACAAGTCCATGCGTCCACAGCCCCCACTACAGCCCTCGACTATCACAGTGTTCGCCTATAGACAGGAAGAGCCGTTAAAGGTGCGAGGAAAGTTCAGGACGGTGTTGTCCCATGGGACCAGGTCCATCACGTCGAATGTCTACGTCACCGAAGACGGGCAAGGCATGCTCCTCGGCTGTCGAGCGGCGGAAGATCTGGGAGTGGTAACCTTCGCGTTTGGGGTACACCAAGAATCAGTACACCACACTCTGGAGGAGTTCGAGGAAATCTTTCAAGGAATAGGCAAGTTCCGGGGGAAAGAAGTTCACCTACATATCGATCCCACGGTCCAGCCGATAGCACTCCGGCATCGCCGCATAGCATTCCATCTCCGGCCGCTAGTGGAAGCGGAATTGAAGAAGCTTGAGGCAGCGGGGATCATTGAGAAAGTGTCCGGACCAACCCCGTGGGTGTCGCCAATTGTCGTGGCGAAGAAACCCAAGCAGCCAGGCGCTGTCCGGATATGTGTGGACATGAGGCTCCCGAACGTGGCCATCAAAAGGGAGCGACACATCACCCCGACCATCGATGACATCGTTGGAGAAATGGCCGGAGCCAAGTGGTTCTCAAAGCTAGACCTACGCTCGGGATATCACCAGTTAGTTCTAGATGAAGCGTCCCGGAACATAACCACGTTCTCCACCCATGTAGGTCTGAGGTGCTACACGAGGCTGAGCTTCGGGGTATCGAGCGCTGCGGAAGTATTCCAGAATGTAATACAAGAGCTGATCGCTGGAAACCCCGGGGCGCTCAACGTCAGCGATGACATCATGATACACGCCACGACGGTAGCGGAACACAACGAGAGGCTGGTGCAGGTGCTGCGACGAATACGAGACGCAGGCCTCACGCTACATCGGGAGAAGTGTGAATTCCTGTGCCGGAAAATCCAGTTCTTCGGCTACATCTTCTCAGCTGATGGCGTCAACCCCGATCCGGACAAGGTCAAGGATATCAAGGAGGCAGCTCCTCCTGCAAACGTCACGGAGGTGAGGAGTTTTCTAGGTATGGTGAATTACTGTGGCCGGTTCATCAAGGATCTAGCGAACCTCACAGCACCACTGAGAGAACTCACAAAAGAATCAACCCCCTGGACATGGAACAGTGATCAGAGTAGAGCGTTTGAAGAGGTCAAACACGCACTCTCAGAAGCCACGACGCTGGCCTTCTTTGACCCGGCCAAGCTGACACAGATTGCCGTCGATGCCGGTCCAGTCGGGCTGGGTGCAGTCCTGCTGCAGCGGAAAACGGATGCCGAAGAATGGGCCCCGGTGGCCTTTGCAAGTCGGTCACTCACGGAGACGGAGCAGAGATACTCCCAAATAGAAAAGGAGGTGATCGCCATTCATTGGGGGTGCCGGCACTTCCACTTGTACGTCTACGGCAAACCCTTTGTTGTGACCACCGACCATAAGCCACTGGTCTCCCTGTTCGCAGGCACCTCAACGAAGCCGCCGCCAAGGATAGAGAAGTGGATGTTGCAATTGCAGGACTACAACTGCAAGATTGAGTATCAGCCGGGGGCGCGAAACCCGGCAGACTACCTATCTCGCCACCCCCGCACAGCAACTCCAAGAGAG
The DNA here is from genome assembly GCF_964204655.1 of Triturus cristatus. Taxonomy (NCBI): domain Eukaryota; kingdom Metazoa; phylum Chordata; class Amphibia; order Caudata; family Salamandridae; genus Triturus; species Triturus cristatus. The sequence continues at coordinate 408,181,336 of NC_140585.1, read as the reverse complement.
ATAAAAGAGGCGGCAGAAACAGAAGAGTACGTCCGGTGTATCACGGCGCGGTCATGCCCCCGGCCAGTGTCCATGGCCAGCCTGTCCCAGGCAACTAGTGAGGACGAGTGCCTACAAAGAGCGAGAATGGCGGTCCGAGGCAACAGCTGGACTCGCGCCCGAGAGGAGTGGAAGAGCCTGACGCCTCATGCGAGACAGATAATGGTGAGCTTATACCATGTGAGGACTGAACTAACGGAAGACGAGACTGGATGCCTGCTGAGAGGCCACCGGCTGGTCATACCGATGTCCCTCACCCAGAGAGTGGTGGATCTAGCCCATATCGGTCACCAGGGCATGGTCAAGACTAAGTCACGGCTCCGAACCAAAGTATGGTTCCCTCTCATGGACGAAATTGTGGAGGCTACCGTTCGAGAGTGCCAGGCGTGTCAGCTAACCGGTGAGGTGCCCCGGCCGGCCCCCGTGGTGATGGAGCCTCGCCCGAGGAGGCCCTGGTCAAAGATCAGCGTCGATTTCGGCAGCCTGCCAGACGGACGGCACACTCTGGTGGCCATAGATGACCACTCCAAGTATCCGGAGGTTGAGATATTGACTGCTCTGAGTGCTCAGGAGGTAATTCCGAAGATCGAGAAAATTATGGCAACCCATGGCATTGTCAAAGAAATCAGAACCGATAATGGGTCACCGTTTCAAAGCCAAGACTTCGCAGTGTACCTACAGGCCCTTGGGATTCACCACCGGCGAATCACCCCCCGATGGCCTCAGGCGAATGGTGAGGCAGAACGCTTCATGAGGACCCTCAACAAAGTGATACGGATTGCCCACGAGAAGAACCAGTCTGTAGAGCTCGCCATTTTCACATTCCTCCGCAGCTATCGCCAGACGCCTCATTCACTTACGGGAGTGGCTCCTGCGCACTTGTTAATGGGGCGAGTGGTCACTGACTCAATTCCGCATCACCCAGAATGGCAGCCCGAAACTCCCAATGACGGGGCCATTGATGTGCAGCGACGTGGAGCGTTTGCCCAAACAGACGCCCGCCGGAGGGCGGTGTCCTCATCAATAGCCCCAGGTGACCATGTACTAATTCGCAATCGGGTGCCAGGGGGCAAATTTCGTCTGAACTTCGAACCTCAGCCCTGGATGGTGGAGAAAGTCCGAGGCACGTGCGTGACAGCTCGGAAGGGGGCTGAACAAATTACGAGGAACGTCTCATTCTTCAAGAAAATTCCCGTGCCCTCTGGAGGAGGTGAACGACGCCAAGACAGGGTCATGAGGGACAGGCCGCGAGAAGAAGGACTCGCAGAACTCGAGAGCCAGGCGGGCGTGAGAGTAGAGCCCGCCGATCTAGGACATGACACCACGCAGCACCGGCCGGAGTCGTTGGGGCCTGGAGTAGCGGGTGTGCCTGAGTCGGAAGAGAACGACGCAGCAGATGACTCCGGGAGCGGAGATCAGGAGGCTGCTGTGGAACGTGGCGGAGTGCGATACGACCTGAGGCCGCACCCCGCACCTTCTTGCCGGTTGCGAGACTACGTAAAGTAAGACTGTTTAAGTTTTATTGTTGGGACTTTAGGCTGCAGAGTAACGGACATTCTGATACTGTTTGTCCATGACTAGGGGTTGCATCAGGTGTGTTTTTGTTTTGTGTGTTGGGGAGGAATGTAATGTCGCGATACTCGCTCCTGACGTGACACGCTATGGTGTCCACGTCAGAGCACGTTGGTTTGCACGCAAAGTAAAAAATGTGACGTCACGCGGAACCGTCGGCAGAAGCGCCACGGCTGCGGAGACGGCAAGCACGTATTCCCAGTGTCCCGAGTCATTATTCAGCACCACGTGTTAGGCCCATGCTGGGAGCCCATATGCTAATGCCCCCAGCGACACAACAGTGGAGGAGCCACAGCTGAATTTAGGGAGAAAAGAAAATAACTAGCGCTCGAGCTGAAACAAACAACTCAACATGATCAACTCCGATTTGAACTAAAACAGAAGCCGAAGGAGCAGAATGGTCCTATGAGACCTGAGCTCCAAAATGTATTCAGTTCTTCGCTTTATTTTCTTGTTCTTCTTCTTTTAGGAGATCATCTGCTTCCGATGCAATGAAGGCATCGATCAGGCCGAGACCCAGAGAGCATCAGTAGAATGATGTGGGGTCACAGTCACTCGCTCAGATGCATAGAGATGAAGAACTCATTGGAGTACATGTGATGTGAAGGAGGACAGGAAACAGGCCTGATATGTAAACATGAAAAGCAACTTTAGCAACTACCACAAACAACCAATATTGTAAATCACTGCAATATTAATCACAAAACGAGTCTGCACGTCCATTTATATACATCCTAATATGTGATTGAACAACCTTCGCCCGTAGACCAGAAAGTACCCTGTGCGTGGGTGGGTCTTCCAACCAGAGCTTCTTTATTCCGTCACAAAGCCCACAGCTTGCAGACTGTGGGGCTTATTTACAAGTCCATTGTGCCACCAACGCTTCACTTTCTTTGACGCACCGGCGGCGCAATGAGCTGCCCCATATTTACAAGGCCTTGAAAAGTCACCCTGCGTGACTTTTCATGGCCTAGTATATATGGGCCCCTTCACGCATTACTCTGTGTAAAAAGGGGCGTTCCATGGGTATGGCTATGGGTGTTTTTTACGCAACAGCCATGGAACTTGACAGATTTATAACATTTTGTAAAACTGGGACTGTGTCAGAATCCTATGCTTCCCCAGGGGAGGCATAGGAATGGCGCAACGGGGAGGAATACTTTTATTTCTCCTCGTTCTTTCCTCTTTCTATGCATGCTGCATTCTGAAGCACGCTTACAAAGAGGAAAATGCCATTAATTATTGTTTTTGTGTAGGAAGGTGTCCCTTCCTACACAAAAATAATCATCCCCGCAGCACAGGCACCCGTGCAAAATGACACAAGGGTCCCCGTGCGGGTGCATGGCAGCCAATTGTTTGCAACGAAGGAAAAAGCACAGGGATGCGTCGTATTGTTGTTAATACGACGCATCCCTGTGCTTTGGAAATGACAGCACGGCGCAGCTAAATGGCTTGTGGCACTGCACCATCTTCTTGTAGATGAGGCCCTTTGTGGCTGAATAAAGAAGCACGGATTGGAAGCCCCACTATAAGCACATTGTACTTTTTGGTGTACCGGCCAAAACTGTGCAAACATAAGGGGCATCAGGTCCCTGGTCCCACACCCGGTGTGGTGATCTGCCCCAGGGCCTGGTGATAGTTAATGTGGGATGTGATGAGACTATCCTCATATATGATTATGAGTAAGGCTCATACTGTGCTGGAGCGGAGTGTACCGAACCAACTAAGATATTCACAGACAGTAGGTGCTCCTGAAATAAAATCATTTTCTATTGGTCGAATTCCTGAAGGGTAAACGCAGAAAATGTGCACAACTCCTAATCTACAGCCAGGCGCTGAGACTAGGAGGCATCTGCAGCAATGGGGACACTAAAAAAGTGTATCCACTAGAGTTTGTGAACATTTCCTTATGAGTGAGTACTTTTTGAACTTCACAAAGTAGCATATTGACAAGTCCTTGCAGTTATCCTGGAAAGTACTTTTAAAAACAAACAAAAAAAACAGTAGAAACAAGAGTAGCAGAATCCAATTTGTGACAGACTATTGTTCATCAGCTACAAAAACATTATGCAAAAAGCATTTCTCATATTGTCCACCCCTGAAAAACCACAAAAGTATTTTTCAAAGCGTCTAGCCATTGCTTATCATAGAGATCCCAATTAACAAGCTCTTAAGGCGAGAGCAGAAATCAGCACAGATGAAACAAATGCAGAGCTGACTACAGTGGATCTAGAAAGTGAATACCATTTACAACCATCATCAGAAACAGCTTCTGACTGCAGATCAACGTGGGTCATTGATGTGATCCAATGCCCATGACAAGACAGTAACAAGCAATGTGGAGGCCAAACAAATGTCCTCACTGCACACTTGAAGAATCACAAATCAGCAACAGTTTAAAAGAATCTCCAGCAGCCTCCTGCCAATCGTTTTAAACGCACTCACCATTTGCTGTTGGAAATAAACATTTTCACTGTGGAACATGTTTTCAAAACTGGACTACTGGACTGCGCGGATAATGTTTGGATGTAGTTCTTGAAATCATTGCATACATGTGAGTGGACATCCGTGACACTAGCACTGGTTCACTGCATATCCCAAGAGATTTCAGGAGTGTATTGATTCTTCATTCGAAGTAGAATCTTGACCAGTGGTATTGAAAAAACATTATTGATATATGAGCAACCACTGAGAAACAATCTTGCACTACCTGAGGAAGGTGGAAGCTGAAAAGCTGCAGCTGAAATATATAGGTTTGTTTTTTGTCTTGCATATAAACAAGATGTGGTTTGCCATAGGCGACTAGTCTAAAACTATCTCCAAAACTACTAAAAATACACTTGACGTTAATGGCACAGCAGACTTTCCAACATTTAGTGCCTTTTCTCACTTAGGTGAATTTCCAACGAGCAGTTTTGGATATGTCCAGTGATGAAGAACACAATTGTTCTTGATCACTGGACAAAAAAGGATAATTTATTCCAAATAACGAAAAATGTTAATGGGGCAGATGCCCCGATTGCTCATCTTACCCTCCCCGTAATGTTTGTAAACGGGTGGAACAAAAGAAACAAAGCACCATAACTAGCCAATGCTGCAATATGCATAGGAGGACAGATCTGTGGAGGAGGCAGGGTGACAAATACAACCACACTCCACAGCTTTGCAGCACATCTGGGAAAGGCTGTGTAGGTCCCACCCCTCCAGGAAATAACTTGCTTGCCTTGTTCAAGGGTGAGTGGTTCTTGGTCGTCCCCTCCTAGCTTTGACAAAGGGTCAGGGAGGGTAAATGATATCCCCGACCCTTCAGACATACCATCTGGCCCTGCGTTGCTCAAGTGTGGGAGAGGCATTGGTATGCTTCCTTTGGATTGTCCAAATGAGGAGAGTTTATAGCCCTGGAGAGCCTCCTGGATTGTGAAACTGCAGCAGTAATAACAGACCACTCCTCCGGCCTTGAGTAAGTGTGGGGATAAGTAATCTTTATTCTCCTACATCCCACAATATTAAGGAGTATTTGCTAAGCAAGCCCAGTGTTTCCTTCATTGAATAAGTGTGGGGGGATTTAATTTCACCCTATCTTTGCTTAAGGATTTTGATATAATATCTGCCTTACCCACCACACAATTTTCTAAAGTAAGGGGGATTTGACCGCACCACCAACCTTGCCCAAGGGTAGGAGGAATACTTGGACCTGTTTCCTTTGCCTTGAGTTGGTTACTTTTGCCATTCTTCTAATGGAACACAAAATGATGCAGATCATGGGGCAGTGAGACATCTCAAAGCTGCCCTCACACCCTATCTGTAATTCTCCCTAGTCCTCCATACTCTGTAGCATTTGGTGGGCTTAGGACAACTAGGTAAGTTCACAACTGCACCAGTGTCATGTTTGCACATTCTAAGATCTGCACTGAAGCAGCTGTCAGATTCTCTCCTTTTGGCAATTAGCTCCTGTGTTCTATGGCAAGGTAAGGGTGGAGAAAAATATCGACATCTTCACCTTTGAGCACGGCTGTGGGGTTAGGACCATCAAATGCTCCTAAGGCAATTTTTAAGTCTAAATATAAAGAAACACTCCCAGGCAGTATGAGACAATAAAGCCCAGATGACCCAAATCTCCCTCATCAGTGGAGTAGTCCGATACAGTGGCAACCCCCCCAGCACCTCAGCAATGTAGATGGAACAGAGTCACAGAAGACCAGCTCAACTACGCCCTCATCAGCACCCCACCACCGATGAAGCCAGACGCTAACACCGTGACATGCAACTTCCACCGCTGGATCATGAACTGAGACGACGCACTCGCCCCCTCAAGATAACAACAAGACGACACATCAAGAAAGCAAGCTGGTTCACCCCTGCCCTCCAAGAATCAAAGCACTCCTGCCGACGATTCAAAAAGTCATGGAGGAACAACAAGGCCCCGGAAACATGCACCACCTACAGAGCAGCCACCACAGCACACCACCGACTCATCATATCCACAAAGAAGATTTTCCCCAAAGACTGAATCCTCACCAATGCCCACAACTCCAAAGAACTCTTCTTCATCATCAAGGAATTTGCCAAACCCGGCAGCGAAACAGCAGATGTCCTACCCTCCCAAGACCTCTGCAACAGACTCAGCATCTTCTTTTACCTCAAGATTAAGACGATCTTTGACAACTTCTAAAATCACTCCAGCTCCCACCCCTAGCGACGCCACCTAACAGACCCTGCTCACTTGGAACCCGCTCACGACAAAAGACTCTTTAAAGACCATGAACAGCATCCACTCAGGAGAACCCTCAGACCCTTGCCCACCTCACATCTTCCACAGAGCCACCACAGCCAACGCACCTGAACTATGCCGGATGATCAAGTGCTCCCTCAAATCCGCCACACTCCCCGATGACTGGAAATACGCCGAAGTCAACTCCCTCCTGAAGAAACCCTCCACAGACCCGATGGACCTCAAGAACTTCAGGCCTATCTCCCTGCTTCTGTTCGCAGCCAAGGTCATCGAAAAGGCCGTCAACAACCAGCTAGCAAACTTCATCGAAGCCATCAACGTCCTAGACATCTCCCAATCTGGATTTCGCAGCAACCACAGCAGAGACCGCCCTACTGGTTGCCACTGATGACATTCACTCCCTCCTCGACCAGATCCAAATGACAGTCTTCATCCTCCTGGATCTCTCGGCTGCCTCCGACACCATCTCCCACCACACACTAGCCACCAGACTCCACAACACCGACATCCGTAGAAAAGCCCTTGGCTGGATATGATCATTTATCACAGGCAGAACCCAGCGAGTCAGACTCGCGCCCTACCTCTCGGAACCAATGAAGACCAGAAGTGGAGTGCCCCAGGGATCTTCCATCAGCCCCACCCTTCTCAACATCTACATGACTCCCCTTGCAACCATCATCAGAAACCACGGGCTCAACATTGTCTCCTACGCCGACGACACCCAGGTCATCCTCTCCCTCACCAAAGAAACCGACATCACCAGGCACAACTTCCAAGAAGGGATGACAGTCGCCACCACTTGGATGAAGAAGAACTGCCGGAAACTCAACTCTGAGAAAACAGAAGTCCTCATCCTGGGCTCCACCCCCTCCGCATGGGACGACAACTGGTGGCCCGCGCCCTCAGAATTCCCAACACCCGACAGACCACGCACAAAACCTCGCTCACGATGAACCGCCAGATCAACGCCGTATCCTCGGCCTGCTTCAACACCCTCCGCATACCCCGAAAAACATTCAGATGGATCCCTTCTGAATCCAGAAAAACGGTCATGCACGCCCTCATCAGTAGCAGACTGGACTACTGCAACACCCTCTATGCCGAAATCAACAAGAAACTACTACAAAAACTCCAGACCATCCAGAACGCCGCTGCCAGACTGACCCTAGACATCCCCTGTTGCAAGCACATCACCCAACACCTCCAAGATCTCCACTGGCTCCCCATCGAAAGAAGAATAACCTTCATGCTCCTCACTCACGCTTACAAGGCCCCCCCACAACATTGGACCACCATACTTAAACAACTGCCTCTCCTTCCACGCACCCAAGAGACACCTCCAATCAGCTGATCTCTCTCTCTGGCCACTATCCCACGCATCTAGAAAAAGAAAGTCCATCTCCTACCTCGCAGCCAAGGCCTGGAACAACCTCCTCCTCCGGCAAGTCCCTACACTACTGCAGTTCAGGAAGAACCTCAAAACCTGGTTCTTCGAATGGCCCCAGCACTCAACGGAGCCACCCCCCATTCTTCCAGCACCTTGAGACCCTTGCAGTTGAGTAGCAGCACTTTACCAACCCTGATTGATTGATTGAACATCACACCAAGCCTAGCCCACAGGCCCTCCCTCCCATTCTCCCCTTCCCCCGCCCCAAGCTCATAGTATTGAATCCATCATCCTCTCCCACACCGCACTGGTGCACCTCACAACACGACAAATTTCACAGACACTAGGAGGCGAGACACCTCAGCTGAAGGAGATGCTGGAGTAACTCAACAGCACATTGTTTCAAGTTTTGAGCCCCTTTAGGGCATTATTAATGGCTATTATCAGTGGACCGTTTGCGACCAACACACCTAGCGACTATACTCAGTCGAGGGGTACACTCAACCTCACTATTATTATTATGCAATTTGTAATGCGCACAGATACCCCAAAGGGTTTCCCGGGCGCAGGGTACTTAACAAGTCTGATGCAGTAAGTTGAGTTAACAAGATTTCAAAACCCTCGCAAAAGCTCAGGGAGTGAATTACAATGCCTTAAAGCTGAGGGAAGAGAGTTCCACAGTTGTGGGCCAAGATTTGCAAAAGAATGACCTTTCGTGCGAGGTAAACAAAACCTTGGTACCGAGAACAGGGTTTGATTTGAAGATCTTAGGGTGCGAGTTGGCTGGTAAGGAACTACCAGTTCCTGAATGTAACGAGGGCCTAAACCCTGTTTGGTTTTAAACATAAAGCACAGTGCTTTAAACTCAATGCGCTTGATGATCCTCAACCAATGCAGTTGCAAATGGGAAACTGAAGCAGGGTAGCAGCAGCATTTTGTACAACCTGAAGGCGCTGAACCAGGGCCTTATCAGCACCTAGGTACAGCATGTTACCATAATCCAGTCTGGATAGGATTAAGGCCTGAATGACCCTTCTTTGCGCTGCTAAGGGCATCAGCCAAAGAATCTTTTTCAGCCATCTGAGATCTGCAAAGCAAGTAGCAGTGACTCTAGCCACTTGTGGTTTCATGGAGAGTTTATTATGCCTGAGAATGCCCAAGTTTTTCACCAGAGGAGACTGGATGGGCAGGGTCCCACGGGACTCTGGCCAGTGTCTAGAACCCACAGAGAGGCATCCTTACCCACAATCATGACCTCTGCTTTGTCCCCATTAAGCTTGAGGGACTAAACCACGGGCACAACCGATGAGACGTACACAGAAGACATGCACTCCACAGTTGTCTCAAATGTATCTAATACACAACTTGTTGAGATATCCTGTGTATCTACCCTACTGCTGTAATATGTACCCTCTATATTTCAATAAAGAATAGTGGAAATATGAGATAAAACCCTGATTTAGAATTCAGTGGTAACTCACAACTCTCCAATTCGTGAAAGAAACTCTGGATATCCTCTCTCAAAGGGAGATTACGGCGGAGAAGGCTCAGTTGAGGGAATCTGCTCAGTATTTAGAGTTTCCTCTTGAAACTTGGAATTTACCAATTGCCTCTAAGCTTTAAATCGTATTCATATGACCAGCTGGGGCGCAGCAGAGAGCACCCTCATACTCTTGGACCAAGTGAAGGTTTTGTAAAAGATCACACACCTCACCATTGAGCAAAACAGGGAGTTTCAAGTGACAAAAGGCTCCACACACTTCTGAAAGGAGTGTGGGGAAGAAATGTACACCACCCACAACCTCGGATAAGGTGGTGGCGGGGAAAACATTTAACCTTTCAACAATTGGGCTGGGTAAGGAAGTTAATACCACAAAATGCTTCCTCAGCCCTTGGGTAAGGCAGAGGGGAAACACCTTTGGGGGGGGGGGGGGGGCAATCCCTCACCCTGGACCAAAATGTAAGACAAACAAAACCACTCATTTCGTAATTATGTCGAAGTGACAAATCACTGCTGGCCATGAGCAAAGGGGCAGAGAAAAACACACCCTTCCTTTTTACAAGAAAAGGGTGTTGGCAAATGCCAGTGGTGTCAAAAATCCCTTCCCTGCCTCTAAGCAAAGCCAGCAGAGGAAGGTAACCCTACACCCTCTGTGGCCGAGCAAGGCAATGGTGCTCACTGCACCGCTTTGCTCGTGGACAAGATGTAAAGGTGAACGCCACAAATAGTTCTCTCAACAATTGGGAGGGGTGGAGGGGTAAATCAGTCCCATAGGGCATACTAAACCTCCAAGGGCAAGGTGGGGTTAGCAGATATTCTCCCTTGCCCACAGGCAAGGCAGGGGCCCAAGACGCAGTAGGTCTGTCCTTGAAAAACGCAGGACCGTCATCCCCTGCGCTTAGTGTTCATTGCCTTGCCCTCCTTTGCCTTAGGTATTTTTCAGCATAAGGTGGTCAGAGATGGGCAACACCTGCCCTGGCGCTCTGTTTGTAGTTGTGAACAGCACTGCGGGTGAACGGTAACGTGTGCTTTTTCATCTTACAAAAATTGGGTAAGTGAAGGCTAGGGCAGGTTTCCTCACACACTTTCAGCCTAAACAACTGAAGGAGAATTTTCTAAAAAAAAAACAAAAAAAAACACACAATGGCACTCCTGGAAAAATGTCATTTAATTGACAGGAATAAAGTGATGGCTAGAAGACAAATCCCCAAAAATGTGAAATTGGCAAGTTGTGGTAGTAGCTTAAACATAGCTTTCAACTTTACTGTCCTCATTCAACCACAACTCCTACCTACACCAAATATGGTTGTCAACATTAAAACATTTCCACACATACAATACCATATTAAACAATATCCAATATCACAAATCATATATGTAATCAAAAGATAGTCACCCACATACTTATTCCGTTTCTCATCCGTGTCATATTTCCACCTTCCACAAAAGTGATGACTGGGGCATGGGTTAAAGTATGCCAAAGAAAAAAATTCTCAAACTTGGAGGATTTTAAAATCAGCGGATAGGCAGCCCTAGTGTGTTTTATCCCAGCCATGAAAGAGTCAACTCCTAGTAAATGGAAGTGTGGTTGCTGTGTTTTGTGTAACAAGACTTTGCAGGCAAAGGGACAGAATATCTACAAGAGCTTCACCACATCAGATCCCTGACCAAGCCCCCTATTTATTTATTTTCCAAACAAATGCTATATAAAAAAATGATAATAAAAATAAAGTAAAGGCCCTATAGTCAATACACACCAGCCCTGGCACACTTGCTCTTCTTTTTAGAGGGCTGTGCATGTGAGCTGGGAAAATACCATCACTCACAGTGCTACAGAGACAGTGAATGAAATGGGCAGCCCCATTGCCCTATGCTCAGGACCACGGGAATTATGTGGCAGGAGAGGACCAAATTATCACCAGGGTTGACTAAATTATGTAACAAGAAAAGGCAAATTACCTGGCCCAAAGAGGCACATTTTGTGATAGTATTATTGCATTATATTGACATTTTTAGGTTTCGCCTGCACAGCGCTTGCACTATGTTTGTGAAATCTATTGTGTTTAAGATAAATCTTAAAAGGGGCTTACATCCCCCCTTACTTTTTATTGGTTTGTGTGCTTGCCACTTACTTTTCCTCTGTGTCTATTTGCTGTCACACTCTATTGCCTGTTGCCAGTGGTGGCTGGTGACATTTGAAACTGGTACGGTGTATAGGTTCAGGATGAGTGCTCTATGGCGAGTGAGTGTAGTGAGCGAGGCCGACCGTCATAAGAAGGATTTGGGGGGGTTCTCCCCCCGGGAACAGTTTGAAAAAGAAATGGGCAAATGGTGCATTTTCAAACTCATTTGAGAAAGCAAGAACATTCATAAAGCAATCTATAAATTAATAAGCCACCCATCCATCCATCCACAAGAAAACCTGGAAGCACTTTAAGGCAATCGAATTGCGCCATTTCTGTACAAGCCTATTCATCCATTCAGAAGAGGTCCGTCCACCCTGAGCCCTTCACTTTAAATAGCTATTCTTCGACTTTTTCAAAAGAGGACCAGAGACCACCTTGAGACGATTCAGTTAACAGAATAGTCTCTACATTCCTATTCATCCACCCATTCATTTACATATTCACAAGAGAGTCCTTGGGTGCCTTGAGGTGACTCAGGCTACAGAGTCATTCACTACTAGCCTATTCATGCATTCACAAGATAAACAGAAGGCAGATTGATGCCATTCAAATAACAAGGCCCTTCTCTACAAGTCTGTTCACCTCGCCATCCATCCACAATTGCACCCGTGGGTGTCGTGGGGCCATTACTTTGGTAGAGTCAATCCCTGGAACCTTATTTATTCATCAAGCTACTCATGAATTCACACCCGACCAAATTGAGTTGGACTTTCACAGATTCTTGTCGCACCCACCCTTGAACCCTACTCTCCAGCCACATTCCTTCTCTGCTCTCTTTCATACTTTGGGTATCTAGTGGTGTTGTCAACTGCTGTGGAATCAGAAGTCGTGGCTGCCTCACAACTGAGTGAAGCTGTGTGAACTTGCGAAGGTCAATGTATGTCAGTGGGTAGGTTGGTGGGAGTTAAAGCACAATCATCACCATTAAGTGGGACCTTTACCCCAGTCCTTTAGCTGCAACAATTCAGAGTTTGGAAACGGGTTAAATGCCAGTGTAAGGTGCTACATAAAGGAGACTTGACTTGTTCTCTACTCCACCAGGGTATTGTAAACACCTGCTATCAGCACAGAATAAACTACAGAAGTGCATATACAAGCACATATGAAGACTGAACAAGGAGACCAGAATTGCAAACTTCCCTATTTGAAGCCCATTAATCCCAGGCAAATCACATTTTCTTTCTCTCAGACTCGGTTCCATATAGGAAGGACACAGGTATCCTGGAAGAATTGGTGAAATGAGGTAAAACAGCAGCATTTGTAGCTGTACCCACTCATGTGTGTCCCTCTGGAGTCTTCGCCATGATTTACCCTGAAGTACGTGTCCCCACTGCCCTCGGCATGTCCATTCTGTTCACGCTGCACTCAAACTTTTGGGCATGAAGAGTTTTTTTCTCCCCGAGTAAACAGAACAGGTTAGTCGTTCCACAGAGGCAAGCACGCTGAGGCAAAAAGAAAGACATACAGACACAGCACACTGAAAGAAAGAACACAGAGACAGGATGCTGATGGAAAGAGGAAGAGAAAGACACGGAGAGACAGATCGCTGCACTCTTACCCTCCCCTGTCCTCCATTCACAAACGTATTACCTCAAACCTGCACTCTTTTCCTCCCCTGCCCTCCATTTACAAACGCATTACTTCAAACCTGCACTCTCTGCGAATCACCTCAAACTTGCACGCACTCCCTCCCCCTCCATTTACAAACGCATCTCTCCAAACCTGCAGTCTCCCCCTCCCCTCCATTTACAAATGCATCACCCCAAACCTGCACTTTCCATAAACTCTCCAGGGCAGTAAGGCTCGATTGTGTATCTGTCCTCCTGGCCTGGAAAGCAGTGCTCCCGGGTGCGCCATATATGTAGGAAAAAACATAAAAGTGTCTGCCTGCCTGAAAGCATTAGGGCTGTGCCACAATAATGCGCCTTCATGCCTTGAAATACTTTGTTTTAGCCGAGAGTGCAGCCTCTTGAGCCTCTCAGTCCTGCCTGCGAGTGCGCCCCTCCAGAGCTCGGGGCCTCTAAGCTCTGCATACGACCCTGCGAAGCGCCGGTCTCTCTGTGCGGTCCGCCACCCTCTGGAGCTCCGGGACTCTTGCGCCTTTCAGCGCTGCCTGTGGTGTCTCAGGCCCTATGCCTACATGATATACAAATGACCACACAGACGCTCGGCAGTGGGGTACTGGAACGGGCCCAGGGCACGTGAGCCCAGCCCCTTTTATTAGCAGGGTCACCTGACTAGTGACACCTGTGATGATTGGGTGTTAGTGTGCGTGTATTGCACAGGAGGAACACTAGAAGTGTCTAGCAGGACACTACATCCCTCCCAAACCTTAATGTAAAAGAAATAAAAGTCCAACCTATGAAGAAAACAAACAACAATACACAGCACCAATGAGTCTCTTCAGGCCGTCTGCTGGGCAGTGAGGGAGTTCTGGACCACACAGTCAGGAAGCTTTGGTCCACCTCGGTAATGAAGTTCAGACCGACCTGGTCTCATGGTGCTCGAGTCTATTTACAAAGTTCAAAAAGTGGTGCATCTGGAGCGGTGGTGGAGTTGGAGATCTTGCAGGCGCTCAGGTTCTGGTGGATGACAAACTTACAGCTATTGAGGATGACCTTGGTGGCTGAGGTCCTTCCTTGGGGGCTACGTACTTGATGATCTTCCCAGTTCCCGATAGTCGAGCAGCTTCAGACTTGCCTCTCCTGCCTGGACTACCCTTTCACAGGAGTTTCCTGGAGGGCCTTCCTGCCGGGCTGCCATGGGACCGTGTGGACTGTGCAGGCTTCATGTGGGCCGCGCAAAGGCGTCGCTGAGGAACTGCCAACAGGACAACAGCCAAGTCGCTCATGTAGCTGCAGAGCGTGGTGTCTCAGTCTGGGTGTTCTTGCCATCAGGGCTCAAGTTCTACGCCTTCCTCAGGTGGTCTTTGGGTGACCAGTCTTCATCGGTGACCTCCATGCTTCCGGATGCCTGTTGTGGAGCTGCCACCGACACATCTCTCCGATCCAAATTCCCCTCTCACAGGAATTCCGTTGAGGCCCTTGCCCCTGGATTGCCACGTGACCGCGTGGGCTGTGTGGGCCTTTCGTAGGCAGCGTCGAGGGGTCACTGCGGAACTCCCAACAGGGCAACGGCCGAGCCTCGTGTAACCCCAAGGGTGTATGGTCCAATGGTCGGAACGCTCTTCTTCGGCAGGCTTCCGGTTCATGGGGACACACAGAAGGTTCCTGGGTGACAAGCATCCCACAGCACCAGGAATGCCTCATTGAACTCCGGCTGTCTCGAGTGGTTGGATTTACTTCGGTGGTACGATGCTCTTTTGATGTTCTTGGTGATGATGCACTTTGGATGATGAACATGGTAACTTTCCTTCAGTTGGGCAAACAGGCGGCGGTCTCTTGCTTTTGGGGACGTCATGGATTGAGGAGGACTGGAGGGACTTCGTGGCCACTTGCAGTTGTCTTCCAGCAGGTGCTATCGATGCCAAGCAGCCGGTGACAGGTGAGAGAACGGTCGAACTGTGAAGCGTGGGGCCTAGACGCAGATCGCGCTTGCTATCGGCTTACGGTTGGTCCTCCCGCAAAGCTGTCTCTAGTGACGTCTCTGCACCCCGGTGGCTGGCTTGTGCTGATTAAACACCTTCTCCAGTGTTGGCACGAGTGTCCTCTGTACTGTCGCTCTTATCCTTTCCTTCTTGCGAGCCTGTGGCGGTTGTTTGCCCTGTTGTGTTGTGCCACTCTCCTTTCCTCCTACGTGGAGTGGCGTCCTGCCACACTCTTCTCCTTCTTCGACCAGGTTCCTCACTCAGGAGTGGCGTCCTGCTGCATGTCTCATGTTTGCGCCACATGGACATCTTACTAGTCATGTCCAGTTCTTAAGATGGTCTTTCCTTTTCTGCGGACCTGTCGCAGGTCTGTCCTGTCGGTAGGACTTGCTTCTTCCTCTTGAAGACCTTTCGCAGGCACCATCCCCTCCTCAGGGATTTACGCGATGCTCCTCTGCTCTTCACTCGAGGGCATCGTTCTTGCGCCTCGAGGCTACGCCGTCGTGGGGCTTGATCCTGCATCCGTTCAGGCATGCTGGGCAGGGTTGGTCACTTCGAGTGATGTGCTGCATGCTTGTGGTGTGACTGTGGCATCCAACCAAGTGTCTTCTCTCATCGAAGCACGTGTTGCGGTGGCAGCTTGCCACGTTATGTTGTTATGTTATGTTAAAATGAATTTATAGAGCGCACGTACACCGGGGAGGTTTCATGGCGCTATTTTGGTTGAGATCCAGGTCATAAAAAGAGAGTTTAAAAAGCCTGTCAGAAGAGCCACGTTTTTAGAAGACTCCTGAAACCGAAAAGATTGGTACAGGAGCGAATATCGAGAGGAAGAGAATTCCAAAATATGGGGGCCAAGTTAGAGAACCTGGCACCACCAGTGTGCTTTAATCTAAAATGAGGAATGAGTAATACGTTTTTGTGAGCTGAACGAAGATTTCGTGTAGGAGCATATTTGTTGATCATATCAACAAATTTAGGGCTCTTTCCATAAAGTGACTTAAAAATAAGACATCCAGTCTTGAAAGCACACCGCTGAGCAACCGGAAGCCAGTGTAATTGCTTCAAAAGAGGAGTAATGTGATGATGCCTAGGATGGTAAACACGTGGAGTGTGAGACTCTCCTCTTGCCTGTCTTGGGCCTCTGGTGACTCTGTCTTAAGGCAGTGTGAGGGTGGGCACTTGGTGCTGTCTTCAGCATTGCATCTTTTCTGTGGAGTTGTCTCTATCTCCTGGGCACCTGCTTGTGCTGTCAGGGTCGCTGGTGCATTCTTCTGTGCACTTCTGGCTCAATGCGCTTGGTTCTCTTCATGGGCGCCCTCTTCTGACAGTTGGCTTGCCCTTATTCTAGCTTGCGTTGGTGTCTGTTCACCACTGGGGGAGCAATTTCCTTTTTTCTTTTTGGGCGCCATCTTCTGACACTTTAATATGCCCGCTCTTCTTTCTATGGAGAGGTCTCACTCTCCCGGGAGCCTGCCCATGCGTTCAAACTTCTGGGTGCATGCGTAGGCGCACCTCAGATCTTGCGTTCTCGGTCCTTCTTAACTGCGCCCGCTTCTGGTGCGCTTGCCCTTCTTTCTGACTTGCCGTGGCATCAGACAGCCACTGTGGGCAACATGCAGCACGCATTGTCATACCCATCACAGAACTTTGTCCTTGGGTTCAAACAGACTCTTGGCAGTTTTCTTGGCTCGGGAACCTTTGCACTATTTGATACTCTCTACTGGAGTTTAGCATTTCTGCTGTACTCGCTGCCATGACCGGCAGCTACAAGGGTGTGTGTGCTTGCTTAAGTCGTTCCCTTCGTGTCTTCCTCAAACTTAGTGTAGCTGCGGGGCTCGGATAGCGGACAGATTGATTGATTGATTGATTGATTGTGAAACTTATATAGCGCGGCTATCGCCCTACGGGCATCTTGGCGCTTTAGACTGAGAGGAGAGCATCAGAGATGACAGAGGAGGAGCGAATAGGCATGCCAAGATTAAGCTTCAGGAAATAACCAGGTCTTAAGTCCCTTACGGAATTCGAGTAAGGAGTTGCACTGTCGCAGGTTCGCAGGGAGTTTATTCCACTCTCCAGGGGCTACCGTGCTGAAGGCGCTTCCGCCTACCCTCATACACTTAAATCTCGGGACCGTCAGTAGTCCAGCTGTAGAGGAGCGTAGTTGTCTGCTTGGAAGGTAGCGAGCAAACCTGTCCTGTAAAGGGACTGGGCCTAGTCCGTGCACTGCTCTAAAAGTCAGACACAAGGACTTGAAGAGGATCCTTTCTCTCACCGGAAGCCAGTGCAAGTCCCTTAGTGCTCTGGTTGATGAAGAGCGGCGTTGCCTATCGAGCACCAATTTGGCTGCGGCTGACTGAATCCTCTGCAATCCTTGATGGACATACTGCGGAGCCCCCAGATACAGGGAGTTGCAATAGTCAAGTCTGCTTAATACCGTGCTGCGCACCACTGTAGCTCGCGACTCCCTAGGGAGCAGAGGTAGAATATTTCGGAGCAGTCGCAGCAGGGCAAAGCAGACGTTCGCAGTTTTACTGGCTTGGGAAACCATCTGGAGATCGTCGTCAATGATTACCCCAAGATTGCGGACCTTTCTGACTGGTATAAGGGGTCCTTCCTCCGGTGTAAGACGGAATTCAAGAGGAAGATGTTTGGGAATCCTGAATGGTGAGCAGAATACCACCTCAGTTTTACCGCTGTTAAATTGAAGAGAGTTCCGTCTGAGCCAGTCCATGGTCTGGTTCATGCATTGATGGAAGCGATCCATGGCCAATGCATCCTCCCCTTCCAGAGAGAAAGCCAGCTGCGTATCGTCAGCGTAGTTCACCAAGCTGACTCCGAAAGATTTCATTAACGGAAACAGGGGCCGCAGATAGATGTTAAAGAGGATGGGACTAATTGCGGATCCCTGCGGCACCCCGTACGCAACTGGGGATCTGCTAGAGGAGAACGGTGCTAGGGTGACAACCTGCTGTCTGTCTTCAAGGTAGGAGCGGAACCATTGCAGCGCTCTGCCCTTTACACCTATCTGCCTCAGCCTCTCCAGCAGGACAGAGTGGCTTACCGTGTCGAATGCTGCCGACATATCAAGGAGCACTAAAATCATAGCACTCCCATTGTCGGCTCGCATGCGAAGATGGTCCAGCATGGTGATTAAAGCTGTTTCGGTTCCGTGACCTGGGCGGAAACCGAACTGATCCCGATCCAACAGCAGGTTCTCCTCCAAAAACTGAGATAGGGTCTTGCTCACAGATTTTTCCAGTAGTTTCACCGGGTACGGCAAAAGGGAAATGGGCCTGAAACTGGCTGGCACCGAAGGGTCCAGGTTCGGCTTTTTTATCAGTGGGGTGACTACTGCTAGTTTCCAGCAGCCTGGAACAGCTCCATCAGTCAAGGATTGGTTGCAAATCATCCTTAGCCAAGGAAAAGTGTTACGTCCGTAAAGCTTCCAGATTTTGTGGGGGAAGGGATCTAGAGGAGAGCCCGACGACACGCTATCAGTCAGTTTATCAAAGATTTCATGGGAGAGAGGTTGAAAACTGTCCAGGGTGGCAGTCGTTTCAAGGTCTTCATCCGCGGGATTAGTGGTTCCATTAGGACCATCCTGTGTGTTGACCTGCAAATGATTGACGATGTTGGAAATTTTTCCTGAAAAAAGGAGGCGATTTCATTACACAAAAGTTGCGAGGGGGCAATTCTGTTATTCAGACAATCTGGGTTAGTGAGGTCCCTGACGATCTTAAAAAGGGCTTTAGACCCGTTGGGAGCCTGTGAAATAGAGTTGGCGTAGAAATCTGCCTTTGATCTCAGGATGAGAGTTTTATATTGCAATTGAACTTGTTTTAAGACTTTTTTGTCTTCCTCAGAGTAACTTCTTCTCCATTTTCTCTCTGCCTGTCTGCGAGATAGTCGAAGATGGTGTAACTTCTCATTATACCAAGGGGCAGATCTTTTCCTCTTCTTCTTTAGAGGCTTTATAGGGATGCAGTGGTCTAGTAATTTAGCTATGTGTTCCGCAAATGAGTTATAATTATCCTCCACAGACTTATTGGGAGAAAAAAGATTGACGTCAAAGGATGTGGTCAAGGAGTCACACTTTGCCAGTTTGACCCATTCTATGTCCAGCCTGTAGGCGTGTTGCTGATTGGACATATTCTCCTTACATGGCATCGCCAGACTTAAAAGGATAAGAAAATGGTCGGTCCAGTTCAGGGGCGTAATGTTAGATACTTTTATTGTGTCTGGATTGGCAAAGACCAGATCCAGAGTGCGACCTTTCTGATGAGTGGGGCTCGACACCAATTGATGGAGATTCAGGGTGGAACACGAATACAGGAGGTCTCTCAGTTGACTGCCATGGCTTCCATCCTCACTGAGATTGAAATCTCCTAAAATAATCATATTGGTGTGGGTAAGCTTTAAGTTGATGATGGTTTCGGTGAGAAGGTGGAATTGTGTGGTTGCGCCCGGTGGCCTGTAACAGAGCATCCCCGTGAGTAAGTTCCCACTGGGGGACTGAAGAGAGAAGCCCATAATTTCTATCCCCCCAACCTCATCAATTTGATATGGCCTAAGGTCCAGAGACTCCTTGAAAATCAGGGCCACTCCTCCCCCTCTGCCCGAGTTGCGAGGTTTATGGATGATTTTATATCCCCCAGGACAGGCCCCGCTCAGTCCGGCGGCCGATTCCGTGGTGGCCCATGTTTCAGTTATACAGAGTATATCTAGTTTCATGTCTTCCAGAAGACTGAACACTTCGATGGAGTGCTTAACGAGCGAGCGGCTATTAACTAACCCACAGGAAAGGCTAGCACTCGCAAACTTGTGACTTTCTAATGCGCGCTTGCATCGAGTGGCTTTAAGTAGGATCTCCGCGAGAAATCCCCAATCACTAGAGCACTAGAACGCCTTCCAAAATGGCGCTTGGTGGTGGCACAGTGATGAAGGATAGCGCACCCAAGATGGCGGTGCAGATAGAAAGGAGAAGTCGGCACGCTAAAATAGCGTGTGCAAAAGCTTTTATGGTGCGGGTGAGTGGAGCAGCGATAGAAATCAAATTTTACAAATGTTAAAAACACTTTAGCAACACTTTAGCATAGAGAAAGAATAAAACAGCGCTACGCGGCGCCCTGATTTTGCACAGTATCTGGCACAGCAATACAAAGCAATACACTCGCTCTGTCACTCGATGTTAAGCCTCAGTCTGCTAGGCTGCGCGCTTGCATCGAGTGGCTTTAAGTAGGATCTCCGCGAGAAATCCCCAATCACTAGAGCACTAGAATGCCTTCCAAAATGGCGCTTGGTGGTGGCACAGTGATGAAGGTTAGCGCACCCAAGATGGCGGTGCAGATAGAAAGGAGAAGTCGGCACGCTAAAATAGCGTGTGCAAAAGCTTTTATGGTGCGGGTGAGTGGAGCAGCGATAGAAATCAAATTTTACAAATGTTAAAAACACTTTAGCAACACTTTAGCATAGAGAAAGAATAAAACAGCGCTACGCGGCGCCCTGATTTTGCACAGTATCTGGCACAGCAATACAAAGCAATACACTCGCTCTGTCACTCGATGTTAAGCCTCAGTCTGCTCAGCCTCAGTCTGCCAGCTTTGTTAGGCAGGTCAGTGTGCAGCTGGCAGTGCTGTCTTTGCTCCTTTCCCGTGTCTTGGCAGCACATGTCCTCTGGGTGGTGCTGCAGCCACCTTTCTTATGTCTTTAGCAGGATCAGTGTTGTGCAACTTACTCAGAAATACAAGACTAAAGTGAGAGGGGCTCTGCTGGGTCTCCCTTCTATGGACAGTATGTCGCTTGCAGGACTTGTGTACTTTTCAGGGCTGCTTCCATTAGGTGTTCTTTGGTGGCTGCAGTGTCACGAGTTGCCACTAGATGCCATTTGGTGCATAAAGTTGCTGGAGGGCCAGGACAACACTGTGCCGGTGCGGTAGGGCTGCAAGTGTCCTGAGCACTTATATTTTATATATTTTGTCTTTTGTGCAGTGTTGCTGCAATTGGCCTGTGCGGTGGATCAGCAGCTAGGTGGCGCTGCAGTTGTCTCCCTAGAGGTCGCGGCAGGCGTACTTGCAGCTGCAGGCCTTGGGAGTGGATGAACACGCCAGGGCAGGACTCTTGGCGCATGAGTCTTCACACCCTCAGTGGGCTCCAGTAATGTTGTTGAGAGCAGCCCCACAGCGGCGCTCCTGGCATTGGGGCTGTTTGCGCAGGGCTCTGCTTTCTGCAGCTTCGGTCCTCTTCCACGCTGGCAGGGTGTGCACGAAACTGGCGGGTGGCAGCCATCTTGCTCCCGCGCACACAGCAGGTGCCGGGTGCTGCTTCACACTAGTGCGGTCAGGCAGCATGTCTTCGTTCACCTGGCCACTGATCCGGGCCACTGCATCCACCTTGCACTGGTACGTGTTCCGTCTTTTATTTAGATGGCAGTGTCTTGTAGTGTGGCTTATTCTTCTCCCCTGCGCTAGCAGGATGCCACCTTCATTTGCTCTCCGCAGCGCTTGTGGTATTGCCATGCCACCGTTTGTTACCACCTCGTTGTCCCCTGCTGAGAGGTGCTCCTAATGCTGGGGCCGCTTACAGGTGCCTCATCAGTGGTGCGATTTCGTAGTTGTCGCCTGGTCATACCTGACGGGTAGAGTGCATTCTCTTTGTCAATGGCGCTGCTTGACGCCATGTTCTCTTCTCTGCACTGCCTTCTTCCCTCAAACCATCAGCAGGCGGGCAGTAGTGGGGGGCAGGAGTCACCTACGTGGGGCCCACTTCCACAGGACAGGCTGCAGGGGCATCCGAGGCCCCAATCCCCTCCTCCAGGCAGGCGAAAATGGGAGTGCTCCGGCAGAGCTGTCCACCAATTACTCCACGACTGATATCATTGATGGCACGGTGTGTGGGGTAGGGTATAAACATCCTAAGAGTTCTCTTTGATGAGCGTTAGGGTCTCCCCTTGGCAAGCACGCGGGGTCAGACCCGTCTTGTCGCCATTGTGGTGTCTCGGGCCCTAGGCCCACATGATATACAAATGACCACACAGAGGCTTGGCAGTGGGTTACTGGAACAGGCCCAGGGCACATGCGCCCGGCCTTTTATTAGCAGGGTCACCTGACTGGTGGCGCCTGTGATGAGTGGGTGTTAGTGTGGGTGTATTGCACAGGCAGAACACTAGAACGTGTCCAGCAGGACACTACACTGCCTACTACCCTCTGGAGCTCCGGGCCTTTTGGATTTACAATGGTCTGCCAGTGTTCCCTGTACCTTGCTAGAGGCAAGGGCGGGTGGCTGGGGTCTGTCTTTGCAGGGCTTAGAAGCTGGATGTTTTTTACCCTCAGGGAGCTCCATTGGTAGGCTGCACCGGAGCCTGCTTCACCCACTCACGGACCCCTGTTGCTGAAAGCTCGCTCAAGAGTGAGCCGCAGTAAAACGTATGTTGTGCTGGTGCAGCTCATCATGAAGTACCGAGACGTGACCCCATGCAGCACGAGACTGTGCACATCTCCCTGTGAACTGGGAAATCATGTTCTTTGAATATATATTTTTTTAAAGTACTTACTGACGTCGGTTCATCCGGTTGGTGTCTTCAGAAACAGCAGTCCTC
The DNA here is from genome assembly GCF_964204655.1 of Triturus cristatus. Lineage (NCBI taxonomy): Eukaryota > Metazoa > Chordata > Amphibia > Caudata > Salamandridae > Triturus > Triturus cristatus. The sequence continues at coordinate 408,158,775 of NC_140585.1, read as the reverse complement.
CCTATTCTCTGAATAAATGCACAGAGCCTGAAGTAAAGTGCCAACAAACCTAACCAATCCTGGAGTTTCTCTCAGCATGAGAGTAGCTCCATGATTGGTTGGAGCAGGTTCCTACAGCACTCCTTTTCAGGTTAGGAACCTGTGCTTGTATTGCAGTCTTCCAGCTTTCACCCAGCTCATACATAGGTGAGGACTACAGTGCGCATTTGGGGCCGACCTTTGCAAGACCGCCAACCAATCTGACATGCGCTCGTAGGCAAGTAATTCCTGCTGCCAATCAGCAGTAGGAATGGCCCTGCCCCCAAGAGGAGACAGTGAGTGCGTGTTACTAAATCAAATTGCTGCAGCTGTTGCACTCACAGCAGGAGAGAACGCTCCTCCGCCCTGCAGGAGGAACCACCACTGACCAATTGATTGACAGAGCACTGTCTACAGAATGAGGATGAGGAAACCTGGTGGCGAAGTATTGTCATTATGCGTTTTTTTGCTGCGGCAAACCGATCTATGTCTGGTGTGCCCACATGCTGAAGTAAAGGAGCAGGACTTGCGGGTGGAGTTTCCTCTCGTGGACTAGCTGCTATTGTGCTGAGTAGGTCTGCAAAGTCATTGCCCACTCCTGGCAGATATTTTGCTAAGAGAGGAACTCAGTGATGGATGGCTCAATGCCAGATCTGTTGAGCTAGCGCTGACAAAGGCGGGGAGCGAGTGCCTCCCTGCTTCTGAAGATAGAACATGGTAGTCATGTTGTCAGTACGTACCTGATCTGTTTTTCTTTGAATCTGTAGGAGAAACACTTATAAAGCTAATTGAATTGCTAACAGCTCCAAGCAATTGATGTGCAGAACCCTGCGATGAGGTGGCCACAGACCTTGTACTGTCATGTTGTTCAGATGGGCCCCCCCCCCCAGCCACTTAGGGATTTGTCTTTGGTAATGGTCACTTGCGGAACAGGGTCTAGAAATGGCCTGCCATGCAATAACTTGCTGCTGTTCCACCACTGCAGAGAGCAATGGGTGCTGGTCCTTATCAACACTAGATCTTCCATATACACCTGAACTTGTGACCATTGACTGGAGAGGCACTTCTGAAGCAGACACATATAGAGCTATGCATGGGGCACTATCGAAAAAGCCAATCATATCTAGCAAATGCACAAGGGTGCGAATTGACCCCCTGTGCCCCCACAGCCGGTCCCTCCTCACCCCTGCTGCCTGCCGCTCCTGGACGCCTCCTGCTGCCGCCGCTGCCTGCGGCCTCCTGCTTCCGCCACTGCCTCCTGCTGCCTCCTGACGCTCGCTGCCCTCACCTTCCGCCTCTCCACCGCTGCCCTCGCTCCTGGTAGGTGCCGCCGCCGCCGCCACCTCGTTTTCGCGCCATTTTCCGCCGCTGCTCCTGGTCCGCTCCTCCTTCCCGCCGACGCTGACCCCAGGCCCGCCTCCCCTTGCAGCCCATTGGTCCCCCCGCCTCCCACCTCCCGGCTGACCCTCCCTCCCGGCTCCTTACTTATGACGCCCCCTCTGCGACCGCGCAGCGGACACGCGCAGCGGGCGCGCCTAATGTGCGCCGAAGGTGCACCAAAAGTAAGCCCGTTTTCGCCCGTCTGCGCCCGTCCGCGCCTGGACCGCGCCCAGCACCAGACCCCCTGGCCCCCGCGTCCGCCACCCCCCCCCCGCAGAACCTACGCTGCCGCAACACTCATCGCACTCAGCACCGGCCGAACCCCCGGATGCTACCGAGCATCACCGCGACGCACCCATGGACCCTTCGTCTGCCGAGCCTGCAACTTCTCCTGCCTCCGAACCTGCACCGCGCCCTTCAAGACGGACAACAGCGACCACCTCAAGTACATCCTGATCAACACCCGCTCCGTCCACCGACACGCCGTGGAACTCTGGAACCTCATCGACACCGCTGCTCCTGACGTCGCCTTCCTAACGGAAACCTGGATGAACGCCTCCTCAGCCCCCGACATCGCCATAGCCATCCCGGACGGCTACAAGATCATCAGGAGGGATCGCGTCAACCAGACCGGAGGAGGGATCGCTATCGTACACAAAGACACCATTCGCATCTCGACTGACTCCATCGACGCATTCAACGCCGCCGAGTACCTGCACTTCCAGATCCACACCGACCCAAAGACCACCCTCAGAGGCACCCTCATCCACAGACCCCCGGGACCGCGCACACAGTTCTGCGATGACATCACGGACTTCATCAGCCCACACGCCCTCCCCTCCACCGACTACATCCTCCTCGGAGACCTCAACTTCCACCTGGAGAACAACAACGACCGCAACACCACCGCCCTGCTGGACAACCTCGCCAACCTCGGACTGAAGCAACTGGTTAACACCCCCACGCACTCCGCCGGCCACACGCTCGACCCGATCTTCTCGTCTAGCACACACATCTCCTTCAGCCACTCCACCGGACTTCACTGGACCGACCACAGCTGCGTCCACTTCAGCTTCAGGAAGAACACGATCCACCACCACCCGAAGCAGGTCCCCCACAGAAACTGGAGCAAGATCACGGCCGACCAGCTTACCTCCTCCCTCAGCCAGAACCCACCTGTCAGCACAACGGACCCCAACACAGCAGCCCGCAACTTCTCGCAGTGGCTGACCACCTGTGCCGACGACCTCGCCCCACTGAAGAACCCACCCACCAAGCCCAGAAGCAAGAAGGCCCCCTGGTTCACCGATGAACTCAAAGACTCCAAGAAGGTCTGCCGCACACTCGAGAAGGCCTGGCTCCTCGGCAAGACCGCCGACAACATGACCGCCCTCAAACTCGCAACTCACAGACATCACCAGCTCATCCGCACCACCAAGAAGAAATCCCTGAAGGAACGACTGGACAACAACGCCCATGACAGCAAGGAGCTTTTCATCATCGTCAAGGAGTTCTCCAACCCCAGCACCGGAAGGAACGACATCACCCCTTCACAGGACCTCTGCGACTCCCTCGCCTCGTACTTCCACCGCAAGATTGCCGATATCCACGAGAGTTTCGGGACTCCACCCCCGCTCCCATCGGTGGAACCTTCGCACACCACCGTCACTCTCCAGACTTCGACCAAGGTGACTCCCGAGGACACGGCCCGCATGATGAACACCATCCACTCCGGTTCTCCAACGGACCCGTGCCCCCACCATGTCTTCAACAAAGCAGCCTCCACCATCGCACCCCACCTCAGAGACATCATCAACATCTCCTTCGACACAGCCACCTTCCCGGAGAGCTGGAAGCATGCCGAGCTCAGCGCACTGCTGAAGAAACCAACAGCGGACGCAACCGACCTCAAGAATTTCCGCCCAATCTCGCTCCTTCCCTGCCAAAGTCGCCGAGAAGATCGTCAACAAGCAAATGTCCGCCTTCCTCGAGACGAACGGATCCCTCGACCCATCGCAATCTGGCTTCAGAGCCAACCACAGCACTGAGACCGCCCTCATCGCAGCCACCGACGACATCCGGGCCCTACTCGACAACGGGAAAACTACGGCCCTCATCCTCCTGGACCTCTCCGCAGCATTTGACACTGTCTGCCACCGCACCCTAGTCCAACGCCTCAACAACACCGGTATCCAAGGGAAGGCTCTGGAATGGATCACCTCGTACCTCGCCGGCAGAACACAGAGAGTACGCCTCCCTCCGTTCCGATCTGAAGCCACCGGAGTCATCTGCGGCGTCCCGCAAGGATCGTCGCTCAGCCCCACCCTCTTCAACGTCTACATGAAACCCCTCGTGGCCATCGCACGCCAACACAACCTCAACATCATCTCCTACGCCGATGACACCCAGCTGATCCTCTCCCTCACCAGAGACCCCGACAGCGCCAGGACTAACCTGCACGAAGGGATGAAAGACGTCGCCGAGTGGATGAACATGAGCCGCCTGAAGCTGAACACGGACAAGACAGAAGTCCTCATCCTTGGACCATCACCCTCCGCATGGGACGACCCCTGGTGGCCCCCAGCCCTAGGCACCGCACCAAAGCCAACGGACCACGCACGCAACCTGGGCTTCATCCTGGACTCTTCCCTATCAATGACCAGACAAGTCAACGCCGTCTCCACATCCAGCTTCCACACCCTCCGCATGCTCCGCAAGACCTTCCGATGGATCCTGACCGAGACCAGGAAGATGGTCACCCAGGTCCTCGTCACCAGCAGACTAGACTACGGAAACACCCTCTACACCGGAACAACAGCCAAGCTTCAGAAAAGACTTCAGCGCATCCAGAACGCCTCCGCACGACTCATCCTAGACGTCCCTGACGCAGCCACATCTCGAGCCACCTGAGAGACCTACACTGGCTCCCTGTCAACAAGAGGATCACGTTCAGACTCCTCACCCACGCACACAAATCTCTCCACGACCTGGGCCCAAGATCCCTCAACAACCGCCTCGCCTTCTACGCACCCACTTGCCAGCTACGATCCGCGCGCCTCGCCCTCGCCGCCATCCCTCGCATCCAGAGAGCCACCTCTGGAGGAAGATCCTTCTCCTACCTGGCGGCTAAGACATGGAACTCTCTGCCCATCCACCTTCGGCTGACCCAGGACCACCTCGCCTTCAGGAAACAGCTCAAGACCTGGCTGTTCGAGCATTAGCAGACCCCCTTCCCCAAGCGCCTTGAGACCCCTCCGGGTGAGTAGTGCGCAATATAAATGCCTTGATTGATTGATTGATTGACTAAGTGGCTAAAAACGAGGCAACTGTTGGAAAGCTTATACCCTTTGTGGACTGTGGAAGGCTTTTCGCTCTTTTGAGTTGAGGCCCGACTCTAGGGAGGGTTGGATTTGAAGTGGCTCTAAATGGGATTGTATGTCATTTATTGTGAACCCTAGAGTGTGAAGGAGGGAGACTGTGGACAGAGTGTGGATCAGGCATTCTTGTCTGCTTGCACTCTATCAGCCAGTCGTTAAGGTCTCCTTCGATGAGCAGCTACCACTGCTAGACATTTTGTGAAAACTCTTGGAGCTTTGGTGACTCCAAAGACTAGAACCTTGAACTGATAGTGCCGACTACTTAGCATGAATCGAATTGGAGGCAGCTGCGATAAGCTGGAAGGATTGAGATGTAAAAGCAGGCATCCTTCAGTTCGAGCGTGGACATGAAGTCACCTGCTAAGAGGGTTGCTGTTGAGGATTGGTCTGAGTGAGCTGTTCTTCTTGGGGATTAGGAAATATAGGGAAGATACCCTTGCCCAAGGGTTGCGGGGGTACAGACTCTATGGCTCCTTTGGAGAGAAGAGCCTGAACTTCCTCTTGTAGGCATATGAGATGCTGTGGGTGCAAGGGGGTTGTTTGGTGAGATTGCTACAAGCTCTAGACAGAAGCTGTTCTCTATAAAAGAGAGAACCCAATTATCCGTGACCTCTCCCAGGGGGGAAGAAATCCCTAAGTCCTACCCCAGACAGGTGTTGTGTGATCGGTGGGGCTGTGTAAGTAAATTTTTGAAAGGGTAAACTCCACAGGTCCGGAAGCCTCTGCCTCAGCCCTTGCAGTTGCTATGCCTAAAAGAGTCCCTTGAAAAACCTCTAATTGCTTGTTGTTGATAACCCTGCTAGTGACCTTCGTATGAGTGGGAGGGTCCCGGAGAGGTGGGCTTAGAACCTCATCTGTAGTCGTGCTTGCAAAAGGATCCTCTACCAGAAGAACTCTGCAAGGCACCCATGGCCTTCGCAGTATCTGTGTTCTTTTTAATTAGGTTGAAACTTATCTTTGCTAATGACTGCTTGGGAACATTTAGAAAGCTTCCCTGGGAATGCATGCCACCTGTTGATTACCATTGGCTTTGCATTTTGGAACTTACATTTTTCCACAAGTGCTCCTTTCTGTAAAACAGGGTTGTAAATCTTGTCCTTATCTTGTTACATTTACTGTGCATTCAAAGACAGAGGTTAAATGTGAGGCTCTGTCTTCCAAGGGAGCTTGGTGTTTACTTTTGTGTCTCTGACTTCAAAGTGAGAGAATTTATGTTACACTCTTACTGGATACAGGGGTAGGAAAGGATTTCTTTCTAGCACAGAACAGCATTTAAATGATCTGTGCAAGTATTTCAGAATATATTTGAATTAGAAGTACACAAATGAAGCAAATGTTTTGTTCATTTTTAAGTGTGTTGTAAACAAATACTTTACTATGACCAAAACAAATCAATACACTAGGTGACACCATTGCCACACATTGTTTCTGCGCTATATAGTTTTATTAATAAAACTGAATGTCTGTGCAAATGTTATGGTCATTTAAATTGAAAATGTGTTGTTTGTAATGGCAGTGTGCTACCACACTATGCATACTGTACTCTATGCCACTCCATGTACTCTGCACCACTCCACTGCACTCTACTTTGCACAACTCAATGCCTCAGTACTCTGCACTGCACCACTCTTCACCACTGCACTCAACACCACTCCAGTCTACTTTGCACAACTCCACTGCACGCCACTTCACAACACTGCACTCTACGCCATGCACTTTAATCTAACACTCAACTCTACACCCCTGCACTCTACACCAATCCACTGTTCACCACCCTTATCTACTCTGCACCACTGCAATGTATGCCACTGAACTCAACACCACTTTACTCTAATCAATTAGCCTCTACACTGCAATGGTCCACTTCACTCTACTCTGAAACAACCTACTGTATGCCATTGCACTCTATGCCACTCCACGCCATAGCATTCAATGCCAATGCACTCTATGCCACTCTTCTATGCAACACTGCAATGTCCACCACTGAACTCCACTCTGCACTACTGCAGTCTACACCAATGTACTCTACTATGCACCACTCTAATCTATGCCATTGTATTCTACAGTGCTGCATTGTATGGTGCTGAGTTATATGCCACTGCACACTATGTCAGCATGCTCTGCAACACTCTCCACCAATGCACCCCATGCCACTGCACTCTACTCTGTACCAATGTACTCCATGCCACTCTACATTACGCCACTCTACGCCACTGCACTCTATTGAACTCTGTGCCACTCCACTATCTACCACTGTACTTTACGCCACTCTACTCTCTTGTGCCACACTGCACTCTACTATGTAACATTCCAATCTATGCCACTTCATTCTCCAGCACTGCATTGCACACAGTTTAATTTTATGCTGCTGCTCTCTAACCCTCATTCTATGCCACTATACTCTGCAACACTCTATGCCAATGCACTCTACACAGGCCCACTGTATGCCACTCCACTGTATGTCACTCTACGCCACTCCAATACATGACACTCTCTGCCACAAAACTCTACTCCACTCTTCGTCATTCCACTCTCCTCTACACCAACACGGCTAAAGCACATTGGCAAAGCCCATAACTATTGCACAGGCAAGACCTTTTGGCTTTGCAAATGATTATTTTCTCAAACATTGTGCTCCTCTGTAGTCGAAAGAGGTGCTCCCCGCAAAATGATGGAAGTATTTACGCATCCATGGTGCACCCAATTCTGGTGGGTGGTGCTGCAAGAGCTCCTCCATTGCCTCCAATTGGGCCCTGTCATATCTAGATCGGAGACCCACTGAGGTAGTGATGCACCAGTGTTTTGCTGTATTTACCACTACTCATTTTCCTCCAGCATCTATGTGCTTTTCTCTCCTTATCAGCCGGTGACTCGTCCCCAGAAGCCTGGGCTGATGCCTGCTCCCTCGCAGAGGTGACCACTAGAGAATTCGGGGAGACATGACCGCTGATGTAGAGTGGGTCTGAAGGAGCTGGTTTATATTTCTTGGCAATATGAAGCTTAACCATGCAAGATTTCCAGGCTCTTTAAAAAATATCAGGTACCAACTTAACCAACCCTTTGAGCACTGGGAGATAGTGGAAAGATCATTCTGTCTTAGAGAGGTTCTCTAAAGAGGGTCTCTAGAAGGAAATTATTTTTCTCTGGGGTAGTGTGCAAATCCATCTTGTGGTCGGTGGGGGCATGCTGAATGTCACAATGGTATGTCGATGTGTCATTAGGTGGTAAGGTCCTGACTGGGATATGTTCTAAGTCTGGATCTGTTGGAGGGTCCTCCTCATAATCCTCGGAAAGGTCACTAGAAACACCCTGGTACACAGGTGCAAGATCTTCTGCCTGTCAATTAGGGCTTGGGCTCCCTGTGTCTGAATAGGACTGTGGGGACCTATGTGGCGAGCGCATGGGAGATGGAGTAGGAGGTGAAGACGGAAGAGGAGGAGGTGATGGGGGAAGAGGAGCGGGAGGAGTACGAAGAGTAGGATGGGCTTTTTTGGAGGACCTTGAACATTCTATAGTGGAGCGACCTCGGAAGGTGTTTTACAGTTTTGGGGAAGAGGCCTCAATGTTTCCTGTGAGAATGTAGATGAAACTTTAGCATCGTCTTACATCCAGCTCTTCCTGGAACATTTTGAGGAGGGGTTGTTCTTCGACATTGAGAGTACGAGTCTTCAATATCAAAGGTGGCTTTGCTAATGGTTTCAGCACCAAGAGCCTCTTCAGCGGCGAGGCTGGTTTGGACGTCGAGAAGTCTGCGGCTTTGGGCTACTAGTGACTGGGCACCGACATGTGGTTTCAGACTCAAGGCCAGTTGAGGACCAAGGTCTGAAATACAGTCTGTCATCAGCTCAGAGACCTTACTTTAGTTTAAACCAGTGCCGGAGGGCAGTGGAGCAACTGAAGGTGGCGGTGCTTTGTGCAATGGCTCAACACTCAACACCTTCCAGGGCAGTGCTCACCTCTGATATGCAGATGCTTACGAGAGGTGGTTGAAGGAGGGGCATTGACACTGCTCACGCATACTGCTTTATTGGCGCTTTGCTCGGGTCCTACTGACAAGAATGCAGCTCCCTATGAGGCCTCCTCTTCCTCCTAAAGGAGTTTCTTGCCAGAGTTTGAGGCATCAGAGTAGATGTACTTTGGACTGGGAGCTTGAGTGACTCACCGACATCCTCCTGCTGTTCTTCTTCTGGTCAGCTTCTCCGAAGATGTAGGGTGTTTCCAAAGTGGACTGTGCATCCACGGGTGAGCCCAGTGATGATGTAGGCGCTCACAGAGAGTCCTTTTACTTTGGTATGTGAACAGCAGTTGCACCGGCTTTTGTCATGGTCCGAAGAGAGACACAAGTTGCATACCACAAGAAGATCTGTCCAGGTATAGTTAGAATCGCACTGGGTGCATCTCCTTGAAGGCGTCCGTTCCATCCCTGAAGAGAAGCCAGAGCATGCGGTGGCCCAAAGGGCCCCCGAGAGCCAGAGGCCCAGACGATCGCCGTTGAACAAAACCGACGCTTGGAACAGACACACTAGTAGACAGTGATGCATCGAAGATAGTACTTGTGACGAGGTGGTAGTCTGCAAACTCAGGGCCACAATGGGAATCGGCGATCTTGTTGAGACTGAGAGCTCACTGGATCACCTGATTGCAGGAAAAAAACAATCTAACAATGGAGTTTGTGACCATGCGCATCTACACCTAGAGGAAGAGTAACAGAGACATTGTGACCCAAAAGACTTCTTCAAAGAAAAACAACTTGACATTTCAAACTGCATATAACCACAGTACAGTAAAACTGACAGAAGAAAAATGATTTTGACTTCCTTACAGATTGCATGTTACATTAACTTCATACAGAGAACCAACTTTACTAATAGTCCCTATGTGTGGTTTTACACACTGCGCAAATGTAACCCCTTGCAACCTGGTTCCAAGGCAGAAATAATACTTAAGAGATGTGCAGAGCATAATGTCATGGGGTATGATAACATTCTGGCCGGAGTAGAAACACCACCATTTTACATGCCCACGTTTTTAATTTGTTTCTTTTCTTAAACACACTGACATTTAACACACATTTGCTTGTGTGTCTGTGTAGAATAATATTCTCTTACATTTCCACTTCGTAGGCATATACCTTGAAAATTCACTGCGCAAAATGTTGTTGCTTGTTATCGTCCTCTCGGCAACTGAGCTATCATAGAAGAATCAACAATAGCAACCTGACTGGGACTTAGGCATGGGAACATGGGTGGTGTTTATTATATAAATTATACCACTTCTTTGCTTAGTTAGAGGAGTATTTAGCTGGCACTGTGAGGTTGCCCCATGCCAGAATGCCAGCCTAGCTGATTCCTGTTTACCTTCTGTGAGGGATCAAGCCCAGCTGTCCACTAAGATGGGCTCCCTGATGACACTTACCCACAGGTAATGGGGGAGTTAGATCACCCTACAGGGTATTGGCAGATTCACCTACCCTAGCCACACTAGGTTAGGTAGCGCTAGGTAGGAGTACAAAATATAACAGTATTTGTAAGCAAGCATATATACTCTGTTACAGCACAATGGTTTAAATATTCCCCATTCACATAATGCTGATCATGTTATTCTATATCCTTCTATTGATTATTGCAAGGTATTTTACTCAAGAATCACAATGCTTCAATAAATATTGAAACACCATGCTGTGCATTTCTTGTGAATCTTTTTGGGTATGCATGAGCAACCAAACTAAAACATTCTAGATCTGTTACCGTGATTTCCTTTGGGAGTCAGGATTGTCATATTCTGAGGTTGCATATTCCACCTGCCACCTTACCTAGTTAGGGGTACAGATAGTGTACTGTGAGCAAGCAGGACTATGGCCAACATATCCTGATGATATGCTTAGAATCAGTCTTGCACAGTTTTGACATTTATGTAGTTCAACATATGCACAGTTTTACTGAGAAAGTATAAGCCATACGACATTGCGCCATGTCACGACTTGCCTGGTCGGGGCTGGGATGAGGAAGAGAGTGAGGATGTATTCCCCCTTACATCTCTCCTCTACTCTATTTGCAGTCTCCCATAGATCTGGCTGAGGGTGGAATCAGCGATACCTTTAACAGGCTCAACTTCCTGGAGGCAGAGACGACCCACGTGACCTCGTCACATGAACCAATTGGAACCCTCGAACAAAGGACTACATATCCGGTGTCCCGAGAAAGAAGAGCGTCATCCCGAGTGAGCAGGAGGAGTCAAGGAGGGACGACGGTAGCATGGAGACCCAATGCACACGGGACCCAGGATGAAAGGGAAGGAAATATCAACGGCTGTGCAAGGAAGGCTCCCGTACTGGACCTGGAGCAGAAGAGCCGGGAGAGAAGTGCAAGGAGGAAGCCGGACCCTATCTGGCAACACGAGACTGCCAGCTGCGTTCCTGGAGGAGCGTGGCTCTCTGAGGCATGTGGCCGCCTCAGGGGGTGGTTTGTTAAGGGCACCTCAGATGTTCAGACGTCGCTAAAGGAGAAGGGGGGGGGGTTGTGCGTGCTTGGCTGGAAAATAGTTGTGGGGCTCAGAGCGCGTAAAGCCAGCAGCATTAAAGGAAAACCACGACACTGGTGTTGGAGAAACCGGGTGTTTAGTTCACCCCTCACTCCCAATTCCCTAGTTAGGATCTTCTCAGTACGGGTTGTCCTAAATGGCCTTTTTTCTGTTTCGTTTATTTTGATGAACGCCCTTTCCTTTGGTGGAAGAAATGAAGAGTTAAAGATTCCTCTACCTCTGGACCGAAGACGTAGGAAGCAAGAGGACCTGTATATTTTGTGGAACAATAAATACCTTTTGTTCATACCCGATACCTTGCATTGAAATCCTTGAAACATCATACGCCACCTGCAATCTAGTTTGGGTTCTTGTTTAATGAATCACCAGAGTAGTTTTCTTTTATTATCTCAACGACCCCTATTTACCAATTTACCAGAGATGTCTGTGGTGTGAGGGAAAAATCCTCAGCTGGGTAGGTGAATCCTTTGTGTTGGCTGTAGGTTGTACAAGCTTAAACCTTTGAAAAGATCACCCCAAATAGGTACCCTTTCTGGACTCCACACATGACTAACGCAGCACCAGTTAGCATAATAGTAAACTGCAGACATGCGGTTACACAAATGATACAACAACATGGACTCCCCTTGCGGGTGCAGACTTTACCCTTGTGGTAGAGACTCACGAAGTGTACAAGACAGAGGTATTCTTTTCATGGCTTACATTCCAAGAAGTAAATGAACACTCAAGATATTTGCACACTTACACTGAGGCTGCAATTCCTAACAACTAGGGGTGGGTGGAATTTGCGTAGTCACGTTACGCAAAGTTCAGCGAAAAGGTAAAAAATCTCCGCGAGCTATGCAGAATTTTGCGAGCACGCGGAATTGCCTGTTCCGCCCGCGTTTTTCCTGTTCGGGGACGCGGTTTGCATGCTCAGGGGAAATATCTTGCGAGTTTGCCCATGTGATTGCCAATTGGCGCGGCAATCTTGTTTAACTTGTCCCACCCGTTCGCGATGCGCGTTTCCTGTTCCCGAACGCGGATGTCCGATGGCGCATCCGAATGACGTGTTCGCGATCGCACACTCTCATGGCATCGCGCTGCAGGCTACCAAAATCTCATGGTGCACGCGAATGGATAGGAAAACTCGTCGGCGAACGCAGGGATCCCAGTAAGTCGCTACAGCACGCGCGAACGCGCATTTTTAAAGTGCAAACAAGTAAAAAATTCTGCTACACTGCGGATCGCGTAATTTTTGGCAAGTCTGCGTTCTCCGCGGAACGCAGAATTGCCAAAATTCCGCAAATTCCGCGAGCGGAATTTACCGCCCAGGCCTACTAACTACTACGCAGCTTGTGAAACACAAGAAATATCACTAACATATCAATAACACCAAAAATAGTTTTGAAGGCACCCTACCATTTACAAGAAACAAGGTTAGGCTAGGTCCCCTTAGTAATGAGGGAGCAACATGGCCAGTCTTAGTTGGTTACACACCCCTACCCAGACATAGGAAATCTGACAGCACCAGAGCTACAAATACTATACACAGATCTGGTTAGAGCATATAGATGCTTGACACAATATGTGATGCGAACAATGACAATGCAAGGGCTGCACATGCTGTACAACCACAATTGGCCAGGCCTGGAATTAGCCCAGTAACCATTGATGCAGTCATGTGTAAGGTTCCCACCAGATGGGAGGGAATTCTGCTCTGGATTGCACAAAAACAAATCAGCTTGAAGCAGTTTTACCCCATACGAGGCACCAAGAAAAACACAGAATTCTCACAATATGAGTGCCAGAGGGGATGTTTTCCCAGTGGAAGAATGCGCCACTTGGGGGAACAATCTTTGCTGCAGTATATGCCAGAACACATGTTACACCCTCATTAGTTGTTTTGCCCGAGGTGCTTAAACAGATCCAAAATGAGTACAGGGCAGCCCCTGTCCTGGATTTGGGAACGAAACTGATGGGCAACTTTCCCACAGTATCCACCATAATGTTAAGTAACATAAAAAGGGAAGAAGCAGCGTTGGCTATATGCCAGCGACTCACACAGGTGGCTCTAGAAGACCAGGAGCGCGAATTACCTAAAATCTTTGAGGAAATCTATGCATCAATAGGTAGAGATAATTTGGGAGCCAGACATAGTAAACCATAGATTAAGGGTAATTGTGAAAAGGATAAATCGAAGCACAGACACAAGTCTTCTAAGAAGTGGGATAATAAGGAAATTAAACAAAAGACTAATCACAGGGTGGATCTCCTCAACAGGAGCCCACTGACAAATGCTAAAACCTGCGTAACCGTGAAACTATTAGAATGCCTGACAAGCATCAGGATACTGATACATGTACATCTCGTTCCTTTTAGGAGTCATAAAAAAAGGCTTGGGGAGAGGAGGACGATCAGAGCACATGACAGAGGAGTATGTGAAACCAAAGAAGGACTCACAATGCTCTTCTGACTTTATAATAAAAAAAAGGAAGACAAATCTAAACAGCCCAAGCCTCAATTAATACCTGGTCTTAAATTCAAGCATGCCACAGAAAATGAAAACACTGCTTCTGAGTGGGAAGTGGGCTACGCTGGACAGCACGGCATGACAGAAGTCATAATAGTTCACTGGAATCTAATGGAGTGTCTGGTGGCAGTAGCAATGAGTGACTACATTTATGTGGGAACACTGGAAAGGAGACAAGTGTTCCTAACCAAGTATATTCATTGCAACCCCACATGGAGGGAGATATACAACATACCATAAATGTTTGTTTTTGGGAAAACTTGTCATTGTGCTATGACATTCTCTTGGCTGAAAAGAATTGAACACCAGAGTTTCTTATGGATTGCCCTAGAGTGAAATCAGTCATTTTACTTGTTTTTTTCCCACCTTGCCCCAGATGCAGTAAAACATTCATACTGCAAGGAGTGGGCTTTAGCTCAAGCTCCAGCATTGTACCGAAACTATGTGGGGTGGGATGACTGTTCCCCTTATGCCATACCTGCGAGGTCAACCCCACAACCACAAAAACAATACGCCATTAAACATGAAGCTTAAAAACAGGTTAGCGAAATGCTGACAACTTGAATGCCAAGGTGTAATAGAAACCTGCACCTCACCAATGAACAATCCTTTGTTTCCATTGATTAAACCAGATCATTCATATTGTTAAGTGATCGATTACAGACACTTGAACACCGCTACATGCACATTCGCCGTACAAAACAGCACCCTCAGTTCTCAGAAACAGTTCAGTTGATTGCCCCAAGGGTATAAGAACAGCCAGGGTAACAGAACTTCTAGAAGATTTTGACGATCAGGCATTATCCTATGTCGATGACCAGGCCTGGGCGTAGTGGGCGTAGTGAGGCTACGTGAAGCATTACGGAGTGGGGGCAAATCTACGCCCACCCGCACACTTCGCGTAGCCCCACTACGCGCCACCCGCCTCCCTCCCGCCTTCATTTTACAATTACTTATAAACAATACATAAAGAAAATTACTTACCTGAGCTGCCGCGTCCCGGGGCTCTATCTTGCTGCTTCCTGGATAGCTTCTTCCTCACGAATGCACATGCATGGGCGCCCGCGCATTTCTCGTGAGAAATGCGCAAGCGCGGGTGCCCGCGCATGCGCATTCGTGAGGAAGAAGCTATCCAGGCAGCAGCAAGATGGAGCCCCGGGACGCGGCAGCTCAGGTAAGTAATTTTCTTTATGTAATGTTTATAAGTAATTGTAAAATGAGGGCGGGAGGGAGGTGGGCGGCGGGCAACTCTGCTCCGCCGCGGGTGTGCGTAGTCTGCCCCTGCTACGCCTACTTTGCGAAGCGCGAAGTGGGCAGTACTACGCACACTCCGCGGGCGGAGCGGAGCACTGCACCCACCCTTATCGATGACATATACCTAACGGATGAAGACCTATCAACTCAATTGGCAAGAGTAGATCGCATAGTTTTGGGATTTGCTCTCATGAGCTACCAATTTAATTTCAAGAAATCAAAAATAGCCTACCTCAGTGTCCTGTTATTGGGATACGAGCTGTCAAGTGAGGGCAGAAGCCTTGCAACACACTTCCTAGAGAAATGTGTACTTCTACAACCACCAAACACAATTCATATCAGGCTATGCCCAACAAGTAAAACAGCTCTATAATTTGATTTGTCCAGACTTTTCAAGTACTCAGCTGAACACACACAAATTTTAAATACAGTACAAGCTGACATGTTAGCTTCCAAACACTTACACACACCTGCAAATACCACAAACCTGGTGATCCATATAATTGTGGGTGCATCAGGATACACATATGTCGCATTCAATGAAGGAGACACAGTACCCACTGCATATAAATTGCATTTATATACAAATTTATAGCTGTGTTTTGCACCGACAGAGACTGTCACAACGGCAAACGTTCCAAACACAAAAGCTTTACATCCAAGATGAATAGAATACGCCAACTCACTTACAGCAACAGATGTAGATTACATATTTGATTCTACACTACAAACACATGCATATCTGCAATATGAACATGAATATCCTTTGCCAAGTGAAGTCATGCCTCTAGATCAGTATAATTATATCATATATATACTTATGGTTCTGCTCAGCCTGCCGTAGGGACAAAGCACTAATACTCTGCAGCATGTGCAGCAGTAAAGGGTAAAATGCATAATGGAGAATTCCACCTGCATAAAACCTACACAGAGTCACTTGGTGATTGCACACCACAGCTGTACTGAAAGCTGTAGTTCTTGTGCTAGAGAATACAGATCACCCACACTCATTGTGTGTGATTCATATTATTGTGTCCAGTCTTACAATGTGTACTTAAACTACTGGGTACACAATAAAGCATAAGATGCTTTGAGGACAGGTGACCAAACTAAAAGAATGTTTGCCACAGACTCATGTGATACACACTTTGAGTCTTCAGCATGTAGGAATACACGTTGCTGGGAATTCCATGGCTGATCAAGCCGCAAAAGCAACAGTGCAAACTGCTGCAGTTGATGCAATTACTTGTCCTGATCTGAGGATAGATGGAGACCTTATAAGGGCTCTCAACGCTGTGCACGATGGCAGCCACTCACCGAAACATATTCCAACTAAATAATCCTACCAGTTGAATACCCAAAACATTACATTTTCTCATATTCCCGATGTGGGGGATAGAGTAATACCTAATTCAGATCACAGGTTAGGCCTAAGCCTAGCAGCAGATGAGGGCCTAGCATCTGCTCATGCAGGAGTGGTGGCTACAATTTCATTATTGCAGCAACCCTATTGGTGGCCAGGTTTATACAAGCAGACCAAGGACTTAGGGCCATATGTAGGTGGCATACACTTTACCGATTCTTAAATACCGAATCTCACCGATTCGGTATTTAAGAATCGGTAAAGTGTATGTAGGTAAAAATTTGGTAAATGTTACCGAATCGGAGTAAGTCGGTAATTACCGAATCGGTATTTACCGATTCGGTAATGAGGCATACCTTCCCATTGATTGAATCAATGGGAAGGTATGCCTCATTACCGAATAGGTAAATACTGATTCGGTAATGGGGGGAGCACATTCAAGGGTGGCAGGGTGTCACATTGACACCCTGTTGCACCCCTGATTCTTCCATGTGTGCACATGTGGCGCACATACATGCCCTAGGGGCATGTATGTCTGCCACATTGCACACTTCACAGTGCACAAAAATGCATTTTCACACCTATTCGTCATTTACCACCAACTATTAGTTGGTGGTAAATAACGAATCCCCACACCCACCACACAGTCTCCCTACATCTCATTACTGTATTCGGTATTTACCGAATCGGTAAAATTACCGATTCGGTAATTTTACCGATTCTGTAAATTACCGAATACAGAAATGAGCCCCCTACATGTCAACAGCCTAAATACCGGTCGGTAACGGTATAATTACCGAAAATCGTCCGTTACCGACCGGTATTGGGCTACGTACATGAGGCCCTTAGTCCTTAAATGTGACATCTGTCAGCAGATGAAGGTTTCTACCATAGCACGCCCACCACAGACACCTCTATTGATTTCAGACATGTCTCTGGCTTGTGTCTATTTGGACCGCTGTGGACCCTTACACTCTGATGGGTTTTACAAGTACATCATGGTAGCAGTGTATTTCTGCTCTTGATTCCTATGGATTTGGCCGCAGCAATTCGCTTATGCTCCAACTGTTATAGGACTTGCAAGTTTCCTCCCACCATCCCAAGTGAAACACAGTAGTGAAGAGGAAGAACTGAGACTTGAAGCAGTCTTTTACAGCTAGAGTATTACATTCAGGTCGAATTTGGGTCTACCATGTATATAGGCTCCAGAGAGCCCTCAATAATTTGACTAGAAATCCTTGAGTGGGTAGTCTCCTTATGAGATCCTGTTTGAGGTTGAGATGTGAGTTCTAGACCTTGACAGTCCCAGTGCAGTGGTGGTGGAAATTACTTTATCAGTGAACGTTTGGATGTTTTACAGGAACGGTACGACTTGTGAGATGCTCAAAGCAACAACGTCCAGCAGAAACTTTCTGCCAGTGGTAAAGTGAAGGAAGCACCAGCAACTCCAGTTTGTATTCCAAAGATTGGTGATCTAGTCTGGGAGAAGATAGTGGACAAGAAGGAATTTGGGCTATCCTACAGAGTGCCTATACCCGTCCTGGCTGTTGAAGGTACCAGAACTATACTTTTGCCACCCCTTGCTGGCAGCAAACATAAGAGATTTGTGTCTGCCGATCTCATCAATATGGAAAACAAACAAGAGAGCGAGAACTGAAAACGGGGTACGTCCCAATCCTCTAGTTACTACTACGAAACAATGTGGACAGACGCAATGGTGAATCCCTAAAAAAGGACGACTGTGCTGCAAGTTTTGGAATGCCAGGAACCACATGGGTTTTTAAGAAAAACCCTCACCCACCAACCTTGTTGGTGGCATGTTTCATCATTGGGTTCCCAGCTGGGTAGCCAAAGGCTACCCAGCTATGCTTCGACACTTGAATACAGCGGAATCCCAGAGGTATTTTTAACCTCACCACTTTTTGAGCATCATCCACCCAAAAAAAAACAACCCGCTCTGCTGTAATTTAGACGTACAAGCACAGCTGGGTAGCATTCGACTTCCCAGCTGGGAAACAAATGATGAAGAATGCCACCAACTAGGTTGGTGGGTGAGGGTTCTTCTTAAAAACCCATCTGGTTCCTGGCATTCCAAAACTTGCAGCACAGTCGTCCTTTTTTAGTGCTTCACCATTGGGTCCGTCCACATTGTTTTGTAGTATCGATCTCATCAAACCACATCATGTGGCCGGTTCTACGCAGGAGTCCAAAAAGGGCTCCTGGGTAGTTACCTGTCTCCTGTCACTACCCTACAGGAAGTCCAGTTGAAAGCTTTGACCGATGATGAAGCTTCTTCTTCCCTGCTGGGGAGAGATAACACTGAAGTATCACTTCTTCCTGTTACGTCAACAAACTCCATAAAATCATAATTTACAAAAACACAGATTTCAATTCTGCAAACAGACAAGGATGCGTCTACCACAATGTACCACCACTGGAGTCACCTATCTGTTCTACACAGCTCCACGAGTCTCCCAATTGTGTGCCAACAGCCTCCAGCTACTTCATCGACTTTGATAACTTTTTGGATTTGTCAGAACCGGATCCACCTACACAAAGGGGACCACATGAATTCTATATTTGGCTCAAAAAGACATACTTTATCCCTCCATGGATATACATTTCAATTGCAGTTTCTTTACTTTTTCTCTTGATTTGTAACGATCTATTTTCTGCTTCTGAACAGATACTATCTCCCAGAAAGATCTGCTGTTGAACTAGTAAATGAGGTTTTGAAACCCCATTCTTCGTCGTGCAGAGACTTTTCCCTGGTGAACATTTTGGCTGTTCCAGCATCTGATGGAATTGTTTAGGATAAGGGGTCCTATGATATATTTGGTCCAACCTAAACTCTTCAAATACCTTATGTATTACATATTTCTTTGAATTACATTTTCTGTATCCACCAGAAAAAGCGTTACCAAAAGGTAAGTAACTTGTTTTTTTTTCCCGTTTAAAAAAAATTTTTTTTATTGGTTTCAACATTAATAGGTCACTTACAATTATTAATGATATCAGGTACATCTCACGATACATAGAAATCATCAGGGAAAGGTATCCATTACAATCAGGGTGCATTCAATCGTCGCATGTCTGTGCGCAAGTAACTTGTTCTTTTGATGGATACATCTGCCTGTGGATTCCTCACCTTTTGAATTGAATCCCCAAGCAGTCCTGCTCCCAGCGGAGTGTGCCTGCCTACACCAAAAAATTCTGCAGTACAGAAATCGCAAAATGGCCATCCCTCCTCACCTCCGAATCTAAGCAACAGTGCTTCGAAAAAGTGTGGAGGGAGGCTCTAGGTTGCAGCCTTGAATAGGTCTACCACAGGGACACCTCTAGCTAAAGCTGAAGCAGAAGACTTAGCTCTGGTAGAATGAGCTAAAATTCTTTAAGGAGGCTTCTTCTTGGTCAAGGCGTAACAGATCTTGATACAGAGGATGATCCACCTGGACAGTGTTCTCTTGTGCACAGCCTTGCCCTTCATCTTGCTTACATATCCGATGAAGAGTTGGTTGTCCAACCTGAAGTACTTGCTCCTGTCCAGGTAGAAGCTGACCACCCTCTTAGGGTCCGGGCAATGAAGTCTCTCCTCCTCCTTAGTAGGATGAGTAGGAGGGCAAAAAGTGGGTAAAGTGATGGATTGCCCTAGATGGAAAGGAGTGACCAACTTAGGCAGGTAAGCTACTCACTCGCCCTCCTAGCGGAAGTGATTGCAACCACAAATATCATCTTAAATGCTAGGAACCTTAAGGGACAACCCTGTTAAGGTCCAAAAGGGTGAACCCATCAATAAAGTGAGGACCAAATTTAAATCCCACTGAGGTATGATCAAGGACGTGGGAGGAAACCTATTTGTGAGACCTTTAATGAACCTCATAACTATGGGAGATTTAAACAATGAGGGCTGATCTGACAAACAGAGAAAAGACGACAAGGCAGACAAATAGCCTTTAACAGTAGCTACTGCACAACCCTGTTGTGCCAGGGAAAGAAAGACAGTCAGAATATCAGACAAACAGGCCGGCAAAGGATCAATTGATCTCGCTCCATACCATCTAACAAACTTGGCACACCTACCAGAATAGACAGATTTGGTGGAGTGCAAGGCTGGACTGGGAACCAAAACCGGCCCTGGCAAAGTGCTCGGCCGCCCCCCCAGGAGTTGGGGGTGCAGCCGAACTCTTTGCCAGGGCCGGTTTTCGGCCGATTTTGTTACAGGGCCGATTTTGCATCTATGCTGCAAAAATGGCCCTGTAACAAAAGCGGCCCCCAGGGGCCCAAAACCGGCCCTAATCTTGCGGCGCACCGGGGGATTGTGCGGTGCCCGCTACGGCCAGTCCAGCCCTGGTGGAATGTCTCCTGGGCGAAAAAATAACATCCGCCACATCTGGAAGAGGAGAGAAATAACTCAGGTTGGCCCGTATAATCTCCAGGCATAAAGGTGCAGGCTCTGGAGGTGGGGGTGTAGAACCTGCCCCTGTGACTACAAGAGGAGGTCTGCCCTTAGAGGGAGACGGAACAAAGGGTGCAATGAGGGGTAATGAGGATGGTGTACCACACCCTTCGCAGCCAATCCGGGGCAATCAATATGACTTGGGCCCGGTCATGGTGAATCTTCCTCAGAGCTCGAGGACTTAAAGGTATGGGAGGAAACGTGTAATGAAGCTGTAAGCCCCAATCGAACGCAAATACGTCCCCCAACGCTCCCCACGTCGGATACTGGAGACTGCAGAATGACAGGCAGTGCACATTCTTGTGAGTGGCAAACAGGTCCAACTGAGGAAACCCCCACATCCTCAAAATATAAAGGACCACCTCTGGATGGAGATGCTACTCGTGATCAGCGGAACACTGCTGACTGAGACTGTCCGCATGCACATTCAGTCCTCCGGCCAGATGATTCACGATCACGCAAATCTGATGGTCCTTAGCACAGGATCAGAGTCGCAGAGCCTCTCTGAAAAGAAGATATGATCCTACTCCTCCCTGCTTGTTGATGTACCACACTGATGTAGTGTTGTCCATTAGGACCTGAACAGACTGACCGCGAAGGGAGGGAAGATAGGCCTTGAGAGCCAAACGTATCACCCACAATTCCAGGAGAATGATGTGAAACAACCTCTCCTCTGGAGAACAAATGCCTTTGACCTTTAGATCCCCAAGATGAGCTCCCCTTCCTAGAGTGAAGGCATCCGTTATCACTGTGGTCACCGGAGAAGGACGTTGAAACGGCGTCCCTTAAGGTAGGTTGCCTGCAACACCCCACCATAACAACTCCACTGCAGTGTCTTTAGAGATTCTGATCATTTCTTTGAGATCTCCGTTGTGTTGAAACCACTGCCTGAGGAGGCACCAACGCAGGGCCCTCATATGCCAGCATGTATGGCTGACCAACAGTATGCAGGAAGTGAACAGACTGAGCAGGCACAAGACCTTCAGGACTGGAACAGGTGCTCCATTCTGAAAAAGTAGAATCATAGCCTAGATGTCTTGAATCCTCTATAGAGGTGGGAAGAGACGACTTACAGTAGTGTCCAGTACTGCCCCTATGAACAGGTTGTGCTGAGAGGGAACCAGGTGAGATTTGGGTACATTTATTAAAAACCCCAAGTTGAACAACAGTTGTGTTGCCACTTGCAGATGATGCAACACCATCTCTGATGACTTTGCTTTAAGCATCCAGTCGTCCAGATAGGGGAAAACAGGGACACTCAATCTTATGAGATGTGCTGCTTCCACCACCACCACCACCTTTGTGAAGACCTGAGGTGCTGAAGTAAGACCGAATGGAAGGACCGCAAGCTGGTAGTGTTGGGACCCCACTGTAAAACAAAGATACTTCCAATGTGAATTCAGGATGGGAATGTGAAAATATGCATCCTGCAAATCGATCGACACCATCCAGTCTTCCTTCTGCAGTGCAAGAAGAACCTGAGCCAGGGTCAACATCTTGAATTTCTCCTATTTGAGGTAAAAAATCAAGACCCTGAGGTCTAGGATCAGCCTAAAGTGATTGACCTTTTTGGGAATCAGGAAGTACCAGGAGTTGCATCCCTGACCCCTTTCCTGCTCCGGAACCACCTTGTTCACACCTTCTTGCAGTTATGACAGAAATTCCTGCTGGAGAAGCAGAAGGTTCTCTTCTGAGCACAAACCCTGATGGGGAGGGTAAAACGGGGGGAAACTCCCAGAAGGGTAGGGTGTACCCATTCTCTATGATGTTCAACAACTAGAGATCTGTAGTAACAGAACTCCAATGCTGTAGAAAATGGGACACCCATCCTCGCATGGGACAAGCATGCTCTAGGATGGCGGAGCTAGAGTTGCTTCCCTGCCGCACCAGTTGGAGGGGCAGAAGAGGAGGAGGAGACTTGCTGCAGTGCTGCACCCCGCAAACGACCTCTGCCCTTTCCCCTGTATGATCTGTACAGGGGATTTGCCTGCTGTTGCTGCTATTGCAGCTGCTGCCTGGCACGAATGGATATGGTCCTTCCAAAACCACGAAACGTGCTACAGCAAACACCCTTGGACTGAGACAGGAGACCCAAAGGTCTTGCCATGGCTCTACTGTCTTTAAAGAGCTGCGGCACCAAGTCTGCTTTGGCACCAAACAGACAAGATCCATCAAAAGGAAGGTCTAACAGAGTAGCTCGGACATCTGAGGAGAAACCCCGTAACCAAGCGTGCCTCCTGGTTGCCACAGACAATCCCATTGCCCTGGTAATCGGATCAGCAGTGTCTAGACCAGATTGTATGACTTGGTGGTCCGCAGCTTGAGCATCCGTAAGAACCTCTGAAAAATTATCCTGAACGTCCTCCAGTAGTTTTGGGAGCACTTCACTTGCCGAGTCCATAAGTGCATGGATGTAGCGACCCAAAAGCATGTTGCATGTGTTGATTTGAGAGCCATACTACCTGAAGAGAATACCTTTTTCGCAGACTGCTCCATGCGTTTGGACTCCCTATCTGCAGGAGTTGATGGGAATGACCCTGCAGACTGCTATGATGAGCACGAAGCCTGGACAACCAAACATTCTGGTGATGGATGAGTGGACAGAAAAGCAGGATTCCCCAGAGCCACCTAATACCTACTCGCCACAGACCTCGACACCGCAGGAGCAGTCATCGGCTTCTGCCACACATCAAGGATCAAAGCCTCGTTGAAAGGAGTAAAGACTCTGAGATGGAAGAAGGCGAATGGAGTGCCTCTGTCAAAATATTAGATTTTAATCCTTCTATGGAAAGAGGCAACTCCAGCAGATCCGCTGCCTTCCTGATCACAGAGTGATAAGAAGGAACCTCCTGTGTTGGGAGACCTTTCGGAGATGACAGTTTCCATTCAGGTTAAGTATCCAGTCCACTAGCATCTAAATAACATCCATTTTTCATGGTTCAACAACTTTTGGGATTTTCTCTTCTCTTTCATAGGATTTCTCATTTTGCTGGCAATATATATGCATATCCGTTTCGTCTAATGCACAGCTCATATGAGACTTCTAGGTAAGACGCCATTGACCCTCTGTAAACCTGATACTATTATATGTAATCGGGTCAACAGTACTCACTATACTTATTGTTTTATCTATCCTGATAGAGTGTGGCATAATAATTTAGAAATATAGTCACAAAAAACAGTATCTGCCAGTGGCCTGTCTCTTGCAGAGTATCAGCACTAGTAAGTACCCCTTGCCTTCCACAAATTAGGCCTATTTTGCAACATAGGGTAGCCACCTGGCGAATTCCTCTTCTGACAATTGATGGTGGTTTTTACATCTTTTTCCTTTCTTTAAACTGTTCACTATGGCACACTGTGGTGGAGGCATAATATTTCTGAATTCTATCCAACGATCCTCCCTCAGTAAGTATGGGAAGGATTTTCTGGTTAATCTTTGGGGTATATGGAGCACATTTCTCGGTGTTCTGAAAGTTTAGGTATGTGAAATCTGTCTTCTCATATCGTACCCATATGTGAATTAAAGTTTGTGCTTTAAGGTCCAATCGATAAAACTTGTTCTATACATGGGCTGTGAACTTATTGTGCTTATACTTTTTAGGTATCCCCTGGGGGTGTCAATATTGGTCTGATATCTGGCTAAGGTCCTGAGGAAGGCGGTGTTACCATTCTCTAAGCCACCGAAACGCGCGTCGACCAATGCTGTTCAGATCCTGCTATATGCAGTTGCTTTAATTGGTCGTGGAGATTATACAACCCTTTGTCTTCCACCCTCCAGATATATGCACTAATGAATGTGGTATGAGTGTACTTGAGTTGGAATGCATGTGAGGTAGTGTGTATGAATGTCTTTTTCTTGTTTCTTTACCCGGGGGTTAGGGATGCAAAGATTGTTTTACATGCAAATGTCATGTCACAATTATGCAACATTGTCTGTAGATGTTTATACATTGATTTTATAAGTAAAAATATGAAAAAGAAAGTATAAAAATATTTTTGATAAAACTAAGAAAATAAATAATGTGAATATTTATAAACATGGTTATGTTTTTGGACTTTGCTGTTTAGTCTATATTCAGCTCATGTTGAAATCAATTTCAGCTTGAAAAAAATATATAAGTCATGAGGGAGCTTATTTAGATTTTCAAGTCCACTAGCTTCCTGCAGACCTTTGAAATCCTGATCAGGATCCACAATCAATCAGTCAATCAATCAATCATAGGCATTTGTATAGCGCACTGCTCACCCGGAGGGTCTCAAGGCGCTGGGGGATGAGAACGCTACTGCTCGAACAGCCAGGTCTTGAGTTGCTTCCTGAAGGCGAGATGGTCTTGCGTTGTCCGGAGGTGGATGGGGAGGAAGTTCCATGTCTTGGCTGCCAGGTAGGAGAAGGATCTTCCTCCGGCGGTGGCTCTGCGGATGCGGGGGACGGTGGCGAGAACGAGGCTGGCGGAGCGGAGCTGGCGGGTGGGCTTGTGGAAGGTCAGGCGGCTGTTGAGGAACTTGGGGCCCAGGTCGTGGAGGGCCTTGTGTGCGTGGGTGAGGAGTCGGAACGTGATTGTTTTGTTGACGGGGAGCCAGTGCAAGTCTCTCAGGTGTCCGGAGATGTGGCTGTGTCGGGGGATGTCCAGGATGAGTCGTGCTGAGGCGTTCTGGATCCGTTGGAGTTTCTTCTGGAGTTTGGCGGCGGTGCCGGCGTAGAGGGCGTTCCCGTAGTCCAGCCGACTGGTGACGAGGGCCTGGGTGACCGTCTTCCTGGTCTCGGTGGGGATCCACCGGAAGATCTTTCGAAGCATGCGTAGGGTGTTGAAGCATGAAGACGAGACAATCGCCGGCCTCCTCATGTTCTTCGTATACCTTCTCTTCCATTAACCTCTGTGCCTCTCTTTAAGACCTTGGAACCGGCGTCGGAGGTGCCAGGCGTGGCACCGGGGACTTTGGGATCGGCGTTGAAGGAAGGTCTACCGGGACAGTAGTTGACACCGGTCGAAGTTGAGTCGGCGCTGGTTCAAAACGAGACGGCGCTTGGGAAGATCCATCTAGTGGCACTCGCCCCTCCAGAGATTGTACCAGCATCGAAAATCTCGGCGTTGGGAGAGGCAAACTCCCTGGAGCCATCAGCATAAAAGGCATAAGAGGTACCTGAGGGAAATGAGGTGGGAAACCTCCCAGGGAGTATGCCAGGGTCCATTTGGCCCACAAGCGCACCAGTAGCGTTTGCCGCTCTGGCGCACAAGCCGAACAAGCCGAACATTGCATTTACAAAATGCAACGGATTCCAGTACTGCATGCTCTTAAGCCGCTCAAGGAGCAGGACATTCAGCTCCGGTTGTGGCGCTGGGGACTCTGCAGCCAGAGATGGAGTGGTCAGCAACAGTGGAGGCATTGCTTCTCTTGGAGCTGGTGGAGTCACCACTCTCAGTGGCGGAGATGGGGCCTGAGTCACATCAGGAGGAGACAGAGAAACTTCATCCTTCCGATGACGCCGGGGAACCGGGAACACCGACTTCAGCATCGCATCTTTCGACGAATGACACAGAGACCCATGGCGCCGCTTCTTCTTTTGCTTCCTCAATGACTTCGAAGTATGCCGAGTCGGTGACTTGGATCGGGACCTCAACCTTCTTCGACCCTTTTTTGTTTCTTGGCTTTGGCCATGAACAATTTGTCCTCCCTCGCCTTCAGTGCCTTGGGGTTCATGTGCCTGCATGACGAACAATTGCCGGCATCGTGGTCTGATGAAAGACATCACAAACAGTATTCATGGGGGGTCAGTGATAGACATCTGACCCCTGTTGCAGGGATTCTGCACATATTTGAACTATGCGCAGGAAACCAGGACCTCAGTGTGTAGTGGTGTACCAAAAACCCCAATCCGACTAGCTATAGTGTCTCATTCGTTCCCGTGCTACAGCGAATCTACCAATGATTAGACATCCTAGAACATGTTACTCCGTCACTCTCAGGATACGTGGGAACAAGAACACTTTTTCGTTCAAACTCTCGTACTTGTCCACAACATGAGTAAATAGAGCCAAGGAATAGTTTAAAATATTTATTTTAACTAACGTGCTCTATAATGCAATACACGTGCCAATACTAGCAACAATATGCATAAGTTCAAACAAATCAGCATTGTTACAATTCCATATAGAACAAAAGGGGAAATCATATTATAATGAGGGTGGGAACAGGACTACAGCGCCTCGCCATCCCCCCCATGCTAGAAACTAGTTTATTATAATTATAGAAGACCTCCAGGCTTTGTCAGGGGGACCCCATACCCCAAGTTCAGATGCAGGAGTTTACATCCCCGGACAAGCACAGCTCTTCTATCCTGGAAAGCGTTTCTCCAAGTGTCTTAACATGCATGCAATGCAATATTAAAAGCAGCAGATTTCCAGGTTTGCAGCTGTGTTCTATATTACGGCTAGGGACGTGAGACTGACCAAAGCAAGTCAACAGAGCTCATTGTTTTTCGACCTTGAACACACTGTACAGACAAAGAGCAGAGTGTTCAACTAGATATGTGAAATGCAGACAGTTCTCATGTGAAAGCGAGCAGGTAAAGTGTTTACGAGAAATGTGACATGTAGTAACGTGAGCAAAAGCGGCAAAATGGCGGCCAAGCACATCCAACCCATGCTAACTTAGCAATGTCCGCAGGTGTGTCCATATCCTCACTACACCCCCACATTACCTACTTGGCTTGAATCCGGATTTCCTCTGAGTAGTCATAGTCACTGCTACAAAGACTTGCAACAAAGAAACTTCCAGAAATGGAGAGCCCTGGAAAAAACCATTACGCGTTGACGGCGCAGGAAAAAGGCAACTGACGTCAGCACGCCGACAAGGTCTTCTTATTGTTATGTCAAGTCACTCGCCTGCACTCCAGATTTGCTCTGCCTTGGCGACGTGTGTCCCCCAAATTCTCTCGGAACTAAGGCAGTAATTGACAGCAACACACCGTCAAATCGAAAGCCCCCAGGGGGAAAGGGGACGGGGACAAGAGAAAAGAGACAAAGGTACCAACGGTCTTTGCTGATCCAAGGAAGCTCCACTAGGATTGTCTGAGGATGGCCTTGAAAACTCAGAGTTCTGGGATTTCGGAATAGGTGTGAGTTCTGCTTAAGGGGATTTTTCTGAAACATGAAAATTACCACCTCTAAGGCTACTAATGTGAAAGATATAGGTCTTCTTGAACGTTAGAATGAACCTACCCAACTTATGAATTTAGTACAATTCAAAAGATGTCATCACAGCACAAAACTTCTTTTAACCACAAACCCTGATTTACATATGATCATCCTATAGAAACAGAAAGGTACATTTAATTATCAGAAAACCTTTTCTTAGTGTGACTTGTCTAATTTTCACTTTCGCCAAACATGTACCTGAGGTTTTTTTGCCCGAGTCTTCACTTTTTCAGTGCAACACATTTTTAGATAAATACTATCAAAGGAAAAAAAATGAAAGTAGGAAATAAACAATAAACATGCACTGGACATTAGAGGTAAACATTCGTCCGTTCCTGTAGGAACAGAATCTTTGGAAAAACAACCAACTTTTCTGGAAGTCCGATTTCACTGTAATTACGTTTTTTTAAGCACCATAAAACTGTGAGTTCTTTCAAGTTCAAATCCTTAATGCATTCTAGCACGAGTTCAGTAATTAGCCCAAAAGCATTTCGCTTACTTGCAAGTTTAAATCTGTGTGCAATCTTTTAAGAAAAAGAGCCCGGGCCGGGTAGGCGAAGCCGGACCCGTTAGGGGCCCGGGCAAAACGCCGTCCGGGGGCGGCGCCCCTCCCCCGGCCACCCCCACAGGAATTTAAATGAAGGGCTAGGCCGTCGGGGGCCAGGATTGGCCCCGAAGGCGGGAGCGAGCCCCCCCCAATCAGGGGTCGCGCTCGTGGGCCAGGGGGGGGAATAAAAGGGGGGCCACCAGGGCAGGTCTCCACAATTCCCCCTCCCGGGCCAAGGGCGAGTGAAGAAGAAATCGGCGCGGGATCACCTGAAGAAGCAGCGGCGGCAGCGGTGACCGGATTTTGGCGCCGAAGGAATTCCGAGGTCTCGACGCGTAGAACACAGGCAGCCCACGCTTCAGCAGAGGTCGGGACACGAGCCTTGCTGAGTCTCCGATCAAGAATCATCAGCGGCGGAAGGGCGGAGCGACGCAGGCAGCGGAAAGGGCAGCCAGCACCGAAGGACCCCCGGGGACGGCGAATATCAGGGCAAACACCAACCTCGCAGCGACGCAGGCAGCCTCTCGCCAGCGCGCCATTCCCGGGACACCAACAGCGAGCCGCCCGGCTGCACCTCCACGCAGGCGGCCTCTCTCCAGCACGCCTCGCTCCAACACGCTTCCGCCTTCATCAATTTCAGCATCGGAGGGGAGGGAGTTGGAGAGGGACGCGCCCACTTAAAGGGACAGTACACGTCCTTAGAGCAGGTTGCAGCAGCAGTGAAGGAGAAACCGGGAAAGAGGATGGCAAGCAGGAAAGGGGCGGCAGGAAGGAAGAGGCAGCCCCCAGCCCGCTTCAGGGAACCACAGGAGCAGCCGGCCACAGGGACAACAGGCACAAGGAAACGCAAGGAGGACGACATGGACGAGGATTTATTGGACATGCTGGAACAGGCAAGGGCACTGGTGGCACTGAAGGGCAGGAGCTGGATGGAGCAGCAGATCAAAGAAGCCCCCCCTGGGAAAGGGAGGCGACGGAGCCAGGTGCCCACGCCGCCACCAAAGAGAGCTAAGACAGGGGGGTCTGTAGCCAACACGGCGCCCCCCCACGAAAACAAAACACGGGCAAACAAAGAGGGAACCTCGTCGCAAGCATCCAGGAGGAAGACCCAACCGCCAGCGGTGCAGGTGGACAGCTCGGACTCGGACGAGAACAGCGAGGGCGAGGGGTTTGTGGCCAACACGGCGGCCCCGCCGGAAGGACCCACGCAGAGCACCCTGGGTAAGCATGGACTACCACGCAGCGCTCGGGGGCAGCCAGGGGGGCTGGGGCCACAAAACAGAAAGGGGCCACAAGCAGAGACAGGTAACAGCGCGACAGGAGGGGGCCCATGGCAGACACCATCGCCCTGGCAGACAGGCGCAGGCCTGGAGGCCTGGCCCGGGGGAGCGATGCAACCGCCACCCTGGGTACCCTGGTGGCAATGGCCAGGTAGTGGGGTGGCAGTCCCAGGAAATACACCTTGGAACGCATGGGGGCCAGCAAGGAACATGGCGGCGGACAAAGCGGCCAAGCAAGGGCCACAAGCAGCCGGGGGGGCGGATGAGGAGCCCGCAGGGGGTGGCCAGGGAGAGGGGGCAGAGGCAGTGCACACAGGACAGGGGCACGCTGAGGCCAGGACAGGGGAGGGCGCAGCCACAGCCGGGGTAGGCGAGGGCAAGCCGGCAAGCGAGTACATACGCCCATCCCCAAGCGACCCTCCCACGACAACAAGGTTGCTGGGTCTGGCAAACCTCATCCCACTCACGGTGAAGGAGAGAATCTGGAGGAAGGAATTTATAGACATATTTTCCCTGCTAGAGGTGAGGCAGGCAGGCCTGGATCTAACCACTCAGGACAGGAAAGATGAGGACAGGAGGGGCCCCAGGAAACCCAGGGTGGAAAGAAGCATAGAGAACTGGTTAAAAGCCTTTAGGACATTAGCGTGCGTATTTATTGAGAAATTTCCAGAAAGCGCAGCTGCACTGATACTATACGAGCAGAAGGTGCACGAGGCGCAGCAGCAGTTCCAAGGGAATGCATGGCTACAATATGACGAGGGCTTCAGGGAAAAAATGCAGGTATGGCCAACGATAGGCTGGGACTGCCAGGACATGGAGGGCTATTCCAAACACATGGTGGCGGCCAGAGAAGGAGTGGGGGTGAAGGAGTCTAATTTTCGTGCCTACGGGAGTAAGGGCAAATTTGAAGGGTATGGGAAGGACCACAAGGGTAGGGGACAAACAGCCACGAAATCCAACAAAACATGTTGGAAGTTTGACAAGGACGAGTGCAAGTGGGGGGCCGCATGCAAATTCAAGCATGAGTGCGGGTCTTGCGGGGGGAACCATCCCGCGGTCAGATGCCGGCGTCACACAGGGCAGGCAGCAGAAAAGCCAAAAGCTGACCCAAAGAAATAGAAGTGAGGCGCAGGCCCCAACGGGGGGGGCCGGGGGTGAAGGGGGCGGGGGACAGGCGCTCCCCACACCCATAAGAGCAGGTAGGCTATTGCAACTACTGAACAGGTACCAAAAAATCACAGAGAGGAAACTATTGGCGGAAGGGTTTACGCGCGGTTTCCCCATCCCATATTGCGGCCCGAAGGGGGCGCGGGAGAGCACTAATTTGAAATCGGTCAAAGACGCCCCTGAGGTAGCAAAACAGAAGGTGGAAAAGGAGGTTGGGCTGGGCCGGGTGGCGGGCCCTTTCCCCACTCCGCCAATGGAGGACTTGATAATATCCCCGCTGGGTTTAGTCCCCAAGAAGGAGCCAGGCAAATTCCGCTTGATTCACCATCTATCATACCCGGAGGGGGAGTCAGTCAACGACTGGTTGGAGCAGGGAGCATGCTCGGTGGCTTATGCCTCGGTCGACGATGCTGTGGACCTGATTAGACAGGAAGGGGAGGGGGCCCTCATGGCCAAATCCGATATAGAGTCAGCGTTTAGGCTACTACCGGTGCACCCAGACAGCTATCACTTGTTGGGCTTTAGACTGGATGGGGGTTACTACTACGATAAGTGCCTCCCCATGGGCTGCGCAATATCATGTTCTCATTTTGAGGCTTTTAGCAGTTTCTTAGAATGGGAACTGGGGCGGCGGACGCCAAGTGGAGGGCGGGTCCACTATCTGGACGATTTTCTGTTCGTGGGTAGGGCAGGCACAGAGGACTGCACCAACCTCCTCGCTAGTTTCAGGGCGCTGACGGAAGAGCTCGGGATCCCGCTAGCCCACGAGAAAACAGAGGGTCCCACAACAAAACTGACATTCCTGGGGATAGAGCTGGACTCAGTGGCAGGGACATGCAAGCTGCCACCTGGCAAGGTAGCGGACATGCGCAACGATATACGTAGGCTGAGGCAGCAGAAGAAGGCGACCCTGGGAGAGCTGCAGCAGCTACTGGGGAAACTGAACTTTGCCACAAGGGTCATCCCCGCAGGACGCGCTTTCGCCCGGCGGATAGCCTGGCTCACGAGGGGTCTGGCACACAAACACCACAGGGTTCGCATCACGCAGGGAGTAAGGGACGACTTGGTCCAATGGGAGAGTTTTCTAACAGAGTTCAATGGCACCCTGATCTGGCGGGCCCCCTGGGCTCTGGCTTGTGAAGTGGAACTCTACACTGACGCAGCAGGGGGTTACGGCTTCGGGGCCCTGTTGGGGACGGCGTGGTCGGCAGGGGCTTGGCCGGAGGCATGGCGCACAGCAGGGTTAACCTCAAACATATCTCTACTAGAACTGTTTCCCATTGTAGTAGCTTTCCACATCTGGGCCTCCCAACTAGCGAATAGACAGATTACTTTGTGGTCAGACAACCACGCAGTGGTGCAGGCGATCAATACAGGAACAGCGCGTTGCCCAGCAGTGGCGGCCTTGCTGAGAAAGTTAGTGGGCTGCCAGTTGAGAGGGAACATTGCATTAAGGGCCAGGCACATTCCGGGCGTGGAAAACTTAGTGGCGGATGCTATTTCTCGTTTCCAGTGGGACAGATTCAGGAAGCTAGCTCCGGGCGCAGACGTGCAGATGACCCCGATGCCGGAGGAAGCGTGGGCATGGGTGGAAGCGGTTTGAGATGGCTGCTGGAGAATGCACTGGCCCCAAAGACCAACAGCCGGTATCGAAAATGCTGGGAAACTTTCAGGGCTCAAGCTGGCCTGCGGAGGGGGCAGTTGGCCTCAAAAAGGGACATCCTGGAGTTCATCGAGTGGGCTTTCCAGGAAGGGAAAACAAAATCTTGGGCACAAGCACATTTAAGTGCAGTAGCTTACTACACGAAATTGGCAGGGCAGGCCGATCAAACAGGGGGATTTGAATGCCGCATGGCCATGAAAGGGTGGGGTAGGTTGCAGCAGGCACCGGAGGATGCAAGGCGCCCCATCCATTTCAGATTACTGCAGGCAATGCTGGGGGTCCTGGACGGGATATGCTTCTCGTGGTGTGAAGTCAAGCTGTTCCGGGCGGCATTTGCAGTAGCTTTCTTCGGGGCATATAGGGTCAGCGAGGTGGTAGCCCCCTCGGTGGTAGAGGCAGGAGCAGCTTGCTTACAGAGAGAAGGGGTGGTCATGCAGGAGGAGCACATGGACATACTGCTAAGGAGGTCCAAGACGGACCAGACAGGCAAGGGAGCATGGACCAGACTGCACTGCACGGACAATGAAGACCATTGCCCGGTATGTTTGCTAAAGAGGCACCTAGAGAGCGTGCAGGGGAGGACGGGGCCGCTATTTCAGCACAAGGATGGATCTTTCCTCAGCCGCTTTCAGTTTATAGCAGTAATGAGGAAGGCATTGGAAGCGTTGGGCCTCCCCGCTTGGGAATATGGGTCGCACTCCTTCAGGATCGGTGCGGCAACGACGGCGGCAGGGCTGGGCATGGGGGGGGGCGCTATTAAGGGGATAGGGCGGTGGGCATCCGGCGCGTACAAGCGGTACATTCGCCCAGCAGCATTCTAAGCCCCCCCCTCCCCCCCTCTCCCATCTCTTCTAGGCTCGGAGGCTACACGCAAGAAGGTGTGGATCGTGGGGCACTCGTACGTTACGCGGGCACAGCGGTGGGCAGCGGCTAGACGGGACTTTGGCGGTATCTGGCTGCGGGACACCGACATAGAATGGTGGGGGCGCCCCGGGATGAGATGGGGGGAGCTGTTGTCCATGGTGCAGGAGGCACTATGGCGGGGCAGCAAGCCAGACGCAGTGGTGGTCCACTTGGGCGGGAATGACTTGGCGGCAATGGGGCGAAAGGCACTCCTGGAGAACATGCGGAAGGGCCTCACAGCATTAGCAAGAATGACACGCCCCGCGGACATAATTTTTTCAGAAATCATAGTGCGGAGCACCTGGCGGGGGGCGATTGACCTGGGGGCCGTGGAAAAGTCTAGGAAAAAACTTAATATCACCATGGCAAAGGTATGTAAGGCAAATGGCTGGGGCTTCGTGCGGCATGGGTTCATAAACTTAAGATCCCCGGGGTATCACAGCGGAGACGGAGTTCACCTCACAGGGGTGGGTATGGATATGTTCCTGCTGAACATCGTGGGGGTTCTGGAACAGAGGGGTTTCCTATGACAGTCGGGGGTAGGAGGCGGCGAGGGGGGAGCTCCCTCTGATCGAAAAACCATAGGGAGCGTGGCGGAGCTAGGCAGACTAAGCTAACAAAAGAAAGGGGAGAACCCAGTAGAAGATAGATGAGAGGCTCTCGCAATGCCTTGGGGATGCCGCACGGCAGGGGCACTGAGGGAGCCAAAAGGGCGGCACGCCGCCAACAAGGATTAGAGACAATACTCTCCCCATGACCCTTGGGATGCCTCACGGCAGGGGCTCAGAGGGAGACAAAAACAAAGGACCCAGTCACAAGAAGTTACAGTAGATACACAAGAAAGGCCCTTGGGATGCCAGCCGGCAGGGGCCTCGGGGAGAAGGGAGGGCCCCTGTAAGGTCACAGGGCGAGCGGGACGGCACTTGCGGCCCGGGCAGGTCTAAACGGAGATCCGCCCATTCGGTAGCAAGCTGAAGCCTAAACCCGGAAGCAGAAAGGGTTCCCTCCCCTCCCAGTTGATTGACAGAGCTGGGACAAGATTAACCATGCATTATGTACATGACCTTGAACAATGCGGTACGATTGTATAAAGTTTTGTGATATGAATAAACTGCGACCTTTTCAGGCACCCAACAGAAGTTGTCAGTGGTGATTTGAGGTAGCAGAGCATAACAGGTTGGAAGAGGGGGGGAAGCAGGGAGGGGAGATCCGACGCCTGGATGGGGTTAGAGTCCGGGCCGGGTAGGCGAAGCCGGACCCGTTAGGGGCCCGGGCAAAACGCCGTCCGGGGGCGGCGCCCCTCCCCCGGCCACCCCCACAGGAATTTAAATGAAGGGCTAGGCCGTCGGGGGCCAGGATTGGCCCCGAAGGCGGGAGCGAGCCCCCCCCAATCAGGGGTCGCGCTCGTGGGCCAGGGGGGGGAATAAAAGGGGGGCCACCAGGGCAGGTCTCCACAATTCCCCCTCCCGGGCCAAGGGCGAGTGAAGAAGAAACCCACCCACCCACACCTAAGAGTCGGGCGTCGCAGCTGCAAGGTGGAGGGTAGCGGAGCTAGGCAGACTAAGCTAACAAAAGAAAGGGGAGAACCCAGTAGAAGATAGATGAGAGGCTCTCGCAATGCCTTGGGGATGCCGCACGGCAGGGGCACTGAGGGAGCCAAAAGGGCGGCACGCCGCCAACAAGGATTAGAGACAATACTCTCCCCATGACCCTTGGGATGCCTCACGGCAGGGGCTCAGAGGGAGACAAAAACAAAGGACCCAGTCACAAGAAGTTACAGTAGATACACAAGAAAGGCCCTTGGGATGCCAGCCGGCAGGGGCCTCGGGGAGAAGGGAGGGCCCCTGTAAGGTCACAGGGCGAGCGGGACGGCACTTGCGGCCCGGGCAGGTCTAAACGGAGATCCGCCCATTCGGTAGCAAGCTGAAGCCTAAACCCGGAAGCAGAAAGGGTTCCCTCCCCTCCCAGTTGATTGACAGAGCTGGGACAAGATTAACCATGCATTATGTACATGACCTTGAACAATGCGGTACGATTGTATAAAGTTTTGTGATATGAATAAACTGCGACCTTTTCAGGCACCCAACAGAAGTTGTCAGTGGTGATTTGAGGTAGCAGAGCATAACAGGTTGGAAGAGGGGGGGAAGCAGGGAGGGGAGATCCGACGCCTGGATGGGGTTAGAAATATCCGACTCACCGATGTAACTCCAGGACTGCACGTTTTACCATGTCTTGCTTGCTCATTCGTGTTTTAATTTTACTTGTGCTTTCTTTACAGGATTCGTGGTAAGCTGAGGTCCAAAGAGCAGGAAGAAGATCAGCCACCGAAGCCGGAGAGGGATTGAAGGGACCAGGAGCCAGCAGGAGAAGTTGGTAAAATAGAGGTCTGGAACTGGAGGCAGGTAAGCGTTAAAGGGAAACACCGCTAAGCAATGATTTGAATGCCGGAGCGGTTCAAATACCCTTGTGGCACCGTTGTTTATTAGCATACTCGTGTCTTGCACCTTTTAACTGTTTACACGTGCAAGCGGTTGCCAGTGAGCTTGTCCATTAACATACTCGTGTGTTATATGTTTTGGCAGTTAACATGTGAGGACAACTGTTAAATAACGTTTGTTTTACATAATCATGTTTGCAAAGAATGCTGCACAAGACTTTTTTGGTCATCATTTTGTACAACATAATAGATAAATAAGTGTGAATTAATATTACTCTTTTGCAATGTTGGACAATGGTCCATGCTTTCACTGGGTTTTCAATGTCTATTTTCAATTGCACAATATTATTTCCATCCATATTCCGGGATATAGCTGAACTGCTGGAGCCAATTTATTGCTGGGTGAGACAGGCATGTGAGAGTGTGACCATGCCCATAAGACCCCCCCCCCCCCACCAAGGGTCCTCTTACTAAATGGGGTTTATCAGAATGGAGGGCATGAAAACATCATACAAGCCGTGAGGCATGCAGATTAGAGGCAGGTTCCCATGATCGTTCAGTGGCGTCATTACCCTTCCACTCAAGCAGTATAATTTGCCTTGCATTCTTTTGGCATCAAGAATACGTCATACTTCATATTCTGGATGATTGTCCACTATGATTAGAGGAGGGGCATTGTTTTTACCGGTGAGTGGATGGTATGGTTTTATGAGGGATACATGGAACACTGAATGTATTGAATACTCATCTGGTAATTGTAACTGTATAGAGACTGGGTTCAGGATTTGTTTAATGTGAAAGGGACCAATATATCGCGGTTGTAATTCTTTAGGGTCATCCAAATGGATATTACGGGTGGACAGCCAAACTAAATCACCAATTTTATATCTTGGTTCGGGAGTTCCATGTCTATCAGCTTCTATTTTTGCAGCAATCTGATGTTTAATTAAACTATTCTGTGCTTCTTCCTGAATAAGCTGTAACTGACTTAATTTTTTTGAAACAGAAGGCATGGAACTGGTGCATGATGAAGATAGTATAGGAATTGAACATGGGTGGAAGCCAGTAAGAAAGTAAAACGGAGAGCATCGCAGAGCGGCATGAGTGCTATTGTTGTATGAGAATTCAGCAAGTGCTTGATCCCATTGAGAAGTCAAGGTAGATGTTAAACAGCGTAGACTCGGTTCCAAGTACTGATTAACTTTTTCTGTTTGTCCATCAGATTGTGGATGGAAGGCAGAAGATAATGCTACTTCTATTCCCAAATGTGAACATAAGGTTTTCCAAAATTTAGAGGTGAACTGGGGTCTCGATCAGAAATAATTTTGCTTGGAAGTCCATGCAACGTAACTAAGTGATGAAGAAAAATATCACTGAATTCAGTTGTCGTAGGTAATTTTTTTAGAGAGATAAAATGGCTCATTTTGGAGAGCAAGTCCACGACCACTAAAATGGTGGTGAAGTTGTGCGATTTAGGTAAATCAGTAATGAAGTAGACATTAATAGTATACCAATGTGTTGATGGGACCGGTAAAGGGTGTAATAATCCTGCTGGAGCTATATGTTGTGATTTAGTGCGAGCGCAAATGGGACATGTCTTGACATATTCTTGTACATCTTTCTGCATATTGTCCCACCAGAAATTTCGTAAACATAACTCTAAGGTCTTTTGTGTGCCTGGATGACCGGCTATACCTGAATCGTGGTGCCAAGCTAGGATTTGTTGTCTCACTGATTTCTGTGGCATGAATAATTTGATATTATGAAAAATATATCCATCTTTTATCGAATTCTGAGGTTTTTGTAACCATTCTTTA
Organism: Triturus cristatus; assembly: GCF_964204655.1. Lineage (NCBI taxonomy): Eukaryota > Metazoa > Chordata > Amphibia > Caudata > Salamandridae > Triturus > Triturus cristatus. The sequence continues at coordinate 408,120,865 of NC_140585.1, read as the reverse complement.
TCATCAATAGTTTGAGATGCTACTTTAACCTCTGCTAAAAAGGTGTCAGCTTGTGTCAGAGCTATTATCTTGTTAGGAGGTATTATACTTTGTGAAGGAATGCATCTTTCTTTATTTTCTCCTTCATCTAGCCGAGATAAAGTGTCAGATAATATTTGTTTCTGCCCAGGACGATATGATATGAGAAAATCAAATTCACTGAAAAAATGCAACCATCTCATTTGTCCAGGAGTAAGGGCTTTTACTGAAGTGAAGAACTGTAAGTTCTTATGGTCAGTGGATATCGTGATGGTGTGTTTCTCTCCTAGAAGATGATGTCTCCATTCAGTGAATACAGCTTTTATAGCAAGGAGTTTGCGCTCTGCCACTGGGTAATTTTGTTGTGCTTGAATCAGTTTACGTGAGTAGTAAGCTAAAGGGTGCAGTTGTCTTGTGTTGGGATCTTTTTGTAACAGTACTCCTCTGAGAGCTATTTGAGACACATCTGCCTCAACAAAAATGGCTGGTCTGGATGAGAGAGGACAGGGGCTGTCTTTAGGTCCTGAAACACCTTTTAGGTGTTTTTAGTCCAATGAAACCATTGTCCTTTTTTCAATAATTGTGTGGTAGGTGTAACAATGCTGGAAAAATTTGCAATGAACCGTCTATAAAAGTTGGGAATCCAAGGACTCACAAAACTTCCTTTACTGATTTTAGGAATGGCCAATTCAGGGTAGCTTCCACCTTTTTTGGATCCATTGTGATGCCATCAGGGAATAAAAGGTATCTCAGAAACTAACAGATCTAGCATGGAAGGCACATTTTTCCATTTTAGCATTTAGAGAATGTTCTCTTAATCTCTGCAGAATGGATCACACATGGTGGATGTGCTCTTGTTCTGTTTTTGAGAATATCAAGATATCATCTATGTAGACGATTATACAGATATCCAAAAAGTCATGAAGAACCTCATTTATGAAATACTGGAATGCTGCAGGAGTATTACATAATCCGAACCACATAACAGTATATTCAAAAAGACCGACGTTGGTGCAGAAGGTAGTCTTCCATTCATCGCCTTCTTTTACACTTATGAGGTGATAAGCACCACGAAGATCCAATTTGGTGTATAAAGTGGAACCTTTCACTTGATCTAAAAGCACTGGGATCAAGGGTAATGGACAGCGATTCTTAATGGTAGTTTTATTTACTGCACAATAGTCTATGCAAGACCTGAGATCGCCAGATTTTTTGGCTACAAAAAAAAGAGGAGAAGAGATAGGGAACGTTGAATGCCTTATGAAGCCAATCTCTAATCATTTGTCTAAGTATTTTTTAAAATACTGTGTCTCAGGTTCAGTGAGTGCATAAATTCTGCTGCATGGTAATGAGACTCCTGGAACTAGATCAATTCTACAATCATACACCTTATTCGGTGGTAACTGCGTGGCCTGGACAGGATCAAAAACATCAGCTAAGTCAAGATATTCTTTTGGTAATGCTTGCACGATGTAATGGAAAGATGGGTTCTTGTGCTTCTTGGTAACAATGTGTTCTGCAAAATGCAGAATCTAAACTTACTGTCTGTTGGACCCGGTCAATCTTTGGGTTGTGTAATTCCAACCAGGGTCCACCAGGTATTGCTCCAAATGTTGGAGTATCAATAAGATCAAAAACAGTCTGTCCCCTATGACCATTTGCACACACAAGGGTTAAAGAAGCAGTGTGAAAACAAAGGAGTCCTGAGGAAAGGGCGGACCCATTTACTGCTCTCTGGTTCTGTTTTGGCTACCTGTGGAATTCCTAATTTTTGGCTAAACCTAAGTTGAAGAAGTTGCCTGTGGCGCCAGAGTCTAGTAAAATAGACAGGCTGTCTCTTTGTTGAGTGGAAACAATAACAGTAACTCTAACAGTCATATGTTGTGGTATGCGATTGTTAACATTAGTGACATATTGTGAGAGATCTCAGACTATTTTTCTTGAAGGGACGATCTCAAAACACCTCGAGAAACTTAGTTTCCAGACTCTGATTGGTCTGAATTTATGTTGGCAACTACTTTTTGGTTTGACTGTGCATTCTCTAGCGATGTGCCCAGCGTTGCTACAGTACAAACACAGATTCTCTTTACAACGTCGTTCTTTTTCCTCTGGAGATAGTGAGCCTTTCACACCACCTATCTACATAGGTTCTGAAATATTCTGTTTATCTTCTGTTTCTTTCTCATCTGATTTTATCATAATAACCCTGGTCTCTCCACGTGGTCTTTCACTTTTTCGCTCTCCTAACCTATGATCTAGTTTTACCACTAAATCTATGAATTCTGCGTAATCCTCGGGTAAATCTACAATATGAGTTAAGGGATCTTTTAAATCGTCTCTAACTCTATAGAATAGGGAGGTTCGCATTTCTTCTGGCCAATTTATTTCAGACAGAAGACGATTAAAGGTAGTTATATAGGTAAGGAGATCCTTGGACCCCTGACGTAAATTTAGGAGCTCATTGTCACTTGACTGGATAAAGACATGACGTGCAAACAGATGTGGGATAGCATCCTTAAATGCGTTAAAATTATGCAAAAGAGGATCATTATATTCAATCAGGGGTACAGACCAATTTACAGCTACACCGCCCAAATAAGAAATAACAAAGGCAGTTTTCGCTGAGTCAGTATTAAAAAGTTGAGGTTTACAAAGAAAGTGCAATTGGCATTGACTCATAAATGAGGCAAAACGAGAGCTAACCCTCGTAAAATGTTCGGGATTGGCCGAAGGAACTGGATTCGGGGTAACAAAAGTTATTTGTAGATTTTAATCAGGGCGTTGAGGAGATGAAGCTTGAGGGGGAAAAAGTGGTATGACCAAACTTGGGTGGCACTCAAATGGGATGATAGTCAGGTTTTTTGTTTCTCTCCATTGAATGAAGCAAGATCTACTTTTTGATAGTTCCTCTCTCAGTGTAAGATGTTCCCGTTTTAATTGCTGCATTTCTAGTTGCAGATTCTGAATTACTTCAGTTAAGTTCGAGGTCTCTTCTGAGAACTCAATGCTTAGATCGTAGCCAAAGCAAATGAGTGGGGTGTGTGTGTGTGGCCTACCCTTCTGTTATGTCAAGCAACTCACCTGCACTCCAGATTTGCTCTGCCTTGGCGACAAGTGTTCCCCAAATCCTTTGGGAACTGACAGAAAGGCAGTATTTGACAGCAATACACCGCCAATCCGGAAGCCCCCAGGGGGAAAGGGGAAGGGGACGAGAGAAAAGAGACAAGACAGACGAAGGTACTATAGGTCTTCTCTGATCCAACTAGGATTGTCTGAGGATGCCTTAAAAACTCGGAATTCTGGAGTTTCGGAATAGGTGTGAGTTCTCCTTAAGGGGATTTCTCTGAACGTTCTAATGTGTAAAAGAAAAAACATGGAAATTACCAACTGTAAGGCTACTAATGTGAGAGAGATGTCTTCTTTAACTTTTGAATTAATCTACCCAACATATGAATTTAGAACAATTCAAAATATGTCATCACAGCACAAAACTTCTTTTAACCACAGACCCTGATTTACATATGATCTTCCCATAGAAACAGAAAGACACATTTAATTATCAGAAAACCTTTTCTTAGTGTGACTTGTCTAAGTTTTCTTTTTGCCAAACATATACCTGAGTATTTTTTGCCGGAGTCTTCACTTTTTCTGTGCAACACATTTTTAAATAAATATTATCAAAGTAAAAAAAATGAAAGTAAGAAATAAACAAAGATGCACTGGGCCTTAAAAGTCCACGTTCGTTCTTTCCTGTAGAAACAGAATCTTTGGAAAAACAAACAACTTTTCTAGAAGTTAGATTTCACTGTAACTACGGTTTTTATAAACACCATAAAACTGTCTTAGTTCTTTCAAGTTCAAATCCTTAATGCATTCTAGCACGAGCTCTGTAATTAGCCCAAAAGCGCTTTGCTTACTTGCAAGTTTAAATCTGTGTGCAATATTTTAAGAAAAAGAAATGTCTGACTCACGATGCAACTCTAAAACTGCACGTTTTAACTTTTCATGGTAGCTGAGGTTCGAAGAGCAGGAAGAAGATCAGCCACCGAAGCCGGAGAGGGAATGAAGGGACGAGGAGCCAGCAGAAGTCGGAGCCTAGAAGAGAAATGGAGGACTTCGCCGCAGGAACTGGAGGCAGCTGAGCGTTAAAGGGAAACCCAGTTAAGCAATGATTTGAATGCGGGAGCGGTTTAAATAACCCCGCAGCCCCGTTGTTTATTTGCATACTCGTGTCATGCACCTTTTAACTGTTTAAACGTGCAAGCGTTTGCTAGTGAGCTTGTCCATGTACATACTCGTGTGTTATATGTTTTGGCAGTTAACGTGTAGGAGGCTGTTAAATAATGTTTGTTTTATATAACCATGTTTGCAAAGAAGCTGCACAAGACTTTCTTGGTCATCATTTTGTACAACATAAAATATAAATAAATGAGCATTAATATTACTCTTTTGCAATGTTTCACAATGGTCCATGCTTTCACTGTGCTTTCAATGTCTATTTTCAATTGCACAATATTATTTCCATCAATATTCTGGGATATATCTAAACTCCTGGTGCCAACTTATTGCTGGGTGAGAAGGGCATGTGAGACTGTGACCATACCCATAACAATTACGGCTCCGAAGACACCACGCGGAGTCACCTGCGGAGCCGTTCCATTGTGACGTCCTTGTCGCCGTGGAATGCTGTGCATGAAGATAATTCAAAAGGTGAGGACTTCACAGGCAGATGTATCCATCAGAAAGAGCAAATTTAGAAAAAGCTCTAGCAGTAGTATACAATGGTATGACCACTTTATCCACTAGGATATATTCTCTGGGTAACATTGTGTCATTTGCTATAGACATCATATGGAGTGAGGTCCTCTTTGAAACATGGGCAATCACAGCTTAGGGCTATTATGCTACTGAGTTTGACTCTATAGACGCTATGCACTGGTCGTGTCCCATGGAAACACCTAAACACCAGTAGCTTGCTTTTTTCCATACAATCTAACTAAAGAACAGACTACTATGACTAGGGCTCCCGGTTTTATGGTATTTATTTTTTAGACATTTCTGTCTGTGTTTATCCATATTTATTATGAGTTTTGTGAAAAAATTAAAGCTGAAACTGGTATATTTCCACATTTATTTAACCAAGAAATATGCAGTTATGCTTGAATGCCTGCCAGGTTTCAGTGATATGAACACCCGCAAAAGAATATGCACATTTCAGTATCAGCCTTGTGCATATCTACTGCTGTTTAAGCCTCCTTACTAAAATTCCTTTTTTTTTAACCCCCTCACAATCCACATAGATATTAGCCTGGCAGTCATAGCAAAGTGCATTTAGAATCACTCAAAAAGCACCCAGATTCCGTTTTTATCCACATTTAAAAATAAATACAGACAAGAAAATAAATGTTTTTCTCTCTGTATTTATCTGTAAAAATCAGTAGAAACAGAAAACAACGAGCCTTAATTATGACCAAAAAAAAACAGACGAGACATACACAATGTTACACATAGAAAAGTTAGCAAAATTACCATTTACTGTTGCAGAGGTGCTGAGTGCAGAATGGATAATACACTGATTAATTTATTCACCAATTTCAACTTTTCACTTCAATTACTGCTTGCAACACCTTTAATTAGGCAGATAAGAAGCGCAATGGGGAGTGTTTGTACATGAGTCATGAGTGTTGTCATTCACTTATTGTTGTAGAAATGGTGCAACTGAGGTTTTTCTTAGCAGTACTGACTGCGAGAATAATTTAGGCCATTCTTTAATTTACAGGGAGGTTACTCTCCATGGAGCGTGTAATGCATCCAAGGCAAACTTGCCATGTTATCGCACAGGTTCACCGGCAGCTGTGATTTGTCTGACATTCAGATTGCTTTCCAAATGGTAGCTATTTGATGTTGAATAGTCAAGGTTGCTGTGGGATGAAACTTGGCATACCATATCTGGTAAGTTTCTGGGGTTGTGACATGTTGTCCACAAGTACTGTTTCCACTTGCCCGTACTGTTAGGATGCAACACTGTAGCCTTCAATGCAGATTTTGAATGTGAACTGTTAATATTGGTGTTGATGTACTCAATGATACATGTGGGCTTAAAAATGAAATTGAATCACTGTTGTTGAAATCACCAGATAGGACCACTCCATCAACCCTGTATCAGAAATACGTGGTCAGGCAGGCCTTACAACCTAGGCCTGAGGCAACTGATTGACCGATTACAGGTGAGGTGACATGTAACCAGCAGAACAAACGCACGAACAGGAAAAACCCAGATGAATCAAACAGATAGGCAGTGACATCACAATGTTCCGGTGAGATTGGCCCCAATAAAGTGCACATGGCCAGAGGGGCGCGCATTCCCAAAACACCATAAAGTTAGCCAATCATTCACAGCACACACAGTGATCACGTGCTCCACATTCCAGACACCTAGACACGTTACCAACTGGCCCTCACTGTGTCCACACAAGGTCGAGATCCACCTGCATTTATTATCAGGTGGGAGTAAATCTAGACTCCATAACTAGGCCCAGATTCCTCTTCCTAAAAAGGATCTATGAATTATTTTATTATACTCCAAGAAATGTATACAAAAGCGCTCAAATCGATTGTACTTTGAGTCAGTCTCAGACCCTTTTCTGTATGCTGTACTCCTGGTCGCAGTGTTTAATTAAACCAACTGTTCCTGTTTTGCCAAATGCCTCTTGTCTTGTGTTTCTTTCAAGTTGATATTCGAGCAATATTTTGGTGAGCCAGCCAGGAGAGACTGGTGTTTCAAACCCGTCCACCGCCGTAGAAAAGGACCCCGTCCGGAGGGATTCACACATGCACAGCAAGGAAGGTGAGCAGATGCCACAATTGACAAAGTTCTTCTGAATCCGCGGGGCAGAGGCCTGTCCTGAAGCCACTGTCAAGTGAGTAAGAGACATCTGATCCTTAATCCCAAGATTTGGCTTATGGGAAACTAGGAAGGAGGGCATAAATTTAACTTGGGTGCCCTGCCACTGACAGAAATCTACCTGAACGGGTCAAGTAGACAGGAACCTAACCAGGAAGAACAAAAGGTGTCGGAAACAATTTGATCCTAAAGGACACCGTTTTAGAAAGAAAGGGAAGGATTATCTCTTTCTATAGTCCCCTCACTCACCAGGGTTTCCCCACGGTGACATGCTTCATCATAGGGGTCCTCCCAGTCCTCTACGGACTGAGGCGTGCTACGACTTGCGGTGTTATGTAGGAGCACTAGAAACTTGTGGACTATGTGTAGTGAAAGTGAAGTAGTGGTGGAGTGGGATAATTAAAATAATCAGCTAGTGGGCTACAAAATAAACTTTATTGGTGCTCTAAGCTGAAAAAATTTAAAACGGGGTAATATGACAAGGGAACCTAACTGTAATGGAAAGGTGTGCCTAGCATATGTTCTGGTCAACTAGTTTCGAGCTTCCCCAGCTCTTCGTCAGGACTACACTGGGACCAGCCCAGTGTCGAGAAACTTGCCACTCCTAGTTGAACCTAAATTAGGTGCAATAAGTGTGATGCCACAATAGTAAGGCATGCGTTTTAAAATATATACGTAATGTACGTCAGCACAATGGTCTGTAAGGTACAAAACAACAGTTAATTAAGGAGAAATAATATATGTACAATGTAATACGTATATGTCACTAAAAATTGTGAGCACACTACACCCAAGTGTATGCACACTTTCTTATCTGACGTGCCGCTATGTGAAGAAGAGAAGAGATGCAATTATTCACTCCATGCCGGCGAGGTGCTGAAAAAAGTGTGCTGAAATTCATAAAATTATTAAGTCTGACTTAGCACACACATAAACATACAACACAGAACATGTAACATACTTAAGAAAAAGCAACACTGTGCTTCATGGTCACTGGAGGGGATGCGGCGATCTCGTACATCTAATGGAGGATAGGAATCGAGATCGTTAGGAAAAAGGCGTGTTCCGTAATGACGGATCGCCCTGCGGGGTGAGAGGGAGACGGAGGAAGGGCTCCTCGCACCGTACAGGTATGGAGAATGGTAGCACTTACTTGTACGTTGAACCCCGCATACTATGACACCTACTCAAAGCCAAACCTCGCGGACCGCATTCTGGCGTGTCCTCGTTGCTGCACTGTTTTTATGTACTGGCGAGCTTGTCAAAAGGAGAGAGAGAGAAGAAAGCTCCGATGCCGGTATGCGAGTGGAGCCGCCATCTTAGAATGGGATGAAACAGGGCGAAAAACCTATCTACAAGACACCAAAGCAGTCCTTTGCTTAATCCAGGATCTTGAATTCAACCCCATAACTAACATTCTAATTAGTTTAGATGTAGAGAGTCTGTACACGAGTCTCCCACATAAGGATACCTTAGACATCCTGGAAGAGGTACTCTATCTAAACGATTGGGGTTACCACACACCCAGACATGTGGTCCTGGAATGTTGCCGTCTGGCTTTGACCGAGAATTTTTTCCAATTCAATGATGTCCTGTACAAACAAACCCACGGTACCAGCATGGGAAGCACATTTGCGCCGAGTGTGGCGGGTTTGTATGTGCATCATTTGGAGAAGCAGAATATTCTCCACCAACACAATCCTCACATCAAACATATTAAACTATGGAAAAGGTACATAGACGATGTGCTGTTGATCTGGGAAGGTAATGAACAAGAAGCGGAAAATTTCCTAGTCTGGCTGAACCAACAAGACCCCTTCCTGAAATTCACCTTTTCGATGAGCCGATCCAGTATGGTCTTTTTAGACCTTAATATATCAGCACAAGACGGACGTCTCTTCAGCACTACACATTTTAAACCCACAGCAAGGAACTGCCTACTGGTATATGATAGCTTCCATCCTCGCAGCCTTAAAGACAACCTTCCGTTTGGCCAATTCTTGCGCCTTAGAAGGAATTGTACGACGAGACAAGACTACAACATTCAAGCCAAAGAACTATCAGAAAAATTGATACAACGCAAATACCCACAACATCTTGTGTCCAGATCCAGAAAGAGAGCCTTAAATAACAATAGGGAGGCCCTTTTAGAGACAAAAACCGTAGCCACACAGGATGAGCCACGTAGACAAATTTGTATCACTACATACAGTATTGCATCTAACTTGGTTAGTAAAATAATCAAGAAACACTGGCGCATCCTGAACAGTGGGGGATTAGACCTACAAAAACCTATGTTCAGCCATCGCAAAGCCCGCAATCTGAGGGATTATCTTGTCCATACACGTCCTACTACGACGAAAACTGCAGGCCCCCAACGCCTGCTCCAACCCCTACCAGAGGGCCATTTCCCGTGTGGTAACTGCAGTGTATGTCACCTCACAAAAGTGACCAAGACAGTGATATGCAATAATGGGATAACCTGGAATCTTCGGTCTTTCACTAACTGCAACACAACAGGTGTGGTTTACTTGATAACCTGCGTTTGTAATTTCCACTACGTAGGTATGACTACTAGGAAAGTAAACACCCGAATGATTGAGCACCGTAGTAATTTCAGGTGTAAACGTGACAATACCAAGATGACCACCCATTTCCTGGAAAAACGACACACACCCAATGACTTCAACTGGGTTGTTTTGGAACAGGTTAAGAATCACCCCAACATGGAGAAACAGCTACATGAGAAGGAACAACGTTGGGTGTTTAAGCTACGCTCAGATAACAGGGGTCTTAACGATGACATACCCTGGAGCCAGTTCACTTGACCAACCCTCTCTGGAATATCAGCATAATAAGCCATTAACATCTGGCATGTTGGGTTGTGCGAAAACCTTCACATTAGACTTGTTTAGTGATATCCATTATTGAATTAACAACATCGTTTCATCAGTCAATATACCTCCTTCATGTTTTACTTCTGCATTCTGGGTCTTTCTAAGTTGAGAGCGATTGCTATCTCTCCACTGCCCCATTGCTACTTAAAACATTTAAAACTAGCATTACATTCCCTAACAGTATTTATTTCCTCCCCATCCCACTCTAAGATGGCGGCTCCCATTACAGCCGGTCTTACTGACCTATCGCCGAGCTGCTCCAGCCGGCCATCTCAATAAAGTTCTAGATTTTCCTTACACAAATATCATTGCAACAACATCGCTCCATATCTCGCCCTCATGACTCGTTCAAAGCTGCGAGTCATTGCCCACCTACTCCGGAGTGATGTTACGTACAATTACTTTATTAATAACCTACAATACTTTACAGTATTTTCGCCCTGTTTCATCCCATTCTAAGATGGCGGCTCCACTCGCATACCGGCATCGGAGCTTTCTTCTCTCTCTCTCCTTTTGACAAGCTCGCCAGTACATAAAAACAGTGCAGCAACGAGGACACGCCAGAATGCGGTCCGCGAGGTTTGGCTTCGAGTAGGTGTCATAGTATGCGGGGTTCAACGTACAAGTAAGTGCTACCATTCTCCATACCTGTACGGTGCGAGGAGCCCTTCCTCCGTCTCCCTCTCACCCCGCAGGGCGATCCGTCATTACGGAACACGCCTTTTTCCTAACGATCTCGATTCCTATCCTCCATTAGATGTACGAGATCGCCGCATCCCCTCCAGTGACCATGAAGCACAGTGTTGCTTTTTCTTAAGTATGTTACATGTTCTGTGTTGTATGTTTATGTGTGTGCTAAGTCAGACTTAATAATTTTATGAATTTCAGCACACTTTTTTCAGCACCTCGCCGGCATGGAGTGAATAATTGCATCTCTTCTCTTCTTCACATAGCGGCACGTCAGATAAGAAAGTGTGCATACACTTGGGTGTAGTGTGCTCACAATTTTTAGTGACATATACGTATTACATTGTACATATATTTTTTCTCCTTAATTAACTGTTGTTTTGTACCTTACAGACCATTGTGCTGACGTACATTACGTATGTATTTTAAAACGCATGCCTTACTATTGTGGCATCACACTTATTGCACCTAATTTAGGTTCAACTAGGAGTGGCAAGTTTCTCGACACTGGGCTGGTCCCAGTGTAGTCCTGACGAAGAGCTGGGGAAGCTCGAAACTAGTTGACCAGAACATATGCTAGGCACACCTTTCCATTACAGTTAGGTTCCCTTGTCATATTACCCCGTTTTAAATTTTTTCAGCTTAGAGCACCAATAAAGTTTATTTTGTAGCCCACTAGCTGATTATTTTAATTATCCCACTCCACCACTACTTCACTTTCACTACACATAGTCCACAAGTTTCTAGTGCTCCTACGTAACACCGCAAGTCGTAGCACGCCTCAGTCCGTAGAGGACTGGGAGGACCCCTATGATGAAGCATGTCACCGTGGGGAAACCCTGGTGAGTGAGGGGACTATAGAAAGAGATAATCCTTCCCTTTCTTTCTAAAACGGTGTCCTTTAGGATCAAATTGTTTCCGACACCTTTTGTTCTTCCTGGTTAGGTTCCTGTCTACTTGACCCGTTCAGGTAGTTTTTTGATAATTATATTAGTGGAGGGTGGACCTAACCATAAACCTCTACTTTCCCCTTATTTCTTGATAAACTGACAGAAATCTGACATATTGCCTATTTTAGGTTTCCGAGTAGTCGCAAGGTGGCCTCTGAAGCTATTCTGCAGGTCACCATTTTTTGATAGTCCGCAGGCTAGGAAACATTAAGGCGGTTAGTCATTTGGGCTGCGGGGAGTGACACAGATGATACGCTTATCCTTTGGGAGTGATACAGGGGTGAGGCCTCACCGCTTGGACCACTGGGCGTGATATAGACAGTACCCATAGGCCCTGGTGTGCTATAGGGCCTGCACCTTGATCTTATTTTTTAGTCTAAAAGGGTTTTCTCAATGCTGGTGGTTTCTTAACACGGTTAGTTCGCTTGGACCGCTGGGAATGATACAGATGGTACGCATGACCCCTGGGTGTGATATAGGGTGTAATTAAGATATATGAAAAATTTGGACCTTGGAGATTAGGTATAGCTTGTGCTTGGACAAGAAAGGCCTGTGGTGGTCAAGTTGTTCCTCGTTTTCTCGTAAATGGTTATCTTTGTCTCGGAGCAGATATGGACAGACTTAGTCCTGTGTACCATGCAGAGCCTCCCCTTCTCATTGGATAGCATGCTCTAAGATCCAATCTTCACTAACTGCGAAGAGTTAGTTGTAGGAGCGCCATGGCCAATCCCCTGGTCAGACCACAACCTAGTCCCCTTTACAATACCCTCACACATAAAAAAATTCCAACAACCTAGGAGGGAAATTACTACAAGGAAGTGGAACAACTTTAACTCCGCTTCTTTTACGCAGGCACTAATAGGGAGGGAACCCAGATTGGACAAAGACATTAATCGAGCGAATGACCAACTGGATTCTTGGATCTCCGAGTCGCTAAATGAGATAGCGCCGTGGAGTACGAGAACTCCTAAGAGGCATAATGCAACAGAGCTATGGTTTAACAAGGAACTGGCAGAGGCCAAAAAAAAGTGTAAAAAGCTTGAGCGAACTTGGAGAAAGGACTATTGCAATAGGGCCAAAGAAAAGTACAAACACGAGCTTAAGCGATACCACTCACAAATAAAGAAAGTTAGAGGTACATTCTATACAGAAAGAATTGAAAGAGCCAGAAATGCCCCCAAGGAACTGTTCACCATACTGAGAACACTAAGAACACAGAAAGAGATTAACGACCAATCAGCCTCTAGGGAGAGCTCCAATAAGATAGCAGAGTTTTTCGCCGTGAAGGTAAAGAATATCTACGACACCTTCCCGATAGATGCTAGACTAGGTACCAGCACTAATAATGCTAACCAAGAATTCTACGTAGGGGACGCTAGATGAATTTACAATCCACGATCTAGCTGTACTTACAGACATAGCTAAAGGAATAAAATCTGGCTCCCCCGTAGATGCTGCAAGACCAGAGATAATAATGGAGGGAGCTAACCCCATTATGTCATACATTTTAGAGATTATATCTCGCTCCTTCCAGGAAGGTGTGGTCCCCGCTAAATGGAAGCAGGCTATTGTGAAACCTCTAAAAAAGAAGCCACAAATCAAGGACACAGTATTAGAAAACCTACACCCGATTTCTCTACTGCCTTTTGTAGCAAAAATTGCTGAAGAAATAACCAACAAACAACTAGTTGATCACATAAATAAAAATGACCTACTGCACCCTTCGCAGTCAGGTTTTAGAAGCGCACACTCAAAGGAGTCGGCACTACTCCTTGCCACGGAAGCACTGAGAAAACATGCCGATGAAGGTGATACTGCCGCACTGATCCTACTTGATCTTAGCGCGGCATTCGACACCGTATCACATGAGCTACTCCTCCAAAGACTTGAAGCATGTGGCATCAGGAGTAAGGGCCTGAGTTGGATGATGTCGTTCCTCTCTGGCCGAAGCTTTAGAGTGGCTCAACAAACCTACTTATCCGAGAGTATGCCTCTGACACAGGGGGTCCCACAGGGCTCAATACTGAGTCCTACTCTTTTTAATTTATACGTAGGTCCTTTAGCAGATCGTGTGAAACAACATAATGTATCAATTGTTTCATACGCTGAAGATACGCAGCTAATTGTTCTGCTGTCACAAAACGAGGAGCAAGCAGCTACCCGCTTTTCCAAATGCTTATCAGAGGTCACGAACTGGATGTCCAACCACTGCCTCAAACTGAACGGAAATAAAACAGAGGTAATGGTGGTGGGCAGGTCGCCAACCATATGGTCATCTGCTTGGTGGCCCGAGTCTTTAGGCCGACTGCCCACCCCAAAAACTGAAGTAAAAAATTTGGGAGTATGTTTTGACTCTGAGCTGAACTTCGACAACCAGATTCAGAAGGTCACGGGAAAATGCTATGGAGCAATGAAGATTCTGCGAAAGATCCTCGATCTTCTACCTTCTAATGCCCGGAAAACATTTGTTCATGTGGTCATAACCTCGCAACTAGACTTTGGTAATGTCCTATATCTCGGAGCCACAAAGAGAGGACTAGCCAAATTACAGCGGGTACAGAACGCTGCAGCTCGACTGGTGCTTGGTTTACCCAGAAGAGCAAACACGGAGAAGGCCCTGAAAGAATTGCACTGGCTTCCAGTGGAAAAGAGGGTCACCTTTAAGGCAATGTGCTATGGCCATCGCATCCTCAAGAAATGAGGCCCTAAATATCTTCATCCTTTACTAACCAAATACACCCCTGGTCGGAGTCTGCGGTCCTTAGGGAAAGCCCTGGTGAAGATACCAAGGATATACAAAGCCAGACTGGGAGCTAGTTCTTTCAGGTACCTGGCAGCTAAAACGTGGAACACTCTGCCTATAGCCCTAAGAATAGAGACATGTGAGAATAATTTCCGCAAACAACTAAAAACCTGGCTGTTCAGCAGTACGGGTAACTCATAGATGTCTAGCAAGTATTTTTTCTAGATTGTAGCAGCTTTCCCTCTCCTATGTCTCAGCGCGGGGACACACCGTCCGGTGTAACCAAGCGCTCTATAAATGGAATAAACTAAACTAAGGAGTGGGCTAAGGGTTTTTTGGACAAAGTCATCATTTTTTCTCTGTCAAGTTTTTTTTCTGTTTTTCTTCATTGTGGTTATTCATTGATGCATTCTTGATGTTGTGCTGTTGGTAAATTATTGCAACAGAATTTTTGTTGAGTGTCGTGTTTTGTTAATGACTCCATGTGCTTATGAAGAAGTTGACAATTATTACAATTATTAATCCATATCTAAATAAGAGTCTGCTATTTTTCTGCTCAATTCACACGTTTTGAACCAACAATTGAACTTTCTTCCAGGTTGAGCCCTTTTGTATTCATTTTTTGTTTGTGAATATGAAATGTTTATGCCGATGCATCAGTATATAACATTGAGCTCGTAGAAGCAGTTGTAACCAGTAGTCCCTGTGTATTTATTTCCTCTCGATCAGAGTACAACATAAAATCACTTAATCCAGAGACGCTAAAGTGTATCATTCCACTAAAAAAAAGTTCCCATCTTAAAGTCACAGCCAAAGCACATGCAAACCAGGTTTCCCACACAGGTCAAAAAATTTCACAAGTCTTGCCCCGGAAGGCACGCACACACTAAGACACACGCGTTCCCCGGGCCCTGGGGGGAACCTTTAACACTAACATAATCGAACACTCAAGAACACACATTCAGACCAAATAAGTAGGGCAAAAGAAGGACAGAAGAGAGGCACTGTTAGAACTATGGGCCATCTTCGGGGAGACCCAGACTGGCAATGCAATTCCAGAATCCGCAAGTAAGGCATTCGCACCTCCTCCACCGTATGTAGGAATGGATGTGCTCTCCCAATGTCTGACTTCCCTGCACTAGGTTATACCAATCTGCTGGTCAAACGAGCCAGAGGGGCCCCCTACCAAACAAAGAACCACTATTTCTAAACAGTGGAGGACAGCAGCCCCAGGCAAACCCAGCGTCATCCCCGTCCAGTGCTAGAGCTCACCGAAGCTCAACCCTGCGTCATCCACCAAACCCCAATCGCGTGGAGAACGTGCAATCCCAGCCGTCCGGGTAAGCACACTCGGGTGACCGGGAGATCCATAGCGGGTCAGGACAGTGATGCTTCTAGCGAAAGCATGGAGGAGGTCCCCAGTCCCCCGGGATCTGACCATGAGACTGTGTCACAAGACCGGCCCAGCAGATTAAGGGGGAAACTATGGAACCCATGCCAGAAACCAAACCAAAAAACACCCTAAAACACAGATCTTACTGTCCATCCCAGGCCAATCGAAGGAAGATTCTGTGGTCACGGTGCTGGGGAACAAAACACAGTATAATTGTCTGGTAGACAATGGGGCAACTAGGCCATGCCTACAGGAAGGGACAGTTCCCTTGTCAAAACACACTGCAACTATACAAGAAGTCTCCGTTACAGTGGCCAGGATCCCCATCACAGAACCCCTCGGGCTGGAGATAGGGGGGAATAGGATAACTGAACAGTATTATATTTTCCTTTATCCCTAACTAATATTTTAGGGCAGGAACTAGTGACCAAGCTAAAAATGTCCATCCAGTTTGCAGTGGAACTACATAGTGCCTGCTCCTCCCCTGTAGCCTCTTCCCTAGAACCCAGGCCAGCGAAGAGCTCTCGCACTACATTTACACAGACAAGGACAGTCCCAGCCAATGAGGCAGTCCTGGAATGTACAGGGTATTTCTTTGATCTATACAGGTTACTACAGCAGTGGGCATATCCCACACACCACCTCGTAGGATGCGACAGGAGTAATCTCAGAGAGACACCACCAAGTTGGTCCAACACAAATTGAAAGAGACTGCACTCAAGGGGACCACGTTGGCCGCAAACTTACAAATGGTACCCGTCATGACAAGGGCTCCAAAGCAAAACCCCATAGGGTTTCAACCCACTTATACCAGCAGAGGTCAGGGAGGTTAGCCCCAGCCGGACCTCAGAGATAAATCTGGGCCAGTCCCGCAAAGTCCCTATCCTCAAAAACCAAGCCCAAGGTAAACCGAATGCACTTTACGCTCAGCCGCAGGGAAGTCAGACAGCCACTGCGCCACCGCAGTTGGGATTAGGTGGTAGGTCAAATACGTGGCAACAGCAGCAACAGACGGGATCCACAGCCCAACAAGGACCGTAGAAGGGACTGGTAACTGTCTGGTGAGGTAATGCCTTTACATAATTGCAAAAGCCACTTATGCAATAAACTCAGACCTCCAATGAAAAACACCCACTTCACGTACACTTCAAAACTAATTTTAAAAATAAATACTACAGCAACATTAGGAATTCAAGCCTTTACTTCAATCAATCAAGAATTTATATTGGCGTTTAGGGTGAGGGGGCTGCTGATCTGTCTGAGTTCAGTCGAAGAGCCAGGTCTTGAGATGCTTCCTGAATTGGGTCGGGGACGGCCTAAGGTGGAGGGGCAGGGTGTTCCAGGTCTTGGGGGCGAGGTGGGAGAAGAAACGTCCTCCGGTTCTGGTCTTGTGGATTCGAGGGACCGAGGCAAGGGCCAGCTGGGTAGAACGGAAATGTCTGTCGGGAACGTGAAATGCGAGGTGGTGGTTCAGATATGCTGGTCCAGCAGCATGGAGGGATTTGTAGGCGCTTGCATGTGATTCTACTGTCAACTGGGAGCCCGTGAAGTTCACAAAGGTATTTGTGGCTGTGGCTGCGGCTGGAATGTTGAGGATGAGTCTGGCAGAGGCGTTCTGAATGTTCTGCAGTTTAAGGAGTTTCTGAGTGATGCCGGCGTACAGTGCATTGCTGCAGTTGATTCTGCTGATGAGTGCATGGGTGACCGTCTTTCTGGATTCAGTGGGGATCCACTTGAAGATCTTTCAGAGCAGGCGTAGCGTGCGTAAGCAGGATGATGAGAAGGCGTTGATCATGTGGTTCATGGGGAGCGAGGAGTCAAGGATGATGCCAAGGTTTTGGGCGTGGTCTTTGGGAGTGGGGGGGGTTTCAAGTGCTGCTGGCCACCAGAACTAGTCCCAGACGGGAGGTGGGTAGAGCCCATGATGAGGATTTCAGTCTTTTCTTAGTTGAGCTTGAGCATTTAGATGGTGACAACCTTCATTCAGTCATGGAAGTTGTTCTTGGTGACCGTGGGTTGCTGGTGAGGGAGAGAATCAGCTGGTTGTTGGCATAGGAGGGGTTGAGTCCGTGGTTACAGACAATGGCTGCGAGTGGGGCCATGTAGATGCTGTAGAGAGTGGGGCTCAGAGAGGAGTTCTGAGGCACTCCACAGCTGATCTCTGGGGGTTTCGAGAGGAACAGTAGTAGTCTGTGTTCATCTGGTGAGGAAGGAGCAGATCCATTCCAGGGCTTTGTTGCGGATGCCAGCGTTGTGGAGTCTTGTGCATAGGGTGCAGTGAGAGACTATCAAAGGCAGCTGAGAGGTCTAGGAGAATGAGGGTTGTAGTTTTGCCTTGGTCGAGGAGGGTGCGGACGTCGTCTCTGGCGGCGAGGAGGATGGGCTCGGTGCTGTAGTTGCTTCGGAAGCAGGATTGGGAGAGGCCCAGGATGTGGTTCGCTTAGATGAACTCGGAAAGTTGGCCGTTGATGGTCTTCGAGGACCTTGCTGGGAAGGGGAGAAGAGAGATGGATCTAAAGTTCTTGAGGTCCGTCGGGTCGGCAAAGGGTTTCTTCAGCAAGGGGTTGATCTCTGCATGTTTCCAGTCTTGCGGGCATGTGGCGGACTTGATGGAGCAGTTGATTTAACAACTAATTATTAATTAATTAAAATGTATTTACTTCCCTCGCTTTATCCCTATAAACTCCACAACCTGCACCTAAAAAAAAAGTTATTACGCAATTACCATAATTATCATTTAATAAACATCAATTAAACGTGAAATGCAAGGTGGTGGTTCAGATATGCTGGTCCAGCAGCATGGAGGGATTTGCCTTGGTCGAGGAGGGTACAGACGACGTCTCTGGTGGCGAGGAGGATGGGCTCGGTGCTGTAGTTGCTTCGGAAGCAGGATTAGGAGAGGCCCAGGATGTGGTTCGCTTAGATGAACTCGGAAAGTTGGGCGTTGATGGTCTTCGAGGACCTTGCTGGGAAGGGGAGAAGAGAGATGGATCTAAAGTTCTTGAGGTCCGTCGGGTCGGCAAAGGGTTTCTTCAGCAAGGGGTTGATCTCTGCATGTTTCCAGTCTTGCGGGCATGTGGTGGAGTTGATGGAGCAGTTGATTTAACAACTAATTATTAATTAATTAAAATGTATTTACTTCCCTCGCTTTATCCCTATAAACTCCACAACCTGCACCTATAAAAAAATGTTATTAAGCAATTACCATAATTATCATTTAATAAACATTAATTAAAAACTATTGATTAAAAATAAATTATTTCCCACCCTTTACTCCTATAAACCCCACAACCAGCACCTAAAATAAATAAACAAGTAATATAACTATCAATAATTGGAATTGGAAGTGCATTTGTAGAGCGCAAATTGCTGCCCGAAGGCGTCCAAGCGCTAAGAGTACCAATAGTCCGACCAGTGGACTCAGGAAGGGGAAGGAAGAGAAGGTTAGGCTGAATGAAATAACCAGGTTTTCAGTTGTTTGCGGAAGACCGTTAGCTTGGGGTTGGCTCTGAGAGACAGCGGCAGGGCGTTCCAAGCCCTCGCGGCGTTGTAGGAGAATGTCCTGCCTCCGGATCGGGTTCTTTTAATCCTGGGGGTCAGTGCGAGGAAGGTCTGAGTGGAACGTAGACTTCTTCTGGGAATGTAGTGGGTGATTAGATCCCGAGTGATCCTGGGGCCGGCGTTCCAGAAGGCCTGATGAGCTAAACACATAGCTTTAAACATTACTCTCTGGCGCACCGGTAACCAATGGAGAGATGCCAGTCCCGACCTTGCTGACTGTCTGCGGGGGAGGTCTAGTAGAATGCGTGCTGCGCAATTCTGGACTGTCTGCAATCTTCTCAGAGTGGATTCAGGGGCGCCAAGATATAATACGTTATTAAAATCCAGGCGTGACTGGATAAGACCTTGTACGGCCACCTGTTTGGCATCCAGAGGGAGGAGAGGGAGGATTTTCTTTAACATCCTCATGATGCCAAAACAGGTAGCTGAGAGTTTGGAGGATTGTATATTGAAAGACAACGATCTATCCAGCCAAACTCCCAGACTCTTGATGCTATTTTTAGGGATTGGGGGGGAGCCCAGACTAGGCGGCCAGAGGGAGGTGGGGAGGCTAAGATCAGAAGGACCTAGGAGCAGGAGCTCGGTTTTGTCCCCATTCAGTTTTAAACAGGACAGGGACATCCAGGTCTTTACTGCCTCCAAACACTCTCTGAGCCCGCCACAGACAGGTGGATTAGTAGCCTGCGACATGGAGACCACCAGCTGCGTATCGTCCGCATAGGAAATGATCTTTATTCCGAATGGGCGGACGACATCAGCCAGTGGCCTCATGTACAGATTAAAGAGGGCAGGACTCAGAGAGGATCCCTGAGGGACTCCACAGTTCAGAGGTCTCCTGGTGGACACCGAGTCGCCTTCAAACACGCGAAATGACCTGGTCTCTAGGAAGGATTGGAACCAGGCCCAGGCTTTATCCTTAATCCCGGCTTGGGATAAGCGTTCCAACAGGGTGACATGGCTGACCGTATCAAAGGCCGCACTTAGATCAAGGAGGATCACTGCCACTGATCCTCCTTGATCGAGGATTTTTCTGGCTTCCTCTGTAACCATGAGGAGGGCGGTCTCGGTGCCATGCTTTGGTCTGAAGCCCGTCTGGGTAGGATCCAGTAAATGGTTGTCTTCCAGGAAGTGTATCAATTGCGAATTAATATATTTCTCCAGGATCTTGCCTGCCCATGGGAGCCGGGAGATGGGACGGTAGTTGCTCATATTAGTGGGGTCCAAGGTAGGCTTTTTTTAATAAGGCTTTGACAATCGCTTGTTTCCAAACAGTCGGGACCGTACCGGAAGAAATGGAGGCATTTAAGACCTCCTTAATAATAGGTAGGGTGACCCGCGAGGCTGCCATTATTATGTCTGGTGGAGCTGGGTCTTCTGGGGATCCAGATTGTACTTTCCGAGCCAGAGAGTCAAGAGTGGCTAAATCCAGGGGGGGAAGTGAGTGAACAAAGGTGACTGATGAGTTGGTGGTGAGGTGGCAGGATCAGGAAAGGGGATGGATTGGTTAGGATTTTTTGGAGGAAAGGAGGAGTAAATTGTGCTTATTTTCTGGTGGAAAAACTCTGCAATATCGTCACAGTGGGTATCGGACACATCCGCCTGAGTGCAAGGGGACTGTTTAGTGAGGGTATTGATGATCTGGAAAATTTCCTTGGGCTTGGATTTAGCAAGTAAGATTTTCTCGGAGAAGTATGAAGCTTGTGCTGCTTTTATCATCGTTTTATATTCACTGATGGTTTCTCGATAGCGAGTTTTATTGTCTGTGGAGTAATCGGAGCGCCAGCGTCTCTCCGATTGCCTACAGAGTCGTTTCTTATCTCTGAGGGTCTCCGAGTACCACGGTGCGGATCTGTAGGAGCGTTTAAGTGTGATTTTCTTTTTAGGTAGAACATCATCGAGGGATTGAGTGATCCAGTTGCTGTAAGCCTGGTGGGCACGGTCGGGATTGGCATATGTCCTAGGTGGGTTCTCAGCAAGTTTGCTGGACCACTTGTCAACTTCCAATCGGGACCAGGTTCTCAAAAATCTTGTGGTGGGTGGTGGCTCAGGGTTTTTGAATACAGTCCAGTTGATGGGGATCAAAAAATGGTCCGTCCAAGGCAGGGGAATAGGTGGACTGATTAAGAGGCCCGGGCAGTTGCTAAAAACTGGATCCAGCAGATGGCCCTTCACGTGGGTGGCAGAGGGGACCCGTTGGGAGAGTTGCAGAGCTGCTAGGTCCTCTGCTAAAGTCAGTGCTACGTGATCTGAGGATGACTCAAAATGAAAATTGAAGTCACCCAACAGGATGTAATTAGAGGTGGTAGTAAGACGTTCAGCCACACCAGATGGTAGGCTGACATGGAACTGTTTCGAGGGGCCGGGTGGGCGGTAAATAAGAGTGCCGGAAAGGCAGCTATTGGGTGTTAATTTGATGTTAAAAGTAAGACTCTCACAGTCAGTAATAGTTTCCGGAACTACTCGGCAGTGAAGTTGTTATTTATAGATTAACGCCACACCTCCTCCTCTCCCTTTGGGGCGGTCTTGACGGGAGATTCGAAAGCCTGGAGGAATGGCTGCTATGACCGCGGGATCGGCCTCAGAGGATAGCCAGGTTTCTGTAAGGAATAGTATGTCTGGTGAGTGTTCCTCTATTAGCAGAGCGATTTCGGTCGTATGTTTTGGTAGGGAGCGACAGTTCAGTAATAACATGCGAAATTCGTGTAGCGGATCCAAATTACATTTGGGTCTGAAGGAGTGGTGGCAGTCAGGGCATATGGGCGGCAAGGTATCAGCTTGGTAGCTGTTTCGACAGCAGTTCCAGTTGGGTGATCTGAGACTGTGGAGAGTGTCAGCATTGTAGGTGATAAGTCCTGAGGACCGAGAGGTAGAGGGACTGGCCCTAGGCCCGGACTCGGCGCGGACGAGCGCAGATGAGCTTGCCTTATGCGCGCCTTTGGCGCGCAATCGTCGCGCCCGCTGTGCTCGTCCGCTGCGCTTCCGGTGAATGCACATTGTTATAGGGCAGGAAGGGGGCGTGGCCTCGAGGGGGCGTGTCCTTTGCTACGGCGTGGCCAGTGGCGCCTGCTAAGACTCCCGTAGGCTCTCCCTCGCAGCGTTAGGACCGCTGCTGGGGGCGCTATCGGCAGGGAGCAGGAGGCAGCTGAAGGGCAAATGAACAGCAGCAACAATTGCAAGTGAGTTTAAAAGGTATTTTTTTAAAAAGCAAACAGTGCAAGTAGCGCAGAACTAACTCCCGGCTGAGCCTCAGGAGGACTAAAGGAACCTAACGCGCTCGTCAATCAGCGGGTTAGTTATACCTGACAGAGGGGGCGTGGCCTCGAGGGGGCGTGTCCTTTGCTACGGCGTGGCCAGTGGCGCCTGCTAAGACTCCCGTAGGCTCTCCCTCGCAGCGTTAGGACCGCTGCTGGGGGTGCTATCGGCAGGGAGCAGGAGGCAGCTGAAGGGCAAATGAACAGCAGCAACAATTGCAAGTGAGTTTAAAAGGTATTTTTTTAAAAAGCAAACAGTGCAAGTAGCGCAGAACTAACTCCCGGCTGAGCCTCAGGAGGACTAAGGAACCTAACGCGCTCGTCAATCAGTGGGTTAGTTATACCTGACAGAGGGGGCGTGGCCTCGAGGGGGCGTGTCCTTTGCTACGGCGTGGCCAGTGGCGCCTGCTAAGACTCCCGTAGGCTCTCCCTCGCAGCGTTAGGACCGCTGCTGGGGGCGCTATCGGCAGGGAGCAGGAGGCAGCTGAAGGGCAAATGAACAGCAGCAACAATTGCAAGTGAGTTTAAAAGGTATTTTTTTAAAAAGCAAACAGTGCAAGTAGCGCAGAACTAACTCCCGGCTGAGCCTCAGGAGGACTAAAGGAACCTAACGCGCTCGTCAATCAGCGGGTTAGTTATACCTGACAGAGGGGGCGTGGCCTCGAGGGGGCGTGTCCTTTGCTACGGCGTGGCCAGTGGCGCCTGCTAAGACTCCCGTAGGCTCTCCCTCGCAGCGTTAGGAACGCTGCTGGGGGCGCTATCGGCAGGGAGCAGGAGGCAGCTGAAGGGCAAATGAACAGCAGCAACAATTGCAAGTGAGTTTAAAAGGTATTTTTTTAAAAAGCAAACAGTGCAAGTAGCGCAGAACTAACTCCCGGCTGAGCCTCAGGAGGACTAAAGGGACTAATATTAATTAGCAACTAATTATTAACCCCACAACCCGCACATACAATTTACATAAAAAATGAATAGCACAATCAACAATTAAATATCAATTAAATAAAAAATAATTAATATATTATAATTACATTACTTCCAACCGTATACCTCTATAAACCCACAACCCGTGGCACCACTAAAAATTGCAAAAAATAATTAAATGTAATAACTACTAAAAATGTAACAAATATATTTAAAAAAAACAATTATACAAAAAATTACATCATATACATTTAAAATATATACTAACATACATAATTACAAAACGATATTTTAAAGAACAATTTTTGCCAACGATATTCATGTTGACGTTAATTCCATAGCACGATCTATTGGACATAAAGTTTGGTATGGCGATATTTTTACTTCAATATTTTGTCTGAAACCATGGCCAAATGAGAATGGCACTACCACATGTGCTGCTGTTTCACGAGAGAATGATATAGTTCTGGCGCACCCTTGCTTCAGGAACTCAATGACAAATGGTTCTTGACCTTTCGTACTGTCTGGCTACACCCTCGTACAGCCCGTATTCCACTGCCAGCTGTGCACTTTCAAGTGTGCCCGGGATATATATTCTTGGGGATGCAATCGGTCCAATCTACAGACATTACGCTACTGGTGGGTCCTCTAAAGACACACCTGTACGGGTGCCCTGTGCAATTGCCACTGCTTCAGAATGCATACCATGAGTTTTCCTAGGATGCTTCAGCTCCTGGTGACATGGATCTTGGCTCTTCCTCTGCAGATGCATTACTGCCTGTTACTCATTCAGCGGTCGCTGAGTGGGTTGGATTTGAATATATTTGTTCCATGAAATTGGCAAAAGGGGTGTCAACGGAGCAGTCATCTGCAGATGCTGGCAACAGCAATGTTTAGTCTACTCCTTGGAACATTTAAACATTCTGGCAGTATCAAGCAGTGAAGATTTTATTTTTAATTCAACTAAGTTTTTATTTACAAGATTGCTTTTAGAACTGAAGTGTTCTTAATCATTGCTTTTTCAATTACTCTTAACTTGCAATTTGGCTGTCTATATGCTTTGATTATCAAATAAGCAATGTGCTTTAAGATTTTATATTAACTATATATATTTCTTAGCATAAGTTTAGGAAGCTTTTTAGTCGTCTCATGTTCAAGGGGTGGGTGTTATGTGGTCACATTTTGGCCCGGGTAGAAACACCACCATTTTACATGCTCATGTTGTTAACATGCCTTCTAAACATGCTTAAATTTGACACACATTTGCTTGCATCCCAGAGCAGGATAATATTCTCTGAAATGGCTTTGCTTACATTTTTACTTTGTAGGCATATTATCAAATACCTTGAACATTCTGTACAAGATCTAAGTTCACTGCACAAGATGTTGTTTGTTATGGTCCGCTCAATGACTGAGCGATCATAGAAAAATCAACAACAGCAGACTGACTGGGACTTCGGCATGGCAACATAGGGATGTTTATTATAAGGATGAAGCCCAGCTCTCCACCAAATTGGGCTCCCTGATGACACTTACAGGTAACAGGGGAGTTAGATCACCATACAGGGATTCTGGCTGATTCACCCACCCTAGCCACACTAGGTTAGGTAGAGCTAGGTAGGAGCACGAAATATAACAGTATTAGTAAGCAAGCATATATAGACACTCTGTTACACCACAATGGATGTATTATTTATCTTCATGTTATTCTATTTCCTTTTATCGATTATTGCAGCGCAGGTATTTTACTCAAGAATCACAATGCTTCAATAAATATTGAAACGCTGTGCTGTATATTTCTTGTGCACCTCTGTGGGTATGCATGAGTAGCCAAACGAAAAGGATCTAGGTTGTCATGATCTGAGGCTGTACATTTCACCTGTCACCTTACCAAGTTAAGGGTACATATGGTGCACTGTGAGCTAGCAGGACTGAGGCCAACATATCCAGATGGTGTGCTTAGAATCAGTCATGCAGTTTTGATGTTTATGTTGTCCAACAAACTGAGTTTTACTGAGAAAGTATAAACCATACAATAGTAATATGTTACTTGTTACCACTGCTGAGGGAAAGAGGCATTATGACCCACTCAACAGTGGGGCACAGCCAGGAATTGCATTTTGTAGACTACGAATAGTACTACTAGAGTACTACAAAATGATATTCACAAACCTATGAGCAAGTTTACTACTTACTAGTAAATGGGGGGGGGAAACAGATTGAGTGCCTGGCACCCTGAGGGATGCTGGTAGGACCAAATGGGAGCACAACGAACTGAAAATGGTCTTGGACAACCTCAGGTAGTGTCTGTGGGCAGGCAGGACTGGACGGCAATATGGAAGCATGCCCCCTGCAAGTCCAATGCAACCATCCAGTTTCCCAGGCAGACCGAACCTGGGGGAGAGTGACCATCTTGAACTTCTCCTTATTCAGAAAAATTGAGAAGGCCCAGGTCGAGGATAGGACGGAGGCCTCTGTCCTTTTTGGCCACAAGAAAAAGCGGGATTAGAAACCGCACCCTACTTCTGATGCTGGCACCTTCTATATGGCTTCCTCGGCCAAGAGAGCCGACACTACCTGATAAAGCAAAGATGCTCACCCGTCAGCTTTTCATAAGTGGGTAGCATAGGAGACGAGTGTCCAGAAAAGGGAGGGAGTAGACCTTTTGAATAATTTACAAAACCTTGGCTCTGGTGGAATGAGCACGCAAACCCTCGGGTTGCTTCTTGGCGAATGCTTATCAGATTTTGATGCAGGGCATGATCCATTGGGGGATGGTTTACTTCTGCACAGCCTTTCCCTTCTTCGCTCTGACATACCACACGAAAAGTTGGTTGTCTACCCGGAACTCTCTTGTGTGGTCAAGGTAGAACGACAACACTCTTTTTGGGTCCAGTCGGTGAAGTCGCTCATATGCTTAAGAGGGATGTGGCGGAGGGTAAAAAGTAGGTAGGATGATGGACTGGCTAACGTGAAAAGCAGTGACAACATTTGGCAGAAAGAAAGCCCTAGTTAGTAGAACCAGCTTGTCTGAAGCTCACCGACTCTCCGGGCAGGTGGTATTGCAAACATGAAGACTGTCTTGATGGTAAGGAGCCTGAGAGGACAGTTGTGCAAAGACTCAAAGGGAGCGCACATCAGGAACATCAAGTCTAGACCAAGGTCCCACTGAGGCATGATGAAGGGTGAAGGACGAAACATATGTTGCAAACCTTTCAAGAATCTATGAACAATAGGGGATTAAAAGAGGGATGGCCGGTCAGGCAACCGCAGAAAGGCTGATATAACAGAAAGGTAGCCCTTTAAAGTGCCTAGAACAGAGCCCGGCTGGGCAAGGGAAAGAACAAATAGAAGAACCTGAGAAAGGAGAGCAGAAAGGGGCAACCTTTTTTTCTGCACACCATGCCACAAACCTTCCCAGCAGCAGGAAAATTGTGTTTTGGTGGAGGTACATCTAACTGACAAGATAACAGGCAAAAGCAAGAAATGGCAGATAGATAACCCCTAATCAATCAATCAATCATAGGCATTTGTATAGTGCACTGCTCACCCGGAGGGTCTCAAGGCGCTGGGGGGGGGGGGGGGGGAACGCTACTGCTCGAACAGCCAGGTCTGGAGTTGCTTCCTGAAGGCGAGATGGTCTTGCGTTGTCCGGAGGTGGATGGGGAGGGAGTTCCATGTCTTGGCTGCCAGGTAGGAGAAGGATCTTCCTCCGGCGGTGGCTCTGCAGATGCGGGGGACGGTGGCGAGAGCGAGGCTGGCGGAGCAGAGCTGGCGGGTGGGCTTGTGGAAGGTCAGGCGGCTGTTGAGGAACTTGGGGCCCAGGTCGTGGAGGGCCTTGTGTGCGTGGGTGAGGAGTCGGAACGTGATTCTTTTGTTGACGGGGAGCCAGTGCAGGTCTCTCAGGTGTCCGGAGATGTGGCTGTGTCGGGGGATGTCCAGGATGAGTCGTGCTGAGGCGTTCTGGATCCGTTGGAGTATCTTCTGGAGTTTGGCGGCGGTGCCGGCGTAGAGGGCGTTCCCGTAGTCCAGCCGACTGGTGACGAGGGCCTGGGTGACCGTCTTCCTGGTCTCGGTGGGGATCCACCGGAAGATCTTTCGAAGCATGCGCAGGGTGTTGAAGCATGAAGACGAGACAGCGTTGACTGGTCATCGAGAGGGAGGAGTCCAGGATGAAGCCTAGGTTGCGTGCGTGGTCCGTTGGCTTGGGGGTGGCTCCCAGGGCGGGGGCCACCAGGAGTCGTCCCAGGCGGAGGGTGATGATCCCAGGATGAGGACCTCCGTCTTGTCTGAGTTCAGTTTCAGGCGGCTGTTCTTCATCCATTCGGCGACGTCTTTCATCCCTTCGTGTAGGCTGGCTCTGGCGGCGTCCGGGTCGCTGGTGAGGGAGAGGATCAGCTGGGTGTCGTCGGCGTAGGTGATGATCTTGAGGTTGTGTTGACGTGCGATGGTTGCGAGGGGGCTCATGTAGACGTTGAAGAGGGTGGGGCTGAGCGATGACCCTTGTCGAACGCCGCAGATGACTTCGGTGGCCGCTGACCGGAACGGGGAAGGCGGACTCTCTGGGTTCTTCCGGCGAGGAATGAGGTGATCCACTCCAGGACCTTCTCCTGGATGCCGGTGTTGTTCAGGCGCTGTACCAGGGTGCGGTGGCAGACAGTGTTGAACGCTGCGGAGAGGTCCAGGGGGATGAGGGCCGCAGTTTCCCCGTTGTCCATTAGGGATCTGATGTCGTCTGTGGCTGCGATGAGGGCGGTCTCCGTGCTGTGGTTGGCTCGGAAGCCGGATTGCAAGTGGTCGAGGGATCCGTTGGTCTCGAGGAAGGCGGCTAGCTGTCTGTTGACGGTCTTCTCGATGACTTTGGCAGGAAACGGGAGGAGCGAGATGGGGCGGTAGTTCTTGAGGTCGGAGGGGTCTGCAGTTGGTTTCTTCAGAAGGGCACTGATCTTGGCGTGTTTCCAGCACTCCGGGAAGGTGGCGGTGTTGAAGCAGGCGTTGATGATGTCGCGGGGGTGGGGTGCGATGATGTGGTCGGCCATGTTGAAGATGTGGTGTGGGCAGGGGTCCGTAGGGGATCCGGAGTGGATGGTGTTCATTGTGCGTGCTGTGTCTTCGGTGCTGACTGGGGTCCAGGTGTGGAGGGTGGCGGTGGGGGGCATCGGTCCGGTGGTGGGGTTCGTGGTTGGTGGGCCGAAGCTGTTGTGAATGTTGGCGATCTTGTCGTGGAAGAAGGCTGCGAAGGAGTCGCAGAGGTCTTGCGAGGGAGTGAGGTCATTGTTTCCGGTGTCGGGGTTGGAGAGCTCTTTGACGATGCTGAAGAGTTCCTTGCTGTTGTGGGTGTTGTTGTCCAGTCGTTCCTTGAAGGCTGTCTTCTTTGTGGCACAGATCAGTTGGTGGTGTTTGCCGGTGGCGTGTTTGAGGGCCGTCATGTTGTCTGTGGTCTGGTTGGTGCGCCAGGTGTTCTCCAGGGAGCGGCAGTTCTTCTTGGAGGTGATGAGCTCGTCGGTGAACCAGGAGGCTTTCTTGCTGCCGCGTCTCGCTGGGAGGGTTCTTCTTCAGTGGTGCGAGGGCGTCTGCGCAGTTGGTGATACACTGTGTGAGGTTGTTGGCGGCTTCGTTGGGGTCCGTTGAGCTGGTGGGGGGGTTATGGCTGAGGAAGGTGGTGAGCTGGTCGCCGGTGATCTTGTTCCAGCTCCTGCGGGGGGCTTGTTGAGGGTGGTGGTGGGTCGTCGTTTTACTGAAGCTGAAGTGGACGCAGCTGTGGTCAGTCCACTGGAGATTGGTGGAGTGGCTGAAGGTGACGTATTTGCTGGATGAGAAGACTGGGTCAAGCGTGTGGCCGGCGTAGTGGGTGGGGGTGGTTACCAGTTGCTTGAGTCCGAGGTTGGCCAGGTTGTCCAGCAGAGCAGTGGTGTTGCGGTCCTTGTTGTCCTCCAGGTGGAAGTTGAGGTCCCCCAGGAGGATGTAGTCGGTGGAATTGATGGCGTGCGGGCTGACGAAGTCTGTGATGTCTTCGCTGAACTGTGTGCGTGGTCCCGGTGGTCTGTAGACGAGGGAGCCTCTGAGCGTGGTCTTGGGGTCGGTGTGTATCTGGAAGTGGAGGTGTTCGGCGGAGGTGAAGGTGTCATCGGAGTTGGTCGTGATGCGGATGGTGTTCTTGTGGATAATGGCGATGCCTCCTCCTGTCTGGTTGATGCGGTCCTTCCTGGTGATTTTGTAGCCTTCTGGGATGGCGATGGCGACGCCGGGCGCTGAGGAGGCGTTCATTCAGGTTTCCGTCAGGAAGGCGATGTCTGGTGCTGTCGAGTCGAGGAGGTTCCAGAGTTCGACGGCATGCCTGTGAACGGAGCGGGTGTTGAGCAGGATGCACATCAGGTGTTTGTTGCTGGGGCTCGGTTTAGCAGGTGCGGTGTTGGGTCGGAGGCCGGTGAAGCGGCAGGTCAGGCAGGTGAAGGGTCCGTGGGTGCGTCTCGGGGTGGCTCGGTAGCAGGCGGTGTTTCGGCCGGCGTTGAGTGCGTGGAGGGTTTTGGCGTCGTAGATGTGCAGGGTGTGCTGGCGAGGACCAGGGGGTCTGGCGCTGGGCACGGTCCAGGCGCGGACGGGCGTACACGGGCTTACCTTTGGCGCACCTTCGGCGCTCCCACTGCGCGCGTCCGCTGCGCGGTCGCTCTGGGGGCGTCATAAGTAAGGAGCCGGGAGGGAGGAGCAGCTGGGTGGCGAATGGAATCACAGGGGGGCGGGGCCGCAGGGAGGCAGCGGCGGGAAATTCCAAGAAGCAGCGGGCAGCGGGAAATTCCCAGGAGCAGCGGGAAATTCCCAGGAGCAGCGAGCGAAGGAATCTGCAGTCAGGAGGCGGCAAAGGCAGGCAGGAGCGGCAGCAGTGAGTGGGGCGACCAAGCCCTGTGGAGGGCTGAGCGGTCACACTCTGTGGTCCCCTACGGTCCCCTTAAGTAAGGAGCCGGGAGGGAGGAGCAGCTGGGTGGCGGGAGCGGGGCGGCGAATGGAATCACAGGGGGGCGGGGCCGCAGGGAGGCAGCGGCGGGAAATTCCAAGAAGCAGCGGGCAATTCCCAGGAGCAGCGGGAAATTCCCAGGAGCAGCGGGCAGCGAGCGAAGGAATCTGCAGGCAGGAGGCGGCAAAGGCAGGCAGGAGCGGCAGCAGTGAGTGGGGCGACCAAGCCCTGTGGAGGGCTGAGCGGTCACCTAAGAGTGCCCAGAGTAGAGACCTGCTGGGACAGGGAAAGCATGAAGAGAACGACTTCAGAAAGAGGAGCAGAAAGGGTTCTAATAGTTTTTTTGTACACCATGCCACAAAGTTTTTCCAATGCAAGGCGTATACTTTCTTCGTGTTGAGACACCTGGCTGCCATGATGACGTTACAGACTAGGGGCAGAAGGTCGAAAGCTGTCAACTGTTGGTGCTCGATCTCCACACAGGAAGGCGAAGCATTGACAAGTTCGGGTGGAGAACCCTCCCCTGCTGCAACATAAGATCCTCCTGAAGCGGCAGCCTGATCGGAGGACAGATAGCCATGCTCAACAGATTGGGATACCAAACTCTCTGAACCTCGTCTGGAGAAACAAGGATGTCTTGGGCCTGGTGTGTGGCATGGGCAGAAAGCCATATATGTGGCCTAAGCGCCACTTGAGACAAAAAGCGTCTCAGAGGAGAGGTGCTTTAGAAATTCCAGCGTGCAAAAGTGCCGATATTGCATGTTCTTGACAGTGGCAAAGATATCCAACCAAGTCTTTCACCACTGCTGAAAGACACCTTGCACCACCTCCGAATGGAGACGCCACTCGTGATCCGCTAGGCATCGTAGGCTGGGTTTGTCTGCCCTGATGTTCAGAAAGCCCACAAGGTGTTGAACCACTGGGGATATGCCCTGAGGTTCTAGCAATGTCCAAAGACACAGGGCTTCTTGAAAAAAGGGTCCATGAACCTTTTTGTTTGTTGCAGTACCATATGGTGATGGTGTTGTCTGTGAACACCTGTACTAACCTTCCCTTGGAGGGTATATAGGCTTTTAATGCCAGCCGGATCACCCGGAGCTCTAGAAGGTTGATGTCTGAATTTCGCTGGAGACCAGATGTAGGAAAGTGGGTTTCTGTTGCAGTAAAACCACCCCCTCACACTTTTTGCCAGACTTCTGATGCACTTTGACTTCATGTTCTCTGGTTCATGTTCCCAATCAGGTTCCCAGGGCCAGTGTTCTTTCCCAAAACTGTACCTGGCACCTCTGTGGCTACATGCAAGTACCTTGTAAAAGGTACCAAGGGCACTGTGACTAGGAAAGGCCTTTAAGGGCTACAGCACATATTGTGCCACTCTTAATGAGGTCCTGTACCTTAAAAGACACACACTGACATTGCAGGCCGCGTGCTTTGGTGCAGATAAAAGTGAAGTCTCAGCATGGTGTGCCATGCCTGCAACCTACTGCCTAGTATAGATATAGTTAAGACACACCTCTAGTTGGGTGCACTATACCACTGGTGAGGGAACAGTTGCATGAGCACTGTGCCCCTACAGTGTCTAAGTCCATTATTAGACATTGTAAGTTCAGTAAAGCCATAAAGAGTATATGGTCTGGTAGTTTGTCTTTATTATCCCATGCACTCAGAGGGCATCTTAGAGATGCCCCCTGAAAAATAAATAGCCTCTGGTGGGTTCCCTGACTGGTAAACACCAGCCTGCCACCACGATACATGTTTCTGGACTTCTGGGGTGAGATCATTCGCTCCCTGGGCCCAGAAACAAAGCCTTTCCTGGGCGGATGTGGTCACACCTACCCCAGGTTAAAAGAGCCATCTGTAGCAGGGAAGCTTCAAATGCTTGCCGCCTTTGTGACGCGACCCCCAGCCTCTCCTGCTATCAGGAGCAGGCCCCCTTTCCAGTCTCACCCCTTTTTTTGGCAGCAGGACAGGTGGGAAAAATTAAAACAGCCCAGAAGGTGTGCCCTCCTCTGCCAACCCCACCCCTTATGTGGGGGAGGCGAGGTGAAGGTCACTCTCCGGTGCCCGCCATCTTGCAGATGGTAGGCACTCTCCAATCAGTGTTAGGGATTGTGCCCACTCCCCCACGTGGGGTGAGCACACAAAGGGTGTAGTCACCCTAAGGTCAGGAGCTCATTGGCTACTGACCTCGAGACCCCTAAATACAGTATTTAGGGGCAACGCTGAACCCAGAAGGCAGATTCCCGCAACCTACGAAGAAGGATCAAAGAAGACGCCCAGCAGAGGACACTGCAGAGAAGAACTGACTTGGCCCCAGCCCTACCAGCCCGTCTGCAGTTTTCAGAGATCCTGTGACAAAAACCGCCTTGTCGTGAATCCAGCGACCTCTAGAACCCCTGGGAGTACTGACTGCCTTCAACAAAGACCGGATCTCCTGTGAACAGCAGCTCTGTTCAAAAGAATCACCAAAGAAAGGCTCAAAACCTGCTGAGGACAAAGAAACCCAACACCTGGAACCACCACTGCCCCAATGCCTAAGGTCCGAGTGGCCCACCGGTTCCAGGGAGGTCCCCCAGTGCTCCAGAGTCCGAGTCCACCGTGAGTTGACCCCTTCAGGAGTCCTTGACGTCGCCTGCAGCCGCTGCATAGAGACCCTTCGACCCCGACCGCGAGCGACCCGGTAAAGTAAAATCCGACCTCAAAAGGCACCCCTGCATCTGGCTGTCCTGTGACCTAGAGAAGAGGACCCAAGGGTGCATCTTCGTCCCGAGCCCTCCAACGTACCTGCCAGCTGTTGGTTCCTCCCGGAAGACTTCCTGTACTGAGCCTGCAGCCAAAACCGGCAACTCCCATTGAAAAGAACAGGGCATCCAATGCCAAATCAGCACCCTGCCGCCCCTTTGGGTGCACCTTGTGTGCTAAATCGGTTCCCCCTCTGCCCTGAGCTAAACCCTAGGAGCTTTGCTCCCACATCCAAGTGGCATGCCCGTGAATAGCCACGAACCGGAGTCCTCCTATCTCCCATTGGATAACATTGGGCCACAGCACTCTGCACCAGGCCGCTCTAGTGCCGCTGAGGGTGTTCTGAGAGTACATCCTTGACCCTGGGGAAACCTTGGTTCTAACCCCAGAAATATTTATCAACACAGGCCTAGGGCTCAGAAGGTATTTTTATTGTGAGCTGTGGTTCAAATCCTATTACAATAGGTATATTATACTCCCCGTATCCTTAAATTTGGGGTAGTCACCAACAAAGCTAGCCACCTTCAGTTTAAAAATAAAAGTTTTACTTATGGCGATCCCCCTGATAGACCTCAAGGTGTAAGAACTCACGTAAAGTACACCGGGTGTTTTTTCTAATACAGATAATAGAAAAATTATGAAAAAAATGTGAAAGAGACGAGATGGCACCTCACGTGCGCAACACCAATTGAGCCTGCTGATTGGTACTCATCAGCTCTGCCCACTCTTATCATCATTGGTTGCCATCACGCTCCAAAAAATAAAGAAGCAAAGTGCCCACAAAAATAAACCAAAACTGTGAAGGTAAGTGGTGAGGAAATCACATACCAAGTGCGACTGAATAGTGAGGATAAAAAAGTTGAAGAGGATGCACCCTCAATAGGTTCAAACTTTATTCTTCCTTCGATGTGCACCCAAATCAAGACTTAAAAAGGTTGCTTAATATGCATACCGTTGTGTTGTGCCAACATGTTTCATCGCAAAATATGTTTGTAGCGATTTCGTCAGGGCAACTCCAGTCGCTTGGCACACGCAGGGGACACTGCTTAAAATTTCATTTGGGGACCTTAATGAGCCATGGCCTCGCGTACCAGCTCGTTCTGACAGGTCACACACGGGCTCCTAGAGTGAGTCCTCGCGGTGGTTCCGCATTCAGCTGTAATGCGAATCACCCAAAGCCTCACGGAGCTCCTTCTCTCCGCCGGTCACCCCAGAAACCCAACTCCCACAACCAAGTACTTATCTTCAAACCAATAACTTATTTCCTCCCATAGGTTTTTCTGTGAAAAAAGTTTAAAGTGTGGAGTTGAAAATTGTATGAAAACCTAAGACTGAAATACCTTTTATCCAGGAAATGTCCCAGTGTGATATCTAGGCAGAAAAGATAATCTAAAAACTTATTGCAAAGTAACTGAAAAGTAATTTCAACTGTTTCTGAACACTTAACCCATCTGTAACAAAGCCAACTGCATTCAACTGGATTATACAATAAAAGTACTATTTTACTTACATGCACCAAGACCTACTTGGTTGTAAAAATCAAATATAACAAAGAAATATTTTTATACAAAACAATTGGCCAGAGTTCAGTCTGAGTGTGTGAAATCATTTCTTGCTTGAGTGTGCAAAATAAATGCTTAACACTACCCCCCTGATAAAGCCTTACTGCTCGCACACACTACCACAAATAGAGAGTAAGGTGTTTCTACTTTTACCTCTGTAAGCCTTTGGGGATCCACTGGACTCTGTGCACACTATACCTTACTTTAGTATAGTATATGCAGAGCCAGCTTCCTACACCAGAGGCCTCTTTTCTCCACCTCTCCCAGATGGCTGCCCCATCGCAGGAGAGACGCATCTGTCACCACAGTCAGATCTGGTCAGGGGAAAGGAGAGAGGTCTGCTGCTGACTCAATTGCGGTTCGTGAACCACCACTGCAGATATTCTATAGTCTCTTCTGAGATCTGGACCATGTTGGAGAGATTCCCCTTATGCTGAGCCCAATGGAACTATATGTATCACTGCAGAGCCTGCTAATTCCAGAAGGTAGGTGCCACAAGCAGGACGCAGGAGGCCATGAGGACCAGCAGCCTCAGAGTCAGTCTCACCAAAATCCAGGATAGAGGTTGAAACATCGGTATCATAGCCTGAATATCCTGCACTTGCCGTTCAGGAGGATAGGCCCGAAACTACACCATATCCAGAACGACTCTGATGAAAGGGCATGTTTGAGAGGGAGTCAGGTGTGACTTCTGCAGATTGATAGTGAATCGCAGCAAATGTAGGAGGTCCTGGAGGTGGGTGACGGCAACCTGGGAGGCGTCAGCATTCAACAGCCAGTCAAGGTAGGAGAAGACTTGCACCCCTGATCTCCACAGAGGAGCTGTAACTACTGCCATCACCTTGATGAACATCCAAGGGGCTCTGGCAAGACCAAAAGGGAGCAGGGTGAACTGAAAGTGTTTGTGGCCCACCGTGAACCAAAGGTAACGCCTTTGGGCAGGCATGAAGGGAATGTGGAAATATGCGTTGTGCAAGTCCAAAGTTATGATCCAGTCTCCTAGGTTCAGGGCAGACAGCACTGGAGTGAGCATGAATATTTTGAACATTGGTGCAGGTCTAGGATAGGACAAAGGCCTCCATTGTTCTTGGGCACCAAGGAGCAGGAATAGCAACCTCAACCTACTTCTGGCGTCAGCACCCTCTCAATGGCTCCCTTGGCCAACAAAGTTGTTACTTTATGGCAGAGCAAGAAGAGAAGGTCCTCAGTCACCCTGCTGCAAGCAGGTGGAATGGGTAGAGGGATAGTCATGAAGGGCAAGGAGTATACCCTCTGGACAAATTGGAGAACTCATCAGTCTGATGTTATGGACCTCAAGTGGGCAGGTGAAAGCGTCTGGCCTCCCAATGGGTGGCCATGATGGTAAGAGTGCAGACTATAAGGGTTTGGAGGCTGTGGCTGCCAGGGCAGTGGTAGACTTGCCCGACCTCTGGCTGCCCGATTCAAGTGGCTTGTGGGTACCGCATCAGGGACACGCCCACTCTGAGGCCACGCCCCCTGCAACCATCATAAAAGCGCGCTGACATCACGAGCGCGATAGATAATTACGGAACCTCCTGAGGCACAGCCGGGAGTAGGCAGAACACAGCGCATTGATCGCTTTTAAACTTGTGAATTTGTTTTTTAAAACTCACTCACCTTTCCTCCTGACACACGATCACGGTGTGCAGGCATCCACTCAGCGGAACGAGCGCTGGTAAGGGAGAAAATCGCTGACCTACTCCACCCGCCATCACCCACGCCCAGACAGGGACACGCCAACTCTGAGGCCACGCCCCCTGTACTTTCCCCTACACTATATACATGTGTATCTACCGGAAGCGCAGCGGACGAGCGCAGCGGGCGCGACGATTGCGCGCCGAAGGCGCGCTTAAGGCAGGCTCGTCTGCGCTCGTCCGCGCCGAGTTCGGGCACAGGGCCATACCCCCTATTCCTCAGACACCAGAGCCCAGGTACTACAATGCTGAAACCCTTCACAGCCTAAGGCCCCCTGCTACGAACTGTTCACGGCACCTCTACTCAGCCGAAAACATTCCACAAACATGCCCTAAATGTAAATCACTTCTTAAACCCAAGCCTACAGCTGCTCTAACCCACGATTATCATATGCTCTTGTTAAATTGCAGATCTCTGTCGAAACATAGGACAGAAACTGCCCTGTTATTAGATGAACTCACTCCGACATAGTATTCCTGATGGAAACATGGCTCACCACAGATTCCGATCCTGCCCTAGTTAGCGCTCTCCCTCCTGGTTTCCAAATTACTCGGCAGGACCGTTCTGATGGGAGAGGTGGAGGCCTAGCAATTATCCATAAAGATCAGTTTCAATGGCGAGTTATTCCTGAAACCATTCCCGACTGTGAGAGCCTTGCTTTCAGCATTTATCTCTCTCCGAATAACTGTTTCTCCGGTACACTTATCTACCGTCCCCCAGGTCCCTCTAAGCAATTCCACCTCCTTCTTCCTCAGATTGTCGCGGAACGCGTTAGCACCACGTCCAACTTCACTTTGCTAGGTGATCTTAACCTTCACTTTGACTCTGTATTGGATCAGGGAGTCACCACACTGGTAGATGACCTAGCCGCGCTGCAACTCACCCAATACGTCAAAACCCCAACTCATGTCAAGGGTCACTTATTGGACCCGGTATTTAGCAACTGTGCATACTTTACAGCCGACCCGCCATTCCCGCTCCCATGGACAGATCACTTTCTTGTGCCTTTCACATGGACCACATTTAAGCCTCTGCCGACTGGACCGACCACAAAATTCACCCGAGCTTGGTCCCGCCTTTCAGTCGACGACTGGTCTTCCAAGCTCGCTACCAACCAACCTCTTTATAATGATGACCCAGGCCTAGCCAACCAGGCCTACGCTGACTGGATCACGCAAACTCTCGAAAATACCCTCCCTAAAAATAAAATCACGCTAAAACGATCCCACAAAACGGCTCCCTGGTATACGGAGGCTCTCAGGGACAAGAAACGCCAGTGTAGAAAAAACGAAAGACGTTGGCGTTTAGACTACTCACCAGG
Organism: Triturus cristatus; assembly: GCF_964204655.1. Taxonomy (NCBI): domain Eukaryota; kingdom Metazoa; phylum Chordata; class Amphibia; order Caudata; family Salamandridae; genus Triturus; species Triturus cristatus. The sequence goes on along the minus strand of NC_140585.1, from coordinate 408,083,247 downwards.
AAGCAAAATCTGTTATCGAGAGTCAATCAGCGAATACAAAGCTGAAGTCAAAATCGCCCAGACCACTTATTTCTCGAACAAAATTCTCCTAGCCAAATCAAAACCCAAAGAAATTTTCCAGATTGTAAAAAAATTAACCAAACCCCCTCCTAGTTTGCACGATACAAAATCCACAACTCACTGCAACGATGTAGCTGAGTTTTTCCATCAAAAAGTTAATAACATCCACTCCACTTTTCCCCCCAGCAAGATCACCTCCCTAGCCCAGTCCAACGCAGTCCTAACCACCCCCTCCCCTCAGCCTCATCCTACTCTGGATCACTTCCCTCTCCTGGATCTTGTCACTCTGGAAACCATAGCCCGGAAAGTAAAAACCGGTTCCCCCGATGATCCAGCCCCTCCAGACATCTTAATGTCAGCATCCCTAATTACACTGCCAATCATCAGGGATGTACTGAACGCTTCGATCACTTCTGGCTCAGTTCCTCCAGCCTGGAAACGAGCCATGGTCCGCTCACTATTAAAAAAGCCTAATCTAGACCCGTTAGACTTCAGCAACTACCGGCCCATCTCCCTGCTCCCGTGGGTGAGCAAAATTTTAGAAAAATACATTAATTGCCATCTGGTAAATTTCTTAGAAAACTCCCAATTGTTAGACGCCACCCAGACGGGCTTCAGACCCAAACACGGGACTGAGACCGCCCTCCTCATGGTCACGGAGGAATCCAGAAAAATCCTGGATCAGGGAGGATCAGTGGCAGTGATCCTCCTTGACCTCAGCGCAGCCTTCGACACGGTCAGCCATGACACCTTGCTGCACCGTATGTCCAGCGTCGGAATTAAGAACAAAGCTTGGCTCTGGTTTAAATCCTTCCTGGAGGACAGATCCTTCCGAGTCTTTGACGGTGAGGCCGTGTCCACCAGTAGACCATTGAGGTGCGGAGTCCCTCAGGGCTCCTCTTTAAGTCCCGCTCTTTTCAACATCTATATGAGGCCACTGGCCGATGTCGTCCGCCCTTTTGGGATCAAGATCATTTCTTACGCGGACGACACGCAGCTGGTGGTCTCACTGGCGCAGGTAGCCAATCCACCTACGTCAGGCGGACTTAGAGACTGCCTAAAAGAAGTAAAAAGCTGGATGTCCTCATCATCCCTTAAACTGAATGGGGACAAAACGGAGCTGATGCTCTTGGGCCCATCCGACACCCTTTTTTTCAACTCCCTTTGGCCCTCTGATCTAGGCCCCCCTCCAACACCTAAGGACAACATCAAGAGCCTTGGGGTGTGGCTGGACAGTTCCCTCTCATTTAAGACTCAAGCCACAAAACTTTCTGCAACCTGTTTTGGCCTCCTTAAAATGCTTAAGAAAATCCTGCCTCTTCTCCCAATGGAAGCCAAGCAGGTAGCTATACAGGGTCTGATACAGTCCCACCTGGATTTTAACAATGTGTTATACCTTGGCGCCCCAGACTACACCCTACGCAGACTTCAGACAGTGCAGAACTGCGCGGCCCGTCTACTGCTCGAACTTCCTCGCAGACAATCTGTGAAGGCCGGTCTGGTCAACCTTCACTGGCTGCCAGTTCGTCAAAGAATCCGATTCAAAGCCATGTGCATTGCTCATCAGGCCTTTTGGGATACGGGTCCTATGATCACCCGGGATCTAGTCACCCACTACATACCCACCAGAAACCTCCGCTCTAGCCAGACCTTCTTAGCTACACCCCTCAGAATAAAAAAGACCAGGTCGGGCGGCAGGACGTTCGCCTATAATGCAGCCAAGACCTGGAATGCTCTCCCTCTGCATCTCAGAGCCAACTCCAACCTTTCCTCATTCCGAAAGCAGTTAAAAACATTCCTTTTCAATCTCCCCTATTAATCCCCACTCAGCCACTATATGAGGTCTCCTCTATTATCTTCAAGCGCTTGGACGCCTCCGGGCAGCAATTCGTGCTTTACAAATGTACATCCATTTCCATCATTGGACACACAGAGGCTGGATTGCTTGCGCACCACAGTGGCTTGGGGAGTATAGACCTGCCTGGAAACCTCTTCTGTGGCTGCAAAATACAGATTGGGGGTGGCAAGGGGCCATGGAAAGGCTCCATGACCTGGCCGTAGCCCAGCTGTCCTTAAAGCGTTCCTTCACTGAATCCGCCTTGCCTCCGAAGATACGGGAACCATAAAAGGGCATGATCCTTAAGCGATGCTTGGACATCCCTGAAAAGCTAGTTCTCAGCCAGAGGTGGCACGTTAAGGCTACCGCTAAAAAAAACGCTGTGCACATTGAGTGGGTGGTAGCCAGTCCACATCTGATAGTGATGTAGCTGCATCTCTCCCGCAGGCAATAGCCTGAGAGTTTAGCCCAGTCCTTTTCCACAACCATGGGCAGCACCTGTACAACTGAATTCCATAGAGCATGGTAGTAACGGCCCAAAACGGTTCAAGGGCCGCAGTACCCAGCTGATGGAAGAAAACATCTTCCTCTCCAAAGCATCCAGCCTCTTGGATTCCCTATGTGTTGGGAATGAACGACGATGTACATGGGAGATAGAAGCTTGGAGCACACAGCTCTACGGAGTAGGGTGTTGTATGATGAAACTGGGGTCCCCTAGGGTGGGGCGGTGGTAGCAGGCAATCGTCATATTCACAGAAGCCCCTGTGCTGGGCTTGGACCAGGTCCCAAGCAGGACATCTGTAAGAGCATCATTAAATGGGAGAAGCAGTTCTGAAGGGGGACACACTCGGCTGAAGCACCTCCATCAAGACATTTGTCTTGAATGCCACTCGGGGCAGGCTAAGGTCCAGCACCTCGGCCGTCCTTTTCACCACCATTGCAAAGGATGCTCACTCCTCTGAAGCCATGGTAGAGGAAGAAAGCATGCCAGTATCTGGAAAAGTGTCCAGTCCACTGGCCTCCACCAAGTCCTCACACCAGGCCATTTATGGATCTAAAAGTTGGTATTCCCCAGGGTCCAGTGATCCCCCCCCCCTCCTCATCTTCCCCGAGTCATAGCCCTTAGGCTCCAGCCTGGAAGGCATGACTCCCTTATGTGTCAGAGTCAGGGCTCAGAATGGGGACGACGCCACTACTGGTGCCGGGAGTGTCGACATCGGGGCCGGGGAAAGTCGAGGGGATGGGACCAATTCCAGTCCGGCTCAATCTGTGTATCCAAGGAGCCCGAATGATGCCCATGCAGCCGGTGTGGAACCAGTAGTGGCCCCTCTTGAGCCCCTGGGGCCCGAAGGCACACCAGCCAGCCACTCAAATATGAGGCGCATGGCCTCATAATACTCTTGGAGTTGAGCAGGGGTCGCTGCGGCTCCTGGAAACTCACAGAAACGCGGAGCCGAATCAGGCACTGGCGTAACTGTGGAGCCAGGCGTTAAATGATGACGCTCCCTCGTCGGTCGACCGATGAGGTGAAGTCAACGACTTCTTTGAATTCCTACTCTTCTTCTAGTGGTGGAACCTAGCCCAGTGACGGGACGACTTAGAGTGTGATGAAGATTTCAGGCTCTGCGATTGATCCTGGAACCTTCCTCTCAACCGAGATCATCGCTGCATTGCACATTGAGCCTCCAGGAACTTGAGGGACCGCTCCTTCAAGGCCTTTGGATTCATTGTGCGACAGTCGACGCAGGTCTTCATGTCGTTGTCGCGCTCAAGGTACGAGAGGCAGTGGTGCGGGTAGGTCATTAACATCATTCGGTGACAGGCGACACAGGGCTTTAAGCCAGCCTTACTAATTGACATTTTTGCCACACCAGGAGGAAAAACTCTCAAAAGACTGACAAAAGTAAAGAAAAAAAAGCAGCTGTTCAAAAAGTGACGGGGTAGTTAGTCAGCGCGCTGGGGTGGCGCTTATATAAGCGCCGCGCATGTCACTTCTAGTGCGGACGATGCCACCTAGTGGTGCGCAGGGTTACTGCTCAGGAAAAAAATTCCAGATCGAGTCCGACGCCTGGAGATAATTCTAAGATAATGCATATGTGGCTAGAAGTCTTTTTTCGATATATTAAATTAATCAAAATAATTTTGTTATTGAAATTTAAAGATAAATTTCCATCTAAAGTGAAAAAAAAAATACATATTCGATTATGCATTAATATTAAAAGCAATGTACATGATTACGTTTTAAAATATTTTAAGAAAAATTATTGTTACATTAATTTATAAATTCAAAAAGGTTATTAAAGCATTTTATATTTAAACGTATTGTTAGATCATTTTAACATTATATTTATTTATATTTTAAATAATTCAAAATGATTTCCTATACAGTTTTTTTTTTGATAAACAAGTTTTTATTGTTTTAAACAGTACAACAACAGAAACAGTCTGGTATTCCGAAGCAGTACCACACAGCAATACATTAGAAAGCACACCCCGTTCCCCCCCGCCCCCAGAAGCCCCCCTCCACCCTCCTAACCGCCCTACTAAAGTATGTTGCCTAGCCATTTCCCCCAAACTTTCCGGTATTTCTTGGGGCAACCTCGTGCCCGATAGAGAGTCCGCTCCTGCGCCGCGCACCAGTCCACCCCAGCACCCCACTTAGCCACACTTGGCGGCAGCGGTTGTTTCCATGCCGCTGCAATGTCGCGCTTGGCCACCATCAAGGCCGTCATGAGAAACAGCTGCTCTGAACGCGTGCCATCCAAGCCATCTGTGATGCCCAGCAGGGAGTGTTGGGGGTCGTGCGGCACCTCCCACCCCAGGACCTCCGTAAGCTCGGTCTCAATGCCTCTCCAGAACCCCTCCAGGTCAGGGCAGGACCACACCATATGCAGGAAGTCTGCCGGCTCGGAACCACATCGGGGGCAGGCCGCGTCCCCGGAGAGGCCCGCACGGTGAAGGCGAGCCGGTGTGAGGTAAGCCGCATGGAGATAATAAATTTGGATGAGTCGCAGCTTAGCGGAGGCCGTCACCAAGCGGGGGGCCATAAGGGCGTCTCGCCAGTCGGCCTCATCCAGGGGGCCCACCCACCCCTCCCAGCGCTCCTTAAGGCCCGCAAGGGATGTAGGGGTGCAGTTGACGAGGGAGCGGTAAATCCTGGAAATGCCCCCCCTCCCCAGGTTGCCCAGCAGGACCTGAGCCTCCGGGGGGCTGTGATCTGGCAGCCGGACGTCCAGCGGGGTGTAGGTGCGTATGGCGTGGCGCAGCTGGAGGTACCTATAAAATTGAGAGTGGAGGGAAAAACGCGCCTGCAGCTCTGAAAAGGAACACATCCGCCCTCCCCGCCAGACGTCCCCCAGCTGGGAAATGCCAATGAGATCCCATGATTTGAAGCCTTCCAGCTTTGTGACCTCCCGCAACCACGTCCCGTGCCACAGGGGAGTGACCCGGGTCAACCGTCCCGTCCATCGGGTGAGGCGGAGCGCCGCTCGCCAGGACAGGAATACAGCCCTGGTGATGTCCGGGCAAGAAGCAGGGATGGGGGCGCCGTACAGGCGATCTTGGATATCGGAGAAACCCAAGCCGTTAAGTTCCACCCTGTAGGCCGGGTCGGACCAACCCCCCCCAAACCAGTCGTGAATGACCAGAAGGCGGGTGGCCATATAGTAGAGGTAGAGATCAGACATGCCCAGGCCCCCGTCAAAGGTGGGTATGCGGCACGTCGACAGAGCCAGCCGCCGCCTCCCCTCGCCCCAGAGAAATCTCGTCGCCATCCCGTCCAGTTCGCGGAACCACGGTCGCGGAAAGGAGAGGGGGGTGTTTTGCAATACATATAAACCGGGGAAGGATCATCATTTTGTAGAGGGCGACCCTCCCTAGCGGGTTGAGGGGCAGCTGTTGCCATCGCGCCAAGTCTACCTTGGCTCTCTTGACCAGGGGGGCGACGTTGAGCGCCCAGCTCAGCTCCGGGAGGAGGGAGACACAGATGCCCAGGTATTGAAATGATAAGCGACGCAGAGGGATGGTCTCCTGCCAGTCAAAGCATTCCCTGGAGGGGTGCACTGGAACCAGGACCGACTTCCGCGGGTTGAGGGAGAGACCCGACGCCCGGCCGAAACGGCGCAGAATGGATAGTGCACGCGGCCCGGAGCGCGCTGGGTCCCCAAGGTACAGTAGGACATCATCCGCATAGAGGGCGATTTTGTCGGCTTCCAGGCCAGGCCATTCCCAACCCCGAAGGAGGGAGTCAGATCTAATCAGGGCGGCCAGAGGTTCCATCGCCAGAGCGAAGAGAAGGGGCGACAGTGGGCAACCCTGCCTCGTCCCCCGGCCGATCCGAAAGGGCCTTGACAACGCCCCGTTAACCAATACTCTGGCACGGGGCTGGGCATAGAGGACTCGCACCATCCCCACGAACCGAGGGCCAAAGCCCATGCGGGTCAGGACGTCGAAGAGGTAGATCCACCCCACCGAATCGAAAGCCTTTTCGAAGTCGACGAGGAGTAGGGCGAGGTACGGGGTCAGACGATGGCGGTGGGCCAAGGCCACGTGGAGACGGCGCAGACAGTGGCGCGTGCCCCGAGCGGGCATGAAGCCACATTGATCCGGGTGGACCAAGGTCGACAACATGGGCCTAAGCCGTTGGGCCAGGACCGCCGCATATAGCTTCACATCGGTGTTGATGAGCGAAATTGGGCGATAGGCAGCTCTATCGGTGGACGGCGGCGTGGATTTGGGCAAAACCACAATCGTGGCCAGGTCAGTCTCCGGGGGGAAGGAACCCCTCTCAAGCGCCTCCGCATAGTGAGCTCTCAGCCGCGGGACCAGGGTGTCCCTATAGGCCGCAAAGAATTCTTGGGGAAAGCCGTCCGGTCCTGGTGTCTTCCCCGCTGACGTGCGCCCGATTGCCTCCCCGATTTCTTCGACGGAGATGGGGGCTTCCAGGCTCTCCATTTCGTCTGGCCGAAGCCGGGCCAGGCAGGCGTTCCCGGACGCGAGCAGGGCGTCCAGAGAAAGGTCTGGTGCACGCGCTCGGTAGAGCTGAGAATAGAACTGGGCAAATGCCGCTGCCATCGCCACGGAGGAGGACTGGAGCACCCCCGAAGAGTCGGTAATCGCCGGAATGATGCGACGCCCTGGGGTAAGTAGCCAAGTGGTGCAACAGTGCGCCGTTCTTGTCACCCCAGCCATACACCCTCGCTACCGAGGACTGCCAAAGAAGCTTGGCCGCCTCGAGGGACCGCTGACAAATCTCCTGACGAAGGAGCCGCAGCTGTCGGTCCACCGCCGGGTCTTCATGCTCGGAGAGCGACTGCTTCAGCCGCAACGCCCGGGCTTCGCAAGCAGTGAGCTGCCGCAGCTGTGTCTGGCGGTGCCGCACCACATGTGCCTTGGCCGCCCCCCTGATGGTTGCCTTGCAAGCCTCCCAGAGGGTGCCCGCCGACGAAACCGAGCCCTCGTTGGCACCATAATAATGAGTAAGCTCAGTGCCAACCGCCTCACGCAATGTCTTATCCTGGAGGAACCAGGCGCTGAACCTCCACACCGGCCTAGCCGCGTGAGGCGGGGGGCCCAGACCCAGGAGGACTGGCGAGTGGTCCGAAATGCCCCTGGGAAGGATGCGGACATCCTGGACGCTTCCGCACTCGGTGGGAGGGACAAAAATCACATCAATACGGGCGTGAGAGTGGTGAGCGGCTGAAGTGTGGGTGTATTGACGATTGTGAGGATGCCAAAGCCTCCAGGCGTCACAGAGGCCCTGGGCCTCAGCCCATCCCGCCAGCTGTCTCGCTCGCGCAGCGCGGGAGTCCGAAATCGGTCCCGACGAATCCAGCTGTGGGGCCAAGACCGCGTTAAAGTCTCCCCCAAGCACAATAGCGCCCACGGGGAGAGATTCCAACAACGAGGCGGCGTGGGATAAAGCCTGCGACAATCCCGAGGGAGGCACATAGAGCGAAAGGAAGCTGACCGGGCAACCCTCCAGCGTACCACAAATAACAATCCCGATTCCATGGGGCGCACGGGCCACCCTCTGAAGGACAAAGGGGAAGGAACGACGCAGCAGGACCGCCACCCCGCGGGAACCACGGGAAAACCCCGAGTGCCACACCCGGTCGTACCCATAACGCGCCAAAAAGGGGCATTTTTCCCCAAGGAGATGGGTCTCCTGAAGGAGGAGGACGTCGGCCCCAACGCGTTGAGCATACTTAAGGACCGCTGTGCGCTTAAGCCTATCCAGCAGGCCGTTCACATTCCAGGACAGGATACGCAGCTGCGCCCTGGGGGCTACGTCAGCCATGGATACAACGGGCGCATTGGGACGCCGCAGGATCGGAGCCACCCCAGGGGTGCCAGGAGGACATCATGCCGCGCTGGTGCGCAGGGAGGAAAGGAGGATCGCCCAGGTCCCATGGGGAGGGCAGGGGACAGCCAAAAGGGGACCAGGGGTGCCAGGCTGGGAGCGGGTGGCAGCAGACCGTGTGTGTGAGCCAGCGCGGAGCGCTGCAGTAACGCCCGCGGGAGGCAGCTAAGGGGTGCCAAGACGGGAGCAGGCGGCAGCAGATCGTGTGTGTGAGCCAGCGCGGAGCTTTGCAGTAACGCTCGCAGGAAGCTGCGATGCGGCGCACCCAGGAAGAACCAGATCCAAACTAAAAGGACCACCCTCCCTAGGAGGAACATCCAACAAAACCCACCCCCCAACCCCCCACCCTACACTTCGAGAACTGAAGCATCTGTCGCCCTAACTTCAACAACTATTACAAAAGCCCCAAGCGAAGCGCTCGGGTGTCAAGAGCGTGGTGGACCCCTCCAGAAGTACGGATGCAAGTGTTCCGGCCTAGACTACTACACATGAGCGGAGATCCGCTGAGTCCAGGTCCGTGGTGGAGGCCCCAGCCGTGGGACCGGGCCGCCAGAGCTGCTGCCAAGACAGAAGACCACCCAAAGTCAAATGGCCGGGCTGCGTGAGATATCAGAAAGGTCGACAGGCGCGATGAGGGGGGTCAGGGACGGGTCCGGCGGGCGCGGCGACCGGCTCCGGAGGCCCCCAGCCGCCTGAGAGGATGTCCCGGATGAGGCAGACGAGTCCCTCGGCCTCCTGCCCGACATGCTCGTGGAGCGAGGCCCAGCTGCCAACCCCCCCCGGGGCCACCGGGACTGTGTGCGCCTCCTGCGGCGTGGGCGAGGGGGCCTGGTTGTATCTAGATCCGAAGGCCTCCGAGCTGGGGACGCCCGCCCAGATTGGCGCAGGGGTCGTTCCTCAGTGAGCCAAGTCCAGGCCGCCCGGGGAGTGCCGAAAAACAGGGTCTTATCCTGAAAGACCACGCGGAGGCGGGCCGGGAATTGAAGTTGGTAGCGAAGACCCAAGGAGCGCATCTTGTGTTTCACCTCCAGGTATGAGCGGCGTTGCTCCTGAACTTCCCGGGTGTAGTCGGGGAAAACCATGATGGTGTGGTTATTGAAGGACAAAGGAGACTGCACCCGCGCCTCCTTCAGAATAGCGTCTCTGTCTCTGAAGTTGAGGATCCGCAGGATGAAGGGGCGCGGTGGGGCCCCCACCGGAGGCTTGGCGGCCAACGACCGGTGCGCTCTTTCCACTACGAACCAGGTGGACAAGCTGGCCGCCGGCATCCAGGACTTAAACCACTTCTCCAGAAAGTCGTCGGTGCGGCCAGATTCGACCCCCTCCGGAAAGCCCACCAGGCGGAGGTTGTTGCGGCGGGCCCGGTTTTCGGCATCCTCCGCCCGCCGGTGCAGCTCCTTGGAATGGGTCGTGAGCTCCCGGACCTGATCTTGGAGCTGCCGGATGTCGTCCTCCGCAGTCGAAATTCGGGACTCCGTCTTGGTGATGCGGGCCGTGGCATTGCGGAGATCTTGTCGTAGGAGCGCCACGTCCACCTTCACCTCCCCGACCATCCCCTCCAAGGACGTGCGGGAGGCGGCGATGGCCTGCAGAATGGCGGCAAGGTCCGCGCCGGGAGTCGGAGCCGCCTCCCCCCCAACACCCGGGGGCTCGGAGGTCGTGAAACTTGGTCTGGTGGGGCGCGGCTGCCGACTTGGCACCCCTGTCCTTGCCCATGACTGCCCTCGGGGCGCGCGCGCCGGTGCCCAGGCGCTGTGTGGCTCGTCGTCCCAATGTCCCAACAGCCAGCCGGTGCGGATTCGAGGGGCAGGAGTGATGCCCTCCCCCCGCTGCGAAGGGCCAAGAGACCACCGGGGGTGCCGCAGCCCCGTGTAAAGGCGATCCAGCGTGGTCTAGTCCCACCGTTGTCTCAAGCACAGGGCCCGTATCCAATCAAGCCCCCACAGCGGGCTCCCGGGCACACTCCGGCGGCGCTCCCTGCCACGAGTGTCAACCGAACCCCCCCCAAGGAGGGGGGAGGAAATAGGGGCCCTCTCTGCCCCGCAGAGGCCGACTCCCACAGGCGGCGACGGGGGGAGGGGAGCGCACGGACCCTCGTGTGGCGATGGGCCCCCGCCGCCAACCGCCTATGCCAGTACCTGTTGTGGGCCCTCCACAAGGTCGCCGCCCGGGCGCCGTCTGTGCCAGTTCTCGGCCGCCACGAGGAAGGAATCCAGGCCCGGCCCCACGGGGCCGCTCACGCAGGTGCGCGCCTCTCTCCTCTGATCGGCAGTGTCTCGGGGTCCCCGCAGGTCTCAGGCGTCCAGTGGGCACAGCATGCACCCCTCCAAACCGGGATCAGGATTCGGCAGCTCCGGGCAGGACCGGGACCCTCTTCCGCGGGTCCCGCACTGTAGGACCGGCCGCCGCCAGCCACACGGCCCGTGCCTCCCTTGGGCGCCGCGGCCTCGCGTAGCCCCCAGCGCCGGCCTCAGACCCAGCCTGCGGCCGCTAAGCGACAGTCGGCAGAACTCGGGCCAGGGAGCAGGTAAACGGCCAAGAGTGTCACCGATTGTAGTGCCCCGGTCCCGCAGCAGATAGGGACCTCCGGGGCGCTGCTAGGTCAGCGGAACACGGATAAAGTCCGGATGCGAGGGGTCGAGCATCGGGAGCCTCACATCAGTGCGGCCATCTTGCAGTGCGCCACCTAGCGTCCCTTCCTATACAGTTTTAAGTCCCGGTCTCTATTATTTTCTATGAGAGGGTGTGGCAGTATCAGAGGTTGGCCATGTGTGGTGCTGGACTTACTACTCTTCATTTCTTGGCTTTAGTAACATACAATCTTAAATTTGGCTTCACTCACTTTTTCATCAGGTGAAGACAGGTAAATCTACACTTTTGAGTAACTTTACATTTGGATTTTGTGACTAGCCTAAAGTGGAAGCGTTGTTCAAAAGTGTAAGAGTAAATTACATGTGTAACTTACTCACAAGTATAAGTTTACCTTGATGAATAGCCAATTTGTCTCTCAGGAATCATGATCCTCCCCACACAAAATTATGGTAAGAATTGCATTATAGCATATATCACACATTATTATATACATTATGCACAAGTTACTTACCCTAGGTAATGTTTTATCTGGTAAAGACTATCTAGCCGCAGATTCCTCTCATTGGAATTATCCCCGGCATCAGATTGGATCTGGAAATGTTTTCAGGAGCAGTGCCCCCAGCGCACTGGTAGTTGGCGTAGTTTGGCTCCTCGTGGCATCGTCCGTGTCGGAAGTGACATGCTTGGTGCCTTTATAGGTGCCACTCCAGTTCTGTTTTGAGACTTTCCATGCCAGAAGCACGGAACCATGAAGAACACTGATCACTGGTGTGTGGAACTAATTTCCTGAAAATGTGAACAGTCCTCAACTCTAAAATGTGTTTGCGGGGAGGATGGGTGGGACAATAAGGAATCTGCGGCTAGACAGTCTCTACCAGATAAGGCGTTACCAAAGGTAAGTAACTTGTTCATCTGATAGAGACTTCTAGCCTCAAATTCCTCACCTTAGAATAGATACCCATGCAATACCTTCTCGGAGGTAGGTCTGCAAATATGATTTAAACCAAAATCCTGCATAACCGAACGGGCAAAATACCCATCCCGACAGACCAGACATTTCCAGGACCGGAACTCTGCGTGCTAATACAGTGGTTACTGCTTTTAGTCTGGTAGAATGAGTATGCAAGCCCTCTGGGGGCTGCGTCTTGGCCGATATGTAGCAGATCTTAATGCCAAGTATAATCCATCGGGAGAAGTTTTGTTTCTGTACGGCCTTCCCATTTATGGTCAGACATATCCAAAGGAGAGTTGATCGTCGACCTGGAACAGTTTTGTGAGGTCAAGGTAGAACAACAATTCTCCTTTTGGGTCCAGCCTGTGGAGTTTGTCCTCTTCTTTAGAGGGATGAGGCAGAGCATAAAAGGTAGGCAAAGTGATGGACTGACCTACTTCGAAGGAGGTGAATACCTTCGGCAAGGACGCTCAAGTTCAAAGGACCAGCTAGTCTGGGAAGAAATACACAGATGGAGGACGAGATGGCAGCGCCTGCAGTGGCTGACTCCCTGGGCTGATGTAATTGCCACCACAAAGGCTGTCTTGACGGTGAGAAGCCTAAAAGGGAATTCTTGAAGCGGCTCAAAGGGAGCGTACATTAGAAAAGTAAAGTCCAAATTAAGGTTGCATTGAACCATAACAAATGGAGTTGGAGGAAACGTGATCGAGACCTTTAAGGAACCGATTTACAATAGGTAACTTGAAAAGAGAAGGTTGATCTGGCAGCCACAAGAAAGCGGAGATGGCTGATAAGTAACCCTTTAACATAACCAATGGAGAGCTCTTCTGGACGTGGGTAAGGATTAACAACAAGACTTGGGAACCGGTGGCATTTAAAGGGTCAAACTGTTTGGCTGTACACCATGCCACAAACTTGCGCCAACGGCCGGTGTATACTCTCTTGGTGGAGGGATGCCGAGCTTTCAAGATAACATCACAGACTTGGGGTGGAAGGTCAAAAGCTGTCAACTGTCGCAGCTCAACCTCTACGTACAAAGGAAGAGTGCTCACAGGTTTGGGTACAAAATCCACTCCTGCTGCAGTGACAGAGGTTCCTCCTGAAGAGGCAGCCGGATCAGAGCACATATGGCCATGCTCAACCGCTCAGGATACAAGACTCTCCAAGCCCAGTTCAGAGCCAGAAGGATGACTTGGGACTGGTCATTCGTGATCTACTTGAGAACTCTGAGCAGGAGTGATATGGGCGGAAAGGCGTACAACAGGCTGGAGCTCCACTCAAGATGAAAAGCGTCCCCTAAGCAAGAGCCTCCTTGGAAACTACAGCATGCAGAAATGCGGACATTGACCTTATTTGGCGCTGGCAAACCGATCTAACCAAGGTTCTTCCTACTGCTGAAAGAGACCTTGGAGGCGCCATTTGTGATCTGCTAGGTATCTTTGGCTAAGTGCGTCCGCTCTAGCGTTCAGAGATCTCGCCAGTTGTTGAACCACCATGGAAATGCCCGGACGTTCCAGCCAGGTGCAGAAAAGCAGGGCCTTCTGACAGAGGGTGCACAACCCCACCCTGCCCTGTCTGTTGCAATATCACATGGCAGTAGTTTTGTTCATGAACACCTGCACTAGTCTTCTCTTGATGGAGGGTAGAAAGGCTTTCAATGCCAGTAGGATTGCTTGGCGCTTCAACAGGTTGATGTGGAGTCTGGATTCCACCAGAGACTAAGAGTCCTATGATCTCCACCTCTCCCATATGGCTGCACCAGCCAGTAGTGGAGCATCTGTTACTACTGTCTGATCTGGATGGCGCAAGGAAAGTGGTCCGCTGCTGACCCAATCACAGTTTGCTTACATTGCCGGAAAGATTCCCCTGCTACTATGCCCACTGGAACTTCTGGTCTCACTGCAGACCCCGGATATGCCAGTGGGCATGGGTCACAAGCAGGATGCAGGACGTCACGAGGTCCAGCAGCCTCAGTCAGTATCACCAAAATCCAGGATAGAGGCTGTAACATCGGTATCATAGCCTGAATATATGAGACTCCCCGATAAGGAGGATAGGCCTGAAACTGCACTGTGTTTATAACAGCTCTGATGAAAGGGAGCATCTGAGAAGGGGTCAGGTGTGACGGGCATGTTGATAGTGAAGCCCAGCGAATGCAAAGAGGTCTGCCGTAGTCTGGCAGTGTGAGATGATTGCCTCGCGCGAGTCCGCCTTCAACGGCCTGTTGCAGAGATATGGGAAGATTGCCACCCCTGATCGCCACAGATGAGCTGCAACCACCACCATCACCTTGGTCAACGACCGAAGAGTGCTGGTAGGGCCGAAGGTTAACTGAAAGTGCTTGTGACCTGCTGTGAACCGCAGTTAACGTCTGTGGGCAGCCAGCACGGGAATGTGGAATTAGGTGTCTTGCAAGTTTAACACTACTGCCCAGTCTCAACAGGCTTATGCGAGCGTGCACATTTTTAATTTCTCCCTCTTCAGGAAGAAATTAAGAGGGTGCAGGTCTAAGATAGGACAACGGTCTCTGTCATTCTTGAACACCAGAAAGTAGCGGGAACAGTAAACACAACATACTTCTGATGCTGGCATCCTCTCTATGGCTTCCTTAGCCAAGAGAGTCGCCACTTCCTGGTGGAGTAAGGCAATGTGGTCCTCCATCAGTCTGTCGCTAGTAAGTGGCATGGGTGGAGGGGTAGTCACAAAGGGAGGGAGTAGCCCATTCGGGCAACTGGGAGAAACCAGCGGTTGTAAGTTATCGTGGTGCTGATTACGTATCCTGTTTCCTACTACTGTGCACCCATGATGGTCGGGGGCAAACTAAAGAGGCTTGGAAACTGCAGCAGGGAGTGGTGGACAAGCTCGACCTCTGGCCCTACCTGGCCCACGAGGCCTGTAGGTGCCACGTCCTCGGCTATGCAGAGGCTGGGAAGCTTGCGTGCCGTGGTGGCTGGGTAGATGGAGACACGGCTGAAAAACATTCCATGGCCAGGAAAGTAGTGAAAGGTGGACTAGGGTTGGCGAGGGGTCAATAATGGGCACAAGGACCTGGCCATAGCTCTGCTGTCCTTGAAGCACTCTTGCGCTGAGTCTGCCAGGTCTCCAAAGAGACGTGAGCCATCAAAGGGCATATCCATGAGTAAGGCTTGGACATACCCTAAAAAGCCAGTGGTTCTCAACCAAGAGTGGCGCCTAAGGGTGACGACGATGAAACCGCTCTGTCTAGTAAGTCGTATCCAGTCCAAAGGATATGGCGAACTTAGCTGTGTTTGTCAGCAATAGCTTGGAAGAATATGGCTCATGTCTCCTCTGAAACCATAGGCAGCACCTATGCAACCAAGTCCCAGAGTGAGAGGGAGTACCAACATAAAGGCATTTGATGCTCTCGGATTGCAGTGCTAGGATGGCGGCAGAAAACATCTTCTTTCCCAAGGTATCCAGGCACTTGGATTCCCTGTCCGGTGGAGTGGAGGGAATGCACCAAGATTTAGTTTAGAACCTGGAGTCTTACACCACCAAGCTCTCGGGGTGGGGTGTTGGTTGAGGAAGTTGGAGTCCCCTGGGGCAGGACGATGGCGGAGCGATATTGTCCTATTCACAAAAGCCCTTGTGCAGGGCTTGGACCAGGCTCTAGAAGGACCTCTGTGAGGGCTTTTTTAAACGGGAGAAGCACCTCGGATGGGGTGACCTCTGTCACATTCGTCTTGACAGCCACAGAGGGTAGTGCAAGGTCCAGGACTTAAGCCACCCTCCCCACCTCAACTACAAATGAGACTCCATCCTCGATGGCCAAAGTAGAAGAGACCAAGCCAATATCTGGGAAGGTGTCCAGTCTGCTGGCATTCGCTAAACTCTCACACCAGTTGTCCTCATTTAGGTCTGGGGGCTGGTATTCAGAAGGGTCCAGAGGCCCCACTTAATCTTCCCAAAGTCCTAGCCCATAAGAATTGGGCTTGGGCTCCAGCCTTGAGGAAATAGCTCCAATCAGCACCTGAGTGTGCGTTGGATACACATCAGGCTTCATGTCGGAGTTGGAGATGATAATGGGGGCAACACTGGGGATGTCGGCAGAGGAATCGGTGCCGGGGAAGGTCGAGATGGCTTGACCGGCGTCCGTTCGGGTCCATGGATACATGAGACCGAACTGGCACCAGGGGCGAACCCAATGGCAGAAAACCAGTTGGGGCCCCTCCCAACCCCACGAGGCCTGAAGGTGCAGCAGCGGGCACGGGCCACCCAAATATGAGGTGCCTCATAAAACGTATGATGTTGGGTATGGGGATGCTCCGGCTCCAAGGAAACTAAGGGAGGTGCAGAGGCAGCCCAGGCGCAGGCTCAACCGAAGAGCCAGGCCTTTAATGCCAACGTTCCCTCATTGAATGACTGACCGACAGGGCAAAGTCGAAGACCGCTTTGACTGCTTGCTTTTCTTTTTCTTGTGTGACTTACATGAACACCCAAATTACTTTGATGAAGATCGATGGCTGCGTGACCCATCCCGGGGCCATCCTCTCGACTGGGATCAAGACAATCGTACATCGAGTCTAAAGGAGCTTGAGGGACCTCTCCCTCAAAGTCTTGGGGTTCATTATGTGACTATCGACACAGGTTTTGGCGTCATGTTTATGCTCTAGCCACCAGAGGCAGAAGAGGTGTAGATTCTTCACAGTCATCTGCAGTGACAGGCGCCACATGGCTTAAAACCAGCCTTCCTTGTGAACATTCAGCCACACCAGGACCCAATGTCTCAAAAAGTCTTAGACAAAAGGTCGAAAAAGGTCAGTCAAAAAGTGACTGGGGGTACCTCTGGTAGATGTGCGCTGACTGACATGGAAAGAAAAGAACAAATGTCAGCGTGCTGGGATGACGCCTACAAAGGCACTGAGCAATGTCACTTCCGGGGTGGACACAGACTAAGCCACGCGGTGACAAATGACACCACCTACAAACGCACAGGGGAACTGCCACTAAAAACGTTTTCAGATCCAGTCTGACACTGGGGGATAATTTAAAGGTGAGGAATCTGCAGCTAGAAGTCTCTATCAGATACATAGATATGCTTGATCGTATTTTCTTTTTTGATGGGGCTATCTATTGCTGTTTCAATATCAATATTCACAAGTGAACTGCAATTGCTTGTTGAAGAATAATTCAAGAATTTTATATTTTAAAAATAAAATGATGCTTTTTTAAATGTTTCTGTATGGGTGAAAATAAAATGTCTCCATGAACATATCAGTTTACATTACACAAAATTTCAGAATCCTATACTAAACTGCTGTGCAATTTGCAAAGGTTACTACTTGTGTAACGATATATCTGTAAGAGACATTAGTTAGTAATAGATTCCTTACCTTAGAATATCCCCAGGCGTCAGACTGGACCCGGAAAGATTTTGTAGCAGTACCCCTGCACGTCAGTAGGTGGCGTTGTGCGGCTCCGCATCCGTCACTTGTGTCATAAGCGCCGAGATGATGTCACGGAGACTACTTAGGCGTCAACCATGCGCGCTGACGTCAGTTCTGTACTCTACTTTCCGCGTCAGGAACGCAGAACCATGCAAGAACCTGACCACTGGTGCCATGAAACTAGGGCCCTAAAAAGGGGGATAACCTTAACCCTAGAAATCAGTTCGCTGAACGGGGAGGATTGGTTGGGCGGTATGGAATCTATCACTAACTAATGTCTCTTACAGATATATCGTTACACAAGTAGTAACTTGTGCATCTGAAAGAGACACGTTAGTGATAGATTCCTTACCTTAGAATAGATACCCAGGCAATACCAACCCCGGTGGAGGGTCTGCGAATAGATTACACCAGAAAGTCACAGAGAACAGAACGGCCAAAGAAGCCATCTCTCCGGACCTGACTGTCAAGGCAGTAATGCTTGTTAAACGTGTGCAGCGAGGCCCACGTAGCTGCCTGTCAAATATCCTGCAAGGGGAAGCCGTGTACCAAGGCAGAAGTGGCTGCAGTTGCCCTGGTAGAATTGGCACGCAGCCCCACAGGAGGCTTCTTCTTAGCCAATAATTAACATGCTTTGATGTACAGAACGACCCACCGAGAGATGGTCCGTTTGTGCACAGCCAGACCTTTTTTAGCGCCCACGTAGCCAAGAAAGAGCTGGTCATCCACCCAGAACTGCTGTGTACGCTTCAGATAGAATGCGAGCGCACGTTTTGGGTCCAGATGGTGGAGCCTCTCTTCCTCCCTCGAAGGATGCGGAAAGAAGGTAGGCAAAGTGATGGTCTGCCCGATGTGGAAGGGCGTGACCACCTTTGACAAAAAAGAAGGACGGGTCCTTAACACCACCTTGTCCGGATGAACAGAAAGGAAAGGAGATTTGGAAGAAAGAGCCTGGAGCTCACTCACTCTTCTGGCAGAGGTGATAGCGACCAGGAAAGCCGTCTTAAGAGTAAGACGACGCAGAGGACAGGTATGAAGGGGCTCGTAAGGAACCCACATCAGCTAGGTCAAAACGAGATTCAAGGCCCATTGAGGCATGATGAACGGCACGGGAGGAAACATGTGCGTAATGCCTTTCAGGAAACGGTTAACAACCGGGGACTTAAAGAGAGAAGGCTGATCTGGAAGCCTCAAAAAGGCAGAGATGGCCAAAAGATTACCTTTGATAGTGCCCAGAACAGAGCCCTTCTGGGCCAAAGAAAGAAGGAACAGAATTACTTTAGAAAGAGGGGCAGAAAGGGGATCCACAGCCTTCGCTGTGCACCATGCCACAAACTTGTTCCACCTGCAGGCGTATACCGTTTTAGTGGAGAGACGCCTGGCTGCCAGAATGACATCAAAGTCTTCGGAAGTAAGATCGAAAGCGGTCTACTGTCGCCACTCAATCTTCACGCATGGAGGTGGAGGCTGGACAGGTTCAGTTGGAGGACCGTCCCCTGCTGCAGCGACAGAAGATCCTCCCGAAGAGGCAGACGGATCGGGGGATCGGTCGCCATGCTGAGTAGCTCGGGATATCATGATCTTTGTGCCCAATCTGGAGCCACAAGGATGACATGGGCCCGGTTGCGCCAAATCTTCTTTAGCATTTGGGGCAGAAGTGTTATAGGCGGAACGGTGTACAATAGACCGCAGCTCCACTTGTGACGAAAAGGGTCGCCGAGCAAGTGCCGCCTTGGAAATTTCAACGTGCAGAACTGATGACATTGCGCGCTCACTTCGGCGACGAATAGATCTAACCAAGGCTCTCCCCACTGCAGAAAGAGACCTTGCACCACATCCGAGTTCAGACGCCATTCGTGATCCATCAAGCACCGGCGGCTGAGTTTGTCCACCCTAGCGTTCAGAGAACCTGCCAGGTGTTGAACCACCAAGGTAATGCCTTGATGATCCAGCCATGTCCAGAGGCGCAGAGACTCCTGACATAGGGTCCAGGACCCCACCCCGCCCTGTTTGTTGCAATATCACATGGCGGTGGTGTTGTCTGTGAACACCTGCACCACACTTCCCCGGACAGAGGGAAGGAATGCCTTCAGTGCAAGCCAGATCGCTCGCAGCCCCAAAAGGTTGATATGGAGCCTGGACTCTGCCGGAGACCAGAGGCCTCTGATCTCCGCCTCTCCCAAGTGGCCTCACCATCCCAGGAGGGACGCATCCGTCACCACTGTGCTCCGGTTGGGGAAGGGAGAGGGATCTGCCATTGACCCAATCGCAATTCGTGAGCCACCATCGCAATTGTCGTGCAGTGCCCTCCGAGATCTGGACATGATCGGACAGGTTGCCCTGATGTTGCGCCCACTGG
This sequence comes from Triturus cristatus, assembly GCF_964204655.1. Taxonomy (NCBI): domain Eukaryota; kingdom Metazoa; phylum Chordata; class Amphibia; order Caudata; family Salamandridae; genus Triturus; species Triturus cristatus. The sequence goes on along the minus strand of NC_140585.1, from coordinate 408,063,678 downwards.
AACTTCAGGTCCCACTGCAGAGCCCGCATATGCCATCTGGCATGTGTCACCAGAAGGATGCAGGTGGCCATCAGGCCCAGAAGCCGGAGGGTCATTCTGACTGAAACCCGGGACAGACGCTGAAAGATCGGAATCATAGCCTGAATATCCCAGACTCGCTGCTCGGTCCATCCAGTCTTCAGGGTCGAGGGCAGCCAAGACCTGAGCCAGAGTCAGCATTTTGAACTTCTCCTTCCAGAGGAAGCGGTTGACGTTCCGGAATTCCAAGATGGGACGCAGACCCCCATTGTCCTTCTTGGGGACCAGAAAGTAGTGGGAATAACAACCACTCCCTACTTCTGGCCCAGGAACGCAAGTTCCTACTGGAGAGTCGCCAAGTGTTCCCCCGACATGCGGTGGTACCGAGGTGGCATGGCTGGAGAATTGGACTGAAAGGGAAGGGAGTAACCCTTGCGGATGATCTGCAACACCCACTTGTCCGATGTGATAGCGAGCCAGTGGGGGAGGTGATGGCGAATCCTGTCACCCACTGGCGTGGGGTGCTTCACAAAGCTCGGATTAGGAAGGTTTGGAGGTAGAAGCAGGGGGAGCGGAGGTGGACTGCCCCCATGCTGATTCCAGGAATGCCGGGGCGCCCCTGCCTTTGCCATGAAAGGAACGAAAACCAGGAGTGGCTGGGCTCTTCGTGGAAAGATCCAAGGACTTGGCTGTGGCCCGTGAGTCCTTAAAACGCTCCAGTGCACTGTCGGCCTTATCGCCAAACAGGCGAGTGCCATCAAAGGGCATATTCATGAGCGAGCTCTGGACTTTGGGCGAGAACCCAGTAGATCGCAACCAGTGGTGTCCAAACCACACCGAATGGCGAACTTAGCCGCATCCTTACCCTCAGCAACCGCCTGGGAAAGTATAGCATGGACCTCCTCAGGACACCGAGGTAACACCTGAGCAACGGTATCCCACACCGCGTGGGAATAGCGGCCCAATAAGCAGGCAGTGTTCACCGACCGCAGCCCCAAGCTGGCCGAAGAGAACAACCGCTTACCGAACTGTTCCAGCTTCTTAGAGTCCTTATCCGGCGGAGCCGTGGGACAGGCACTCTGCGACGTCGAGGCTTGGATGACCAGACTCTCAGACGTGGGATGAGTGGTCAGAAACGCGGGGTCACCAGGCGCCAGCCGGTGACGCCTGGCGACATTCTTCTCCACAGGGGCCCCCGTGGCCGGCCGCGACCAAGTGCCCAACAGGACGTCAGTGAGGGCGTCGTTGAAGGAAAGCAGTGGCTCCGACTAAGTAGACGCCGTCTGGAGCACCTCAGTGAGGAGGTTAGTTTTGAGGGCCACCGTAGGAAGATCGAGGTTGAGGACCTCAGCAGCCCGATGGAACACCATTGTGTAGGAAGGGCCCTCCTCCATTGTAGGCGGGGGAGAGGCAAACCCCGGGTCAGAAGTGACATCGAGGTCGCCATGTCCTCCAGATTGTCCACCCCGTCCTGCTCGGAGTCACACTGACGGGCAAGAGGGTACTCGGACCCCCCCCAGTCATCCTTCACCTCCGTTGCAGGAGGAACCGGCCGCGGCGGTAGAGCCAGAGAAGGGACAAAGGGCGTTGCAAACGGCGCCGGCTGGGGTCGGGCGGCGATGTATCCCAATGCAGATCCCAGGCAGGAACGAAATGGTCCTGGAACTGGGGCAAGGGCAGAACGAAAGGCACCCACTGCGGCGGCAGCGCCGGACCTCGTGGCGCCGCGGCCGGAGCCAACGGCGTAGGATCCTGTGGCACCGAAGCTGGATCTGCAGGCGGTGCCGACGGTCCAACAGGATCTGGACATGGGACCACGGGACCGCGGGGCCCGAAGGCGCGCCGGCGAGAGCCAGAGGCCTAAAAAGGCGGTCCATGGTGGCAAGAAATTCATGCACCTGTTCGGGAGTCGCCGACGGACCCGGGCAAGGCGGGTAGGCCGCAGGACTCCCAGGCTCCAAAGGAGCTGCAGGGGCAGAAACCCTGTCCCCCTCGTCCGCATCCGAGGACCGACGGGGGGACGTTGGAGAGCGAACACGCTTCTTCGAGCGGTCCCGGGAACGGTCCCTGGAGCGGCGTTGGGACGAGTGCTGGACCTTCAGCAGTTTCCGGGACTGCTCCCTCAAGGCCTTCGGGGCCATGGCCCGACAGTCCCGGCAGGACAAGGAGTCATGGTCGGTCTCCAGGCAGTAGAGGCAAACATCGTGGGGGTCCTCCACTGACATATTGCGACGGCAGGCCCCACAAGACTTAAATCCAGGCATCCCTACGTGCACCAGGAGAAAAAAGGGGAGACAAAAGTCTTAAAAGAGTAGTCAAAAAGTGACTAAGGTACATGCTCTATCCGGATCTGCGCTTGCTGTCGCGGAAAAAGAAAGAACGGACGCTGAGCCGCACGACGCCACCTACTGACGCGTAGGAGTACTGCTACAAAAACTTTCCGGATTCAGTCTGACACCTGGGGATATTCTAAGGTAAGGAATCTATCACTAACGTGTCTCTTTCAGATGTATGGTCATTTAATAGAACCATATCGTAAAACCCTCATTCTACTGAGAAGGCATGCAAAGTCCTTGTCGTTATGAGTCACTTTACTAAGTCTTAAAGTGTGGAGAAACAAAGTATTAAACCAAGTATTAAAATCCACTGAAAGATGTCCGCAGACATTAATTCTGATTTGAAATTGCGCGCAATATTAAGAGGAATAGCCAGATTGATACCCTCTATACAATTGTATCGTCATTTACAGAACTACTTGGTTCTGAAGGTCATTTAGAATATAAATTGTCCACGGCTAACTGCTGGTTGTTCGGTTGAATAGCACAAATACATTATGGCAAGGGGCGTTAAATTAAAAATCTGCACCAAGAGTAGAATTAAAACAACATTGGACTGTTTTGTCTAGATTAAAAAGTAATCTCTCTATACCCCATTCACTTCGTTGGTTATGAATATTTACCTTGAAGAGGTGCATATCTGATGATGCTTTAGCAAAAATATACTACATGATAGAAAATGTTTTTAGTTTTTTACGATGTTGCTGATCATACCAAACATTCCACTTAACAAGAAGAAACTTTCCCTGTAATGCCTCTATGAACTTAAAAATGTATAAAGTGCTGTATTTAAGGGTATTCCACATTTTGTTTTGCCCAGAGACAGCTTCAATTGTTGCTAGAGCTCATGAAATATTCCAAAAAAAAAACGAAAAAAAAAAAAACAACAGAGAAAAGGAAATGCAGAAAGGAGCTTGGAGTACTGATCAGAGACCACAAAACAATAATAAGAAATAGATCAAATCGATACAGTATCCTTTAAAATCCACTCAGAGCAAACACATTTATTTCTGTTAGCCCATACTCGCTATACTTGTGATGTCAATTTGCACAGCTAGTGAAGATCACTTAAGGTTCAGACAACATTAAAACCTAGATATTCCATAATGATGCATCGTGGCTGCATCTTATGTTTTTCATCATGCATATTGTTGCATATGAACAAGTCACTTACCTTCTGTAACACTTTTTCTGGTGAATACTCTAACTGCAGATTCCTCACTTTTATAATATTCTAAGGCACCATTCTCGATCAGTAAGATTTTTCAGAATAGCCCCCGAGCGTCAGTAGGTGGCTTTGTGCAGCACTGCAATGACTCGTTCTCCCCCACTATTGACAGCTGGAACCATATATAGGTGCCACCCAAAGGCTTATGTCAGTTTTTTTTCTAGACACCACCTGTGCCCTCGGACACAGAGCCCAAAGAACAATTGTTTGTACCAATGTGAAGATCTCTCAGTAAGGACCTTTTTAGATGGAAGAGAGAACATTCCTCAGAATTGTGAGATGTGATGAATTTGCAGTTAGAGTATCCACCAAAAGGAGTGTTACAGAAGGTAAGTAACTTGTTCTTCTGATGGATAGTTCTAGCTGTAGATTACTCACCTGTAGACTGGAAACCAGAGCAGTAACTCTAATGATGGTGGGTCTATGGAATAACTTAATATAACGTGTATTTGTAAAGCGCACATTCACCCAAGGATATCTTGGTGTTGAATAACAGATGTTCATTGTTACCCAACTCAATGGTAATCATAGAATGACTCAGACCAAGAAGTCCGACAGGACCAAACAGCCAAAATGACCTTCCCATCGAACCTGGCTGTCAAGGCAGTAGTGCTCTGTGAAGATGTGCACTGATGCCCTTTCTAGCAGTCTGACAAATGTCTACGACATGCACTCCATGTGTCAATACAGTAGTACCAGCCTTGGCTGGTACTAGAGAGATAGCCCTCAATTGAACAGGGTGCAGGTTCTTGGCCAATATGTAGGAAATCTTGATGCAGAGGGCTATTCACCTGGATAGTGTCCTGGATAGTGTCCTCTTCTTTACTGCCCTGCCTTTCTTTGCCCCAGAGTACCTCGCAAACAGCTGATCTGATGGTCTTTGCTGCGATCGCTGAAAATTCCCAATGCTATTTTGGGGTGGAAACGGTGGCCTCTCCTTTTTCAAGGGATGAAGTGGAGCAAAGATTGTCGGAAGTGTGACAGACTTGCTCTCGCGAAAGAAAGTGACAATCTTCAGTAGGAAGGCCGCTCTAGTCTGTTGCACCAAATTAGTGCTTTAGGGTAGCGTAACAGAAAGAGCTTGAGGTTCACTCATGCAACGAGGTGAAGTGATTAAGATATGGTAAACTGTCTTCAGGGTCAGGCCACACAGAAGACAGCTGTGTAACAGTTCAAACTGAGTGCACATAAGAAAATTAAGGTCAGACTGAGGCATTTTGAAAGGCTTTGGTGGAAACACATGGACCAAGCCTTTGAGAAAATGCATCACAACCTGCGAATTGAATAAGGACGACTGCTCCAGCAAAAAAGGCCAACAGATAACTTTTAACAGTGCCCACTGCACATTTTTGGTGCGCCAAAGACAGAGAAAATAATAACACGTACGATCTGTGTTCTTCCAGTGCCCAAAAGTGCTAACACTGCGCATTCTCATGGTAGCGAAGAAATATAGACAGGGTTCTTACCATTGTTGGAAGCTGTCCTGCGCCACCTCAGAGTGTAAATCCCAATTGTGATCTGACAAGCGGACAGCTGAGTTTGTCCGCCCTGTCATTTGAAGATCTTGCCACGTGGTAAACTATCAGGGAGAAGTCTGATGATCCAGCCAGTTCCAGAAGCATAGGGACTCCAGGTACAGAGTCTGTGACCCCACCCCGTCCTGCTTGTTGCAGTACCACATGGCAGTAGTGTTGTCCTTGAGGGCTTTGACTAGCGTCATTTTGATGGAAGGTAGGAAAGCTTTCAACACCAATTGAATGGTCTGCACACTGATACGGGGGCGCGTTTCCGCCTGAGACCAGAGCCTTCTGATTTTCACCTCTCCCTCCAAAGAAGATCTCCCCAGTCCAACAGTAATGTACACGTCACCACCATCAGCTCTGGGTAGGGAGGGAGGGCCTGCCGAGGATCCAAATGTAGTACAGCAGCCGCCACTAGAGATCTTTTGCAGTCAACAGGTTCCCCTGGTGCTGAGCCACTGAGACTTTCGATACCACTGCAGAGTTTGCAAGTGCCATCTGCCACGGCCGATGAGTGGGATGCAGGAGTCCAGTAGACCAAGATCCAAGACAGAGGCTGAAGCACCAGGACCATAACCTGAATGTTTAAGGCTTGTTGATCTGGAGGAAAGATCCAAAAAGGCACCATATCCCGTGGGTTTGATGAAATGGAGCCTCCGCGTAGGAGTCAATAGTGACTTTGGTGTCAATAGCTCACTGTGAATCCTAGTGATGTAAGGAGGTTTGCCATTGTCTGGAGGTGGCCCAAGACTGACTGTGGCGAGAATGCCTTCGACAGAACATCGCTGAGGTAGAAGACAGGAACCCCCAACCTCCAAAGATGGGCAGTGACCACAGCCACCACCTTTGTCAGCAAACTGAAAATGTTTATGGCCCACAATTAATTGCAGCTAGTGTCTTGGGGCCTGTGTGATTGGAATATGAAAATGGGCGTCCTGCAGGTCCAGTGTCATGGATTCAGGGCAGATAGAACCTGAGCCAGACTGAGTATCTTTAATTTTTCCATCCACAGGAAGAAGCGGAAGGGTAGTTGGTCTAAAATGGGGTGAATGCCTTCTTCAGCACATATCTCTGAGGCTGGGTCCCTCTCTATGGCTCCTTTCTCTAAAGCTACCTGTAGTTTCTGCAGCAAAATGGGCCAGTGGTTCTCTGAAAGCTGCTCTAGTGAGGGTGGACGATGTGGCAGAATCAAAAGGAATGTCAGGGATGAGCCTTGTGGACTATCTGCAGAATACACCTGTCAGATGCAATCATTTGCAACCCATGGAGAAAATGTCTGGTCCTGGCTTCAAAAGGATGGTTTTGTGCTGCTAAGGGTAAACTAAAGCAGCTTGGAAGCTGCTGGTGGAGGGGCTGGGACTAGAAGGCTTGATATTCCTGAGGGCCTGGGGGATATCTGCTGGATCCCTTACTGCAAACCCAAAAGGACTGCAGAGCCTGTTGTTGGGGTTGTGTGACTGGATGGTGTCTGCCTAAAATGGAGCAAAACTACTTTGGCTACAGTATTCTCGGTTTAGTGACACCAAGGGCCCGTTCAGTAGCTCAACTTTCTTTTAAGTGCTCGAGGATGAAATCTGACTTCTCGCCAAAGAGGAAAGATCTGTGAAAAAGCATATCACTTAGTGAAGCCGATAAGCATGTGGATCTCATCCATGCATGGTACTGGAGCACCATGCTAGTTCCAACCGCTCTGTCTAAGCATTCTGCTGTGTGCAGGCCTAACCGGAGGACGCACTTGACCTCATCCTGAATGGTGTGCGTCAAATTAGCACTAATATCATACCTTCTGGACAGCTGGCAGGATTTCAGTGACTGAGTCTCATATGGCATGGTAATACCTGCCTTGCAAGCAGGGGACTTTGACCAAAGGGCCAGTCTAGCACATGCGTACATCCTCCTTCCATATGCCTCAATTCACTTAGAGACTTTCCTGAGGAAAAATCTGAAAAGAATTGGGGATTAAACTGCAGAAGGAGGCTTGTACTATCTGTCTCTCAGGAGTATGGTGCTGCATCAAAAAGGCAGGTACACCTGGAGCAGGTCTGTGGCAATGTGCAACCCATCTATTTACTTGTGGGCAAGAGCAGGGAGAATTCCAAGTGGCCATGTCAGTATCAGTCAGGGCCTCATTGAACAACACTAATGGTTCAGAGGACGATTGCCCAGCTATAGACCCTCGGTGAGGAAGACGGTTTTTACCACAATGTATGGTAACTGGAGGATCAAAACTCCTGCCGCTCATCTGATGACCATGGCAAACGAATCGGATTCCTTAGTGGAAGGGACGGGGTGAGACTAGCCCAGTATCAAAGAAGTTCCCAGCCCAATGGCCTCTTGTAGGTCCATTTAAAAGTTAGGATAATGGTGAGCCAAAACCCGTCCCCACCATAACTATCACTGTCTAAAAGTGGCTGGCTCTGGTCACAGTCCAACCCGAAAAGTATGTGGAGCAGTGGAGGACAGGTCCTTGGCAAGGAGTCTATTTGGGCCTGGAACGTCAGAACTGTGACAGAACACTGCTTCAGCCGAGCTCGAGAAGGATTCAGCTTGGGGTCAGACAGGACAATAGGCTCTAAGTAAGTGCTGGGGTTGAAGTGGCAGGAACTGGAATGAATCAAGGTTCTGGGCGAGGAGTTGGCTCCGAAGACAGCGCTGAACACAAATCAGTTTTGAGAACACCAGACAGGGCTGAGCGTGGACCCATCGGCAGCAGACCAATATGAAGGCACACCAGAGAAAGCTGATAGGGTGGAAACGATATAGAGTATGGCCTCGGGGTTCACCGAGACCAGCTGCAGAATCGGTTCCTTAGTAGAGGACCATGACGAAGACCGGGAGACACCTTTACATCCTCACAACTTCTCAGAGCCAGCATGGCTAGGCCGAGTTAAGACCAGCTAGTACTTCATGTTTCTTCTTTGACTTGGACTTATCAGAAGACTTGGTTCACAAAGATGACTGGTCACAGGACTGGCCTGATAGTAGCAACCAATACATGTCCTCATCTTCGAGCAGGATGGGAACAGGCCTAACGTGACTTCTTACAGTGTTCATAGACATACAGCTTAGCTTTACAGTCACATTTCACCTTCATCAGGGCACAATCCCCGCACAAATTGGTGTCATGGCCCAACACAGACACCGGGAGCAAAATTTGCAGGGACCATTCACAGTCATTTGCTTGCAACAGTTCTTGCAAGGCTTAAACATTGCCTTTTTAGGAGAGGATGTTTCCTCGGTCACTGGAAAAGTTTGAAAAAAAGGCTTGTCAACTGACTAGTAAAAAGAAGGAGCTAGCTCCAGATTCACATCCGAAGGTGTGAAAAGAAAAATATTACAGATCCAGTCTTGCACCTGAGGATATTTAAAAGGTGAGGAATCTGCAGTTCGAAGTATCAATAAGAATGGGGAAATATCATGGGTGAACAGAATGCTCAAATAATTAACACACAGTGAATTATACCACTAATTATTAGTTTTAAGTGCTCGTTCTTTTAGTTTATAAATGCACAGGACCATAAAATCAAAGTTAATGAGTACGCCAAGATTGGAAATCTGGTCTCTTTGTTCCAGACAAACAGCATATGTCTACGCAGTGTCAAATAATTATATGAGACAGCAGCATTTCAGTTCTAATTTTTTTTCATGAGCCCAAAACATGCATGGAAAAACAGCACCTGTTTTGAAAACATAGTAGTATGCTTGAAGGAACAGAAGAGGCAGTTGTATCAGTTGCTTGCATCTTGGACTCCTGTTGCACAAACTGTAGCTATTCAGTGTTTGAGAAATCAAAGGCAGCTGACAACTGAATTACTGTAGCTTTAAAGTTCTAACATATACAAACCTAGGCATGCACACCTGGGCACAAACAATATGGGCCATGTCTCTTCACAACCTGCTTCTTTCTGTGGCTCCTATGTTCGTTCAGTTTTTTTTTTCCTCAAGCATACAGTGACATCAACCCTCACAAGTTTGGGTAACAAGCTGCATGCAAAAGTGCATCAAAATCATACTTTGTCACAGCCTGTATTTTTGACTGGATAGTGGGGAGTCTGGGTACTTCCCTAAAATTAGATGTATACCCAGGGACAATACGTAAGAGTGATATCGTAAAGTGCTAGGAACATGCCAAATACGAACAGCAGTGCTAGAATGGGTAAGATCTGCAAAATATAAGAATTTCTATTTCCTGACAACACCTTATTAAAAATTTGCACACAAGAATTTCACGTTCATGCATATATTTTTTTAACAAGACATTTATATTATAAGCGATCTATACTTATTTCTTATAAAAACATGTTTTGTAACCTCGAAAACATAGAAAATACATGATCCTGTGAAACACAGGTCAAAAGCTTCACAATTATTTGAAATGCCCAACGGTGTGATTTTTAACATTCCAGTAGCTTATTACTGTAGTGCAGGAAATTATTTAACAATCATTCTGAAATCAAAGTCAACACTGCAGTGAGGAGAGCTTTTCTACTTTATTACAAATAGAAGAAGCCTTTGTATGGTCAGAAAATACAAGATTGATCTGTTTTATTTCTTCCTATGAAACGCTGCTGTTCAAACAGCCAGAGTGAATTGTCTCCGTTCACTGTTTTAAGTCCCATCACGTTCACTTGGGTATGGATGTTCTCGGCTGCTGAAAATCTGGCCCCTTAGTGCACAGGGCGACAAAGGAGTCCCCTGACCAGCAGTTCCAGAATGTCCCGTTTTCATATATTGCATCCATGCATACCTCCTAAAAATGAGGTACAGCAGGGCAAATATTTTCCAAAATAGATGTCATATATATATAATATATACACATTCGTACATACATACCTTTATTCATGTGATGTCCAAAAATTTAAAAAAAATGTACACATTTATTACAAAATAGTAACAAAGACTGGACAGTGTTTTGCTCATTTTGGAAAGATGAAGCTCAGTACTGCACAACTCTGAGAACTGTCCAGAGGTTGTGGCAATATCTTTCTCATAAACAGTCAAATATTCTTGCATTTAAGCATGGCGAAAACTGCCCTTGGAAAACAGAAGGGGAAGTAAAATGAAGGGAGCAGACCTTACTCATCTTTCAAATTGAAATATGAGAAGGATCTTTACATAAAATGCACAAACATTTGTTGTTCTTATTATCAAATAGTGCTACAATGAACAATGAAACTTTGCCTTTTTTTCTTTTTTAACATTTTGGAAACAAAGTGGTAAACGCTTGTCAGTACTGTACTTGCATGTGTATACAGACCCTAGTCTGTCTGCTGGCGAGAAATAAATTTCCGACCCTGCTCAAACTAAAGGAAAACAAATAGAATTATAGTTGTTGGGCAGCACATAATCAGTAAGGCAGGACCTCAATGGTGATCCCTCTGCAAGAGACAATTGCCAGATCCTCAAGGAATAAAAACCAGGATGTCTGATCCACATTAGTTCTGCAGTTATGGTGAGTTTTGTGCTGAGACAGCCATACCCCATGAACAGGTAAGTCTTTAGAAGGCTTGCTGAGCAGGATTGTAGTTGAAAGTTGAGGGCAGATGAGGCCTTTCTTCTAGTTTGTCGTACTCCAGGTGAAACTCCTGCCAGAGGGAAAAGAACAGTATGAAACGTTGGACTTTGGTGGGCTATTTTCAATGTTACATTTGCACAATTTACACCAACATGTAGCTCTAGTATCATAATAATGGGACTAAAGCAAGGGGATATTTCATTTACACATGTACTTCCGTGCAGTTCTGCAACTCATAATTTCAGGCATTTTGAACCAGGAATGTAGTGCTTGGATACACTATGGAGAAAAGGAGACTTATCAGCTTAATACAACTTAAACAGAGAAGCAGAGCACATGAAGTCACTAAATGACAACAACATGGCAGAAATTGCCTCAAACAAGACTAAGCTTATTCCATCTGTTCTGGAGGATAGCTGATTCTTTTCACTCAGTATAATGCAGTAGATTTGGACGATCAGCTTTATCATTCAAGCAAATAAGATTCTCAAAGGACACTGATAAAGAACAGAACAATGACAGACCGTATTTTTTACACACACACATACATCTATAGTGAGCAAAACAAAGAGCAAGTAGAGGTGATCTCAGAGTCAGTAAGATAAAGGTTTTTAACATTCTTGAGCACATTTCATTATTAATCTTGAAGTTCATGAGTAGCTTTCATCAGTGTAATCCTAATTTCAAATATTGCAATAATGTGCCCCCAAGTTCCATCTTTACAATAATTGACTGTGCTGATCACTGTGAGAACACTCTTGACGAAAGACTCATCAGATGCCTGTATTTTACTCTTGGATGTCTTATTTTCGGGATTCATTTTCCTGTCTGATTATTTGAGTTTTCCTCTACGTTCGGGTCTATGATCTTCTTTAAAGACATATGAATTATATTAAAGATTGAACTTCGAGCACATGGTTGTAATATTTGATATGGAGATTGCATTAGTGAAAACTGCAGTTACCATACTTAAGAACATTAAGATCAATAAAGACGACATGTAATCAAGATAATTTTAATGCCCTTGATCTTATTGTTTCAGTGATCACTTCTACTTGCTCTTTGTTTCGGTTTAAATTTACAGGAACACCTACGGGTACTAGGTGTTTTGAGATGTGATTAGCATCGGACTTATTCTTAAAACACACAGACACACACAGGTTTACAAAGACACTGAAATCGTAAATGGAATAAAAATCCCATAAGTGTCAAAATATGAATCTAATGTTGTGAAGACTAATTATTGGGCTTTACACTGCCAGGTAATAAGTGGGGAGAGGGGGTGTGAGGTTTGAGTGGAGGGCAAGTGGAAGAGTGACATACAAATCATGCTTCTTTTTACAATACTAGAAATACATTGTTTAATGTGGTTTTCAATGCCCCAGACATTTTCTAAATCTTCAAAAAGATTAATGTTAAATCTCTTCATAGGAGGAATTTGAAAGAGTACAAGAAACAACAATCACCTTAAAAGAAAACTCCATCTACTGAGCAGCACTTCACAAGTTCACATGGTGAGTAGTAATACTCAGCCTACATTAAAACAAAAGAAAATGTTATTTCTGATATTCTCTAGAAGGTTTTAGTGGTTTTAGAGGAACTGTCATGCTGGTATAGTGGTCACATTGCTTCATGCTGGTCAATTTTGTGTGTGCCAGGTATCACATGACGGTCATATTAATGTGTACCAATCACATCGCTTATGTTAAGATGTCTGGACACTTTTGTCAACAAGGCAGGGAGCTGCCTATAGAACAAAACAAATATATAAAAGTGGCTACATTATCATTTAATGGGAATAATAGCTACTCATCATGTGAACCTTTGAAAGGATACCCAGTGCAATGGGAAACGTTAATATGGATAGCCTACTGAAAGGACCAATTCTCCATTAACAGCCTCACCCCACTTGCTTGCTGTGTCAACGTTATATGTGCCCTAGGTTAAAGAGACCCATTTCTTTCTGAAACAAATTGCAATATCTAGATCATAATGAGAACACATTCATAGAAAAACATGCGTTTACATTCAAAAACTGAACCAAAACGTTCATCATTTAGAAATCAAAAAAACTAGGACACTCTGGGATAGCTTTGGGGTCATGCTAACAGTAAGCACTCCGTAAAATCCTGTAAGCTGACAAAATATCCTTGAAAGCTCATGGACCCACAAAAATATAACAGCATGAATTTTTATGAAATGAGGCGATACAGAGAAACAGAATTCATTATCAGGCCAAATACATAACATAAAATGGCCTCTAATAGATGTAATCCTACAAACACAACTAACCGTATTTTCAAATTGTACCCTGTCAAACATTGTACATAATATCAAACAAAGCCATGGCAGAGCAGCTTCTAGCATCTATTTTATTACAATCTGAATAGATCTGCATATGGCAGATGAGGTGTGGCCATGCTTCACTTTGAAAGAAATGAGTGAGAAGAATGCAAAACGTGTGCACTACTTGGAATGTAGAAGCATGAAATAGCCCATAAGCTCAGGACAGGTCTTCTGATGGTGGTTAGTTGAAGAGGCGTTTGGGAGTAGTTAAGCCCCCTGGAGGAGGACCACATATTCATGAGGTGGAAGGTATGTTTGAAGAAAGTGTGTCTTTTCTAGCATTCTGAATGCCAGGAGAATGTTAAAGATCCAAATAATTGGCGGGATTAAGAGCATAGATTACGTGTGGAACAGCGGTTTGGTAATGTGGTAGTCACTAAGTGCCCTGTAGCATCTTGGAGTTACCATCAGCAGATTATGAACATTAAGCTAACAGACCATTTTGTCACGGTTTACTTTAGGCAGTGTTAGCATTTTGGCAAGATGTGATGTGAAGTCTAGTGATACGTAAACGTGTCTCCTTGGGTCCAACTTGTAACCTGAATGTTACAAAATCTTAACTTGTTGCAAAACATGGAGTAAAAGATGTAACATTAAAAGTGAGCCCAACCTCCATGAAGAGCTTAATCACAGAATAAAATGTAAAGTGCCATCAGGCTGTACAAGCGCTGAACAAAAAACTCAAATATAGAAAGTAAAACAGAGTTTGTTAAGGAAACAATGTGAATTTAAAGTGATTTATGGTCAACAGTTTCAAAAAGACAAAAATATTGAAAATTTGACACCATCCACCACAGCCTCATTTACTGTAGATGCAATGCCATCCGGGGTGTCCCTGATTAAGCATGGTGATCTTCCTAACTGGAAACTTGGAAGATAGAAGGTCCTACTTGCTGGAAACTTACAAGGCTTCCTATTCCTCAATCATGCCTCAGCAAATTGGGATAAGTATTGCATTGAAGCCGCTAGTTAAGAGGGACTACTAGTGCCCATACTGCCAATAGTGAATGGACTTCTGATCCTATTAGTACTATTTTGATATCTCTCACAAGAGCTGCATTTAAAACAAAATAAAACAAATGTAAAATGCTTTTATTTGGTCATATTAAACACAGCAGGAATAAACTGCAAGCATGTGCCCTACAGATTCATACTTGCAATGCCCCAAATATATATTAGTTCAAAGGTCACAGCTGTTTTTTTTCTTCAAGGACACAATAGTGCAAAACATTTTTGGAAACGTGCTGCCTATTAAGGCCTGGTTCGTCCAGCCTGTTACTTAAGTGTCAGTACTGGTTTTAGCATGGGTAGCGCAGGGACACTCCGAATAGAGTAACCAGGGGCTTTATAAATCATTTTATTGTTATTCACTTTAAGAAGCTGCAGTTGCTTACTTATACAACCCATGATTCATTAATCAGATTTAAAATAAAATTGAAAAGTTGGCTTTCAGTCGTGTCGTGTATAGCTGATGCTGCCATTTTAATACTTTGGGAACTAGATAGTTTCACAAACTAAGAAACACATTCACAATTCAACAAATTCCACAACAAGTGAAGTGGTTACCGGGGCGGAAGAGAAGCAAGTGGACGAGAAGGTTCCTTGAGCATGAAAAACACTAACAAAATAAAGTTGCAAGAACGCAACAAAGATGCTGATCAAACATTCATCTCTATTGGTGGAGAGATGGGACCACATTGATGGAAAGCCAAACAGTAATAATGAGTCAAAACTTGACAAGTAGCAGACTGCCTACATCTTTAGGGTTCATAGCCTTTTTCCTAACTCTTCTGTGAAACCTTTTTCAATTCGCTAACTGCAGGGAGGAAATGCCACTTGTTAGGAAGAAAGGTGCTGCAAACATTGGAGTAATATGGAAAGGTCTCTCCTCAGACAATGTAACCGAAGTCCTACAACTCTAGCATAGAGCAAGGCATTTAGTAATGGAAAGCTTTAATTTAATCTCATAATTTTAAAATGCTCTAGTGCTAATAATTTCCAAGTGCACTACTGCATTTCTACACCATCTGAAGGAGAGAAGGTATACAAATAATAACATTTTATACTGAACCACATCTTAAAGTCCATAAAGGTATGCAAAATGAAACATACCACCCAAAACTAGTAACATGAAACTTGTGTCAAGTATTACCTCTCCTTCACCAGCCCCCACACAATGGGCCCACAACCTTAAAACTGCCAAAATTAAACCATTGCATGTCCTGCATTCTTGGGGCACAATACTTAAATGTTGCTCTACCAATCAATAAAAGGGCAATTTTGTCTGTTTTAGCAAAATGTTTTATTTGGATACCCTAATGTTTTCTTACGTTTTTGTAGGCGCAATAGGCAGTGGGACCCAGTGAGCTCTGGTGGTGACTGGAACCCTCCCCCTCCTTAGCCTGCAAAAAGAGTAGGAGAACAATAAGGCATCTAAGGAAAGAAAGCACATGTACTAAATGAACACAAAATTGCAATTATTGTGCCGTGGCATAACATACTACTGTGTCATCCTCAATTACTTATTTGCCACGGACAACGGGGACTTTGGAAAATCATATCTTAGAACGCAGCAGTTGATTTACCTATATATTGTAAAGTGTACATCCAAGATGCATCTTAAGGAGCTGCCTGAGATTTATTAACTTTCAACTGAAAACCTTATATGTCAATATAGTTTTTAGGCAACTGCCTGTTTGAGAACTTAAAAGCCCAGATTCTATCAGACCATCTATGGCATATAGAGCAGCAGGAATTGTGAATATGTTTAAGTTTAAACTGGTAAACATTAGTACTATCTGATAATAACTGAATAAACTGATATTTATCATAACACTTTTTACATGTTCTCAATTGCCTCTTAGCTACATCAACCAATCTCACAGTGATTTTATACATACAAAGTGAGATTCTCTATTGTCTTATATATAAATGGTAACAAATGTGAGCTTTTATAAATACATTGCCAATCATTATGGATTGTAACCAGTGTATTTCCTTTTTAAACTGTAACATATTAAACACAAATTGTTCAGGAGAAAGGAGCCTATCTGTTCAAATAAATAAATAAAAAACAAAAAAACATGAACGGTGTAAATGCAAGTAGGAGTTTAACATAATGTATAAGAATAAAGCCAACACTATCTAGGCTGGAACATGTAACAAACTCAATCCAAATTTAAAAGCACTTATTTTCATTAAAAAATGACAATTAAGTCAAAATGATCACATTTACCTCTTTTGCATTGCAACGACATGCCCTATTGCTAGATGTATGTAAATTGGGCCTCCTAAGCAGTTTAATTCCATCAAGAAAAGTGGGCCACATCAATCTGGAGACGTCAAAGCCATCCTCCATGTACAGAGTCCATGCTACAGTCTGTGGCAGAGAGATGGGACTCCCCCCACATCACTTTACGCAGGTGGTGAGCCCTGGATAGTAAAGATGAAAATGTCAAAGCTCCTTAAAAATAGGTAGGCTCAAAAGGGTCACAGTGCCTGTTGTCAGTTCAAGCTGATGTTGACTCGCATAAACTGTCTGTTGTCCTTTAGGCCTGGCACCAGCTCACAAATTGGACTGTGATACATTAGTCTGTTTTAGGTGTCTTGTTGCTAGTGAGTATATAGTCATTTATAGAAGCCTCTTCTTGAAATTTCTTTATCTTCTGACTGTCCAAATACAGCGTAGCAAATTGTGACAGTTACCAAAAATAAAGATGATTGAATTTCGTAATGAAATTGCGCAGAAGATCATTCCTTTGTAATCTTCAGACTGCAAGCATACAGTGGTTAGAGCCTTGAGGGGAAATGAGAACCCCTTTGTCTGGCACTACCTAAATATCCCTTACAGAAGTGTCAGGTCATTCAAAATATGGCGACACGGTCATTCAAAATATGGCAACTGATTATCGGGAACCGACGTACAGCCCATGACAATACGCTGCATTACAAATTACATTAGCTTCCAATCTAGCAGTGCATACCGGTTTAAGCAGTCTTATTCGTAAGGCTTTAGAAAGCAACTCCCCAAGCATTATCAGAAAACACCTCCAAAAACACATCCCTCTGAGGACATTTTGACCTTCCTCGTCGACTCACTTGGTTGTTTGGAGGTTCGAGAACAAAAAAGCAGGCAGCCGTAGGTTCACTGGTTCAGCTGCGAGGCTCTGGAATTCACTCCCAAGTTTGCCTACGCTCAGAGACTTGTACCCAGTAATTTCACCTTATAATCCTGGCCTTTTCGATTTAAATGCATACTATTGAGTTTCTTAGTACGTTTGCTGCTTATTCAGTTACGTGTCTAGAGACCACTGATGATAGTGTACGCTATAAAAGACATTTAACATCCCAAAAGTTGCAGTTGAAGCAATTTGAGGGTGATGGCAGATTACATTGTCTGACAGCCTGATGCAACTGACATTTTTTACAATTGCTATTGAACGGAATTTTATTGTTAACATCTTAAAACAGAACATATGATCAGAGAAAACAATTTAGTGCATGGGAAGCTACTGTCTGTGGGACTTACTTAAAGTCACTAGCACCTCATATTTCTGAATGCAAGCAATATATTGATATAAAAAATTGTACTCACCTAGAAGGCGGTTTTACTACAGCTACTACACTCTATTTTCACATTACTAACTCCCAACACCGTTGCAAGGTATTATATGTCCAATAAATGCAAACTTAAGTTGCAAGCACAAACATATCAAATAGAACAAATGTTACTGTGCAGCTAAAGGAAAATATTTAATTTATAAGGATATCTTAGCAGTGAGATTAACAAAGCATGAATAACAATAGGATGGGTAATACCTTTGCTACTTTCCTCCAGTTAAGACAGTCAAAGAAGTAGTATGTTCCCCTTTCATAAGTATTCGTTTTCAGAGTTGGTTCCATGCCAGGTGCCCTCGTTATCCATACTCGTTCTTCTTTGTGGTACCGCCAATCCCTGTTAAATCTTTCAAATTATACATAATAAATGTACGTTAGACTTGAAGCCTTATGAGCGGTTTAAATAAAGTCAGCAAGAGTCATTATGCAAAGTATACTGCATACTTGTTAAACAATATTGAGATGTGATTCTGGTCTTAAAATTGAGAACAGTGGATGTCATACATTACATCAAATTCGGTAGTGCTGTCAAATGTGTGGTTAAATGAGGGATTCTTAAGCCTCCGTCTCAAAAAATATTTGGAATACTGTACCTCTAAAGCAGTGGGGTCCTGCATAAGTCCAGGAGGTTCAGACAAATGCCAGATTTTCCGGACATGTTGATTTAGATTCACTGTAGTTTGTTTATCTTACATGGATTTCTTGAAAATATGGCCTGGATCCAGCTGAACCAAGACCTACACTCACCAAGTTCAATGATATGGTACAAATCTTATGTTTAGTTCTTTGTTGATCCTCAGACTCACATGCCAAATTGCTTTTACTAATCCCGACCCCCTGATACAACTTCGTAAAAAAAAAAATACAGTTGTCTAGAGATTTTCATTTTTGATTTGTGTTTTTGGATCATTAGAGAAGTCTTTTAGCTTGGGTAGACATTGCTGATCTGGGCCAAATTTTTCTGGACGAAATGTTAAAAAATGGCGGATGCGTTGCCGTAATATTTCAGGAACCATGAGACCTATGTACTTCATTTTGGTGTCAAAACATAGGTTTAGGGGGTCAAGTAGTCTTATAAAAACAGAAAATAACTCTTCAGAGCAACCCTTCTGCCATCTTCCAAAATGGTGGCTATAATAGAGGAAAAGACATATAAAGAAATGAAACAAATAATGGTTTCTAATCCTTTTATGTGAACACCAAATAATGTTTATGATCTGAATATGAAAAAAAAAATGTTTATCACCTTTTCATAGTTCACTTTATTTTTTTTGTTTCGGCAATCGCTCGTGGTACATTTGCAGAATGTTGAACATTTGAGAAGAGTATATCGACAGGGACATCATTTTGTAGCACAGGTTTTGCAAGTACATGTATGTCTAAGTTATGTGAGTAGAGGCTTTAGCAATGTCGTAGTTTGTAGCATTCCATCAATATCTTCCCAAATACACACAGATCCTTCTCTACATATTCATGATCCAAAACATTTACACATCTTCTGATCAAGAAGAATACTCTTATAATGTGTCCACGCACAGAATATGACGTTGGTGGCAGGTCACTTAGCAGGACTGATGTCCTGAACTCACTGTACTGAAGATCGTCAAATGTGTGACAGTCAGAACTCGCTTTCCACACATGCACACAGTATTTTCCGAAGTCTTTTAAGCCACATACTTCTTCTGTCGCAGCAACTCCTTTTATAAACTTCACAGGTTCAACAGTTAAAGCTCCAAGCGTTGTTCCAATTTGCTCACAGTGTCCTCACCTGTAAGAATATGTGCCTTAATAAAAACAATGGGCTTCTCTGTGTCAAGTTTCTTGTACAGAATCTGAAGAGGGATTAAGTGTCTTTTCTCGCCTGTTCCTTATCGTATCCATAACTCTGACAATCCTTGACGTATGAACATTGCAACAAATCTAAGTAGTACAATGATAACATCTGTGTCCTTTGACAGTACGACTCAATTGAAGCCATTTCGAACAGCCCACACAACACGTGGCACAATATGAAAGTCAGCTTCCTCCAATTTTCTGTTAGATTCTTGAACAATCTGGCCAATACCTTTTGAATCTCTCTCT
Organism: Triturus cristatus; assembly: GCF_964204655.1. Lineage (NCBI taxonomy): Eukaryota > Metazoa > Chordata > Amphibia > Caudata > Salamandridae > Triturus > Triturus cristatus. The sequence goes on along the minus strand of NC_140585.1, from coordinate 408,044,016 downwards.
GCAGGCACCAACTCCTCATTGACAATCATTCCACTTGCAAAAAATCGGAAATTAAGTGTTCACTGAAGCATCAGCAATGTTTTACCGAGTTAACATCTCCAAGTACATTTTGTTTGGTGTTGGTGACCAGAATTTATTAAGTTTCGCATGTATACGAATCGAATCTTTGACGCATACAATGTCAATTATTCCACTTGTAGACATTCGTCTGATTCAATCACATTCTTTGATAGACAGTTCAAGATAACTATCAAAGACAATGTGCAGTTCTTGCAAGGTGCACACTGACTTTGATATCTGTAGAAAAGTCTGAACGACCGTGTGACAACAGCAACAGGTTTCAATGAGGGCACCTTTACAAATTTAAATTCTTCAGGAAAAAGCTTTTTTTCGAGCTCTTACACAGGTTTGCGCTTCACTGGCTTGGTTGCAGCATCTCCATCAAATAACGTGTTTGTTAGAAGAAGATCAAGCAACAGAATCTCCTTGATAAATCCACCCCTTTCATTTGCTACATCCATCTCTCAATGTGCTTGCGAAAGTTGTTTTATTTGTAGCCTGTTTTGTAGTGCCTGGTTGGACTTACTATGGCAATTAAAGCATGGAAGTTTAGCTTTTAAGATAATGTCAAACAGCTTTTTCTCTTTCAATACAAATCTCTCCTGCTTCAGTTAAACATATAGTTTCGATCCATGTTCCAGGACATCAGTAGATGTGTATTTTAAATTGTTATCCACATATTGTTTGGTCATGAAGTTGTGTAGTCGCACAGGCTCAGACATTTCAAAGGGGTTTCCTTGCTGCTGCATGACATTGAGAAGGCTGTCACATGTTTATTAACACGTTCCCCTCTCTTCCCTACAAGTTCGTGTTGAGGAACAGTTTCATGATGGTTCATTAATTTTGAATTTGTAATCTCTCTGAAAACATTGCAAATAGAAAGGGCTTCATGGTAAACTGGCTGCCATTAAGCCACATATTCAATTTTATGTGTCTGACCAAAAATTCCCTTGGAGGTTTTCTGTGGATTGCCTGTTCCAACTTCATCTGGAGCCACAACATTGAACATTCCCTCTCTGTCGTTCACCACAAAATGTCTTTGGATGAATTTTCTGTACGGGTATTGTTTTCCCACCTCTAGCTTCTTTACTCTTTACAAATACCAGGACGCATATCTCAGGTAGTTTATGCAATCCAATTTGCGAAACACAGTAATTAGTGACTCCACAGTCTTCACGTGCAGCTCTCAATCACCTTCCAGATCAGCATATACCAAGTGTTTCATATGTAAAACATTTCCCTAGTACTTGCAAAGTTCTGATTTTTCTTCACTTTCTTTGACAAACTCTACAAACTTGGTTCTGAGTTTTTCTGATCTTGAACTGAGTGTACTGAACATTGCCTGGTTTTCCATTATGTCTTTTAAATGAAGTGCATTCTGTGCCTTGTTCACTTCTGAGATAAGATATGCAAAACATAATTTGTTTTTCTTGTTCCCAAAAACATTGCAAAGCACTGTTTCTCTAGCCTCAGATGAGATGAGTATACCTTGTAATGAACGAACATAATGAGTTCCGCTCAATACTGACTGGACAGTTTTGCTTTCAAAGATTTCAATCTCAATAAGTGCACCGTTTATATCACATCCAATCAGATAAATTCCTGCCCACCGCACCACAACTTTGGTCATGTGGAAAATGCCCATCATTGGATAAAGATCATCAAATTCTATTGGATTACTCATACAAAATGTCAGCTACAATACAAAAAACACCTTCAACCTTTAAAATAGGCAGGATAGACTGGCCTTGAAGCTGAGCACATTTTGGAAATTGTTTAGAGCTGTGTATACTGTTGCGTAGTTTTTGAGTGGAGATGGTATTACTGGTAAAAACCCAACCTTCTTTAGTGGCATTCTGGGAGATCAGAGAATGAATTCTAGCCCAAGGAGGATCTGGCTTCTCTTCATCCTTCAGTCCGCACCAATTAAACAATATGATAAATTCAGTTAAATCTGCTTTGCAGACCGCAGCATCAGGTAAAGGAAGCTCAATGTCCTCAGCCAAATATGAAGCTTTATGGTAGACTGGGAAGTGTTGATGTCTTGTATTGATTTTGCACAAGTCGGGCTATAAGTTTGCAGCTTCTTTGTTTATGTCTACAGCTGTTTTCCAGCAGCTACTTTATTGGTACAGTCTTGAAAAAGCACCATGGCAGTATCATGTGTGTTGGATGTTTAAGACAAAGAAGATCGGTCTTCAAAATCAAGATTATCAAGAGCAGTAATTGTAAATCCTTTCCTGGAAAAGTGACTTGGAAGTGGTGTGCTGTCGGATTCACAAGATTTCACATCATGAGCTGCTAGCAGGTTCCTGCTCCGTAAATGTCATTATAACTTGTTGATACACCAATCCTATTAATTGACGTGATCAGCTCTCTACTTTGGCACTTGTCGTAGATCGCATGGGTAGTCATCATGTGTAGCAGTTTTTTTTATTGCAGTGATGTCATTTATAAACCATGATTTGGAAAAGACAGTACATTTGCACAGCATAAGCAGGCCGGTTCATGGAATGGAATTCTTGTTGACTCCCATAATTTGCAGAGTTCTGGAGCATCACAAAATTTGGGATTAAGTCCAAAATCTAAATCTTTAAGGACTAAAAAAGTGTTCCTGCTGATTTTACTGCATCCTGTGATCTTATTTTGGCAGCAAGAACTTCAGGAGTCAAATAAACTGAGAACACCAAAAGTGGCTCATTCTTTTTGTAAGACTGATAAAAATGAAATCAGTCTTTGTACATTCTCACAAGAAAAATCTTAATTTCATTATTATGGATCAATACAGTTACATCAATGTTGACCATTATTTCTCTGATCTCACTGAGTGTGAACCCATAGCCGCACTCAACAGTGGCTTTAAAACTTCATTTTGGGTGGGCATTCAAATCAGCTGCAAATACATCCACCTCGCTGTTTAGATCACCTACCTGGCTGAAAATTTCATTTTGAAAAAACTATCTGCAGATAAAAACATGTTTGCCCTTTGAGACTTATATACTCTGTTCTTTCATTAATCAATTTGGCCCTTATTCTGGCTAAATCACAGATAACATACAGAACATCCTCTGCTTTCTGATCAGTTAATGGAGCGGAACAAGGGGTAGCCTCCATCTTCTAAGTGAACTGGCAATGGGTTTGGTTGTCATCGCTTTCTCAGAAGACTCATATCCTTGCTGTGATTCACTGGTTTCTGCTATTTTTTGACAATTTCTTTCACAGCTTTTTTCCATTGTATACGACGTGTAGCACTTGTTGTCACAATGATAAATAATTGAACCTCTTCACCCGTCAGTTTCAATCTTTTGTGAACGTCGTCTTGCCATATTTCTTCAGCATCTCAAACTCTCTTCTGTCCAGCTACAGTTTATGTTAACTTTTCTTTCAGGTTAGTTTAGCATATGACACATTTTTCTTTGTTGAAGGAGTCCTCAGATTTTGTAGTTCGCAACACTATCAGAAGGTAAAGATCCTCTGCTACCAAATGCTTTGCTCATATTTTACTAATTTGATCAATGGAAAACCTGAAACAAAAACAATAATAAAATAAATTACCAATATGATGGCTAAAAGACATCATTATAGAGCCAACATTTTGGAAAATAGCGGAAGGGTTGCTCTGAGGAGTTATTTTCTGTCTCTAGAAGACTACTTGATCCCAAAAACCTATGTTTTGACACAAAAATGAAGTATATAGGTCTCATGGTTCCTGAAATATTACATCACCACTACAACACATCTGCCATTTTTAAAAATGTCGCCCAGAAAAATTCAGCCCAGATTAGCAATGTTCACCTGTTAGACTTGGCATCTTTGGCGTGGTTCCCCCTGACTTTTTGGACTCTACCACTTGTATTTTTGATGCTGTACTGGATTTCGTTTTTGCTGGCTGTGGGCACTTTGCCACTGATGATCAGTGTCAAAGTGCAATTGCTCCCTGTACAAATTGTTATTACAACTGATCATCCCTAATTGGCTATTTTGATTTTATGCTGCGTCCCTAGTAAAGTGCACTAAGTGTGCCAGAGCCTGTAAATCAAATGCTACTAGTGGGCCTGCAGCACTAATTGTGCCACCCACATGAGTAGCCCTAAAAAAATATCACAGACCTGCAACTGCACTGTCTGCACGCAGTTTTAAACTGCCATGCCGACCTGGCAAGTACACCCACTTGCCAAGCCCTAACCTTCCCTTACATGTAAGGCACCCCTCGGGTAGGCCCAAGGTACCCCCATGGGCAGTGTATGGGAAAGTTAGGACAAGTACTGGTCTGTGTGACATGTAATAGCGAAATACTGTCAATTTTGTTTTTCACTATTGAGAGGCTATCCGCCCCATAGGCTAACATGGGAGATACTTTGTAACATCTTACAAGTATAACTTCCCATTGGAAAAAAAAAGAGAAATCAAGTTTAGGCTCTCTGAACTCAGAATTTAATAAGATATATTTTAGTAAAGATTAAATTGTGTGTTTGAAAACGCCACTTTTAGAAAGTAGGCATTTTCTTGTTTAACCATTCTGTGTGCCTCTGCCTGTTTGTGGATTGACTGTCTGGTTTTGGAGTGACAGTTGCTGGGGATATGCTTGGGGTGGGGGGGGAGGGAGGGGTTGATGTGTTCTTGGCCCTTCCTGGATGACTCCGAGCGGAGCTGAATAGACCTTGGCTGCATTTAGAGTAATGGGAGGAGTTTTACTTGCACCTGACTAGGGCCTGTCTCCCTTGCACAATGCAGTCTCCACCCCCTGTGGTCATACTGCACCAGTGAGAACAGAACTGGTTTGGACTGGGCTTAGAGACCCTTGCACAAAGAAGAGCGAAGACAAAATGGGGTATAAGTAGTGGACCTTAAACCCCAGAAGGTTAGATCACTTATGGACTCAAGAGGAACCTTTGCCAAGGAAAAGAGACGGAGAGCTGTGAGGAGGAGTACTGCCCCTTTGCTGTGTGGGGTAGGCCTGCAGTTGCTGCTTATGCCAAGGAAAGGACAAAAACTTGAACTTTGCTAAGAAACCTGCTTGATGAAGAATCTCCAAGGCTTGTGTGTGCTAGCCTCCTATTCTGAAGTCTCAGGGACACAATGACTTCATCTCCAGCTCCTTTGAACTCCATTGTTGGGAGTTCTGAACTGCCAGGAGATGCCTATTCCAGTTGTGGTACAAAAGGGGGTGGTGATGGACGGAGCATCAGAACCAATCAAACACACAAACCCAGTCAACAGATCTGGGTTTGATCCATCACCGTTCTTTAGCCCACTCTGCCACCCCAGTTCAGACATGGCCATATGCAAATCAGTTTGACCCTGTGCCTCATGGAAACAGTCCAGCCCGAACTGCCAAGCCATGCCTTCCCTGGACCGGAAACAAGCTTCCTAGGACCGGTTGTTCCAGTTGTGGGCCTCTGGAGGCTGTTCCTGCTGTTGAAGCTGGAAGAAACCTAATAGAAGCAAGAAAAACAATCTCCGATTCCTTCAGCGATACTGCCTTGACGTCGTGACCTGACTGAGGCCAGGGGCATCGCTCGTTTAGTGCATGACGCAACACCCGGCCTGCACTGCAGCTACGACGCCCTTCGAAGCCTGCAGTTAGCCTTCCCGATGCCAGCACTCGCACTGTTTCCGTCACTGCCAGTGCCTGCATCCGGTTATCACGGCTCCGATAACCGCTGAGGGCGACTACACAAACTCGTCGACTTTGCACTGCCTCACCAGAACAGACACCTCACAGGAACCTACACCTCATTACCGATGTAACAAACTTCTCCAGACCTGGATTAGACATGTCGCCTCGTGCGGACACGACCCCTTGTCTCCCCCGTGGCAGCCAGGGAGCCGGCCTTGACGCCTCACCTCCACGACGCCGGGCATCGTCAAACTTCGTTTTCCAAAGTACTGCTTGTTTGGGGAGCTGTGTGAATCTGCGATCGTTGCCGCGCACCGGGCGGTCGGTTCCATACTTTGGATTTATTGCTGTCATGATGTCGTAATAGTCTCAGGTGGAGCTATTTGTTTTCTACAAGCTCTATTTTGGAATGAACTGTTTTGAAGTGCTATTTTACTGCATGTATATTGGATTTTTTGTTGTTTTGGTCTTGTTTGGTTTAGATAAAGATATTCTATTCTTTTTAAACTGGTATGGTGTCCATTTGTTGTGTCTTCACTATATTACTGTCTGTTTTGACGACAGATAATGTATACATTGCCTTTGGGATTAGCCTGTCTGCTCATGCCAAGGTACCAAGGGGGTGAGCAGGGGCTAACTAAAGTGTGTATCCCCCTTACCCTAACTAGGTGCAACAGTCCCTACTTGGACAAAGGTACATACCTCTGCCAACTAAAGATCCCCAGTTCTAACACTACCCAAGCTGAATTACGTCTCTAATGATACAAAAAAACAAATCTAAAATGAAAACCTATGGACAACAAATATTTTTATGGAGGTATATTAAGGAGCCAGAACAGTACAGTTAGCATGAGACACATCGCTGCCAGACTTCTCACCCCCACCATTTAAATATTTAGCAGCAGGATTGTTTTATTCTATGTATGGTTTTATATTGAAAATATTTGCCACAAACTGCAAACAATGCCATAGAAAGGCTACTAAATAGACCAGGTTATAAGATTGGTATCTCTGCACATCACATAAATGAATACCCATATTCCTGTACATAAATCTGGAGGTCTAAATGTTTGCAAACATTGAATTACTCCAATTCCACCAGTGAGTTTTGGAATTTTTTTCAAGAAAGCCTGAATATGATTTTTGGTCAATTAATGCTAATGTTGAAGGGAGACGAAGGTAGGGAAGTGTAAAGGACATTAAACTAAAATATCAATTAAGAGACAGTGATCCTCATAGTTGTGAGCTACGTAAATATGTTCAATCATGCACTCACCCAAGGTAATCATTAATTATGGCCACAATCCAAACCGTCATCTTTTTGCAGGAAAGTGTACTGGGATGACTTTCCCATAGTTTTTGATGATGTTTTTTTCAATAAAGATTTTTCGATTAAGAAAACAAAATTCAGAAAAAAGCGATACAAACTTGAGGTAAACAAAATACATGGGTGGGAGCCTGTCATATTCACAAAAGTCTATTTAATCAAAATCTTATTGTTCCTACATGAAATATTAACTGAAATGAATTCTGGTAAATAATACTCAGTTACTTACATACGTTATTGTGTAAATAAAGTGCTCAAAGTGCATAATATCATGTGTTGCACATTTTGTGTTGCTAAGTGCCCAATGACCATTTCGTACTTAGCAATGTAGGAGAAACTGCCGTGGCTATGAAGACATTTTAGATAATATTTTACATTTATGAGGTTTACTACATAAAAATGCTCAACTTGGGAAAAGCGAAGTGCTCAATTTGTAAAACAACCAGGGCCCAAAGTAACTTCCTCTTTATCTCACTCCTTCTACTTCATCCTTGCTTTCTCCCTTTGTCAAGGTTTTCCCATCTTTCTCGCCCTACCTCTTTTATCCTTGTGCGTTTTTTCTCACTTGCTCTTGGTCAAAATCTGGTGAGGTAAAATAAGTGCAAGGTTCCCAAAATAGAGCCGGTGGGCCTCATCTGCAACTAACTGCTTTAAGTACTGCAATTGACTCTTTCTGTCTCATTTCCATGACCTTACTGTCTAAACTGATGTATGCTACCAGTAACACATTTATAGCCACTCCTCTCATTGAATAATCTCACAACTTTTATCAGAAAGGCTGGAGATACAGTAGCAAAAAGTCATTGTAATAAAGGAAAGATAAACTGTTGAAAAGAGATGCATTACTTAAGGGGATTCAATCTAACTCAATTGGTAAGTTTTACAAGCATTTTCTAAATTGTATATATCTTCCAAAATATTTTACGCAATTACTTTTCATAGTATTCACAAACAAAGCTTGAGAACACATAAAACAGTGGCTATCCACAACACAAACTCAGATTGAATAGCTCACACAAGTATGCCCATAAAGTACTGCCGTTGCTATAATAAATGATCACAAACTTGTTTAAGCAAATTACACATTTATAAAGACAATCTCAAATTATACAACAAACACAAGATAAAAAATGAAGCATTGTCTACATACAGCTCTACTGCTGCTAAAAGTTGTAAAACATCTCCACCATTCATGTAATAGAGATAGAATAGTAGGTCTTCACCATATCTGCCAAGTTTTATTGCAGCCAGCTATAAAAGATGAGAAAAATGAAAGTGTAAATTTAAAAATAAACAGGTTTTAAGTTGTTTATTCAAGATTTGCATCCCACTCAAAACACTTTAGGTACAAAGATCATTAAGTCATCACATAGGCCCCAGATTTGTTAATCCTGAACAGAATGTTTAGCTGGAAAGTAAGGTTTTCCTAGAGTACGTTTCTTCACAATTTACAGACTTTCTATCTTAAATGCTGCCCCTCTTTATCACATGTACTTATATCACACCTCACATACTAGTAACATCTCAAATTCACACTACTCCCAATCCCCTCTTGTGGATTGCAACAGAAGATGAATAAACGAAGGAAGGAGAACACATGGCAAGGTGAGCTTAGGGGTATGTTTCTGTTGATCTATATAAAGAGGTAAGAATGCAGTATTACTTAGTAGTCCGAGTCTCACTGCCGTGGTTTTCTGCAGCTTTTTATAGCTTCTTGCTTCCACAGGAACACTGTACAAACTTACAACTCAATTTTCCACAACTATAAACATTCTATTTTTTGCTGCTTTTGATAGTGCAATATTTATGATGTTGACTGATGCGCAAAAAGGAATATTCAATCTGTATTTAAGAAGCTTGCCATTGTAATACTGATTTAGTTCTATGAGGCTGTCTTAAGCAGTGTTTACTGTTAAGGGGGTTTGGGTGGTCACATACTTTTTGCCTCATACCCTGACAGTGCTGACAAGCTAATAGACCTGTGTGTTTGACAGGCCAAGCCCAACAGTTTGAGTGCAAGCTGGTCAGCAATGTGAGGAGGTATTAGAAACCAGAAATATGCAGGCGTGTAAGCATATCACTCAGGCATATGTTAGGCAACACAACTACTCTTTGGGGAAAGCCCGGTATAACAGAACAAAAACACACTCAAAACTAGATCATGAATTCACTCCACTGTCATCCTTGCCAGACCCAAATGAAAATTAAATGTTTCTATAAGTTAAAAAAAAAAGTGCACCTCGCAATAGACCAGATATGTATAGAAGATCCAGTGGAGTTTGTACCAGACCTTCGCAGCCATTCAACCAGTTGTGCAAACAACACATTTAAACTATCAGTCTGACCTAATTCCCTTAAATCTAGGATTTAAGAGACCCCACTGACACCAGAACCTCAGAACCGAACAACTTACTTCTAGGAAGGACCAAGAGGAGACCTGTGTTGCTGACAACAGGACTTTGCTCACTATCACAAAGGAAAAGAGGGATACTTTCTCCCTCAGGCAACTGACTTGGAACTGAGTGAACGACACTTGCCCATGGCTAAAACTCAACACTCTCAAACAGGGGGACCCTTGTAGAAGCCAGAAGCACCCTCAGTCTTCCCAGGGCTAGTTGCACTCGTTCCTTTCAAACTGCAGGTAAAAACACTCACCGGTTCCAAAGAATCGCTGGCCTTCGAGCCCTCTGAGGTATTGCCCAAATGCAGGTGGTGTAGTGCATCGTGGGAGGTGTAGTCTCACCTGCCTCGAAGTTTCAGGCCGCTACATTACTCCCCTAGACCCAGTGAAGCTCCCAAAGCCTTTCGTTGGGCTTACCGTTGCCAAGACTTGTTGGTCACAAGTCCGGAAACCGACCCCCACACTAGTCACTGAATCTACAGGGAACATAGTGCAATCTTCATCTGAGGTCAGCAGCTGTCCACCTGTTTGTTTTTGCATTTTGTTTCTTGCAGCACAATAGAAGTAAAAACAGCACCACCCGCAGCTCGTGTTCAGCACCAAGGACAGCAAGATCCCCACTCCACCTGGACTCCACAGGCTAGGTAAAACTGATCCGACTGTTGTGGCATGGTCATGGGGCCCACTTGACCTTACCCCTATAAGTGTTCCAAGTAACTCGTCCTGCAACTAACCGATTGTCACTAATGGATTTTGCCATTGACTGCAATGTTAATTTGTCTATGTTTTTTACTGCACTTACTTAATATTGCTTCAAAAATCTAGAAGTCCGGTCATATGTATGCAATTCTTTTTGTTTTGGTGTCTAAATTAAGATAGAAATACACTCTGTTTTTAAGGAATTGGTGTTCACTTATTTTTGAGTCATGTCAATTACTTATCGTCCATGTTGGTACTCTGAAATGCTTAACACATGTTCCTCTAGTAAAACCTGGACTGAGCTGTAGATTTATTAGTGTGAATCCAAGGACCATCTTTGGGGTATTGTGATAATATTTAATGGTAAAGCTACCCAGCCATACCATGCAATATTCCACTTTCTTACACCACCAATTCACCATCCAACACAGCCCATTGCCCAGAAAACTGCAGGGCTAATTCAGGTGAGCTGCTGGTTTAGAACACTACCAATAATCTGGCAGTGTGACAGGGCAAACCCTTAGTCAGGTGGACATCCAACATTGTTCAATAAGGCTAAATCCAGACATGTATCAACCTTCCATCTATACCTTTACAGGAGGAATGTTTTGTATGCAGAAAAAGGCAGCAACATAGCACATTCTGAAATATAAAAGGGTTTTCAGAAACAGAGGGGCAGTGGGTTTTATTCCAGATACTTTTCTGAAAGGAGGAAATTAGATAGCTAGTAAACAGTCTTAGACCTAAGAAGGCTAAACATGTTTCTGATGAAACAGTTTCAAAATGGCTATGGCTACAGGTATTCTGCCATTCTTAAATTAATGGCATCAATTACATATTCTGACCTCCATTGATCTCCACAACATTGTTTTCCACCCCTGCACCCAGCATACCCTAGTGAAGTTGGTGGTGGTCTGTGGGACCTTACCCACCACTCACCTTAACTCCTGGAAATTGGTCCCGTAAGTCACTGTACTGCACTTGAATACCACAACTGCTTTTCCTCCATAGGCCAACATTGCAGCTTCTAAAAATTGTACTTTCGACTTTTTGAACTCAAAAGTATTTCTCTTGAAAAACGTGTTTACCTGAACTAATTGATTTTGGGGCCTAAACATATATAAAGATACCTGTAATTTTGTATAAATTGGTGTGCATCTCCTTACTGAGTTGTGTGTGTCATTTATTGACTATTGTGTGTAATTGTAGATGTCTTGCACTCCTCTCTGATAAGCCTAAGGCCGCTCAAACACACTAACCCCTAGAAGAGCACCTTGGGATTGCTAGCCCGGTCCACTCATAAGGAAACACCTGCACTCTTTGCACGATAAATCTCATTTTGATATATCATATAAAGAGATAGCTTCCCAAACTTATTTTCTACTTGGACAAGACAAAAGGTTTTTGAAAATCTAGCAAACGGTTTGTAGCTTTTGGCAATCACAATCTGTACCCCTACCCAGCTCCTCCCCTCCCTCCACACCTTTGGTTATTATAAAGCCTAACGATCATTGTGAGAAGTCAGTCAGCGCACATTCAGCAAGAGGAATTCCAGTTGGACAGCTGGAAATAATTCAATTATGTGAATCTATAAAAGATAACAATACTGCAAGAACTGTAGTTAGTGATAAGTGACCTCTTTGTCCTCAAGGAAACTAGAACAGTGGATCATAAAATGTACTTGGATCTAAATGATTGACTGTACTCAAGTAAATGCAAATCAAAAAGTTGCAAAGACTATTTCTATATGGGCTCAAATTGTGGTTTCTCCACACTTAAAAACAAATTAAGGCTGTGAGAGTGGGTCGAAGAAACATTTACAGGAGATAATGCAGGTATGCAAAGCATTCATGAAAACTTCCCATGAACATTAAACCACTGATCAGTCTCAAAAGTTTCATTTATGAGTAGTACAGAAATGTATCATGAACAGGTCTGAATGTGATTAGCTTATTTATCAACACCACTCTGGGTGAAATAGAGATGGTGCTAAACATTTCTTTTAGTAAAGTATTGAATTGAGCTAACCAAAATCAGAGATATGGGGAGAAGAAAACAACCTTAACCTCAGTAGCATAAGATTTTCTCCTGAAAATCCCATACCATTTCTTACAACAGCCAGCCAAACACTTATACCGGAATATAGTAAATTGTTTATTACTTTTGTAAAATTATGAAGCAGACTATGGGTGACATGTAACTTTACATAAATGATGTTAAAGGTACTGTGCAGGAGGCCTAACATAGCAAACCTGCTAAATCACCCTTAAAAAAACAGAACTATTAGAAAGCTGGACTCCCAAATACATAACATGGTGGGGACACATAGAAAAGATAAAAATGAGGGTCACTCCCATAGTTAATTATCTGATCAACATGCTGCCCCTAATGATTTCAGAAGACTTCCATTGCAGTTTAGATACATTTATCACAAATCTGCCAGGGTAAAAGAGCAATAATTTCTCTGAAGAAGCTCTGCCTTCCCTACACACTTGGGCGAGTCAACCTTGTCGATCTTAGAAACTACCAGGCTTGTTTCTAGCTAAACAGGGCACATATTGGCTATCCACATCCAACACCTACATACCAACCTTGCTGGAAGTAGAAAGCCATCTTGAACAACCTGAACCCCATAACACTATGGACTTCCAACTGTAATCACCTCACTATATCCAAATATACACTCAAAAACACTAGGAATGCACTACCATCTATTGATAAAACACTCCCTTCCCATATGAAACCTCTCTATGGCATAACCCCGATAAATACGAAGGGCTAACTTTTGTGGAAAACATGGATCAAGAAAGGTATACATTTCCCTAAAAAACTAGGCTCACCAACCTCTCCGGTAACCTTCTCGAATCTTCAAATATTATATTAGTTAGAAGATAAGAAATTCTACCATCTTCTAAAAATGAACACCACAATCACCAAATCCAAAAGCACAGTAATTAACCATCCCTCCCAACTTACATATACACTCTCAACAAGATGGGCAACAAAGTTTCCATATTTTACCACCTACTACAACCTAAGAACTCGAAAGCAAACCTGAAGATAATGGCCAATGGGGACTCTCAGTCCTCTACCACGATGTCCCAATTACAGTGGAACACCAACTGAAAATCTGTAACTGCCGACAAAATACCACCTGTACTCTCCCGAGCTAAATACTGGCTGTAGGAAGCTGGCTCTGTGTATGGTATACCACTAGATGGTTATACCATGCACAGAGTCCAACCATTCTGCAGGAGTGTACAGGGCTCAATGCAAACCCAAAGTGCTCTATAAGTGGTTGTGTGGGCGAACAGCCCTCGGGCTAACACAGAGGAGTGCAAGATATTTATTGCATAACTGTAGGAGAGTAGGGTCTGCTTTCTATGTTCACCCCCACTTTTTGCTTTTGCTTTACTGGTTTTCGACTTAGATGTGGCTGTGGGCCTGCTAATCAGACCCACAGCCCTGCTGTTCTCTCTCTAAATTAATACTATGTACTTTAGGTGCATAACCCATTTGGATAGGATCACCTTATTGGCCCCTGTACAGTGTACCCTAGGTACCCAGGGCATAGGTGTACCCTAGGCCTACCAGGGGCTGCAGCATGTATTATGCCACCCCTGGCCTGGCCTTCCATTTTGACACAACTGGCTGATCACTCAGCTGGGGCAAGGTCGTGTAATCACCCCTTGCTTAGGTGTAGTATTCCTATACCTAACTTACATATAGACACATGTGTACCTATCAGTCACTCCTATGGCAGGCCTTGACAATCCTGGAGGCAGAGTGCTTGGTAACATGTGAGATGGTGCTCTAGCATGAGCTGAGCCTGTCTGCAGCTTTCGGAACCTTGTCCTTATAGCTGTTCTATGATATAGCCTACCATATACTCTTAAAGTGCCTTATAATCTTAGACGGTTATGGTAACTATGGTTTGGCTTTATCGAAACATGTCGTGTAAGGTGTCTAACACTGTGGAATAATACCCCCATGCCATTTCTGGACATGAGAATATTATTCCCCCCTTCTAGAGGGAAAGACATGTTAAAACCATACTTCAACTGTTGGCCTCTGACCAAAGCCTCAGCATCACAAAATGGATGCTGCTGCCACGACACAAGTCTGACCTCCTGCAGCTGGGAGTGATCCCAGCCAGGGAGGCCTGGACAATAGGTTTCCTGCTTGGGGAGGTGCTAGCACCTCCACAGACAGCCTTTAGTGTATTGGGGCAGGGTGGGCTGAAAGGAATGAGACATGCCTGGGGCACACAAGGTGTTCCTTGCATAGTCCAGTTCAAACCGGCGCTGGGGCACTCCAGCCCCAGCTCTGGCGCGAAACTGGACAAAGGGAAGTGGGTGTAACCACCCCCTCCCAGGTCCCACCCATAAGGCGTGACCTAGCAGGTATCCCAGCCCCCCAGATTAGTATAAGAGTGGGAGTTCGGCCTCAAGACTTTAGATTATCCTGAACCTGCAAAACTGAACAGAAACTCTGGACCTTCGACATTCGACGAAAGAAGAAGACTGAAGAATCTCCCTTGTAGCCAAGGAGTGGCTACCCTGTGCAAACAGGCACCATCAAGAGACTACCCTTTGCTTTGCCCACGTTCTACGAGGAACCGACTGCAGAGCCCGACCAGAGCCTTGACTTCCAGACTTCTCCGACCCTGATCCACATCCACAGCAAAGCTGAGATCCGTGGAGGCGACGAGGGACGTGGGACCGGCTACCTGGGAAAAGTGGCTAGTAACTTAAAGCGCAGCTTCTGAGGTACCCTCGAAGTTGTGCACCGGGGATTGAGAAGCCCCAACCCCAAGAACCATCTGCACCGAAGATCAGCCCCCCACACTCCACGAGTCCTGCGTGGGGCCCTTCTGCATTTTTCTGCTTGCCGCGTCTGTCCGGTTGCTTGCCCGCTGGCTAGTGGCCTTTGTGACGACGCACCCTGAAATCTTCTGCGCTGGTTTGGCTCCTCCAGACTGGCTCCCGCTTCTCTGCAAAGAAGAAGCACCCCAGACCTTCCTGGTCTGCACCAGAAGCAAGTCCTCCGTTCTTCGTGGGTTCCGCTTGCCAAGGCTTGGTGAGTCCTAGTCCAACTTCGACGCCGCCGACAGCAAGAGCCTTCGTGGGACAGCCCGCCTCCTGGTCCTGGTCGTCCTCGACGCTTCCTGGTCCTCCTGGCTGCAGCGACAAGCTTCACCTTCACCTGCAATCTTCACGACATCGCCTGGTTCCTTCCTGGTTCCACGTGGTCACTGGCTAAGTGACCTTGACTCTGTCCCTTCTGCTTGCAGGTTTCCTCTCTTGTTGATCCCAGCCTTGGGATCCACCGGACACTCTTCACTGACTGCCTGTCAGCATCTTTCTTCAGGCATCCATAGGAGTCGACGACGAAAACGACGCATCTTCACCCCTATGCACCCGCAGCCTGTGGGCTAGGTAACTTGGGTACTCCGGTGCTCATCAGGATAGTGACTATCCTAGTGTCTAGTTTTCAAGTCTCAACTTCCTAGCTACTCCGGAAGTGTCCTAAATCTACCGTTTTCTAAACTGTACTATTGCTATTGACTTTTACGCATTACGCGTGAGTGTTTCCACTCTGCACACGAATCCCGGGGGCCTCCCACTTCCTAACTAACGCTAGTGTAGTGTAGCCCCAGCGATTCCCTAGGCCTAGGCCTATTCTATTTCCGTGACAGTGGTTCTTATACCACTTACTTAGTATATGGTTTGCGTGGCCCCTAGGGCCTAACTGTATTACTTACCTGTGTGACTTAATGTATGCTTAAATAAGACTGTGTTGTACTTACCTCTAATCTCATAAAGAGTGCTGAGGGTTTGACTAGAATAAATACACTTTATTTTATATATATATCTGTTGTGGTGTCCTTTCATTTGGTATTCAAGGGATTATATATGGTATCACAGCTGGCTTCACATGCCATTCAGAGTTTAGCCTAAGACTGCTCTTGTCCATGCTACCACTAGGATAGCTGGTCTATAAGGTTGACTTTACAACCAATCACCATAAGGGTATTTGGACTGATATAAGGTGTACACTAGAACTAGTGACATCATACATCAGGCCAACTTCTCACATTGGTGAGCAGCGGTTGGGATCTGAGCTTGCTGTTGTAATACCATTGTAATCTTGAGATACTAAATTGAAAGATCACACAGATATTGTCTAGGTACATATGACATAGATTATAATACTTAAGTCCTACTGGACTTTGTAGTTGTAGGTTGAAGGGAGTAACACACCCTGACTACAACTACTAGAGAGGTTTAGTAGATACAACTAGTGTAGGTAGGTGCACACACAACACCCTCACTAGATCATGTCTCTGAGAGGAGATCAAGTAGATGCTCCCTCAGGAGGATCAGGTCTGCAAAAGACCCCCTCTAGATATGATACCTTAACATTCCAGGAGATGAGACACTTGTGTACCTCCAGAGGAATAAAACAGGGTGCAAACCCTACCCTCCTTCAGTTAAGACAACTCCTAGAGGAGTATGACATTATTAGGGCATCTCAGGCAGGTACCCTAGGTACAGAGGAGGGTCTACCCACCACAGAGGAGTCAGAGGAGACTTCAGATGAAGAGGTAGACAGCCAGGGCCAAGTAGGAAGACTTAGCCAGGCTACCCTAAGCTTACATGGGAGTTTGAATGGGGTCCCCCCTTACAGACCCCCAAGTAGGCTTACACAGAGAAGCAGGAGGGACAGATCCCCTTCAAGGGAATCCATCCACTCCCATGTCTCTAACATCTCTAATGCTTCCTCTCACAGGGGAATGACTTCCCCTGAGAGAAAGGAGCATGAAGCCAGAATGAGGGAAGCTAATCTGAGGATTCAGAGGGAAGAACTTGCCCTTGCCAAAGAGAAGCTTGCTCTGGCTAGAGAACAAAAGTTGAGTGGGTCAGAACCCACTGGTGGCAGCAATATCCCTAAGGATAGAGACAGGCACTATGATAATAGAAACCTGAGCAAGATTGTCCCTCCCTACAAGTGTGGGGATGACATCCACAAATGGATAACTGCTTTGGAGAGAGCTTGCAAAGTACAGCAGGTACCCCAAAGTCAGTGGGCAGCTATCTTGTGGCTCTCCTTCTCTGAGAAAGGCAGAGACAAGCTCCTCACAGTTAGTGATGAGGATGCAGATAATTACACTGTCCTGAAGAGTGCTCTGATTGATGGGTTTGGCCTAACCACTGAACAATACAGGTTGTTGTTCAGGGATACCCAGAAGACACAGACTCAGGACTGGACTGACTTTGTAGATTGTGCCACTAAGGCTCTGGAAGGCTGGCTAATGGGAAGTAAGGTTAAGGACTATACAGGATTGTATAATTTGATCATGAGAGAGCAAATACTTAACAACTGTCAAAACCAGCTATTGCATCAACACCTGATTGATTCTGATCTGACTTCTCCCCAAGAATTGGGAAAGAAGGCAGATAGATGGGTCAGGACTAGAGTTAAGCAGAAAAACCAGAACCAGGGCGGTGATCAGAAAAAGGCAGACCAGAAGGGTAATGAGCAGAAACAAAAAGACCAGAAGTCTTCACCAGGCCCCCAAAAGGCTCAGGGGGAGGGTGGTCCCAAAAAGGATAAAAAGAAAGATGGCCAAAAGAAACCATGGGGCAACTATTGTAAGTCCAACTCACATTGGTTTAGTGAATGCACCAAAAAGGATAAGCCCCCAACCACCATTGCCCCTAAGGCAACTGTACCCCCTAGTTCAGCTGTAAGTGGTGGTTCCCAGCAAAAGGGTGTAGTAGGGTTAACCCTGGGAACTGAGGAGGATTCTGGCCTAGTCAGAGTACCTACTCAGGCTGTTCTGATCTGTGATGGGGACTTAGCTTTGTCCTCTACTGTAGGCCCCAGTAACCTGGGCAAGTACAGACAGACACCTTTTATCAACCAAAGAATGGCTCAGGCCTACAGGGACACTGGAGCTAGTGTCACAATGGTGACACCTGCTTTTGTGGACCCTGGACAGATCATACTAGGTGAGAATTACCTAGTGACCAACGCTAGCAATGCCACTACCTCCCATAGTGTGGCTATTGTTAACTTCTCCTGGGGAGGGGTAACTGGCCTCAAGAAAGTTGTTGTTAGTTCAGACCTTCCTGTAGAGTGTTTACTGGGCAATGATCTTGAAACTTCAGTTTGGTCTGAAGTGGAGTATAGGACCCATGCAGAAATGCTGGGGATAGATGCACATGTCCTTGCTGTGACCAGGTCACAGGCCAAAAAGTGCACCACTGAACAAGTGCTGGATCCTGAAACTATGGACCAGTCACAACCCAAGAGAAAGAGCAGTAGGGTTAAGGCTGTGCCTTCCCCCCTGCCTCAGGTGGTGGATCAGCCCTCCCAAGAGGATGATTCTGAAAGCCCTGAAGGAACTGTCCTAGAAGAACTTGAACCTGATCAGGTTGAGTTTCTTGGGACAGGGGGACCTTCAAGGGCAGATCTGAGGCAGGCTCAATTAGACTGCCCCTCTCTTGAACCCCTCAGACAGCTGGCTGCTGCTGAGGCTGCAGGGAATGCTCAAGGTACCCATAGAGTGTATTGGGATGAAGGGCTACTGTATTCAGAGGCTAGAGACCCCAAGCCTGGTGCATCCAGGAGGTTGGTCATACCACTGAAGTTCAGAGGCTTCCTTCTTACCTTGGCCCATGATATTCCCCTTGCAGGACATTTAGGCCAGAACAAGACTTGGGACAGGCTTGTCCCTCACTTTCACTGGCCCCATATGTCAGAAGATACTAAGGAGTTTTGTCGCTCCTGTGTCACCTGCCAAGCCAGTGGCAAATCAGGTGGCACCACAAAGGCCCCCCTCATACCACTACCTGTGGTGGGGGTCCCCTTTGAAAGAGTGGGCATAGATATTGTAGGACCAATGGACCCACAAACAGCATCTGGGTACAGATTCATACTGGTGATAGTGGACCATGCCACCAGGTACCCAGAAGCAATTCCCCTGAGGACCACAACAGCTCCTGTTGTGGCAAGGGCCCTGCTTGGAGTATTCTCCAGAGTGGGCTTTCCAAAGGAGGTCATTTCTGACAGAGGTACCAACTTCATGTCAGGATACTTGACTGCAATGTGGAAGGAGTGTGGTGTTAACTATAAGTTCACCACACCCTATCACCCACAGTGCAATGGGCTTGTTGAGAGATTCAACAAGACCCTAAAGGGAATGATAAAAGGATTACCAGACAAGCTTAGGCGAAGATGGGACATCCTTTTACCCTGCCTTCTGTTTGCTTACAGAGAGGTCCCACAAAAGGGGGTTGGCTACAGCCCTTTTGAGCTTTTGTTTGGGCATCCTGTAAGAGGACCCCTGTGTTTGGTGAAGGAAGGATGGGAGAGACCTCTCAGACAACCCAAACTAGACATAGTGGATTATGTACTTGGTCTCCGCTCCAGGATGGCAGAGTATATGAAGAAGGCTTCTAAAAACCTTGAGGCAAGCCAAGAACTCCAAAAGGCTTGGCATGACCAAAAGGCTGTACTGACTGTTTACCAGCCAGGACAGAAAGTGTGGGTGTTGGAGCCAGTGGCCCCAGCAGCACTCCAAGACAAATGGTCTGGACCCCACACTATTGTTGAGAAAAAGGGAGAAGTCACCTACTTGGTGGACCTTGGGACTCCCAGAAGCCCCCACAGGGTGCTTCATGTCAACAGATTGAAGGCATATGTTGACAGGGCAGACATGGGGCTACTCATGGCTACAGATGAGGGGCAGGAGGAAGAGAGTGACCCTCTCCCAGACCTGTTGACTCAGAACCCTGATGATGGCTCAGTTGATGGTGTGGTCTTTTCTGACAGCCTCACTGTCCATCAGCAACAGGACTGCAGACAGGTTCTGCAATCCTACCGACATATGTTCTCTCTGACCCCAAGTCAGACAAACTGGTGCACCCATGAGGTGGACACTGGTGACAGTCTGCCTGTGAAGAGTAAAATCTACAGGCAACCTGACCATGTCAGGGACTGCATAAAAGTTGAGGTACAAAAGATGTTGGAGCTGGGAGTCATTGAACCTTCAGAGAGCCCTTGGGCTAGTCCTGTAGTTCTTGTGCCAAAACCTCACACCCAAGATGGTAAGAGAGAGATGAGGTTTTGCGTGGATTACAGAGGTCTCAATGCTGTCACTAGGACAGATGCCCACCCAATACCTAGGGCAGATGAGCTCATTGACAGACTGGCAGCTGCTAAGTTTTTGAGCACATTTGACCCAACAGCAGGCTACTGGCAAATCAGACTAGCTGAGAGTGCAAAGGCCAAAACTGCTTTCTCGACCCCAGGAGGACATTATCAATTTGTGGTAATGCCCTTTGGTTTGAAGAATGCACCTGCCACTTTCCAAAGGTTGGTGAATCAAGTCCTTACTGGGTTGGATGATTATTGTGCAGCTTATCTTGATGATATTGCTGTCTTTAGCTCCACCTGGGAGGATCACCTGGTCCACCTGAGGAATGTTTTAGAGGCCCTGCAAAAGGCAGGCCTCACTATCAAGGCCACCAAGTGCCAGATAGGGCAGAGCAAGGTTGTATACCTGGGCCACCTAGTTGGTGGGGGTCAGGTTCAACCACTGGAGAGCAAGACCCAGACCATAAAGGACTGGGCTCCTCCAACTACCCAGACTCAGGTCAGAGCTTTCTTGCGCCTGACTGGGTACTACAGAAAGTTTGTTAAGAATTATGGGTCCATAGTGACACCACTTAATGACTTGACCTCCAAGAAGATGCCAAAGAAAGTTCAGTGGACAGTAAGCTGTCAAAAAGCATTTGATGACCTGAAGCAGGCCGTGTGCAGTGCACCTATTCTGAAAAGTCCAGACTACTCCAAAGAGTTCATTGTCCAGACAGATGCTTCTGAGATAGGTGTGGGAGCTGTTCTTTCACAACTGAATGTAGATGGTCAAGACCAGCCCATTGCTTTTATAAGTAGAAGGCTGACCCCTAGAGAGAAACGTTGGTCAGCTATTGAGAGGGAGGCCTTTGCTGTGGTTTGGGCCCTGAAGAAGCTGAGGCCATACTTGTTTGGCACTCACTTCAAGATTCAGACAGACCATAAGCCCCTCTTGTGGCTAAATCAGATGAAGGTTGAAAATCCCAAACTTCTTAGGTGGTCCATTTCCCTACAGGGGATGGACTTCACAGTGGAACATAGACCTGGGACTGACCATGCCAATGCAGATGGACTCTCCAGATATTTCCACTTAGAACATGAAGACTCAACTGGTCAAGGTTAGTTTAATGTCCCTAAGTTTGGGGGGGGGGGGGGGGGTTGTGTAGGAGAGTAGGGTCTGCTTTCTATGTTCACCCCCACTTTTTGCTTTTGCTTTACTGGTTTTCGACTTAGATGTGGCTGTGGGCCTGCTAATCAGACCCACAGCCCTGCTGTTCTCTCTCTAAATTAATACTATGTACTTTAGGTGCATAACCCATTTGGATAGGATCACCTTATTGGCCCCTGTACAGTGTACCCTAGGTACCCAGGGCATAGGTGTACCCTAGGCCTACCAGGGGCTGCAGCATGTATTATGCCACCCCTGGCCTGGCCTTCCATTTTGACACAACTGGCTGATCACTCAGCTGGGGCAAGGTCGTGTAATCACCCCTTGCTTAGGTGTAGTATTCCTATACCTAACTTACATATAGACACATGTGTACCTATCAGTCACTCCTATGGCAGGCCTTGACAATCCTGGAGGCAGAGTGCTTGGTAACATGTGAGATGGTGCTCTAGCATGAGCTGAGCCTGTCTGCAGCTTTCGGAACCTTGTCCTTATAGCTGTTCTATGATATAGCCTACCATATACTCTTAAAGTGCCTTATAATCTTAGACGGTTATGGTAACTATGGTTTGGCTTTATCGAAACATGTCGTGTAAGGTGTCTAACACTGTGGAATAATACCCCCATGCCATTTCTGGACATGAGAATATTATTCCCCCCTTCTAGAGGGAAAGACATGTTAAAATCATACTTCAACTGTTGGCCTCTGACCAAAGCCTCAGCATCACAAAATGGATGCTGCTGCCACGACACAAGTCTGACCTCCTGCAGCTGGGAGTGATCCCAGCCAGGGAGGCCTGGACAATAGGTTTCCTGCTTGGGGAGGTGCTAGCACCTCCCCAGACAGCCTTTAGTGTATTGGGGCAGGGTGGGCTGAAAGGAATGAGACATGCCTGGGGCACACAAGGTGTTCCTTGCATAGTCCAGTTCAAACCGGCGCTGGGGCACTCCAGCCCCAGCTCTGGCGCGAAACTGGACAAAGGGAAGTGGGTGTAACCACCCCCTCCCAGGTCCCACCCATAAGGCGTGACCTAGCAGGTATCCCAGCCCCCCAGATTAGTATAAGAGTGGGAGTTGGGCCTCAAGACTTTAGATTATCCTGAACCTGCAAAACTGAACAGAAACTCTGGACCTTCGACATTCGACGAAAGAAGAAGACTGAAGAATCTCCCTTGTAGCCAAGGAGTGGCTACCCTGTGCAAACAGGCACCATCAAGAGACTACCCTTTGCTTTGCCCACGTTCTACGAGGAACCGACTGCAGAGCCCGACCAGAGCCTTGACTTCCAGACTTCTCCGACCCTGATCCACATCCACAGCAAAGCTGAGATCCGTGGAGGCGACGAGCGACATGGGACCGGCTACCTGGGAAAAGTGGCTAGTAACTTAAAGCACAGCTTCTGAGGTACCCTCGAAGTTGAGCACCGGGGATTGAGAAGCCCCAACCCCAAGCACCATCTGCACCGAAGATCAGCCCCCCACACTCCACGAGTCCTGCGTGGGGCCCTTCTGCATTTTTCTGCTTGTCGCGTCTGTCCGGTTGCTTGCCCGCTGGCTAGTGGCCTTTGTGACGACGCACCCTGAAATCTTCTGCGCTGGTTTGGCTCCTCCAGACTGGCTCCCGCTTCTCTGCAAAGAAGAAGCACCCCAGACCTTCCTGGTCTGCACCAGAAGCAAGTCCTCCGTTCTTCGTGGGTTCCGCTTGCCAAGGCTTGGTGAGTCCTAGTCCAACTTCGACGCCGCCGACAGCAAGAGCCTTCGTGGGACAGCCCGCCTCCTGGTCCTGGTCGTCCTCGACGCTTTCTGGTCCTCCTGGCTGCAGCGACAAGCTTCACCTTCACCTGCAATCTTCACGACATCGCCTGGTTCCTTCCTGGTTCCACGTGGTCACTGGCTAAGTGACCTTGACTCTGTCCCTTCTGCTTGCAGGTTTCCTCTCTTCTTGATCCCAGCCTTGGGATCCACCGGACACTCTTCACTGACTGCCTGTCAGCATCTTTCTTCAGGCATCCATAGGAGTCGACGACGAAAACGACGCATCTTCACCCCTATGCACCCGCAGCCTGTGGGCTAGGTAACTTGGGTACTCCGGTGCTCATCAGGATAGTGACTATCCTAGTGTCTAGTTTTCAAGTCTCAACTTCCTAGCTACTCCGGAAGTGTCCTAAATCTACCGTTTTCTAAACTGTACTATTGCTATTGACTTTTACGCATTACGCGTGAGTGTTTCCACTCTGCACACGAATCCCGGGGGCCTCCCACTTCCTAACTAACGCTAGTGTAGTGTAGCCCCAGCGATTCCCTAGGCCTAGGCCTATTCTATTTCCGTGACAGTGGTTCTTATACCACTTACTTAGTATATGGTTTGCGTGGCCCCTAGGGCCTAACTGTATTACTTACCTGTGTGACTTAATGTATGCTTAAATAAGACTGTGTTGTACTTACCTCTAATCTCATAAAGAGTGCTGAGGGTTTGACTAGAATAAATACACTTTATTTTATATATATATCTGTTGTGGTGTCCTTTCATTTGGTATTCAAGGGATTATATATGGTATCACAGCTGGCTTCACATGCCATTCAGAGTTTAGCCTAAGACTGCTCTTGTCCATGCTACCACTAGGATAGCTGGTCTATAAGGTTGACTTTACAACCAATCACCATAAGGGTATTTGGACTGATATAAGGTGTACACTAGAACTAGTGACATCATACATCAGGCCAACTTCTCACAATAACATTGACCAATAAGGGACACACGACTCAAAAACAAGATCCACAACAGTTTTATAAAAAATAAGCTTTGTTTGCAATTTATTTTAAGACTAAGATCTTCGTAATAAGTAAGTACGTTTTGCAGGAAAAATACTTATAAAAGTCGACAGTGCCATTTTTGAACAGTTCAATGTTATCCTATGGAGCAAAACAATAAT
Organism: Triturus cristatus; assembly: GCF_964204655.1. NCBI lineage: Eukaryota > Metazoa > Chordata > Amphibia > Caudata > Salamandridae > Triturus > Triturus cristatus. Next base: position 408,019,663 of record NC_140585.1, on the reverse strand, counting down.
GCGGTTACACTGGTAAGTACACGACTTGCAGTTCCAGTCTTCAGGTCCAAAGTTCGGCAAGGGTCAGGTGAGTATCAAAACTGCACCACCAGCGGCACATGGGTGGCCAGGTGCAGAATGCAAATACGGCGTTGGGCGCTCAATGCTCCTCAATGGAGAACTTGCTTCAGACAAAGGAGGTTGCAGGAGGGAGACCAACGGACAGCAGAGGTAAGTAGAGATGTAGGGGGCCGTAGGTGCACTGTTGGTTCAGCTCAAGGCCCAGGGGCTTCATGTGCAGGGGTGCCTTTAGACATCAGAGTCTTCTTACCAGAGGCAGTTGCGGTCAGGGAAAGCCTCTGGATTGAGGCTGCAGGCGTCATTGTGGAGTCCAGAAGGAGTCAGCCAAGGCTGAACTGGAGGTCATGATCGCTGGGGAACCTGTTCTGGATCAGTAGACGACCTGGACATGGACCGGAGGCATTGGGTGCAGAGAGGGCAAGACTCGCGGATCTGGAGGACACAGGAGTCCTTTGTGTAGGTTTCTTGGAGACAGAGCTGCTGCCTCGGGAGTCTCCGATCTTTATCGAATGGCAGACAATCTTTCTCGGTTTCTGAAAGTCGCTGGCTGCAGGACAGACATCCTCTTCTTCGCAGGGTCCTTGAAGCTGGGGATAGGCTGAGGCCAAGTCAATAGTCTTCTTCAGGCTTCGCTGCACAGCATCTTCGTCCTTCTTCTTAGGTCAGCAGCGAACCAGTTTCCAGATCTGGGGGAGCCACCTAAATACTAAATTTAAAGTTTTAGTAAATTAGCAGGTACGGCTAATGTGCACCTTACCCGGGGTGACTACACCCTCAATTATGCCACCCTATTGTGGGAGGAGACATTAGAGGCACCTCCACATCTTCATGATGGAGTTGGATTGAAAGTTGAAGTTCACCTCGCCTCCCCACCTTAGTGATGGAGTTGGCAGAGGTGGGCACACCTATTCATCTAAGTTTTTCCTGCCCAAAGTACGGGTCTAAACCAGGGGCTGCCATTTGCTGCTAGGAGCAGAGGCTGGGGGTCAAATGACAAAGACAGCAGGCCTTTGTAGCTCCCCTCTGGAGCACTGTGCCAATCCTGGGGGAGGAGGTGTGACACCTCTGCCCAGGATGTGCTTGGTTTTTGGTCCCAGAGAGAGGAGGCTCCAGTGAAGTCATCATGGTGCTGTGGAACTCGAGCTGTCGAGTTTCCACCCCATGCACTCTCTGTGGCTTCTCTGGCACTTACAACATTAAGTAATAGACCCTAATATTGTAGGGGCATATCTTCTCATGCAGATGTACCCACACCTGTCATATAGTGCACCCAGCCTTAGGGCTGGTAAGGCCTGCTAGAGGGCTGACTTATCTATATGTGAGGCAGTGCTAGTTGGCAGGGTACACAGGCAGTGTGCCATGTCGACTTTGTCATTTTGTCTGCACCACGCTAAGCATGCTGCAGTGGCAGCCTGCATGGTCTAGTTGAGGGTCCCTAGTAGACCCTCTTCAGTCACAATGCCCTTGGTATCCAGGTACCATTTACTAGGGACTTACAGGGGGCCTGAAGGGCCAAGTGTGGAATAGTTTTTAGGGAAGAAGCACTAGCACAGAGGACCTGGTTTGCGGGTACCCTGTGCGCTATAATCGAAACCACATTATTTTCCAGGCAAAAAGTGGGGGCTAACCATTTCAAAAGAGGTACTTTCTCATACTGGCTCATTAATAGAACCTTCTGGACCCCCTCCTACCTACACACCCTAATAATCTCAGACAATCCCACCTGCAGGAACCGTAGGGAAGAAACTGGGGACCTAGCTCACCTAATCAGTGAGACCATTCTGGGACAAGGTATTATCCTTTATTGCCAAGCCTTTTAATTTCAAACCTAAAAGAGAATTCTCATTCCTTATCAAGGGCTTCCTGGACCTCAACAATAAATGCGGCCAATAGCCTCCTGCTCGATCTTTTAATAACATATTTCGTTAAAATGGGTACTCCAAACTGGAAATCCAACCATAAAACCTCATTTACAGCTTGGTTAAACTGGATATCACACATAAGAGGTGATGACAACATTTCTCTTCAACACTCCCCGTGGAAATCAACACATACACCTATATGGAAAGCCCTAGATCAGTGCCTTGCTTCCACTAAACCTCAGTGAACAGGTCCGCACGTCATCTCTACTACAAATTCAAGATATTGATGCTATACTTTTTTTGCACACCAAGGTACCCTATTTCCTGAACTGTGAGTGATACATTTATGTTGAAACTGATAACAGATCGCTTGATCTCCTCAACTGAAACATACAAATGCCATATCACGGAGATTGAGACCATCACGTTTGAAATATTAAGGGTTTGTTTTTCTCTCCATTTTCTCCGCTTTCTACTTCTTCTTCAGAATCATTTCTCGATTGACGAATGATTTAAAGAATCACTCACAACTGCACAATGTATAACGCTACTGCAATAATGACTATTTGTCTTGCTCTTTAATTCAGTCTAATTCTGCTCTTTTTTGTCTGTTGTGTACTGAAAATTAATAATTATTTGAAATAAAACGTTACTGCACACATTAGTGCATTCTGAATAGCTGGAAACATAGTAGAAAAAGAGAGCCTTTCTGGGTCAATTCTGGTGGAAGAGATGTTCATGTGCAGTATTTTCTTTTTTTAAAGATTAAAAGTTTTAAAAGATAATTGGCTTGAAGCCAATTGTGGCTTCTTCAAAGTATGGTGAGAAATATGCCATTTGTAGCCACGGACAGTACTCTAGCTGTTTTGTCTTGAATATTTTGCAATCTGGCTACTGGTTTTCTTGTCAGGCTAAGGAAAGGTGGGCTGCTACAATTTAATTTAACCCACATTATACCTCTTTGATGATCACTTGTACTAGAAAACTTTACAATTATCTGAAAGCAGTGCTACACTATCTGTTGGTGGCTACAAGGGTGGTTTGAGATTCCACTTTTGAGATGTGATTACTAAGGATTCAAATTAGGGTTTGTTTTTTGGGCACCAACACAAACTGCTTATGGTTAATAACAAAGTAACACGCTAGGTTGGTTACTTGCCCTCGGTAACGCTCTTTCTCATACAGCCTATCTAGCTGTAGATTCCTCACCCTTATAATATTTATAAGTGTCACATTGGATGTGTAAACTTTTCAGCAGTTTTCCTGCGTGCTGGAAAGTTGAGCCATTTGGCTCTGCACTGACACAGTTCTGCTCCAGAAATGACATGTGTGGCCTACATCGGGCTCATTCCCATGCGCGGACATCATATCATTTCATTTCATTTCTTTCCCACGCGCGGTCATCAGTTCATTTCTTTCCGTGCTCCCTCTCGTCTCTCACAGACCCCTCAATATTTTCCACACATTTTCTCCAGTGTTGAAGGGATGTTATTCCCGAAAACTACAAGTTTCAAGCCCTGTAGAGACTGTTGCAAACACATTTTTGTGACGAATCCCCAGCAGGTGAGCCTGTGGTGCCTGGTGTTAGAATTTCAAGGCCTGCGGTGACTGAGCGACAATGAACCCGAAGACGATCAGGGAACTAGAGGCAAAACGTTAGGTTGCCTAGCATGAGAAGTATCTGCGCCGGGACCACTGCAACTCATGCTCCGTGTCCAAGGTTCTATTCTTGGTCCTGTTCTCGGAGTAGACTGAGCAGTTCCAGAGGTTGTTCTTTGTTGCACTCAAAGTCCTCAGTTAAGCATAAGAAACACAAGATATCAAAGTGGGATTCTGCTCCCTTGCGCCACTCGCATTTGCCTGAGCAAGCGTGCGGTCAGTGCAAAGCAGACTTCGGAGCCAATCCTACAGCTGGTTCTGGCACAACCGGGGTTTCTGGGGCATACAGCTACCCTGTGCCAGATTGAAGAGTTCAGTGCAGTCATGCCCCAGCTCTTTGAATCTATGCCAACTCTCTTTGGCATGCCTTTTGGCCCAAAGAAGCCAATAGGCCTTCCAACTGACATACAGCCACCAAAATAACACACCACTTAGATTGCTCAATCTTAAAAAAATATTCTTAGTGCATGAAATGCTCGTTTGAAGTAGTGGAGTGTACTGGGGTGAATGTATGACATTGTTCTGCATTCTGGCCATCAATTGTTCTTTTTGCATTTGTCACCCCGAGTGGGACGGGTATGCCCAGACGTGGGTCCCGTGCTCTCCATGCCCCTGGAGTCAAGCGATCCTGGTTGATGAGGGCTGAAAGCCTGAAACCGGTTCTAGGATGCTTGTTTCCAGTCCAGGGAGGACCTGGCCTGGCAGTTCGGGCTGGGCTACTCCCACTGGGTGCAGGGTCAAGACTGATTTGCATATGGCTGGGTCAAAACTGGAATGGCATGGTGAGCAACATAATGATGGATTTAAACCCAGATCTCTGTCCAGGGGTGAATGTATGACATTGTTCTGCATTCTGTCCATCAATTGTTCTTTTTGCTCTTGTTTGAAGTAGAGCACTTGACAGCAAAAGACAGCTGGCAGGCCCCCAATATCAAGGCCAAAATAAAAAATATGTAAATGCCTGTGAGCATGAGGGGGTGCAACAATGAAGTGAGTGGGGCAAGGGGAATGGGAAGCAATAGAGAAACAAATGGTTCTTAAAATAAAAGTAAAGCCAAGTTTAAAAGCAGCATACGAGAGAGAGCAGCACAGAGCATAGGAGAGTCGGGAGAGAAGTAGACGAGAGAGTAGAATATAAGGGACATGGTAAGATGGAGTGTTGGGGCAAGCACATAACAGCAAGCAGACAAGGATGAGAGCAACATGCAGCATTAAGGGTGGGTATCTGGTAGAAGTATATGAGGGAGAGAGTTGGAAAACACATGCACTCTCATGGAGAGCTTAACCAAAAAAAGAAAAGTCGTTCCTTAAAAATGAACAGTGCAAGAATACAAGTCAGTCAAGCAAAAGGAGAAGGGCCTCACACCAGATGGATACAATGAAACAAAGAACACCAGTGAATAGGCAAGCAAATAAGAGTGACAAAGTCAACCAATGGTAAGCAATGAGCATGCTCTAAGTCCACTTCAAGTTAGTTCTTGGCAAGGCCACAATAGCTCTTTCACAACCTCTATAAGGCGAGATATAAAAAGTTACAATAAAAGAAGCTACACTGAGAACAAAACTGCTAGCAGTCCTAAGAAGTGATTATTTGGGATGATGACACTACTGTCGCTTTTACGAAGCAACACATATCATGAAACATATTTGTCGGAATTTAATTGTTTTTTAAATGTTGGCCCCCTTGTATCGTCAGGCTTAGGCTGGAATGTGATTTTTGTATTCAGGTTGGAAAACTGGTCTGAACTAGCGGGACTATTAGTAGTAGACATTTCATTGTCATAGTTTTTTTTAAACTTTACACACTAAAAGAAAAATACATAAAATTACTGTACAAATAATACTTATAAAATCAATTTAATTTGATAAAAATAAAAATGTAATGAGATATAACCCATAATGTAAACAGGACTGGTGTCACAATTCTCTGATATCTTCTGTCACAGAATTAGTTTCCAGAAGACCTTTCAATCATCACTGGAAGCTCTTGAAATAAAAACGTGTTTTCAGGAATTTGAGACTGGATAAATTAACTTAATTAGAGGGCTCAATAACTGCAGTTACCGAAATTCTCCTTTTTATAGTAGGATCGTTGATTAGCTTTATTTGTAGGTTATCAATCTTATTGGACAAAAGATTGTCTGTACCACAGCAAAACTTTAGTGGACACTTGTTTGGTTAATAAAACTGAGAGGCTGGTATAGAGTCTGAACCAGTGGGCAAATTTCAATCAGAAACGCTAGTGGAGTCACTGTATTTGTTTGAGCAGTAACCGTACGTTGGCTGAACGGAGTTTCTATGGTGCCAGATGAATCTGCATAGTTGTAACTTTGCTGATTAATACATGTATCAGTATGCTGGATGGCAGAAGTTTAAAGCCAAACAGAAGTTAGTTGTTTGGGGTTTTTAAGTGGTTAGAGGTAAGGCTGGTTAATGATCATAGGTGTTCATCCATTACGGGATTGCTCACTCATGAAGATGATGTCTCTCTGAAAAGGGCCCCTGAATTACATGGATCGGTGGTATAATGGCATGTATGGGATTTCCGAGACAGTGTCAACATTTTAATTGTTACATAAAGGAAGCTAAATAAGTTTAGCTTACTACCGTTCCTTGCCGCAGCAGGCTTTAAAAAAGAAAAAAGTCCTGCTCGATTTTAAAATAATGCAAGTATGTGCTCGATTTTAAAATAATGCAAGTATGTGCGGGATTTCTAGCGGCAGGGTTTTCACTTTGAAACACACAGGAAAAATGTCTGGCGCAGAACTAAGCTCCACTTGAGCCTCTGTGATCCGAAGCAGCCCTGCAGCTTCCTTCGTCCCTCTGTAGATGCACCCCTGACAGCTTTCTGCTATTCTCAGGTGAGCTGATCTCCTTGCTCTCAATGCTAGAGGAAATGCGGAATGGATATGGGATCTGGCGATCTAGATATGCACAGGTATGCTCTATAGAATACTGTGGAAGAATGTGTACCTTTTTCCGGAAGCGATCCTAACCACCAGCTTTCCTGCGGATGAAAGATCCATAAATCACAGGAACCAGAGTGGAGAATGCGGACTTATCAGCTGTCAAAATGACACCTTTACCACCAGCCATTGCTGTGTAATAAGCAGCGCGATCTGACCAGCGGAATATCAGTAGACAGCACCCAGAGCGCACCGGAGAGGGGTTTAGAATGATGCAGCCTAGAAAAAGCGGAGTGAGCGACTGAAGGGTACAAGTGCGATCAGCCACCTCTGCAGATGGCTGAGTGAGCGACTGAAGGGTACAAGTGCGACCAGCCACTTCTGCAGATGGCTGAGTGAGCGACTGAAGGGTATAAGTGCGACAAGCCACCTCTGCAGATGGCTGAGTGAGCGACTGAAGGGTACAAGTGCGACCAGACACTTCTGCAGATGGCTGAGTGAGCGACTGAAGGGTACAAGTGCGACCAGCCACTTCTGCAGATGGCTGAGTGAGCGACTGAAGGGTACAAGTGCGACCAGCCACCTCTGCAGATGGCTGAGTGAGCGACTGAAGGGTACAAGTGCGACCAGCCACCTCTGCAGATGGCTGAGTGAGCGACTGAAGGGTACAAGTGCGACCAGACACTTCTGCAGATGGCTGAGTGAGCGACTGAAGGGTACAAGTGCGACCAGCCACTTCTGCAGATGGCTGAGTGAGCGACTGAAGGGTACAAGTGCGACCAGCCACCTCTGCAGATGGCTGACTGTAACTGGAGCATGAGGAGAGCAGCTGGGAGCAGTATGCCTGTCTAATGTTTACATTTACCAATTGATGGTTGAGAACTTATACAAACATGTGCTATGCTTGTGTTCCATAACGAGGTAACCTTTTAAAAACACCAAATGTATTTCCTACATCACTGTTCTACTGCACCATCCAAGCCTGTAGGAAAAGCCCACTCAAATCAAATGGTTCACTTAAAGAACAAAATCGGGGTAAAATACAGGAGCCCAAAAACTAAATTGTGAAAGAGTTGGCAGAGATTACTAAGCAACATATATATTTAACACTGAATACTTCAATGACAAAAGTGCCCACCTTCAAGGAGAATCTAAATGTTTTTCAGCACCACAGAAACGTGTTAACGCATGACAAATGATTCAAATAAAATGTACAGTCTTGTATACCAACTGGATTGGGTAAAGCGGTCACTTCACGCCAAACCTCTATCACTTTGCATTCCAAGCCAGCATTTCACCATTCAACCTTCTTAGCCACTGAGTGCTTCCTTTCTTCTCCTATTATCACTCAGGGCTTTGAAGTAGTCTTCGAGTGACATGAGTACCACGCGTCAACCCACATTACACACTATGCTGCAAAGTTTTTGGTCTCTGTTGGGACATTGAAGAGGCCTGAGAGTAGCTTTAGACCTAAAAGCAAAAGCTTGACTTAACATGCTGCTCCTTGCCTCTTCCCTCTGCTTTTGATCGACTACTCCCGCCCTCTCAACAGCGCCACTAAAGCACCTTCAGAGCAGAATACGCACTACATCAGTGCCACCTTCTCTTTCTTCCACGTACCCTCATGTTTTTCTTTCTCCTCCTTCCTCTGCAGTACTATGACGTTATTTCAGAGGCACATGCACTATATAACCTATAGCACAACACCACAACTTAATCATATCACAAAATAATTACCATTAAATCAGAATCTACAAGAGTGCAACATATCTCACCATAAATATCCCACAGATATTCAAGGGCTTGCATGTTTCAGAAAGTTTAATTCAGCTGTTTGAAATTTTGCAATTGTCGCCACTTCTGGCAAAAGCTCAATGCAAGGCTTCTGTCAACCGCACGCGTTCTTATCCATTTCAAAGTTGGCAGTCAAATAATAATCCTTGTAAAACCCCATTAGGCTGCTGCAGTTGTTTAGAACAAAGTAGACGCTCCGTTTTCAAAGGCACATGCACACAGATTTCTGTTAAATGTGAAAGAGTGTTAAAGCAAAGGAGGTCTTGGTAGCAAACAGAATAGACCTGGCCACAGTTCTAAAGCGCAAAGGTGGCGCTGGCAACATATAGTAGGGTGTGATTTTTTTTTTTCTTTTTTTTTAAGAAGATCTGAACTAATAATTATTTTCTTTAAGTCCAAGCTTAGTGGCCCTGAAGGTGGCAAACCTAGCTGCAAAACGGCCTTCTTTAATAAAACGAGGACATGTTTAAAACTGCACATGTGTTATATAATCCTGCCTCAGGCACCCTACCCCCAGACCCCCCTATGCTGGAATAACATGTCAAAACACATCCAGCAGGTCGAACATTTGTGATCACCTGACATGCTCACCGCCAGTTTTTAGATGGCGGTTCGCGCACGGTCTGCTAAATATCTCACGGAAGCCTCATTTTATATTCATTTGTCATTTGACACAAGTTCAGCGTTAGTTTTAGAGGTTGGCCCCTACACAGCACGCCAGATGTCTCACGGCAGCTTCAGCCAACCTCATTTGTTTCATGGAATTTTTCAAGTTTAAAATAACAATGATTATTTTTTGGGGCTTCAGTTGCATTGTGAATGAACCGCGGTGTTTACAGTCGTTTAAACATGGCGCTGACCTATTTTCTCGTATGCTTTGAGTTATCTACTATAAGCGTAGACAGACCCTTTTACATGGTTATTAACGTATGGAGTTAAAGACAAAAAACACAGAGGCAATTGTACACACCGCCGGAGATGTGTTACATGTGGAACACTGCAACTTCTCGGTGCGTGCACAAATGAGCTTCCCGGCTCCTTCATTTGACATCTTGCCTTTATATTTTCGCACTTTACTGTTGCTTGAGATATCGATCCGCATTTTTGCACCACCAAAATTCACATGCTTCCTTATAGAGATGTGTCACCTTCTCGCCTCATGACTCCCTACACATATACGTTTTTCATAGTTCCAAGTCTCAGTTTGTTCTTGACTCCCGTTTTTTAAATAATAGTCACACTAACCAGAGCCATCACAACTTTATTCACCTGTGTTTCTGCACCACCAAAATTCACACGCTTCCTTTTGAGAAGTTTCACTTTCTCGCCTCATGACTCGCTATGCAAGTATATTTTCACGGTTCTAAGATTCAGTTTCTTGCACTAACCCAAGCCATTACGACTTTTTATTCACCCGCACTATAAATTATTATATGTACCCTTACGTTTCTTTAGTTTTTTGACAGTTGATATTTTTCTTTCTTAAACCTCCATTAGGAACACAGATGCATATTTATTATTGTTGATGCACCCATTTATGTCTCATTCATTGCCTAGATCATTTTTGTGGCACATAATGAAACCAGATTCTGATTATAATTCCCCAAAAGAGATCCTTGGTGCAGTGTTTACATACCTGTTCAGTTTAACTGAACATTTAAACTTTACCCATACACACTTTCAACTCCTATTCCTAGAATGTTCAGAAAGTTGCTATGATGACTATGCGCATTAATTTACCATCAGCATTTACTTATTGACTTATCATCAATGACTGGCCATGTGCTTTAGGTTCTATGTATTCAACTAACTTTATTTTTGTTTCTGCTTCTTAGGAAAACATATCCCCTGAAAAAAGGCACAGCCCAAAATGCATTGGGATAACTAAATAGCGTACATCGATTGTTGAGATTACATGGGATGTCTTAATACTATATATCCATGGATGAAATTCAATGCATTACCGTGACGAATTACATTTCCTGAAAGTCAATAGTACAGTTGAAGTGTTTACTTGACAAATGAACCATCTAAAGCCCTGAGATTTAACTAAAATATAAATCCCTGTTTGGTATTCACAGTAGTGCGCAAAGAGGACCCTGCTCCCAGGCTGGGACGGCGCATCAGTTCACTTTGACTCACACCTATGATCAGAAGGCAATTCCATCGCGCACACAATCAAACTGACAACTTGGGATTATTTTTATTTTGAATCACAGAGGAGTGCATTTTTAACCTGCTTTGAGTTTAAACATCTCGTCCTTCACAGTAATAAGGTTCTCTTCTCACACATGGACATGTTTATTGAATGCAATGTATGAAATACTAGACTATATTGTTTGGCTATGATAGTTAAATTTTTTATTAAAGCATTATGTTACTTACCCAGTAAGCATCTGTTCTTGGCATTTAGAGCATGCTTTGCGTACTCCTGCCATCTAGTGTTGGATCCGGATGTTTGCAAGTTGTTTTTCTTCAAAGAAGTCTTTCCTAGTCACAAGGTAAGGTGACTCTTCCTTTCGGTGATAGTGTGCATGGGTATCAACTCCGTTGTTAGATTGTTTTCCCGCAAGAGGGTGAGAATGGAGTAAGTAAGTGTAGCATAGAGATGTCCATGCATATGAATGTATAATCAAGAACTGCAACTATAGGTGGCCGGGGAGGCGGGTGGGCACATGTGAATCTACAGTCATGAACAGTTGCTTACTGGGTAAGTAACAATCTGTTAGAGGCATGTGTGCTGTAGATACACATGCTTTGCATAGCCTACAAAGCAGTATACACCCAAAGCGGTGGCTAACCTGTAGATGTTGCAGTTGTTTGAAACATTGTTTTAAGTACTGCTTGGCCTACATTAGCTTGTTGGCGTGCTAACACATCTACACAATAGTGTTTGGTAAATGTGTGTGGTGTAGACCATGTAGCTGCCTTACATATGTCAGTTAGAGGAATGTTACCTAAAAAGGCCATAGTAGCCCCTATTTTGCGAGTGGAATGCGCTCTAGGGGGTATGGATAAAGTTCTTTTAGCTTTTGCATAGCATGTTTGAATGCATTTAACAATCCATCTTGAAATGCCAGATTTAGAGATGGGATTGCCTTTGCGAGGTGGAGCAAATGCAACAAACAGTTGGTTTGTTTAGCTAAAATCTTTGATCCTATTTATGTAGCACAATAAAGCTCTTTTGACATCGAGCGTGTTCAGAGCCCGGTCTGCTACAAAATCAGGTTGAGGAAAAAACACAAGTAATTCAACTGATTACTTTATATGAAAAGCAGAAACCACTTTGGGAAGGAATTTAGGGTTAGTGCGAAAAACTATCAATCAATCAATCATAGGCATTTGTATAGCTCACTGCTCACCCGGAGGGTCTCAAGGCGCTGGGGGGGGGGGGGGGGGGGGGGGGGGCGGGGAACGCTACTGCTCGAACAGCCAGGTCTTGAGTTGCTTCCTGAAGATACCCTGTCTTTGTGGAGCTGAAAGAAGGGTTCTTCCAAGGTTAATGCCTGTAGCTCACCAACTCTCCTTAACGAAGTGATTGCAATGAGGAAAGCAACTTTGCACTAAATAAACTGCTAAGGGCCATTGTGCAATGGTTCAAAAGGTGGACCCATAAGCCTTGTAAGGACAATGTTAAGATTCCATACTGGCGCAGATGGAATTATCGGTGGTATTACCCCTTTCAAGCCTTCCATGAAGGCTTTGATTACTGGAACTTTAAATAGTGATAAATGCTGCCCGTTCTGCAAATACGCAGCTACCGCTGCAAGGTGCAACCAAATAGATGTACAAGCCAGTCACGTTTGCTGTAAGTGTAGCAGGTAACAGATAATATTTTGTATTGAAGCATCTAGAGGATTGATTTTTTTGTTATTACAGTAGACAATAAATCTTTTCCACTTTGCTGCATATCAAGTTCTGGTAGTAGGGTTTCTTGCTTCTTTTAGAATAGTCATACAGTCTGGTGGTAGAGTTAAATAACCAAACTCTATGACTTCAGGAGCCAGATCGCTAAGTTTAGGTCTTTGGGATTTGGATGCCAGATTTCTCCATGGTTCTGCGTGAGGAGCCTGGAGGTGAGATACAGCTTTTGATGAGGAACTACCGACAGCTCCAACTGGGTGGTGTACGAAATGGTTACTTACCAGTAGGAGTAGCTTTGCAGCTTGAAGAATTTTCTGGATTCACATGCTGTGCATTATTACACCATCTAGTGGTTGGGTCCGGATTGGAATTGTCCTTGTTTTTTCTTTTTTCTTCTTCTTGTGTTGGGCGTTGTCGACCACCATTTGGTGCCAGGTACGTCGCCTTTGTGACGCCAGACGGCGCCCTAGAGGTCGTTGTGCGTGGTAGCCATCTTCGGATTCTTTTTTCTGTTTTTATTCTTAGTTTGTAGTCCTTTAGATGGTCATTTGAGATAAATATTGTAACTTGTTTTTCCACCTGTGTGGGTCGCATGTGAATTGAGAAAATTCTTCAAGCTGCAAAACTACTCTATTTAATTTTGCAGCGTGAATCATTTTCTGGATTCACATGCAGTGAATTAGATTACGTAGCGGTTTTTCTCATCTTGGGGAGGCTGTGGTAAGAGGAAGACTTTGCGAACAGGTGTTGAAGTATTTTTTGTCCTATTTGCGCTTCCTTGTTCATTTGTATGTCCACACAGTAATGTTTGGTAAATGTGTGTGGTGATGCCCATGTAGCTGCTGCACATATATTGTCAATGGGCACATTGGCCATAAATGTCAGGGTTGCTCCCTTTTTCCTGGTGGAGTGAGCTGTTAGTTGTCCCATTAATCCTCGGTTAGTGTTTGTGTAGCGTAGCTGGATGGTTTGGACTATCCATCGTGATATTGTTGCTTTTGAGCCAGGTGCTCCTGTGTTGGTATGTTAGTAGACAACAAACAGCTGTCTGGATGCGCGTGTCTGTTCCGTTCTCTGTAGGTAATACAGTAGTGCTCTCCTTACATTCAGGGTATGGAGGCTTCTTTCTCCTTTAGTTTTTGGGTTTTTAAAGAAAACCGGAAGGAAAATATTTTGATTTAACTGATATTTGGATACCACTTTTGGCAGGAATTGTGGGTATGTTTTTAAAATAACCTTGTCCTTGTAAATTTGCATGAATGATTCCTGCATGGTTAGTGCTTGTAACTCACTTACTCTCCGTAAGGATGTAATAGCAATGAGAAATGCTGTCTTTAAAGCAATGTGTTTGAGTTATGCTTTATGCATAGGCTCAAAAGGTTTTCCCATCAGTTGTGTGAGCACTGTGTTTAGGCTCCACATGGGCACTTCTTTACAATCCTTTTAGGACTCATTTTATTACTGGTCTTGTGAAGAAGCTTCTGCGTGTTTTTCCTCTGGTGTATGCTATGATGGCAGTGAGGTGCACCTTTATGCTTGAGTAGTTGATGTGACTGTCTAGGAGATGAGTCAGGTATATGATTACTGTTTCTTGTGTATTGATTGAGTTCATTTGATTGTTAGCTGTGCACCAGGTGGAGTATCGCTTCCATTTTGCGGCATAGCATTTTCTTGTCGTTTGTTTCCTTGCCTCCTTTAGAATTTCCATAGTTCATAGAGGCAGGTTGAGGCAGCCAAACTCTATGTACTCAGGCGCCAAGCCCCTAGATGTAGCGTTGTTGGTTCTGGATGAAAGATTTGGCCCTGTTGCATTGTCAGTAGGTCTATCTCCGTTTTGATTTTGATCATCGATCTCCTGGACAGTGCTAGCAGACTGGAGTACCATGTCTGTCTTGGTCATTACGAGGAAATGAGAAAAAGGTGTGTTCCTGGTTGTCTTGCCTTTTCCAGTACTTTTTGTATTAGGGGTATTGGTGGAAAAGCTTATGCAAATGTCCCTGACCAGTTGAGCGACAGGGCATTCCCTTCTTACAGATGGTGAGGGACCCTCAAGGCAAAGGACTGACATTTATTGTTCTGTACTGTTGCAAAATGGTCTATCACTGGTGTTCCCCAGAGATTGAAGATGTACTGTACTGTTTTGCGTTTCAACTCCCATTCGTGGGAGCAGTTGCTTTGTCTGCTCAGTTGATCTGCTGTAGTGCTGTATATTCCCGGTAGGTGAACTGTTTGCAGATTAATTGCTTGAGATACTGCCCATTGCCAGATTTCCTGTGCTAGTTTGGTCAGTGGGAATGATTTTGTACCTCCTTGTTTGTTGAGGTAGAACATTGTTGTGGTGTTGTCTGTTTGAATGAACACAGTTCTTCCTTGAACGTGTTTCTGGAACGCTTTCAGTGCTAAGAAAACAGTTTATTTCCAAGTAGCTGATGTGTTTTATGGAATCCTGTTTGTTCTATTGACCATGTACTTTCAGTAGTTTGCAGTGCGCTCCCCATCCGTTGAGGCATGCGTCTGTAGTGATTGTCACAGAAGGAGTTGGGTTCTTGAAAGGTCTGCCTTTTGTTATGTTGTTGGATGCCCACTATTGTATCTCTGCTTGCAGCTCGTGTGCAACAACCACTAGATCCTCCCAACTCCCTGTGGCTTGAGACCAGTTGTTGGCTAGCCATTCCTGGAATGGGCGCATATGTAGTGGAGCATGAGGTATGAGTGGGATGCATGATGTTGTCATGCCCAAAAGTTTCATAACTCTCCTCACTGTCAGAGATTGACCCTTCTCGTAAAGGGATGTTTCTTGTGTTATTGCTTGTATCCTCTTTTGCGTCTGGCACGCCAGCACGTTCTTGGAGTCCAGTCTTGCACCTAGGAAGGTCTTTTCTCTTCCTGGTTTTGTGGATGATTTCTTGAGGTTTATTGAAAACCCTAGTTCTTGTAATGTGTGGATAGTTGTCTGAATGTGGCAGTGTCATCTTTGTTTTGTGTTTGCCCTTATAAGCCAGACGTCCAGGTAGGGGTAGACGTGTATTCCCTCCTTTCTCAGGTGCACCGCAACTGCGGCCAGGCCCAGCTGACAACCTTAAACTAAGATAACTACATCCTTGACCCCTCCCAATCCGGTTTCCGCAGCAACCACAGCACCGAGACAGCCCTGATCGCCGCCACCGACATGATGTGTTGTTCGACCAGGGCCACACCGCATCCCTCATCCTCCTGGACCTCTCCGCAGCTTTCGACACCGTCTCACACCGCACACTAACCACCAGGCTCCACAACGCGGGAATTCAGTGAGACGCCCTCAACTGGATCCGATCCTTCCTCTCCGATAGAACACAGAGGGTCAGGCTCCCCCCCCTTCCTCTCCAAAACCCACCGACATCATCTGCGGAGTTCCCCAAGGATATTCTCTGAGCCCGACTCTCTTCAACATCTACATGGCCCCCATCGCCGCAATTGTCAGGCAGCACGGACTCAGCATCGTGTCCTACGCTGACAACACCCAGCTCATACTCTCCCTCACCAGCAACCCAGAAGACACTAGACTCAGCTTCCAGGAAGGAATAAAAAACGTGGCCACCTGGATGAAGGACCGCTGCCTCAAACTCCAATCCGAAAAGACCGAGGTTCTCATCTTCGGACCCCGCCCCTCCGCCTGGAGCAACTCCTGGTGGCCTCCCGCCCTGGGACCCCCACCCACCCCGACGGACCACGCTCGGAACCTCGGCATAATCCTCGACTCCGCCCTCTCCATGAACCGCCAAATCAACGCTATCTCCTCCACTAGTTTTAACTGCCTCAGGATCCTACGTAAGACCTTCAAGTGGATCCCCCCAGACTGCAAAAAAAAAAAAAAGTCACCCACGCACTCATCACCAGCAGGCTCAACTACAGCAACGCCCTGTACGCCAGAAACAACAAATCCCTACTACGCAAACTCCAAACCATCCAAAACGCGGCCGCCAGGCTTATCCTAGGGACACCGCGCCACAAACACATGACTCCACACCTGCGAGAACTCCACTGGCTCCCCGTCGAGAAGAGGGTCACCTACAAACTACTCATGCACACCTACAAATCCTCCGTTCAGCAGAGCTCGCACTAGCAGAGCTCCCACGCATCCACCAGAGCAGAGCTGGAGGGAGAGCTTTCTCATACACCGCAGCCACAGCTTGGAACACTCTCACAGTAGAAATAAGATGCTCGCCAACCCTGCACAGGGCTCTCAAGACCTGGCTTTTCGACTGACCGGAGCAGCCCTACCTTTCCCTCCCCAGCGCCTTGAGACCCTCACGGGTGAGTAGCGCGCTTTACCTACCCCTGATTGATTGATTGAGGCACTTGGTGAAGACGTGTCGCACTGCCTTTATTCCGAAAGGGAGTATTTTGAACTGGTAGTGTGTTCCCTTGTGTAGAAACCGTAGGTACTTTCTGTGTTTTTCGTTCATTGGGATGTTTAAGTAGGCGTCTTTGAGGTCTATTGTTGCCATGTGATCTCCTTTTTGAATTTGAGGGATTATCTCTTGGAGAGTGGACATTTCGTAATGTTGTGTTAAAATGAACTTGTTTATGAACCTTAGGTCCAGGATTGGCCTTAGTGATAGGTCCTGTTTGGGCATTAGGAAATATGGTAATTTCCTTTGAAGTGCTCTTGTCTTGTTACCAATTCTATTGCTGTTTTTTTAGAGTAGGTCCTTGATCTCAGAATTTAACTGTGTGAGTTCCGACTAGGAATTTTACTATTTTTGGTGGGTTTGCAGGCGATGTCTTTGTGAGCTCTATGCAATAAACGTATTTTACTAGATTTAAAATCCAACTATCTGTTATGATGTTTTGCCACTGTTGTTAAAATTGGGATATTCTCCCCCCCCCCCGCCCCCCCCCCACACTGGTGTTTTGTGTGGGACCTTACCCATGTGGGAGTCAATGTGAGCAGTTTCCTCTTCCTCTAGAGGGTTGGCCTCTGCCCCTGCCTCTTAAGCAAAAGGGCTGCTTTGGCTGTTGCTGCCAACCTTGGTATCTGGTTTGTTGGCTGGTTGGTTGTGCATAACCTTGGCCTTGTTCCTGCTGTGACATTTGCTGTCCTTGGCCAAATGTACCTTTTCCGGAGGGCTTTCTGTTGTTGAAGCCACCTCTTTTGAAGGTACCCCTTTTCTGCAGGGCTCCCATTGCTCTTGCAGTCTCATTATCTTTTTTGATTTGTTGGAGGGATTCGTTTTCCTCCTTTCCAAACAGTGCCTCCCCTGGGAAAGGCCTGTTGATAATGGAGGTTTGAACCTCTTGTTTGAACCCTGAGAATCTGAGCTAGGCATGTCGTCTTAGGGTGGTGCCTGTGCACATTTGTCTGCTGGCAGGGTCTGCTGCATCTAGTGCAGATTTAAGGCAAGTATTTGCGATGTTCCTGCCTTCTTGGATAATAGATTTTGCTCTTTTCTTGTCCTCTTCAGGGAGCTTGGAGCTTTTTAATGAGCTCCTCTATGTCGTTCCACTGCTGGCGGCTGTATCTGTTCAATAGGGCATTAGAGTTTGCGATGCGCCACTGTGTTGCTGCCTCCTTCTCCATTTTCCTTCCCACCATATCCATTCTTTAGCTTTCTATTTCTGGTGGAGGCCCAGTGTTAGAGAGTGTGTTAGCTCTTCCCCTGGCTGTGGTGACGATGATTGAGTCAGGCACCGTGTTCCCATGAATATATTTAGGGTCCTTGGAGGAGGCTTTATACTTTTTCTAGACCCTTGGAGTTACCCCTTTGCTAGAGGCTGTTCCCTTAAAGGCTTCCTTGCCCTGGTCTAGAATGCTTGGTAACATTGGTAAGTATTTTGTCCCCTTGTTGGCTGGGGCTAGTGTCTCTAGAAGGAAACATGTGTCCCCCTTTTCCTCTTTGAGGGGGACTCTGAAAGAGTCTGCTGCCCTCTTAACTAGTCCATTCTAGAAGGCGATATCATCTGGTGGTGATACCTTCGATGGATAGCAGCATATCTCCTCCTAGGGGCTTTTTGTGTCGAGGTTGTTCCAGGTGTCCTCGAAATTTTGAGGCTTCCTCCTCCTCAGGAGCGTCTATCTATTCCTTGAGATCTTCCTCGCAAGGTTCGGGGGTTGGTGGTGATTCGAGGATCTCCTCTTCTTCCCCTTCGGCGTCTTCCACTTCCTAAGCGTCGTCCGGTAAGTGGTGCTTTAGGAATCCGGATGTCATTTAGTGATGCATCCAACTCCTCTTTTTTCTGAAGGAGTGCCGCCATCTCGGCCTCGAGTCATTTCCTCTTCTTTTCGGCTTCGAGGGTTATTTCGGCATCGGAGACCGGAGACTTCCTCTTTTTTGGTGCGCTTGCCTCTGGCTTCGAAAGCGGTGCGCTTCGAGGGTTCATGTTCAACCCTTGGTTTCGGCGTCTTCTGCAATTTTCTCTCCTTGGCGTCCCTTGGTAGGGTTCCGTGGGGTTACTTAGATCGTGGCTGATCCTCAATTGCCTTTTTCTTCAACGTCGGGGCTGCCTTAGATTGTGGTTCGTTTTCGTGGCCCCTCGGTTCCGACAGATGTGCATGGTGTCTTACCTTATCCGTCTTCTTCCCTGTATCGCTCGCCTTCTTGTGGGCATGTTCCCTTCCAGAATTTCGACGTCTGATTCCTCATGCGTCTGTTCTGCTGGCACTCCCTGGTCTTCATCATCACTGGAGAAACCCAGGTCCTTAAGGGAAGTTTTCTTCGAGGTCTGAGACATCGTGGCATAGTGGGCCTCTCTGTTTTCGACGAGTCCTGAGCGTCTTAAGCTTGAACGTCGCGCAGGCCTCACAGTCCTTGTCCTTATGGTCCTTGGGCAGGAAGAGGTTGCACACGCTGTGTAGGACGTGTTGCGCAAACTTGTGGTGGCACTCGGCACAAAACTTGAAGGGGGTATTTTCCATGGCCCCTACGTCGCCATTTGTCGACCTTAGAGGTCGTCTGTAGTGTTGATCCCAGAGTAGAGTTCTTATCTCTTGTCGCGGTGTTGATGATCGGTGAAGTTCACTGGAACTTTTCAGCTCTTTCTTCTATTTTCAGGCGTATCCTGAAAACACTTCGGAGCTTTGTTGTAATCAATGAAATAATGGTCCGATCTTCTTAAGTAGATTGGTCATGATCTTTATTCAAGTTGTTAAGAAATCAAGAGAAACCCCACCAGGAGCAGCTGTCCTGCTGCTCAGCCCATACCCAACTGACATTCACAGACATCCAACATTCCATCCATCCAACATTCCACACCACAGTCATTCTAGCTGAGCAGCAGGGAAACATAAGTTACAACATATCTCCCTTCTTTACGGGGAACAAGTGCATTGTAAAATAGATAAGATGAAACAATAAAATAATGACAATATGGCAAATAACATATAGTCACGAAATTGAATACAATGCACCAATAATACGAAAATAATGCAATACAATATAGACATCTCACATCATACCCTGTCACACCATACCACGTCTCATCAAACTCACATGAAGAAACATCCAATCACAGCATATACTATATCTCACCAAACTCACATAAAATAAACATCATACTACATGTCATCTCCCTATCACACCATACTACATCTCAACTCGCACACAGTGGATACTTAAAAACAATCTTTCACACCATACAACATCACAACTCGCATGGAAACTATCCACTTCCTGAATAAACCACTATCCTACATCATACACCAAAAACCCATATGCAGGACTCGAAAAATCATAGAAAATGCACTAGACCTGCAGGTCTAGTAACCTACAAAATCTCCTGGACCAAACTGAAATGCACTTGACCTCTAATCTGAAAGCTGAGCAAATGTGACATGTTAACAAGATTTTAAAGCATTTTTATTGCTCATTTACTTTGTGAGCAATAAAGATGCCTTTAAATCTTGCTATCTTGTCACATTTCCCCTGTTTTCAGAGGCAGAGGTCAAGTGTCAGTTTGTATTCCTACTCGCCAGTAAGGGTGAGTAGGACCTAAAAATAGCTCGTCCTGAATTAATCTGACTCGCAAATGCGAGCGGTCGAGTGAATTTTTCGAGCCCTGATATGGCACAGATCACACCAGTTGGCCAGACCGGCACGACAAGCAACATACAGGGAACCAACCTTAAACAATACAAATATCAGGACATAACGTGCACACCGCAGGTCAGAAAACAATCACCCTCATAACACTTCTACACACACAACCAAAACTAAACCACAAATTCAATAGGTATCACGTTCACACACATTATACAACAAACCATACCTAATAATGAGTGACTTAACATAACACAGCCATCTCATGCACGACTCAAACCGATGAGTGGCCCAACCATTAACCACCACCACATACACAACATCAACAGTGTTTCGAAATTCTGGGACCAATGTCCCTTCCCCATTCCTATTATGGAACATGGCTCTCCGTCGTGGTTCAAATTCATTCACTAAGTCAATGGATGACTTATTCACATACAAACAATCAACAACAAACTTGTAATAATGAGTGACTTCATATAACACAGCCATCTAATACACGACACAAACCAATGAGTGACTGAACACTTATCCGCCACTTCATACACCATATTCACAGTGGTTCATATTCTGGGACTTGTGTCCCTTCCCAATACCAATTATGGGACTTGGCTCTCTGTCGTGGTTCAAATTCTGGGACCCTCTGACCCCTTCTAATTGTGGCTCAATCGCCAACTTCTGGGATTACTATCCCGGTTCCAGGTTCAATCTGGAGGCTGCTGGATTCTATATCCTAGTATCACTGTCCCGGCTCTGGGCTCAATGCTCCTCATCACGCACTCGTTTTTAATTACTATCCCCATCATGGATCAGCTTCCGGGAGATTTATTCCACTTATTGACTTTATAGTCATTTCATATTAAAAAGCACACTGCCAACATTCTGCTAGTAATCTTCGCTTTTCAATATTCACTATCACCCAGACCAATGATGTTACTGGCAAACGTCAGCAAAGGCAGAATCTTTTCCTCTCAATAGTGTATTTTTTTCCTTTTTTTTTTTACACCCTGAGCTAAAAGACACGCCGTCAATATTTCCACCGTAGTATACACAGTCAGCTGTTACAAAACGACATATCCCGCATCAGCAAGGCAAGAAGATTAAAACGGATAAAATACCTCACATTTTTTATCTTTGGCAAACAATCGATCTCAGCGCAGCAAGATTACTATTATTCTGACACTCCCAATTGACATTGTTGTCAATACCTGGACCTATAAACTGTGTGCGCCTGAATTATTCACCTAACCTGAAGGCACGCATATCCACGTAGAACCGGGTGGTTCTCGGCAAGGACATGCATCCAAAATCGCCACTCAGGAGTACTGACGCAGGCAGGTTGGAGTGAAGACTCGTCACAAAAGGGACGGTGTCATGGTGACGCCGACAGTCTCCATGAGGAGGTAAGCTGGCACGTATTGTCCCTCTCGTGCAGGATTTTTTTTCCATTTAAACTATGGCAGTTAATCCGTTACTGTGAACGCACACGCTGAAGACAACAGTCAAAACCAATGAATACCGTAGATATTCCGTAGACATCTGCACATCTCTCTCTTTGAAAACGTTCGCTGCCAACCAAT
This sequence comes from Triturus cristatus, assembly GCF_964204655.1. Classification (NCBI taxonomy): domain Eukaryota; kingdom Metazoa; phylum Chordata; class Amphibia; order Caudata; family Salamandridae; genus Triturus; species Triturus cristatus. Next base: position 407,997,923 of record NC_140585.1, on the reverse strand, counting down.
TCAAGCACTGTTCAAAGATGCGTCAAACTCAGAAGCCTTAAATAATCACTGCCCTCAATTGACACCTCCAAAGCACCAAACAGCAACGGAGCTCATATTCACAGTCAACTAAAAGCTTAACAGCTTCTCACCGGGGCCCGGTCATTGCCCCCGAGTAATATATTCAAAATATACGCCGGAGCTCGATCTTTGCCCCCGAACGGCACACTCAAAGGTTCACCACACTGAAACGTGAATCTTCAATAAATAATACTGAGGCCCGATCTTAGCCCCCGATCGTCACACATCAGAATTCATCACCTTGAAACCTGAATCTCCATTACTTAGTACTGAGGCCCGATCTTTGCCCCCGATAAACATGTACTAAACTCATATCTGGCACGATTGGGTTAAAGGGCGACCGTTGGCAGGGTCACTAGTGGGGTTTGGGTGCCAGACAGCAGTAGATACTTGTTTCTATTTTCCTTCAAAACAAATAAATCTTTTAGGTTGTGGTTTCTTTAGTTAATATTTCATGTACCTGTCAGGTTTCTTAAACATCCATGGACTTCTCTTTTCAAGTTCTCCAGTCAAGTTCCATTTTTTTTTTTCTTCAAGTTCCAATAGGTTGCACACGTGGATTCTTCTTCAAAACATCGCCAAAATGTTGTAATCAATGAAATGATGGTCCGATCTTCTTAAGTAGATTGGTCATGATCTTTATTCAAGTTGTTAAGAAATCAAGAGAAACCCCACCAGGAGCAGCTGTCCTGCTGCTCAGCCCATACCCAACTGACATTCACAGACATCCAACATTCCATCCATCCAACATTCCACACCACAGTCATTCTAGCTGAGCAGCAGGGAAACATAAGTTACAACAAGCTTCCAGTCTTGCTTCCAGACCCAACAGCAGAAAAAATTATCTGAAGATGGCTACCACGCACAACGACCTCCTTGGCGCCGTCTGATGTCACACAGGGGACGTACATGGCACCGAATGGTGGTCGACGATGCCCAAAACAAGAAAAAAAAACACAAGGACAAACCAGGACTATTCCGGACCCAACCACTAGATGGCAGAATAATGCACAGCATGTCAATCCAAAAAAGGATTCATGCTGCAAAACCATGGCTGACGGGCCCATGTGAGAGCTGCCAGAATTAGTATGAGGGATGTTTGCCTGAGCTTCGGAACCAGACACGGAATGAGTGGGAGTGGTGGAAAAGCATAGGCAAATATCCCTGACCAGTTCATCCACAGGGCATTGCCTTTTGAGAGTGGGTATGGGAACCTGGAGCTGAAGTTTGGGCATTTTACATTGTCGACTGCAGCGAACAAGTCTATGTGCGGGAATCCCCATTGTAGGAAGTATGGAAGGAGAACTTGGGGGTGAAGTTCCCACTCGTGAATTTGTTGCCTCTTTCTGGTGAGGAGGTCGGCAATCTGATTGTTTACCTCTGGAAGGTGTTCTGCCAGAAGATAAATCCTGTGATGGATTGCCCAATTCTAAATGCCTTGAGAGAGGCGTGACAGTTGGAGAGTGTGCGTACCCCCCTGTTTTTGTACATAATACATTACTGTCATGTTGACTGTCCGGACTAGTATGATGGGCACCCCAACCTGTCAGATGTGTCTGCTGTGAGCACGATCTGTGGAATAGTGTCGATGAAAGGCTGCCCTTTTGATACATTTTGTGGGCATGGGATACATTTGCGATGCAAGACGCCATCATTCCCAGCAGTTGCATAATTACTCTGGCTGGTAATGTTTGGCAGGATTGAAATTGTGGTATTAGACTGAATGTTGTGAATTCTGGCTATATTGGGAGAGGCTAGAGTTATGTTAGTGTCTAGAGTGGCCCCTAGGTAAGATTGCATCTGTTAAGGATGCAGGTGAGATTTCTATACATTGACCGTAAATCTAGTTGATGAAGTAGGTCTATTGTGGTCCGAGTGTGTCATTTACAGTTTTGGTAAGTGTTGGCTTTGATGAGCCAGTCGTCTAGGTAGGAGAAGACATGAATATGTTGTTTTCTGAGATGAGCTGCAACTACTGCCAGGCATTTGGTAAATACTCTGGGAGCAGTAGTCACTCCAAACGGAGTACTTTGAATTAGCGCTTTTGCTTTATGCTCATCTGGGAGATATTGGAGCACATTTCACCCCAGTGTGCCCTGTCATATCTGGCTAAAAGGCCCTGCGTGTTTGCAATGCACCAGTGATTGGCAGCTTGAGCAGCTATGTGTTTGCCAGAAGCATCTATTAGTTTGGATTCTTTGTCGGGGGTGGGGAGTGGGGGGTAAGAGCGTCCGCTGATGTTTGGGAATTAGCTCGTTTGTTAGCATTGGACACTACCAGTGTGTCAAGAGGCAACTGGGCGTTAATAAATACCAGATCTGTTGGGGAGGCTTTATATGTTTTGTCTACTCTAGGAGTCAAGATGCGTGCACGCACAGGATCTTTACAAATTGTCAGTGTGTTCCATCATACCTTTAAGCATTGGGAGTGTTTGTGTCGACCTGTGTGTGGATCCTAATGTCTCAAACTAAAAATCCTCTTCTAAGGATTCTTTGTGTAATGCCACCCCATGGTACTCTGGAGCCCTGGCAATGAGTTCCTGATAAGATACATTTTACATCAGGTGGAGATGGTTTGGCAGGGTAATGGTCTGGATCATTGTCTATTGGAGGGACAATTGTGTAATCCCTCCATGGATCTACTGGTAAATGCGCATCCCCTACATCAAGATCGTCCCCGTCATGCTGAGATTGTGGAGAATCTTGAGGTTTGATGTGCAAATGATTTAAAGTCAGAGAAGAAGGTGGTGGAGGGGATGCTGGTGGTGGATGAAAAGGGGTGGTACCAACAGTCTTTTTCAAAGTGATCTTGTAATGATCATCCTCATCAAGAAGCTTGTGTTTATGAGGCAGCTTGATATGAATATGACCCGTTTATGGGTTGATATAAAATCTCTTCTGCTTGGGATCCATTTTCGGTGGTACAATGTCTAAATTTGGATCCAAAGGGACATCTTTTGGTTTCGGCGCCAGCGTTTCGGTGCAGATACGGGCTGGCCTTTGGGTGTGGAAGATTTTGGCTTGGTGGCGGTTTATTTTTCGGCCTGGAGGATTTCGGTTCCGAGCCGGATTGCGACTTGGAACTGGAGGGCTTCAGTTCCAAAGAGGGTTTGTGGCGACTCGGTCCCGAGCGGGAAGGCTTGACAGGGTGTTTCCGAGGCGAGCCAGAAGGCGGGGTGTGGGAAACGTTGTCTCGGTGCTTACCTTGGCCAGAAGGCAGAGGTGGTGCAGATGCCTTAGGTTTTTGTGATGGGTTGATGGGGCAAGGGGTCTACTGTACTCACGTCACCCTGTCCCTGCGGAAGTTCTTCAGCGTCGAGGTCTATCTAGAGCTCCTCTTCCTACTCCTCCTCCTCCTCCTCCTCCGCCGATGATACATCAATATCTTCTTGACCGAACTATTCACCGAAGAGATCTGGCGTGTCTTCAATGCTTTGACACTGGATCTCATGACGTCGAGCCCGATGATCACGCAGGGTTTTCTTTGACCGAAATGATCTCCAAGCGTCGCAGACTTTTTTGTGCTCTGGAGACAATCACAAGTTACATACCTGGTGTGAGTCAGTGCGCGAATACTTTGCGTGGCACTGAGAACAGAATTTGAATGGTGTCTGTTCCATCAACGGAGAGCTGGACCCACGTGGTTAGGCCCAAAGAACGTTCACGAAGCTTTCCGATTTAAAAGTAGAGTTCGTTGACCAAAACAATACGCGGAGAGCTGGGAAACACTTATGAAATAATACCGTCGAGGGTAGAGAGGATTGCGCACTGAGGGGAACCCGAAGAACGGTTTCGAACCGGAGCGTAGCAATACACGTCCGAACCCGATGACGGAAAAAAAATATCCAACAATGGAGTCGATGCCCATGAGCACTATCACGGAAAGGAGGAGTCACCTTATCTCGTGACTAGGAAAGACTTCTTCGAAGTAAAACAACTTGCAAACATCCGGACACAACACTAGATGGCAGGAGTATGCAAAGCATGTGCACCTACAGCACACATGCCTCGAACACACACTTCCTTGAACACACATTTTGTCTGTGGAAGGGAGATATTCACTGCAAGCTGCAGCTAAAAGTAGGCACTGCTGGGAATTACAATGTTTCATTTTTGTTTACCTTTCATGACTAGAATGATGATTAAAGAATTGACAACAGTACAGCGGAGCACAATGTTTTGGCATGCTCGTTAATACGATGGAACCCATTTTCCACAGATACCTGTATAGTATTTTATAAATTTTCACAACCCCATTAAATATTTTCTCTATCTCACAGGTGCCTGTGATATATGGGTTTCAAATCATTACCTGCATTATGCACAATAAAACACCCAAATACGTACATAGTGTATGTGTGCAAATGTATATATTATGTGTTTGAGTGCATTTGTTGCACAAAAGCAGTGGTATAAAAACGCATATTTCACAGTTGCAGTTAACCATGTAATATGGTAATGATTTTCACCAGTGCCCCTGTGAAATACAGATTTCATCATAATGACAGGCCCCAAATGATACTGTAAAGCCATACCAATCTCCGATCTACTTGCGCGCAGCATGAAGGACCAGATTATGCAGCATGGAGGACCAGCTTTTGCAGCATGGTTTTCTTAATTATGCGGTAAATATGAAAATTATGTGACACATTCACTTGCAGTATTATATTCATCCATTTTGAAAGAAACTCATTTTTTTGTAAAAATAGCACATTATGCAGTTTATGTGGCAAATTGTGTGTCAATTGTAGTAAATCCATAATTATGTGAAACACCGAAATCACAGAAACACATAAATCATCCAGCCGTCACAATTGTTCACTGTCTTTTTTTCATAAAATGTAAATATTTAAATTGCAATCAACCGCCTATTTTCAGCTGCAATTTGAAAAAAAGTACATTTTTCAAGGTACTTATCCCAAAAAAAGCGTATACTATAAAAATACATAACAGGTAATATGCAATATAGTCCTATGTTGCCATCAAAGGGTTCCGGAGACATGTACAAACCACTCACCCAACAGCCTAGTGATTTCTGATGTCACATAACCCTTTAATGGCAATATCAGACCACGTTACACAGTTACCCATTATGGATCTTATATATGATTAGACGGATATAGTGGGTATTGGTCACATTTGCTAAATCAATCAGGCCATTCTCTAAGCTCCACAGAATTATTTTTTATGGCTAGAAAAGCAAACTCACCTTATCCCTTATGTGGATGTTCGTTAAATATTCTGAGGGAACGTGAAAGTCTGAAAAACAAAATGACAATGTATTCTGAAATTTAATGCATAAATCTACCAAACTTATTGATAAGCATCATTGTTCTGAATGGTTCCCATACCAATATCTTGAGGCCGACAAGGCGAAGATGCCCATGGTGATGCAAATTTGGGATATAGATTTCTAAGGAGAAAAAAGATTTTGTTTTTTTAAATAATGCAAACTAAAACAATTCTTCTCTTCATCAAAATCAGGTGCACCCAAGTGCCCTGCAAACTGAACAGCCTTCTATCATAAAGGACAAAAAAAAAAATAACATTTAAAATATATTAAACAAATAGTTTACACACAAGAAAGACTACATTTTGGTGCTAGCTATTGGGCTAGGTAACTAGTATTAAATTACCCGCCAAACTGAAAAAACACAAACGCCACTTTTTATTTTTCATTCAGCACCTAAGAGTAGCTTTGCATGCACACAGTACATAATAGAAAACAATCTGCTGCTTTTAAACTGATTTTTAAAAATGATTAAGAATGCTATGTTTAATAATTTAAATACACCATTTAATGAGGCTCTAATGATGGTTAAAAACTTAAAGTTTATTTACATCTATTTCCTGGAGATTTTTGCCTCATTTGGATCACCGCTAGGGTTATTGTGTCATTTGTGTTTATTTGATTTTCCTGATGCCTGATAAATTCCTTAAATACAAACACCTAATTCTGAAAACACAAGCACTGCCACCACTTTCTGGGTCTTAAATTACTTTGTCACGCTTACATCAAGGCACCCAGTGCCAGCAGTTAATGTAGGCCTAATATAAGAGGTGGATGTCTTCTGTGAGACAGTTATTCTCTGCTTAGTGATTGGTGTCTAGGGATTTTTAGATATTCATTTATATGTAGTCTGTTGGACAGGCCTCACAGACGGCTTGCTCCCTCCCCGCTCGACAGGGCCCGAACTCCGGCCCACCTGGCATATCCCCACGACAAGCACCTGTACTCCGTCTCCCGACGGACCCTCTGCCCTCGGACCCCTACTCATCACGGGGTCCAGCCCCACCGGCTTCCCCGGCCGGGTCAAGCCGCCATCTGGGGCCCTGCACCACGCGGCCGCATGGCCTCCCCTCGACCCTAACCCCGGGCCTGGCCGGCCCCGACATCCCGGCACCACCATCCACCCAGGAGGTGAGCGGACCACTTGGCAAGTCAATGGGAGAACGAACTGTCAAGGGCTCTCCCCCGCCAGGTGCCGATCGCCCCCAGCTCCCCCAGGCACTGGCTCCACCCCCTGCTGGGTGTCTGGACACCTTCATCCCGGACCCTCCGACCTCCAAGTGCGAGGGTCCGGACATCAAAGGGCACCAGCCCTATAACTGAGGCAGCTCCGGAGCAGGAAGGCAGTTGTATCCTGGAGTCGAGAGACACCGAGCGAACTCAACCTTGACGGTCTACTGGCGCTGCCGTAGCCCGCTCTTGTGAACCATCGTCCTGCCTGCTGGCGCTGCCGCGGCCTTCTGCAACAGTCATCTTCCTGGGACCTGCTGGCGCTGCCGCGGCCCGTTGTAACGACCATCCTCACTGGGACCTGCTGGCGCTGCCGCGGACCGTACATCTTCCTGGGACCTGCTGGCGCTGCCGCGGCCCGTTGTAACGACCATCCTCACCGGGACCTGCTGGCGCTGCCGCGGACCGTATATCTTCCGGGGACCTGCTGGCGCTGCCGCGGCCCGTTGTATCGACCATCCACACCGGGACCTGCTGGCGCTGCCGCGGCCCGTACCACCTAACCACCAAGCTCGAGGATTGGGAGCGCATCATCATCTCATCCGAACTACCTGATTGGTAAATAGACTGCCCCGCTACCCCCTTCCCTACCTTGCGAGACGCTAATCGAGGGGACCCCTGAGTCCAGACCTCCTTGTACCATTCAACCGTACCTTAAATAAGTGCTTATAAAGAACGCTGAACCTTATCCGTGTGTGATATCTGTCTGTGGGGGGGAAGTTACTTGTCTGTACGATCGCTGGAGACGGCTCTCCCCGGAGACCTCTCCTCCTGACCCCGGCCGACCCTCCCGGTCCGTCTACCTTTTCTAACATTGGTGGCCAGCGGCGGGATCCGAATCAACGCGTAATCGTACAGAGAGTAGCTCACCCCACGACAAAACACGATGTCGACCAAAGATAGCAGCTCCACCGAGAAGTTCCAAATGGAGAAATTAGAAGAATACAACCACCGCGAACTGAGACAATTTTGCATAGAACTTGGCATTGCTACCACCGGCCTGAGTACCAAGGATGATCTAAAGCGCGCTCTTGAGTCATGGACAGAAACTGGGGTCGCAGGACCCTCCGACCAAAGCAGCGTCACACCAGACCAAAACAGCATCACACCAGAGGGGAACGCCACGGCTCCCGAGGAGCGGGGAACGGGCCTCTCGCAGGAGGAGATACGAGAAAGAGACAGAGTCAGATTACACGAATTAGAGATGGCACGACTCAAGATGGATGGGGAACTCAAGTTAGCTGAACAGAAACTCAACCTCGAGCATATGCGGCTTCGAGAGGAACGAGAAGAAAAACAGAGACAGAGAGAGCTGGAAGAGAAAAAAATAACGCTCGAGCACGAGCGCCGACTGGCGGAAATAGAACTGCGCAAACAGAATAAGGAACTGGGGGTGCCTGAGCGACCACACACCCCGGGGCCAATTGAGAAAAAAGTTCACATCCCCAAGGATGTGGTCCGCGAGTATGTCCGAGAAGACGACATACAACAGTGGTTTAAAGCCTATGAGATCGCAATGACCTCCCACCGGATCGACCGGAGTGATTGGGGAGCCGGACTTTGGGGGAGATTTATCAACGAGGGTCGCGATGCCCTACTACAGCTCCCCGATCACCAAATGTCGTCCTACGACCACATGAAGGCTGCCCTCCTCACCCGCTACGGCCTCACGCCCGAGATGTACCGCCAGAGGTTCCGAGACTGCACCCGGATCCCAGGTACAACTTGGGTAGAATACGTGAACTATTTCAGCCGGGCCTTCGAGGGTTGGATCAAGGGAAGTCAGGTCACCACCTACGAACAACTCTTCAACCTTATGGTATGGGAGCACCTGTCAAACAACTGTTTCGTCGAGCTCAGGCAGCACCTACTCGACAGTAAGCTGACTGACCCCCGGCAGCTCGCCGCCGAAGCTGACCGATGGGAAAGCACCCGAGTGGGCCGGAGAGGGCCACACGAGCAGAATCGAAGCAACCAAAGCCAGCACCGTCCTCGGGGTGGAGGAGGAGGCCAGGGGCGAGGGAGAGACGCCTTGCCGGCAACCCCCGTGGCCAGCACCCCGCCTCCGGCCGGCCGGAGCAACCCCCCGTTGCGTCCTGGGTTCCGGGCCAACGTCACGTGCCACCGATGCCAGCGAGTCGGCCACTACGCCAATGACCCGAGCTGCCCGCAGAACCAAACACCCAAGCCCCGCCAGGTAGCTGCCGCTGCCCTCGGGGAAGAGCAATCATCGGAGGGACCCGAAGAGTATGAGCCGGCCCAGCAAGGGTGGGAACCGGCCGCCATGGTCCTGGCATGCTTAGGGGGAAGAGACATGGTTCCGCGGGCTCCCCTACCCGCCAACACCAGAAAATACGGTCAGTGGGTGACCATTAATGGACAGAGAGCCGAGGCCTTGCGTGACACCGGCGCCAGCGTGACGGCCGTCCGCTGTCACCTGGTAAAGCCCGAGCAGATCCTGCCGAACATTCTCTGCCCCGTCCGCTCGGCGGATAACTCTGAGAGCATGTGCAAGATGGCCTGCGTCCCGTTTGAATGGGGAGGGGTCTCCGGCCTACTGAAGGTGACGGTCCGGGACGATGCCCCCGTGGACTGCCTCCTGGGGAATGACCTCGAGAGTTCCCCGTGGGCCACCGTCGAGAGAAGGGAGCACTTGGGGATGCTGGGCCTCCCGGACTGGGCCTGCGTAACCACCCGATCCATGGCCGCCCGTGCCGCCCCCCGATCAGAAGAAACCGAATGGCCAGCACCTCCGCCCCCGGTTGCCCCCGTAGGGGACAACGGCGAGTCCGACCTCCCGGACCCGACTACCGAAGAAGACGCGCAACACCAGGACCTTCCGGATCTGGCTCAGTGGCGGCAAGAAGGGGGGCCCACCCAAGAACAGTTCCGCCAGGAACAAAAGACCTGTCCCTCCCTCGAGCGACTCCGCCAACAAGCCAGCACCCAAAACGCCGGGGACACCACCGGAACCCACTGGGTCTACTGGGATAACGACCTGCTCTACAGCGAGCAAAGAATCGCCGAGCTGGGGGCCGGTCGAGTTCTGGTGGTACCGCTCCGCTTCCGAGACTTTCTGCTCAACCTGGCCCACGATGTCCCCCTGGCTGGACACCTGGGCCAGGACAAAACGTACAGTCGCCTGGTGACCCACTTTTTCTGGCCGAAAATGAGGAATGACGTCCTGAACCACTGCCGATCTTGCCCCACATGCCAAGCCAGCGGGAAGAGTGGTCGGAAGCTGAAAGCCCCTCTGCAACCCTTCCCTGTGGTCACCACCCCGTTCGAGAGGGTGGGGATAGACATTGTGGGACCTCTGGACCCCCGCACGGCGCAAGGACACAGGTTCATCTTGGTACTAGTGGACCATGCCACCCGCTACCCCGAGGCGGTGCCCCTACGGACAGTGACCGCTCCGGTGGTTGGCCGGGCCCTGATGGGGATCTTCTCCCGGGTAGGCTTCCCCCGAGAAGTCGTCAGCGACCGAGGTACGAATTTCATATCCAAATACATGAAGTCCCTCTGGCAACAATGCGGGGTCACCTACAGATTCACGACCCCCTATCACCCCCAAGGGAACGGACTAGTGGAGCGTTTTAACCGCACTCTCAAAGGGATGATTGGGGGATTGGAAGAGCCTCTCCGTCGCCAGTGGGATGTACTGCTCCCGTGCCTCCTCTTCGCCTACCGGGAAGTTCCCCAGAAGTCCCTCGGTTTTAGCCCCTTTGAACTCCTCTACGGGCACCCTGTGCGAGGGCCCCTCAGCCTAGTCAAGGAAGGTTGGGAGATGGCCCCCCTCACGACCCCTCCAGACGTCTTCAAATACATCCTGGCCTTACGAAACCAGACCCGGCGCTTCAGGGAGATGGCCAAGGCGAACCTCGAGGCCAGCCAGGAGGACATGAAGAGGTGGTATGATCACAATGCCTCCTCCGTTGAATTCGAGCCTGGGCAGCAAGTATGGGTGATGTCCCCCACCGAACCATGTGCCCTGCAGGATAAGTGGACGGGGCCCTTCAAAGTGGTCGAGCGCAAAAGCCCCGTCACTTACCTCATCGACATGGGGTCCTCCCGGAACCCCCTTCGGGTCCTCCACACCAACCGGCTCAAACCACACTTTGTGCGATCCGAACTAAGCCTCTTGATGGCTACAGACAGTGGCACGGAAGAAGACTCCGAGCCCCTCCCGGATCTCCTGAAGACTCAGGAGAAGGACGGCTCCGTGGACGGGGTCCGGCTCTCTGACGCCCTCACTTCGGAGCAACGCCAGGACTGCCGGGACCTCCTGCTGCAGTTCGCTGCCCTGTTCTCCCTCACCCCCGGGGTCACCCCCTGGTGTCTGCACGACGTAGACACCGGGGACAGTCCCCCTGTCCGGCACCGGGCCTACCGCGTACCAGATCGGGTACGGGCCTGCATACAGGAGGAAGTGGCCAAGATGCTCACGATCGGGGTCATCGAGCCCTCGGACAGTCCCTGGGCCAGTCCGGTCGTATTCGTTCCCAAGGCCGCTGCCCCCGGCTCCGCCCCTGAACTGAGATTCTGCGTCGACTACCGGGGCTTGAACGCTGTCACCCGGACCGACGCTCATCCCATCCCCCGAGCAGACGAGCTGATCGACCGGCTGGGTGCCGCCCGCTACCTTAGTATCTTCGACCTAACGGCGGGCTACTGGCAGATCGGCCTCACACCCAGGGCTCAGGAACGGTCAGCCTTCTCTACCCCCGATGGCCACTATCAATTTAAGGTCATGCCCTTTGGCATGAAGAATGCCCCCGCCACGTTCCAACGACTTGTGAACCAGGTCTTGGCGGGACTTGAAGAATTCAGCGCTGCCTACCTGGACGATATCGCTGTATACAGCCGCCACTGGTCCGACCACCTCCGTCACCTCCAGGAGGTCCTACACGCCCTCCAGCGGGCCGGCCTCACCATTAAGGCCGGCAAGTGCCAGATTGGCCAAGGGTCTGTGACCTACCTTGGGCACCGAGTGGGGAGCGGGCTGGTGGCCCCACTACAACTTAAGATTGCTGCCATCCAGTCCTGGCAGCCCCCCGTCACCCAGACCGAAGTCCGAGCCTTCCTGGGGCTCACCGGCTACTACCGGCGGTTCGTGAAGGACTACGGCAGCATCGTGGGGCCCCTCACGGGTCTCACATCCAAGAACCAACCGAAGCGGGTCAACTGGACTCTGGATTGTCAAGCGGCCTTCGAGGAGCTGAAGGCCGCCCTGTGCACCGCCCCGGTGCTCCAGGCCCCCGATTACAGTCGGGAATTTGTGGTGCAGACCGACGCCTCCGACCACGGCATCGGAGCCGTCCTCTCTCAGTTGAACCCCGAAGGTCATGACCAGCCGGTGGCCTTCATCAGTCGACGTCTCCTGGCCCGAGAACAGCGTTGGAGCACCATCGAGAGGGAGGCATTTGCAGTAGTGTGGGCCCTCAAAAAGCTCCGACCCTATCTCTTCGGCACCCACTTCCGGGTACAAACCGACCATCGACCCCTGCAATGGCTGATGCAGATGCGGGGGGAAAACCCAAAACTCTTGCGCTGGTCCATTTCCCTGCAGGGAATGGACTTCACCGTGGAGCACCGACCAGGCCAAGACCACGCCAACGCGGATGGCCTGTCCCGCTTTTTCCGCCTCGACGAAGAGAGTCCCCAAGGAGATGGGTGACTCTCCCTGCCTTCAGCTGGGGGGGACGCATGTTGGACAGGCCTCACAGACGGCTTGCTCCCTCCCCGCTCGACAGGGCCCGAACTCCGGCCCACCTGGCATATCCCCACGACAAGCACCTGTACTCCGTCTCCCGACGGACCCTCTGCCCTCGGACCCCTACTCATCACGGGGTCCAGCCCCACCGGCTTCCCCGGCCGGGTCAAGCCGCCATCTGGGGCCCTGCACCACGCGGCCGCATGGCCTCCCCTCGACCCTAACCCCGGGCCTGGCCGGCCCCGACATCCCGGCACCACCATCCACCCAGGAGGTGAGCGGACCACTTGGCAAGTCAATGGGAGAACGAACTGTCAAGGGCTCTCCCCCGCCAGGTGCCGATCGCCCCCAGCTCCCCCAGGCACTGGCTCCACCCCCTGCTGGGTGTCTGGACACCTTCATCCCGGACCCTCCGACCTCCAAGTGCGAGGGTCCGGACATCAAAGGGCACCAGCCCTATAACTGAGGCAGCTCCGGAGCAGGAAGGCAGTTGTATCCTGGAGTCGAGAGACACCGAGCGAACTCAACCTTGACGGTCTACTGGCGCTGCCGTAGCCCGCTCTTGTGAACCATCGTCCTGCCTGCTGGCGCTGCCGCGGCCTTCTGCAACAGTCATCTTCCTGGGACCTGCTGGCGCTGCCGCGGCCCGTTGTAACGACCATCCTCACTGGGACCTGCTGGCGCTGCCGCGGACCGTACATCTTCCTGGGACCTGCTGGCGCTGCCGCGGCCCGTTGTAACAACCATCCTCACCGGGACCTGCTGGCGCTGCCGCGGACCGTATATCTTCCGGGGACCTGCTGGCGCTGCCGCGGCCCGTTGTATCGACCATCCACACCGGGACCTGCTGGCGCTGCCGCGGCCCGTACCACCTAACCACCAAGCTCGAGGATTGGGAGCGCATCATCATCTCATCCGAACTACCTGATTGGTAAATAGACTGCCCCGCTACCCCCTTCCCTACCTTGCGAGACGCTAATCGAGGGGACCCCTGAGTCCAGACCTCCTTGTACCATTCAACCGTACCTTAAATAAGTGCTTATAAAGAACGCTGAACCTTATCCGTGTGTGATATCTGTCTGTGGGGGGGAAGTTACTTGTCTGTACGATCGCTGGAGACGGCTCTCCCCGGAGACCTCTCCTCCTGACCCCGGCCGACCCTCCCGGTCCGTCTACCTTTTCTAACATAGTCTATATGGGGAAAAAATAATATAATTTCTCATGCATTTCATTGATGCAGGTGATGTGTGATGAATGTGTATTTGCATAAAATCTGGGGCACAAAAAAATGAAAGGATTAGAAAAACTAAAAGGGACGTTTCATCTCGTTAGAAGGGAAACACGATCAAGCTAAAGATCATACTCGTCGAACGTTGCTGCAGCTCCATGTGTGGTTCTTAATAGGGAAAGTGATGTCCCTCTCTGACAGCAGGATTTAAACTAGAAAGAGCACTGGATGTTATGGATTCGTGAGAATCTAGCTAGATTAAGGTACAAACATGTGCTCAGTAGTTCTAAGCTTTGCTATAATACAGACCAGAAGGAATGTATGATCGATTGTAAAATTAAATGTGGATCTGTTTTCATTTCATTTACTACTGGCATTTTGCGTTAACGGTGCCTATTTACAGCAGATATTTAGTAGAGGGCAGTGCCTGGATACAAAAGATATACTCAGTGGTGGCCGGCATGACTCACGGGGACCTGGGCTAATAGGCTCATATGACAATCCAGTAGCTAGAAAACTCTTTCATTGCAAGAGTGTACTACACATAGGCACAGATGTATAGGGTCCTTCACCTAAATTAGTTGCCACTGAGGCAACAAGCACACCTGCACATGTGCCTGGATACCCTCACGGGCGATTAGTGCACTATACAAATAGAGTTAACATAGCTTAACCATTGCTATTACCTTTGTAAAATACACAGAGCTCAATCCAAAAAGGACTACTGGTAATGGACTTCTAAAATGTCCGGGACGCCAACAAATTTGGATGTGAAAGTAGGTATGCTTCAGGTCTAGGGTGCAAAGCCAACCCAGTAATAGAAAAGGCACAAGTATTTGGGTCAGGGCTATAGTCCTAGAAGGATTATCTAGCTTTTGTCCTCCATAATGAAGCAAGTGTTGGAAGTCCTCAATGATCGCCTTCAGAGGCAACTCAGTACTCAGCTTGATGAGCGCTGAATCTTCGTGAGGTGTGAAGATCCATGGGCTTTAAGGAAAAAAACATGGCTGACTTGATTTCTTATAATATGATCAGCAAGACACAGGGGTTTTAAGTGGCTGAACTGAGCCTCTCTCCCATCTACTGAAGGTGAATGATTGTGTATTCCAGTATTAGTGAACCTACTTCTCCTGCAGCCAAGCTTTACTTGGTGAACACTGAACTTTCTTCTCCCTCCAGGTGCTGGAACATCTACCCTACAGGCTGCAAAAATTATGAAAACCATGGAAATCCTAGAATTAGCCATACACCACGCGTAACCCCACCTCCTAGTTCTATGATGGCATAGGCGGATGCACTGATAAAACCAGGGACACTTAGCTGGCTGCAAATACCACAGGTCTGCAGTGGCTCTAGATTTTCTCCTAACAAAGGTAGCAAAGACCTTACCGATGAGGGTATATCTAAAACCTGTGCCTCCCTAGTAACAGGAGGATAAAAATTCCCATTTCTCTTTCATTATGAAAGTTCCCACAATCAAGTCTCTCACTGTTTTGATCATGTAATTGCAGGAAAAGATGCTTAACATAGCCATTGTTCCATAT
Organism: Triturus cristatus; assembly: GCF_964204655.1. Lineage (NCBI taxonomy): Eukaryota > Metazoa > Chordata > Amphibia > Caudata > Salamandridae > Triturus > Triturus cristatus. The sequence continues at coordinate 407,982,859 of NC_140585.1, read as the reverse complement.
TTCATTGGAGGCCCACGCATACTCTTGGAGTTCAGCAACCCATAATTTTATCCAGCCTGATAAAATGTAGACATTTACTTCATGTGGAGTGATGCATTCATGAGTTTTCAACATAATACACACAATTCAGCTTCTTAGAGGAATGTCATAATTATCCCAGTTTTCTAAAGAGGAGGTCCTGGTCAATTATCAATTGATCGTTTGGATTCCACCCAGATGATTTGTGGTAGTGTCAACCTGAACCACTGGCAAATGCCCAAGCAAACATTCACAAATGTTAAGTCAAATGTCAATAATGCTGATTCAATCAGCCAATGTAATTAACTGTTACAAAACCTAGTTTAAGGCATGCTGGTCCATGAAAGTATTACTAGCTATATACAAAGCCCAGCCAATAACAAAAGCAAGATATTGTGAGCTATGGGGTTTTATGATGAAGCCTAAGCACATATGGCTGAAAACATACTCTTCCAAATATACTAAAAATACTCTTCCAAAGTGTGTAGTAAAAAGGTTGAGGAGTCCCATTATACCAGTTAAGGGCAAGACTTTAACTTGTTTTTCAGGCGCTGTTTCCATAAAGGGTTTTATTTTGAGTGAAGCTTTGGGTCAATAGAGCACTGACGCAGTTCCTTCACATGAAGAAAGAATTTGCAGCTGGCTTCCTCATTATGTGAGAAAATTCACATACAATTACAAATGATTCCCTAACAGTAATAAAGATGCAGAATTGGGAACTTCAAATCCAAAGAATACCAATCCTAATGAACCATTTGACCTAAAATGTTGATCAAAATTTCCATGATGAAAGACATATGACATGTGGAAGAAACCAGCTCTGTTTTTTAAGAGTAAATATCATTAACCTTGCAAAGAGAGTCATGGGCAGCACTGATTAACCCTTTCCCCCTTTATTCCCCTTCCCCGGACTCAGCTTCCATACTTTTTTTGACACTAGCATTCCTTCACCTTCGAATTAAATGTAAAACTGTTTCGTAACCAGGATTCACAATTGGGGGCAGAATTTATATTCTTTTGAAAAATAAATTTAAGGCCTTTAATAGGTTTTAAGACTGTTCTTGGCTTCCACGGCTTCAGCAATTTGATTTGCATGCATACAGGGAGACAGCTAGTTTGTAAAATAACTGAGTGACAACCAGTCCAATGCAAGTGGCTGCTTTTTCTTTTTGTTGCTCAAAAGTTCAGGAGACTGGCATGGATGATTAGTCAAGCATTATGGTGTCATTTCTACTAATGAAATTTTAAGGGAAGTGGAGAACTTTCACTTTTGTTATTGTTACTGCTAGGAGGTGCATCTCTCACAGACTGATTGCACAGATGTTAAGAAATGTTTGTTTGAGGCTCCCTTGTCATTAATAATGCTGAATTCTCAAACATCTCACACTTGCTCAGAATATGCAATACAGTTTTATCATAAGCAGTGTGTAAATCAGAGGTAAGCTAAATTAATGAGGGACTGTTATGGTAAGGAACTATGCACTGCCATTTTTAGTATTACTGTTGGTAAGTTGTGCCCTCTAAAGCTTAATTGTTTAGACATAAGGTATTGTTTGCAAACAGAATTTCATTCACAGAAATGCTGAACTTCATTATCTTATAGATGTAGCTGTATACATCCATGAGTTTAATTAACTAAATTGAATGACTCATTTCAAGACAACCATCTCTAGTCCTATTCACTTTAATTCCTTCTTAGACAGGATACAGTTGGTAGAGACAGGACGTTTCATCTCCTCAGAAAACAGCTAACACCACACAAGAGTAAGCAGGAAGAGGATAGCAAACAAAAAACCTTTGGTTAACAGCAGCTCTATATTCACCTAACCTTTCTCCACAACTGCTGATGCAACCAGCTTCTAACATTTTAGCAACTAGTTTCATTAAGGCCTTCTGGATAGGGATCAGTAAACCCCGACTGTCCTTGGAAGAAACTTAAAAAGAATCTAGATAAATTAATGAAAGGTATGTCCTTCATTGTTTCCTTGGACTTCCTCTGATTTAAAAGCAACATCATTCTTGTAGGGGAAGAGTAAGTCACACTACATCTGGCAGCCAATAGAATGAACTGTGATACTGGAACCAAAACATGTAGTGGATAATGCCTATGAGTCACCTGCTATATAAAGACATCCAACTTCATTTGGATCTGTAAAAGGCTTTAATTTATATTATTTAAAACACTAGCACAGTAATTCGAGACCATAGATTTTTAGAGCACTCTACACTGCAACAGTTTAAACAATAAAATGAAGGGAACTACAAACATCAACAGCATGACGAAGACAGTAATGAACAAGTTACTTATCTTTGTTAACGATACATCTGTTAGACACATAGATGAGTTATAGATTCCTTACCCCCAGGCGTCAGACTGGATCCGGAATTTTTTTTTCGGCAGCAGTACCCCTTTGCGTCGAAAGGTGACGCCGGTCCGCTCAGCATTTGTCTTTGGCGTCATGGTCGCCGGGATGACGCGGCAGCTACTTAGACGCCACCCTCGCACGCTGACGTCAGTTCTTTTACACGACATTCCACGCCAGAAGCGCAGAGCCATGCAAGATACTGACCACTGGTGCACAAAACTAGGGCCCTGAAAGGAAGTCCTTAACCCTAGAAGTCAGTTCGCAGAATGGGGAGGATGGGTGGGGTGGTAAGGAATCTATAACTAATCTATGTCTCTTACAGATATATTGTTACCGAATGTAAGTAACTTGTTCATCTGAAAGAGACAATTAGTTATAGATTCCTTCCCTTTGGAATAGATAACCCGGCAATACCAACCCTGGAGGTGGGTCTTCGAACCAAGTTCACACCAGAAAGTCCTGGAGAACAGAATGGCCAAAGAAGCAGTCTCTCCGGACTTGGCTGTCCAGGCAGTAATGTTTTGTGAACGTGTGCAGAGATGCCCACGCAGCTGCCTGACAGATGTCATTAAGGGGGATTCCCTGTCCCAAAGTAGTGGTAGCTGCCGTCGCCCTGGTGGAATGGGCGTGCAGTCCCACTGGAGGCTCCTTCTTTGCCAAAGAATAACAAGCTTTTATGCACAAAACAATCCACCTAGAGATGGTCCGTTTGTGCACAGCCAGACCTTTTTTGGCGCCCATGTAGACAAAGAGCTGGTTATCCACCCCGAATTGCTTGGTGCAATCCAAATAAAATGAAAGCTCACGTTTTGGATACAGACGGTGGATGCGGAAACAAGGTGGGCAAAGTGATGGTTTGACCAATGTGGAAAGAAGTAACCAACTTGGGAAGAAAGGAAGGTCTGGTTCTTAGGATGACCTAGTCTGGATGAACAGCCAGAAAGGAAAATGCTACATACCAGTATGCATTTGTTCTTGGCATGTAGAGCTGCAGAGATTCACACTGTGCATAGATCGCCATCTGGTGTTGGGCTCGGATGCTTGCACCTTGTTGTTGTCTTGGAAGAAGTCTTTTGTAGTCATGAGATAGGTTACTCCTCCCTTGGACGATAGTGTGCATGGGCATCGACTCCATCCTCAGATTGTTTTTCGCCATGAAGGGAAATGATGGAGTTTGTAATAAACAGAAAGATGTCCATGAGAATGTATCTAAGATAACACTGGAACAGATACAGGTTCCGGGTAGGTGGGTGGGCGTGTGAATCTCTGCAGCTCTACATGCCAAGAACAGATGCAAACTGGTAAGTAGCATTTTTCGTTCGAGGCATATGAGCTGCAGAATTCACACTCTGTGCATAGATTATACAGCAGTGTCTCCCCTAGCGGTGGTCGCCTGTGGTTTGAAAAAGTGTCCTAAGAACAGCTTGGCCTACAGAAGCGTGTTGCTTTGCTTGCACATCTACAAAATAGTGTTTGGTGAAGGTGAGTGTTGCTGCCTTACAAATGTCTTCTAGGAGAATGTTCCCTAAGAATGCCATGGAAGCCCCTAGTTTGCGTATTGAATGCGCTCTAGGGGGGAATTGTTAACGTACGTTTTGCTTTCTGATAGCATATTTGAATACATTTTACTATCCACCTGGCAATTCCTGCTTTGGAAATTGGATTGCCTTTATGAGGTGGAGAGAAAGCTTCAAACAGTTGCTTTGTCTTCCGAAAGTTTTTAGTCCTGTCTATGTAGTAAAGTAAAACTCTTGACGTCGAACGTGTGAAGAGCCCTTTTCGAATCAGGTTTTTGGAAAAATACTGGCAACTCTACTGATTGATTAAGGTGGAAAGCAGAGATTACCTTGGGAAGGAATTTTGGATTTGTCCTAAGAACCACTATGTTACGATGTATTTGTAAGAATGGTTCTTGTATGGTTATAGCCTGGATCTCACTTACTCTCCGGAGAGAGGCGATTGCGACAAGGGAAGCTACTTTCCATATAAGGAATTTTAATTCGCATTTTTGTAAAGGCTCAAATGGGGGACCCATGAGTCTAGTAAGAACAATGTTTGGGTTCCACACTGGAGAGGGTGGCAGTCTGGGTGGAATTATCCTTTTAAGGCCTTCCATAAAGGCTTTGATAGCAGGCACTCTAAACAATGACAAATGTTGTCTGTTTTGTAGGTAGGCGGCAAGGGCAGCCAGAAGTAATCTTGTGGATGAGTATGCCAGATTGCATCTTTGTAGGTGTAGCAAATAGCAGATAATGTTTTGAATTGAAGCATCCAATGGGTCAATTTTGTTATCATTGCAGTAAATGACGAATCTCTTCCATTCAACTGCATAGCAAGCTCTAGTAGTGGGGCGTCTGGCTTCTTTAATAATGTTCATACAGTCCGGTGGGAGGTTGAGGTAACCGAACTCTAGGATTTCAGGAGCCAGATCGCTAGATTCAGGTGTGCTGGATCTGGGTGCCTTATCTCTCCATGGTTCTGCACTAGCAGCTTTGGGAAGAGACGTAATTTTTGGTGTGTAACTACTGAGAGTTTGAGCAGTGTTGTGAACCATGGTTGGAGCAACTAGGATCATCTTGAGAGACTGTTGTTTGAGCTTGCGTACTACTAGTGGAATGAGCAGGAGTGGCGGAAAAGCATACGCAAATCTGCCTGACCAGTTCATCCATATCGCATTGCCCTTCGACAACTGGTGTGGGAACCTGGAGGCGAAGGTTGGGCATTTTGCGTTTGCATGTGTGGCGAACAGATCTATGTGTGGTTGGCCCCACCTCTGGGAGAAGGGTTGAAGAACTTGCGGATGAAGTTCCCATTCGTGTATTTGTTGAGTGACGACTTAACAGATCTGCCATCTGATTGTTCACACCTGGAAGATGTTCTGACAGAAAATATATGTTTTGTGGAATGCCCCATCTCTGTATACTTTGCGCTAGATGAGACAGCTGCAAAGAGTGTTTTCTTCCTTGTTTCTGTATATAATACATCACTGTCATATTGTCTGTGCGAACTAGGGCAGCTTTGTTGAGGAGATGTGTTTGGAACGATTTTAACGCTGGAAAAATTGCCAGTAATTCTAGGTAATTTATGTGGAACAGTTTTTGTTGAGTGGTCCACCTGTCCTGAATTGTGTGGTTTAGGAGATGGGCTCCCAAGCCGGTGAGTGATGCATCTGCTGTTAGCACTATCTGTGGAACCGGCTCTAGGAACAGCCACCCTCTGGAAAGATTGTGTGTGTTCCACCACTGCAGAGAGTGATATGTGAGGCTTTCCACCAACACCAGATCTGTAAGTTGATCTTGAGCCTAGTTCCACTGATGTGCCAAGCATTCCTGCAAATGGCGCATCTGAAGTCTTGCGTGATATACAACGAAAATGCAAGAGGCCATCATTCCTATGAGTTGCATAAACAACCGGGTTGGAAGAGTGTGTTGGGGCTGAAACTTGGTGATGAGGGTTTGCATACTGGCTATCCTTGCTGGATTGGGGTATCCTAGAGCTTTGGAAGTGTCTATTGTGGCTCCGAGATACTGATGCATGTAGGAGGGTTGAAGGTATGACTTGGTGTAGTTTACTGTGAACCCCAAGTTGTGTAGCAGCTGAATGGTTTGATGTGTGGTGAACACACTGGTTGTATGACTTGGCTTTTATGAGTCAGTCGTCGAGGTATGGAAATACCTGGATTTAGTGTCTTTGCAAGTGTATTGCTACTACTGCAAGGCACTTTGTGAACACTCTGGGTGCTGTGGTCACCCCAAATGGAAGGACTTTGAACTGATAGTGTTGTCCGTCCAGTGTGAACCTTAGGTATTTTCTGTGAGCAGGGTGTATGGGAATATGAAAGTAGGCGTCCTTGAGATCTAGTGTGGCAAGGAAGTCGCCTTGTTGAAGCAGTGGAAGGACTTGTTGAAGAGTGATCATGTGAAAATGATCTGACTGTATGTAGAGATGGAGTGGTCTGATGTCCAATATTGGCCTTAGCGTACCGTCCTTTTTGGGGATTAGGAAATATAGAGAGTAAACTTCTGTTCCTTGATTTTGTATGGGGACTAGTTCTATTGCGTGCTTTTGAAGCAGTGAAAGAACTTCCTGTTTGAGGAGTGTCAGATGTTCCGTGGACATTGGATGCTGCTTGGGTGGTATATTGGGTGGAGTTGCAGTAAGTTCCAGGCAGTAACTATACTGGATAATTTTTCTTACCCATTTGTCTGTGGTGATGGATTTCCAGACAGGAACTGTGAGAGTCTCCCTCCGACCAGAGTGGAATGGTATGGAGGGAGTGGAGGGAAGTCACTGTTTATTAGAGGGAGAGGCGTGAGTGTTGTTGTTACCTCGGCCTCTTCCTTTGTTGTTATTTCCTCTGTATCCACCTCTAAAATATCCCCTGTTAGGGAATATTTGTGTGGGGTTTTTGTATGAGGAAGCAGCAGTGCCTGCACTGATATTTTTGGATGCGCCTGTATAGAAGGAGCGCCAAAAGGAACCTCGTGTGGATGGAGACTGTAATGCTCCCATGGATTTAGCAGTCTCCGTGTCCTTTTTCATTTTTTCTAAGGCTGTATCCACAGCTGAGCCAAATAGTTGTTCATGATTGAACGGGCGATTGAGGATAGTTGTTTGTACCTCCTGTTTGAAGCCAGAGATGCGCAACCAGGCATGTCTTCTCAGTAACACACTAGTGTTAATGTACCTGGACGCGGTGTCTGCTGCATCAAGGGCACACTTGATTGATGCATTATTTATTAATTTGCCCTCTTGAATTAAATCATTAGCCTGGGTCTTATATTGATGAGGCAAATGCTGCAATAGGGTTTCTAGTTGGTCGTAATGAGCCCCATCATACCTGGCAAGTAATGCCTGCGCATTGGCTATTCTCCAGTGATTAGCTGCTTGGGCAGCAACTCGTTTGCCCGAAGCATTAATAATTTAGACTCCTTGTCCGGAGGTGGAGCATCACCGGAGGTTTGAGAGTTGGCATGTTTTCTAGCGTTGGTGACCACTAGAGAATCCAAAGGTAGTTGACCCTTGATGTAGGTAGAATCATTGGGAGCGGGTTTATATTTTTTGTCTATTCTGGGGTTGAGAATTTTAGCCCTTACAGGGCCTTTGAATATGGTTGGGGCGTGTTTAATGACGCCTTTTAGCATTGGTAAAGTTTGAACAGTTTTTTGTGACTGTGCGAAGGTGTCTATTAGGAAGTCCTCCTCTGCGGGGCCTGAATACATTTGAACACCATGGTACTGGGCAGCCCTGTCTATAAGCTGGCTAAAACCAATATTGTCATCTGGGGGAGATGGCTTTGTTGGGTATACCTCAGGGTCTGGAGGGCTTAATGGGTCATCATAATCATCCCAATCGTCCTGTGGTACATCTGTGTCGTCATCAGGGTCAGTGAAATGGTCATTGTTTTCTCCCCCACCCTCTAAATCATCATCATCCTGTGGTGGTGGTGAGTATGGTGGAATTATGGGAGAGTGTGGTGGAGAGAAAGCCTTAGGAGGAAGAACAGGAGAAGAGGGTCGTAGAGGTGAAGTAGCACAGTCTCTTTTCTTTGCAGGCACTTCAGGGATGTGTGGGGTGTCCAATTTCCTCTTCTTGTGTGGAACATTAACCAAATGTCCTGTTTTGGGGTCCACTTGGACTGTTTTTTGCTTTGGAATCGATGGAATCCAGTCGAAAAAGTGCTTCTTCGGTAGTCTCTTTCGGCACCAAATTTTTCGGGTCCGAGCGAGGTTTAGATTTGTGCTCTAGAACCTTCGAAGGGGTTTTTGGATCCTTCGGCTTCAAATTTTTTGGTTTCGGGTCCGAGGCCTTTTCCTTTGGCACCGAGGTGCTCGGTGCCGATTGTTTTCTGGGGTCTGCGGGAGTAGGATGCGCTCCCGGCTTCGGTGCCGATGGTGTCTGAGGGGCACTGATATGCGGTTTGGTCCTTGCCGAGCCGCTGGAAGGCTTCTCTTTTGTCTTTGGAGCCGGAGCCGGACCCGGGCCCGGGCCCGGGCCCGGGGGCGGGGCTGCTGAAGCTTTCTTTCGGTCGCAACTGGGGCCAGCAGGCAAAGTCGTGACCGGAGCCTTCTTTTTTTCAGGTTGGGTTGGGGTAGGGGCAGTTGTACTCACTTTTTGACCTGGAGTGAAGTGGTCATCTGAGTCGGAGTCGTCTGCCTCGGAAATGATTTACAGATCCTCCGAATTCTCCTCCAGGACATTAGGGCCTTCGCTGAAGATGTCCTCCGGCACCGGAGCTGCTGGTTGCACGTCATCAGGCCCGGCGATCACAGGTAGTTTTCTTGGATCGAAAAGAGGCGCAGCCCTGGCAATTACTCTCCTCGTGCTCGGGCGAGAGACAGAGGTTACAGACCTTGTGTTGGTCGCCGTGTGGGAATTTGGCTCCACACTGGGGGCATTTTTTAAATGGAGTCCTTTCCATTAGCCGTAGGCCCGAAAGGTGACGATAAGGCCCAGCGGCCCGCGCCGACGACTGGAATCGGGTATTTTGAGGAGCGCGTCGAAGGGCACGCGAACGAGACAATACCATCGAGTTTCTTTGATGATTTGCGCGTCGAAAAGGTTTGGAAAACACGGTACCGAACCGGAGCGCTGAAGTTACATCCGAACCCGATGGCGGAAAAATATAATCGGAGGATGGAGTCGATGCCCATGCGCACTATCGTCCAAGGGAGGAGTCACCTATCTCGTGACTACAAAAGACTTCTTTCAAGACAAGAACAAGGTGCATGCATCCGAGCCTAACACCAGATGGCGATCTATGCACAGAGTGCGACTTCTGCAGCTCATATGCCGCTAACAGTTGGTTTTGAAGAAAGAGCCTCGAGCTCACTCACCCTGCGTGCAGAGGTGATGGCAACTAGAAAGGCAATCTTTAAAGTAATAAGTCTGAGAGGACAGTTATGAAGCGGCACAAAAGGAGCGCACATAAGGTAAGTAAGAAGCAAGTTTAAGTCCGACTGAGGCATTACAAAGGGAACAGGAGGAAAAAGATGAGTAATGCCCTTAAGAAAGCAATTCACAACAGGGGGCTTGAAAAGAGAAGGCTGATGAGGGAGCCTGAGGAAGGCTGAAATGGCAGAGAGGTAGCCCTTAAGAGTGCCCAGAGCAGAGTCCTGCTGGGCCAAACATAGGAGGAACAAGAGAACCTCAGAAAGAGGGGCAACAAGCATTGGCATAGCCAATAGGTCTTGCCTTTGGGACCTTATAAGTATTTAGTTATGCAGCACAATATCCTTACTGCAACATTAACTGTTGCATGGCTAAACACTTATAAGATCCCAAAGGCGAGACCTATTGGCTATGCAAATGTTTGTTAACTCTTGAATGGATAAAAGGTTGAGTTTGTCATATAGCTATTAATACTTATAACCAACGAGTCAGTGGTGAGGGCTTAGCTTGGCAAACCATAAGAGGCCATGATGGATAAAGGCAGGTGGAGGCTCCTGATGCTGCGGTGACAGACGCTGGAGCTGGCCTCTTCACCGGGAGGCAGGAGGTGTTCCTGATGAAGAATATGTACAGGACCCATAATGTCTATGCAAGCTTCACACCTACACACTGAGCAAGTGCAGTGTGATTTGTAGGTTACCCTTCTCACATTGCATTGGAGCGGGGTCACTTGCACCCATGTATAGAGCCCTGGCTAAGGAGGTGCCTGATACCAGCTGAAAGGGAATCACATACAGGGTCTCGACCACTGTGGAGCGAACAACAGTGGGAGAGGAGACAGTGGCCGGTCAGCGTGGGGACAGAGGCAGCGTGGAACTCATGCCACAGTGGAAGTGAAGGTGGGCCTAATGGTAGACACATGCCCCTATAATTTCTGCCAACTAAGGGACACTTGCCAACCGCCACCACTAGAGGCCGGCTCATAGCTTTCCAAAAGTGGTGAGCCGAGCACCGAGCTAGTGGGTGGTCTGTACATGCGGGTGTGTGGTAGCAGAGGCAGGAGCGGAGATGGAGTTAGAAAGGAATGGAATAAAGAGCTCTCCGCATCTATTATGAATGACACTTGGAGCTCCTGACCTTGAGCGCACGAGAGCGGAAGAAAAGGCAAGGGATGAAAGGAGCGCACAAGTCGCCAGGGGGCAGCACCAGGAGGTGTGGCGGAGGGCCGGACTCGAGTGGACAATTAGGGGCTGAACCAGCAGGGGTGCCACTTATGCACAAAGCGCACTTTTGCTTGAATTATCCTTGATGAAGAGCGTGGAAGGAACTTGGTGAAGCCACTGCCTCAACACTTCAGGCATCGCAAGGGAGGGGCAGGCGGGAAGGGGCGGAATATTATGGTAATTGTAAAAGGGCCTTCTTCGTGTGTATCAGGGCAAAAGAGTTACTGAGTTTGCACTGTGTTTGTGAATGCATGCACGTACAGTCTTTTTTTTGTGTGGAATTACAGACCAACACATAAAACATTTTTTATGGTGGTTTGCCAAGAATCAAAAGATGCACGAGCCTCTTCCCCTGGTCTGCCGGCTGCGAGAGCATATGAGGACCCCTCTATAGTTTCTGAGATTTCTGCCTTTCCTTATGCAGCAGTCTGCTTTTTGGCAGATGTTTTTGTAAATTAAAAGAGCGGATAGGGAAATGTCTCAGAGTTCGGGCAAACAACAGAAAACATGCCTGACATGAAGCGTGCTGTAAAGATAACCCCGGGAGCAGGGCCATCTGAATCTAAGACGAACAAGCACTCAAACACAAGCGCGGCAGCTAGACTAGCCGTACGTGCTGCTGCACATTAATGTATTCAAAGAAATCTTTTTAAGCAAGCAACACTAGAAATGCTCACGCTAACAACGGAAAGCGGGCCGGGGGATATAGGCAAAAAAAACTGCCCGGTCTCGGTGCGTGCTCCGCTGCAATCATCATCAGTAGGGAATGGAAACAGGATTTTTATTTTTCAGGGAGGAGCGATGTAGGGGAGGGAAGAACAGCTTGAATGGAATTGAGGGTCAATTTAAAGGAGGAGTCCGAGAGGAACGAAGACTTCAAAGGAAGAACACTAACAGAGCGCGCAGGAGAGAGAGAGGGAGGTGAGGTAGGGTGGGGGAGGGTAAGCACTCGTGCTTGCGGGAGCGAGGAGTGGCTTTTCAAAGGTGAAACACGCACTAGTTAATTAGCCCGCGAGTGGTGCGCGCGCGCGAGCTGGGGAGAGCAGTCTGCTCTTTTCCAAAGCACATACTCGTGCTTGTGGCGCGCCGCTGCGCACTCCCGCAAGGCGTATGCCGCCACAAGCACGAGTATGTGCTTTGAAAAAGAGCTGCACAACGGCTAAAGGTCTGCTATGCATGCGCTGTGTAGGCGAGACCTAAAAAGTGAAAAACAAGTGCCCTTGAAGCACAAAAAATGACGTGAGCTGCCTGGTCCTCATAAGTTAAATAAGTAAAAGAAATTTAACATGGTAAACGGGAAGGGGAGTGGAACGGGAAACAGATTGGGGGAAGTGGGGAATGGATATGGTGTATGCGCGGAAAGGCAGAGGCAAAAGCAGGGAGAGAAAGCAAGGGAAAACGTGCACTTTCAAGGACTACTGAATAAAGGATTAACAAAACAAGCAATGGCAATTGGTCTTGTTTCTGAATTAAAGTACCTTGTCACTCATCTGTGCACTTATGAAACCATTTATCCATACCCCGACTAATTCTTGTATTCATCCTCTGACACAACAGCAATAAAAAGATACACAAACTCAACAACATATTACAATAAGTGAAAAGAAAAGTGGGGGGAAAAAAGAATAAATTCTGCCATCTAAACACGACAGGCGTATCCTTGCAATAACAAAACTAAAGACAGCAGCGGATGTCTGTCTTGGTGAGGTATTGTAAATAATTTATCGTGGTTATAAAGTTCAAGCATGGCCGCCACATACAGCACCAACTTGCTGGCCATCTTGGAATAGTAAAACAATGATACACCATAGACAACAGGATTCCATAATGGTCTCCTGGTTTACTTGAAATGGCCAGATGGGACGTGTTGCACTGCAGATGAATTAAGTGGCAAACAAGTGACAAATTATCACCGCCTGAATATCTGTAGTATCCTCTTAAGAAATATTAATATAAAAAGAGAAGCAGCAAAGAAATGAAAGGGGAACTGTAAAAGGAGAAGACGGAAAATAAAGGCATGGCCAACCAGCTGTAACACTGAAGCACACTACTTTTTCAGGTGGATGCGCTTGTGATCAGAAAATGCCATCATTCACAGAGCAAGAGAGCCAATGACCGAGGTGCACAGAACCATTACACCATGCTGTGTGCTTGGAAGCAGAGTGTAAATGCCACTCAGAAAGGCTAGTGGCAGAACAAAGATGGACGTGGTGGTGGTGTGTGTGTTTATGTTTGTATTATTAAATGGGACTAACTCAAGCTGGACAGCCTAAAACAAAGCCAGCAAATAGAAAGCAAGCAACTGTGAGTTACAAAACACAAAACCATTGGTAATCAGTGGGCGGAATGCATTCCCAGGGAAACTTTCAAAATGTTCATAAGAAGTCTTTAGGCTTCAACCTAAGAAAGCCATCAGCGTCGGAGCAGCTCTTGGGGGGGTGGGGGGATGGTGGGGGTTGGACAGATGCCCTGGGCAGCCAGCAGCACCTTAGGTGCTCCAGGGAGGCAGACAGATGCCCTTGGCAGCCAGCAGCGCCTGTGATGCTCCGGGGGAGGTGGTCATATGCCTTGGGCAGCCAGCAGCGCCTGAGGTGCTCCAGGGAGGCGGACAGATGCCCTGGGCAGCCAGCAGCGCCTGAGGTGCTTCTGTGGACAGATTCCCTTGGCAGCCGGCAGCGCCTGAGGTGCTCCAGGGAGGCAGACAGATGCCCTTGGCAGCCAGCAGCGCCTGTGATGCTCCGCGGGAGGTGGTCATATGCCTTGGGCAGCCAGCAGCGCCTGAGGTGCTCCAGGGAGGCAGACAGATGCCCTGGGCAGCCAGCAGCGCCTGAGGTGCTTCTGTGGACAGATGCCCTTGGAAGCCGGCAGTGCCCGAGGTGCCGCTCTTGGCAGCGGGCAGCGCCTGAGGTGCTCCAGGGAGTTGGACAGATGCCCTTGGCTTCCAGTAGCGCCTGAGGTGCTCTAGGGAGGTGGACAGATGCCCTTGGCTTCCAGTAGCGCCCGAGGTGCTCCAGGGAGGTGAACAGATGCCTTTGGCAGCCGGCAACGCCCGAGGTGCTCCAGGGAGGCGGACAGATGCCCTTGGCTGCCAGCAGCGCTTGAGGTGCTCCAGGGAGGCGGACAGATGCCCTTGGCAGCCAGCAGTGTCTGAGGTGCTCCGGTGGACAGATGCCCTTGGCTGCCAGCAGTGCCTGAGGTGCTCCAGGGAGGTGCAGAGACGCCCTTGGCAGCCAGCAGTACCTGAGGTGCTCCGGTGGACAGATGCCCTTGGCTTCCAGCAGCACCTGAGATATTCCAGGGAGGTGGACAGATGCCCTTGGCAGCCAGCAGCATCTGAGGTGCTCCAGGGAGGTGGACAGATGCTCTTGGCTTCCAGCAATGCTGGAGGTGCTCCGGTGGACAGATACCCTTGGCAGCCAGCAGCACCCGAGGTGCTCCAGGGAGGTGGATAGATGCCCTTGGCTGCCAGCAGCACCCGAGATGCTCCGGGGGAGGTAGACAGATGCCCTTGGCTGCTAGCAGCATCTGAGGTGCTCCAGGGAGGTGCAGAGATGCCCTTGGCTGCAAGCAGCGCCTGAGGTGCTCCAGTGGCCAGATTCCCTTGGCTTCCAGCAGCACCTGAGGTGCTCCCGGGGGGTGGACAGATGCCCTGGGCAGCCAGCAGTGTCTGAGGTGCTCCGATGGACAGATGCACTTAGCGGCCAGCAGCGCCTGAGGTGCTCCAGGGAGGTGGAAAGATGCCCTTGGCAGCCAGCAGCTCCTGAGGTGCTCCAGGGAGGTGCAGAGACGCCCTTGGCAGCCAGCAGTACCTGAGGTGCTCCGGTGGACAGATGCCCTTGGCTTCCAGCAGCACCTGAGATATTCCAGGGAGGTGGACAGATGCCCTTGGCAGCCAGCAGCGTCTGAGGTGCTCCAGGGAGGTGGACAGATGCTCTTGGCTTCCAGCAATGCTGGAGGTGCTCCGGTGGACAGATGCCCTTGGCAGCCAGCAGCACCCGAGGTGCTACAGGGAGGTGGATAGATGCCCTTGGCTGCCAGCAGCACCCGAGATGCTCCGGGGGAGGTAGACAGATGCCCTTGGCTGCTAGCCGCATCTGAGGTGCTCCAGGGAGGTGCAGAGATGCCCTTGGCTGCAAGCAGCGCCTGAGGTGCTCCAGTGGCCAGATTCCCTTGGCTTCCAGCAGCACCTGAGGTGCTCCCGGGGGGTGGACAGATGCCCTGGGCAGCCAGCAGTGTCTGAGGTGCTCCGATGGACAGATGTACTTGGCGGCCAGCAGTGCCTGAGGTGCTCCAGGGAGGTGGAAAGATGCCCTTGGCAGCCAGCAGCTCCTGAGGTGCTCCAGGGAGGTGCAGGGATGCCCTTGGCAGCCAGCCGCGCCTGAGGTGATCTAGGGAGGTGGAAGGATGCCCTTGGCAGCCAGCAGTGCCTGAGGTGCTCCAGTGGACAGATGCCCTTGGCATCCAGCAGCGCCTGAGGTGCTCCCAGGGGGTAAACAGATGCCCTTGGCGGCCAGCAACTCCTGAGGTGCTCCTGGGGGGTTGACAGATGCCCTGAGGTGCTCCAGGGAGGTGGACAGATGCCCTTGGCAGCCAGCAGCGCCCAAGGTGCTCCGGTGGACAAATGCCCTTGGTTACCAGCAGTGCTCGAGGTGCTCCAGGGAGGTGGACAGATGCCTGTGGCTTCCAGCAGCACCTGAGGTGCTCCAGGGAGGCGGACAGATGCCCTTGGCTGCCAGCAGCGCCTGAGGTGCTCCAGGGAGGTGGACAGATGCCCTTGGCTTCTAGCAGCGCCTGAGGTGCTCCAGGGAGGTGCAGAGATGCCTTTGGCTACCAGCAGCGCCCGAGGTGCTCCTGGGGAGTGGACAGATGCCCTGAGGTGCTCCAGAGAGGTGGAGAGGTGCCCTTGGCAGCCAGCAGGGCCTGAGGTGCTCTCGGGGGGTTGGACAGATGCCCTTGGCAGCCAGCAGGTCCAGAGGTGCTCCCAGGGGGGCCCGCCCTGAGGTGCTGATGCGGGCGGGCCTTTCTCGGTCTCTGATCCCCGCTGTTCGTGTAAACACTGGCCGCCTCGGCTGCCCCGTCCCGGACACGGTAGGGCCTCTCCCCGTCTGACGGTGGCTGGCACACTGCTCCTGCTGGGCATCTGCCAGGCGCGGGCCTCGCAGGGGCGCGGGGGTCCGGGAGCGATGTTCTGGGTGACTCTCTGAAGGGGGTGCACACACTGCTTTTCAGAGCGCGTGGTCGTCGTGTGCCCGTCACAGAATGACGCTCTTTCCAAAAATGTGCATTTCTGGCAAAGCTGGATGCTAGGGTAGGCCACAGCTCCTCCGGAAGTAGATGGGCCACCACCTCACCCTCGGACACAAAGGTGGCCCACAGCCCCTCCAGAAGGGGGAACAACCTTTACAACGCAACTTTTACAACGCACTACCTTTACAACGCATTGTTTACAACGCATAATCCATTACAACGCATGACATTACAACGCATGACACTACAACGCATTTTTAAAAACTACCTTTACAACGCATTCCATTACAACGCATACTACCATTACAACGCATACCATTACAACGCATAATATTACACTACACTATCCAACACTTACCCTACTGTTGCACCCCCTGGAGTTAGAATAGTAATTTTTTCCCCTATACTATCCAACACTTACCCTACTGTTGCACCCCCTGGAGTTAGAATAGTAATTTTTACCCCTATACTATCCAACACTTACCCTACTGTTGCACCCCCTGGAGTTAGAATAGTAATTTTTACCCCTATTCTATCCAACACTTACCCTACTGTTGCACCCCCTGGAGTTAGAATAGTAATTTTTACCCCTATACTATCCAACACTTACCCTACTGTTGCACCCCCTGGAGTTAGAATAGTAATTTTTACCCCTATACTATCCAACACTTACCCTACTGTTGCACCCCCTGGAGTTAGAATAGTAATTTTTACCCCTATACTATCCAACACTTACCCTACTGTTGCACCCCCTGGAGTTAGAATAGTAATTTTTACCCCTATACTATCCAACACTTACCCTACTGTTGCACCCCCTGGAGTTAGAATAGTAATTTTTACCCCTATACTATCCAACACTTACCCTACTGTTGCACCCCCTGGAGTTAGAATAGTAATTTTTACCCCTATACTATCCAACACTTACCCTACTGATGCACCCCCTGGAGTTAGAATAGTAATTTTTACCCCTATACTATCCAACACTTACCCCACTGTTGCACCCCCTGGAGTTAGAATAGTAATTTTTACCCCTATACTATCCAACACTTACCCTACTGTTGCACCCCCTGGAGTTAGAATAGTAATTTTTACCCCTATACTATCCAACACTTACCCTACTGTTGCACCCCCTGGAGTTAGAAAAGTAACTTTTACCCCTATACTATCTAATACTTACCTTAAATGCAATTTAATATTATGCGTTGTAATGGTATGCGTTGTAAAGGTATTATGCGTTGTAATGGAAATGCGTTGTAAAGGTAGTTTTTAAAAATGCGTTGTAGTGTCATGCGTTGTAATGTCATGCGTTGTAATGGATTATGCGTTGTAAAAAATGCGTTGTAAGTGCATGCGTTGTAAAAGTGTGCGTTGTAACATCATACATCCCTCCAGAAGTAGAGAGGCCACCACCAGGGCCCCCACCCCCGGAAACATAGGTGGCACAAAGCCCATCCTCGCCGCAAGGATGGCACAGAAACCCCCTCCGGAGGGAAGAGTGGTCCACAGCCCCCCTCATGTAACGCATAGGGAGGAACCAAGAGCATCTGGGATCAAGAGGGGTGTGGGGGGCACAGACCTGCTGGAAGCAGGAGGGACCACAGACCAGCTGGGCTCAAAAGGGGGGGCACAGAGCAGCTATGCTCAAACGGGGGACCACAGACCAGCCGGAAGCAAGAGGGTCGACAGACCAGATGGGCTCGGGGGGTACAGAACAGCTATGCTCACATGGGGGACCGCAGACCAGCTGGAAGCAAGAGGGCCCACAGACCAGCTGGGCTCAAAACGGGGGCACAGAACAGCTATGCTCAAACGGGGGACCAGACACCAGCTGGAAGCAAGAGGGCCTACAGACTAGCTTCCCTAAAGGGGGGCACGGAACAGCTGGCCTAAAAGGAGGCCCCCAAAACAGCTGGACGCAAAGAGGAGCCCACAGACCAGCTGGACACGAAAGGGGGCCCACAGACCAGATGTAATCAAGGAGGGCGGCACAGGCGAGATGGCCGCTAAAGGGGGGGGGGGGGGGGGGCAGATATCAGCTGAGCGGAAAGGTGGGTTACAGACCAGCTGGGAGCAAGGAAGCTCACAGACTAGTTGGAGTCAAATGGGGGGCCCACAGACCAGCTGGACTCAAAGGGGGACCCACACGCCCACCATTATTACTGTATGTACTCTACAAGAGTTGCATTTAAAATGCTGTGCATTTACGTTATTATGAAATCTCGAATCGCAAAACCGGCCACCAGCAATGGATAATTGTGGCTAAGTGTCCTGCTGCCCACCCTTAACCTGTTACTGGCGCTGCCCACAGAAGCTGCCGGTCACTGACCCAGTGTCCAAAGTGGAGCTACAAGTGTAGGAATACTGAAACAAACCCCCACCCCACCTCAAATAAAGAGTAAAGTGCAGCACAACATCGCGGCGTTGAGCGGACGAGACTATAGTTATCAGCAATGAGAACTATTTCAACTTTAAGTAGCCGGTACCGCCATTTCACTCCTTGAACGAGTCTGCGTGCCCACTTCAGTCCTATAACATTCTACATAAGCGCGTCTTAAAAAATATCTAATGTAAATATGCAGAGATGTGTATATAGAATTATTGCTTCTCTGTTCTCAACTCATTCTCTGCGGTAAGGAGTATATATGATGACCTTTCAGAACGTACGCCACATTCTGCTTCTGCGATATAAAGCGCTCTAGCGTCGACTCGATGCAGTCGGCGCAATACAACATTTCCAACAAATAGATTGAAGGGTGGCAGAGCATGGGAGCCACGAGAAGCCTAAGGCATGCACCCTCCACCACAGATGGTCTAGACTCTAGGGGTTCGGAATCTGCAGGGGTCCCCGTCTCAGGCGGTAAAGAGTGTATGTGAAAACAACCTGCCTAGAGAGACACCAGGGACTGGTGGCCATTGCAAGGAAACGGCCGGAGTATCTTACATGTGGGCAGCCCCTGGGGTCCTCACGCGCAATCTAAGTATTTGGGCGATCGGTGCCCGGTCATGTGATCCGCAGTATTGTTCCGTCCGATGCCACACAGTACTAGGGTCCCGACTGAGCCAGGGGACAATGCCAGGGTTGGACTGGGAATAAAGTAATAGGCCTGGGCTCCCTAAAAAAAAAAAAAAAAAAAAAAAAAAAAAAAAAAAGAAACGCTCGCCAGGCAGCCTATGACGTTTACTTTTGGCGTTTTCGCCAGTCCCACTTGGACGAGCTCGCCTGCTTTCCTTCTGAAGTAAAAGCTTTCTTATCTTTATGGGGCCATGTGTTTGGCCCCATAAAGATAAGAAACCTTTTACTTCAGAAGGAAAGCAGGCGAGCCCGTCCAAGTGGGACGGGCGAAAAAGCCAAACGAAAACGTCACGAACAGCTCTTTTCTAATGGCTGGCCACTGTTTAGCATAAACGGTGATGCCAGACAATGGAAAAGAGGGGCGGGGCTTAATGCTCTTTATTGAAAATACCTCAAATCATTAAATCTCGCCAGCGAGACTGCGCATGTGCGCAGCCTACGCCAGGCGAGACCTAAAAAAGGGGATGACTTGGGCCCGGTTGCGCTTGATCTTCTTCAGCACTCTGGGCAGAAGTGGTATAGGCAGAAAGGAATATAGAAGACCGCCACTCCACTTGTGACAAAAAGCGTTGCCTAGCGAGTGACGCCTTGGAAATTCCAACGCACAGAATTGCTGACATTGCGTGGTCTCTTCGGTGGCAAATAGATCTAACTAAGGATCTCCCCACTGCTGAGAGAGACCTTGCGCCACCACCAAGTGAAGACGCCATTGGTGATACATCATGCATCTGCAGCGGAGTTCGTCCGCCCTGGCGGTCAGAGAACCTGCCAGGTGTTGAACCACCAGGGATATGCCCCGATGTTCCATCCATGTCCAGAGACGGAGAGCCTCTTGACATAGTGTCCACGACCCCACCCCGTTCTGTTTGTTGCAATACCACATGGCGTTGGTGTTGTCTGTGAACACCTGCACTACTCTTCCCCAGACAGAGGGAAGGAATGCCTTCAGTGCAAGACAGATCGCTCGGAGCTCCAGAAGGTTGATGTGGAGCCCGGACTCCGCCAGAGACCAGAGGCCTCTGATCTCCGCCTCTCCCATGTGGCCGCCCCACCTCAGAAGTGATGAGTCCGTCAACACTGTGTACTCTGGTTGGGGAAGGGAGAGGGATCTGCCGTTGACCCAATCCTGGTTCGCTAGCCACCACTGCAATTGTCATGCAGTGCCCTCCGAGATTTGAACGCAATCGGACAGATTCCCCTGATGCTGTGCCCACTGGAACTTCAGGTCCCACTGCAGAGCCCACATATGCCACCTGGAATGATCTACCAGCAGGATGCAGGAGGCCATGAGACCCAGCAGCCTCAGGGTCATTTTGACCGAAACCCGGGACAGAGGCTGCAAGATCAGAATCATAGCCTGAATATCCCGGACTCACTGCTTGGGAGGATTAACCCAAAACTGCATCATGTCCAGAACCACTCTGATGAAAAGGAGCTTCTGAGAGGGAGTCAGGTATGACTTCAGCACGTTCATAGTGAACCCCAGCGAGTGCAGGAGGACTGCCGTAGTCTGGAGGCGACTGCCTGTGGCAAGTCCGCCTTCAACAGCCAGTCGTCGAGATAGGAGAAGACTGGAACCCCTGATCTGTGCAGATGAGCTGTGACCATCGCCATCACCTTCATGAACACCCAAGGGGCGCTGGTAAGGCCGAAGGGGAGCACCTTAAACTGAAAGTGCTCATGGCCCATCGTGAACCGCAGGTAACGCCAGGGGGGTGGCAGGACAGGGATGTGAAAATAACCGTCCAGCAAGTCCAACGCTACCATCCAGTCTCCAGGGTCGAAGGCAGACAGGACCTGAGCTAGCATTAACATTTTGAACTTCTCCTTCCGGAGGAAGCGGTTGACGTTCCTGAGATTCAAGATAGGACGCCAGCCTTTGTCCTTCTTGGGCACCAGAAAGTAGTGGGAATAGCAACCACGACCTACTTCTGGGGCAGGAACACGCTCGATGGCCTTGGCCAAGAGAGCCGTAACTTCCTGTTGGGGAAGGGCCAGATGATCCTCTGACATGCGATGGTACTGAGGTGGCATGGCGTGGGGGGGAGGGGTAGTCTCGAAGGGGAGGGAGTAGCCTCTTCGGACTATCTGCAAAACCCACCTGTCCGACGTGATGGTGCGCCAGTGGGGGAGGTGATGGCGAATACTGCCACCCACTGGTGATTGGCGGCCCTGAAAGGTCAGACTAGGAGGGTTTGGAGGCTGCTGCAGAGGAGGCGTTGGTGGACTGGCCTGCTCGCTGGCCCCCAGACCCACGACAGTGGGTCCCACGTCCCCAGCCAGAAGCTTGTGCTGGCCTGTGGTTCTGGGTGGAACGTGGCGGGGCGCCCCTTCCGTAGCCGCGAAAGGGGTAAAAATCAGACTGCGCAGGGTGGGTTGTGGAGAGGCCCAAGGACTTGGCCGTAGCCAGAGAGTCCTTGAAGCACTCTAGCGTGCTGTCTGCTTTGTCGCCGAACAGGCGACGGCCATCAAAGGGTATGTCCATCAGGGTAGCTCGGCCATCCCCGGAAAAAGCAGTCGACTTCAGCCAGGCATAGCGTAGAAGGGCTACCGACGTTGAAATCATCCTGCCAAGCGAGTCGGCGGTGTCCAGTCCACATCGTATGGTAAACTTGGCTGCGTCTCTCCCCTCGGCGACTGCACGGAAGAGCATGGCCCGGGCCTCCTCCAGGCACTGGGACAGCACCTGCGCTACCGTATCCCACAGAGAGTGGGTGTAACGGCCCAACAGACATGCGGTGTTTAACGACCGGGGTCCCAAGCTGGAGGGAGAAAACATCTTTTTCCCAAGATGGTCAAGCTTTTTGGATTCTCTATCAGGTGGTGCGGTAGGGAATGCGCCTTTGGACGTTGAGGCTTGGACCACCATGCTCTCAGGGGTGGGATGTTCGGAGAGGAAGGTGGGCTCACCGGGAGCCGGGTGGTGGCATTGGGCAATCATCCTATCCACAGGAGCCCTGTGTTGGGCCTGGACTAGGTGCCCAAAAGAATGTCAGTTAGGGCTTCATTGAACAGCAGCAGGGGCTCCAGAGAGCTGACTGCCGGTTGAAGCACCTCTATCAGGAGGTTAGTCCTGACTGTCACCGTAGGTAGCTTGAGGTTGAGAGCCTCGGCCGCCCAACGCAACACCACTGCATAAGAAACTCTCCTTCGTAGCCATGATAGGAGACGACAACATGCCAAGGTCTGGGGAGGTATCCAGACCACTGGCTTCCCCCAACTCCTCTCTCCGGTCAGGGTCATACACCAACTGGTCAGTTAAAGGGTCTCCAGACACCTCACAGTCCTCATCAGGTTGCCAATCTGGGTAGAACAGGGGTACACAAGTACCTGTCAGCGTCGGTGTTGGTCCGGCTCCGTGTCCACGTCAGGGTGGAGGCCGGGGTCGACGCCAGCTGGGGACACAACCGGTGTTGGCTGCGGATGTGGTGCCGGTGGAATCTGCGCCGGGGGAGGTGTTCCAAGGTCAACGGGCACCGATCCGGATACAGGCCTGGATCCAAGGGGACGCTGCGGTGCCAGGGCCGGAACCGCCGAAGGCCCAGGGCCCCGATCGGAGTCCACGGGGCCGAAGGAGCCCCAGCAGAGTCGGGCTGCCCAAAGATGGCACGCATTGCTTCGTAAAAGCTTCGAAGATGGGCAGGGGTCGCTCCGGCTCCCGGAAAGGTAGGGAAACTCTGAGCCAACCTTACGGCTCTGCACGCGGAGCTGCGGGAGGGGCACTGCCCGCATCCCTCAGCCAACTGACGGGGAGAAGTTGGAGAGACGATTCTTCTTTGACTTCTTCTTGTGCGGTGGTGGCGGCGGCTCCGCGACCAGTCTCTCGACCTCCCGTGCGACCAGGACCTTGAACGGAGCAGACTGCCGGGCGTCGAGAAGCTTTTGGGACCGTTCATGCAAAGACTTCAGATTCATGGTCCAGCAGTCAGAACACGACTTGGGGCCGTGGTCACGTTCCAGGCACACACGGTGCGGCTCCGTCACCGACATCAGCTTTCGGCAGGAACCGCAAGCATTGACACTGGGCATGCCTACGTGGACCAGGAGTCGTAAGACTCTAAAATGGTGTCGACAAAAGTCGCAAAAAAATCAGACAAAAAGTGACTGGAGGTACCCCTCTCTCCGGATCTGCGCTGGCTGGCGCGGAAAAATGAAAGAACTGACATCAGCACGCAAGGGCGGCGTCCAAGTAGCTGCCGCAACGTCACCCCGGCGATGACGATGCCAACGGCAAATGCGGAGCCGACCGACGCCACCTTTCGACGCGCAGGGGTACTGCTGACGAAAAAATTCTCCGTATCCAGTCTGATGCCTGGGGGTAATTCTAAAGGTAAGGAATCTATAACTAATTGTCTTTCAGATACAAATAATGAAATGTGGTACATGCATTGAAGTAGTGAAATAAAGTTGATGAAATGTGGAGGGGTAGACCGGAGAGAAGAAAACCTATAATCTTCACAGTAAAGGTAGCACACATGAGCCATTCCACTGCCTCCTAATGACCCGTTTCTTCTCTCAGAGATACATACATTCACACACCCCTCTGATAACTATGGCGTTTTTGGAACACTACACATAAATATCTTTCGCTCCAAAGTCAGAAACAGCTCTGTTTGGATGTGTAAATACATATATAATGTTAAGGAAAGGTGACTAAACATTATTTATAAATTATTAGCCTACATTAACTGATCTTAATTTAATTTAAGTTATTCAAAAAATTAGTTCTTTAGCATGAATTATCGTTAATATTGTTATTAACATTGTTGTAATGTGATTTAATACATAGCATTATGGTTTTATTATTTTTTAAATATTTTTTCCTTTAACGTTTAAGTTTAAATGGTGCTTAGGGTTTTTTAGGTTAATACATGAGTAGTATTTAAGGTTATGTTATATTAAGTGTGTTTGTATAGCACAGTATTACCCAGGGGGATTCCGCCGCAATGCAGGTGAGGAAGTCTAGCCTAGAGGGTGGAATCATTCAAAGATCCAGGTCTTTAGCTTTTTGTGGAATTCAAAAGGAGAGAGGAGGCCCTGATTTGCAGAGGAAGTCATTCCACACCTTAGGAGCGACGTATGAAAAGATTCAGCCTCGAGATTGGTTTCTATAAATGCATGGGATGTGTGCTAGTTTGAGTATGGCTGAGTGGAGGTGCCTGGAGAGTTGATGGAAGGGTATTTGGTTGTTTAGCAAAGTCAGGTCCTGTGCTGTGCAGTGCCTTGAATGTGTGGGAGAGGAGTTTAAACTGTGTACACTTGTGTATCGGGAGATAGCGGAGTTCTCATAAGTGTGGTGTCATGTGTGTTCTGAGTGGGAGGCTGAGGAAGGTGGTTAGGAGTGTTTAGAGTTCCAGAATGGCTAGCTTTTTGGGCAGGTAAGGAGTGTTGTATGGTTCTGGGATGGGTATATTTTAGGGGTAGTAAGGAAAATTGTAGGGTAAGGCGTTTTTGAGGTGCACACATAGGAAGTGATTGGGGCTAAATTTAGTTTTTAGAGTTCAGGCATGGGCAATTTTATTTAGGAGTGGTAAGAAGTTTGTAGGAAACTGGCACTGTATATGGTAGGTGGTTATACTATGCACAGAGTCAAGAGATTCCCTCAGAAGTGTACATTGCTCGATGCAAACCTAAAGTGCTCTATTTGTAGGAGTGTGGACGAGAAGCCTTAGACCTAACACAGAGGAGTAAGACATTTGTGGCGCACACAATGACCAATAAATAACGCACGACACAAAAAAGAGATTCACACCAATTTTATAAAAGGAAAATGCTACTTACCCAGCACACATCTGTGCTGGCCTGCTACTACGAACCGGAGGTATTTGTGGTGAGCAGGGTATATTGGTATATGGAAACAGGGGTCCTTTAAGTCCAGAGTGGACAGAAAGTTGCGGGAGCACTTGTTGGAGTGTCACCATGTGAGAGTGGTCCGACTGAATGTATAGATTTAGTTCTCGGAGGTCTAGTATAGGCCTGAGAAAGCCTTCCTTTTTGGTAATTAAGAGGTACAGGAAGTATAGCCCAGCCCCTTGATATTGTAGTGGGACTGGTTCTATAGCTCCTTTTTCTAACAGGGAGAGAACTTCATGCTACAGAAGGGTGAGATGTTCTTGTGACATTGCGTGTGATCTTGGGAGAATGTTTGGGGGAGTGTCTGTAAGTTCCAGGCGGTAACCATATTGGATAACTTCTAGAACCCATTTGTCTGAGGTGACTGTGTTTCAGACAGGGAGAAATTGGGAGAGACGTCCCCCTACTGGAGTGGAAAGGGGGGGGGGGGGGTGGGGGGTGCCTCTCCACAGGCATTCTGGTCTTCTTCGTAGGCAGGCAGTTCTCTCCAGGGGTTGTGGAGGTCACTGACTGCAGGACAGGTGTTGTATCTTCACAGGTTCAGGCTAGTAGGGCTGGGGCCAAGTCAGTGGGCATAGGCAGTCTTCTCTGCACGGGTCTTCTTCGTCCTTCTTCAAAGGTTGGCAGGAACTAGTTTCAGGGTCTGGGGGAGCCACCTAAATACTCGATATAGGGGCGTTTTAAGGGAGTGAGAGCCAATGAGCACCTAACCTGGGGTGTCTACACCCTCAATTATGCCACCCTCCTGTGGGACGGGGCAGTAGTACTAGCCCTAATTGGAGGAGTCTGCCCATCTTCAAGATGGCAGGGACTGAACGATGTGCACCCCTTAGGGGTGGAGTTTGCAGAGGTGGGCACAAATCTTATTCTTCCTAGTATTTCCTGACAGTTGGGGTCAAAACCAGGGGCTGCCATCTGCTGCTAGCAACAGAGGCTGGGGGTCACATTACAAAGGCCACAGGCTTTTGAAGCTTCCCTCTCGAGCACTGTGCCCATTCTGGGAGAGGAGGTGTGACACCTCCTCCCACAATGCGATTTGTTTCTGCTCCCAGAGAGCGGGGGCTCTTGACCTATGAGTCCAGAAACATGTCTGGTGGTAGCACGCTGCTTAAAGCCAGTCCGTGGCCACACCAGGGTTTGTAGGTTTTCAGGGGGCACCTCTGAAGTGTTCTATGAGTACATGTTTCAATAAATGCCACACTGGCATCAGTGTGGGTTTATTGAGAGGAGTAGTTTGGTACTAAACACTCCTGAGTTTAGAGGAGCCATCATGGTGCAGTGGAACTAGAGTTGTCGAGTTTCCAGCCCATTTACTCTCTTGGGCTTCCCTGGCACTTACAATATCTAAGAATAGACTTAAATATTGTAAGGCAAAAACAAGTGCATGCAGGAGGTTGAGAAGACGACAGAGGGGATAACTCCTTTTAGGAGCAAGGTGCCCTCACACACCCCGAAAGGTGTCATGCTTCAAATCCTGGCATTTGGGACACTAGCCTACCTTCCCCATATACATTGCCTTCCATAGGAACTGCATACCCTTGTTTTTGCCATTCAACACTTCGGGGCATGCTTGCTGGACCTGTCAAGCCCCAATCCCTCTTTCAGTGATTTTTAACTATTGTAAGGGCTTATGCAGATATGCCCACAGCTGTGATATTGTGCATTGTGCCTTAGGGCCGTAAGGCATGCTACAGGGGTGACTTACCTATACCTTAGGCAGTGCTAGTTGGCATGGCACACAGACAGCGTGCTATGTCAACTATATCGTTTTGTCTGCACCAGGGCATGCATGCTGCAGTGGCTGTCTGCATGGCCTAAGTGAGGGGTTCCTAGGGGACCCTCTTCAGTCCTAATGACCTAGGTACCCAGGTACCATTTACTAGGGACTTACAGGGGGCCTGAAGGGCCTATTGTGGAACAGTTTTAGGGAAGAAGCACTGGCACAGCGGACCTGGTTGGCAAGGACCCTGTGCGCTACAATCAAAACCACATCAATTTCTAGGCAAAAATTGGGGGGCTAACCATGTCAAAAGAGGCACTTTCTCACAGCCACCCTGAGGGGGGAAAAGGAGAGACTTTTGAAATACTGAATATTGATACAAATCACAATATTGAGACAGGAGAATTCAAAGACTGAAATAACTGGAGAAAGAAAAGCATACGGAGACTGATGAACTTTAATAATCTGATTTTTTTTTATTTTTACAAGAACTAAGAAGTGATTATGATGTCATTATGAATTTTTATCATAGACTGAAAGAAGAAATTAATTTTTGCCACAAACTTTTTGTTTTTAGTCTTCAACATGAAGTTGGGAAACAGCAGATGCTGTAAAATTGTAGTGAAGGTGCTGTTAACGTTGATATTATTAGTATTAGTTGACCTGTTCTGACGGAAAAGTCCTCAACATGGTAAAGATGAGTGCTCAAGTGTATAATTGTCTGGATCCCTAATGCTGATTTTTTTCTGTCACAGGTGAACACGGATCATTTGTGTGCACCATGGTATAGGCCCGTCTCATGGATTGCGATCTTCTTGGACCAGGAGGGGTGCCCAAAGCGCTAACCTCATAGTGGTGAAAGGGTACTGCCTTCACCAGGAGTTCAACAGCACGAGCGCGGTGGTGGAGCATTCCGTGTGATGATTAGTAGTGACCAGGTACTTTTTACCCATGAGTCATTGGAGAGAGGCTTACAGGCTCACATGTTTTTAAAGGTTCAGCTGCTGTGTGTTTAGGTCACCCTTGGCCTACATCAAGTTAAAATAGAAGTGAGTCTGTAGCCAACACCTATGCTGAGTGCGTGCGAGCGTGCAAACATACACAGAGGGTGCAGTGTGGAACAGTGTGCACATTGTAAATGTGTGTGCACTGGCAGAGGGTGTTTAAAGTAGCATACTCTGGTGCAGTATAGAGAGACTGTAGCATTGAACAGTGTGGAGACTGAGTGCGTGCTGCATGTGGAAATGCATGGCATACACATGGGTGGCATGGTACATGGGCACAACAGTACTAGACAGTGGAGTGTGCTGTGAATGTATGCTGAGTGCAAAAAAGCCTGTACTGGTACATTACAAGGAGGTCCTTGGGTTCCATTTCGGGAAGCGTAGCCCTGCCTGGTGAAAACATGAGGAGTAGAGGAATCTTCCCGAGACAGAATTGTATATTGCTGGATTCCTGTAAATGGGTTGACAGATCACGGGGAACGGGCCTGACATATCTCAGGAAGAGGGAGATGGAGCTCATACGGTAATCATGAAGGGTAGAGCGGAGGGCTTGGGATTAATCTTTGATGCACAGATCACTGTGGCTGACATCCAGGTGTGAACACTGGTCACTCCCATGAATCAGGTTGTGGGTTATTCAGCTTTGGAGTCCTGCCTTCTGTGACAGACATCATTCCAAAGGAAGTATGAGTGGGAGAGATGCCCATATCAAAGATGCAGAACCCCAACATAAAACTTCAAAGGTCCAGACCTAAGTCACATTTTGTGCTCTGGAAAAGAACTATAAGTAGGGGAGTCTGAGACTCCATAATTGTTCATCTGTCGAGCAGCCAGCAGGCTACATGAGGAGGTGAAGCTCTGCAAGACTTCTGCCTGTGACAAGGACTAGGGGCCTAGCCTGAAAGTCTCCCTGCTGGGTAAGAAACATCACCCAAGGAAACAAAGATCATCCTGGGGTCTGGTGCACCAGTACCTGCCTGCTGGCCAGGACTAGTGTGCCACGAGGGAGAGGAGCGTGTTTGAGGAAGAGAGATCCAGAGAAGAGTCCAGACGTGTGGGGCCTCTGAGCGAGGTTTGAGGAGCTGTGCTGCACTGATCGGGTGGTTGCCCTTGTGCCACGTTCTGAAGGTTGGTGACCCCAGTATGCCAGGAGGGGCTGACGTGTTCCAAGACGCTGTGCCACATCAAACGGGCTGCCGCCCGTGTAGGAGAAGCTGCTGTGACCCCATGTGCCAGGAGGGGCAGCGGAGGAGGCAATCTGAGGCCAGCGTGACCGGACAGTGAAGTTTGTTGGAGTGACCCCATATGCCAGGAGAGGATACTGGAAGCGCTTAGTCCAAAGGCCCGGATTGTTGCCTGTGACCAAAGTTGCTGCAACAACCAAGACAAGGGAGGCTTTGTATCCGAGGAGGTCCAAGGACAGAGTTGACGCCATAGGAGGGAGGGAGGGAGAGGGAGAGGGAGAGGGAGAGAGGGAGAGAGGGAGAGGGAGAGAGGGAGGGAGAGATGGAGAGGGGGAGAGGGAGAGGGAGAGGGGGAGAGGGAGAGGGAGAGGGGGAGAGGGAGAGGGGGAGAGGGAGAGAGGGAGAGGGAGAGGGGGAGAGGGGGAGAGGGAGAGAGGGAGAGAGGGAGAGGGAGAGGGGGAGAGGGAGAGGGAGAGGGAGAGGGAGAGGGAGAGAGAGAGAGAGAGGGAGAGGGAGAGGGAGAGAGAGAGAGAGAGGGAGAGAGAGAGGGAGAGAGAGAGGGAGAGAGAGAGAGAGGGAGAGGGAGAGAGAGAGAGTTACTGCTTGTGGCTGCTTCATTCTTCAGGAACGGTGGTAAGCGCTGCTCAGGAGAGACAGCTGGCGCATGCCAGGAGCTGCGCGTGTGCAGCCCGACTTTGCCGATCCGGGCCATTACAGCACCGATGCCAGGGTTCGTACTGCCTAGGTGGGGAAGCTTTGAACTGGGTCTAACAGGCCCCTGTGGATATAACGCCTTTGGTTTTTGCAACCCTACTTGAACTCTAAGTGACTATACCTTACCGACTGAGTCCAAGAGGGGGAAACTCAGTGAACAGGGCCTTGTAGTTTATATTCCCTGGATATTTACCGCATGTGAATGGGTAATAACAGTACACCCGTTACATGGGAATGTGGCAGCCAGAGGTGTAGGCAAATAACTAACCCCAAGGGGGACTCCGTTATTGTTTACTGAATGTCGTTTACCTTTGTAGTTGAACAATTTGAATTAAAATACTTCTCTTATAAAAAAATAAGTATTTGACTGTGTAGGAAACTGGCTCTATATATACTACACCAAAATGAGGTATAGTGAGTATAGAGTCCAGGTGACCCCAGAGGTAGGCAGAGGTTAAAGTTATATAGAACCTTACTCTCAATTTGTGGTAGAGTGGTTGAGGAGTAAGGCAGTATCAGAGGACAGTGTTAAGCATTTGATGTACACACTCAGTCAGCAAATTAATTCAAACACTCAAGAACTGAATTCTAGGCCAATTGGTTTTGTATGAAAATATATACTGTATTATTTTTAGAACCAAGCAAGCCTGGCATAGGTAAGCATTAAATACTTTACAGTAATAAG
Organism: Triturus cristatus; assembly: GCF_964204655.1. Taxonomy (NCBI): domain Eukaryota; kingdom Metazoa; phylum Chordata; class Amphibia; order Caudata; family Salamandridae; genus Triturus; species Triturus cristatus. The sequence goes on along the minus strand of NC_140585.1, from coordinate 407,952,881 downwards.
TTGCTGATTGTAGAACAGTTTGAAAATGCAATTGGAATTGTACTTTGTTTGATTTACAGGGGATGCAGTAGGTTGCAATACTTAGAAAATACAGCACATTGAAATGAGTAGGCTTTTTCAGTAAATTAAAGGTAAATTACTTTTTACGTTACTTTTATAACTCAGTGCTGGATACCTAGATTCAGCACTGGGACATTTCCTGCAAACCGGTAAGTTAATACGTTTTAGTTATTCATGCGATTTCTAAAGAATATTTTTAGATTTCAAAACTCCACACTTAGAAACTTTTTGGAAGAAAATTGTCAATGTTATCCTATGGAGGAAAAACAGGTTATCGGTTCACAGGTAAGTTATCGACAGTGGGAGTTAAGGTTCTGAGGTTAGACTCAGGGGTCCCCCAGGGTCAGTGATGCACTCTTGTTACACCCTCGGTGACACTAGGGCGGCTGGGTGCAGAGTGTTGAGGCCCAATGTTATCCAAAGGGGGATAGGGGGCCTCTGGCTGCTGGCAAGCAGGCCACTGTGCTGTGGGAGCAAAGCTCCTAGGGTTTAGGTCAGGGTAAATAAGGAAACAACTTAAAGGTGCACCATCAGCGGCACTGAGGCGGACGGGTGCAGAGTGCTGTTTCGACGTCGGGCGCCCTGTTGTTTTCAATGGAGAACCTCTGGTTTGCAAAAGCACTGCAGGCAGGGAGACAAAGGACTTCTGGGTGCGACCACCACTTTGAGAGGTAAGTTAGGAAGTTAGGGGTTGGTTAGGCACCGTCGGGTGCAGGGGTGCCTTTTAAGGTTGGATCTTCTTACCAGCTCCTGGTCTCGGTTAGGGGGGCCTTCTCGATTTAGACTGCAGGCGTCGGCTGGAGGCTTGAGGCAGGTCAGGGGTCGCCGGATCTCGGGTCAGGATTGGAGTGTGAAAAGGTGCAGGGCCTCTAAGGGTGGCACAATAAGTGCTGCAGCCCTTAGGAGCCTTTCCTGGTCACAGTGCAGGTACCTGTGGTACCATTTACCAGGGGCCCACCTGTGGCCAGGGATGCCATTTGGGTTTAGGCTTCAATGCAGTTTCAGGGAAGGAACATAGGCCATGGGTACCTGATTAGCAGAAGCCCAGGGCACACACAGTCGAAGAACATCAGCAATTCAGCAAAAAAAAGTGGGGGCATACCATGCAGAAAGAGAGCAAGAGAGCACTATCTCACAGACTGGACATTGATTTATTGTGTGCACTGCGTGCACGTAGAGTTACGAGTCGTGTTCAATGATCTGTATCTACAACTCCCTCCGAGTCAGACTTGACTGCTCGCGCTAAGTTATAGAGCGGAGGGTCAGGTACAGAAGGGGTGCTTGACCCAGTTGAACGGGATATTGTAGGGTGGGCCCCAGAACTTCAGGAGTAAACGGCCTCAACCACCTCAGTTGGGACCAGTAACCCCTGCTGACCCCATGGCCCTCTGAACAGGGTTCGGACAGTGTGCTTAATGATTTCCTGTGGGAAATATTACAGATGAAATACCTAGTGAGAATGCAAGTAGATTTAATAATAAAGAAACCAAGAAAATAGAACCTTTACTTGAAAAGCATTTAGTTAGTGGTGTTAGAGCTAAGTATACTAAAATGATTAAAGATTGTATTGAAATTCTGAATGTTAGCAGTTGTTGTGCATGTACTTTCAATGAAAAAGCTTATAGCCCTTTTGGGGTACAGTGGATAAAGCCTGTTTTCCTCTCTCGAGGAGTGAGGGGGAGAAAAGAACACAGACCAATAAATCATCCAACATGTAAAAAAAGTCATGACTTTTGACAAGAATATCCGCAGAGCATCTGTGGGTCCTCTTTGGGGGCGAGGAGCGCCGCCCTGCCTGCTGAGAGCACAGCGGTACACACAGAATAATAATATGGTCATTGCCATTTTATTATTCTGTGTTGCTGCTGGCCCGCCCTGGTCAGATGCCAATGTGAGATTGGCTGACTGTAAACAGCCGGCCTATTCGAAATGCGCACTTCAAAAACTACAATCCCAGCACCATAAAGCAGCTGGGGGATTGATTGCACAGGCCCCCAGCCTCAAAATAAGCGCTGGGGTAGGCTGCTCCAAGCAATCCTGGAGCTGGTATAAGCATGAGAGCAGCTCCAGGACTGCTGCTTGGATTTGTACTACCCCCTTCCCTCCCTGTCATCTATCAGAGAGAGGAGAGCCACGGATCGGAGTTTCGTCACCATTGATGGCTGCATCACCTTCTTGGTGGGTTTTACGGCATCGCGCAGTGCCACACCAAAGTTTTACGTTACTAAACGCCCCTGTCGCAGAGTCCTCAACTTTAACTTATTTGGGAAAAAGGTGGTATAGGGCAGTTGCAATAAATCTACCTGAAGTCCATTCATAAGACAAGCTGACATAATATCAATGAGGAAAACTGTCTAAAAGTCAGGCTACACAAAAAGCAGCTATGCATTGGCTCAAAAGGATGTAAATATAAGAAACACAGATCAAGTTAAGGTCCCACTGTGGCATCACAAATGGTTTGGGCGAAAACATGTCAAACCTTTTATAAATCTCATCATAAGTGATTTAAACAAGGGAATTTGGTCCGGCAAATGAAGAAAGGCAAAAAGGGCCGATAAAAGACCTTTAATAGTTGTCAACACAAAGCCAAACAAAAGACAGTCCAAACAGTCTTGCAAGTGCTACAGAAAGCCACAAATTTGTCCCAGCGCCTGTCATAAATAAACTTTATGGAAAGGTGCATGCCAGCAAGGATGGTATCCACCCGACAGGTGGAAGATCAAACACAGCTGATTGCTGCAACTTAAGCTCCACGCAAGTAGGTGTAGATTCAGCAAGTCTGAGTATTATATTCTCCTGTCCCAGTCTGGAACACTAGGATAACTTGGACTCCGTTGTTCTGATCTTCTTTAGAAGTCCTGACAGGAAGGCATTCAGGAGTACCATGTTCCATTTCAGTAGGAATGCATCTACTAATGAGTGTTCTTGCAGAAACTCCAAATTGCAAAACCTTTGACACTGCATGTTTGATGGTGGTGAAAAAAACTCGCCACAGTTAAAAGACTTCCTGCGCCATCTCAGAATGTAGACGTGACTTGTGATCAGCTAGTCATTACCTAAGCAGTATGTTCGCTCTGGCATTCGGAGACTCTACCATGTGGTTCACAATCAGGAAAATGCCCTAATGTTCCAGCCACCTCCAAAAGTGCAGAGCCTTCCACTCTGCTTGTTGCAGTACCACATAGTGGTGGTGTTGTCCATGAGAATATGCACCAACCTCCCCCGATGGCTGGCAGGATGGCCTCCAGCTGAGTGAACTGGAGCCAACCTCTTGTCGAGAACAAAGGCACCTGATCTCCACCTCCCCAGATGACCCCACCCCCAGCAGAGACGCATCTTGACTAGGAGGATGAGAGGCCAAAAAACCTCAGGGTTGCTCTCAAAATGATCCAGGATGGAACCTGAATCATAGGAATTATAGACTTGTTGTGGCAGAGGAAAATTCCACAGCGTCCAGGAGTGTGCCAGCACCACCTTGTTGAAAAACTTTATTCGGTAAGGCAATTACATACCATAAAAGCGTTTACATGTCAAATACATTAATGATTATACACATGTCATTTTAACAGGATAAATTAGTTTGGCCTGACTGAATGGCAGTAAGTGCATAAAAGAGAAAAGCAGTTAAAAGAAATGTTTTGACATTGATTAAAAATAGTAAAATAGAATAAAAGTGTTTAGACGATACAGGACAGGAAAGAAACAAACCCCCCACTAGCAATTTTAGGATGCATAGGAGGGCTAATCCCAGTTCATCGTAGGGTATGTTTGGATGACTCATGAAGACCATCTGTCAATGAGATGTTTAAAAACAAAGAGGGGGGGGCAAATCTCCATTTAAAGGTTAGTTCTATGTCGCACACAGAATTTTAAGAACGTTGCCATATTTTTTGCCAATATTTCGGTTTCTAACATTTGGAGGGCCATAAAAGCTGGCCGACATTGGGTTAGGCCCAAATGTTTCAGGAAAGGGATCAGGTATAACTTTCTTGGCTCTACATAGAATTTGAAAAACATAATTACATGCAAAGTTGTTTGGGGAGAAAGGTCGTCACAAGGGCACGGCAACAGTTGGGTGCTCCAGTCGTTTATCACAGGGAAAGTAATTAAACGATGGAATATGTTCAGTCGCATTCTGGTGAGTAGGAATTTCTCATAATTACTTAGAATGGAATTCAAGTAAGGCTCTATTTGGTCTGTTGTTTGTATAGAAAAAGACAATTGTGCAGAGTTTTTGTTTAATTCAAGAGCCAGGCGCAGATCAGTTAGATGGGTTAAGCACATGTCTCGCAGTCTTTTTCTAGGGATTAAGATGGTATTTTGAGGGTTTGAAAAAAGATGCTCAAGTCCTAAATCCGTTAAAAACTTTTTAACGAAAGCAAGCCAAGTGATTAGTGATCCGTGCTCCAATTTCATACAATCGTTAATGAGTTCCTGAGTGAATTTTAATCCTGGTGTGGACCAGATGCGGTGCCATAAGAGGATAGGCTGCGTGCGTATCACGTCCGTGATATATGGAAGGCCCAGTTCACTGTGAATATTGAAAGTTGAAGTGGACGATGGGACTCCCAACAGAAATTTCAGAAAGGAGTTCTCTGTCTTTTGAAGTAAAGTGACTCGTGCATTTCCCCAAATCCCGGCCCCGTAGGTTGCTGTACTAAGGCATTTTGAGTTGTAGATGTCTAACATTTCCTTAGATGCTCTTTTGCCCAACCTCCGGGCGAACACTCTCAGGGCCGTTGTTGCTTTTAGAAATTGTGAATTTCTGTTCTCTATTGCACTTTTCCAAGTGGTTTTGTTATCTATCACGACTCCTAGGTAGGGATAAGTGGTGGTATACTCTATTTTGGTGTCGTATAGATAGATGTTTTTCTTTTTGCGTGAATGTTTCCCTGATGCCATCACGAAGGTCTTTTTGGCGTTAATGTTTAGGTCCAGTTGTTTCATAAAATTTGTGTATCTGACCAGGGCCCGTTGTAACTCAAGGGGGGTGCGGGCGAGTATAACTGCGTTGTCCGCATATAGGAGGGCGGGTATTGGGCGTTGTTTGATGTGTGGTTGATCCTGGCTACCTTTTAACAGGGCTACTTCTAGTCAGTTGGTGTAAATGTTGAGAAGAAAGGGAGCCAGGACACAGCCTTGCCTTACCCCCCGCTCAATTCCAAAAGATGATGTTAACTGCCCCCCAATGCCATATCTTACTCTAGTAGTGGTATTCGAGTAGATTTCTCTGATGTAGTTGACCAGGTTGGTATCAATGCCCAATTGGGTCATTACAGTCCAGAGCTTGGTGTGATCTACGCAGTCGAAAGCTGCGGACAGGTCGACGTATGCCATGTAAAGACTGCCACCCTTTGCATGGACATACTTCCCTCTCAGAAGGGTAAGGTTAAGGACCTGTTCTATGGTGCCTCTACCTTCCCTGAACCCGAACTGAAGGTCAGATAGGATGTTATTTGTCTCAGCTCAGTTTTGTAGGCGTGCTAAAAGGATTCTACCTACTACTTTTCCAAAAGAATCCAATAAGGAAATGGGTCTGTAGCACGCAGGACTGTTCCTATTTCCCTTTTTAGGTCTCGGGACCATCCGGTCGGCAGACCGGAAGTCCGGAGATTTAATGTCATTGAGAAGAGGGGCTTGCACCCGCCCCTCTTCTATCCTGTTCTCCATTGGCTGGCCTCTTAAATGCTGGCCAGCCACTGGAGAAGAGGTCCAGTCACTCCGTTGAAGCCCCGTCCTTTTCGGATCGGGGGGCGTGTTTTTTGCGAGAAGTCTCAGGGAGGAGACAACAGCAAAACACGCCCCCCAATCCGAAAATGACGCTGCGTTTCTCCGAGGCAGTTCTTCTCAGCCTCGGAGAAAGGCGGTGGTGTCTTCCGGTGCCCTCTGCTTCTTTATGTTACTTGGGAGTTCCGCCCGTCCGGAGTAGGAAAAGTAGCGCATCCAAGCCAGGGAAACCGAGGAAGTCACATCCAGGTACCGGTCGCGTAACGCGCCGCCCGAACATTTGGTCACTAGAATCTCCCCGACAACTTCATCACAATGCAACGCAGCAACTCTGGAACCCCTTAAAGAGAACTTCCCGGCTCGGGTTTCACTGGGCGACGTGCCCTGGCGGAGGGAGCGCTGCACGTCGAAACTCGAGAACTGAGGCCCCCCACTCACTCTTCACACCGAGCTGTCTCCGAAGACAGACGCACGTGGGTCCTGGAGACACTCCCGGCTTGCAAGGCGGAGAGCGGAAACCTGCTGTTAACCAGTCTGTCTTCCGGATTGACCGCCGCCGGCTGCCGTAGCGAGGGGACGTTCAGGACGAGTGGGTTTCCGTCCTGTCAACAGGCGCTGCTGCGGTTCATGAACTGCAGTCCCTTTACAATCAGCTCAGCGGGAGGATCGTTGCAGATGTGTGTTGAAATAAATCGATGTTCGTCTCCCCTCCCCCCCGCAATCAACAGTTAATAGGATTATAGGTAGTGCTGCAGAAATTGTTGCATAGGTAATAATTGCAGCCGCTTCTGTTTTGGAGACACAAGTTACATGAAACAAGTTTGGATTGATTTTTTTAGGCGGTCAGTCCCTAAGAAACGGAGGTCTGGCTGGTTAATGCACCTGCTGCTCGTGACAGGTGTGTAGCCAGTGCCTCAACTTGGCCCGTTAAGGGAATGATTATTATTGACTTAAGGAATCATAGCTTTTGTTCTGTGTGCCACGTTAGCCGTGGGCTTGTTTATAAATTCACTTAAAGTTCTGTTAATTTTTTAATTTTTGCTTTTCAAACTTCCCCTTTAACTGACTTCTAATTCTAGTGTCTATCTAGTGGACTATACTCGGGCCACCTTTTTCCTGCACAAACATGATTTTTCCTCAGTTTCTGCATATTCAGCCACCCGCGGCGTAATTTGCAGATGTTAACAAAAGTAATTGTAGTTCAAAGTCATCAAAGTGCTGCACAAGGGGTGCAGCGCCACACCTGACCCATTACACATTTTAACTGGTCACCTCTCCGTTGGTGTACACCTTATTCAGGCATTTAAGGAGTTAACAATGCTGTTCAGATTCCTCAAATATCCACACTTTTCTGGGCTGAAGTGAGGAATTTAACATGCAGCAGGAATACAAAACATATGGTAGTTCAATATAGTTCAAAGAGAATGGAAAGAAATTATTTTTCATGAACATGTTTTTTGCACAATTTGCACATTCATGTTGAGATCACAAGCTTTGCACTGGAAGCAGCACATCTTCCAGGAGGGCAATCCGTATTTAGAAGAATTCCAGACATATTGTATTGTATTGTAATTGCATTTATATAGCGCTTACTACCCCTGACAATGCGTCAAAGCGCTTTTTCGGCGAGTAGCGCGCTACTCAGGGACCCATAAAGGATTAGTGTTGAATTAGTATTGTGAAATAAGAAGTCATTTTAAGTGGTGGATAAGTTAGTCAGTTATTTGGATTCGGAAGGACAGAAGAGGAAACAAGCATTTACAATGCAACGGTCTCGGCATTGTTAAAGTTAGAGCTATTGGCATTGCTCATGACAATGCCGTTTCTTTAAATGTTTTAAAAACAAAAACATAAACAAAAATAATGTCATGAGCAATGCCAATAGCTCTAACTTTACCAATGCCGAGACCATTGCATTGTAAATGCTTGTTGAATATGGGGACTAGGATCGAGTCTGACCAAGAAGTCGGTAGTCCTACGTGTCCCAGCGCCTCTAAAACGTTTAATAACAGAGGAGCCCAGAGGTCGGTGTTTGATTTATATAGGTCCATAGGGACTGCGTCAGGTCCCGGGGCCTTTCCTGACCTGCTGACGTTCAGGGCCAGCTCCACCTCTGCGAGCTCAAAATTCATGTTTAATGAGTTAGTTTGGGGCGTTGGTGAGTAGTGAGTGTGTGTAAGTGGCCCGGCCGGGTTTGAAATTTTTTTTGAGAAATGGGTGACCCACTCTTGTTCTAGAATGGTAGTTTCGAGTGTACCGCTAACTTTCGGTCCCGTCAGAAAGGAAGAGTTTACGATCTCCCAAAACGTTACCGAATCTTTATTTTGGCAGCTATTATGTAATGCAGTCCAGTGTTCTTCTTTAAGTTCCCTTTTCCTGGATGCTACTGCCTTATTATAGTTTTGCCTGGCTGTTGAGATTTCAAGGATATTTCTTGGGGATTTTTTGAGGGCAATCTTGAGGATTTTGTGGGCTCTGGAACATACTGAGTTGAACCACCTGAACTTAGGTTTATCCTGTGGTGTTTTTTGCACCCGTGGGTGCACTGTCAGGGCGTTCTTAACCTCTAGTGTTATTGTTTCATAGTTAGCCACAATCTCTGCAGGAGTAGACGTCTCCGTTAAGCAGACTTCGAAGGCTGGGCGGGCCGCATTAATTATGGTTTCTAGAATGGCAGTGGGGTTAATTTTAGACCATTTCAGTGCGTAGCCATTTGGACGGGGCATGGACATAAGATCTGCGTGAAGTAGTGTTTCAGCATTTTTTTGTGGGGCAGTAGTTTGAATTGTGACGGTCAATGGAAAGTGATCACTAAATGCACAATCATGAGTGATGACATCGGTGATCAGGTTAGGGAAAATATTCCCTACTAGAATGAAATCGATACAGGAGGATAAGCCTCTGCCGTTAAAAGTTGGGGCAAAGGGAGTTGTGGGAATGGTAAGTTCATTTGCGAAGGCCAGTTGTAAAAGAATCATGGTCTCATTCAGGACAAACCCCTTATGAGAGTGTGGAAAATGGGGGATATTATTTTGTAAATGGTCCAAGTGACCGCAATTACCATTTAAGGTACTCTTACATAATGCTGAGTTAAAATCCCCCCCCAGAATATTATTGGTTCCTTGCCTTTAGTGGAGATAAGTTGTTTTTGTAAGGAAACGCGAATTTCTTTTATAACCTCTGCAAATCTAGTTTCCGAGAGGTTATTATAGAAGTTAACTATTAGGATAGGTGGCATTCTACTTATGGTGTCTCGTATAATCTGGCATTGTGGCTCAGCTTTAAGGGTGTGGGCCTCCAAGGTTGGTATTAAATTTGAGACATATATGGTTAATCCACCCTTTGCTCTGCCGGATGTTGAAGGGAGTGCTGGGCTGAAAAAGGTCTTAAAGCCGTTTGTATGTAAAGGGGTTGTTGACCATGTCTCCTGGAGAGCAAGGATTTCGTTTTCTTTAATAAATTTAATCCATTCTTCGTTTTGGATCTTTAGACGGAGACCTGATATGTTCCAGAAAGTTATTTTTAAAGGTGAGTTTATTTTCTTGCGTATAGGGTTAATCCTACGGATGTTTTGGTTGTGTGCAGCAGGGTCCATGCTGGTACTGGTGTCACCCTCCCTATACGGTCTAGCTGTCGGAGGGAAAATATTTTCAGGAGTACTGATCTGTTCAGGGTTGAGTGCGATCCCTTGTTGATTTGTGGGTATTAGGTGAGTTGAGGAAGGGAAGGTCTTATTTTTCCCCAGATGTAACTCAAAGTGGGCAGTTGATAGGAGTGGAGGAAGGATGGCGATCGGAGGTACAGAGTTGTCCGATGATGTTAACTGTCAGTCCACCTCCTCTAGTGTGGTAAGCTGTTCAAATCGGTTTTGGGTAAGGATACAGCCATTCCCTCTAAGAGCACTTATTTGCTCGCTGTGGTAGAAATAGTCAAGTGACACCATGTTAATGTGAGTGATTTAATGTGTTATTGTCCTGTTGATTCTGAGTAAAGAGCGAACTAGGCCTGGTGACCTAAAGTTTACAACTATACAGTCTCCGGGACTTTTTTTGTGAGAGTCACCAATCCAGCCCACTCCCGCACCATCAAGATCTGGTTTATGTGTCTTGGGTGGAAGTAGGTGTTTTTAGTAAGCCAGTAGGTGACCTTGTTCCTTAGCGAGACCCATGTTTCAGTAGAGTCTTTTTGTAAGAAAGGGACATTTGTTAGGACCAGAACGTATGGTCGGGCAGCTGGTGGTAAGTGTAAGTGATCTTTATTAGGGATAGTAGAAACTATACAATCTGCCCTGTTGTTATGATTTGGAGTTACTTTAGAGCTCAGAGGTGGGTCTAATTCAGTATTTGGTCTTAAGGGTCCATTTGTTACTTGAATCTTCGTCGGTCTAGTTGTGGGGAGAAGAGTAGGGGTATTTACACTAGGGTTATTGGAATGATTGATTAAAGGTGGTGAGTTCCGGTTTTGTTGTGCATTTGGTTGACTGGTTACCAACGATGTATTTGTCGAATTTGGTCGGGTTATGCCATCGAGTACGATTTTAGTGAGTTGGACAAATTTATCTTCAAATACCGAAGAAAGTAAAGAGATCATTTCACCAAGTTTGTCTTCGATGTCATGACTGACAGCTAATTGTAGTGTCTTTACACTATTTTCTACCGATAGCTTGATCGTCTCGCCAAGAGTAAATAATTAGTCATGGGGCGATAGATTTGTTTCCTCTGTTTGTATGCCTATATCACAGGTAGCTGGAATTGGTAAAGTCTTCCCCCCTTTGGGAAGCTGACCTTTTTTATGTGTCCCCCTCCCAATACTCATTTTAGTTTTGGCTTTCCCTCGTGTTAGAGGGCCCTTTGATTGTGGTACACCGACGTTCGACCGGAGTCCAAGTCGTTCAGATGAGGTTGAGGGGGAATTAGGAAAAGGTTCAGTGGTGATCGTCGGGGTAGGTGATTTAGGCAGTGAGGATGAATTTGAAACATCAGAAGTTCTGTTGGATCTTATCAAGGGTTCTAAAGAGAGCCTCCTTTCGGTTGATTGTATTTCCTGTATTATTAGGGATTCTGCCCTCAACAGATAGGCGTCTAATGTGCCCGCTGTGCTTTTGCGTATTTCCATTTTAGAAAGGCGGGACGGTTACAAGCAAATGGAAATTGATGAGTAACACAATACGGATCGCGCTATGGTAAAGGTAGGATAAGACTTTACCGTCTGCTATGGTTAACAGAACCTTAAGGAGCAATGGGGGGGGGCAGTAGTCTTTGATCCGATGATATGGCTTTGCGACGAAGTCCCAATGGCACGGCGAAAAGGAATGGCCCGGCCTCCCTCGGCCCCGGACGGCCCGCCCTCTGCCCGGGCTCAGCCCGGCGCCGCCCGCGCGCGTCCGCGAGGCGGAGGGGGCTGCTTTCTTTTAAACGCCTCCAGGCGCGGGAACCAGGCAGTGGGCGGTGTCGCTGGGCAGGCTGGGAAGTGTGGTCCGCCCCACTCCGCGGCCGCGCGATGTCGCCGGCGGGGGCGACCACAGCTACAGGGCTCCTGAACTGCTCCAAGTCGGTGTTAGCAGGAAGGCAGGTGGGTAATGGCAGCGTAACCTCCTCCAGTGTTGTCTCCAGCTAGAAAATGCTCCACCACCTTGTTGATGGTGAACCCCAATGATGTTAAGAGGTTGACCAGACACTGGTTGTGGTCCATAACTGACTGTGGGCAAGCCCACTCACAGATGGGCTGCGACCGCCGACATCACGGTTGTGACCACCCGAGGGGTGCTGGTGAGGCTAAAATGAAGCACAGCAAACACAGGGCTCTTGGCAAACCCTGAATCACAGTCTGTGGGACTGCAGGACGAGCACATCAAAATAAATATCCTGCAGGTCCAAGGAGACGATCCAATCAGAGAAGACAGGACCTGGGCCAGTATTAGCATTTTGAATTAGTCCTTCCGCAGGAAGGTTTCTAGAGGCTGGAGATCAAAAATAGACCTGAGGCCTCAGTCCCCCCTTGAAACGAAAGCAACAACTACACCTCTTGTTAGAGTCCTGTTTTAAGACTACCGGTTGAGCTTCTTTAATTTCGAAGTGCAACGTCCGTCAGGCATGAGTTGAAGTTGGATCAGGGTCCACCACAGGCATCCACATCCAGTATTTAGGGGCCAATGTTGATATAGCAGGGACGGGCGTGGAACTTGGGTCAGGAGAGGAAGTCTCTACTGGAGTTGGTATTGGCCCAGTAATGGATACCGGGGAGGGCAGATAGTGCTGAGGATGGACCCGCCAGCAGTAACCTGCCAACAACTGTGATTCAGTGGGGCACAAAGGCGTACCAAAGAGTGATAGGAGCTCAACAAAACATGCAGCATGGCCTCCTTGAAGGCCTCGATCTGCTGTGTGAGTGACAACAGTCCAGGAAACATGTGATACTTCACGACCAGACAAGGAATTGGTGCTGTGGCCAGAGACCTCAACAGGTGCAACCGACACCGTGACAACCTTGTGCCTTCTCTTTAGAGTCAGAGTGGTGGGATGGGGTCCAGTCATGTTTTGCTTTCTTGTGCCAGAGGATTTAAGACACAAATCTGAGAAGTCGCAAGAATGTCTCAGGTTAATGCCCTGGGTCAGGAGCAAGACTTAACGAAAAGGCAGCAACTTATTTTTGTGCTTGGCGATGTACAGCTGGTCTCTAACTTTAGGTGGAGGACAGCACATGTATTACACAACTTAGAGTTGTTGCCAAAGGCCAGACACCAAAGACAACCCTTGTGCTGGTCAGTGATCAACATCTGATTCTTACAGTCACAGGATGGTTTTAAACTCGTTTTGGGTGGGGACACTGTTCCCTAGTACATTTATTTGAAACAATTTAGAAGTCATCGGAAAAGCAACAAACTTGGGAGTGGAAGTCCTGATCTGCTCTGGAAGAAAAAAAGGAATCAACAGCGCGAGGGGATGGCTCTTATAAGCATCTGTGCTCTGTTACTTCTGGGGCTGCAGTATATATCCAGCAAGAGCCGCACAATGCCACAAGCAACCAGTGGAAGCACTGCTGTAAAACGTCTCCGAATACAGTCTGGTGATTGGGGATTATTCTAAAGTGAGGAATCTGTGGTTAGAAGTATCCATCAAAATCAGAAGCACAGCTTAAACAATAATGCAAGTTTATTGATTGCATAGCAAAAGGACAAAAATCCTTTCTTGCCGAAGGTATTGATACCCCCTTTTTACGTGCCAATTCTTCTACATCTAAGGCTTCACTTTGATGTACTGTACGTTGACAACTCTAAACTATGATTACTGTCAACAGGTAGGAAATCTTACTCTGGAGAGTTGAGGTTGAGACCTAGTGTTGTTAAATCACTTCCCAACGCAAGATGTACCATTCCAGGGTCTGTTTCAGCCGCTCGGATAAATGTTAACAAACCGATCATTCCAAACTGATCTGTCACCATGCCTTGAGGAATGTTGGTAACTCGGCCTGTAGAATTGGACAAAAAGAAAAAATACACTGTTTATAACAAATGTAGCCTTTTAAAAATAAGAATTCACGCTCCCCCCCCCCCCCTTGCCTCCCCCCCAAAAAACACAAACCCATCAACGCACCATCAGGTAGCACTTGGATACCCTTTTTTTGCTGGTTGTTGTTTTGCGTCGTGGAGCTTTTGTCTCCAGGGAATTTTGGCCCATCTGTACTAGAGGTAGTCTTCCCAGTCGTACTTAAACTCTAACATAAAAAAACAATTCCAATGATCAGTAAACAGCTCTACAATGACTTTCAAACATAGCTTCATCGGATATCAAACACAGAGGTATAGGCAATACTAATAAACCCTCAACAGGGGAGGATGTAGTCACTTTGTTAGCAGCTAACATCAATAGTTAAATTAAAATAAATAATCCAAGTGGTAACCTTAATCTCCCTTTAGAAGTACAACAGGAAGCCATGACTCATCTTTTCAAGGACAAACAATTGTTAAAAGTATGACTTAATCAATGAATGCTGTATAAACTATGTTCTCAAAGCAGAGACTCCAAGCCTGAATGAACCCGGGAGGAGGGTGTGGCAGAGAATTAAGCATAGATCACACTGGCTCACCTATATGTCAACCCTCACATCTGTATCTAAGTGTTGGCCAAAATAATGGGCCGATTTACACATAATAATGTATATAAAATTCTGCAAATTCAATACTGCTGTATAGTAAAGTTAATGGAGCTGTACCTTCTTCCAGAGACCAAAAGCATATAACTATCAAAGCAAAAATTCAAATAAAATCAATAGACATAGCTATATTGGTCTTTAATGTCATCCAGAGCATAATCTTTGTGTAATTACTGCTGCTTACTCTGTTTTCATCTCATTGTCAAAACTATGAGTATCTTCACTTGTGATGCTCCACAGATTAGTCTAAAAATACACAGAATCGACAACAGGCAGTCAACAAAAACCAGTTATGCCTAAAATGTTTATCCAAGGGTGTGAAAAGCAATCAACAATAGGTATCCAACAGCATTTGCCATATGCAACTGCTCCACACACATCTAATGGGCAACAAGCTCCACAACAACAAAAAACCCACATAAGCAACTAGTACAGCCATCCAATCTCATTCTTCCAAAAAAATCAAACTTCATTAAAACCTACATATTCACCCCTCTGACCTCAAGCCTCTGCAAATCTGAATTAGACTCTTGTGATGTAAACTTTACTAAAACAATATAATGGACTCCGGAAAGGTGCTGAAGTGGCATATTGTTCACTACAGAAATAGTAATTACCCAATGAAGGTGTCCAATAAAACCATAATGAAATAAGAAAATAATAACTATGACTGGGAGTTTCACTGGGACAGTCAAATTGCACCATTTGGTAATGTATTAAAACTCTAGCGAAAGATCTCGGATACCCCTCTGAGAATTATGAAGTGATGTATACAAGGGGGAAGTGGAACTAGTTCCTATTACACAGCCAGAAAATCAACTCTACAGACTGGATTGAAATGCGACAAAACACAAACGGGACAACCTCCAGATCCATGCTGCTATGTGCCCATGCCCCTATAAGCACATGCATGCTTGTTCGGGGTGCTAAATAAACAAACCTCCTTTTATTTACTGTGCTAGTTGTGTAGGCAGACTAGAACAGCGAGGATGGAGGAACAAAAAAACAAAAAAAAAGTTGGAGGAATCAGCTTTCATTTGCATTCTTAGACCCATTCCTTCATATGCCTCAGGCAAATCTCAAACATATGAAGATCCAGGACTATAGCAGATAAGACCATAATAGGTGGGTCTATCTAAAAAATTAGTGAACATAGCCTAAAAAACTGGGAAACAGCTGTAAATATAGACTCCTAAGCAGATAGCATATATAGTAAATGTAAGCATATCCCACATGGCGGTTTTAAACATCACTTCACAAGCCTAAAAAACTGGGAAACAGCTGTAAATATAGACTCCTAAGCAGATAGCATATATAGTAAATGTAAGCATATCCCACATGGCGGTTTTAAACATCACTTCACAATGGGCATGCCTATGGAAAATAACATACACTACATCATTAAGAAGAATGAAAAGATCCTGCAAATCTGGATGCAACAATTGAGAACCATCCTCACATTTAAAAAGCAGAGGATTGTTTTAGCCCCTCAATAAAGGATTAGGAGAAATGGAATGAAGAAAGCCTGACAAACCTTTTAGTAAAACAAAAAGCGGTAGAGCGGGAGATAACTAACATACTTATAGAGAACTGTTTTATTTATCAGTGACCTGACATACTAGACAGGAAGAAGTTACCTTACACAAGGAGCACTACCTTTACATAAGCACGTTAGTTGTCTCCTTCCCCTACTGTATTTGTATTTTATTTGTAAAGCGCAACATTCATCCGGGAAGGATATCACGGCGCTGTGCTAGGACTCCGGTAGATAGCTGAGCGGTTGATGAGTTTTGCCGGTGTAATGTTTTAACGAACAGGTGGGTCTTAAGTTTTTTCCTGAAGATAAGGTAGTCCTCGGAGAGGCGGAGGTCTTGTGGTAGTTTATTCCAATGCTTTGCTGCTAAGTATGAAAACCTACAACCCCCTGCCCTTACTTTCTTAATGCGTTTTGTTCTAGCTTGAGCTAGAGACCGTGATCTTAGGCACCTGGTGGGTACATAAAATTCAAGTTTGTTCTGTAGGATAGGAGGCCCTTGTTTGTGCAGTACCTTGTGCGCGTGACTGAGTAGCTTAAATTTCGCTCTTTGGCGCATTGGCAGCCAGTGAAGTAATTTCAGGGACTCAGACGCTGAGTTGAGTCTGTCTTTGTTACATACCAATTTGGCGGCGGCATTTTGCACCACTTGTAGGCGTGTGAAGAGGTAGTCTGCCATGCCCACGAACAGTGCATTACCATAGTCCAACCTACTAGTAAGTAATGCTTGCGTGATGGTTCTCCTAAAATCCAGCGGGATTTCAAGGGAATAGCCTTTTTAGGAGCTTCAGCGTTGCAAAGCTTCTTCCACATAGAACCCGCACATGGTCCTGCATGGATAGGGTATTGTCCATGAGGATCCCCATATTCTTTGCGCATTGCTTTGGAGTAGGCGCGTCACCCAATTTCTGGGTCCACCAGGTGGTATTCCAGATAAGTTTAGCTCCTCCGGAAAGTAAAATTTCGGATTTACTGTCCCACTGGAATTACAATACTGAAGCATTTTTTAAATAATCATGGATTTTCCTCACTCAACAAAATACACCAGTTGGTGCTTATAGGCATTTACAGCAAAGCATATTTCTAGCTCAACCCAACGTAAAGTTAACAAAGCGTTGCAAATGCAACTGTCATCAAGCTCTGAAACTTCGCACAAGTTATAGTGGCAGCTTCCACTGAAGCATGCACACCTTAAAAGAGGTCACAGTTTTCCACTAAGGTGTTAAAAAGCCATAGTGATGTACTATAGCAAATGTTTTTGCCTGTAAACAGGACATTTCTGTAGTTAAATGTAATTACATTATGTATAAGGAAAATTTTATTTACTCTGTAACCATCTGATCATAGCATGTAGTGCTGTAAATTACCATGCTGCTCATACTCTTGCCAACTAGTGATGGTCCGGAAGCTTGCAACTTGCTTTTCTTCAAAGATAATGTGGTCATAAGACCAGTGGTGACTCCACCCTTGGTCCACAATGCATCAACACACTGTTTTCACCTTATATTGCTTTCTGTTCAGTGAGCGAGTAGTGTGAATGGAGTACAATGTGAAGGAATGTGCGTGTTGTGTGAAGGGAGAAATGGACACAAAATAACATAAGTGCTAATCGCTAGATTCTGGGGACAAGGGTGAAAGTCTGTGCATTCACAATGCTGCAATCAGAGGGTTACAAGAAAAGTACATTTTTCTGATCGTAGAGTATGTGGCTGCAGTTACACATGCTCTGCACAGATCATAAATGAGTTCCTCTCCAAAGCGATGGCTACCTAGCCGATGATGCAGATGTTTGAAAGCGTGTTCTTCGTACAGCTTGGCTAACTAGCACATTTTAACTTGCTAAAACGTCTATCCAATAATGCTTGGTGAAGATGACATAGGAAACTGGAAATTTGTTGGAGTTCCCCCACTTTTTACCTTCATTAGAACTACCAGGTGCTGGTTTTGACTCCAACAGTGCACTGAAGCCTGCTAACCAGGCTCCATTGCCAGTGCTCTTTCCCTAAAACACAATTGTATGTAGGAAAATTCCCCTTTTTGTCATGGTCACCCACACTTTTTGCCACTGGTAGGGATGTTTTTCGACTGATGTGCACTGGTTCCATGCTAAACAGGCCCTAGTGCCGGTAGTCCTACCGTAAAACAAGGCAAAACGGTCTAATTGACACACACTTTAGCACCCCTTTAAGTTCCTAGTAAGTGGTACTGCTGGTACCTAGGGCATGGGTATTAAAGAGGGTCACAGAAACAACGTGGACAAGTCCCTAGTGGGTTATAGTCCTCGTTAGTGACCTGTACTCTTATAGGGGGGGAAGCACAGACAACCAGTGGTTGTTTTAGAAAACCCCTCACCCACCTACCTAGTAGATGGCATACTTCATCATTGGGGTCCCAGCTGGATTGCCGAATGCAATCCTGCTGTGCTTCAACGCCTGATTTTCAGCGGAGCAGGTTTTTGTGATAATGTGAAGTGCTATGTGATTAAATGATAAAAATGGCCCTAAGAAATGCCCTTGTAATACATTTTAATAAAAGGGTCTTAGGACATGATTAAAACATAGTCGGGATATTTTTTAGGTAAAAAGATGTGCCTCAATATCCCTACAAAGTGTAGGTCAACTAGTTTCAGCCCTCTGCGTTGTTCGTGATGCTTTCGTCAGGCCCAAGAGTGTGAGCGTGGACAAAAACTGGGCGGCCACTCCAGGTGCATTTATCAGCGCACGTCCTAAAGTGCGCTGTGAGTGTGGTGGGATTTACTTACAGATCCTTCGAATGAGTATTTTTACTCCGCGTCATGCGGACCAGCTGATCCTGCACAAAGAGGAGCTTCCTGTAATGAGACCTTCGTCTAGGATAGCATCCGCTATGACCTACGGTGTGGACAGGATCCCGCTGATGTTAAAGAGGGTCCCCAAGGGCTCCAGCAAGTATTATACCACCATACGGGACCCCTATACAAATTGCATGCAGCCTGCCATTGCAGAGTGTGTGTCATGGTACAAACCCTGAGTGAAAACACGGCATGGTACACTCCCTGTGTGCCATGCCAAAGTCACTGCATGTTGCATATGCAAGTCACCCCTACAGCATGCCTTGTAGCCCTAAGGCAGAGTGCATTATATTACGTGAGGGCATATCTGAATCAGCAGCTTTTCCGCTGTGCTGTCTAGTTCAATTACTAGATGGTATAAGTGACCAGGGAGGCCATCTTATGTATATGTACTGCGCACTGGTCATCACAAGTTCCCGGCCTACATTATTGCATCACTTAAACCTGTGCTGTTTGGTATCAAAACCTTGTCTTAATACATCTGCACTGTTGCAAGTACTAGATTTATTATGACATGCACCCAGAGGGCACCTTAAGGATGCCCCCTGAGAAACCTACCACTATGTAGTATGCTGGCTGACTGGTATCGTCCAGCCTGCCACCACAGGAAAGTTTCTGCCCCACAGTAAGTGAGAGTACACGCTCTCAGAGGCCAGAAACAATGCCAGCTCCGGATGAAGGTGCTCCCACCTCCAGCAGGATGGCTAGTGATTTAGCATAACAAGGCCTTCAAAGCCTCTGCCGCCTTTGATATGAGACCCCAGCTCACCCAGACCTGAGAGAAGCCACCCAATGCACCAAGGCCCATTTGACACCAGAAGAGGCAGGAAATTAGCTGAGCAGAACGCGTGTGGCACCACCAGGCTAGTCTCACCCCTAAGGTTGGCTATCTGATGTGCTCCATGAAAGAAGGATTCCACCATCTTGTTTTTAGTGGAATTAGGAGCTCTGGAACAGGATAATGCCCACTTCCCACATGAAGTGGTTATATAGGGGGTGTAGTGACTCCAAGGGTAAGTAGCCCATTGGCTACTACCCTTCACTCCTCTTAACGCCCCTAAGTTCAGTATTTAGGTAATCCCCTGACACCAGGTACTCAGATTCGTCGGACTAAAGAAGAATGACAAAGAAGAGCGCAAGAACTGTGGACAATCTGTGGCTATGGCACCAAACCATGCCAGCATGCTCCTCTCCGGAGAATAGCAAAGACCTCGCTTGTCCTGTAGCTGTGCATCCTCCAAAAGCCTTCAAAGGCTGCCAGCACTCCGCCAACATCTCCCTAAAGTAGAGGAGCCACTTCCCTGCAGCTACCGACCACATCGACCTGGTACACAGTTCTGCTGCCCCGTGCTCCAGGTCAGATCCGTCTCCCTACCAAGTTTGGAGACGCCATGACCCCCAGGCGTCATCCTGAACCAAACCCGGGGGTACCAGAGCCCTTGCAGCAGCCAAGGCTTCTTCAGTGTTCAGCCCAGATCCAAATATGGCCAAGACCGACCCACCAATGTTGGACATCAGCACCGGCGAGGCCATCGTTGACAGTGGCCTTGCTGTCCTGGTTTGTCCCTATCTACAGGTCGACCCTAAAAAGTGAGAGCCTCCAACGCAAGCAACTTGCCAGAAAAAAAAAAACGTCTGCACCTGAGCCCCACAGCCCAAGTCCAACAACTGTGCTCACTTGCTCCAGATACCCTTAAGAGCCGAGAGTCCACCCTCCCACCCCCCACCAGGTTCTGCAGGACTGGTCCCAAAGTCCTCACTTGCAGCTTTTTTCTGTTACAGGTTTTCCCATTGACTTCAGCTGTAGCATTCGAGGCTACCTTTGCGACCAGCACCTCTGCACCAGGACACACCGGGGCAGGTAAACCGAAACTGCTGGTGGTTCTAAGGACCTTGGCCCCTACTTACCTTAAGTTTAAGAGAACAACCATGTAACTCAATTGCAAGTACTCCTATGCAGTGCATGTTTCTTCCATAGGATAACTGTACCATGTTAGAGGCGCATGCCTCAAATCTCTCTGTCTTTCTGAAAATCGCTAACTCGAAAAGTACTTGACTAATCTCGTAGATCTTGATACCTAAATTAATATAAAAATCTATTATTTTTCTAAATTGGTGTAGGTTTTCCTTATTGAGTGAGTATCATTTATTGACTGTGTTGGGCAACAAATGCCTAACACTCCCCTCAGATAAGGCTAAGGCTAATTGACCACACTGCCACAACTAGAGCACCATAAGATTGTTAATTCAAGGTCCTGTACACTAATAAGGGATACCTGGACGCTGCACGGTGCACCCGATTTTGGTACACTATATAGACTGTTCACTTACACTCCAATTGGCAAAGACATTAGCATCCCTATAAGTCCCTAGTAAATAATACCCCTGGCACCTAAGGTATGAATGCTTAAGAGGGCCACTAAGGGCTGCAGCATATATTATGCCACCCTAAGGGACCCTCATACAAATTGCATGCAGACTGCCTGCAGGTTGCATGACATGATGCAAACCATAAGTGAAAATACGACAATGCACACACACTGTGTGCCATGCCAAAGTCACAACATTTTCAATATATGTAAGTCACTACTACAGTAGGCCGTGTAGCCCTAAGGCAGGATGCAATATATTACATGCGAGGATGCATTATATTACATATTCTTTGTAGATGGTTTCTTCTGTACAGGTCCATTACCCATGGGAAATTTAGAGTCTTTATCGGAGGCAGGCAGTCCTCCCAGGGCTTTGGAGGTCGCTGGGGATAAAGGACAAGTCGTCTTTTGAAGCAGAGGTGAAAGTCAGCAGAAAGGTCGGCAGGGCTGGCGCAGAGTCAGTCATTGGTCCGTCTTTACTTGTGCAGGAGTGGCTCTTAGGTGTTCGGGCTTCTTAGCTTATCGTAGATCTGATTTCAGTGTCTGGGGGAGCAACCTAAATACTAGATTTAGGGGTGTAACAGGTAGGGACCAATGGGTTCTTTACCTGGGGTGTCTACATCCACTATTATGCCACCCTCCTGTGGGAGGGAAGCATAACCCTAGCCCCGACTGAATAAGTCCCACCAACATCAAGATGGAGGGCACTAAAAAATGTGCTTTACTTTGCCTTCAGCACCTGAGGGGTGGAGTTGGCGAATGGGGGCACCCCTCCTATTTTTACTAAGTTTTCCCGCCGGTTCTCTCGCCCAAAAGTGGGGGTTTAAACCAGGGGCGGCAATCTGCTGCTAGCAGCAGAGGTTGTGGTCGATTTAAAAATGTGGCAAGCCTTCGAAGCTTCACTCTAAGGCACTGTGCTCATGCTGGAAGAGGAGGTGCGACACCTCAGCCCAGGATGTGCTTTGTTTCTGGCAACAGATAGCAGAGGCTCTCGACCCACAGGTCTAGAAACATGTCTGGAGATATCCTAAAGCCAGTCGAAGACAACACCAGGATTGGTAGGTTTTCATGGGGCACCTCTGAGATGCCCTGTAGGTTAAATGGTTTAATAAATCCCACACTGGCATCAGTGTGGGTCTATTAAGAGCAGTTGTTTAATACCAAACACTCCTGGGTTCAGTGAAGCCATCATGTTGCCTGGGAACTCGAGTTGACGTGCATCCAGCCCATGTACTCTCTATGGCTTCTGTGGCACTTACAATATTAAGGTATAGACAAATATCCTAGGGTCATATCTGCTCATGTCGATATTCCCACACCTGAGATGTAGTGCACCTTGCCATAGGACTTGTAAGGCATGCTAGAGGGGTGACTTACCTATATCTTATGTACACAACAATAGGGCAACCCACTAAACCCCAAGGGATTGGGTATAATATCTTGACACAAAAATAAACCTTGAGGATTTATTTAACTTATATTTGTCAATTAAATCGTCACCGAAGTGAACATCATTTCAAGGAACTCAGACAAGACCACAATTCATTCTTTTGTGTTCTTTTTATATCAAAAATAAATCTTTTTTAGAATGTTTCAACACCTTTCATTAATTAAGTAAAGAAACTTCATTCAATTTTAACATTGGCAACCAAGACTGCTGTCTTGTTTCACAACTTAAGCAGTAGTTATTGACACTTTTACAAAAATATGCACCTTACACAGTTGGTCATATGGCATTAGACCAATTTACATATTTGTAATATATGCAACACATCACATGAGAATTATTTATGTTGAAGAAGTGTCACAGCGTCGACGTTTCGGTCTCTTAAAGTTCAATTCCTGAGACCATCATCAGGACTCAAGTTGCACCACGTATCTATCATAAAAATATACATACATTACCAACGTTTTTCATCATCTGAGTTTATCTATTATTATTGTCACTTCACTGAAGGAAAACAGATGTCTCCCATTTAAACCACCCGATAAAATATGTCCGTGTCAATTCCCATAATAACCCAAAACGAAGAAAACAAGTTGGGTGACCAACCCACATAACAAAAACCAAAAACCAAGTAACACCAAAAATGTGCCGTGGAGTAAACTATAAAGTGTGTAATTTCTGCCACCAATAATGTCTTCTCAAAAGACGTCCAATTACAACTATGCCTCCCTACATCAAAACAGAAACACTTACTTATACTTTCATGTGAAGCCTTTGGCTCACGTAATCCAATTCTTTATGAGAGCACTCAATCTAAACCAGAATCAAAAACAGAATGGAAAGTCCTAAGTCTCCTCAAAGGACCTATTTCAATACGAAAGTTTGTAAACATGCTGTCTGCCTGTACTTACATAAAGCGGCAACCTTCGTCTGCGCTTACACAATCTGAAATGAGAGAAACCGGGTCAAACGAAACTCGTCACCTACTGTTATTTAGAGGTTGCAGAGCCCTCCCAAGAAAGACGCTTACTTCATCGACACCAAGTCAGCTCTCTTCGTACCACTCGCCCAACAAATCCGAGAAGCCACCACCCCCCCCGTGTGGGAATCATTTAAGCGTTAGCTTCATTGAGATCCGCCTTGTCTGGGGGGAAATGCGTCGGCCATCTTTGAACGGAGCCATCTACTCCAACATAGCAATGTAATCCCATATTCAATGCCCAGAGTAGAAACAAAGTTTAGCTCTCTACTTTCAACACACCAATTTTGTAAACAACAGGATTGAAAACATGCATGTATATAGAAATTAATACAAGTCACATACTGTGACTGAAGTACAAAATATTATATATTAAAACGTCACCGTCTTAAGGTTAAGACAAAATGCCTGGTGGATTAAGGCACCCGGATATAAAGTCAGACACCATTATATTGGGAATTCCTGCTCGTATGTAATGTGACCTGGACTCATAAGCTTCATCCAAATCACCTTGGTATAGAGGGTAAACTGTCGGCCTTCTTTAAACGGAGCCTTCTAGTCCGGCACAACAATATCCTTGGACACAGAAAGTGCCCTTATTCCCACATACCAATGTTCTTGGTGACAAAATTATGGACATACCACATTAAACTGTTTCTATGATGTAACTCATTACTAATCTCAATCCTGAGAAGTTGTAAGAGGCCCCCAGATAGAACATCAGCCTTAGTCATATTTATATACCGACTGGCGACTCTTATGTACTGTCTCCTGAACTAGTAAGTCACTAGTTGACACATCCTAGACCATAAATTAAAATCAAATTACAGTCCAGTTTCTAACATAAGACTCCAAACACAGGTACACTCATTCGCTACCCAACAGCAGACCCCGAGAACAGATGTGTATCAAAGATACACATAAAGGAATCTGCATAATTCACAAGGTGGCTAAAGTTTGCCATTCAATGTAAGAGTTCAATCCCCTTTAGCTGACCAAATCCACCTGTTTTCCTTCAATGTAAGTAGACGATCCACATTTTGTCTGCGTTTAGTGTTTTTCACAGTTTCTAACACAAACCACTTCATATCAAGAGGGGTGTGCTCTTTTTCCATGTAATGTTCCACCATGGGTGCTGTTACAATCTTGCATCTAATACGTGATTGATGTTGAATTATACGTTTTTTAACTTCTTGCGTTGTTTTGCCAATATAATAAAGGGCACAGGGGCATTCTATACAGTAGATTACATTCCTAGTAAGACAGTTTGTATGCTGTCGTAATGTCCATTCTTTTCCATTCAAAACACAGGATTTTACCACCGATGTTGTGGGGCAAGCTGTACAATGTCCACAGGGATAGTGGCCAATTATGGGTGGAAGTCCCCATAAGTTTGTCAGAATGGTAGGGGCTGGTTCTTTATATGCTTTAACAAGGCATACAGGCAGATTGCCATGTCGACATTGTCGTTTTCACTGCACCAGGGCATGCAATCCGCGGTGGCATAACTTTCGTGAGGCATGGCATTCGTGAGGGGTCCCTAGGGAACCCTCTTCAGTTCCCATGCCCTAGGTAAAAAGGGAACCATATACTGGGGACCTACAGGCGGCAGAAGGTGCCAATTGTGGTACAGTTTTAGGGAATAAGCACTGGCACAGGGAACCTGGTTGGCACAGGGAACCTGGTTGGCACAGGGAACCTGGTTGGCAGGGAACCTGTGCACTAAAATCGAAACCACATCATTTCCCAGGCAAAAAGTGGGTGGCTAACTATGCCAAAAGAGGCACTTTCCCACACAACCCCTTCTCTCCCTCCCAAACGAAAGAGGATTAAACTAACCTTCCCCTGGAGAGTCTTCATCTTTTAAGTGGAAGAACCTGGAAAGGCCATCTGCATTGGCATGGGCAGTCCCAGGTTTAGGTTACACTGTAAAGTCCATTCTCTGTAGGGATATGGACCACCTTACTAGTTTGGGGTTTTCACCTCTCATCTGTTTTAGCAATCCGAGAGGCCTGTGGTCTGCCTGAACTAGGAAGTGAGTGCCAAACAAGTATGGCCTCAACTTCTTCAGGGCTCAGAGCACAGCAACGGCTTCACTCTCTATGACACTCAAATGCTGTTCTCTGGGAAGTAGTCTCCTGCTTATGAAAAGAACAGGTTGGTCATGGCCTTCATCTCATCACTTGTTTGGGCTAGGATTGCACCTATCCCATGCTTGGAGGCATCTGTCTGCACAGTGAACTGCTCGGAGTAATCTGGAAGTTTCAGGACTGGGGCAGAAGCCATTGCTCACTGTCCAGTTCAGTTTCTTGGACATCTTCATGGAGGTGAGTTCTCTGAAGGGTGGGTCACCATGGACCTATAATCCTTCACAAACTTTCTGCAATTCCCAGTCAAGCGAAGAAATGCCCTGACTTGGGTCTGTGTTTTTTTAGCTTCCCAGTCTAGAAAAGGGGAGGTCACATATCTGGTGGACCTTGGTAGTTGCAAATATCCCAAAAGGGTTATACATGTCAACCGCCTGAAGCCCTACTACAACAGAGCTGATGTGACCATGGTCACAGATGAGACAGGAAGATGAGAGTGAACCTCTTCCTGAACTCCTCTCCAGCATTCCAAAAGATGGGTCAGTTGATGGAGTGGTATTGTCAGACACCCTCACTGACCAACAGCCGGCTGATTGCACGAAAGTCCTATTATAATAAAATAAGAATAATTCCACCTTTGTAAAGAGCTAACTTATCACCTCTAAGGAGCTGGGGGGCTGTTTGGGAGATTAAGTGAGCTACTGACCTGAGATGGGCTGTCGCCAGCGCCGCAGATCAAACTGTGAGCCCCGCGCTCTGGAGTCAGCCGCTCTAGCCGCTATGCTACACCTCTCTGCTGAGCTCTTCTCTCTGACCCCTGGTCAGACGAGCTGGTGTACCTGTGATGTGGAAACTGGTGACAGCCTACCTGTGAAAAGGCTTATTTTACTTAACCTGTAAGCATCTGTTCTTGGCATGTAGGGCTGTAGATTCACATGCTTTGCATACTCCTCCCATCTAGTGGGGGTTCCGGATGTTTCCAAATTGTTTTTCTTCTAAGAAGTCTTTTCCAGTCACAAGATAGGGTGACTCTTCCTTTCGGTGATAGTGCACATGGGCATCAACTCCATTGTTGTATTATTTTCCCGCAAGAGGGTGAGAATGGAGTAAATGAGTGCAGTATAGAGATGTACATGTGTGCATAATATGAACAATAATGATAATTGCAACAACCATAGGTGTCCGGGGAGGAGGGAGGGTGCATGTGAAGCTACAGCCCTACAAGCCAAGAACAGATGCTTACAGGGTAAGTAACATAATCCGTTAGAGGCATGTGTGATGTAGATACACATGCTTTGCATAGACTGTATAGCAGTACCCTGCGAAAGCGGTGGCTAACCAGTGGGCGTTGCTGTTGTTTGAAAAAGTGTTCTTAGTTCTGTCTGTCCCACATTAGCTTGTTGTCATGCTAATACATCCACACAATAGTGTTTAGTAAACGTGTGTGGCATAGACCATGTAGCTTTTTAACAAATCTCAGCTATAGAAACATTACCTAAAAAGGCCATGGATGCTCCTATTTTAGGAGTAGAATGTGTTCTAGGAGGTATAGACAAAGTACTTCTTGCTTTGATTTAACATGCTTGAATACATTTAACAATTCATCAAGAGATACCCGATTTAGAAATAGGTTTCCCTTTATGAGGGGAAGCCAAAGCAACAAAATGTTGTTTTGTGTTGCGAAAGTCTTTTGTTCTATCAAAATAATACAATAATGCTCTTTTGACATCTAATGTACGTAGAGCGCTTTCTGCTACAGAATCAGGTTGAGGGAACAAAACAGGTAAATCAACTGATTGTTTAATATGAAAATCAAAGACTACTTTTGGAAGGAACTCTGGATTAGTACGAAGAACCACTCTGTCTCGATGGAGCTGGAAAAATGGTTCTTCTGAGGTTAATGCCTGAAGCTCACTGACACATCTTAGTGAAGTGATAGCAATCGAAAAAGCCACCTTCCAAGAAATAAACAGCAGTGAACCATTGTGCTATGGTTTTAAGGGTATACCCATAAGTCTTGTTAGAACAATATTAAAGTTCTAGGCAGGTGCAGGTGAAACGTTTGGAGGCATCACTCTTAAGTCTTTCCAGTAGTGTGGTGAATCATGGTTGACGAGCCCATGTGGGAGCCAGCTAAATATGTGTGAGAGTTGTTTCCCTGAGCTTACGAACCAGAAATGGAAGAAGGAGAAATGGAAAAGCTCAAGTAAATATCCCTGACCAGTTCATCCATAGGGCATTGCCTTTGGCTAGAGGGTGTGGGAACCTGTAGGCGAAGTTTGGGAATTTTGAGTTCTGAGTTGTTGCACAGAGATCTATTTGTGCAAATCCCCATTTTTGGAAGTATTGGAGGCGGACTTGGGGGTGGAGTTCACAGTTGTGAACTTGTTGCCGCATCATGCGGAGGTCAGCAAATTAATTGTCTGTCACAGGAAGGAGTTCTGCTCGCAACTGAATTTTGTGATGTATTGCCGACGCCAAATGGTCAGAGAGAGGCGTAATAACTGTAGAGAGTGTGCCGCCCCCGTTTTTGTACATAGCTGTCATATTGTCTATCCAGACTAGGACAACTTTCCCTATCAGGTGAGGAAGAAATGATTTTAGTGCAAGGTGAACAGGTAGTTGATGTGGAGACTCTTGTGCTTGGTGTCCCATAGATCCCGAACTGTTCAATGTTGTAGATGGGCATCCAACCCTGGGAGGGATGCGTCCGCTGTGAGCACTATGTGTGGAACAGGGTCGATAAAGGGACGCCCTTTTGATAAGTTTTGTGTGTTCCACAACTGCAGAGAGTGATAGGTGCGGCTGTCTACCAACACTAGATCTTTTAGTTGACAATGTGATTGATTCCATTGACGTGCTAAGCATTCTTGTAGAGGATGCATGTTTAATATTACATGAGGTACTATGGCAATGCATCATGCCATCATCCTTAAGAGTTGCATGAAAGTTCTTACTGTTACATACTGATTGATTGGAGATTGTAGCACCAGTGTCTGAATATTGTGAATTCTGCATTGAGATAAGCTAAACCAGAGTGTTCATCATAGCTCCTAGATCAGGTTGCAGCTGTGCAGGTTGGAGATAGGATGTTTGAGCATTGACTGTGAATCCCAATTAATGAAGAAGATTTAATGTAATTTTAGTGTGTTGTAAACACTTGGAGTGTGTGCTGGCTTTGATGAGCCAATCATCTAGATATGGGAAGACATGAATTTGTTGTCTTCTTAGATGAGCTGCTACTATTGCTAGACATTTGGTAAATACTCTGGGTGCAGTAGTTACTCCGAATGGGAGTATTTTGAATTGATCGTGTTTTCCTGCTGCCACAAACCTGAGGTAGTTGCAATTTGCTGGGTGAATAGGGATGTTAAAATACACGCCCTTTAAGGCTAGTGTTGACATAAAGCCACCTTGCTGTAAGAGAGAAAGCAAATGTTGAAGTGTGACCATATGGAAGTGTTCTGACAGTATGTACAAGTGTAGAGGTCTGAGATCTAATATTGGTCACAGGGAACCGCCCTATTTTGGGATTAGAAAGTAAAGTGAATAAACCTCTGACCATTGGTATTGTATTGGAACTGGTTCTAAAGCTCCTTTTCTCAGAAGAGCTTGTACTTCTTGTTTGACCAGTTGTTGGTGCTCTAGAGAGAGTTTGTGAATGTGAGGTGTAATATTAGGAGGATTGCTGGTGAGCTCCAGGCAATAACCAATCTGGATAAGGTCCAACACCCATTTGTCTTATATTATTGATTGCCAAACGAGAAGAAATTGAATAAGTCTTTCCCCGAAAGGTGTATGATGAATGGGGGGAATTATTATTAAGTCAATGCTTGTTGGGAGATGCAGAGGTATGTGTTGGCATACCTCTCTCGCTGCCTTTAAAAAGGTATCCTCTGTAACCACCTTTGTAAAATCGCCTGGAGGTGGAAGATTGATTCTGTGGTTTATAGGAAGATGTGTTGGCATCTGTGGAGGTATTTCTTGAGCCTCCACTATAAAAAGAGCAGCGAAAGTAGCCTCTTTTCGAGGGCGACTGTAGCTCTCGTATAGATGTTGCCACCTTTATCTCCTTTTTAACTTTTTCAAGTGATACATCCACTTGAGGACCAAGAAGATGTTACTTATCGAATGGGGCATCAAGTATTGTCTGTTGTATCTCTGGCTTAAATCCAGAGATTCTTACCCATGCGTGTCTTCTGAGGAGAATACTAGTGTTAACTCCTCTGGCTGCAGTATCAGCAGCATTTAACGCACACCTAATAGAGGAATTAAAAATTTGCTTTCCCTCCTGTACTTTTATTGTCCTCTTTTCTTATGCTCCTCTGGGTGATATTGGAATAAGTCTTCCATTTCGTCCCAGGGGGCCCTATCGTACCTAGCCAAAATACCTTGTGTATTGGCTATACGCCAATGGTTGGCTGACTGTGCAGCCACCCTTTTGCTGGAGGCATCTATTAGCTTGGGCTCCTTGTCTGAAGGTGGTGCATCACCAGAAGTTTATGAATTTGCTCTTTTACGAGTATTGGACACGATTACGAAATCTAAGGGAAGCTGGCCCTAATTAATAAAAATGTCATCTAGTGGAGGTTTATATTATTTATCCACCCTTGGTGTTCTAATATGTGCCCTTACTGGATCTTTAAAAATATCTTCAGCACGCCTCATCATACCCTTTCACATAGATAACAACTGTATTGTCTACTGTGCGTTTCCTAACGCTTCAAATAAGAAATCTTCCAAAGAATCCTTGTGAAATGTAACTTCATGGTATGTGGCTGCCTGGCAATTGACTCCTGATATGAGGTGTTGTCATCAGGAGGGTGAGGTTTAGCAGGGTATAGATCTGGGTCTGTGTCTGTAGGGGGATCTATATTGTAATCATCCCATGGATCTGTTGGTGGTTTTACATAAGTGTCATCCCCATCTCCTGCATTAGGATCTGTACAAGAAGAGCCCTGTGCTGTGATAGCTAGAGGGTCTGATTGTGGTATAATAGATACTGGTGAAGATGGTGGAGGGGTATGAGTAATAGGGTGAATAGGGCTAGTAGCTATGTCTTTATTCTTCTGAGGAATTTTATATCCTTCGTCTATTTTCCTTTTGGAGGATGGTAATATGTCCAGTGTCAGGATTTATATAAAATGTATTTTGTTTTGGATCCAGCTTTTGTTGCATGGTTTCCAGAATTGGCATAAGAGGCTTTTAAGGAGCATTTTTCTTTTTTGGCACCGAAATATTCAGTGCAGAGCTGGATTTGTCCCTTTTGTATTCCGGAACCAATGTTTCAGGTGCCGAGGATGTGGTATCTTCTTGCTTGTGCTCCGAAGACAGTCACAGGTTACAGACTTTGTGCAGGTCAGTGCACAAATATTTGGAGTGGCACAGAGGGCAAAATTGGAACAGAGTCCTTTCCATCCGCAGATGACTTGATGTTTGTTCGAGTAGAAGCAAAACAACTAGTGAAGCCCAAAGTCCACGATTTGAGTTTTCACAATCCAACTTGGAGATTTTTTCGATTTTGGCACGTGGAGGATGTGAAACGCGTTTGAAACAATACCGACACGGGTACAGTGGATTGCAAACGGAAGAGATCCTGACAAACAGGAGCACACGTCCGAACACGATGGCAGAAATAAAACAATCTAACAATGGAGTCTATGCCCATCCGCACTATCATCGAAAGGAGGAGTCACCCTACCTTGTGACTGGAAAAGACTTCTTCGAAGAAAAACAACTTGCAAACATCCGTACCCAACACCCACAAATTTACAGGCAGTGCGATCACATCAGAGAGAGCATATAAGCTGAAGCAAGCCAGATGCTGGAATTGGGTGTTACTGAACAGTCAGAGAGCCACTGGGCCAGCCCATTTGTCTTAGTCCCAAAAACTCACTCCAAGGGTGAAAAGAAAGAAATTAGGTATTGTATGGAATATAGGGGTCTCAATGCTGTGACAATGACTTATGCACATCCAATTCCTAGAGCAGAAAAACTGATTGACTGGTTAGGGGCAGCCACGTATCTGAGTACCTTTGATATCACATCAGGGCATTGGCAGATAGGTCTGACCCCTGGAGCAAAAGAAAAACGTGCATTCCCCACTCCAAGTGGGCACTTCCAGTTTACTGAAATGCCTTTTGGATTAAAAAAATGCCCCAGCCACCTTCCAGAGGTTGGTGAATAAAGTCCTTGCTGGGTTGGAATCCTTTAGTGCAGCTTTACGAGAAGATATTGCTGTCTATAGCTCAAACTGGCAGGATCACCAGATCCACCTTGGGAAGGTTCCTGAGGCTCTGAGAAGTGCAGGGAAGGGTTCTATACTTGGGTCGCCTGGTAGGTTGAAGCCAAGTTCAGCCACTCCAACCCAAGATACAGACAATTCTGGACTGGAAAGCCCCAAAAACCCAGACGCAAGGCAGGGCATTCCTAGGCTTGACTGGGTATTACAGGAGATTTGTCAAGGATTATGGGTCCATGGTGACCCCCCTCTCAGAACCAACCTTCAAGATGATGCCCAAGAAAGTAAACTGGACAGTGGGCTGTCAAAAGGCTTTTGACACTCTGAAGGATGCAATGTGCTCTGCCCCAGTCCTGAAGGTTCCAGATTACTCCAAGCAGTTCACTGTACAGACAGATGCCTCCAAGCATGGGATAGGTGCAGTCCTAGCCCAAACAAGTGGTGAGATGAAGGACGTGACCAACCTATTGCTTTCATAAGCAGGAGCAGCATTGGAGTGCCATAGAGAGGGAAGCCTTTGCTATGGTCTGGGACCTAAAGAAGTTGAGGCCATACTTGTTTGGCACTCACTTCCTGGTTCAGACAGACAACATGCCTCTTTCAGGGGGCTAAAACAGATGAAAGGTGAAAACCCCAAATTGCTAAGGCGGACCATCTCCTTACAGGGAATGGACTTTACATAGGAACACAAACTTGGGACTGCCCATGCCAATGCAGATGACCTTTCTGGCTTCTTCCACTTAGAAGATGAAGACTCTCCAGGGAAAGGTTAGTTTCATCCTCTTTTGTTTGGGGGGTGGCATGTGGGAAAGTTCCTCTTTTAACATGGTTAGCCACCAACTATTTGTCTAACGAATGATGTGGTTTCGATTGTAGTGCACAGAGTCCTTGCCAACCAGGTTCTCTGTGCCAGTGTTTCTTCCCTAAAACTGTTTCCCAATTGGCAACTTCAGCCCACTGTAATTCACTAGTAAATGGTACCTGGGGCATAGGGACTGAAGATTTGACTCCTTGGGACACCTCACCAAGGCCATGCCACTGCCCCTGCAGCTGGCATGTTCTGGTGCAGTGAAAAATGACATGGCACACTGCCTGTCCAACAAATCCCCATGAAAAAATGCCAGCATGTCTAATTAATTATGCGCACAAGTTTGTTCTTGGGGCTGCACTCGGTGAATAATATACTGGGCATTACTATAATGTGGAATTCTATGTTTTTTAATATACATACTTTTTTCTGTACATCTAGACTGAACAAGTTTTTCTCTTTGCCCTGATGATGACCTCCTAAAGGTCTTGTACATACCCCTACACTTCATGAGGTCGAAATGTGTTGCCATTTTTTCATGGGATTTGTTGGCAGTATCATCTCAAGTATAAAATTAATATTTAGGAGGGGGTGTGGCCTGCAGGGGCAACATGGCGGACTCGTCTTGAGTTCGCTACGCCACTTATCCCTTTAATCTGGAAAATGTCTCCACTTTACTGAGCCATATGCAGCGAGACGCCGTGGCGGATTGCTAGGCGAGCCCCCAGACACCTGATGAAGTGATGCCGCCGTCATGGCTATCCTGTATGATTGTCATAGCCAGGAGTCGGGCCCCAGCTGGACGCGTGCGGCCTCGGAGGAGCCTGCGAAATCACCCATAAGCAGACACGGCTGCCGCATGAGAAGAGAACAGCAGAAGAAAATGGGGCACGTCGCTCCACGTAACTCCACTCAACTCCGCTGCGACTAGATGAATCGCCCACAGCCTTGGGAGCGACCTGGGCCCGCATGAGCTGGTGGAAGAAGCGGTGTGCGTAGGGGTGTGTGCTGGCTGGATTGCCAGGAAAGATCACAGCAGCTGCCGGTGGGCCCCGCTACACCTAAACTACCGAAGCGGGTGCCTGACCTTGAGAGGTAAATAAGATCACTTACAGCGGCGCCTGGTAAGGGTACAGATGGGAGGCACGGCGAAGCACGAAACTGCGAGAGACCCCTGGAGTGGCCCGGGCCTGCACGAATTGGCTACAGTAGAAGACTGCGTAGGTATGGGAGCTAGTTGGCGAGCCTGGGGAGGAGATGGAGGCTGCCAGTAGGCCCCGCGATAAAGCGTGGCGCTGGTGCAGGTGCCTGGCCTGGAGGACAACAAGCGTTTAAATCCTGGTGCGTGCAGGCGCTGTAGATAAGCCTTGGGCGGCACGAAAGCCAGAAATTGAAGAGGTGAGAGCGTGATAGGGTGAAGGGGTACTCTAGTGAACAAGAGGGAACCAGTTAAGGTGAAGATTAGTTGGGAGAAGAACTGAGGATTATTGCTGCAACTTTCACAATCCTAGGGATGGCCTGGGCCTGAGGCAGTGTGAACTGTTGGCCACAGTGATGCTGGCAAACAGGCAACTGCAGGTGGGAATAACAGAAAGAAGGCCTCCGCCTGTAGACATCCTTGCAAAGAGGATTATTACAAAACGTGCTCGATCCAGAGGAGGGATTGATAGCCAGGACCACGGTGTGTTGGAGAAGGGTGCGGCCTACAACTCACCATTACAGAGGGGGAGCCCCGGGCTCATAACACTGGGCGCGGGACAATAGATATAAGGAAGCTGCGCTGTAGGCCCAGAACACAGCAGCTGGCCACCCAGTGAGGGTGTTCGCAGGGGGCTCATCTTGTCGCTCCCGCCTGAAGGCATAGCGTAGCGAATCGTGAATCCTTCCATTCATACTGCTCTGCCCTGCTGGGAGCACCGAGACAACGGGTGTGCACTGGAGAGCCTACCTGGGCAGATGGGTCATACTAAAGGAGCCGGGTCGAGGGCCTCCTCGCAAGTTGCAGGTCCGGTAGACATGGATCAAACGCAACCACTAACACAAGAGGAACCCCCGAATGATCGATTAGACACCATCCTGAATGCACAAGAGCGATCCAAGGAGTCGATGAAATCCAAAATATATAAAGTTGCGCTCGATCTTACACTGCTGCACGTGAATCACCGGCAACTGAGAGACCGAGTCACTGCGGTGGAACAAGATGTTACGGAACTGAAGCCTGCTACCGACTTCCTGGAAAAACAGCACAATGCGCATGAGGCCACAATATGATATGTGGAAGACCAAGTGGAAGATGCAGAAGGTCGTTCCAGGAGGAACAATGTCTGCCTGATAGGGCAAGACGTAGTAGCCTTTCTGGAACAATGGCTTAAGGATATACTACCCTCCGTTTCTCCCTTTTTTACCATAGAACGAGCACACCACATCCCCGGCAGGAGGCCATCGCCAGGCACCGTGTTTCGCCCACTTATATTCAAACTGCTACAATTCAGGGACAGAAATATGATCCTGCGGGAAACCAGAAAGATGTCTGAGGTCAGGTTTGACAACATAAAGGTCCTTTTCTTCTCAAAATATACAATTAGGGTCCAACGTCAAAGAGGGTCTTTCCTGCAAGTGAAACAGAAGCTTAGGCAACTAGACATTGCATAGTCATTGCTCGATCCAGCAAGACTCAGAGTGGTCTCTGAAGGAAAAACAAGATTCTTTGATACACCACAAGACACCTGGGACTAGCTGGAAACCACAGGCTAGTTCTCGGGTCCCAGACCAACGGGCATACCAGGCATCTGGCAGGGAGAGGCCAGTGGATTGAGGAATCGTCGTTGACGGCCCAAGAAAAAAAACCCGACCTAACATCAGCACCTGGCCCGGATCAAATTAGACAGGAGAAACAGGCAGCGGTTCGAGTAGCGGAGCGGATAGATGAAGTTGCAGAGACGATCAGCAAGGACGAAACCCCGATTCACTCCTCGGAGGATGAGGGCTCAGCAGCAGCTGGACTATCAGACATAGTATCGCTGCGAATGCCTGATGTCACACCGCAGACTTCTGATGGTATTGTATAAATGCTGCAGGCCACGGTGGAGGCATCACAAACTATCTAAAGAACTGCACCCCAATGACATTTGGTATTGTTACTCTTGAGTGGTTTATTATACTGGGGGACTGCACAATTGGTAATGCACCTAGGCTTACACATGGTGCTTGCGGGTTATTTCAGCTGTCTACTTTAATATACGCAAAGACATGAGACACTTGGGGACATCATAGAGGCATGCCCCGCACAGCCTTACACCCCCTAACATTTACCCTCATAAGGGAATCGGTTGGTTGCACTGACAGTTTCCTTTCCGTCAGGGATTGGGTAGCATCTTTTGTGTATGGGGCCGCTCTAGTAAAGTTTCTCTACTGCCATGTTGGCTCATCCACTTTCCCTTTAGTTGTAGAGGCTTTCCTGGGGGGAATGGGCGATGATATAGCATTCTGCTGATTCACACACATGGCTGCATGCACAGGTCGGATTACATTCCATCTTCACATCACGTAGTTTCATGACAGACCAGACAGTACTCACCTGGAATGTGCGGGGTCTCCGTGTGTAGCAAAAGAGGGGTACTCCTAATAACGTTTCCTATATCAGGATCTACAGAACATTTATGAGAAAAACATATAGGAAACCTAATATGAGGTGGACTGACTACTTAAACATGTACAAACCCATGGATTTATGTCGATCAAAAATGCATTTTTTATTTTCAATATTTTATATTTAAATGAAAAAAGAAGGGAGTTAAATTATACATCAAATCAAAGATTTTGTATCATTCTCTCATAGAGGCAATTGTCCATTGGTACAACTCTATCTATACAGTATAGTCAAAATCATATCAGTCAAGTAGATGTATACATATAACATATCTATACAAAATGTTAATTTCTAAAACAGATGTCTTTCATGGCTAAATATAATTATATTTAGCCATGAAAGACATCGGTTTTAGAAATTAAATTTTTTTTATTTTAGTTTTCTTTCCTTGGTTTGATATCTATTGTAAATATGTTATATGTATACATCTACTTGACTGATGTGATTTTGTATGTATAGATCATTGACTATACTGTATAGATAGAATTGTACCAATGGAAAATTGCCCGAGAGAATGATACAAAATCTTTGATTTGATGTATAATTTAACTCCCTTCTTTTTTTGGGTTTGTACATGTTTATTTAAGTAGTCAGTCCACCTCATATTAGGTTTCCTATATGTTTTTCTCATAAATGTCATGTGCGGGGTCTCCGCACACCATCTCGCAGGTATGCGGTCTATTCTTACCTCAAGAGACACATCGTGCGCATTGCCATATTACAAGAGGTACACTTAAATAAGGTTGAATCGTTCAGGCTGCAAAACAAATGGAGGGGTAAGGTGTATGCCACTGATTACTCACTGTTTGCACGTGGGGCCTTAATTTGGGTCTGCCCGGGTACACCTTTCGCAATGGAGGAGGTCCTTGCCGACAAAGACAGCAGATAAGTAAGTGTTTTAAAAGGTAGGCTGGATGGGTGGTATATTCTGCTAGGTAATGTGTATGCCCCTAACACAGACCAAGGTCAATTCCTTAGATCACTCTCTCAAATATTAACAAAATGGTGTGACATACTGTGGCTGATCGGAGGGGATTTTAATAGCGTCATGGAAACTGATTTAGATAGATCCTTTCCCCACCTAAGATGTACGACTGCCATAGCCAATTCCACGGTACTGAGAGAATGGGTGCATGGGTGGGACCTGGTCGATGTTTGGAGGCATTGTAACCCTAGAGAGAGGATATATTAATTCTACTCTGTGCCTCACGATCTAGATGTACGATTGGATAGATTTCTAAGCTCACCCTCCCTACTTCCCTACATAACTGGCTCAGATGACCGGGGTCGTACGCATTCTGACCACAACCCACATTACGATACACTGGCATGGGAATACAGGACTCCTGACATCCCCACGTGGCGGTGTAGGAAACTGGCTCTATATATACTACACGAAAATGAGGTATAGTGTGTATAGAGTCCAGGTGACCCCAGAGGTAGGCAGAAGTTAAAATTAGATAGAACCTTACGCTCTATTTGTCTTAGAGTGGTCGAGCAGTAAGGCAGTATCAGAGGAACAGTGTTAAGCATTTGATGTACACACTCTGTCAGCAAAAGAATTTACAAACTCAAGAACAGAATTCTAGGCCAATTGTTTTTGTATAAAAATATATACTGTTGTTTCATTTTTAGAACCAAGCAAGCCTGGCACATGTAAGCATTAAATACTTTACAGTAATAGGTTGCTGATTGTAGAACAGTTTGAAAATGCAATAGGAGTTTTACTTTGTTTGATTTACAGGGGATGCAGTAGGTTGCAATACTTAGCAAATAAAGTACATTGAAATGAATAGGCTTTTTCAGTAAATTACAGGTAAGTTACTTTTTACGCTACTTTTCTAACTCAGTGCTGGATTCCTAGATTCACCACTGGGACATTTCCTGCAAACAGGTTAAGTAAATACGTTTTGGTTATTTGTGCGATTTTTAAAGAACATTTTTTGATTTCAAACTCCACACTTTTTGGAAGAAAATTGTCAAGGTTATCCTATGGAGGAAAAACAGGTTATCGTGCACAGGTAAGTTATCGATAATGAGAGTTAAGGGTCTGGGGTTAGACTCAGGGGTCCCCCAGGGTCAGTGATGCACTCTTGTTACACCCTCAGCGGCACTTGGGCGGCTGGGTGCAGAGTGTGGAGGCCCAATGTTATCCAATGAGGGATAGGGGGCCTCCGGTTGGTGGCTGCTGGCAAGCGGGCCACTGGATTGTGGGAACAAAGCTCCTAGGGTTTAGGTCAGGGCAAATGGGGAAACAAAGTAGCACAAAAGGTGCACCCTCAGCGGCACAGAGGCGGCCGGGTGCAGAGTGCTGTTTCGACGTTGGGCTCCCTGTTTTCCAATTGAGAACCTCCGGTTTGCAAAAGCACTGCAGGCAGGGAGACAAAGGACTTCTGGGTGCGACCACCACTTCGAGAGGTAAGTTGGGAAGTTAGAGGTTGGTTAGGCACCGTCTGTTTGGACACACAAGGCCATGGGGCGTCGGGTGCAGGGGTGCCTTTTAGGGTTGGATCTTCTTACCAGCTCCTGGTCTCGGTTAGGGGGGCCTCCTGGATTTAGACTGCAGGCGTTGGCTTGAGGCAGGTCAGGGGTCGCCGGATCTCGGATCAGGATCGCTGGGGTGACTTCTCGTGGTGATTTTCCACCGGGTTGGGTGGGTGCAGAGTGGGCTGGATTCACGGTCTCCGGCTGCTGCCAGAGTTTGCAGTTGAACAAATCTGGTGTTCATGGGAGAAGCAGTTTTTGGAAGTGAAGGCAGGCAGGTCTTCCGGGGTTTTTGAGGTTGCTGGCTGCAGGACACACCGGGATTTCGCAGGAGGAGGTTCGAGGGGAGACAGGCCTGTAGGGCTGGGGCCAAGTCAGTGGGAGTCTTCCTCTTGTTAGCTGGCTGCACGGCTGTTCGGTCCTTCTTTTCTTCTTGTCGTTTCTAGATCTGAGGAAGCAAGGTTCAGGGTGCCCCCTAAATACTAGATTTAGGGGCGTTACAGGTAGGTAAAGGGCGGGGACCAATGCCACCCTTCAGTAGGAGGGGGGCAGGAGCCTGTCCCTGGTTGGTTGGGATGGCGGGGACTCAGAGTTGTGCTTCACCTTGCCTCCCTTACTTGTTTTTTCCACTGGCTCTACCGCCCAAAGTGGGGGGGGGGGGAGGGGGGTGTAGAACCAGTTTCTGCAAGCAGCAAATGGTCTGGGGAGGCTCACAAAGGCGGCATGCCTTTGATGCTTCTCCTTTCGTGAACCCTGCCCATCCTGTGTGAGGAGACTTGGCACCTCGTCCCAGGACGTGCTTTGTTTCAGGCCCCAGAGAGCAGAGAGCAGCAGGATCTCGATCCAGGGGTCCAGAAACATGTCTGGTGGTGGCAGCTGAAAGCAGCTACTCAGCCTCGACACTAGTGGTTGGGTTCGTTTTCAGGGGGCATCTCTGAGAAGCCCTCTGTGTGCACTTTTCATTAGATCCCACACTGATGCCAGTGTGGGTTTAATGTGCTGAGAAGGAGTAGTTTCTTACCTGTAACTCCAGTTCTGTAGTAGGGGTATCTCTGTTATAGTCATAATCTATGAATAGTCCCGCCCATGTGCGGGGACCTCGGAGCAATCAAAATATCTCTTAAGCTGTCCTGCATTTGCAAACCTGCAAAGACACTTAAGAGACAGACAAAATAATACAGCCTAATAACAATATGGCTGCACTGGCCAGCACTTCCTCTGAAGTGAACACAAAAGCCAAAATAAAGTTTAAATGTCATTTTTATTCACATTTGACATGTTCCTTTAATGTATCACACTCCCTTCACCACAATCCCTTTAAACAATAGAGAGGAAGGGGCGGACAGACAAGCCCTATAGGCTGTCATTATGTGTCTGCTAAAGGGATACCGTGCCTTTAAGAAACTCTCCAGAGACCCCCGGTATCCCAGGATGCACAGCCAAAGCAAGTTACTTTCAGTTCTTTTTGAAGGTGTATAACAACAGGCCTGATACTGCCAGTTTTACTCCACCGGGGAGGAGGGAGGGTCGCTTATGACTATAACAGAGATACCCCTACTACAGAACTGGAGTTACAGGTAAGAAACTACTCCTTCTGTAGTAGGGGATCTCTGTGTATAGTCATAATCTATGAATAGAATGGCAAGCCCATCCCAACCAACAAACAGCGGTGGAGTAAAAACCAAACACCAACAAACTACTGTGCAAACAAATTCCTCAGCGAAGCCTGTCCAACCTGCGCATCTGCCCTAGCATCAGAATCCAGGCAGTAATGCTTTGTAAACGTATGGACCGAC
This sequence comes from Triturus cristatus, assembly GCF_964204655.1. Classification (NCBI taxonomy): domain Eukaryota; kingdom Metazoa; phylum Chordata; class Amphibia; order Caudata; family Salamandridae; genus Triturus; species Triturus cristatus. The sequence goes on along the minus strand of NC_140585.1, from coordinate 407,912,716 downwards.
TTCCAGGTGGCAGCCTTACAAATGTCAGCAATCGGAACATTCCTAAGCAAAGCTGTAGTCGCTGCTTTGCCCCTAGTCGAACGCGCTGTAGGCTTACCCCCTAACGTCTTATTAGCTTTCTGATAACAAAGCTGAATACAGGACACAATCCATCTGGAGATGGACTGTTTTGAGGTAGCTAGACCAGTTCTTACTGAACCATAATTCACAAACAGTTGATCCGACCTGCGGATGTCTTTTGTCTTATCTAGATAGAATTTCAACACCCTACGCACATCTAAGGAATGCAGAGACCTCTCCGCCGGAGAGGAGGGATGCTGAAAAAATGTAGGCAAAGTTATCATTTGATTCACATGGAAATCAGATATCACTTTCGGTAAAAACTTAGGATGAGTACGCATTACCACTTTAGAAGCATGGAATACAGTATACGGCTCTTGACAACACAGAGCCTGAATCTCACTTACTCTCCTGGCCGATGTAATGGCCACAAGGAAGGCGGCCTTCTAGGACAAATGCTGCAGAGAAGCCTTATGAATAGGCTCAAAAGGCTCCCTCATTAATCTGGACAACACCACGTTCAATTCCCATGGCGGAGAAGGTCGTCTAAAAGGGGGAAACACCTTACGCAAACCCTCCAAAAAATCTTTAATCACAGGGATTTGAAAAAACGAGGTTTGGGAAGGGCCCTTTCTATACGCAGTCAAAGCTGCGAGATTAACTTTAATAGACTGAAAATTAAGCCCAGATTGAGCTAACTGCAGCAGATAAGGCAAAATAACATCTTCTTTACAGGAGGTAGGGTCAATGTCCTTTGCCTTGCACCATAAGCAGAATCTCTTCCACTTATAGGCGTAAGAAATCCTCGTAGACGGTCTCTTCGCCTCTTTCAAGATCTCCATACAGTCCTGAGGTAGGTTCAAGTGTCCGTACTGTACTAGCTCAGGAGCCATGCTGCCAAACTCAAGGACGAGAGATTGGGGTGAACCATCTGTCCTCCGAACTTCGTGAGAAGGTCCGGCCGACACGGCAGGCGCCGGTGTGGCAGAACAGACCGGTGAAGAAGGTCGGTGAACCACCATTGCCTCGGCCACTCCGGAGCAATCAGGATCATCCTGGCTCTGGATTGCGACAGCTTGATCAGCACCGCCGGAATCAGGGGAATGGGTGGAAAGGCGTAGAGAAAGCTGTTGGACCAGCTGATCCATAGGGCATTCCCCAGTGTCCCTGGTTGGTAGTACCTGGACGCGAAGTCGCTGCATTTGCTGTTTTCTGCCGTAGCGAACAGATCGATGTCCGGAGTGCCCCACTCTGTGAAGACGTCTCTTAGCACGTCGTCGTTTAGCACCCACTCGTGATTTTCTTGAACGAGCCTGCTGAGCGCATCGGCTTGGGCATTCTGCACTCCCGGCAGATGGGTTGCCGTGATCATGAGGTCCCTGGCCACCAGCCAATTCCAGATCGTCTGTGCCTCCCGAGACAGCGTGCGTGAACGGGAGCCCCCCCTGCTTGTTGAGGTAATACATGGTCGTAGTATTGTCCGTCTGAACTAGCAGGGAGTTCGTCGTGAAGGAGGGGTGGAACGCCTTCAAGGCCAAGTGTACTGCTCTGAGTTCCAAAAAGTTGATGTGGTAAGTCATCTCCGCCTGTGACCATATCCCCTGAATCTGAAGAGGGCCCGAATGCGCTCCCCAGCCCTGGAGAGACGCATCGGTCACAATGGTCTGGACCGGAATATCCTTGTGAAAGGGAGTCCCCTTGCAAACATTCTCTGAGGAGCACCACCATTTCAGAGATTGGAGAGCGTGTTGGGACAGATGAATCGTGTCCTCCCATCGCCCCCGCCTCTGGTCCCATTGATCCTCCAGACACTCCTGCAGGGGCCGCATATGCAGACGTGCATTGGGGGTGAGAAAGAGGCAGGAAGCCATCGACCCCAGTAAGGAGGACACCGTCCTCACTGTAGGAGAGTGGGCTGAGAGGAGGTGCAGGGCCTTCCCACGGATCGATAAGCGTCTCTCCTCCGAAGGACACACGCTTGCGTTCAAGGTATTGACTGAGGCCCCCCAAGTACTGGAGACACTGCACAGGGATCGGCACTGACTTTGACATGTTGATGTGCAGCCCCAGGCGATGAAGCAAGGCAGCTGTCCTGTTGAAGTGACACTGGGCTTCCCGGAACGTGGAAGCCTTGATCAGCCAATCGTCCAGGTATGGATACACAAATACTTTGTTCTTCCGCAAGTGTGCTGCCACCACTGCCATGCACTTGGAGAACGTCCGCGGGGCAGACTTCAGACCAAACGGGAGTACTGTATACTGGTAATGGTTGTTGCCTACCAGAAACCTCAGGAACTTGCGATGCTTTGGTGCGATCGGCACATGAAAGTAAGCGTCCTGCAGATCTATGGCGCACAGCCAGTCTCCTCGATGCAACTGAGGGTAAATCTGATGCAGGGACAACATACGGACCTTTTCTCTGCGGATCCACTTGTTTGTTTGACGCAGATCTAGAATAGGCCTGAACTCGTTCTTGTCCTTTTTTCTGACGAGAAAGAACCGGGAGTAAAGGCCTTTTCCCCTTTGCCTCAAAGGAACAGTTTCTATCGCCTTCTTCCTTAACAGGACGTCCGCCTCCCCCTGGAGCTCCCGTACCATGAAGGGAGAGCGCACTGGTGGAATCTGAGGAGGCGGGCTGGTGAAACGAAGACTGTATCCATTGCAAACAATATTCAGCACCCACTTGTCCTGAGTTATTGTCCTCCACTCTGCCAGGTAGAATTGAATGCTTCCCCTCACCGGAGCGGGTAACGGACGAGGGGGAAGTGACCTTTCAGGGCTTCGACCCGGCCGGGCCTTTGTTCCCCGACGAGGATTGATGCTGGCCTCTGCCCCTCTGGCGCTTCTGAAAGGACTGCCTCGGGAACTGTTGTTGTTGCTGGTGCTGTTGTCGGTGACCAGACTGGCGCCCTTGACCGCGTTGCTTAGAATAACGCCTGCCATAGGAACGGAATGACTTCTTCTGCTCCTTGGGCCTTTCCAACCCCACGGCCTTCAGGGTTTCTGCCTCGGCCTTCATGCGGGCCATCTCGTCATCCGCATGCGACCCGAACAACGTCGAGCCAGAGAAAGGCAAGTTAGCAATCTTTTGCTGCGCTTCAAGTTTGTGAGAGGTAAGCCTCAGCCAGGAATGTCTCCTCATGTGTACTCCATGACAGTACCCATGGGCCGCCAGCAACAATACCTCCCCCGCCGCACTGATGATCTGGTTGGAGACCATCATGCCCTCGTTCAGCACCTCCTGGAAGTCCTCCCTTTTGTCTCTAGGCAGGGAGGCAGCAAACTGTTGCAGAGAGTCCCAAAGCGATCGGTCATAGCGACCCAGCAGGGCAGAGGCGGTAGCAGCCTTCATAGTCGTGGCCGACGTAGAGCACATTCTCCTACCCAAGGAGTCCATCTTGCGGCTCTCCTTATCCGGAGGAGCCGTGGAAGAGGGCGACGTGGAGTGTTGTTTACGAGCCGCAACCACAATGACAGAGTCCGGGGGAGGGTCCATCCTGAGGAACGCCGGGTCCGAATCAGGGGCCCTGTACTTCTTCTGCAACCGTGAGGGAGCAGACTTCACCACCGCTGGTGTCAGGAAAACCTCCATGGCTAGTTCCTCCAAACCCGGAACCAAAGGAAGGAGGGGGCGTGACAGGTGAGCCTTGTGCAATGTCTCAAAAATCACCGAGGTAGTGGGAACCGGGACTGCTACGGAGATTCCCAATTTTGCCGCCCCCCCTCATCAGCACATCCTGGAAATTGGCAATATCATCCACCGGCGAGATTCGAGTAGGAGGAGTTTCCGACAGCGAGGGGGAGAGCCGTCCATTGCCAGAAGAGTCCGTATACCTCGTGCCTCTGGAACGAGATCTATACCTCCGTCGTCCATGCCTTGTGTGAGTGGACGACCTGTGTCTACTCCGTGACCTCCGGCGAGATCGAGAGCGTGACCTCGGTCTGCGTGGAGCCTTAGGAATCGCTGGTAGCCGAGGAGACGTCGGAGGCTGAGGCACCGGCGGTGACGGAGGTGGCATAGACCGCTTAGGAGGAGGAGGAGGAGGCGGCGTAGGAGGCTTCTGAGGCAGCGGCTGAGGGACAGGCTGCGGAGCTCCATCACTCCTTGCAGGAGAACCAGGACCAGCACTGTCCGGACTCCCGTCCACCCTTCTCTTCTTGGCGGGCCTACCCCGTGCTGAAGTAAACGAGGGGGAGCGCCGTTGTCTCCTAGATCCACGACTGGAGATCGTAATCACCGAAGACGTGTTACCAGATGTCACCGACGTCGAACTGATCGTCGACCTCGTACGGCGTCTCCTCGCCGTCCGGTGTCCCCTCGACGTCGAACGTCGGGTCGACGGAGAGTCTCTCGACGTCGACGGTGAACGACGTCTCCTCGACGTAGCTCTCATTCGCCTCGACGTCGATCTCCTGTGCTTCGACGGCGATCTGTGCCTCGACGGCGATCTGTGCCTCGACGGCGATCTGTGCCTCGACGGCGATCTGTGCCTCGACGGCGATCTGTGCCTCGACGGCGATCTGTGCCTCGACGGCGATACGGCGATACGGCGATCTTCTACGTCTCGACGGCAGTCGCCGGCGTCGATGTCGTCGGCGTCGATCCATCGCGGGGCTCGGTACGGCGTCGATGGTGTGTCGACGTCGACCGTGGAATCCTCGACGGCGACCTAGTCCTAGGTCTCGCCGGCCCCTCTCTCGACGTCGAAGACGCCGCGATCCAGAGCCCTGGATCGGCGGCGAACACACCGGTGCTTTACCTCTCGCCGTCGACGTCGTCGCCTTCGACGTCGAACGCTATCTACCAGCCAGTAGGTGTCGTTTCTGCTGCTTTTTCTGCCCGGAGGTCCCTCCAGTGGCTGAAGCATGGGCAGAGGAAGGGGAATGAGATCCTCCATGCCCCGAAGTCCCACCTGTCCTCTGCTTATCCTGTCCCTGGAGGCGAATCTTCTCTCTGTCCCTCAGGGTACTCTTGGAGAAGGTCTTGCAGATGGCACATGTAGCAGGGACATGTGAGGATGACAAGCAGAGGATACAGACATCATGTGGGTCCGTCTTGGCCTTTTTCCTCCCACACTCAGGGCATTTATCAAATAAAGCCATGCTAAGAGTGGGCAAATTGCAACAAAATGCAGGATGCAGTAGAGAAAGGCTCTAGACGTCGAATGAACACACTATTTATCCAAAAATCCAAAATTTAGTCCAAATATCCACCCAAAAGGGTAGAGCTCAAGCTCCAGGGTCCTGCTAGCAGGAGCCGGAAAAAAGAACTGAAAGTAACTTGCTTTGGCTGTGCATCCTGGGATACCGGGGGTCTCTGGAGAGTTACTTAAAGGCACGGTATCCCTTTAGCAGACACATAATGACAGCCTATAGGGCTTGTCTGTCCGCCCCTTCCTCTCTATTGTTTAAATGGATTGTGGTGAAGGGAGTGTGATACATTAAAGGAACATGTCAAATGTGAATAAAAATGACATTTAAACTTTATTTTGGCTTTTGTGTTCACTTCAGAGGAAGTGCTGGCCAGTGCAGCCATATTGTTATTAGGCTGTATTATTTTGTCTGTCTCTTAAGTGTCTTTGCAGGTTTGCAAATGCAGGACAGCTTAAGAGATATTTTGATTGCTCCGGGGTCCCCGCACATGGGCGGGACTATTCATAGATTAGGACTATACACAAAGATCCCCTACTACAGAAGCTTGATACCAAACAGTGTAGTCATTATGGTTCTGTGGAGTTCGTAATGACAAGCTACCAGCAGCATATACTCTTAATTGCGGCACTGCACTTACAGTGTCTAAGAATGGACTTGAACACTGTAGGGGTACAGGGCTCATGCACCTGTACCCTCACCACTGGCAAAGGGCACCCAGCTAGAGGGGTGACTGATCTATGCCAGGGCAGTGGGTTGTAGGCATGGCACACAGGGATGTGTGCCATGTAGACAATTTACTTTGTTCTGCACCAAAAAACGCAGCCTGCAAAGGCAGTGTGTGTGTGTAAAGGTACAGGGCCTCTAAGGGTGGCACAATAAGTGATGTAGTCCTTAGAGGTTTTCCCTGGTCAGTGCCCTGGGTAACTGTGGTACCATTTACCAGGGGCTGACCTGTGGCCAGAGATGCCAATTGGGTTAGTTTTGGGGAAAGAACACAGGCCCTGGGAACCTGATTGGCAGGGATCCAGGGCACACCAAGAAAAAGTGCATCAGTAGTCTGGCAAAAAGTGTGGGGGGAGGGGGTTACTGCAACAGAAACCCACTTTCGTACAGGCGGCTACAGCCGGCCATGTTGGAGGACCCTTTCAATCGAGACTCAATAGGGGAGACCATCAGTGAGTACTTTACACACAACACTGGGACTGCTTCGTCCACTAAGGTGGAGTGGGCTGCCATGAAAGTTACACTACGTGGGAAGTGTCTGGGGTTGGGTTGTGGCTTGAGGCAAATAGAATCAGAACTGCTTTTAGTGAAAAAGGACCTATTGACACTAGAATCCCGAGCAATAGAAGGTGCCCCAGACTCTACCCCGCTATTAGAGGCGTGTAAAAAACATGCAGAACTCTTTGAATGCCAGAGGTGTTTGAACTTTGCGGCACACTCAGCGACAGCACACGCTAAGGCGGATCGATCCAGGCCCTTTTTGGCCTGGTTGATCAAACAAGATCAAGTCATAGGACCCATCACTGTACCAGTCTTATGAAGGCGTACTTAAGTATACACAGCATGAAATCCACAGCAAACTGACCACGTACTTCACTCAATTATATAGATCTACCTTGAATGTCCCTAAGCCAGACATACACTCTTTTCTTGATGGTCTCACCTTCCCAACTCTCACACCCGAATAGCGTAGAGAATTGGATACCTGCTTACACTGGAGGAAGTGAGAGGCACAATGTGAGCACTGCCGCCTGGCAAGGTCCCAAGAGCGGATGGCTTTCCCCACAAATTTTATAAGACATACGCCGATCTTTTAAGCCCGCAGTTATTAGGGGTGTACACAGCAGCATTGGAGTGTACCTCCCTTCCAGCCTCTCTGACCGAAGCAACCTTGATTACACTTCCGAAATCAGACAGGGATCCCACACGTGCCTTAATGGAGACTACAAAGTATTGGCAGTTGTTCTGGCAGGTCGATTGGTGCCTGTCACACCCCTTCTGGTCCATCCGGATCAGAATGGCTTTGTCCCGGCTCGAAACACCACTCTAAATATTTGTAGGCTTTTTCGGGTAATGCGCAGCACTACAGTGGCTTGGCCGGCAGCGGGCTGCCTAGTTTTGGATCTAGAGAAAGCCTTTGATACGGTGGAGTGGCCTTATATGTTTACGGTGGTACGACGTTTTGGTTTTGGGGCATACTAAAGTTTAGTTAGACTATTGAACGGAGCACCTGCTGTACGTGTCTGCTTGGTAACGAATAGTTTCTTACCTGTCGGTGTAGTTTTGCAGCTTGAAGATCTTTCTGGATTCACTATGCTGTGCATTATTCCGCGATCTTGTGGTTGGGTCCGGATTCGTAGTCTTTTCTTTGTTTTTTTTTTGTTGTTTTTTTTTGTAGCCCAGGTGGGCGGCGACGACTCACCATTTGGTGCACCTCCCGTGACGTCGGCGTGCTTCCTGCGGAAGCCCCCACCTTTGGGGCGCCATCTTCGGGTTCTTTTTTCCTTTCTTTTTCTTTTTTTTTTTTTTTAACCCTAGGCGATTGATTAATCCTTCATGTCCATTTTTCTGTACGTTTTCATTCCTTCTGATCTTTTCCGTTTTACCCCTTCTTCCTCCAGCCTCATCTTCCTGGCGGAGGTGGGTGGGTTCGCTAGTGAATCCAGAAAGATCTTCAAGCTGCAAAACTACACCGACAGGTAAGAAACTATTCGTTTTGCAGCGTGAATCTTTCTGGATTCACTATGCTGTGCATAGACTTTGTAGCGGTTTTCCTAATTTTGTGGCGGCTGGGTGGTAGATGAGCGTTGGTCGTTGAAAATGTGTTGAAGCACCTTCTGTCCAACCTGTGCTTCCTTGTTCATCTGAATGTCCACGCAGTAGTGTTTCGTGAACGTGTGCACAGATGCCCAAGTTGCCGCTAGACATATGTCCTGAATGGGCGTGTTCGCCAGGAAGGCAACGGTGGCCCCCTTCTTCCTTGTGGAGTGAGCCTGAGGTCCCTCTGCTAGCTCCTGTCCAGCCTGTTTGTGGCTGAATTGAATAGTGAGGGCAATCCATCTAGCGATGGTGCCCTTAGTCACTGGTCTACCCATGAAGCTAGTAGCAAAGGACACAAACAACTGCTTTGATTTCCTGAGTTCCTTCGTTCTCTCAATGTAGTGCATCACCGCTCTTCTAGCGTCGAGGGTGTGCAGAGCCCTTTCTGCGTTTGAAGTCGGGTTTTGGAAGAAACTCGGTATCTGGATACTCTGGTTCATGTGGAACGCCGACACCACCTTGGGCATGAAGTGTGGGTCTGTTCTCAGGACTATCCTGTCCTTGTGAATCTGAATGTAGGGTTCCTGTAGCGTTAGCGCTTGAAGCTCGCTCACCCTGCGTAGTGAGGTTATGGCCACCAGAAAGGCCGTCTTCATCGTCAACATTTGCAGTGTGGCCTTGTGAATGGGTTCAAACGGTGCCTTCATGAGCTCCGTCAGTACCACGTTGAGATTCCATGCTGGCGGTGGCAACCGTTTAGGAGGGGCAATTCTTTTGGCTCCTTCCATGAATCTCCTCACAACCTGCGAAGTGAAGAAACTTCCACCTTTCTCACCTCTGGTGTAGGCTACGATCGCCGCTAGGTGTACCCTTAGGGAGCTCGAGCAGAGGTTACTCTTTAGAAGGTGTGTGAGGTACCTCAGTACTGTTGAGTCTCTAGTCATTCTGTTTTGCAGGCCCTTCTTCCTGCACCACACAGTAAATCTCTGCCATTTGGCGCTGTAGCATTTTCGTGTAGTTGGTTTCCTTGCCTCCCGCAGCACCCGCATAGTGCTAGGAGGCAATTTAAGGTGAGCGAACTCTAGGTCTTCAGGAGCCATGCCGCCAGGTTGAGGCTCTCTGGCTCCGGATGCAGGACCTCTCCGTTTTGCATGGAGAGCAGGTCCCTTCTTCTCTCGAACCTGTGGGGATTGCCCTGTGCCATTTCTTGAGTTTTTGAGAACCATTTCTTGAATTTTTGAGAACCATGTCTGCCTTGCCCACTGCGGAGCCACTAGGATCAGAGTCATGTTGCTGGTTCTGCACTTCTCGAGCACTCTGTGCAACAGGGGTATCGGTGGAAAGGCGTAGGCAAATGTCCTCGACCAGCTTATCCATAGGGCATTTCCTTGGGATTGCTGATCTGGTTGCCTGGACGCGAAGCTTTGGCATTTTGCATTTTGGCGTGTTGCAAAGAGGTCTATTGTGGGAGTTCCCCATCTCTGGAAAAGCTTCTCCGTTTCCTGGCCATTGAGCTCCCACTCGTGTGATGCCGAGGTCTGCCTGCTTAGCCAGTCTGCCTCCACATTGTCCTTCCCTGGAAGGTGATTTGCCAGTAGATCTATCCTGAGAGGTATGGCCCATCTCCAAATCTCCTGTGCCAGAGAGGAGAGAGGGAACGACTGTGTCCCCCCCTGCTTGTTGATGTAGAACATTGCCGTGGTGTTGTCTGTTTGAACCAACACCCTCTGGTTGTACAGGTGCCTCTGGAATGCCTTCAGGGCTAGCAGGATGGTTTTCAATTCAAGGTAATTGATATGGCGTACCGCATCTGCTGGAGCCCACAGACCCCTCACTCTGAGGTTGTCCATGTGCGCTCCCCATCCCTTTTGCGATGCGTCCGTGGTAATGGTCATTGTTGGGTTTGGTGGTGTCAGGCTTCTCCCTGCTGTCATGTTGTCTCTGTTCCACCAAGTCATCTCCTCCTGCACTGCGTGCGTAACAACCACTAGATCTTCCCAACTGCCGCTTGCTTGTGACCATTGCTGTTGTAGCCATTCTTGGAATGGTCTCATGTGCAGGCGTACATTCGGCACCAGCTGGATACATGACGCCATCATCCCCATCATCTTGCTCACTGACCTCACTGTCAGAGCTCGCCCCTTCTGGTAGAGACGCGTCTCCTTCAGTAGGGCCTCTGTTCTCCTGTCGCTGGGCACCACTGTGCTGTTCAGGGTGTTGATTTTTGCTCCCAGGAAAATCTTCACCTGCTCCGGTTCCATCGATGACTTCCCCCAGTGTATCGAGAACCCCAGGTTCGTCAGAGTGTCTGTCACGCGTGTTGCGTGTCTCTCGCACTTCTCGCGTGTGTTTGCCTTGACCAGCCAGTCGTCTAGGTAGGGGTAGACATGGATCCCCTGCCTTCGTAGGTGGGCTGCGACCGCCGACAGGCATTTTGTAAAAACACTTGGCGCCGATTTTAGCCCGAAGGCCAGGGTTGTGAACTGGTAGTGTTCCTGGTCGATGATGAACCTTAGAAGGCCCTTGTGCCTTCTGTTTATTGGAATGTGTAGGTAGGCATCCTTGAGGTCTACCATGAAGTCCCCGTCTCTTATTTGTGGAAGCACCTCCTGCAGCGAAGTCATTTTGAACTTCTGCGTTTTGATGAACTTGTTTAGGTATCTCAGGTCCAGGATGGGTCTGACGTTTCCGTCTACTTTCGGGACCACAAAATAGTTTGAGTAGACCCCCTTGTTGCGTTCTCTGACCGGCACTGCCTCTATGGCTCTTTTTTCTAGTAGTTTCAGGGTTTCTTCTCTGTGTAGGGCCAGTTCTTGAGCCGATCTCTGTCTTCCCCTTGGTCTTCTGTTTGGAGGTCTTCTCTCCAAATCCACGCAGTATCCGTATTGCATGACGTTCAGTATCCACTTGTCTGTGGTTATACGCCGCAACTCCTGAAGGAAGAACCTCAGCCTTCCGCCTACTGGTGTTGGATGCTCGTAGGCTTTTGATTCTTCTCTCCCCCTTGATGTTACTGTATTGCGCCTCACCCTTGGGGGCATGTCGAGGGTAGGCGTCCTCCTGCGTGCTGAGTCACTTTGATGAGGGTTGGTCACTCCCTCTCCTCCTCTGGCCACGTCCGTTCCCTCTCCCGCGAAAGGACTGGCCCCGAGGCTGGTACTGCCAGTTTTGCTTCTGTTGACCTTGTTGTCCGTGACTATCACCCTGCTGACCCTGCTGGAACGCCTGGTGCGACGCTCCCTGCTGGCTTCCTCCCCGACCGTAGTGTCTCCTAGAGGGATTGCCTCTCCTCATCCCCCTTAGCTGTAGGGCCCCCATGGACCTCGCCGTTTCGTTTTCTTTTTTCAGCTGGGTGAGCTTCTCGTCTACTGTTGCTCCGAACAGTGTCTCTCCGTTGAAGGGGGTGCTAAGGATGTTGTTCTGCACCTCCGGTTTGAATCCCGAGATTCTTAGCCATGCATGTCTTCTCTCGGTGACCCCTATGGCCATTAGTCTTGCCGAAGTCTCTGCCCCGTCCAGCGCCGTCTTTATACAAGAGTTGGCGATGTTTTTACCTTCCTCCACCAGGTGCGAGGTTCTTTGGCGGTATTCTTCGGGGAGGTGTTTTACTAGCTCCCCCATCTCGTCCCAGTGCTGGTACTGGTGCCTATTGAGAAGTGCATTGGAATTCGCCATGCGCCAGTGCATTGCAGCGTTCCTCTCGACCTTTCTTCCCGTGAGGTCTATCCTCCTGCTTTCTTTATCTGGTGGTGGCCCCGAAGTTGCTGGCACGTTGGCCCTTCTCCTGGCCGTGGAAGCTATGATGGAGTCGGCCGTGATACTACCCTTGATGTAAGGGGGGTCCAGAGAAGAGTGTTTATACTTCTCCGTCCTGGGCGTGATTGAACGGCAGGTCGCTGGTTCTTTAAAGGCCTCTCTCCCCTGATTCATCACACTTTGTAGCATGGGAAGGAATTGGCTCCTCGTCTGGATAGGAAGCAGGGTCTCGAGGAGGAAATCTGCTTTCGGCCTCTCCTCGTCCAGCTTCACACCGAAGGCCGTCGCTACGCTCCTGACCACCATATTGTACACCCCGATGTCGTCGGGTGGAGAAGGCCTCGAAGGGTACGTGTCCACGGGCTCCTCTGGGTTCTCGGTGTCGAGATCCTGCCATTCGACGTCGTGGCTGGTTGATGGCGCCGAGCTGTAGAACGACTGCTGGTCTTCTTCCTCGGGTTCGCCTTCATAATAGGTCTCGTCTTCCTCTTCGAGATCTCTCGCCAGCCCCTCGGTGTCGAATTCGTCCTCGATTTCGACGACGTTCGTCAGTGGAGCCGTAGGAATTTTGTATTCCTTCATCTTGGCGTCGAACTCCTTCTTCCTCTGAAGGATGTTCTCCATTTCGGCCTCGAGCCGCCTCTTCTTCTTCTCCATCTCGGAGATGCTTTCGGCGTCGACCGCGGGCCTCTTCCACGGAACTTGCGTCGACGTCGACCTGTCCTTCTGTGTCGAGCGCCCCGTTTCATGGGTTGTCTTTGACGAACCTTGCCTTTCGGCGTCTTTCGGCACCAGGGAGTCCTTCTCGAAGGATCTGCTCGGCCTCTTGTCCATGGTCCCGCCCTTGGCCATTGAAGTTTTCGGCGCCGGGGCTCCCTTCGTGGACTTTGACTCAGATTTTCTCGAGTCATCCTCGGGTTTTCGAGGCACTTTCGTGTGTTTTGAGCTCGACGATTCTCTTACCTCGTCTTCGTTTTTCTTGTCGGTCTCTACGACCGTGAAGTTTTCGGGTCCCTCGGCGACGTTGTCCTCATCGTCTGTGGAGAGGCCCAGATCGTAGAGCGACGGGGCCTTACCCTTGCCATCCATGCTGGCGTTGGCTCTTCGCTGACGTTCTCTCACCCGGAGCGTCTTCGGCGCGAAGGCTGAGCAGGTGTTGCAGTCCTTGCTCTGGTGGTCGACCGGTAGGCAGAGGTTGCAGACCGGATGCTGGTCCTTCTGCGCGAACTTGTGGTGGCAGTTAGGGCAGAACTTGAATGGCGTCTTGTCCATTGCGCTCAGGGCCTCCGAGTGCGCATTCTCTAAGGGCGTCGAAGAAAAAGGGTGGAACACTTCCTTCTTCGCGCTTCTGATGTGAAATATTCCTTTCCTGTGATATCTTCGTAGTTATTTATCGACGAAACTCGCTTTTCCTTCTTCTTCCTTCGATTGTCTCTCTGGAGCTTCCCGATGACGATCCAGACCCAACGGCGGAAAAAAGAATCTGAAGATGGCGCCCCAAAGGTGGGACTTCCGCAGGAAGCACGACGACGTCACGGGAGGTGCACCAAATGGTGAGTCGCCGCCGCCCACCTGGGCTACAAAAAAAAAAAGAAAACAAAGAAAAGACTACGAATCCGGACCCAACCACAAGATCGCGGAATAATGCACAGCATAGTGAATCCAGAAAGATTCACGCTGCAAAACACTATTCTCAAGGACCATACCGATTGGGAGAGGAACTAGGCAGGGGTGTCCCCTTTCCCAACTAATCTTCTCCCTGGCTATAGAGCCCTTGGCTATAGCTTTGCATCAATCAGCAGATCATTGGGGTATACAGCTAGGAGAGGAGACACATGCCATTTCGCTCTATGCAGATGATATCTTTCTCTACCCTAGGGACCTACAGGCAATACCCCCGATTATCTCCAACACACAAACTATTTGCTACAATATCAGGACTGGGAGTGAACTGGGGGAAATCACGTTTATTTTCATTTACTTCTAACACAGACGCCCCTCACTTGGTGGCAGATGGTGCATTTGTGGCTTGGCAGCAGGTTGTGTTGCGGTATTTGGGTTTAAGAATTTATCACACTGACCGGGATCTCCTGGAAGGTAATCTATCCAGAGCGATCACAGATTTAAGATCCCAAACAGAGTTCTGGAAAACGCTTAACCTCTCGGTTGCAGCTAAGGTAGCACTTATTAAAATGGTGATGCTGCCCAGATTGCTATATTATTGCACTAACCTACCGATATATTTACCTGCATCCTTTTTTTCACCGTTGGAGGGGATAATGAGATACCTCATATGGAGCTGTATGTGCTGTAGGGTGGCGCTTGCTAAATTATACTTACCCCAGACACAAGGTGGGTTGGCTCTGCCCAATATGGAACACTACAACTTGGTGTCCCATGTACAATGGGTGGCGGACCTAAATCTAACAGATACAGCGGAATGTGGTCCCCGTACACGTTGGGCAGATGTAGGAAAGTGGCTCTGTATATACTGTTCCCAAATAGGTACAGTGTGTACAGAGTCCACAGCCCCCAGAGGTTTGGCAGAGGCTAAAGTTAGATCTAACCTTACTCTCTGAAGTGGTAGCTTGGTCGAGCAGTAAGGCAGTATCAGAGGACAGTGTAAAGCATTTGTTGTACACACTCAGTCAGCAAATGGTCTCACACACTCAAGAACTGAACTCTAGGCCAATGGTTTGTATATAAAACTATATGGTTGTTTTACTTTAGAACTAACAATAGGTATCAGAATATACTTTCTCAGAATGAGATGCTTTAGTTAAATACTTTGCAAAAGGCAATTGACTTTTGAATGCAATAGTTACAGTTTGTTGCAATAGGCAACACAATTTCAAACACAATAATACATTGAGCTCAATGGGAATTTTAAGTTATATGCAATTCATTACTTTCAGGATTACTTTTCTAACTCCAGGACTGGATCCTAGATTCAGTCCTGGGACAGTTATTGGAAACAAGTGAGTAAATACGTTTTAGTTACCGTTGTGATTTTTAAGCAATATTTTGCTATTTTAAAAGTTGACACTTAGAAACTTGTTCTAATCAAATTACCAATGTTATCCTATGTGAGGAAATTTACTTAGCAGGTAAGTGGGGTTATGGTTACTTTTTCGGGTTCAGTGTTGGATCCTGGATCCAGCACTAGTATGCCACCTGTAAGCAGTTGATAGAATGCGTTTAGGTTATACAGGCGATTTTTTACGAATATTTAGAAGTTTGTAAAGTCTCACAGAAAAACAGTCAATGGTTTCCTATGGGAGAAAGTTCAAGTTACCGGTAAAGTATGTTCTTGTTACTTTTGTAATCCAGTGCTGGGCTCCTAGGCTCAGTACTGGGACATCTATCTAAAACAGGTAAGTAATTACGTTTTACAGTTGGTACGATTTTTAAAGAATATTTGTAGTTTGTAAAAATCGACACTTAGAAGAAATTTCACAGAAAAAGTCAATGGTTTCCTATGGAAGAAAATTGAGTTAGCGGTAAGTATGGTTTTTAATTACTTTTCAGGGTCAGTGCTGGGCACCAAGATCCAGCACTGGGATCTCTCCTAATAGCAGGTGAGTATTTCCGTTTTCGTTACTCGGTTGATTTTAGGTGAATATTTTAAAGTTTAGAAACTCCACACTTCGAAGAAATTTCAAATGAAACCAGTCAATGTTACCCTATGGAAGAAAAGTGAGTTATCGGCTTTTGGGTAAGTACTCGACTGGCAGAGTTAAGGTTCTGGGCATAGACTCAGGGGTCTCCCAGGGTCAGGTAAGTACAGTTGTTATACCCTCAGCGGCACAGGGGCAGCCGGGTGCAGAGTGAGTTAGGCCCAATGTTATCCTATGGAAGGCAGGGTGCCATTGGTTGGTGGCTGCTGACTAGCAGGCCACGCGGCTGTGGGAGATGGGCTCCTGGTCATTTGCTCAGGGCAAATGGGGAAGTAGGTAGGAGTAGAGGTTGCACAGCCAGGGGCACTCGGGCGGCTGGGTGCAGGGTGCTAGTGAGCCTTTGGGTGCTCAATGGATTGCAATGGAGAAGCTTAAGAACGGGGTTGGTTACTTGCTTTGAGCAGTGCCACTGCTCGTGGGAGTACCAGATGCTCAGAGTCACAAGGTAGCCAGGTCCTCCGGGGTTTGTGAGGTTGCTGGCCACGGGAGATGCCGGGATTTAGCAGGAGCAGGTTCGAAGGTCCACAGGCCAGTAGGGCTGGGGCCAAAGCAGTTGGTGTCTTCCTCTTGTTAGCAGCTGCACGACAGGTCTTCTTTCTTCTTGATCTTCTTTGCGGTTTCAGAATCTGGAATCTAAGGAAGGAAGAATCAGGGTGCCCATAAATTTTAAATTTAGGGGCGTTACAGGTAGGTAAAGGGCAGGGACCACTGGGTCCCTGCCCTGGGGTGGGTACACACCCTATCCTGCCACTCTCCTGTGGGAGGGGGCAGTGGCCTAGTCCAGATTAGGCTGGGCTCCCCATCTTCAAGATGGCGAGAGCACGGAGATGTGCTTCACCTTGCCTCACCCACCTGAGGGGTGGGGTTGGCAGAGGCACACCCCCTGTCCTTCCTTGGGGTTTCCAGCCAGTCTTCCCGCCAGAGTGGGGGTTTAGAACCGGTAGGGGCCAGTTGCTGAGTACTGCAAGTGGCCTGGAGAAGCTCACAAAGGTGGCATGCCTTTGAAGCTTCCCCGGTCCATCCTGGGGGAGGAGACCTAGCACCTCGCCCAGGATGCGCATTGTTGCAGGCCCAGGAGAGCGGATGGCTCTCTACCCAGGGGTTCAGCAACATGTCTGCTGTGTGGCAGCCTAGGCAGCCCCTCAGACCAGACGTGGATTGTAGGTTAGGTTCAGAGGGCATCTCTAAGATGTCCTCTGTCGTGTATTGTACATTAAATCCTGCACTGGCATCAGTGCGGGTTTAATGTGCCGAGAAGTTTGATACCAAACTTCTCAGTCTTCAGTGGAGCCATCATGGTGCTGTGGAGTTCGTGTTTGACGATCTCCGGGCACCATATACTCTTAAATGGCAGCACTGCACTTACAGTACCCAGGAATGGACCTGGGTCCTGTACGGGCACAGGGCTCATGCTCCTGTACCCACACCACTGGCATAGGGCACCCAGCTAGAGAGGTGGCTGATGTATGCCAGGGCAGTGTATGTTGTGGGCATGGCACACAGGGATGTGTGCCATGTCGACTCTGTTTTGTCCTATACCCAGACACTCAGCCTGCAAGGGCAGTGTGTTTGTGTCAGGGTACAGGGCCTCCAAGGGTGGCACAGTAAGTGCTGCAGCCCTTAGAGGCCTTCCCTGGTCACAAGGCCCTGGGTACCTAGTGTACCATTTACCAGGGGCTGACATGTGGCCAGGGCTTGCCAATTTGGGTTTTAGGTTTCAGCATAGTTTTTATGGAAGGAACATAGGCCCTGGGCACCTGATTGGCAGGAGCCCGGGGCACACTCAAAGTACATTCAGCAATAAGTGGGGGCATACCATGCAAGAAAGATGGCACTTTCTCACAGCAGACTCCTCTATCATTCACTGATGCACCAGGGCAAATACATCACTCCCTCTCCTGGTGTAGATAGCTTAGAAATGCTTCCGTAGAGCTCTGCATATTACTAGACATGTCACACCATATGCATCTTCAATCCCACTGCTGGGAATGCCGAAAAAGGGTGGTGGGGGGGGGGGGGGGGGGGGGGGGGGGGGGGGGGAGACAGAGTTAGAACGTCGGAACTCAGACTGGCAAGACACTGTTATACACACACTGGGAGACCTCTATGTGGAGGGTGCGTTGTGGCCTTTCCTTTCCTTGACTGAAGAAGAGGGCGTCCCTCTGGGACATTTCCTAAACCACACCTCCTGGATGGCCATGCTAGGGCATCACTGGGGAAATATCTCGCAGGAACCCCCGACATTTCCTGATGCAATATATAAGCGTGATGGGTACAGCACCTTATAAAATGGTTTGCAGAATCAATTCGCGAACACACTTTGACTGACTTAACACCCTTGCGCAATAGGTGGGAGGCAGATCTGACACGACACTGTACACCCAAATAATGGGCCATGTTGCTGGAGAGCCCTTGACAAATTCCCAGAAATGCAAGATTTAGGCTGATTCAATTCTATATAAGCCCACAGATCATATCTAACTCCTGACAAAATCAATAGGTATTTTAATAGAGTGGATGCTTGATACCTATGCTGCACGATGTCAAATGCCGATCTCCTACATATGTTGTGGTCATGCCCCACGTTGCAAAGCTACTGGCACGGAGTGATACAATTGCTGTCCACAAGCACAGACAGGGCCTAGCCGAGTACGTGGGAGGCCTGCAATACTGGGATATTTTTAGACCTGGTTTAGTGATGACCAAAAGACTGGTCAATGGAAAGCAGACTCCCCCCCCCACCACTTAAAGCCTGGGCTCAATCTATGCTGAACTGAGCTAAGGCTGTCTCATTGCTAAGGGAAGACACGAAAGGGCTGCGCAAGTACTCCATTTCAACAGTCTGGAACACAATTCTGACGGCGCTTCAAGTACCAATAACTCCGGACGCCCCCCAGACATTCCTAATACCAACTAATCTAACCTACACATAGGTTGTAGCGTGACCTGACAACAATGCGGTCTGGAACGCACATCACACACACTGGCCCAGCACGCAGTAGTACGATACTAAGGCTGACACATCAAAACCTGTGAAAATGGCATTACTGTAGCAGATATGGATCGCCTCCCCGTACCCCAGCCTACCCTGTGCCCCCTTCTTTTTCTCATATTTTGCTGTTAACGTTTTATTGTTATATATATGGCAGTTTGATCACCAACCCAGACGCTACGGCACGGCTGAAAGGAGTCATTAGAAATGTACATGTGGAACAAATTTGTATGCGAAAAAGCCACCTGTAATAGGTCTATATTGAAATGGTAATAAGGCATGATTGACATTATCGGATTGTTGTATTGGACGCAAGATATTAGGATGCACGGATCTGGATAGAATATTTGTCATCCGCTCATATACCGGCATATTGTATTGAACAATTTGATTCCTGTAACTGCTTACTGGTTCTACAAATATTATGTATGGTTGTAACATTTCGCATATACCAAAATTCAATAAAAAAAAAGATTAACATTTTTTGTTTAGGATTCCAACAAGAATCAATCTACTCTAAAAAGGCAACATTCATTTTATTTGGACAACCCTGTGTGTGGTACTACAGTTCAGGCTATACAAGCCCATGCTATACCCAAGGAGTAAGATAATCATTGGAGTGAGTTACTTCGGATTTATTGGCAAACTTCCTGTTCCCAAGAAACCAAGACAAAGGACTCTGGTGCCCTCCGGAACCGTGATCCCTGATCACTCTGCGCCAGATGCCTCCGGCCTGAGTCTAGGTGCTCACCGGTCCAGAAAAGGTTCCCCAACAATCCTGAGCGAAAGTCCAGCATTGGCTGAACCCTCCTGGACTCCACAATGATGCCTGCAGTGTAAATCCGAAGGCTTCCCCCAATAGAGACAGGCTTTGGTAACAAAAACCCGACGTCAAAGGACACCCCTGCACTCAAAGCCACTGAGCCTTGGAGAGCTCGACCGACTGTTTCCCTGCGACCCACAGCTTCCCAACTTACCTCTGCTGACGCTGGTGTTCTTCGTACAGCCTCCGGTTTGATGCCTGCAGACTGTTTCCAAAACCAAGTTCCTCCATTCACTTGTATTGGGCGACCAACACTCTTTTTGCACCCTGTACCTGGCCACCCCTGTGCCACTGGTGGTGTATGTTTGGCGCTGCCTTGCGCGCCCCTCTGGGCTTGCCTAAACCTCTTAAGCTTGAACCCAGAAGCCGCTTTACTTAACTGCAAGCATCGTGTCTAGAAGCACCCTAAGTCTCCATTGGTTAACATTGGGCCGTAACTCCAGATTCGACATCTGCACCCGGCCACCTCTGTGCCGCAGGTGGTGCAGTGTTTGTGCTTAACTGAACCTTGCCCACAGTTGACCTCCAACCCCGAAGACTCGAACTGCAAGTTGTGTACATACCTGTAAAACTGCATTTTTGTTTTCCTCCGATAGGTTAACATTTTGCAAAGACTGAAAATTGCACTGTCAACTTCAAAATGAAAAGTATTTTTATTTAAAAACGTATTTGCTTTTATTAAAGTTTTGTGGTCTTGGTAAATAAATATACCAACGTACTATTTTTATAAACTGGTCTCGGATTTATTCATTGAGTGTGTGTCTCATTATTGCCACTGTGAGTACAACAAATGCATTATAGTGTTACTTATTTAGCCTCTGTACAACCTCTGGAGATCCACTGGATTCACTACACGCTATACCTCTTTTTGGTAGAGTACATGGTAAGCCAACCTCTCACAGTAGGTTTGCCAGGAATTGATGTGGTAACTCTTGGTGACAATTACTTAAAAGGTGCTCCTTCATTATCAAATTATAAAAACCTTCAAAGTCATGCACATTGTTACCATCTAACCAACCTCCTAGTGTATTCACTGAGTAGTCAACAAAATGGACCCAAGTCTGGCTCTGGGTTTTTTAAGCCCCCCAAATCTGATCCTATGATTCTTAGTACTAAATCCAAATTCCTCAATCAGGGTACCTTACATGTGGTCATAGGATGTAGCATCTTTCTCATTGAGTGTCAGGAGTCTATCCCTGCATTTCCCTGGGAACATCTCACACAGGATAGCCAAGACAGGCTCTCTCAAATGCAATGAACTACTTAGTGATATCATCGCCCTCAAAGACTTTTGGGACAATCCCTTAGAGTCAAAAGAATCTACTTGCCCCCTTTGTATTATTTTGCTGCCACCAGAGATGGATCCAATGGCCAAGAGTTTAGCCTCTAAAGTTATCCTCTTGGCCAGTTTCTGAAGATATGCATCTTCAGTATCTACCTCATCTGCGACACTGCTGGGGCCACTCCCAGTAGTGTTACTATCTGAGGGGGGTAGTGATGAAGCAAGAGTCCTCTTCCTCCACCTCTTGGGATTCATCCTCCTCTTCCCCAGTGGGGAAAGATTTTACTTGTCAGGGCCTTGTCATTCTTTGCCAGCAACTGCTGGACATGGGCTATTGTGGGTTTAGGACCCATGGCAAGTTTCCATGCTTTGCACAGGTCTTTGAATTGCTGAACTCTCAGATGTGCATAGGAGCCCAGGTTGAGCTCCTGGGAGGGTCCCTGCATTCTCAGTCATGGTTTTTAAAGTAGTAATAGTCTTATTAGAGACTTACAAAAAATGTTAAGGACTGCTAAGACCTAACTATTTAAAGACCTTTACTTTCAAAACAGTGAGGGACTTAATCAAGGCCCTAACACTAGTTTAAATTAATTTGGAAAAAGAAAATGTGAAAACTATTTCAACTAAAGACAATTTTGTATTTCCTCTTCTGAAATCACTTATTAATCAAGTGGTATAAAAAATGTTGGATCTTGTTCCCCACCTCTGCACCACCAATGTAGGAAGTTGGCTCTGTATATGGTATACCCATAGGTGGTTATATCGTGCTCAGATTTCAGAGATTACCCCAGAAGTGTACGGGGCTCAATGTAAACCCAAAGTGCTCTATTTGTGCTAGTGTGGGCGAGCAGCCTGAGGCCTAACAGAGTGTAAAACATTTTTTATACATACAGTGACTGATAAATGACACTCGACTCAATAAAGAGATTCACACCAATTTTAGAAAAATAACCTTTTTCCAAGATTTATTTCAATACCAAGATGTTCGCAAAAAGGTAAATACGTTTTTCAGGAAAAGTACTTTAAAACGTGGACACTGCAATTTTCAAGCTATGCAATGTTAACCTATGGAGGAAACCAATAATGTGTTTTTTCAGTTCGGTACACGACTTACAGTCTTCGGGGTTTCAGGTCAACACCAGGCAAGGTGCTGATTGGTCCCAAAACTGCACCACTAGTGGCACAGGTGCAGCCGGGTGCAGAGGTCAGATTCGGGGGTCAGTGCCCAATGTTAACCAATGGAGACTGGGGGTTCTCGAAGCTGTGTTGTTCACATGTGAGTGAAGTGGTGTCAGGGGTTGATCTCCTGGAGTTAAGGTAAGCACTAGGGGGGGCCACAAGGCAGCACCAAACTTACACCCTCGGCAGCGCAAGGGCAGCCAGGTGCAGAGTGCCAACACAGTGTCGGCCGCCTAATGCAATTCAATAGAGGAGATGGAGGCTGAAGAAAGATTGCAGGCACAGGCTAAGAGGCTGAACGAAGAAATCCCACAGCAGCCCAGGTAAGTAGAGATGCTAGGGGACGTGGACGTATAGACATCGTTGATCAGGAACCCCAAGGCCAAGGGGCTTCGACCCTACCACGCCCTGTTTGCTGCAGCACCACATGGCAGTGGTGTTGTCCATGAAAACTTTCACCAAGCCTTCCCTTGATGGAGGGTAGAAAGGCTTTCAATGGCAGTCAGATTGCACGGAGCTCCAGGCGGTTGATGTGGAGTCTGGATTCCGCCGGAGACGAGAGTCTTCTGATCTGCACCTCTCCCAGATGGCCGCCCCATCCCAGGAGTGATGGGTATGTCACTACTGTGAGATCTGGTAAGAGAAGAGAGAGGGGTCTGTCTCTAACCCAATCGCGCTTCATTAGCCACCACTGCAGATCGTTTGCAGTTCCCTCGGAGATCTGGACCAGATCAGAGAGATTCCCCTGATGCTGCGCCCACTGGAACTTTAGGTCCCACTGCACAGTCCGCATATGCCATTTGACATGTCCCCAGCAGGATCCAGGAGGCCATGAGGCCATGAGGCCCAGCAGCCTCACAGTTAGCATCAGCGAAACCCAGGATAGAGGCTGAAATATCGGTTTCAAGGCTTGGATATCCTGAACTCACCGTTTGGAGGATAAGTTCGAAACTGCACAGTGTCTAGAACGGCTCCGATGAAAGGGGGATTCTGAGAGGGAGTTGGGTGTGACGTTGCTAGTGAACCACAGCAAATGCAGCAGGTTCAGCGTAGTCTAAAGGTGGGAGACGACAGCCTGGGGCGAACCCACCTTCAGCAGCCAGTTGTTTGGATAGGAGAGGACTAGCACGCCTGATCGTCACTGATGAGCAGCAACCACTGCCATCACCTGGGTGGACACCCAAGGAGTGCTGGAAAGGCCAAAGGGGAGCACGGTAAACTGAAAAAGTTTGTGGCCTACCGTAAACCACAGATGGCGCTGGTGGAAAGGCAGGACAGGATAATGAAAATAGGCGTCCTACAAGTCCAACGCTACCATCCAGTCTCCTGGGTCCACAGCAGGCAAGACCTGAGCATTTTGAATTTCTCCTTCTTGAGGAAGAAGTTGAGGGCCCACAGATCTAGAAGAGGATGGTGGGCTTTGTCCTTTTAGGGAACCAGAAAGTAGCGAAAATAGCAACTACAGCCGACTTCTGACACCGGCACACACTCTAATGGCTCCAGCCTCAATGTTCATCGTCTTGATGACAAGTGCCTTAAAGTTGTATGCCGATGTCTACTCGGAATGCTGGCAACTCGAGCAATGAACTGTGTCCCCCAAAGGGACACCAGGAGCTAAAGTGGAGCTAGAGAACTCCACTGCCCCTCTACAGGTGCTGAACCGCGAGGTACAGGAGAGTGGCCAATTTCTTCTTGCTTCACTCTGAGGCAAACTCCCACCCTGGTATCTATAAGCAGACACAAACACTATGCTTGCCAGTCCAAGACTACTAACCTCTACACAAGAGGACTCTATCAAATAGAGCTGGCATGGTGCTCAGAGAAAAGGTGCGAAGAGAAACACCTTAGAGAACAGACACTGGCAAAGCCAATAGGGCTGACATTGCTTGTTTGTTTTATCATGGTTTATGTAAAACTTTATTTTGTTGGGACGGCTTGCATGGATGTGCTCTCTACAACAGAGCAGATTACATTCAAATGCAAATGGAGTTACCCAATGGCTGACGTGGGCTGATCAATTACCTTATGTTGCATATCATAGTGGGTCAAACAAAATGTGAATGGAGCATCAACATACCAATGGTCGAAGCCTCTATAAAAGTTTAGTAAAATCAAAAAGTCTTGGCTAATTCAAGCTATAAAAAGAGAAAACTAATATTGTCAATGCCAATAGATGTGGCTTTAAAGCAATGCTGTATGGTAAAGTGAACTATTAAAAGTAAATAGCATAGGAATATTTGTGTGGAATCAAATAGCTGTAGAAAAATAATGGTGCAGCTTAAAAGGTCAGGGGACAATTATACGGTCAAGCCAGACCTGAAAATTTATATGTAGGTTTAATGACTTCCCTCCTCCCATCATTGCAGCATTACTACCAGAGAAAAGCATACATTATAAAGTTATCAGACACACTTTAATAGCATTACAATGGCATGAGTGTGCACCCGTATTTAAAGCTTAGGCAACTAAATAAATAACAAAAAAAATTACAGCTGTGTGGAGGACAAGAGCTTTTTTTTGGGAAGTCCGCAACTTCTGCCCAATCAGAGCATGTACTTTTGGCTGCACACATGTGGGTGAAGCCAAATCCCCCTCCTTGTGATACTCATATAATTGTCTGGCGACAGCTGCGCTGTCAAGCTAGAACATGAAAAGTAAAATTTCTGGGGGAAAATGCATAAAGTTGAAGGAGGTGTAAAACATTTCCTATGAAGCCACAAACACGATAAGAAAGGAAGATTGTAAGCCATAATACAGCCTCAGAAAGGCAATAGTATTTAGGGATTCTTCTCTAGTGCGCTGGAAAAAAGAACTATCATGCTGTCTCTGCACTGCACGATGGGAAGACGTTTGGCTCTGGAGTTTTCTTAGGGGTGGGGCATCTATGTGCTCAAAGTATTGGAGGCTACATTTTTCATAGATTTTTATATTTTTTCAATGGATAGTTGATTAGTGTTTCCAGCCAACTGTACTGTCTGTTAATTTGGCTAACTGCTAAAACCCTGGAAGATATAATCAGAAAATGTTGTCTGTAAGAGGCATTTTATTTTCCAACTTAAAAATCTTTAAAATGGTGTTGCAGGGATCTCATGACAGAGAAAATGAAGTTCTCTCATGATCTAAACAAACTCCTGATCAACTATGGCATTTAATATTACTGTTTCAATACACAAAACACTCCTTGGTCCTCGAGATCGTCCAACAAAGTCTGCACGGAGTAAGTTAACTGTCCAATACTAAACAAACTTTAAATTCTGCAGTACTTACAGGTGGCAGTACAGGCCCACAACTGTTGCTTACTCAGCACAGACGATAACTGGTGTAAGTAGTATTGGCCTTCTATAGATACGCCCGCCCAAATCTAATATCCAGTGAGTTAGAATTCAACACATTCAAATCCTGCTGCCCCTTTACTTTGCTTCTGATGCAAGAACCTTTAAGATTCTTAAAGGTCCTTATAGATCATGTGAGCAAATTAGATGCTACGTTAAGAAAACAGGGTTAGCAGGATGAAACTGAAATGCCAGACCTCTACAGACTGGGAACAAATGGAAAACAGAGGAACACCGCTTACATCCTAAGGTAAAGGGATGTGAAATTGAGGGGTGGTACTGCTAATGATGGTACAGCCTAAGTGGAACTACTGTCTTTAAGTAGTCCTCTGATTAGGTATACTCACTGCTGAGCACATGGACCATAGACAGTAGTTTTCAGTGCTCAATAGGTTGAAAGAATGAAGGAGACCGATGGAATAATACTCTAAAATATAGTACTAAACCAGCACATATTTGAACACTAATTTATTACTCTTACAAGACAAATCCTGGTAAAATACTATGGCTCCAACAAAGCAAGGAAAAAAATCATAACTTAATACTTCTCATAAGGTGCTTACAGATTTACTGTCGTCATTTGAGGTTGGATCTTTGTAGCTGGAGCCAGGTAATGCAGGAAAATCTTCGTTGTGTATCGAGAAGTCTTGTGACTGCTCACTTGCTGGTTTTGTTACCATTCCCACTTAAACCAGAAGAGAAGAGGACTATTAGTGCATCTGAAGAAGCACATATTTTAAAATATAAAATGAAACAAACTGTAATTAAACCATACATTCTAATGACAGAGGGCTTCATTACAAGTGGCCTGCAAATTACAGAATTCCAAGTTTTGTTTCACACAGAAACTTCGGCTGCTGAAATAAATAACATGTTGCTAAGAATTTGACCTTGAATTGTTTAGACGTAGTTAACTACCATGATCTGAGTGCACTACTAGGAATCTCTTCACATGATGTATAAAGGAAAATTCACATCATGTTAAACTAGGACAAGGCTAATACTGGGCAAGTTATGTTATGTGCATTTGTAAAGTGCACTATCACCTACGAGGGTATCCTGGGGCTGAGCAGGTGTATGTGCCTAGCACTGTGTATGATATGTGGGTTAATTGAATAAGCCATGGCTTCAGTTTCCTGTGGAATTCAAGAAGTCATTCAATGTATCTTATTCCAGAGATTCATATTTAGCAACACAAGGGAAAAGTTTATGTAAAACAACCATTTGTAGCATGAGATCAGTTGCTCCAACTGAAAACCCATCTATTTATAATCAAAATAAATCAGATGGTGTATTTTGGAAAACAGGTTAAGGTTTCATATTCTTTTATGAACCCATGGATAGATGATCAATACAGGTTCTTCTGGCAAAACTAAAGTAAAAGGATAAACTACTGAGCAAACCATATTTTCCTTTTAGGGACCAGACCCCAAGATAGTAAAACAGGAGATCTTCTGCACTTTATGTACTTGGAATATTTTTAAAATAATTAAAAGCAGCACAGAATTATGCACATTTACCAATGCTTGGACTACAACACTGTGGCCATATCTCTCATCAGAGGCAAATGCATTTCCTCCAGTAGAGCAAGAGTGCGATTTTCAAAAGGTGGCAAAAGAAGACACTAATATCTGCAAGTCTTTATCTAGCCTCACCCAACCAACAGAAAGTAACCTAGTAGAGCAATGACAATGCTATTTTGTTTTACCATAAACAAATTCCATAACACATGCAATAGGAAGGGAAGCTACTACTTTGAAGTTTAAATAAGCATTGAAAACTCATCTCTTATAGCTCCCACATCATGAAAATGATGGATAGTAATGCTGCAGATGAATAGAACCTACAAAGAGCACGCTTCTCAGCAAACACTATAGAAATGTGTGCAATCCTTTGGACACAAAAACATACATCTCTTTATGCAATCTGTATAAAGTTCTTTAAAAAAATGCATAATGTAAATGCAATTCACACAGCATTTCTAATGACTACATAAGTGTTTTAAAAAAATTCTTCTAAAGGAGGGTTTAAAAGCAAAGGTTTACCATAAGGCGCTCTTCCTGCCAATGGGTTTATTAATGGCGTTGGATTTCCACTTCCTTCCCTTCTATTTCGGTCTGCTAGCGCTGGAAAATCTGAAAGGTCTAATCCTGTGACATTTTCACTTCCATCTAAAACAAAAAAATATTATGCTGAAAAACTATCTTAAAGATATCTAATTCAATGGGAATGTTTTACCAATGCGAAAAAAATGTGCAGCAGTTTGATTGCCACAAATATTACCACTTGCAAACATTTATTATTTTCACATAAATGCATCATTTGTGTAGCATTATCATCTGCACATTTTGCTGGTGGGACCTACATGGCATTAATGAAGAGTAACATGTGTTAATGTTATTGCAAAATACTACTATTCATTTTTTTACTACAAACTGAATCCCAAGGGTGGTGTTATTAACACTTTCAACAGTGACCATAGGATTTATTACTCCAATCTAAGTGAGCATCAAAGCTTTTGGAATTGAATATTTAAAACCTCATCTTTGTCAAAATTATATCAGAATTTTTTTTAAATGCATCATATTTTAACATTTCAAAATGTGCACTATGTTAGGATTGGAATCTCTAAAATTGAGAAATCTCACGAGGGCTTCTTATTAAGAATATTTCATTAACATATGAATGAAATGAAGATCACAGTGATAGATTAATCAAATGAGAACAAAATAAAACTGGTCAAATTCCTCCAGGGTCTCTACAGACTAAAGACAAAGTTTTAGATATACCTATTGATACTACTGTTCAACACGTTTGGAAAAAACGGAGAGCTAATTTGGAACTGTGTCAATGTGGAAATAAAACGTCAAATATTTGTGATAAGGTGCTAACATGGAAGGCCTGGAAACTGGTAGAGATTTTCAAGGAGAATGCTGAGGTGGTCGTCCAGTAGATTTTAATTAGAATGTTAAAGAACAAGTTACTTACCTTCGGTAACGCTTTTTCTGGTGGATACAATATCTGCCTGTGGATTCCTCACCTTGTGAATATCCCCTGCGCCAGCAACATCCGTAAACTTTTGTAGCAGTCCACGCCGATGAGGTCGAAGACGACGTCACAGAGACAGCTCCGCTCGCGACTCCGCTGATTTCACCGGCTCCATAAGAAGACCTCGTCGGCGTGATGACGTCAGTTCCGCCCTTTTTTTCCGTGCCTTCGAGGCACACGGACACACACAGTGGGTATAATAAATAGAAAGGCAAAAGAAACATCACAATGCCTTTGACAGTAACAAATACATCTTGAAACACCATCATATACTAAAGGTATACAAGGGTGGACAACGGGGAGGCGGGTGTTTCAGTGAGGAATCCACGGGCAGATATTGTATCCACCAGAAAAAAGCGTTACCGAAGGTAAGTAACTTGTTCTTCTGATGGATACATCTGCCAGTGGATTCCTCACCTTGTGAATAGATTCCCACAGCAGTCCCCACTCCCGGAGGAGGGTGTCCACCCTTCTATACCAGAAAGTCCTGAAGGACGGAACGAGCAAAATGTCCGTCCCTCCTCACCTCAGTGTCTAAACAATGTTTTGCGAAAGTGTGGAGGGAGGCCCAAGTTGCCGCCCTACAAATGTCCTCCACAGGAACACCCCTAGACAAAGCAGAAGTGAAAGACTTAGCTCTAGTGGAATGGGCTCTTAAACCCTCTGGAGGATCCTTACCAGCCAAAGAGTAGCATATCTTGATGCACAAGACAATCCATCTGGAAAGGTTGTGCTTGTGCACCGCTCTGCCTTTCCTGCAGCCAACAAAGCCCACGAAGAGCAGGTCATCAACTCGAAAGTCTTTTGTCCTGTCAAGGTAGAAGCTCACCGCCCACTTAGGGTCCAAGCGGTGAAGTCTCTCCTCCTCCTTGGAAGGGGGAGGATAGAAGGTAGGAAGGGTAATGGACTGCCCCAAATGGAAGGGAGTTACCACTTTAGGCAGAGATGCAGCCCTGGTCCTGAGTACCATTCTTTCAGCATGAATAGTCAAAAACGGGGGTTTTGAACTTAGAGCTTGAAGCTCACTTACCCTCCTTGCCGAGGTGATTGCAATGAGAAAAACTGTCCTAAAAGAAAACAGTCTCAAAGGACACTTGTGTAAGGGAGAACCCATAAGATAAGTTAAGACAAGGTTTAAGTCCCATTGAGGCACAATAAAGGGAGTAGGAGGAAATCTGTTTGTAAGGCTCTTTAGAAATCGTAGAACAATAGGTGATTTGAACAATGATGGCTGATCCGGCAAGCAAAGGAAAGTCGACAAAGCCGATAAGTATCCCTTAACAGTAGCCACAGCAAATCCTTGCTGAGCAAGAGAAAGGGCAAACTGCAGAATGTCAGATAAACGAGCCCTCAAAGGATCAATTGACTTCTCTCCACACCAGAGTACAAATTTAGACCACCTATAGGAATAGATAGATTTGGTGGAATGACGTCTGGCAGACAAAATTACATCTAACACATCAGGCGGGAGAGAAAAAGAATTCAGGTTGCCTCGTTCAATATCCAGGCATGAAGGTGTAAGCTCTGGAGGTGGGGGTGTAGAACCTGCCCCTCTGATTGCGAGAGGAGGTCTGCCCTCAGAGGGAGACGGAGTGGAGGGCACGAGGAGAGGTGGAGAAGATCTGTATACCACACCCTTCTTTGCCAATCCGGGGCGATCAATATGACTTGGGCCCGGTCTTGGCGAATCTTCCTCAGAACCCGAGGAATCAAGGGTATGGGAGGAAACGCGTAAAGGAGTTGTGAGCTCCAACTCAACTGAAACGTTTCCCCCAATGCTCCCTGCATCGGATACTGGAGACTGCAGAATGACGGGCAATGAGCGTTCTCGTGAGTGGCAAACAGGTCCACCCGAGGAGTCCCCCACGCCCGAAAGACGTGACGAACCACCTCCGGATGGAGCCTCCACTCATTGTCGGCAGAGAACTGCCGACTGAGACTGTCTGCACGTACGTTCAGAACCCCGGCCAGATGATTTGCCATCAGACAAATCTGATGGTCCTGAGCCCAGGACCAGAGATGCAGAGCCTCTCTGCAGAGACAAAGAGACCCCACTCCTTCCTGCTTGTTGACATACCACATCGCGGTAGTGTTGTCCGTCAGGACTTGAACCGACTTATCGCGAAGTGAAGGGAGGAAAGCCTTGAGTGACAAACGAATCGCCCGCTTTTCCAGAAGGTTGATGTGAAGCAACCTTTCCTCTGGAGACCAAAGTCCTTTGATCTCCAGATGCCACAGATGCACACCCCACCCTAAAGTGGATGCATCCGTTATCACTGTGGCCACCGATGGAGGTAGATGGAAGGGCTTTCCTTGAGACAGCTTGCCCTCCACACTCCACCAAGATAGATCCGCCGCAGCTTCTCTGGAGATCCTCACAGACTCCCTGAGATCTCCTTTGTGTTGATACCACTGCCTGCAGAGGCACCACTGGAGCGCCCTCATGTGCCAGCGTGCATGGTTGACCAACAGAATGCAAGAAGCAAACAGACCAAGCAGGCGAAGGACCTTCAGGACTGGAACGACCGCTCCATTGTAAAATAAAGGAATAAATTCCTGTATGTAGAGAATCCTCTGTGGAGGTGGGAATGCCCGACGCACAGTAGTGTCCAGTACCGCACCTATGAACAGGTTGCGCTAAGAGGGCACCAGGTGAGATTTGGGCACATTTATCGAGAAACCCAATTTGTACAACAGCTGAGTTGTTACCTGCAGATGATGTAGCACCTTCTCCGGGCACTCCGCTTTGATCAGCCAGTCGTCCAGATAGGGGAAAACTGAAATCCCCGACCTTCTGAGATGGGCTGCCACCACTGCCATCACCTTCGTGAAGACTCGGGGTGCAGTAGTAAGACCAAACGGAAGGACCGCAAACTGATAATGTTGAGATCCTACCGTAAACCGGAGATACTTCCTGTGTGACTTCAGGATGGGGATGTGGAAACACGCATCCTGCAAGTCGATCGACACCATCCAGTCCTCCTGATTCAGCGCCTGAAGAACCTGCGCAAGGGTGAGCATCTTGAACTTCTCTTGCTTCAGATAAAGATTCAAGATCCTGAGGTCCAATATCAGCCGCAATTTGCCGTCCTTTTTCGGAATCAGGAAATACCGGGAGGAGCATACCTGACCCCTCTCCTGCTCTGGAACCACCTCTATCGCACCTTTCTGTACTAACTTCAGGACTTCCTCCTGTAGGAGAAGACGGTGGTTCTCTGAGGAAGCCCCTTGACAAGGAGGGCAATTTGGAGGGAATTCCCGAAAGGGAAGAGCATACTTACTTTCTACAAGATCCAGAACCCTAAGGTCTGTAGTAGCTGAATCCCAATCTTGTAGAAAATGGGTAAGCCGGCCCCCCCCAGGACCAGCATGATCTAGGAGGGAGGGAAGGAGGGAAGGAGGGAAGGAGGAGGAGAAGGAGAAGGAGGAGGAGGAGGAGGGAAGGAGGAGGAGGAGGGAAGGAGGAGGGAAGGAGGGAGAGGAGGAGGAGGAAAGGAGGG